>NC_139152.1:101815784-103015784 GCF_964270905.1 Leucopleurus acutus | reverse complement strand
TAGCGTCTAAAGGACAGAGGATTACAGTTGTTGTTGAGGATGTGGTGAAGTTGGAACCCTCATGCATTGCGGGTCAGAATGACAAAGGGTGCAGCCACTTCGGAAGACAGTTTAGCAGTTCCTCAGAGGGTCAAATGTAGAACTCTACTCCTAGGCATATACCCGAGAGAAGTGGAAACATATGTCCACACAAAAACTTGTACCTAAATGCTTATAGCAGCATTGTTTGTCATAGCCCCAAATTGGAAACAACCCAAATGTCTGTCAAAGGTTAAATAAACAAAATGTGGTGTATCCAGATAGTGGAATATTATTCAACCGTAAAAAGTAATGAAACACGGACACAGGCTGCAATATGGAAGAACCTTGAAAATAATACGCTAAGTGAAAGAAGCCGGTCTCAAAGGACCACATGTTGTATGATTCCATTTCTATGAACTGTCCAGAGAAGACACATCGATAGAGATCGAAAGTAGATCACTGGCTGCCAGGGGCTGGGGGAGTGGGGCTTTGGGAGGGATAAAAATACTCTAAAATAGATGGTGGTGGTAGATACAGAATTCCATAAATATACTAAAAGGCACTGAATTGTACACTTTAAATGGGTGAGTTGAATAATATGTGAATTTTATTTCAATAAAGCCATTACATATAAAAAACGGTAACTATCAGAAAGCTCCTTTATGCAACCACCCCGCTGGGAGGCAGGGCAGGAAGGCACAGATCCGAAGGGGACTCAGACTCTGGGCCCCGGAGATAAAAGGCGGTGCTGATGTCCGTGGGCGCCACACACGTACCATCTTTCCTGCGCGCGAGCCAAGTTATCATTTTTATGGAGTTGCTTTTCCAATTAGGGCCATATTTATAATTAGTTTGGAAGCCATTAACTGTCTTATTACTCTTCTTCTTTTAGGTCAAAATCCTCTGCTAATTACTAACCATAATTTTAAAGACAGAAGGGCTGAAGTTGTGCTGTGCGTAGCTGTGCGTCTCTCTCTGCCTCCTGCACATACATGTTGTTGATTTTCATGAGCCTGGCGATGAGGCCGTGCATATGCATGATCTGTGCGTTCTCTTCTCTCCTGGCAGGGGTGCTGGCCTCTCACCCCAGGGCCAAAGATAGGAGCGGACAGCCCGGTCCCCATGGGGCTGCTGTGCAGAAGGACCACGGTCTCAGGATTCCCAGGACCACGCGGACTCCAGGGGCTCACGGGTGAGCCTATGACCTCTTGCCTCTGAGCAAAGGGTACGACTCCTTCTGGCCTCAGCCAGGAGAGGTGGGACTCAGGGGCCTACACCTGAGTCACACCTGCATGGTGGGTGCCGCCCTGGGGGCTGGGCATGGCCGGGCGGGGGCTGCCTGGCCCTGATGGAGGGGAGGCCGTGGGCATCCTGGCTTGGAGGACAGAAGCCGGGGCCGAGGAGGTCTGTGCCGTCTGTTCTGGGAGGGGCTCCAGGCCTGGAGCTGGCAGTGAGGCTGGGGTGCTGGGCGTGGCTGGGTGAGGGTCTTAGAGAGGGGCCAGAACAAGCCCACCTGGACTCTCCCCAACGTTTCTTCCTAATTTAGGCTCCTTTGAGTTATTAAGAAAATATTGAAAGCTGCCCTTAGTGGGCCTGGTCAGAGCCAATTCCTGCTCCTCTGGGAGAGGAGGGCCCTGGGTGGGGCGAACTCTCTGTGCAGCGGGTGGGCCCCAGACCCCTCCCCGCCCTGGAACACTGCTTGAGGCTCTCCTGACGCCCTGCCTTGTGTCATCGGAAGATGCACGAGCGCCCGTCGTCTCCTCAGGAAGCTCGGCCATTTCGCTCGGGGACCTAAAACGCTCTATGATTTTGTGCATTTGCCAAAATCATTTTTATGCGAAAAACAAAAGATGGCCCCATCACTCACTGGGGACTTACTGTCCCCGTGCCAGTCCCCGTGCTGGGAAGGCGCTGGGTGGGAGGGGCTCCGGCCTCAGTGCCGGCTCGCCAGCTCTGGGGGCTGGACCCTGGCAGAGTGGGAAAACCCACCCTCGGCCCAGGGGGTCATGGCGGGAGCGTTCCGTGGGAGCCCCGCCCTGGGCCGGCGACGCCCCGTCGTTGGCGGGGCCATCGGGGGTCTGCCACCCTGCGTCCTTCTTCTCAGTTGGGTCTTTTCCGTGTGGTGTCCTGGGGTCAGAGCTGCTCGACCTTGTGGCTCTTGGCCACAGCTGAGACAGACGTCTGTGAAACAGACAGAGGACAGGACGTGGTGAGGAAGAATCACTGCAGGAGGCCCTGGGGCGCAGCGGGCAGCAGGCGGCCGCGCGGTGCCCTCGTCCCCTCCAACAGCAGTGGGTGGTCTGCCGTCCCCTCACCTCCCATGGTGATGGCAGCCTGTCTGTCCTCCCCAGGCCTCAGGGTCAGTGGACCCTCCTGTGGGGCAGCGGACCGTGCCTGGCCTTGGGCTGGCTGCACTCAGAGGCGAAGGTGAGGCTCCCCACCCCACGAGGGCGGTCGTGGCCTGAGCGTGGCACTCACTCAGTTGGGTCCCCGTCTGCCACTGAGAAGGGGTCTGTCTCACCTGGCGGGAAGGTGTCGACTGAGCCCTGGGCCCTGCGGGGATGCTCAAGAAGAGCTCAACTTAGGGGCCCCGCGCTGACGTGCCCTGGGGGCGGGACCCTGAGGCAGGGCCGGGTCTGCTCTGCCAGTGGGAGGGTAAGCAGCAGGGGGCCCTGGGCGTCCTGCAAGGGCGGGTCTGACTCTGGGCGCAGAGGCGGGAGGCGGGCAGCCCCACCCCGTCTCCAGTCTCAGGCTCTCACCTGGCAGAGCCCCAGCTGTCTCTGTCCACTGGGGAGGATGGTCCACCCATGTGCCCACGGGCCCAGCAGGCCCCTGGGTCCCGGCCCCGCTTACTGAGGGAGCCCAGAGTCCAGAGCGTGATCTCCCTCCTCATGCTTCCAGGTCGGCTCGGACATTGCTGCCTCTGGGAAGTCCTCCTAGGCTGGTGCCTTCCTTGGGCTCTGCCGGCCCCTGTCCTGGGTGTGGGGTCAGCAGCAGGCACCAGAGAGGGCACCCCCGCTCTCAGGCAGCTGCCATCCAGCGGGAGAGATGGACAGTGTGGATGCAGCTCCTGGGGTGGGAAACACACGAGGCAGGGGCTGGGGGCTGAGCTGCTGTGGGAGCAAGGAAGGCTCTTCTGTAACCTGGTGACGGAGGGGATGATCTTCCAGCTGGCGGGCTGGGGCGGTGGGAGATCAGCTTTCCCAGTTGCGTGCGACCTGGTCACCCTGCCCTTCGCCAGCCCTTAAGGGGGCTGGGGGTCCCTGGTGGGTGGGATGCAAGCCCCCCAGCCCAAGGTAGAACCCTAACTCTGGGGGCTGTAAAACTCTGGGATTTGGGGCAAAGAAATTTGCCAACACACAGCTTCTTTGAACAAAATGAGAGATTTCCTCTGAATAATATTTGCGGCTAAAAGCGAACTCAGTTTTCAGAGCTGTAATTGTGCTCGTTCGGAAACTGACTCCCGTTTGGCCTCATCCTGTGTTTTATGAAATAAAGACAAAATTGCCAACACATTTCTTTATATTTCCATTTGGAAAGGGTTATAAATAGCTGGGCTTGGTAGAAGCCAATATGGACACACAGCTGCAAACTATTCCCGTCAACAGCGGAGGAACCTCGGCCCCAGTGTCAGGATGGAGTCAGAGATCAGTGTGACTTTGGGGTGAGGACACCATGGTCTGCACGGGCCCCGGTGGTCCACCTGCCCCTCCAGGAAGAAACCCACGCTTCTTTGTGGTCTAACTTGGATGTGTCTGCCTGAAGTTATAGCTCCTGAAGTTACAGAGCTGACGGGGAGCTCACCCTTTCACAGGAACGCCTGGTCTATTTCTGGGCAATTCAGTGATCCAGAACATGCTTTCTTTCACTGAACTTAAGCCCAGCAAGGCTGCCCAGCACCTCTGCTCCTTCCTTCCATTGCCAGACCTGAGGCCACCGTCCTGGTCCTCCGCTGCCACCCCTTCTCCAGGACGCTCACCGCTCGTCCTCCCATAGCCTTTCTCTTGCGTGGCTGGAACCCCCAACTGCCCACCACAACCGGCCCCCCTGCTCAGGCTCTGTTCAGTGCTGCACTGCTCCCGGCCGGAGCTCCAGGCTTGGGCTGACTCAAGGCTCGTGGGCGCCTTGCCCGAGTGGGAGAGAAGCCAGGGGCCTGGGAGTTTTTGGTAATTTGGTGGCGTGGGCAGACAGCTGAGTCCCGTCAGTTCCTGGGCGGTGCCTCCCGGCCCCTCTGGCCCCTGAGAACGGGGGCTGTGCAGGGCATCTTCCCCATCTGCTCTTGCGGAAGCACCTCTCTGTCCCTGACAGCACGTCTTCCTGCAGCCCGAGTCCATCGATAAACGTTGCCAGTGTTGTGTCACCTGCAGCAGTTTAGCGAGCGTCTCTGCCACGCTTCCCTCAGCCTGAGCTGGGCTGGTCAGCACCTCGGACAGTGCCCCTCCCGCCCTCGGGAACCAGATTCCAGGGGCGGGGCGGGTGGCGCCACGTGTGCCCTGCTCAGGGCTGGCCACCTCCCTCTCCGGGCCCCCAGGGCCCGGCCCCGCTCAGGACACTCCTCCCTCGGCGGCAGCTCACTTGGACTTAGTCTTGGCCGTGAGATCATCAACCGAGGCGCCAAGCCCCCTCCTCAGGTGTGTCCTGCAGGCGAGCAGAGCACCCGCTGTGGTGGGAGGTCAGGGATGGACCGCCAGACCGCAGGGGTGTCCCTGGCCCCGACGTCAGAGCCGGGGAGCCTGCCGTGCACACACCTCGCTCCTAGCGCCCACCTGCGCGCCCTAGCCCTCCCAGGACTGGGTGCTGGACCCCCTGGGCCACGCCCCCCCTCCTCGTCCTCCTGCTCTGCTCCTGGTAACGGCCCACACGCCTCTGGGCAGAAGCAGGAGTGGATCTCCCTGCAGCAGCGCGGGCAGCTCCAGGAGAGGCCAGACTTTCTCGATAATGAGGTTGGGTCTTTGAGCGCAGCTGCAGACACATCGAAAGTGCGCATGGCCCATGTGGCCCGAAGTCACGTGCTTTGAGGACCGTCCCCCCAGGAGGCAGCTCTGGCATCAGTGGAGCAGAACAGGGGAGTGTAAGGTGCTCAGCAAAAGAAGCAGGAAGTGAGCAGTGAGGGCTGCTGGGTGGAGGACGGAGCCTTCCTCTTGTGTAAACAAGGGTCACAACACCCCCACCCCCAATTAGTGTGACTTTGGTTAAAATGGAATAATTATGAGCAGCGCCAGGGAAACTATAGGCTTATCTGTGCTAGGAGCGAGGTGTGTGCACGGCAGGGTCCCCGACTCTGCCGTCGGGGCCAGGGACACCCCTGCGGTCTGGCGGTCCATCCCTGACACCACACCACAGGGGGTGCTCTGCTCGCCTGCAGGACACACCTGAGAAGGGGCTTGGCCTCTCGGTTGATGATCTCATGGCAAAGACTAAGGACGGGATCCCTCCGTCCTGTGAGCCCTCCACCTCCCACATGGCCCCAGAGGTTGCTCTTGGGTCCCCTCTGCCCCAGGCAGAGTGGGGGACAGCATGGAGGACCGTGTGCAGGTGGCTCTCGAGGACCAGGCTGGAAGCCTCACACCCCACTCGTACCACCCATGCGCATCTGCTGGAACTCAGGCACACGATGGGCTCTGACTGCAAGGGAGGCCGAAAATGTCGTTTAGGTGTGTGTCCAGGCAAAAGAGGAAACAGGTTCGGTGACCAGATAGTTTCTGACACATTGCTTTCTTCTGATTACCGAATAACGGATGAGCCATTTTTCCAGTGTGTGAAACCCATGTACCGCAATGTCTTCCTCACCACCAAGGAGGTACTTCAAGATGCCATCTGGTCCCTGCATCTGGTGCAAAGTCCTGGATCTCTCCCCAGAGAGATATCCATCTTTCTGTCTGTCTACCTATCTATCATCTATCTATCTATCTATCTATCTATCTTTCTGTATCTATCTATCTATCTATCTATCTATCTATCTATCTATCTATCTATATCTATCTATCTATGTTATAGAGGCACAGAGATACATAAGACACACGAAGGGAAGACAAATGTATTACTTGGTATTTCTGAATATGAATACAAATAAATGGAACAGAAAAGTTTTATTTTAAAAAGTAATGAAAGGCCCAACAAAATACTAAAAAAATCAAATTCAGAAACATATGAAAAAGATTCTACCCCATGTTCAAGTGGGATTTATCCCTGGAATGCAAAGATGTTTCAATATATGAAAATATACCACATTAACAGAATGAAGAAAAAAAAGAAACACATGACCATTTCAACTGATGCAGAAAAAGTAACAAAATTCAACACACTTTCACGATAAAAATACTCAACAGTCGTGGTGATCGTGTTGTAATGTGTATAAAAGTTGAATCACTACATTGTACACCTGAAACTAATATAGCATTGTATGCCAATTATACTTCAATTAAAAAAACATGAAACAAGAAAACACTCAACAAACTAGGAATAGAATGAAACTACCTCAACATAATAATGGTCATATAAAAAAGCCCACAGCAAACATCATAACTAAGGGTGAAGCAATAGAAGTGTTTCTTGTAGGAACAGGAGCAAGTCAGAGGCCCATTTCCCACCTTCTATTCAACCTGGCGCTGAAGTGCCAGCAAGAGCAATTAGGGCAAAAAGACATAAAAGCCATTCAAGTCGGAAAGGAAGATGTAACATTATCTCTGTTCGCAAGTGACATGATCTTACATGTAGGAAAGTGTAAAGACTCCACAAAAACTCTTTTAGAATTAAGAAATAAACTCAGCAGGCTTCCCTGGTGGCGCAGCGGTGGAGAGTCCGCCTGCCGATGCAGGGGACACGGGTTCGTGCCCCGGTCCGGGAAGATCCCACATGCCGCGGAGCGGCTGGGCCCGTGAGCCATGGCCGCTGAGCCTGCGCGTCCGGAGCCTGCGCGTCCGGAGCCTGTGCTCCGCAACGGGAGAGGCCACAACGGTGAGAGGCCCGCGTACCGCAAAAAAAAAAAAAAAAAAAGATCTACAAATTTGATGCAACCTCTTTTAAAATCCCAGTGTTATTTTTTTTGCTGAAATAGAACAATTCACCCTAAAATTCATATAGGATCTGGAGACCCAGAGTAGCTAAAACCATCTGGAAAAAGAAGAACAAATTTGGAGGACTCACACTTCCTGTTTTCAAAGTTACTACAAAGCTGCAGTAATCAAACAGCGTGACATGAAGACCAACATCCAGACCTATGGACTAGAATGGACAGCCCAGACGTAAGTGCTCTTGGCAAGCATGGCCAAAAGATTTCCAACAAGGCTGCCAAGACCATTCAATAGGGAAAGGGTAAACTGGATATCCATGTGCAGAAGAATGAAGTTGGACCCTTACTTAACACCATATACAAAAATGAACTCAAAATGGGTCAAATACCTAAATACAAGAGCTACAACCATAAAAGTCTTAGAAGAAAACAAAGGGGAAAAGCTTCATGACAGTGGGTTGGCAATGATTTCTTCGATATGACACCAACAGCATAGGCAACAGAATAAAAAATAGGTGAATTAGGGCTTCCCTGGTGGCGCAGTGGTTGAGAGTCCGCCTGCCGATGCAGGGGACGCGGGTTTGTGCCCCGGTCCGGGAAGATCCCACATGCCGCGGAGCGGCTGCACCCGTAAGCCATGGCCGCTGAGCCTGCGCATCCGGAGCCTGTGCTCCGCAACGGGAGAGGCCACAGCAGTGAGAAGCCTGCGTACCAAAAAAAAAAAAAAAAAAAAAAAAAAAAAAAAAGGTGAATTAGACTTCCTCAAAATTAAATAGGGCTCTTTTGTGCATCAAAGGACCCTATCAACAGAGTGGAAGACAACCCATGGACTAGGAGAAAATATTTGCAAATCATATATCAGATGAGGGTCTAATATCTAGAATAAACAAAGAATTCCTACAACTCATCAACAAAAAACAAACAACCTGATAAAAAAAGGGCAAAATACTTGAAAGGGTATTTCTCCAAAGAAGATACCCATCACTAATCATTAGGGAAATGCAAATCAAAGCCACATGAATAAAAGAGAAAAAGAATAAAAGGCACACGTGAACCCACCTCATACCCATTACGATGACTCCTATAAAAAACAGAATAGAGCCAAGGTTGTTGAGGATGCGGAGAAACTGGAAACTTTGTGCACTGCTGGTGGGAATGTAAATGGTGCAGGCACTGTGGAAAACAGTACGGCGGTTCCTCAGAAATTAAACGCGGAATTACCATACGATCCAGCAATTCCACTCCTGGGTACGTACCCCGGAGAACTGAATGCAGGGACTTGAACAGATGTTTGTACACCACGTTCAGCAGCATGGTTGACAATAGTCAAAGGTGGAGACAACTCAAGTGTCCACGGGCAAGTGAATGGATAACAGAACTTGGCCCCTACATACAAGGGAACATTATTCAACCTTAAAAAGGAAGGGGATTCTGACACCTGCTACAACATGGATGAACCCTGAAAACATTATGCCCAGTGAAATAAACCAGTCACAAAAGGACAAATATTATATGATCCCACTTACATAAGGGCCCTAGAGTAGTCAAATTTATAGAGACAGAAAGTAGAAGGGGATTGACGGGGGTTGGGGGAGGGGGATGGAGACTGCATGTGTAATGGGGACAGAGTTTCAGATTAGGAAGCTGAGAAAGTTCTGGAGACGGATGGTGGCGATGGTTTGGACAGCAAGGTGAATGTAATTAGTGCCCCTGAACTTACACTGAGAGACGGTAGAGATGGTACATTTCTTGTTATGTACCTTTTACCACAATAAAGAAAATGTAATGGAAGGAAAACGTTACTTGAATTCAGAGACTGAAAGGACCCAGAATGATCAACACAGGACAACAAGACAGCAAAATCCAGGGGAGCAGGGCTGTCCCAGCAGGAGCTGGGGCTGAAGGGATGGAGGCGGGCAAGGGTCCAGCTCACCGGAGAGCTGAGGTGGCTGTGATGCAACAATGCAGGTGGTGGAAACCTAGCAGGGAAATCAATGGCCTTCTCAGTGACACTCAGGAGGTGGGCAGAGAAGGAGGGGGTTTCCTCAAATTCAGTGCCAGTGAGTAACTCTATGTGCTTAGAATTAAAACCATGCAATTTAAAAGCGCTCCAACCTTTTAATATATTTTTGTAATTTCTACTCCCCCGCCCGCCCTGGTTTGGTGGGATTTTTTTTTAAGGAACTTTGGAGAAGGAATAACATATTTCAGCAATCTCTTCACGTTCACTTAAAAAAAATCTGTTTATTTCAAGTAAAATATAAAACTCTTAATGGAAGTTAGCATTTGTCGTGTGAAGCCGCTTCTCTAGCCCGTTCTGTCCGTTTTCTGGTTCGCTCTCCTTCCCGTGGACAGTTTGAGGGGGGCTGAGCTGTATTCACCAGGGGTTACGGGGCAAGATTTTAAATTTTAATTCTTTCCTTTCATTTTGTATTGCCTTAACTTTTTATAATGAGCACGTACTATTTTAAAAATCTAGTTAACCTATTTTTAGAAATTAGGGTAACCACTAGAAACTGGATAGATAACTTTCCAGAGGGAGAAACAGAACAGAGGAAGCGTCATCCAGTCATGGGCAGGAGAAGCGAAGTCGGGCAAACGTGGAAATAGGACGCCCGGGAGGGAGAAAGGGCTGGGCTGCGACGCACGTGGGCCTCCAAAGTACAGCGGCAGGCTGGACGTTTTCTATTTAAAGACAGAGGCTCTTGCACTGAGAAAAGAAATGATTCCAGCCCTATCGTGATTATGAGAGACAACCTCAAAGAAGGTGAAACACACAAAATAAAACATATACCAGGCGACTGTCAACCAATAAAGCAAACATACTAATATTAGACAAAATGAAATTCAAGGCAAAGTGCATTAAACAAGACAAAAGTGTCCTTTTTGTTGTTTTTTCAAAAGTACAACTCACGAAGGATATGTAATTGAGAAAGCTGGTGACTACGTGTATTAGAGTCTCTGCACACAGGTCCCCGCCCCAAACCAAACACCAGCAGCAAGCAACCACCCGTCAGAGCAGAGGTGCAGAGAACGAGCCCTCCTCCCGGTGCCCTCCCAGGACAGAGTGTCAGGCAGGGGCTGCTGGGAAGTCTCAGCAGGAGGGTCCCAGTGGAGGCGCGTGGGGTTGACGCTGTAGAAAATACGGCACTTAACTTACTTCATGAAACTGGCACAAACCTGACACCCAGATCAGAGAAAAAAAAAAAGTTCTATCTTATTGAAGACACAAGTAAAATCCTAAATAAAACATAAGTAAGTCAAATCTAGCAGCGTACTACAACATTCAGTACTAGTAAATCAATGGATAACATTAAATATTGAGTGAAAATATAGAAACAGAGGTTAATAAATCATTCAATAAAAATTCTAAGTTTCATCCCTGATGAAAAACATTTCGCATGATGGGCACAGCCAGGAGTCTCTTTAATTCGGCACAGGGTGTGTGCCAGCACCTGTGGCGAACCTCACGTGCTAGACGGACCCCAGTGAGGTCAGGTCCGGACGGAGGGGAGCCGCCCGCTCTGCAGGGCCTGGGAGGGCTTGTGGGCACGGAGCGAGCGCTGCCCACACCTTCTCTCACTTCTCTCACTTCCTCACCACAACCCTGTGAATTGAGTCTGCTGTTATCATCATTATTTTTTTTATAAGTTTCAAGTGTGCGGCGTTACAGTTCGACGTCTGTACACCCTACAGCATGGTCACCCCACAAGCCTGGTCACCACCCTCCCCATCCATCAACCCCTCCATGCACATCCCGCGCCGGGCGGCAGCCCCCTCCAGCTTGGCTACTGGCAGCTTCCGCGTCATCAGTGCAAACGTCAACTCAGTGAAGCAGCGAGTGACAGCTTGATGCTCTACGGGAAGGAGTTTGGGCCCAGGTGCTCGGGGACCTCTGGGCTCAAGGACACCATGGTGGCCACTGCTGGTCTTAAGGAAGGCATTTCCAGGACTGCAGGAAGTGTGACAGTGAGTGATGGCGGCTTGACAGTGACGGTGAGCGGGAGCCCAGGGGCTTAAGTGAAGACCGCCTTCCCAGCTGGAGCAGTCGTGCAAAGGCCCTGAGGCAGGAGGGAGCAGGGGCCTTTGGGAGGTCAGTGAGCCTGCGGTGGGAGGGGGGCCTGGCCCTGTCTGAGGGGCCACGGGGCTCCAGTGCTCCAAGCCCGCGGTCAGGTGTGCGTTTCAAGAGCACCTTCTGGCCCCAGTGCTGGGGACTGGTGGGCAGAGGGATGGGCGCTCTGTGCGCACGTGGCTGGCGGTGTGGGTGCAGTGAGTCAGTGGGGGCCGGAGGTTGGGGTGCAGGAGCGATGGGCAGAGTCCTGGCTATGAGAACGCAGCTGCAGATTGCCAACAGGGGCTCGTGGGTGCCTGTGATGTGAAATCCACCACCACAGCCCAGGACCAAGCATGGCGGGGATCTCAGCGGGCCTGTCCCTGGGGCAGAGGCTCCTCTGGTGCCTGGTTTGACCTGAGGGCTCCTGCGAGCCAGAGAGTCCTCAGATGTGCACCCTCACTCCACCCTCACTGGGGCTCCCCTGGGAACCTCTCGCTCCTGTAGTTCACTGTCGGCGTCTCATTCCTGGAAGATGCAGACTAACCCAGGGAGCGCTGTCCTTCACAAGGACGGGAGGATGGAAGAGGACCGAGCTGGCGGCGAAGCTCGAGCTGGGGCCGCACGGTCTGAGGCCCTTCGGTCAGCTGCCCGGGGGCTTGGATGTAGGTCTGGAGTTTGGGGGAGCCGATGGGGTCTTCCTGTGCAGAGACGTGGTCTCCTTGACGTGGCCGTGTCTTCTTGATCAGTCTTCATTTGAGTAGGTGACCACCAGGTGGAATTAAAACAATATCAATTGGGCATAAATGCACTTTCCACAAAAATTGGGCTTTTTAGGGCTTTATTTATTTGGTTTTGAATTACGGTAAAAATATACATAAGATTTACCATTTTAACCATTTGTAGGTGTACAGCTCAGGGGCATTAAGTGCATTCCCATTGCTGTGTGATCATCACCTCCACCATCTCCAGAACTTTTCCATCTTCCCAAAGTAGAGCTCTGGGTCGAAGGGACCTTTTGTGCTCACGGCCCCGTGGGGAGAGCCGCTTTCTTTTCTGTGTCTATTCCTTACCTCCTTCCAAATTCCTCCCTGTGGATCGAATTCCTCCAGGTGGACTGCCCCACGGTGTCTACACGGTGGCTTGTTTTCCACGCCCCACCGCAGCCTTACGTGCCACCCAGGCCATGGGGGGCGGGGAGGGAGACTGCCTCCAGGACTGCCTCCGGTCAGATCTGGGCAGAAGAGGCCACCAGAGGCCGAGTCCCAGACTGTTCGCTGCCCCAGAGAGAGGCAGAGGCGGAGGCCGAGTCCCCCAGACCTGGGAACTTCGTGCTCAGTCATCCTTCTACAAGCATCCGGGATGCTTGCAGAGGTTAGCATGACGGCCAGCAGATGCTGGGACACGCCCTTGTCCCCGGGCGCAAAGGTTTTCCCTGTAACTTATCCAACTGGCTTCTTAAAGTACTTCTATTCTTCAAACAGGAAAAACTGCAGGCACTTTCATGCCTCTTTCCTGGGAAGCACCTCACTGAAAGGTGGTAGATATTTGCCTCTCGATATGCCGTTTCTCATTAAAATGTTTTCTTCTTGCTTTTGTTTTCAAGCCCACAATGTTAAACACACAAATTAAAAATCTTTATTGACATTTAATATAAAAACTCTCAGCTGTGAAGCTGAAGCGAATATTGTGGGTTAACTTAGCATATATCCCCGCAAATGGCTCTTAGGAGAAACACATCGGCAACAGTGATGTAAGAGGTGCGACTCGGAAGGACCATCTAATGAAATCTGATAAGAGGAAGGTGTAAGTCCTGCTGGTTGTGTGTGAGCCTGGAAATTGAACTGAAGTGCGGGGTTACTGATCCCCCATCAGAAAGAAGGAATCACTCTCTACAGCACGGAGACTATTTACGTTTTGCTGTCCTGGCTTTAAAGGACATCTCTGTGGACAGATCTAAGGCTGGCATGGAGACTATTTACGTGTTGCTGTCCTGGCTTTAAAGGACATCTCTGTGGACAGATCTAAGGCTGGCGTGGAACATCGTGCGTCTTCGGCGGGAAGAGGTGTCAGTAGATCGATCTGTTAGAGCACGAGGCCCTTGCTTCAGGCAAATGGGATATTTATAAAGAGAGCGGGGAGGCCTCAGTGTCTGTTTTCCAGCACTGTTTCCTGCTCACAAGCTTTACCTTTGAACAGCCAGCTCTCCCAAGGGAGGGGGGCGCCCTCGACAGATGTCACTGTGGGTGCCTCAGGGACGGGCAGCAGGGCAGTTGACCGCTGTCCTCCAGCAGCTTGGGCCGGACACCTGGTCTGGGGGGAGGCATGAGGGCCATTCTGACCTTGCAGGGCAGGGAGTGGCGCTCTGGGCTCAGCGCAGCTGCACGCTGCGGGTTCTGATGGAGATGGTGACCCCGACGGAGGGCTCCCAGGATCACGCTCTGCGCCATCACTTTGCAGGCCCTCGCCAAAAGCTGAGTCTATTGCCCGCTCCTTCATCCAGGCCGGCCTTGCCACCTGCTTTCGTGCCATGACTGAACACCAGCTCTGAGGTTGGCCAGCCTGCTGGAGGACCAGGGTCCGGTTGTCCTGGTCGAGGCCTCCCCAGACCAGCCTGTAGCCCGCCGAGCCCCAACGTGGGACAGAGCCAGCTACAGTCATCAGAACTCTGTATCCCGGCTCACAGCTGATCCTACACACGTGGGCAAACCTACCTGAGACCGGAACAGCCTGCTGACCCATTAACTCGTGAGCAGCTATGCACACATCAAGCCGCTGAGTTTGGGTGTTTGTTTTGCAGTGACAAAAAATGATACAACCCCCGGCCCAGGGGATCCGGGTCTGCAGAGTCACACACGCCCCAGGTGCACCAGGGGGGGGCAGGGCAGGGGCCGGGCTGGTCCTGGGGGCAGGCTGGATGGCTCACACCCACTGCTCTCTCCACTGGGCGGCCCCCCGGGCTCCACCTCGGCTGGTGTAGACAGAAGGGCTAGGAAGCGAGCGAGAGCCTTACTGGTGCTTGAATATCTGCGAGATTCCCCTCACGCACTGGCAGCAGAGGCGAGAGCCGGAAACTGCAATTTGGAAATTTAATTATATCTTTGGAAGACATGTATGCGCTTTAGAATGATTTTATTTAAAAAGTCCTCAAAAAATAGAGTCTGGTTTTTTCCTATCTTGTGATTAATTCAGGCCAAATAAAAGGAACCAGTGAACCTCACTAAGAGCCTACGGGGAGGGTTCATTCGCAGTATCTGTAGTCTTGAGTCTCGAAGTCTCAATTTGTGTCAAATAAGCTCCTACAGGTACAGTCCTGGGTTCCAGCACGGCGTGTCACATTTTGTTCCATTTAAGTAAATTACATATGCGGCCACGGCGGCGTTACTCCGGCTTCTAATCAAATCGCCGATCTGTGGAGCGCCAGACGGCGTGTCCCCGGGGGCAGGCTGCTCACACGGACAGGCGAGTTGTGCAGATGAGGCGCCTCGGCCCCCTGGGTGGAGTCAGGACGTGAGCACAGCTGTGAAGGAGGGGCTGCCCCCGGCCCCAGGCGACGGGAGCCCCTCAGCTCCATGAGGCTCCACACTTCTTCCCTCTCCCACGCCAGGTTTGCACTCCTGCCTCTAGATGCAGTGAACACGGGCTGTGCGCGATGGCCGGCAGGGGGCAGTCGTGTGGGGAAAGAGTGCCCATCCTGTGGGGCTCTGCCCGGCGGTGCGCCCAAGCACCGAGGCTGCCCAGCTGCCTGGACGTGGGCACGTGCGTGTGTCATGTACTTGAGTGTGTGTGTGGGTGCGTGTGTACACGTGTGCATGTGTATGTCTTTGTGGGTGTATGCGTGCATGTGTCAGCTGTGTGCATACATGTTATGCGTCAGTATATATGTCTGTGCCTCTGTGTGTGTGTAGATTTAAGTATGTATGTACGTGTTTATATGGGAGTATGTGCGTGTGTGTGTCTCTGCATGTGCATGGTCTATGTGTGTGTGTGTCCATGCATCTAGTGCACGTGAATGTGTGCCCGTGTGCCCACGTGTGCATCTGGACATCAGTGTTATTATCTCCCACTCACTCTGTGTCCACCTGGGGGCCTCATCCTGTCTGGGTCCAGTCACGAGTCCACACAGGTGGCCAACACGCTATCCTTCCCTCCTGACCTGGGGTCTCTTCTCCTTCCCCACCCCCCCATCATGCCCCAGCCATGTGGCACTGTAGGGCCCCATCTGCCCCCCAGCTCCCCATGGCCACGTCTTCCCTGGGGACCCTGCCCTGGAACGAGGGCCCACCTGCTTGAGCCAGGGCTCCCCAGGCGCTGGAGGGCTGCATCTGGAGGTACCACAGGAAGCAGGGTCGGCCCCTCCGGCCGGGAGCACACTTCCCTCCTCGGCTGTCTCTAACCAAAGGCGGGTGTAGCTCAGAGTGAGGGAGATACAGGGGGATGGAGGTAGGGAGCGAGGGAGACCCAGGGATTCGCCCGTGAGCAGTGACAGAGTCGCAGCTTCAGACCCGTGTCCTGTGGGCAGAGTGAGCTGGGGCTTGGCAGCCTGGACGTGAGGCCCTGGGCTCAGCAACTTAACAGGATGCATTTAAATGCACCCTCTGTCCGTCCCTTCAGGTGGCATGGACAGGTTGCCCAGAGCCCGTGTGCTGATGCCTCTATAAACCGCGGATGCCAACCCCTTCCCTCACACACGAATTCTTTTGTAAAATTAGAAACTTGAAGCCGAGGGCTCCTGGGCGCCTGGGAAAAGTGACGTGGGTCCACCATGCCTCCTCTTTGCCCAGCCCTGGGCCACTGTGGGCTGGCTCAGTGCCCCCTGTCCATGCCCGTCGGGCCCAGAGCTGAGAGGCGGACGAGGCAGGGAGGAAGGGCAGTGGATGCTAACACGCTGCGTGGCCACGCCTGGCTGACTGCCCCCACAGCACCGGGCTGCGGAGGCGGGACCTCACTGGCCAGGCTGCCCCCGGGGCTCCTGGGTCCTCGGGTTTCTTCGGGCGCCACCGTGACTTTCCAGGGCCCTGGACGCTTCTGCCTTCATGAGCCTCTTGATCAATTTTCTTCTTTTAAGCTTCTTTGAGCAAAGAGGATTATATTTTTGATGTCATATCTGAGAACCGTTTGCCAAATTCAAAGGCAGCTTTTGATTTCCTCGATTGTTTGTCTTTTTTCTATCATTGATCTCCTCCCTGGTCTTTAGTCTTTTATCCCGCACACTTTTAATTCAATATATTGTCTTTTGTCTCCCTACTTTCTTTTTTTTTTAAAAAACATCTTTATTGGAGTATAATTGCTTTACAATGTTGTGTTAGTTTCTGCTGTATAACAAAGTGGATCAGCTATACATATATGTATATCCCCATATCCCCTCCCTCTTGCGTCTCCCTCCCTCCCACCCTCCCTATCCCACCCCTCTAGGTGGTCACAAAGCACCGAGCCGATATCCCTGTGCTATGCGGCTGCTTCCCACTAGCTATCTGTTTTACATTTGGTAGTGTGTAAATGTCCAAGTCACATTCTCACTTTGTCTCAGCTTACCCTTCCCCCTCCCCATGTCCTCAAGTCCATTCTCTAGTAGGTCTGTATCTTTATTCCCGTCTTGCCCCTAGGTTCTTCAGAGCCTTTTTTTTTTTTTTTTAGATTCCATATATATGTGTTAGCATTCGGTATTTATTTTTCTTTTTCTGACTTAGTTCACTGTGTATGACAGACTCTAGGTCCATCCACCTCACTACAAATAACTCAATTTCGTTTCTTTTTATGGCTGAGTAATATTCCATTGTATATATGTGCCACATCTTCTTTATCCATTCATCTGTCGATGGACACTTAGGTTGCTTCCACGTCCTGGCTATTGTAAATAGAGCTGCAATGAACATTGGGGTACCTGACTCTTTTTGAATTACAGTTTTCTCAGGGTATATGCTCAGTAGTGGAATTGTTGGGTCATATGGTAGTTCTATTTGTAGTTTTTTAAGGAACATCCATACTGTTTTCCATAGTGGCTGTACCAATTTACATTCCCACCAGCAGTGCAAGCGGGTTCCCTTTTCTCCACACCCTCTCCAGCATTTATTGTTTGTAGACTTTCTGATGAGGGCTGTTTGGAGAGGTGTGAGGTGATATCCCATTGTAGTTTTGATCTGCATTTCTCTAATGATTAATGATGTTGAGCATCCTTTCATGTGTTTGCTGGCAATCTGTGTATCTTCTTTGGAGAAATGTCTATTTAGGTCTCTCCCAGTTTTGGATTGGGTTGTTTGTTTTTTTGTTATTGAGCTGCATGTAAATTTTGGAGATTAATCCTTTGTCAGTTGCTTCATTTGCAAATATTTTCTCCCATTCTGAGGCTTGTCTTTTCGTCTTGTTTATGGTCTCCTTTGCTGCGCAAAAGCTTTCAAGTTTCGTTGGTCCCATTTGTTCATTTTTGCTTTTATTTCCATTTCTCCAGGAGGTGTGTCAAAAAGGACTCGCGGCACACTTCCCAGAAATTCAAGCTCCGTGTCAGGGAATTTGATGTGATAAGATGCACAATCAAATGTCGCTGGAGGCTCAGCCCTAGTGAAGGTGCTGCGGGGCCCAGAGCCCAGCATCACTCCTGGTTCCGAGGCCCCAGCCCCGTGTGCTCGGACTCTGGGAGGGGCCAGGCAGGTGAGAGGCGGCTGCCCTGGGGCAGCTCCGCGCCCGTGAGGACTGACAGGCGATCGGGGAGAGGCCAGCACCGCCTGTGGCCACGGGTCGCTCTCTCCCTCGGAGCCGGGGCCAGGCCTGCTGGCCCTCCTTCGTGGTGGCGCCAGGTGCTCAGCTGAGCTGGGACACTGCTCTGGGGAGTTGGGGGGGTCGATGTGCAGAGCCGTGCCCCAATTCCCACCCTCCTGGGGGAAAGACCCTCAGCCCACTGTCGGTATTCCGTCCACGGCCCCTCCTCCCCAGCCACTATGAATACACCAACACGGCCCCTGACCCAGGATGGCTGGTTTGAGCCTCTCCTGGGAATTCAAGTGAAAATCTTTCTATTATTGAAAATTTCAAACATATTTATACATATTTGAAAGGGGAGGCTATCATATACTAAGCTCTTATGTGTCCCCCTCGCCCTGCCCAGCTTCAAGAATAATCCGCCGTGGGTCCCCACCGCCTGCCACGGACAGTCTGGTTTTATCAAGCACCTGCCCACCCCCACGCCCTCCCGCACTGGAAAACTTTGAAGCCGACCTCCGATCACTGCCGTCCAGGGCTTCGGAGGGTTGAGAGAAAGGTGTCTTGACCAGCACCGTCCAGCCGAAATATGAGAGCTGTGGACATCATCTCACATCGAAAAGTAGAAACGAAAAAGCTAAAATCAATTCTAACAGCGTATTTTATTTCACCCAACAGACCTGAAATACCACTCCAGTGTGTAATCAACATGAATTATCAATGGGGTGTGTTACATGCTTTTCCACACTAAGTCTTTGCCATCTGGTAAGGATGTGACACGTATGACATATTCAGAGGCTGTATTTTCATTGGACAAACTTGATCTGTATTTGTGTTTCATAAAACTTACAGCTAAGAAGGTATATTCACATACTCATGTGGTTCCAGATATGCTTAGAAGTTTTCCAGTAACTGACGTGAGCACAAGAAATCGTTCCCCTTTGTACTCACATCCACGTTGACCAAAACTGGCACCTTTTAAAGCAGAATCCATTCTGCTTGGAAGTAAAGGCGTATCAGCTTAAAACCCTGTCTGTCCAAGTCAAGCTCCTTGCTAGTGAATTTGCTTTGTTTCAGCCCCTCGGCCACACGGGCCATGGTTCCAGTGCTCAGTGACCACAGAGACCAGCGGCTGCTGCGTGGACAGGGCAGGTCTGGAGCCGCCGGCAAGGCTGGGGGCCCGCGTGTGACCTGAGCACAGAATGCAGGGTGGGAGTGTCCCTGCACGGCCCCTGACTTGGCGGTCATCGAGGGTGACACGCATGCACCAGGCCAGCAGGAGTGTCCACTCCAGTGCTCGGAAAGTGTCCACTACTACTGTTGTGTAATTAACACTGCGCCCCCTCCCATCAGAGAAAGAGCCCCTTGGGCCGCCTTGCACACAGTGGTCACTTAGTAAGCTCTTGCTGGCAGGCTGCACCACCCCTGGCAGCTGCAGGCTTAACTGGGCCAGGTGCCCCCTCCGACACCACCATGATGTGGTCCTGGCGTTGCTCCCTTGGACGGTTAGCCACAGGGCACTGCCATGTGCCCGCCTGCCTCTGGTCCTTCCCCACGTCCTGTCCTGCTTCCTGAGAACCTCGTGTGTCCAGGCGCTGGGGATGCGAGCTGGAGGTGTGGTGTCAGCCTGGAAACAGGTTTGGGGGACACCTCGGGACCAACAAAGGAGGGTGGACACAGGAGTGCCCAGGGGAGCTGGTCCAGGAGGAGGAAGGGCGAGTTTGTGAGGATGAGACCAGACTGCGTGAGCGAGCGTCTTGGGGGCGACTCCGGAGGGTGGCTCGGGCCATTTTGCCAAATGCCTTGGAGGTCCCGCAGGATTTTGGGTTTATCTTCTGGGCAATGAAGGTTTGTTCAGCCGGGGAGTAGCCGGGTCCTATTTGTGCTTTGAGAACGACACCGTAGGGGCGTGTGGTTTGGTGATGGGGGTGTTGAGAGGTGAGGAGGGTCAAGACTGTGAGTGCAGTGGTCAGTGGGAACGGGCACCGTCAGAGGAGACCCGCAGGACCTGCTGACCGATGCCCGGGCTGAGAGGGGTGGAGGGCCGGGTTCCAGGCTCAGGCGGCCTTGGGAGCCTCCCCGGGGTTTAGAGAACATCTTGCCTGCCCATTTTCCATCCTGATCCCGCTGGGTTTCACCTGTTCCTCCAGGTCAGTCAGTAGATGGGGCCCTGCTGTCAGCATCTGTCTTGAGCTGGAGGAGGGTTTTGATCCCCCAGGAACATTTTCACACGTGGAAGCTCTTCTGGTCTTCAGCAATGTGGTAAATTACATGGACCGATTTTCAAATGTGAAACCAACTTAGTCTTCCTGGAGCAAACCCCACATGCTCACGAGGCATTTCTCCTTTTACGCATTGCTAGGTTTGGCTCGCTAGTATTCCGTTTTGGAGTTTCCATTTAAGTAAGAATTCCACAGGTAAGAATGGTCTTTAAAAATAACGTCTTGGTCATATTTACGTATCAAAGCTATGCCAGCTTCAGAAGTGAGCTGGGAGATTTCTATCCTTTTTAGTCTCTGGAGGAGTTTGTATAAGATTGACATTGTTTCTTCCTTAATATTTTGGGGAATTCACTGGTGAAGCCCATTGGAAATTTTTCCTCGAGGAAAGGTTTTAAGTTATGGATTCAACGTATTTAATAGATACAGGACCACCTACATTTTCCTTTTCTTCTTGTCAGCTTTGGTGAGTTATCTAGGACATTTTCCACTGCATTTCAATTTTTTTTGTTTGTTTTGTTTTTTTTGCGGTACACGGGCCTCTCACCGCTGCGGCCTCTCCCGCTGCGGAGCACAGGCCCCGGACACGCAGGCTCAGCGGCCATGGCTCATGGGCCCAGCCGCTCCGCAGCATGTGGGATCTTCCCGGACCGGGGCACGAACCCGCGTCCCCTGCATCGGCAGGCGGACTCCCAACCACTGAGCCACCAGGGAAGCCCAATCACCATCCGTTTTTGATTCTTTTTGGTGGCAGCTGCCAACTCCCAGGTGGGCTCCTGGTGACCCCCCTGAGGGCTGGCTGGACCGCTCTTATACTCCCTTGCCTGGTGGTGCCTGTGAGGAGAAGGCTGATGTGTCCTGCCTGCCCCAGGCCCTCCTGGACAGCAGCGATGAAGGGTCAGTCCACTGAGGGAAGATCAAGGCACTGCCTGGGCTGAGCTCAGGCCTGGGCCCTGGGGACCCAGAGGCGGACACACAGATGTCTCCCTGGGGGGAGACAGTCAGTGGACAAGGAAGCACATTCTTGTCACTTGCACAGTGAAAAGCGACCTAAAGAAAAGCCAGCCTTTCGGGTGATGGAGGGAGGCTGGTGTCCTCAGGGCACGATGGCGGGTAAGCCCCTCTGACCCAGCCTGCCTCCCCACTCCCGCGTGCAGTACGCCTTCCGGATGCTCTGATTTCTGCACCACTCAGATGATCCTAACATGACAGCAATGCTTGGAATTCAAAGAAAAATATCATGAAACTAGAGAAAAGACCAATGTAAACAAAAAAGACAAAACCAACTTATTCTAACAGAGTTCATACCTCAGAATACTCAGATGAGTGGCTAAAAAGTAGCCAAGACCCCAGGAGGACAAGTGGCAAGAGATGAGAGACCCTCCACAGGGAGGGAAATCCTGACCATGAAAAGCCCCCCAAACAAGCTGCTGTCTCTGCAAGGTCCAGGCCAGTTCTGCTGGTCCCAGAAAAGTGGACTTTGCGCCCCAGAGTCACAGACCCGGTCATTGCAAGAAAGTGTGTTTGTTTCACTTTGTTTTGTGTCCTCAGGACTTTTAGCTGGTGCTTCTGACTTATTTTCATAGTTCAAATCGTCTTCCTTGAGCACACGGTATTTCATATAAGATCCAGCAGATTTATCCTTCCGGAGTCATGTACCCTACGGGCCCGTGCTTGCAGACGGAGCTAAAAGTAGGTTTGCTAAGCAGTGGCCACTCTGTTTAGAGGTCTGCCCTCCTTAATAGGACTTATTCCTTTAACAGAGCATCGCCACAGGCGTTCAGAAAACATCGATTCATTCGCACCTGCTCACTGAGGGCCCTGGGGCCCCAGGTGCCAGGGCTGAGCCACGTAGGGGACAGAGCAGGGCTCGGGCACCTGGGTCTGGGGCTTGGGTGGGGAGGGGGTGAATTCTGCAGCGCTACACTCAAAAGTGCCCAGACGATGGGAAGTTCTGGATCTTGTAATAATTGACCAATATAAGCAATGTTTTTTTGGCCTCAATTAAAAAAATATATACTATAGTATAGCATTATGCAAACGATATGTGCTTATGTAAGAGAATTTGAAAAATACTTAAAAATAAAAAGGATTAAATAAGTCATTTGTAGGGCTTCCCTGGTGGCGCGGTGGTTGGGAGTCCGCCTGCCGGTGCGGGGGGCGCGGGTTCGTGCCCTGGTCCGGGGGGATCCCACATGCCGCGGAGCGGCTGGGCCCGTGAGCCATGGCCGCTGAGTCTGCGCGTCCAGAGCCTGTGCTCCGCAACGGGAGAGGCCACAACAGTGAGAGGCCCGCGTAGCGCAAAAAAAAAAAGAAAAAAAAAGTCATTTGTAGATCCAGCCACAAAAGATAGCTTTTGTTATAATTTGGTCTATTTCATCCTGATATTTTCTTCCACGGACATTTTTTTACACATAGACTTAATTGTGTTCTGAAGGCATTGGGTAATGTTAAGTATTTTGTCATTAGCCTGGCCATGCTGTTTTAGCTGCTATAGGACATTGTGTATATATGTCTTCAAGTGGATGGATATATAATTATTTACCGATTTCTTTATTGCTGGTATTGAGGTTATTTCCGAGTTTTCATTTCATAAACGATACTTCAGTGCGTTTCTTCAAGCCCAAGTGTTGTCCCCCTGTAGTTTGGATCTTTTATTTAAAAAAGGGGATTAATGGGCACATAAACATGTTTGATTTATGTGGTCAAATTATGTTCCAGGAGTGGTACCCAGAGCATCCCTTCTGCTATTGGCAGGTGCTTGGGCGGCCCCACTGGCACCACCCCAGCAGCTCTGGGCACCTGCCAGGTGGGTCGCATCACCTGTACCCAGGTGCCTCACTGGGTGAGGTCGGCTGCGTCACCGCACAGTCTTGAGATGGGCTCCCCTCTGTCTACCTCACCCTGGACCTTTCCTTTGCTGTTTCTGAGCCCAGAACAAGCTTTCCTCCTCGAGGTCCGACGTTCCTCTGTCTTCTGTTTTCTCTTATTTTCCCCAGAGTGTCTTCATTGTCTTCAGTCACCTGCTGAAGCGCTGGAGGGGATGCTGTGATAAGGCCCCCTGAGGCTGCTGCTTCCAGACAGCCCTCCACCAAGGTGCAGGGAATAGACGAGTCCTCTTTCCCGAACTTTCCAGTCCCCACCCGCTGAGCGTCCTCTGTCAGATTATCGACTTGGAACCTGCTTGTTGTGTGAAATTAGGGCAGTGTTCTTAGATTCACTTAAACAAATTCTGGAAGTACAGCGAAGTGGGAACACTGGAGCACAGAGCTGGAGGGAGGCAGGGGCCTCGGGGGAGCGAAGCCCCTTGATGTGATGCGGCTTCGATGGGCCTCTGCCGGCCCCTCAGGGGGGCGCCTGGGCTTCAGCTGGATTTATGCTTGGAGAAGGAAGTTCCTTCTCATTCTTCCGTTGCTCAAAGACCTGCTCCGCTGCGACTCGGCTGGTAGCCCGTCACCCAGAGGACTCTCACCCCCAGACCCCGAGGCTTAGCTCCGGGCTCTGGGCAGAGCTGCCTCCACCTGTGCGGGGGGACCTGGGGACCCTGCACCCGTGCCCAGGACAGGGGGTGGACAGCCCCATCTGCTTGCTATTAGCAACCCCGGCGCCTGGCCTACCCCTGAGCTGAAGGCTGCAGCGCTCAGGACAGGGTCGATGATCCCTGGAGAGGATGCAAACTCGCAGTGACGGGGGGTCCTAGGGTCAGGGACTCTGTCGGGAGGACCCCTGGCCGCCCGCTGCCCCATGGCTCAGCCCGAGCCGCCTTCTCATCCTGCCCCCTGGAGCTCAGGCCCCGCCTAACGTGGCCCACGATGCAGAGGTGAGGCGAGTGCAGCGTGCGGACCCCGTCTCTCTGCAGCCCTCCCCCATCCTGCCCCAGAGTTGGGAGTGTGGAGGGCCTGCCTGGCGGGTGGCAGCGGTTCTTGTTTATTATTTTCCCTCAAACCTCTTCTGGCCTCAGGAGCCACTGGCAGCGGGCAGGGCTGTGAGCGCGGGCTGCGAAGAGGAAAAAATCAAGACAAATGAGCTGCCTGGAGCCGGCGGCCAAGGCCATGCTCAGGCGGCATCTCTGGGCATCATGGCCGTAGGGGGGGTGGTCCAGGCTGCCAAGCGGCCCGGATGGAGGCCGGGCCGCAGGTGATGCTGTGCTGGCCACCCCGCCTCCCAGGGCTTGGGGTCAGTGCTCAGTTTCTCCCTGGGCTGACCTTGACCCCCGGGTTCTTGTTCATTCGGCTTTGGCAGGGTGGGTGCCCTCCAGGTGTGGGCCAGGCTCTTAGCGGGACCACCTGTGAGCCCCCTACCCATCTGGCTGCTCCGGGAGGGGAGGGAAGGGGCTGCCAGTGCGGGGCCTGACCCTCACCCTGCGGCAGGAGGGCATCTGTGCAGGGGCAGTGCCTGGCGGTCCCGCTATCCTGGTGGCCACATTAGGATGTGGCCGGGAGCAAATGGGAGGGATCCCTGGTGGGGACCCTGGGCCTGTGGGTGTGCAGGAGGGTGGGGTGTGGGTGGTCGGAGGAGTTGGGTGCTGCTGGTGCACAGGGCGGCGCGGCCGTGGGGAAACCACTGGGGGGTGGGCTCTGCTCTGTGTGTCTTTGCCCCTCCCCCCCCCACCAAGCGACTTGTAACCCGTGGCCTGGAGGTCCCCACTGCTGGTATTTCCAGGTCACTCCCGAGTGGACACGGCGGTGCCTGACTGTTCGTGTGCGGCTCGGGATGTGCTGGGCTCCGTCCTGGGCGCACACCTGGCTCGCTGCTCAGGGGGAAGTGCTGGCGGGAGCTGCGGGCTGGGGCCGTGGGCGTGTGGGCACTGGGGATGCCAGGGAGGGCCTTCCTTCCCCTCTAAGCTCACCGCCGGGCATCTCCAGTCCTCTCCCCTCGGATGCCGAAGACAGCCTCAGGACTGACCGTGCAAGACGAGGGTTGGTGTGTGACACACGCGACTAGCGGCCTGGTCGCTCAGGCCGTGAGCTTGCCGCCGGAGGGGTCCCTGCCCCGCTCCGTGTCGACCAGCTCCTCGTGGGTGGAGCTGCCAGGCACTTTTGTCTCCGGCTTTGGGGCAGGGATCTGGCTGGAGGTCCAGAGGACGTGGCCGGAGCACAGGCGGGGCCCTGGCGATGGCCTGGAGCAGAGGCTGGGGTCCAGCCTCAGACAGAGGAGCCGTGAGATGGCTCAGGGAGGAGCGTCCATCGGCGGCGGTGCGGGGCCTGTGGGAGCCGGAGGGAGAGGAGGCCATAGCCCAGGGCCCAGGGAGCAGCAGGCCTGTGGGAGCATGTGGGCAGCGTCGAGGGTCTTCCTGGGCAGTGATCAGACTGCTCCCAGTGCCTGTGCGGGCCCCTCCACCCTGCTGTGGGCCCAGCGCGGTCAGCACCCGGGCCTGGAGACCCGCCCTGGCTGCTTGCGTGGAGTTGCTTGGAGACGGATGGGTAGCGTGCCCGGCGGTCCTCGGTGCCCGGCAACCACCCACGGAGCAGGGCCGCTCACCACGCCGCGCTGGGCAGCAGGGGCCTCGGAGCAGCACGCTCCCCCGGGACCCACAGCAGGCATGCGGACCGCCCGCGTTGACTGAGACGACAAGCAGTTCACTTACGGGCCCAGGGGCCCTCGAGCGAGAAGGGAGGCCCGTAGTCATGCTGGGGACGTGGACACAGGTGAGCGCGGAGTTGCCCGTCGCCCAGCATCTCTTCTGTCCCAGCCCTGCAGCGGCCCGCGTCCCCTTCAGCTCAGTGGGCAGGCGTGCCGTGGCTGTGACCTGACATCACCTTTCCTGAGCTGGGTGACAGGCATTGGGCGGGGGTCAGCTGCCCTTCAGGGATGACCTGGACCTGGGATGGCGGCCTCCGGGGAGGAGTGGGCCGTGGGTACGAGGGTGAGGCCCGTCCGTGGTGTCCAGGCGCCAGCCCGCGTGGCCTCCTCCCACTGTCACGGGAAGGCCAGCTGGGTCCTGGCTCGGGGGCCACTAAGGGACCGTTACCCAGGCTCTCCCCTCTCCTTGGGGCCCCAGGCGGCACAGTCGTATCCCCTTCCAAACCTGTGCCTGACACACGGCGCCCCTGCAGCCCCTGCCGCGGGCCCTCCAAAGGCGGCCCTGCCAGCTCCCTGTCAGGGCTTCACTGGTTAAATTCAGTAAATAAGTAAAGACTCCCGCGCACCCTGCCCCACTCCCAACCTTGTCTCCCGGGTTTTTTTTCCTGAAAAATTCAGTATTTTCTGTAAATAATTGACATGCAGAAATCACGCTTCTCCACAGAAATACATTTTTGCGCATAAACAAAATAAATCGCCTCCCGAGAGAGCGCTGTGGGGGGAGGTGAGCGTCTGTGCGGAGGAGGCCGGGGCCGTGGGTCACCGGGGCCCAGCGTAGTTACCGTGGCCGTGGCTACATCTCTGCAGTAAGAAGCTGTGACGGATTCCCTGTGAGTGCCGACACAGCGACTCATAAAAGGGCCGCATCTCTTGAGCTACTGGTGGCATTGATTTATCTGATGACAGTCTATCTAGGAGGAGAATTTAGGTGAGCAGCTGTCTGCTCCGGGCCCAGCAGAGGAATTTGCCAGAGCAGGGGGCTGGCTCGAGCAACGCCAGGCTGACCTGGCAGCTTGGAGGCAACAGAGGCCACGGACGCCAGTGGACGTGGGTAGTGCCAGGCTGGCTGGCGTGCACCCGAGCCTCCGGGTCGCTCCCTCCCTTCCCCAAATACTGTTTTGGGCTCCAGGACCACAGGCCACAAGTCCTGTGACCCCCCTGAGCCGCAGAGAGAGCGGGCCCTGGACCAGCCTCAAGAGCTCCGTGAGCTGTTGTATCCACCCCCAATCTCCCAGCCCACTCGCCCTGCAGGCCTCCTGCACTGGCCCCAGACGGAGGGCCCCCTGGCCTCTCCACCATCCTGGATGTCACAAGGTCGAGGAGGTCACGGAACTCAGCCTGCGCCTGGTGCGCAGTAGGGTGGGGATGCACAAACGCAGCTCTCCTGAGGTTGGAGAAGGACGAGAAGCAGCCTCTCCTTCCCTGGCCCCTCTCGCCTCCCAGGCGGCCATGCAGACACCGTACCCGCCTTTGCTGCCGTGGGCCCCTAGCTGGGTACTGGCCCAGGCGGATAGGAGAGAGGGCGGGTGAGGCCGTGTGGCACGAAGGCACGCCCCTTTGGCTTGGGTTCCTGATTTTCTGGTTTTAGTTTGTTTTCAGTAGCAGAAGCCATTCTGCAAAGAAAGGCTAGCAGTCCTTTTGGCAAAACAGTGGCAAACCCCTAATGTCTTGCCCCTTGATGGGGGGTGGGGGACCCCAGGCAGAAGGGGCCGCAGAGCATTTGCTCGGCCCTGCCGTCCCTGCCCTGCCTGCTGTTCCCCAGCACATGGCTCCTGTTGCATCTTCAGGGCCGCAGCCCAGTCACCATCCTGGACGTCCTGCCAGGAAACGCCCCCGACCCCCAGCTGCGCAGCAGGGTACACAGCGCCACGGTGCGTGCACGCGTGTGTGTGTGGGATGCGTGTGCATTCGCGTGTGCATGTGTGTGTTTCCAGAGTCATGTCCTGTGAGCGCGTGGAGGAGACTCATATAGGTTCCCCCCCGCGCTGCACGTGACTGACAGGTCCGGGGCTTCTGCTTTGGGTGACTGGTGAGTTCCCCTCCCTGGGCCGCCCACACGATGTCCGGCCAGGACAGTCCCCACGGCCCAGCGCCTCTGCCTAGAGCTCAGGGCCGGGTGGAAAAGGATGGGACAGGGAGTGGCTGCTCCGGCCTGGCCACCGTCCTCGGGGACCCAGGGACTCCCTTGGGGGGTTCTCCAAAGCGTCACTCATCACTTGGGGCTCCCTGCCCTGTGGATGGGGCATCGTGACCCCTGATTCCCCGACACTTTCGCCCCAGTGAGGCCTCTGCTGTGCCTGCCATGACCGTGGCCTGAGGTCCTGGCCAGGGCGGCTGAGAGCCTGAGTCTGTGGGAGAGCATGGGCTTCCAGACCTCGGTGTGGAGGAGACGCCCCAGGCGCTGGAGCACAGGGCCTGGGGCTGCCCAGTGCCCACCCTGCCTCTGCCCCCGCCCTCCTCTCCTGCAGTTCTGGGGCCTGCATTAGCATCTCAAAGCCTTCCCCCTGGCTTTTCAAAAGCGCCTCTTCCCACCTGTGAGGGCTGATTCTTTTGTTATCATTTCTGGCCAGAAATCAATTTCTCCTTTAATTGTGCTCACTAATGAAACAGCCTCCTGACAGCCGCAGCCTCAGAGACTGGCCTTCTGGTGCTAAATGATTAACATTTGCTCTCTTGGGAGGGTGAGGGGGGTGGAGATGCGGGATCTTAGTGGGGGGCACAGTCTGTGTAACTCAGGCGGGGATGAACCAGGGGGGCTGGGGGCTCGTGGAGGAGGGTGGTCGAGGAGGGGACCTCAGGGAGGAAAGGTGTGATGCCCCTGGCGTCTGGGCCGTCGTGGGATGAGGGCAGAGCCGCCAATGCTTGGGCCCGTGGTCCTTGGGGGGCACCGAGGAAAGGGGCAGAGGACCAACAGGGCACGCAGGGTCCTGGGAAGATTGTCCCAGCTTTGTGACCCCAGCGCGGCCTGGACCTGCCCTAAATGACCCCAGGCTGCGGGAGTTGGCCCCTCCTCCTGAGTGCCTCTGGGTGACCTCGGGCAGCGGGAGGATGAGGACAGGTGATGAGGCGGCCGCATCCAGCCCTCTGCGTGTGTCCAGAGCTCCGCCGTTGCCAGCGCATCCCCGGTCATCCCAGCGGAGCCTCGGGGTGGCCCCGGGACCCATGTTGAGCAGCGTCAGGGCCTTGACCCCCTGGACGCCAGGAGCCCCCCAAGTCCTGACAATCAGAAGTGACAAGTGTGTCCCGGGGGGCGAGTCCCCGCTCTCCGTGCTCCTCCGGCTGAGTCACCCTCAGCCTGTGGCCACGCGACCTGCTGGCCACCACTCCTGGGTGAGTGGCCTGGGCCCAACATGGCCCAAGGGTCAGTGTTGTGGTGAGGACTCTGCTGGCTCCGAGCTGGGGGGGCCTCACAGATGCACGCAGAGGCACGTACGCACACACACACACACACACAACACATGCAGTCACACCTGCACGCTCCAAACACTCCTCTGCTCGCACACACACGTGCACGTGTGTACAAGGCACACCTCAAACACACGGACATACACACACCAACACACGTGCACAGACACATAGGTCTGTGTATGCATATGCACACGTAGGGACTAGTACGCTTGCACACACACACACGCACAGGCACACTGCCCCACTAGGGCCCCCGAGCCTCTCTCTGCTCCTCGCGGGGGTGGGGGCGTCCTGTTACAGACCAGAGAGGGCCAGGGAGACAGTGCCAAGTGCCTGCCTGCATAGGTGCCTAACCTGGCCCTGCTGACCCCTCCCAGGGACCTGTCCCTTCACCTGCATGTGGCCCGGGGACAGGGAGGCCTGGGGACAGCTCGGATGAGCGGCTCTGAGCCAGGAGGGCTGGGCCCTGGTGGACGAGCTCGGCCGTCTCCTCGGTCCCGGCACGTCCAGCTCTCCAGCCTGTCCACCCAGTACCTGGAATCTTCCTGGGACCCCACCGGAGCACAGCTGCCATGCACCCCTGGGCACGCTGGGAGTCACCATCTTGGGGAGGAATGAGGAGAATTCCATGCTTGCCGTGAAGGAAGGAGGCATGTGCCTGCAGCTTCTGGAGGCGACTCTGCGTGTGCTGGCCTCCCGCAGATGCCTGTGGAGACACTTCTCCCGTTTTCGGTGGGAGGAGAGTTAGAGGCCCATTGTATTCAGATTTCACAGAAGACCTGCGCCACCAGCTGCAAGCCCCCTCACTGCCCCTACCCAGGGCCCTTCGGGTGCTTGTCCTGGGGGGTCCTGGCTGACCTGTCCCACCTGCTTCTGCTGTCCCAGGAGGACTCAGGGCCAGCCTTTTCTCCTCTCCTTGCATCCGACGCCTGGTGGGCTGGGGTCCCCACGTGGCATAAACAGGGGACCAGGTGTGATTCAGGGTGCTTCCCCTCCCCAGATGGGGCAGCGGTCAGGGGCCTGGCCAATGTCTGGGGCCGGCAGCTCTGGGTAGAGAGAGGGGCAGGGAGCAGCAGCCCCTGTGGGGTTTAGGGGTCCCCGGAGCTCCAGTGGCTACGAATTGAGGTGCCCCCTGCCCTACCCAAGTTGGGTCAGCCTGTCATGTACCTGTCAGCTTTGCGGGGCTGGGGGCAGCTCAGTTCCTGCTCCACTTTTCAACACCCACCCCCTCATCAATCCCCAGACTCAGCTCCTCCTTGACTCCCTTCAACTTCCCCACAAGCCCACAGGCTTAGAAATGCTTTTGTATGACATCCCAAGACATACATAGAGGAGATTAAAAAGGATAGAGCTCTCCACTACCCAGACACAAGGGAGGGGCTTGAACCTGGGGGCAGACGGGGTAAGAAGCAGCTGAAGGCTCAGGGGTGGGCCTTGGGGGCTGAGCTTAAGGCCCACGTGGGCACCAGGACCAGGCTTGCAGGGGAGTCGAGGGCCTCCCTCCCAGCAAAAAGGGGCTGAAGAAACCACCGGCAAGTGGTGGAAATGGCAAGGTGGCCAGTCCTCTGCCAGCTCTGGGGTGGGCTCAGGGGTCAGGACTGGGGTGGGCTCAGGGCTGTGGTGGGCCCAGGGGTCAGGGCTAGGGTAGTCTCAGGGGTCAGCTAAGAGGTGCCTGGTAGGGGACAGGTGCTCAGTTAGAGCTTCTCAATGGATTGAAGATGGGAAACGCTTGCCTGAATCATGTCTGTATGTGACATGGGATTTATATCTCTAGTTCTATGGGAAGACAACTTAAGTTAAAACACAAATCTGTGTAGATCCAGTGAAAGTCCTGTGTCCTGGGGGCGTGGGTTTCCACGAGAGGCTGCCATGGAGAAGAGCCCACTGGAGGTGATGAAAGGAAAGATGAAAACCTGGCAGCCTGAGGGCAGCCCTGGGGGCTGATGAAGAAATGGGGACACCTGCACCCCAAAGACGAGCGATGGTAGAACGTTCTAAGAGCTCCTTTACAAGGGTAACAAATGTAAGGATAAAAAATAATACAGGAACATTAAGGCAAGAATAGGAAACTATGAATGAAGGAGGTAGACTGTAAACAAGAGAAGAGGAAGCAGATAGAATGTGTAGGAATGAAAAAAGAGTCATTTAATGTGGGAAGTAAACAGGTTAAATGGTCAGTTAGACACAGCTGATGAGAAAATCAGTGAATTTAAAGGTAGATCTGAGGAAGTCACTTCCTCACAAAGAGAAGAGACATGGGGAAGGGCAATGGAATGGGAAAGTCCAGCCCATCCACTGAGATTCCAGAGGAGGGAAGAGAAGGGGGACAGTGTATGGTGTTCCTGGACAGATGCTAGATGAGGGTCTCCCAACATCGAAGGAAACATCCTCTACTAAGTGAAGTAAGTGAAAGCAAATATGCACCTTGATCTTGTTGAAATGAAATGGTGGAACATTAGAGGCACATGTCCACACACATGTCCACACCTACACACTTACATCCACACACACCCACATACATACATACACACATATGCACACACATTCACACCCACATACATACATCAACGTAATCCACACATACACGCATCCACATAATTACATCCACACATACCCACATACATACACATATACACACATATGCACACACATTCACACCCACATCCATCCAACCACACATACAGACACACACATACACATACTTACATCCACACCCATCCACATACATACATACACACATCCACATATATACATACACTCACACACAGGCATGTTCACAAACATACATACATACACACATACATAAATACATAAAATATTACACTTTTTCAGAGAGTAGAAACATTACTATAGAAAAAAAGATAATTAGGTTAGAAAGACTTCTCATCAGCGGTAGTGATTACTGAGGGCAGCGAGACATCTTCAGTGTGCTGATAGAATGTAATTGTCAATCCGGAATTCTATACCCAGCTAAAATACTCAAGAGTGAGGGTAAAGCAAAGACAGTCTGGGGCCAAGACCAGGAGTTTACTTTCACTGGAAGAACTAGACAGGGTGAACTTTAGAAGGAAATGCCATGAAAGGTTGTGATCAAATAAACTGGTGACATGACAGTAAGTCTGTATGACCATGGAGTGTAAGGAGGTGGTGGATTTAGGCGTTTATCCCAATGAAGGACTTCCACATCGGGCAGTGTGGCAGATGAAGCACTGAATGTAATCCAACTGCAAACAACTATAAATGCTGGGTGTAATCTATTTAAAAGTTCTTTTCAGCGCTTCACCAAACTGTCAGGAAAGTAAGGAGGCCTCAGAGGCCAGTGCTGTAGAGAAAGTGGAAATCCTGGGTGGTGAATTTTCACTGAATGCAGGCCCCTCCAGGGAGCGCAGGGGAGCCCTGGTGACCGGAGCTCAGACCTGATGATGTGGAGAGTCTGGGAAGGAACTGATGAGGTAACGTGTATGTGATTTCTAATAGAGCTGGCCTTGCCCCTCAGTGCGGAAAGGAGACATTCAGTAACTGATACTGGAGAAATTGGTTAATATCTATAAAAAGGAAGAAAATGGACTCTTACCTCACTCTGGGCATACAAATCAGTTCCAGGGACTTCCCTGGTGGTGCAGTGCTTAAGAATCCGCCTGCCAGTGCAGGAGACATGGGTTTGAGCCCTGGTCTGGGAAGATCCCACATGCCGCGGAGCAACTAAGCCCGTGTGCCACAACTACTGGGCCCACATGCCACAACTACTGAAGCCCATGCACCTAGAGCCCATGCTCTGCAACAAGAGAAGCCACTGCAATGAGAAGCCCGCACACTGCAATGAAGAGCAGCCCCCGCTCGCTGCAACTAGAGAAAGCCCGCGTGCAGCAACGAAGACCCAATGCAGCCAAAAATTAAAAAAAAAAAAAAACAGTTCCAAATGGATTAAGTACTTAATGGTAATATAAATGTTTCTAATGTTTTTATAAGACAACATAGGAGAACATACTATGACCATTGAATAAGAAATAATTTCTTAAAACCCCAGAAGTGCAAACACAAAGGAAAAAGATTGACAAATTCTGCTACATTAAAATCCATCAACGATGGCTTAAATAAATGGACACAGAGGCCACCACCTGGGAGGAGGTGTTTGCAATGCATTCATCTGACAAAGGATTAGTGTCTGAAATGTGTAACTAACTCCTACAAATCAGTAAGAAACAGACGAATAACAAGACAAAAACGAGTGAAGGATTTGAGCCTGGAAGAGAAACAGGAGGTTGGACTGGGAGGCGTAAATCGTGGGGACATTTTAGAGAGAGACTAAGGGAAACTGAGCAGTGTTGAGATGTGTATCCCTACAGGCGATGTCCAGCCTCTCCCATCGTGGCCCACGTGGACAAGGACAGAGTGTGTACATGAAGTAAATGGCCCAGGCACCACACCTGCACCCGTTGTGCACCTGTGGGAAGTCTGAGACGGGGGCATGTGCCAGGATCATCATCATGGCAGTTATGTAATTTTGCAAATTACCTGGCATGGTGGAATGGACAAACCAGGTGTGACACATTCAGACAGTAGGGGACACACAGCCACGAAAGTGGGTGACTCTCAGGGTGTGTGGCCTTCGGGGACTTCATGGGAGAGGAGATAGCATAGAGGCAGAGTGCCGGCACGGGTCCACTTGCACCAGGTCCAGAGCACCCCAAACCCAAGCAGTGCATCCCTTGGTCTTCCTTGCAGGTGTGGAAAAACGATTTGAAAAACCAGGGAGCAGGAAACACAGAACTCAGGGTGGCATTTCACCCAGGGGTGGAAGGGGGTGGGGTTGGGGAGGGTCACACAGGGAGCTTCAGAAATTCTGGTTTTTTAGCTTGGGTGGTATTCTGGTGTTCATTGATGGTTATTACTTGTATCTTACATATAATCTAAATGGTCTTCTTCTTTGCTGGATAATAAAGGAAGGACACCAACCTAAGTCCCATATGCCTTGTATCAGTTAGCCTTCGCTGCATAACAAATCAGCCCCAAAGCTTCATGGCTTGAAGTGGCTCACGATGCATGGTGCCTGCAGAGTTAGTGGGCACCACGGACAGGCACTGGTCTTTAAAATCTTTGGGATCAGGGCCTCCCCTGGGGCCTATGTGTTCTGAACTCAGCTTCAACTGTACGGCCTCAGGGTCCCTTCCCCCCTCAGAGTGTCCTCATCCCACCAAGCAGCCTCAGTAGTGGGGACCCTGCTCAGCTTCAGTGGTGGTCCTGCTGAGATAGCTCTTTGGGTCTCTGTCTCTGACTCTCTATCTCTCTCTGTCTCTCTCCATCTCTCTCCCTCTCTCTCCAGCACCCTCTTGCCCCCAGACCCCAGGGTCTGAGAGCTGACTGTCTCTTGTCCCTGAGGGGTGACCGGCACCCACTCAGAATACCCCCCAGGACAGTTTAAAGTGGAAGAGAAAGCTTTCTGTGGGTTCCTAAGAGCCAGCTGCAGTCCTGTTAGAGGAAAGAAATATTGATTGCTAATATCTGCAATAATGAAACCCAGGAAATGACACAAATTACTTCTCAGATGGCAGCTTGACAAATGTCATCTCCAGAGGAGTCTGCAGAAATGTCATTTGCCAAACTCACATTAAACATTCTCCCAAGACAGATTTAAAATAACTTTTGGGGTGAAAGTCTAAATCGTACAGACATAAAAGTGACAACATGTGCTAATTGGAATTATATATTTGTGAACTAATTCTCACATAAAATTAGAATTTGAGGACTTGATGCAAAGCCGGATGTTTTCATTGCTAGCAATTATCTTGTAAACAGTTAGAATCTATACCCCAAACCTCATTTCAATTGTTCTCACGATGCACTGCGTAAGGAAAATCGGCCCCTACGGAAGCCACTTAGGAAGCTTTTCTTTTTTAGGTGTGAGGCTCCTCGAAACGCTTTGCGTGTGCTGACAGTCATGGATGGGGGGTGCTGGGGGGGAACTGCATTTAGTTCACGAGGAATATAGAGGAGCCCCGCCCTCTCCGGTCACGTCTGTGGCTGGACCGTTAATACAAGGTCACACATGGGGTCTAATTTCACTGCTCAGAGATGGGAGACCTTTCTGTTCAGACCTCAGGGCTGCCTCCTGGAGGCAGCAAGAGAGGAGAGAGATTCAGGGTCTTAAAGTGCGAGTCTCACAGTTCGAACGGAGCCAGGCAAGACACGGATGCCACTTGGCCCCGCCCCTTTCGTTTTCTCTGTCCAAAGAGCACCTGTTTGTGTCCAGCTGGGGACCGGAGGAGGACCCTGGCGCTGAGACTACAGGGCAGGCCTGGCCCCAGAAGACCCCGCAGGGCTGTGTCTCTGTGGCCCCGGGGTTACTGTGTTTCTCGCTGTGCAGCCCGGGCTCCTGAAGCGTAACCAACAGCTTTAGATGCTTCGGAAAGTTGGGCTCCTCCAGACTGAATTGCCCCAAACCCCAGTGTGCTGGGGTGGAAATTGAGAAAGGTTTGCTGCATTTTCATAATAAATGGGTGGAAATGAGGACAATTTGTCCCACCTTAAAGTAGGTTTTCTTTCCATCTTTCCAGACAACCAGAGGTGAGTTTAACGATGAATGTCAGTGAATTCTTCTTGAGATGCTCTGATCTCGCCACCAGCTGGGCTCTGACGTCAGCCGTGGTTTTAAGTAAGATAACTGTGGCCGTCACTCCTGTTCTCACTCGAGGGGGTGTTTTTGCCCTGGGCATCCGTTTTTCCAGCCTCCGACTGCTGGCCTGGGACACGGGGGGACGATCTCTAGGTGCTGACCTTTGCTTCCTGGTTTACTTTAGAAATCAACCGCCTTGCTGGGGATTTAAAAAGCTACTTGTGTTTGGTACCGCTGCTCCCGAAGATGCAGTTTCCCTAGATCCAGAAACTGGAAATAAATGCAGTTTCTTATGTTTTTATAATACTATTTCCTAAATTATTTTGCATTAAGTATGCTTTTTAAAGTTCTATGTTTCTTGGACTTCCATAGGAAAGGACTCTGCTTACATTTTAAGAGAGAATCCTGGGGCATTCCAGGACCCTGGCATCTGCTCAGGAAAGTGGTGTTTGCTATCCAGAAAACTCAGAATGTTGTTTCCGCTGCCCACATTATAAGCATCCTCCCTTTTAAAAGTTTTATTTTGAAATAATTTCAGACTTACAGAAGAATTGGAAAGACCCTGCAGAGAGTCCCTGTATGCCCCATCCCGCTTCTTCTGCACACTTCTCCTCTAACTGTCGTGTTTCCATCGAGACCAGGAATAGAGCGCCGGCTCGAGGGACTGTGAACCAAACCACAGGCCTTACTGGATCCGCCCGCCTCCCCACGGGTGCCCTCCATCTGCTGCAGGATCAGCCAGGACCCCGCATCCCATTAGCCCCTCATCTGTCTTCTCTGGCCTGTGACAGTTTCCAGCCTTTCTTATTTCTTGTGACTCGGTTGGGTCTCCCCCCGTTCTGGGTTCTCTGGTGTTTCCTCTGTATTCCCGTGTTGTCAAAGGACATCGCAGGTGGGAAGCGCCCTTCCGACTGCACCCTCTCGGGGACTCCCTGGCGGCGACTCTGGGGAGGCTGTCACTCGTGGGGGGTCGCGAGGTTAAGGTGGTGTCCGCAGGCTTGTCCACGGCACAGTTTCTCTTTCTGTCTGCACTCGGTTTCTGGAGGGAAGTCACTGAGCCCAGAACCCCCTCAAGGGGAGGGGGCTTGAGCTCTAGCTGCTTGAAGGAGGCGGTTGAATAATTTGGTTCATATGCTAAACTCACCCCGGTGAGTAAGACATATTCGGGGGAGGTATGTTTTAAAAAGTTTATTTATTTTTGCGGCCGTGTAGAGTGTCATGCGGGATCCTAGCTCCCTGACCAGGGCTGGAAACCGCGTCCCTGCAGCGGAAGTGCAGAGTCCTAAGCACTGGGCGGCCGGGGGTCCCAGGAAGATATATGAGGCTGTGCGACCACATGATTCCGTCCAGGTCTCGCCCAGCAGTTTCTGCGCCCACTGGGGCCTGTACCTGTGGCTTAGCGCTAGGGAGCTCTAATGGGATTTTCTGCTTCCCTCATTCCTCCTGCAGGGTTAGTGGGAATTGTTCTGTGAGAAGATTTGTCCATTCTCTCCCATGTATTTAGTCAATCACTTATGTCTTAGATATTTATGTGTTGGGTTATAATCTCTTTTTTTTAAAATAAATTTATTTATTTTTGGCTGCGTTGGGTCTTTGCTGTTGCACGCGGGCTTTCTCTAGTCGCGGCGAGCGGGGGCTACTCTTCGTTGCCGTGCGTGGGCTTCTCATTGCAGTGGCTTCTCTTGTTGCAGAGCACGGGCTCTAGGCGCGCGGGCTTCAGTAGTTGTGGCATACAGGCTCAGTAGTTGTGGTGCACGGGCTTAGTTGCTCCGCAGCATGTGGGATCTTCCCGCACCAAGGATCAAACCCGTGTCCCCTGCGGATTCTTAACCACTGTGTCACCAGGGAAGCCCTGGGTTATAATCTAATATCATTTGATTTCACTGCTTGAATGGCTCTACCTTTGGCCACTGGGATTGCATTTTACGTCTCTGACACCCTCATACCGTCTTTCTTTCTTTCCTTTTTAGCACCTCCTTGCTTCCTGGCCCTGCAACAGGCTCCTGACTCAATTGCCCTCTTCCCTGCTGCAGACCTGGAATTGGCCTTTCTCTGAGGGGCCCTGGCTTGTTTCATTAGAGAAGGGATTTAGAAACCAGGGTGTGGGGCTGGGCTGTCGCAGCTCCTGAGCCCTGCAGGGGACCGAGCTGGGAGATCCGTGGATGGACACTACCCCCGTATACACACGTATCTATGTTTATTTCACTAGGTGTGCGTCTGGGTTTACACGTTAGAATAAACACGAGCGCAAACTGGTGTCTCTGACTTGAATCCAGCTCCATGGCGCATCCTACCCCCTGCCTCACTGTCACCTCCTCTGACAGGGAAAAGCCTGGGTCCCATTTCCTGTAATTTATTTGCTTATTCCATCCACAGTATTCCACAGTTCAGAGCTGCTCATCCGTAGCCCTCAAGCGCGGTGTTCGCGTCCGGCCCTCCTGTCCTGCAGCGTCCAGCCGGCACTGTCTCCTAAGCGGCTGCAGTCAGCGTCCCCACCTCCAGCGAGGTGGCCGCGCTCTGCCACACGGTGGCACTCATCTCCCACGGTCTGCGTTCCTCCTGCGACCCCCTCCTCCGGGTGAGTTTTGGATTCGCTGTATTAGTTGCTCAGGCGGCCAGAAACAAAACAGCACAGACGGGGCTCAAACAACAGACCTTCGTTCTGGCAGCCTGGAGGCCGGAGTCCAAGCCGGAGAGGTCGGCCGGGCTGGTGTCTGGTGGGGACTCTCTTCCTGGCTTGCAGACAGCAGGCTTCTCACATGTGCTCCTGGGGAGGGGAGAGAGCTCTGGTCTCTTCCTCTGTTTACAGGGACACCAGTCCCGTAGGGCCAGGGCCCCACCCCACGACCTCATTTAGCCTTTATGTCCTTAAAGACCCCATCTCCAAAGAAGTCACATTGGGAATTAGGGCTTCAACGTATGAGCTTTTAAGGACACAGTTCAGTCTGCAACATGCGCTGTAAAGTTCACTTTGTCCTGTGGATTTTGACAAATGGGTAGAATCCCGTATCCACCAACACAACATCATACACAACAGTTCTATCATCCTGAAAATGATCTTCTGTGTCCCCTGGGTGCTGAGGGACCCTTGGTGATTGGCCACCGGAACAGTGAGGTGACAGTTAGGGCTCCCCTGAGGTTTCGGGGAGTCTGGTCTCAGGCTCATAAACCCTTCTGCAAACCTGAGAGCTTCCCAGAGAGTCAGAGCTGAATGACCCTGAGGGAGATGACCTGACCCTTCCCGCAAGTCTCTGAGTGCCCGGCTGCACTGGACAGAGGGTGGAAGGCAGGCAGCTCCAGACCTCACTGGCTCTGGGCGGGCAGTTGCCTCCTCTTCTTTGGCTCTGCGTCCGAGGTGGCGGGATGGCTGGGCCCCTGGGCCCCCTTTAAGCTCAGCCCCTCCCCGCGTGGGGATGCGCCATCCCGTCCAGTGTGGGATGGTGGCTCTTTCACTCTCTGCCCGGGCGTGGGCACCTGCCTGGTGAGGCTAGTGGGTTCAGTGATGTTGGGCTGGGTCTGCAGACCGGGTCCTCTGTAACGTACAAGAGGACTAAACTAGGAAGAGGAGGGTAAAGGGGCCTGAAGGGCAGGGAGGCAAAAATACTGATTCCCAGTATACTGTGGAAAGGTAAGTATTACATATTGTAATTCCTAGAGAGACCACTCAAAAAGTTATATAAGGAGATGCAGTCAAAAAGGTGATAGATTAAAAAAATCCACAATGGATAAATTAAAATGAAATACTATTATTCGGCCATATAAAAGACTGAAATAATGCCATTCGCAGCAACATGGATGGACCTAGAGATTATCACACTAAGTGAAATAAGTCAGACAGAGAAAGACAAATATCATATGATATCACTTATATGCGGAATCTAAAAATAATGATACAAATAAACTTATTTACAAAACAGAAACAGACTCAGTGACATAGAAAACAAACTTATGGTTACCAAAGGGGAAAAGTGGGGGGGAGAAGGACAAATTAGGAGTTTGGGATTAAAAGATACACACTACTATATATAAAATAGATAACCAACAAGGACCTACTGTATAGCACAGGGAAATATATTCAATATCTTGTAATAACCTATAATGGAAAAGAATCTGAAAAAGAATGCATATACATATATATATATATATATATATATACACACACACACACACACACATAAAACAATCATTTTCTTTCTGTCTACAAGAAACTAACTTCATGGAGAGGGTGTGGAGAAAAGGGAACACTCTTGCACTGCTGGTGGGAATGTGAATTGGTTCAGCCACTATGGAGAACAGTATGGAGGTTCCTTAAAAAACTACAAATAGAACTACCATATGACCCAGCAATCCCACTACTGGGCATATACCCTGAGAAAACCGAAATTCAAAAAGAGTCATGTACCAAAATGTTCATTGCAGCTCTATTTACAATAGCCCGGAGATGGAAACAACCTAAGTGCCCATCATTGGATGAATGGATAAAGAAGATGTGGCACATATATACAATGGAATATTACTCAGCCATAAAAAGAAACGAAATTGAGCTATTTGTAATGAGGTGGATAGACCTAGAGTCTGTCATACAGAGTGAAGTAAGTCAGAAAGAAAAAGACAAATACTGTATGCTAACACATATATATGGAATTTAAGAAAAAAAAATGTCATGAAGAACCTAGGGGTAAGGCAGGAATAAAGACGCAGACCTACTGGAGAATGGACTTGAGGTTATGGGGAGGGGGAAGGGTGAGCTGTGACAGGGCGAGAGAGAGTCATGGACATATACACACTAACAAACGTAGTAAGGTAGATAGCTAGTGGGAAGCAGCTGCATGGCACAGGGATATTGGCTCGGTGCTTTGTGACCGCCTGGAGGGGTGGGATAGGGAGGGTGGGAGGGAGGGAGATGCAAGAGGGAAGACATATGGGAACATATGTATATGTATAACTGATTCACTTTGTTATAAAGCAGAAACTAACGCACCATTGTAAAGCAATTATACCCCAATAAAGATGTTAAAAAAAAAAAAGAAAAATTATCAGTGAACTTGAAGACAGACAATAAAAATTACTGAATTTGAATAAAGAGAAAAAAAAAGAAACTAACTTCAAATGGAATGGCATAGGTAGGCTGAAAGGATGAGAGATAGAGGGACATTGTGTAAGATGAACAGCTCACATCACAGAAGATACATAATAACCCTAAATGTGTATGAACCTAATGACAGAGGTTCAAAACATCAACCAACATCATCAATCCACTGGGTCTGATTAGCACTCTTTTCAAGAGTGCGTGGGACATTCACCAAGATGTACCCTTTTCTGGTCATAAAACAAACCTTAACACATTTGAAAGAATTGTAATTAAACAATGTGTCTTCTGAGCATAATGAAATTAAGCTAGAAACCAGAAACAGAAAGATAGCAGGGGAATTGCCAAATGCTTGGAAATTAAACAACAGAATCTAAATAATCCATGGACCAGAAAGGATGTCTCAAAGGAAATTAAAAAAAATACTTCCAACTGACAAAAATGAAAATACAACGTACCAAAATTTGTAGAATCAGGCTGGAGTGTGTGCTTAAAGGGAAATTTACAGCATAAATTCTTTTTTTAAAAAAACTTATTTATTTTTATTTATTTATTTTTATTTTTGGCTGCATTGGGTCTTTGTTGCTGCACTTGGGCTTTCTCTAGTTGTGGCGAGTGGGGGCTGCTCTTCATTGCGGTGCGCGGGCTTCTCATTACAGTGGCTTCTCTTGTTGCGAAACATGGGCTTCAGGCGCGCGGGCTTCAGTAGTTGTGGCTCACAGCATAAATTCTTATATTAGAACAGAATAAAGATCTGAAATCAATAATATAAGCTTCCGACTTAAAAAGCTCGTAAAAGAAGAAGCAAACAAACCCAAAGCCAGCAGAAGGAAAGAAATAACAAGGAGCAAAAATGAATAAAAACAGAAAAAAATGGAGAAAATTACTAAACTCAAAACTGTTTCTTTGAAAAGATAAAATTGATCAAGTTTTAGTAAGACTGACAAGGAAAAAAAAAGAGAGAAGACACAAAGTACAAATATCAGAAGTGAAAGAGTGCGTGTCACTACAGACCCCACAGATATGAAAAGAACCATAAATGCTGTAACTTAGACGAACTGGACAAACCACAAATTACCAAAACTCATCAAAGATGAAATAAATAATAGTTCTGTGACTAGTAAAGAAATTGAATTTATAGTTGAAAATCCTCCCGAAAAAGGAATCTCCAGGCTGAGAAGCTCTCACGGGCAAACACTACCAAATATTTGCAGAAGAAATAACCCCAGTTCTATACAATTTCTTTAAGAAAACAGATCAGGGAACACTTCCCAAATCACCCAATGAGGCCAGTATTATCTTTTTACCAAAACCAGAGGAAAAATTAAAGAAAATCACAGACCAATATCTCTCATGGTCTTAGATGCAAAAATCCTCAACAAAATATTAGTAAATTGTATCCAAATATATCTATATTTATATCTCTATTTATTGCTATGTCTGTGTCTATGTCTTTATATCTTGCAACCACGTGACATTTTCCCTGAGTAAGCAGGTTCAATACTAAAATATCAATCTATGTAATTCACCGTGTTATCAGAAGGAAAAAACACATGATCCTGTTAATTGATATGAAAAAGCAACATTCTAAATGATAAAAGTTTTAGAATAGAAAATAACATCTTCAACTGGATAAAGGAAATTGACAAAAACCCTTCAGCTGACTGATACTTAATGGTGAGACTGATGCTTTCTCTCTACAGTCAGGCTCCAGGCAAGAATGTCCATTGTCGCTACTCTTACTCAACATCATATGGAAGCCCTAGCCAGAACACTAAGGCGAGGGTGGGGAGTAAGGGGTGGGGGAAGAGAGAGAGAGGACATGCATTGGAGAAGAAGTCCAGGTGTTCACCCCATTCATGGATGAAATGTCCATGTAGAAAATCCCAAGGAATCTACAGAACAACTTCCTCAGTAAATGAGTTTAGCAAAGTTGTGGGATACATGATCCATAAAAAGGCACAATTAGAAACAAAAAATTTAAGAAAACCTCACAATTACTCCCCAAATGAAATATTTAGATATAAATATTAAAAAATAGTATGCTGAAAACTACAAAATTCTGTTGAAAGGAATCAAAGAACTAAACAAATGGAAAGACATACCAAGTTTACGTGTATAAATTTCAAAGGAGCAAAGATGACAATTCTAAATAATCTGTCGATTGAACACAATACCAATCAAAATCTGTAGCAGGAGTTTTGCAGACATAGGGGTAAGTTAATTCTAAAATCTGTATGGAAAAACAAAGAAATCAGTATGTCTAAACCAACTCCGAAAAAGAAGAATAAATCATTCTGCTTGATTGTATGACTTACTACAAATCTACAGTAATCAAGAGAGTGTGGAATTGGTGACGGGACAGAAACACAGATCCATGGAACAGAATGAAGAGTCCAGAAAAAGATCCACACACATATGGGCATTGAGTTTCGGCAAAGATGAAAAAGCAATTCAAGTTTGTAATGGGTAGTTTTCAACAAAGGGTGCTGGATCAGCTGTACGTCCGTGACAGAAAAGGGAGCATCAGTGTGAAGGTTACACTATCAGTGAACTCGGATGTAAATGGAAAATGTAAAACCAGAAAACTCTGAGCAGAAAACTTAGGAAGAGAGCTTTATGGCTTGCTGTCTGGCAGAGTTCTTAAGTGTAGTGTCAAAAGTACAAGACTTAGAAAAAATCTGTAAGTGGGCTCGCATCAAGATTAAGAACGTTTACTCTGTAAAATACACTGTAAGAGAATGAAAAGATAGGGAGCAAACGTATGCCAGCAAAGTATCTGACAAGTGCCTCGTACCCAGAATATATAAAGAATTTTAAGGACTCAACAATTAAGAAAACAAACAACACAGTTAAAACATGGGCAAAAGACTTGAAAAAAGATACATGAAGACACGAAGGTAAAACATGGGCAAAAGACACGAAAAAAGATACAGAGAAGGAAAATTCTCTATGGCTAATTATTAGCCATAGAGAAATGCAAATTAAACACTGATGAGATAGCATTACGTACCTCTCAGAATGGTTAAAATAAAAATCACTGACAGTGCCGGGTGCTGGCAATGACCCAGAGCAACTGGGGCTCTCAGACATTGCTGGTCCACCATTCTGGAAAACTATTTGACATTTAAAAGATAAAGCTAAACATGCATTTACCATATGATCCAGCAGTAAAGAATAAGAGAAACAAAAACATATGTTCACACACTTGTGGCTGCCAAGGAGAGGCGGGTGGGGGAGGGATGGGTTGGGAGGTTGGAGTTATTATATATAGGATAGATAAACAACAGGGTCCTACTGTGTAGTACAGGGAACTATATTCAGTATCCTATGATAAACCATCATGGAAAAGAATATGAAAAAAGAATATAGATATGTATAAATGAATCACTTTGCTGTACAGCAGAAATGAACACAACACTGTAAAACAGCTAGATTTCAATAAAAAATATGTTCACACACAAACCTGTACATGAATGTTTATAGCAACTCTATGTAGTGGCCAAGAGGTAAAAACAACTCAAAGTCCTTCCCCAGATGAACGGGGAACCACTAGGCTACAGCCACACAACCGAATGTCCTTCTGCAGAAAGAATGTGCCCCTGACACGTCTAACAGGCATGGCGCTGAGTCAGCAGACCCAGGCTCAAAGGGTTACAAGTTCTTGAATACACAAAACCACAGTGACGGAGAACAGATCAGTGGTTGCTGGGCTATGGGCGCGGGGAGTGGGTGACTATAAAGAGAGGAATGAGCATTTGGTGGGGGGGGATGGATTTATGTTCATAAATGAAATGGAGTATCACAGGACCACAGTTCTAAAAATACCCCAATGGGTCAGTATCCTGATTGGGGTGGTGTCCAAATGCATCTACAGTTATGTTAAAATTCATAGAGCTTTTCACAAACATAGTCATCTGTACTGTATACTAATTGAAAAAAATGAAATCAAATGAAAAAGTAAATGGAAAAAGAAAAAAAGGAAAATTTTAAGGTTTAACGGCAATGAATATGTGTTGACGTGTTGAAGGTGCACCACCAGGTACACCACCCCCCAGAGGAACTTTTATACCTTTAAGTACCCTTATTGGAAATAAGAAAATTTAAAAACAAACCATTCAATTCAAGAAGTTTGAAAAAGAGCCGCAGAGAAAATCCAGGGAAACAAGGAAAGAGAAATTAATAAAGAAACGGGCAGAACTCAGTGAAGCAAGGTTCCCAGCCACACCTCCTGTAACAACAGAGAAAAGGCAAAAACCAAGCTGTTGATGGAAAGATGGGGAAACGGACTGATGCTGTCAAGACCACAGGAAAGGAGAGAAGGTGCAAATAAAATGCGGAATGAAATCGAGTGAAATTATTATAGGCCAAAAAAATTTAAAAATAATAAAAGGGTTTTAGGAGCAATGCATGCTGATGAATTACAATCCAGATCAAAAACGTAGCTTTCTAGAAAATAAGCAATGTATAAATTTGGGCAAAAAGAAGCAAGAATCTGTGGAGTCACTGACTAGTAGGCAATGAAATGGCAACGAAACTTCTCTCCTCTCAGAAAGACTCCACCTCTCTTACACGGCATTGAGCAGTAGGACAAGAAAAATAAATAAAAGACACACATATTGGAAATAAATAAATACAACTGCCACTATTTTCAGAAGACATGATAGTCTATATAGAAAATTCCAAGGAATCTACAAAACCAAAATAAAACTGAACAAACGAGTTCAGCAAGGTGGCAGGATGGCAAATCAGTATACAAAATGCAGCGGTATTTCTCCATACTAACAACAAACATGAGGAAACTGAAATGTGACACACAGTAGCATTTACAGTCAGTCACAGAAGATGGAATACTCAGGTATAAATCAACCAAAACGTGTCCAGGCTCTATACGCTAAAAATTACAAAATGCTTGTGAAAGAGAAAAAAAGTGAAATAAATGGAGAGACATACCATGTCATGGACCGGAAGACTCAGCATAGAAAAGGTATCAATCCACACCCCCTGATCTGTAGATTTAATGCAATTCTTCCCAAAGTCCCAGCAAGATTTCTTTTTGTAGACATAGACAATCTCACTCTGAAATTTACACGGAAAGGCCCAGGACCTAGAATAGCTAAAACTTTGAAACAGGAGAAGCAAGTGGGGAAAATCACTCTATTTGATGTTCAGTCTTGTTCTATAGCTGCGGCCACCAGGATAGTGGGGCATTTGTGGAGGACAGAAACACAGATGGCTGGGATGGAGTAGAGGGCCCCGAAATACCCCCCGACGAACAGCCCCAGTGGGCTTGGACAATGGCGCGTGAGCAGTTCAGGGGAGGACAGCCCTGAATTTTCAACAGGTGGGATGGATGTCCATAGACAAAAATAATGAGCCTCGACCTAGAAGACATCACACCTTATACAAAACTAACTCAAAGTGGATCACAGATTTAAATATAAAATGTAACCATAAGACTTTCAGAAAAATACATAGGAGAAAATCTTTGGGACCTGGAGGTAGAGGAAGAGTCCCTGGACTTGACACCAAGGCATGATCCATTAAAGGAGAAACTGATAAACTGGGCCTCTGCAAAATTAAAGACTTCTGCTTCACAGGGTGACCCTGTGGAGAGAATGAAGATACGCTACAGATGAATAAAACAATTGCAAGCCACACGTCTGACAAAGGACTGCAAAAAGGATATATAAAGAACCCTCGAAACTCAGCATTAAGAAAACAAACAATCCAATTAGAAAATGGGTAAAGACATGAACAGACATTTCACAGAAGTGGGCATACAGATGGCAAATAAGCACAGGAATAGATGGCCAACATCCTTAGGAAAATGCGAATTGAAATTACAAGGAGGTCACCACACACATCAGAATGGCTTAAAAAATAGCGATAACACCAAATGCTAGAGAGGATGCAGAGAAAATAGATCACTCATACGCTGCGAAATGGTACAGGACTCTGGGGAAGGCTGTGGCGGGGTTTTTTTTTTGCATAACTAAACATGTAACTACCATATGTCCCAGCAGTTGCACTTTTGGGCATTTATCCCAGAGGAATGAATTACATTCACACAAAAACTTGTTCACAAATGCTCTGCGCAATTTTATTTATAGTAAAACTGGAAACAGTGTGAATGTCCTTCAAGCAGCAAATGGTTAAACTGTGGTTACTGTGGAGTATTACTCAGCAATCAGTAGGAATGAACGTTGCTCACAGACGTGTGTGAAAAATGACAATTTCAAAAGATGACATACTGCACAGTAATCCCATTCACAGCATTCTTGAAATGACAAAATGAGAGATGGAGAACAGATTAGTCATTGCCCAGGTACAGAGGGGAGAGGGAGGGAGTTGGTTGCTTCTGTATCCTGAATCCTGACTGTGGTGGTGCACAGACAAACCTACACTTGTGACAAAATTGCATAAACTACACACACACACACGTACACACAAATGAGTGCATGTAAAACTGGGGAAATGTGAGTAAGGTCAATGGGTTGTGTCAGTGTTGATTTCCTGGTGTGATGTTGTACTGTAGTTAAGCAACTATACCCCCTAGTACCATGGGAAGAACTGGGTGAAGCGTGCAAGGGAGGGAGGGGGAGGGAGGGGGGAGAGAGGGAGGGGGAGGGAGGGGAGAGAGGGAGGGGAGGGAGGGGGGAGAGAGGGAGGCAGAGGGAGGGGGAGGGAGGCAGGGAGGGAGGGGGAGGGGGAGAGAGGGAGGGGGAGAGAGGGAGGGGGAGGGAGCGGGTCAGCGAGGCCAGGAGCAGCCTGTTGATGGGAGCGTGGCCCCTCGGTGAGCAGCAGGAAGGCCCGAGTTGAGAGTGGACGGTGCAGGTGTCACCGAGCAGGACCGTCCGAGGCCTTCCCAGAACACAGCCCCACCCACGTCCTCCGCCTGGCTTTTGTCTGTAGAAGAACTTTAGTCAAAGAATAAACTGAATCAGAGAAGTGAGAAAATACAGAAAGGAAAACAGTCACGCAAGACAAAAGAATAATACTTCTGCCGCTAAACAAAGCCGGGGACCTTCAGCTCTTCCTCAAGGACTGTGGAGGCTATTCTGAGCCCTGTCCTCTGAGCTGTTGTGTAGGTACTCAAACCCCCACCAGGTGGGAGAAGTTAACTGTCGGCTGCCCACAAGCACGTAGACCCCAGACCGCTGGGAACCAGAAGGTTGACGGTGCCGACTCCCGATGACCTCACCGCCAGCCAATCAGAAGAACATCCACGAGCTGACCACGCCCTGCTCCTTGGACACGATAAAACTCCACACTACCGCCCCCTCCAGGGTGGGACTCACAGTCTCGAGGGCATTAGCCCATCGGGGCCCCCTTTGCCAGGCAGAGCAATAAAGCTCTTTCTACTTCGCCCAAAACTTGGTCTCCGAGATTTAATCTGGCGCGGGGTACAGAAGCCAAATTTTGGCAACACAGAGAAGGGGCAGCAAAGGTCCTGAGCAGAGGGGCACGCTGAGGGTGCTTCGGGAAGGCCAGTTGGTCTCTGTGGTCCTGGTGGGTTTCGGGTAAGGGGAGGGGCTGCGGGCAGGGCTCTAGTGCAGAGAGGGGTGAAGTTCTGAACGGGCAGCAGAGTGCAGGAAAGGAGCTCCGTAGGTAAAGACCCCAAGTCTTCACTGAGCCGGACTTGGCAAAGGTTTTCCCCAGCTGATCCGGTGGGAAGTAGCGTGAAGTTCACACCCACCGGTTCCGGGATACTTAATGTCATGAGGTCTGGAGCCATACTCGGGTTGGCGGGTGGGATCGGGTCGGTAGGGGCTGCTGGGCCCTCCCAGCCTTGTGGACGCTGCCATCTGCGGCCACCACCCAGGGCCTCGGCCTCCCGTCAGCCCCTGGCCAGGGCAAGCCTGGGGTGAGCACAGGGCGGGCCAGCCTCCCTGCAGCAGGACTTGACCGTGCAAAGCCCGCCGTGCATCCGGGCCCCATACATCACTCCCTTTCATCCCCTTCAGTTTTGAACAACCTTGAGTCCGGGCCACGACTATGGCTGTGATTTATGACAGACCACCTGGCTGGTGGAATGCACTGGTCTCTGAGTCCGAATCCTCTGCCCACATTAGTCAGTGTGTCCCCACACCCAGCGGGGTGGCAGGCTGCAGACACATAAAATGCACACCTCTCAGCTCTAAAGGAGTCATTTCCAGTGAAAAATTGGGCTCCCAGTCCGAGGTTTCTCTGTGGTGCACGGAGCCGGGGTGACTTGGGGAGGAGACCTGGCAGCCAATCCCGGGTCTGCAAACGGCCGCTTCTCTCCCGTCTCCACGGCCTGGGCAGTGGTGTCGCCACCGCCAGGGTGGTGGTCTTCCGCTGACTGGTGTTTTCCTGCTGTTAGCCACGTTCCCCGGGCCTCTGACACCTTTGTTATGACACCTCAGTGTCTGTCAAAAGCCAACAGCAGAGGTTTCCAGATCCGAGTGGTAGAGCCTGAGAATGAGCGCTCACCGTGTGCACGGCTGCTCCAGCCGGGGCCTGAGCTCGTGCTCCTGCGGAGATGCCCAAGGATGGGCACCCCGCCAGCCTGGGATAACGGTGCCTGTTGCCTGGTGAGCTCTCTGCCCCAAGCGTCCCCCCCGCCCTGAGCCTCCCCCACCCCGTCCCGCTCATGCCTGCTCTGTCCTCCCCCGACCCCCGTGGTGCTTCTCCCCGACTTACGAGCGTCCCGCCAAGGACCCCTCTGTGGCTTTTTGGTTTTATACGGGAGTTTTCCACGTCAGTGGCGCTGATTTAAACTCTGTTTCCGATTGTCAATCGATCTTGTGAACTACTTGGCTATAGGTCCGAGGGGCTCCGGCAGAGGAGCTGGATCCCCAGTGCACTGTGTAGACCCCCGGCCAGGACTGGGCTGTAGGTGCCGGTCAGTTGGAGCAGGCAGGGGTCTGTGCAGAAAGGAAACGTAAGATTCGGGGACTCTGAGTAACGACGGCCCAAGGCAGCCTGGGGGCACCCCAAGGCCCAGTGCTTTCATCCCCCTGCCCACTCGGGGATGGAGTGTCACACGCCGTGGCTGTGGGCACACCCACCCTGGCTGGAAGGACGTCCCCAGGGTGTGCCCAGGCGGGAGAGGGTCCCCAGGAGGCTGGTGAGAGACAGGAGCCTGGGCTTCGTCGGGAACCCCCGCCCTGCCCAGCGCCCTGTTCTGGATGTGGGCATCCGCCAGCCCTGCTGTTCCCCTCACCCCGGGCGTGGTCAGGGCCCCACTTCAGCCTCTAAGCCTCTACTTCTTCCCAAGCTGGGAGGTTCGCCCACCCTCCCACTGGCCAGGGATCCCGGCCCTGGTGAGCCTGGCTCTCCAAGGAGGTTGTCCGCTGGGGTCCTGGTCACTGCCCTCGGAGGCTGGCCTGTCACCAGGGCACTGTGACAATAAGGCCGCCGGGCGGAGCGGGCCAGCAGCCCCACCGGCGCGGGGGGAGGGTCGCCCTGTTGGGTGACCGTCATCCAGGTCACTGAGCAGTTACCAGGGCCTCGCGGACATTCCACCGAAACGCCCGCCTTACAGGTGGGGACCCTGAGGCACAGTGCGGGAGTTGGGCGCCCCCTCACCCGAAGGCCGGGTCCTGGTGGTCGAGGAACCCTGTGTAGCATCGTCGTTGGGGAGAAGACGGGGAGGGGTTCTCGTGCTGCCTGCTGACCTCTGGGCCGCGCTCTCAGCTGCAGCTGCCCCGCGGGCGCCCAGACAGGGGCTTATCCCGCCCACTGGGGCCCCGCGACTCCAGCTCTGACACAGAAGCACCCTGTGGGGGTCGGCCGGGTCCCCCACCCCCGGCACCGCATTCCTGTCTCTGAGCCAGCGTGGTCCCCGAGTTCCTGATGCCGGGGCCCTACCTCCTCCTCTCGGGATGCAGACTCTCCTCCCTCCAGGGTCCTTAGCATGCAGGCTCCACTGTCTAGCGGGCAGCCAAGGTCCTCTCCCGTCCCCACCCGCTAGGACCCCCTCCAGGTTGCCATCCCGCCTGGACTTGCCCTGGGGGCCCATCCCCACCTTTGCAGTCGCTTGGCAGGCACAGCCGGTGCTGGCCGGGGGCCTGGACACCGGCGTGGGGTCTGTGTCGGTCACTCAAGGCCCCCGGGGCCCACGGCGGCTCTGATGCAGGCTCTCCGGGCCCCTACGTTCCTCACCTTGTTCCCGGCTCCACAGGTGAGTGGGCATTTCCTCGCGGGTAGCACCTCCGTCAGTGCTGGCATTTGGGAAAGGCCTGGGATCTTCTCTTTTTGTTTGTTTTCCAAGTTTGTTAGTGCTACCAATCATTTCATTTTTTCAGTTGATTATTTTCAGTTTTCTAGGTATATATCACCTGCAAATACTTCTAACTATGTTTTCTATTCTATATTGCTGCTTTGATGAAAACTACTGAAATAATATTTAATAACAATGGTGACAGTGGGTATAGCCAGTTCTGTGTTTAATAGGGATTTTTCCCCCCTTATATGTGAGGAAGCTGAAAACTGAAAAAGAATTTATCATGAAAAGGGAATGCTTTTTTATCCCTAGGTTTAAAAGTCTTCCTTTTCCCCCATCAGGAAATGGTGATTTTTACCAAATCACTTGTATGAATCTTTACGATGTTACCACAGCTCTCATCAAACCTCAGCCTGCCCCTCCTCTCCCTCCCCTGCGTTTTCTGTCCACCCTAATACAAAGCTACCCTTGGACCAGAGGACAGGCTCTGCTCACGGCCTTCAGTATTTTTAATGCAAGGCTGAATTCTGATTATGTTTAGTTACTTGCAAGTGAGCGTGGACCGTGGCGTATTTGTCTTCTCTCTTTGTCAGGTTCTTGGAATCAGAGCCATCCTAGCTTCAGATGCATTGGGCTGTGTTTCCCATTTTTCACGTTGGGGAATGCTTCCTATTTTGTTGTTGAATATTTTCAAGCACTCCTCAGTGAGACTCTGGGCTTACAGCCATTTTCTGAGGTGATCTGGGAATCATATTTTCTACCTGGTTTCTTGCCCATTCAGGTTTTCTGCACCTCAAGCCCCTTTTAGAAAATTGCACTTTCCCGGGGAGTCACTTTCCTGGGATTAACACGTTTGCTGTCCTGTTCTGCTGTGATGAAACATCTTTGCATCTTGGAGTGTTCTGTTTTCTTTTCCACTGGTTTTCAGAGGTTTATTTACTTCCCTGTTTTTTTTTTTTTTTCTCAAAGTACTGGCTATTTCTCAAAGATCTAGAGATAAAAGTTCTAATTGCCCTCATTCCCCATGAGTGCCCCTTCCTCCTGCTTCTCTGTTCTCCTTGTAACTCTGGGAGTCTTGATTCAAAGCATCCGTTTCCCTTTTCTCCTTGTTTAATCTGAAACCTGAGATGTCCTTCAGAATGGACAGTAGCCGTGCTGTTCACTTTTCCACTCGCAGAGCTATTCTTGTTGTAATTTTCAGAAAGCTTATATTTAGAATATTGGTTTCCTTTTTAAACAGAGAATTATTCATGCATGTGTTTTAAATTGCATATGGTTGGATTGTTTCTTAAATCTTTTTCGTTTTTTGTGATGTTTCCTTGTGTTAATTGTACTGTCTACAGACAATGACTTGTAGTTTCTCTCTGTTGCAATTTATTGTGTTTTTTATTCTGCGACCTTATTTACGATCAACATTTGCAAATCCTTCATGAATTTTAGAGGAAAAGCGTGTGCTCTGTCTGTATAGGATATTTATTAAATCGACCTTATTAATCATATTATTCATTTTTCCTACAATCGCATCTAATTCTGTCGGTTTCAGTGTCTGAAGATTGAGTTGTAGGTTAGATTCTTTCACCCTAATTGCTTTTGTGTCAAATTTGAAAATATTTTTATTAGCCTTGGTCTCGTATAAACACTCCCATGCCTCGTTCTTAAGCTCATCCAAATTCACTGTAGTAATCTCATTCCTCAGGTTGTATAAAAACCCGATTTATAAAACGATTTCGGTTCCTTTTCCTGCTTTTGCCTTTGGCTATCGGGTGGGACCTCTGCCCCACTGTCTCCTGGTTCCTCAGTCAGGGTCCCTCTGCCCTTTGTCAGCAGAATCTGGGTGGATTTTGTTTGGGGACCTGACATGTTTCCCTGAGGTCATTTAGGGGCACAAGAAACACGTTAAAATCAAATGCCTCGCGAGCTGCCCTCTGAGTGTTTATTTTGCCCCGAGGCTGAGGCGGCCTTGTCTCCGTCATCGTAAGGATTCTCCGAGGATGTCCCTTCCGTCTCCTTGGGGCTCTGATGGCTCCTCTGCGGGGCTGGCCTCCCTCGGCTGCTACGCGTGGAGGGCTCGGCCCTCGGCTGTCTTGGCCGCTGAGGGAACAGAGTTCCTTGGTCCAAGTGGACCCCCCCTTACCCAGCGAACGCCGACCAGAGCCAGGAGCTCCGGTCCCTGGGTTTGTGAGAGGGCGGTCGAGTCCTGACGGGCAGCTCTGACCCCGGCAGGACCCCCACCCTCCTCACGCTGTCCCCCGAGGCAAGAGTGGGAGCGGCTGGGTGTACTCTCTGCCCAAGGCCATCGGCCCCTGTCCGGCTTCTCAGGGGAGGGACTCCCGGCTGGGACTGTCCAGGGCGTCCCGGGTGGCTATCCCCCATCACCCTCTGCTGCTCACAGAGCCTCTGGCCTCCGGCATTTGTGTCCAGGAAGAGGACGTGGCTCCGGGGCAGGGCCTGGCCTGGGGCCTCCCTCCTGCCCCCCTGAAGCAATAAACAGGCTCCCAGGGGCAATCTGCTTCATTTCTGATGCTCACCACTCTCACGGTCGGAAACTGAAATTCCCACATGAAAGAGCTAAGGTTAGTAAGAAAAAGGACGCGAGAACTCAGGTGTGGGTGTTTCCACGCGCGTCTGGCTCTGCTCTGGGGTCCCATCTGGAATGTGAACGTGTGTTTATGAGGAAGCGTGTTCTCCATAAGTTGCTTATAAATAATTTCTTTGAGATGAAAATACACAGAGATTAGATTTCTGGGCGATTCCCAGGCTCCTGAACTTTCAGAAACTGCCCGATTGTGTACAAACACGTGAAGGACTCACATGTGAGACACAGATGGCGGGACTTGTTCTACGGTGGCTGACGTGTTTGGGGGGTGCTGGCCCCCAGGATCAGCCAGGTTGGCAGGGGTTTCAAGGAGACGGGGGCTTCTGGTTTCCAGAGCGGAACACTGAGCCTCCTGGGGGCGGTGTGGAGGAGAAGGGGCAGGTCCTGAAAGGTGTGAGCAGAGCTGGGGTGACACTGATGCGCCCCAGCTGCCGAATCTGCTTCCCCTTCCCTGGTGGGGCACTCCTCCGCCCAGCTGGATGCCCAGGACAGCGTCCCCCCATCCCCGCAGTCCTCAGCCCTCAGAGGCGGCATTGGTGTGTAAATCCCCAACTCCCTCTGGGCCGGGCTGTCCTGCACGGCTCTGTGCCCGGCAGGGTTGGGCGTGGCACCATGGTGGCACCTGGCTTGGCCATGCACCTTCTCCCTGAGCCCGGCGGGGCCCCCAGGGGCACCTCCCAGGGCAGCTACTTGCACTCGGGTCCCGTCTGGGGCTCCTCCGGGGACACGGACACCAGGTGATGCCCAGTGGTCAGGTCTCCATCAAGGAGCTCGTGGCTTCCTCTAGAGCAGTGTTTCTCCAGGTTCGTCATGAAGGCGAGTTCTTGGGCTCCACTCAAGGGATGGGACCAAGCAGGCCCTCCAGGCGATGCGACCCCTGGGGTGGGCTGTGGAGGTCAGTGGTGCTGTCACAGGTCGGGGAGACGGTCTGTCTTCCTCCCTGAGGTCGGTCACTCGGGTTTCCTGGAGGAGGCTGAGGGACCAGAGTGAGATGTGGGTGTGAGGCGAGGGCCTGGGCGTTGGGGCGTCCGGGGGCAAACGTGGGTGGGAGGCGTTAGGAGGGGAGAGGCAGGATGATTCTTGGCTTGACCTGGAGGCTTAGTGGCGGGAAGGGGATGAGTTCCACTGTGGACAGACTGACTGAGCGCCCGTGGATCGCGGCTTGGGTGGACACGGCTGGAGGCTTTTGTAAACTTCAGAGCGAGAGCCAGGCTCATGGCAGGATCCGGGCGTCATCAGCAGATGGACGTGGGTGGAAACCCCTCTGAGTTATCATTCCACCCCCAGAAACTGTGAGGAGAGAGGGAGCATCCTTGTGTATAAAACTTCTTATGTATTTAAGATTGTCCCCTTGGGAAGATTTCCACGAGTGAAATTTATGTGGAATTGAAAAAAGCCTATTATCAAAATATTTTCTAAAAGTGTTCTCCCACTTGGCGTGGCCGGTTATGCATGGGTGAGGGCCAGTCTCCACCCACCTGGCCCACAGCGGACGTGCCGTCTTCATTCTTGATTCAAGCGGGCAGAAACCGCAGCTGCTTATCGACGTTGTTTGCGTTTGGGTTCTGGTGATGATGGGCGTTTTCCCGTGTCCCCTTGTGCTTGTCTGTCTGTCTTTTCCACGGACAGTGAGCCCTGAGGCATGGATGGTAGCATCCTTTCAGGGCTACTTCCCAATCCCAGGCAGCCGGGCATTTCTGTCCTGGTTGGTCTGGGGCACGGTCAGCTCGGACGGCGGCAAGCGGCACAGGATGCGATTGTGGAGCGAGCTCGCTGGTGTCACGTGTGTGGTACGCTTCCTGAGGTGCGGGTCAGATAGCAGTTGCATTCGGCTGTAGTAACAGAGACCCAAACCACAGTGATTTAAACAAAATTATCCTCTCACGTGAAAGGAAAATCTGGAGGTTGGCTGTCCATCTCCACGCGCTGTCCATGTCCTGAGCTCTGCCATAAGTTTGCCTCATGGCTGTAAGATGGCCTCTGTAGCTCCAGCCCTCATGTCTCCTTTCCAGGTGGGAGGGTAAAAGGGGAAAGCGTGAGGGGAACTGACAGCTGAGATGTCCCCATTTAGGCATCTTTCCTAGAAATCCCACCCAGCAACCCTTGCCTACATTCTACTGTCTGTGATGTAGTTAGAAGGCCAAGCATCTCTCTGCAGGAGGTTAGGACACTGAGGTTAGTTGAATGCACAGCCAGGTCAGGCCCCCAGTCAGGGTTTTACATGAAAACTAAAAGGAAGAGTTTGTCCTTTGGGAAACGAGCCACCTCTGCTGCAGGAACTTGATCTCGGCTGCCCTGAACGGGTTTGCCCTGCAATGGGTTTGCCCTGGGTTTGCAATGGGTTTGCCCTGGGTTTGCAACGGGTTTGCCCTGGCCGGGGGCTAATTTGCTGGGCATGGTGCAGGGCGGCTGTTGGAGATCGGGTGGGCTGGGTGTGTGGGGGGCTCTCTGTGCGTCTGCTGAGTGAATGAGGAACTGGGGGTCAAGGTGAAAAATACATAAAATGCACGTGTGACTCACTCTTGGAGTTACAAACTCAGTGGCTCCAGGTGAATTTTTTCTCTCACCTTCTGGAGGCTGGAGGTCTGCCGTCGCAGGGTGTGTGTGGGAGGTCCATTCCCCCTGGGGAGGAGGGGAGGGTCCTTGCTGCCATCCTGGGGGTCTCCGGCTTGTGGCTGCATCACCCCCGTCTCTACTTCTGCTGTCGCACGGCCTTCTCCCCGCGTCTGTGTCTCTGTGTCCCCTCTCCTGTGAGGACACCAGTCACCGGATCGGGGTCCACCCTACTCCAGCGTCACCTCATCGGAACTTGGTCACACTGGCAAAGACCCTGCTTCCAAACAAGGTGACACGTGCAGGTACGGGGAGAGGACATCAGCGTACCATTTTTCGGGGGGAGGAGGTGCTACGTGGTCCCTGACAAGTGTCTCCACTGTCCCAGAGGCAGGTGTGAGGCCATTTCTTTTATGGACGAGGGAACCTTTCAGAGTTGTGAAGCTACAAGGGACAGTCTCCGCTGTAACATGCCTGGGATGCTGCGGACGTGGGCGTGAGGGGGGGATGAAGGGATGGCGTGCCCCAGCCTCCACCTGAGCTAACGTCCCGAGAGCTCAACCCACACCAGGAGCTCTCTTCCTAAACCCTTGCCTACACGGGGCATTTTGTGTGTTTTTGCTTCTAAATCCTTTGCCAAATTGGTAGATGATGAAAATGCTGTACTGCTACTCTGGTTTCCATTATCTTTGGTCACTAGAGGCGTTGAATTCTTCACCTGGCTTATTTATTTACAAACAGAAGAGGTACAGAAAGGGCCTAATGAAAATCCTTGGTTTATAAAGTACCATGGGTATTGGCCATGTTGTATGTATTCATTTTTATTTATTTATTTATTTGCGGTACGCAGGCCTCTCACTGCTGTGGCCTCTCCCGTTGCGGAGCACAGGCTCCGGACGCGCAGGCTCAGCGGCCATGGCTCACGGGCCCAGCCGCTCCGCGGCATGTGGGATCCTCCCGGACCGGGGCACGAACCCGCGTCCCCTGCATCGGCAGGCGGACTCTCCACCACTGCGCCACCAGGGAAGCCCCATTTTAAGTCTTTTGTATTTATTTCACTAATATAATGAATGCCTCGAATCCCTTTATCCGTGGCCAGGCACAGTGCTCGGCTGCTGAAAGCAGTGTAAACTTTCACTAAGTGATGTGCTTCTCCTCTAGTGCACTGACCTCATCACCCGTCAAGATGCCGTTTCTGGAAAAACAGCCCCTGGAGTCCTCTCCCACCTTTTCTGAGCTCAGAAGTACCTCAAAAGTGTGTCCTAACCTAATCTGTGTCTATTTTGCTAATTAAGGCAAAACCACCTTGAAGAAACTGTCCTTTTTGTTTTATGTTAATTTAAGTTTATCCCCCCCTTGTCCTCCATTTCTCCATGCCTGGGGCGGCTGCAAGTCATTCGAAGGAAGGGTCCCAGCTGGGCGGAAGTGAATCAAGGTCACAGCAGCTTGGGGCCAGAAAGGTGGGAATTGGAGGCAATTAAGTATTTGTACGTAGACAATGGAAGTAACTCTTTTAAAGGAAAAACCATTGGAATGTCTTCGTTCATGTTCAATCTGTCCCTCCAGGCTTCCTCCACTTTTTACAAATTGGGGACAGAGGGAGGTGGGGCTCTAGGTGGAATTTGTGTCTCCAGTTCAGTGCCTATTGCCCAGTGGTGGTACCCCTGGGCCACATCCATCCCTGCCCCCACCCCCACCGCCGGGCACCGCTCTGATTGACTGTAAGGCTGTCCAAGTTGCAGCCACACACCCTGGCAAGCATTTCCATTGCTTCTCTTTATTTTTTTTATTCTTTGCGGTACGCGGGCCTCTCACTGTTGTGGCCTCTCCCGTTGCGGAGCACAGGCTCCGGACGCGCAGGCTCAGCGGCCACGGCTCATGGGCCCAGCCGCTCTGCGGCATGTGGGATCCTCCCGGACTGGGGCACGAACCCGCGTCCCCTGCATCGGCAGGCGGACTCTCAACCACTGCGCCACCAGGGAAGCCCCCATTGCTTCTCTTTCTGAGCAGAGAGCGCAGTTACTGCTCCGCGGTTCCCTGGAATTGTGGTTCTGATGCCTCGTTATGAAACGGTAGTGATTTCTCACTCAGGTGATTTTCTTCATCCAGTGCTGTCTCTGTTTTGTCAGTCATGATGGATGTGTAACTGCACTGGGACCCTTGAGAATCCACACCAGCTGGGTTAGCGTGGAACCCCGGCAGTTCATGATCGGCGGGTGGGTGCTGGTGAGCTGGGGACGCAGAGAAGCCTCCAGTTCTGCAAGGCAACACCCCTGGAGCCGCAGCAGTTATTTTTCTTCATCTGTTCATTTGCCTTCTGTGTAATGTAATATTCCGCCAGGTCGTATTTTCTCCTTCCCACATGCGTTGTCACTTTTGATCACCTGTGACTTCCTTCTTTTCCTTTTTTCGGGGGTGAATTCTCTTGATTTTCCTGGTCCTCGTCGTAACTATTGTCTGGGCTACCCTGAGCTGCTGAGAAATGAAGCAGTGAAGGGTTCTATTTAGAAGAAGCGCTCCGTGTCTGGGACCCTGATGGCAGAGCGGTGGGGAAGGCCAGAGGAAACACAGATTTCACTGCCGGTGGGGCTCCGAGGGCCCATCACAGCTCAGTGAGGAACCTCAGGTTTGTGTGTTCGAGGCCTCTTCCCGGCATTAAGAATCCCACCCAAATTCTCGTCTGCTCTGTGCGTCTCTTTTACGAGCTCATCTGGAGGGATTTGGACAACATGCTCTATTATTTATGCAGTCATATCTGTTAAGTTGTCATGTTTACAAGGGGATTGACAAGAATGGTATACATATTGTCAATTAGCGCCCTGAATGAAACATTAAGGTTTCAGGTTAGAAAGAAGTTAGTCAGCACTGTAAAGCTTTACTCCAATAAAAATTAATTAAAAAAAAAGAAAGAAGTTAGTGTTTCAAGCAAAACGAAACCCTTGCCTTCTCACGGCAGCCCCACCTCTCAAAGCTTAGACTTCCCTGAGGTCCCCTCTAGCACGCCTTCTCATTTATGAATGTTTCCTGATTTTCCCACAGAAGTGCGTGCCCTCTCCTGTTCCTAAACTCCCGGGTTTCTGACGGCGTTACCTGATTCTGCCTGGTAATTGCCTACCTTGTCCACTTCTGCTGGGTCTGTGACGGCCAGGCCGGGCCAGGAGGAGCCCGTGACCGAGGCTGACTCAGACTCGCTTTCCTAGGGTGCCGTGGGTGGACCTGCCCCTGCTCCCTGGAAGCTTCCAGAGCAAATCACCACAAACTGGGGGCTCAAATCGAGAGAAACTCATTCTCTCGCAGTGTGGAGGCCGGAAGCCCGAGATCAAGGTGCGGGCCGGGCCGCGCTCCCTCTGCATCCTCCGGGAGGGTCCTTCCTGCCTCTTCCAGCCTCTGGGGTTTGCCTGCCGTCCTGGGGGCTCCTGGGCTGTGGTTGCGCCCCTCTGGTTCTGCCTCTGTCTTCACGTGCCCCCCCCCACCCCCCTGTCTTGTAAGGACACCTGTCATTGGACGTAGGGCCCGCCCTAAACCCAGGGTGATCTCATCTCGAGATCCTTAACTAATTACATCTGCAAAGACCCTATTTCCAATAAGGCCACATTCCGAGGTTCTGGGTGAACATGAATGTGGAGGGGACCCTGTTTGACCCTTACACTCCTTAACCCCCAACCGGCTGGGCTCCATCTCTGTGTTTCTGTGGTCAGACCTTCCGGAGAGTGTAGGGACCTGAGCCCTCTTAGCTTGCCCGGGCCCTGCTTGCTGGGGAGGCTGTGATGTCCATCCCGTGTCCACCCAGCAGCTTCCAAGCCTGGAAGCCCCCCTCTTCTGGGAGTTCCGGGCGGAGCACTTACCCAGTGCTTGCGGTGGCCGGACATGGCCTCGTCTTGCGAACGTCACCCGCAGGCTCCAGTCTGAGTGTCCTGCGATGCTCGCTGCACAGGGCGGGGGGTTCCCACGTGCCCCCGCTCCCTCTCCCCCTCTGCCTTGTCGTCACTAAGAAGAGTCGTGAACGGAAGCCCAGGCGCAGCCTCCCCTCGCGGCTGCACACTCAGCAGGTCGTGTCGGGGGCTGCACTGTCGGGTCACCAGTCTCTCCACCGTTTCACAATTAATTTAGCCTGAAGCCTCCACAGGACCGTGCCGGGCCCGGGGACTGAGTGGGGGAGCTCCAGCCCCATCCGCATCCCCCTCGGAGACCCCAGGCTACCCGGGAAAGCGCCTCTGTGCGCTGACACCTTCAACACTGCGGCCCTGTCTGGGGCGGCCCTGGGAGGCCCCGTCGCCCCGTGGACTCCAGTCTTTAATCTAGAAGCTGTGTCACTGCGCCTGCCCGTGAGCTGCTCCTCAGGGGGTCACCTCTCCAGGGTCTAAAGCATGCTTGCTTTCCCGATAACAGCGGTGCACGACCCTCCCAGCCAGTTGCTGCCCCAAACAGCTTTTAACTTGGCCTTGGCCAAAGAAGAGCCTCTTACTCAGGCAGGCGTAGCTCGTGGGGCCCCTTGTGGCTTGAATTAGTTACAGACGTGACAAGCCAGCACCGCCAAGTCAGGGCATTTTGGGGCCTGTGACCCTGTCGTGTGTCCATGTGGCACGTGTGACGTGGGCCAGGGTGGCCTGGGGCTTCTTCCCTAAGACAGTGGGGAAAGGCTGGGGCCGTGGGTCTGTGCTTCTGGGGGAGGCCCTGCTCCCAGAGGACTCACTGCAGATGTGCACATGCATGCGAGTGTGTGCACGTACACACCACACACGTGCACACATGGACACATACACGCATAGACAGGCATGCATGCACGCCACACACATGCACTCACACTGGTGTGCACCACACACACAGACGCAGGCAAGTGCGTGGACACATGCACACACACGTTTGCACCACATGCATACACACAGACGTGTATACGTACACAGACAAACGTGCACACACATGCACACATGTGTGGGTAAACTAAGTATCATTGTGGGTACTTAGCACTGCAGGATGAGCACCTGTCACCTCCTCCAGACCAGCGCTGGCCCTGCTGGGGCCTGGGGCGTCTGTGAACGTGTACATGCTGGGTCCACGTTCCGTGTTCCATCAGTGGACACGTGCTGAGGGCAGCAGGGCCCAGGGCTAAGGGCACAGACGCTGCGGGTTGAGACCTCACCCTTCTGCTTCTCAGCTGGCGACAAGGGCGAGTTGTTCAAATTCCCCGGGCCTTAGTTTCCTCATCTGCAGAATGGGCAGGATTGCAGCACCATCTTCACATGTCGCTGGGGGCCTTGCGCACTTACAGCAGCGCCGGGACTGTGGGAAGTGCCAGGCAAGCCTGTTACTATCCTGGTGATGTGGGCACTGAGGTCCAGTCAGAGGAAACCTCCACGTCCTGGAGCTCCCCCCAGTCGGGGGCACAGGCCATCCGCAGTAGGAGGAGCAGCTCTGGGTCGGTTGCTGTTTCTAACAGCACCGGAGGGCTTCACAGCAGAGGTGGATTTGAACATTTGGAGGAGGTGAGGGAGGGAGCCTGTGTCCGTCTGTGGGAACAGAATGTGCAAAGGCCCTGGGGTGGGAGAGAAGTGGAGAACCAGTGCCAGCTGTGGCCCGGGCAGTGACGCAGCTGCCGGACGTTGGCGGGATCGCTGGCCGCTATGTGGTGGGCGGGTGGATGGGACAGGAGGTGAAGCTGGACGCGGAGGCCCGCGAACCTGCGTGCTAACTCCTTTCAGCTTCTTCCCTGGCACCTCGCTGGTTCTTGGTTGGGCTCCGTTCTCACGCTCACCCCCTGCCCTTTCAGCAGTTCTACCCACTGGTCCTTTCCCTCTGCATCCTGCGGGCTCCGTTTCCTGCCTCTCAATTCTTTTTACTTTTTTAATACTTTGTTTCAGTCTAATTTTTAACTTTAAGTTTTAAGTTTCCTTAACCATCGCCCAGCCCCCTGGAGCTGCTGGGATGGTCTGTTTATTTGAGAGGGCCCGTGTCTGTCCGAGAAGCCCAGTGGTACCCCAAGACCTGCCCTCTCTGCCCCGACCCCCGCAAACCCGCTCATAAGCTTCGCGGGAGGATCTGGGATGGTGCTGTTTCCCCCACTCTCTTGGCACGTCAGAGCCCGCCCTGGAATGGGGGGTCCCCGCCCTGAGCTGAGTGGTTCTCACCCCATCAGCACTCAGTGCCTTCCGCCAACCCTCGAAGAGGTATCTGCACCTGCCCCGCGGCACTCAGGGCTCGGGGACCCGAGTCGTCCCTCTGTCCCTCCCGTCGTCTCCCATTTCTTGTCTGGGAGGCGGCCCCTGGCTGGGTACAGAAGGGTGGGTCAGGGGTCCTTCAAGTTGACACGGCTCCTCTCTAAGGGGGGCTCTCGGGAGGCCCAGCCGAGCCGGGCCGTCGCCCTCCGGCCACGACAGTCCGAACACAAGTGGCTGAAGGGAAGGGAAGCGGCTTCTTGGAGCCTCGTGCCGTGGGAGTGGGGACCCCCGCTTCCACGCAGCCCCCGAGGCTGAGGGCTCATCTCCAAGGAGCCCCCTCCCTGCTCCCCAAAACGCACCAGCCACTGTCCTAGGCCCTCAGGATGTGTTGTGGAAATGCAACTTTCAAGAAGCTTACTGGGTGCCAGGCCGGGTGGCAAGGCAGCCTGTGGGGCGGCTTTCCCAGCCAGGGTCACCACCTGCCAGGGTGACTCTTGCCGCCTCTTCTCACCCCACACTCAGCTCTTTCTCTGGGGCCCCAGCTGTTGAGTTTGGGGTCACGTAAGCCTCGGCCCTCTCTGTGGGGGGCTCCTCCTGAGGCTCCCCCCACTGCTGGTGATTCGGGGGGGCCGCCCGGCCTGGCAGGCACACCGGGGGGCGAGGTTGCCTCCTCTGCAACCTCCTTGAGGGGGGCAGCCGGTCGGCCAGCCGGGGGGCTCCTGGAACCCTCACGCGGGTGGGGTTTCTGCGCATCTTCTCGGAGGGGGCGGCGGTGCTCCGAGCTCTGCTTCTGCTGCGCTGGGCTGTTACGTCTCAGAGGCAGGAAGCCGGGCTCACGTGCTCACGCATTTCCATCGTCTTGTTAGGGAAAGCGGCCCTTCCTGTCAGAAAAGCAGCTCCGCAGTCTCCGAGGCAGAGCATAAGGGGACCCGATTTCACCATAGACGACGATGCCACATGTTTGGATCTTTTCCCTCTTGATGGCTAATTTTAACAGAATATTCACACCCACAGAGACGCAGGCAGCTCCTATTTCCTGACTGCGGAGAAGGGTGTTAGAGAAAGAGCTGCGTGCCCGGCGTCCGCCGTCCTTTCCAGGTCACGGCTCCCTCATCACCCGCGCTAACAGCCCAGCGCTGAGAGTCGAGCTCAATGCATCACAGTTTAATCAGACGTGGCAGCTGTCGGGTGCCCAGGCCCGGGGACAGCTTGCAACCCAAAATGATCTGATCTGATCTTTCCAAAACTTCTTAATGCTGTTGGTGGGCGAGCATGAGGCTGCTCAGAGGGCAAACTGAAAGCCCAGGATCCCATGACCTGTGGCCGGAAAGGGACTCTCCCTGCAGCCAGGAGGGGGAGGGGCTTCCCTACCTGGGGACCAAGACAGACAGACAGACGGACACCTTGGGACCACGAACAAACCCTTGAAACAATAGACCAAGTTCTCTGATGTAAGGGGGACGGACTCAGAGGACAAGAGACCCTGATCTCTACTGAATTCTCAGACATCAAATGAGAAATCTCTGCACAGACGGGTGGGGTATTTATACGGGGAGGGGATGGCCAAGGGAGTCCGGAGAGGGGGGCCAACATTCCACCTGCTCTCAGCCTGGCCGCTGAGAATTGATGATTATTTTCACACCAGACTGAGCATGTCGTTGTGTCTGAAAGGGCAGGAGCTGGTCCCTTAGGGATGAATGCCGCCCTCATGGGGCTCAGAGCCTGGGGAGCACAGGGTGTTCCCTGGGGTCGGTGGCCCGTCTGCACCTTTACCTGAGGGTGCTTCGTAGTTTGCACAAAGCTCTGGCAGCTCCAGTGATCATCCCTCTACTTTTCACATCTTGTTTGATTTTATTGAAGTGAAATTCCTATAACAGGATCATTTTAAAGTGACCAGTCCGGGGGCATTTTGTACTTTCACAGTGCTGTGGGACCACTGCCTCTAGGTAGTTCTGAAACATTTCATCGCTCCAAAAGGTCGCCGCCTACCCATTAAGCACTAACTCCGTACCCCCTCCCCCTGCCAGCCCCTGGCAAACACCATCCTGCTTTCTGTCTCCGTGGGTTTGCCTACCCTGACCTTTCCCATAAATGGATTCGTGCAGTATCTGCTCTTTTATGTCTAGTGTCCTTACCTGAGCGTAACGTCTCAAGGTTCATGGTGTGGTAGCGAGGGTCAGGGCTTCATCACCTTTTAAGGCTGGATGGCTTTCCGTGTTATGGATGGACCACCTGTGTTTATCCTTTCATCAGCTGAGGCCACCTGGGTTGCTTCCACTTCCTGGCTGCTGTGAGTGTGCGTGTACAGTGTCTGTTTGAGTCTCTGTTTCAAGTCTCCTGGGGAACACGGAGGAGTGGAATTGCTGGGTCATGCGGTATTGCTATGTGTAACTTTTGGAAGAATGGCCAGACCACTCTCTAACCTCTTCTTTTATTTCTAATTTCCCTTTGTTTGCTCTTTCCTTTAACAGCTTAAAAAAAAAATGGGAAGAGCTTTTCAGCAAAACAAGAGAAACAAGTCACAACTTAAACGTGAATTAAATGTGATACATTTAAAATATGTCCCACACCATGTTTAATTTTCTCCGTATATTTACTTCTACAAACAGTATTAATTTTTCAGAAATCAAGATGCTATGTCTTCGACTTGTCTCTGTCCTAAAAAAGATTTCTTGTTCAGAATCTCCTGAAGATTTTAGTCCTCTCTCTCTCTTTTGTTTTCCCAACAGATCATGAAACACCAGTGGATTTTAATAATGAAACAGTGGCAAACCACACGCACATTTGATTTTTAATTTTAATTGATGGGCGATGAATAAATTAATAACTGAAATGTTCACAGTGTCTGAAGCACGGTCCTCTGTCTTGGCCATATAAGATAGCGTTCTTCTCCGATTCCTGGGGACTTGATCAGGGACGTGATGTCAGGGACGCCCCTCTGCTGGCTCTCCCCCAACCCCTGGTCCCAGTGCCCCTTCCAGCTTTGTCCTATCCCCAGCTGCCAGCATCCCACTACCCCGAGCGCACTCGTTTTCTCTCCATCTGCCCCGGAAGGTGAGACCCAGAGCGTGCGGCCCCCCTCTCTTCATCGTCTTCCCCAGCAGCTCCTGGACAGGGCTGGGCACACAGGAGGTGCTTAATCGGTGTTGGGTGGAGGGTTGGACGGAGTGTGGGGTGCTCTCCAGAGTGATCTATTTTGGTCATGAGATGCTACGTGCCTGTAGCCAAACAGGGGAAGCCCTGCAGTGCTCCGGCCGTGCTGTCCGAGGGCCGCCCATGCCCAGCTGAGCGAGGGTCGGAGGCTGAAGGCGGCTCACACGTGAAGGTGGGGTGGCAGGGCCCTGGAGGCTGCCCCGAGGCCCAGAAGTGAGGTCAGCTGGGCTGAGCGGAGGGGTGTGCCGGCTGCGGTCATGGGGTCTCATCCCACACAGCTCAGCCCGGGGCCCCTAGGCCGCTGCAGGGAGGGAAGGGCTTGTTCTCGGCCTCCTCGCCGGGGACGTGGGGGTCACTTCCCCGAGGAGCCCTGTGCGGCCCAGCACATACTTTTGGGGGTGTACTCGGCCCAGACAGGCTTCCAGAGCTTTCCTGGGAACCCAGCCCCGCTCACTGCTGTAAATGTCCGAAGGCTCTGGGGAAGGGCTTGTGTCCCGCAGACAGATTGTGGGAGGGGGTGTCCATCCCTCGGTGAGGAGGGGGCCGCGCCAGAGTGGCAGAGTCAGTGGCTGGGATCCCCAAGGGCGAAAGTCCACAAAGCGAGGCCTCCAGGAGTCTCTTTCTCTCCAAACCTCCTTGCGCCCAAATTCCCTCTTTTCCCAGCGAGGTCCCGACAGAGGCTGCCTTGAGGCTCCATAAATGACGTTTGTCACGAGAGGCACCCCTGCCTCTAACGGTCTTAATGAGGCATTAGGTCTGTTTGGTGCGTTAGTTCTGAAGGATTTTTTGTTTTTTGAGACGTAGGCAGCTGGATGACCTTGAAATGTTGGGCTGTTTTTGAAGTAAGTGTCCACGTAAGGTCTGTACAGATTTCCTTGGGGACGTCGGGCTCAGCTGTGCGTTGTGCATGGGGACTGGGCCGTTATCCAGAGCCCGCTGGGGCAAGACCCCCCCAGCCCCGGAGGGTGTTGTCTTGGTGGACACTGGCCATGCCTTGTCCTGTGGCCACATTACGGTCAAGGTAAAAATACCTTGAGTGAGTAAGAACCTTCTCGGGAAATGTGCCTGGAGAGAAGGTCTGGTTTTAGGGGGAGGAATGCCCACCGGGGGGACAGGCAGCAGGTCCCCGAGGACCCAGATTCCCACCAGGCACACAGCTGCGCCAGCCGCCCTGGGCTTGGGGTGGTCACTTCCCTGACGCCCTCAGAACATCAGCACGCCCCCCAAGGTCTGGGTTCCTCACTGTCGAGGTTTCAGGAAAATAACTGCATCAGTCTAGGCCTTGTGGTTCCTCCTGGGGGGTTTCCTTCAACACGGATCACTGAGTTGGACCTAGACGTCCACCTGCCCGTGGCCTCGTTACAGACCAGGTGGGAGACAGCTGGTCCAGGGGACAGCGTTCCCCCTCGCCTCTTGTGGACCAGCAGAACTGGGTTTTGAGCTGTTCCTTGGCCAGTTGAAGGGCTGAATGATTTGAGCCCACACTGGGAATTCCCACCAGGCTCAGGGCCCCCTGATGGACTTGGAGCCCACGTGCATCTGTGAACTTTGGGCACATCTGCACCTCCCTCTCCAGGGAGCCTGGCGGGTAGAGCCTGCGGGAGGCCACTGTGACAGGTCACAGCTGGGACCAGGGGTCTGGGAAGTGATGCTTGTTTCTAATTCTTTCCCATTTATAAATAGTTCTCTGTATAAGGTGGTCTCCACTTTTTTTTAAAGGAATGTGGTCCTAAGACGTGATGGCAAGACAAGGTTTCTTGATATATCTTGGAAAATTGCTTTCCGAAACGATGGGTTTTATCCCCTAGGGTTCTGTATTGTGGAGCTTGTGGTCATGATTTAAAAAACAACAACCTGGGGACTTCCCTGATGGTCCAGTGGTTAAGACTCCGCGCTTCCATTGCAGGGGACGTGGGTTCGATCCCTGGTCAGGGAACTAAGATCCCACAAGTTGTGCAGCATGGCCAGAGAATAAATATGTAAATAAAAATAATTATAAAAAACAACAGGGACTTCCCTGGTGGCGTAGTGGTTAAGAATCTGCCCTGCTGGGCTTCCCTGGTGGCTCAGTGGTTAAGAATCCACCTGCCAATGCAGGGGACATGGGTTTGAGCCCTGGTCCAGGAAGATCCCACATGCCGTGGAGCAGCAAGCACGTGCACCACAACTACTGAGCCTGTACTCTAGAGCCCGTGAGCCACAACTACTGAGCCCACGTGCCACAACTACTGAAGCCCGCACGCCTAGAGCCCGTGCTCTGCAACAAGAGAAGCCACTGCAATGAGAAGCCTGTGCACTGCAACGAAGAGTAGCCCCTGTTCACCGCAACTAGAGAAAGCCCGTGCACAGCAACGAAGACCCAACACAGACAAAAATAAATAAATAAAATAAATAGATTTATATAAAAAAAATGAGTCTGCCCGCCAATGCAAGAGACACGGGTTTGATCCCTGGTCTGGGAAGATTCCACATGCCGTGGGGCAACTAAGCCCACGTGACACAACTACTGAGCTGATGTGCTATAACTACTGAACCCCCGGCGCCTAGAACCCATGCTCTGCAACAAGAGAAGCCACTGCAATGAGAAGCCGGCACACCGCAACGAAGAGTAGCCCCCGCTCACCACAGCTAGAGAAAGCCCACAAGCAGTGACAAAGACCCAACGCAGCCAAAAAACAAACCGCCCCCGAAACAACAGTAACCCTGTATCATTTGCATTTTAATATGCCTTGTCTGATTCTTAGTGTGGAGGGGGAAGGGTGAGCTGTGACAAAGCGAGAGAGAGGCATGGACATATACACACTAACAAACGTAAGGTAGATAGCTAGTGGGAAGCAGCCGCATAGCACAGGGAGGTCAGCTCGGTGCTTTGTGACCACCTAGAGGGGCGGGATAGGGAGGGTGGGAGGGAGGGAGACGCAAGAGGGAAGAGATATGGGAACATATGTATATGTATAACTGATTCACTTTGTTATAAAGCAGAAACTAACACACCATTGTAAAGCAATTATACTCCAATAAAGTTGTTAAAAAAAAATTAAAAACTCAGAGAAGGAAATGTGCAGAAGATAGCATGCTTCCTCTTTGCCTAAGGTCCCCTTCCCACCTTTTATCAGGAAACGTATATTATAGACCGCGGGTTTCTTTTGGAACCAGGCCCCGCTCCCATTCAGGGTGTCCAGGACCACAACTCTGGTTTCCACCCACACCATACATACCGCCAAAATGCTGTGTCCTCCTTGCGCGTACGCTATTTTAATATTTATGACATGTAGTCACAACCTGCTGTTTTGTGTTTTGCAGAAGCGTTTTTCTTTGGTTTGTGTAAGCTTGGTTCATCCATTGAACTACAGCTTCTCTTTCCATAAATGAGCGCCTGGCATTCTTTTGTTTGTTTGTTTGTTTTTTTTCCTGCACTGGACGTTGAGGAGTTTTCAATTTTTCTCGATTACAAACAAAATTGAAATAAATGTCATGAGACTCACATGCAGGGTCCCTGGGCTTTTGAGCTGTCACACACACACACACACACGAGTGGCTGGGGGGGTTCTGTTAAAATGCAGATTCTGCTGCAGCAGGTCTGGGGTGGGGCCCGAGACCCTGCATTTCCCCAGCAATGCTGATGTCGGTCCAAGACTGCACTCTGTCCGGCAAAGCTCCAGGACATCTGTCTGTCCAGGAGCAATGTGACCGGGCTGGAGGCTGCACTTCCCACCAATGTTGACAGTTACCCAGGAAATCTAGCCGAGTTTCCCAGTTAATGAATGTTGAACACTGTTTATGCCCTTTTTAAAAAAAAAAACTGTTGACAAGACGGTTCAGACCCTCTCTTTCAGTCTATAAATGTGGTGAATTAGACAGATTTTCTGATGTGGCACCATTCCATACTTCCTGGGACAAAGCTTCCTTGGTTGTAATGAATAGATTGAAAGAAATACTAACTTTCAGTATTTACATATGCGTATATTTGTGAATAATTCAATTTGCTAATAATTTATTTATTAAATAAATGATTCCCCAGTTTTGGGTTTCCTTCATTCCTGATGAGAACCTCCTGTTACTTTTTTCATTGTTTGTTGTATTTCACATGTTTTTCTCTGGCTTCCTTCAGGACTGTCTTTTTACCTTTGACTTTTAGAACTTTGCCGCCCGTGGCGTGTCTAAGGCCGGTTGTATTTTTGTTTATCCTGTTCGGGGTTTTCGGACCTTCTTGCATCTGTGAGTTAACGTTTTCCACCAAGTTTCTGGCCATTATGTGTATTTGGCAAACGTCTGTTGTTTTCCCCTTTTTTCTTCTCTCTTCTCCTGGTATTCCAGTTATGCGCATGTCACTCGTCTCTGAGGTTCTGTTCAGCTTTCCTCGATCTCTTTCACTCTCTGCATTTTGGATCAGACAGTTTCTATTGTTGTATCCTCAAGCTTACAATTCTTTCTTTAGCCACCTGGAAAGTGATGTCAAGGCTACCTAGTAACTTTATCTTTCAGTTATTGCCGTTGCCTGTTCTAGAATTTCCATCTTCTACAGTGTCCGTTTGCCTACGGAGATTTCTCATCTGTTTACTCATTGATATAATATTTTCCTGTACTTCTTCATATACATTATCTTTATTCTTTGAATATATCTTTATTTTTTGAACACATTTATAACAGTGGCTTGATGTCTTTTTCCGCTAAATCCGATATTTGGGTCCATTTGGATTCAATTTATATTGATGGCTTTTTTTCCTGACTGTGGGTCAAAATGTCCTATTTTTTGTCCACCTAACAATAGGCTAAACCTGGACATTAGAGGTAATACATTTTAGTGACTCTGGATTTCTTCGTATTCTTCTTAGATTATTTCTCCTTCTCGTCCCAGTAGGTGTTAGCTTTTCTGAGCAGACACTGCACACCTTGCTTCCCTGGCATTATGTTTCTGTTCTGTTTTCATGGTTTCCCACGATGGCTGTTTTCAGCCTGGCCCCTCGAGGGTCTCCCCACACCTTTCTAATTTGGTGATCAGCCTGGGGTTTGGGGCCTCCTTATTTCTAGAGATGCCCCCTCCCTGGAGCAGTGCCGCTGTGGCCCCGGGGCGTCACGCACGCAGCGTTCACCTTTCCGCCGAGAGCTGCTCGGGACCTCCAGGCTGGGGATGCTCTCGGTGGCCTGTCTTTCGAGAGCAGACTTCTCTCTGGCGTCTGCCTGCTCTTCCTCCCCTGGAGTCTTCCCCGTGGTTCTGTGTTGCCACCGTCAGCCGCATTCGGCCGGTTCATACTCAGAGTTCAGATCCTGCTGTTCCCCAAGGGCCAGCGTTTCCCTGTTTCCAGCTTCTGACGGCCCTGCGCGCTGATCCCTGGGACTTTCAACCAAGTAGGCTGTGCCTTTCCTCCTTCGCTTCCTGCAGACCGAGCCGTGGTCCAGGAAGACACGAGTCCCGATTCTTACTCCTTCGAGATACCGTTTTCCAAGACTGACCCACCAGTAACTTCTGTCTGCTTTGGGGAGCTTCCCAGTGTCTTTATGTAGTTTGGGGTCGTTTTACCAGTGTTTATGACCGTCATGTCCGAGAAGGGTCCTGCGTCCACGTTACCTCCCTGCTGCTATTTCGAGTGGTCCCAATGTCGTGTTTGATTTCGGCAGGGCAAGTCCTTTCCCATTAATCTTTTCCAAAGTGTTCTTAACTATTTTAATATTTCTTTCAGATTCAAATCCACCACTTTAGAGTGAAGACGTTAATGTCCACCTTACTACTCCCAGAAGTTTCCTTGTGCAACAGGCTTACGGATTTCCCTTTGAATCCTGAGCAGAGCCGCTGGGCCTCTGAGGAGGGAGAGGAGTTGGTAGTGCTTTGAAGCAGCTCCGTAGGGAAAAGACGACTTGCATTGGGTTTTGTTTAATTTCCCCTGAGCCAAGAGTACCGAGTCCATTTCCCGTCACATTACCTAACACAGCTCCAAAGATCCTCATTCCAGGATCAATTCTATCCCGGAGCGACATCCACTTAACACCCAGAGCCCTGTGCTTTCAGCTGGATAAAGGTCAGACAGTCAGGCATCTGGGCGGCCGCCCATTATCGCGCTGGATGAGAGGCCGCCCGGGAGAGGTTAACGCATCTGAAGCATTGGATTTACCTCAGCAAGCAGGTAACGACGCCTCGGAGAAGACATTTCCGTTTCTATTCCGTTTAGTGGATGGATATCTGTGACTTTCCGTTCTAACTACTCCATTCAGGGAGTTCGCTGGGGAAGCACTGTCTTGCAGCGGATAGAGGTTGGCCTTTGCCAGAAATCTCTGCTCAGATTATCTGCAGCAATACGAACACGGCGCCCAGTGGACGCAGAGATGATAAATGAATAGATCACAGGCCCTTTCCAATGACTCCCTGGGAACCACGTGCATTTTAATTAGTCCCTGTCTATGGAAGGTGGGGGGGGTGACAAGGAACTCTCCCGGCAGCTCTCTCTGCGGGGTGGAGGGCGTCTCTGGCTCTCCCTGGGGTAGGAGCCAACCTAACTCGTCTGGTTAGTTGTATGTCCTGAGGGAGTAGCTGGTGGTCCAGGACTGTGGCCGCCTGGGCTGGGAGCAGGCTACTGCACCTGCTGAGCTGATGGGGGGGGAAGTTTTCTGGGCATGGGAGAGGCCGTCCAGCTGCAGGGTGGGCTCCGAGGGGGATGGCGCTGTGTCCAGAGTGAGGGGAGGCTGGCCTCGCGCTGGTGGGTGTGCCCTTGCCCTGCAGGCCTGAGCCCACGTGGAAGTCTGTTGCCCCACGAGGGGGCCAACCCCACAGACTCCTGGCTGTTGGCAGGACCCTCCCCTACCCCAGGAATGCCTGGGGCATTGAGCCCCTTTTGGATGACACAAGCCAGGGGTCTTCTGAGACTCTCCAGGATGGAGCCTGGAGAGGACCTTGCTTTGCTGCCCCAAGTTCCCAATCTGGAAAATAGCCTTGGCCTTCAAATGGTCAGTGGCCACTCCTGGCACGGGGGCCATCCGGGACCACTGGACTCAGCAGTCAGGGCTGGGGCCAGGGCAGGCTTTCGGGGTGTACGGCTGAGTGAGCAGGGCCCGCCGAGGAAGCAGGCCCTGGAAGAGGCCTCTGAGTTGACCAGGAGGCCCCTGGGGCCGAGCGCGCTTGTGACGAAGACCCCGGCAGCCAAGGCGGCAGCTGGCTCACCCCGAGCCACCCGATGAGGGCGTGTGGATGAGCCAGCAGGTGCCACCGCTGTGCGTCCCACCCCATCTTCTCTTGATGCTGGGGACCAAATGAAGTCATTTCCATTTCTCTGGTTTTTCTTTTCCTTTTTTTTAAAGAAAGAAAAACTAGGTTAATTACTAGTTTTATTGGATATTGAATAAATATCAAACAGGTGTTAGCAGCATGTGGAAGACAAACAGCTCTTGTGTAGAAAATAAATGTATTCTCGTTATCATGGTGACTATTGAAGTTCTATAAACACGCTGATAAGATGAGCCTCAAATGCACAGTGTGTCTGGAGCTTCTCTGGGAACCTGGCATGGCTGCGCCCTCTGCAGACACTGACTGCACTGGCTGCATCCTCTCCGCCCACAGACGAGTGTCATTCTGATCCACCCACAGTCGGCTGTTCCAGGCGGTGGCCGGGCTCAGAATCTCCACAGACTTGCTCAGGCTGCAGGCCCTGTCCAGAGCTCTGCCCCAGCGTCCAGGGCTGTGCGCAGTGTTTCTGCGTTTTGCATGTGACTGTGTGTCCTTAGGAGGGCTGAGAGAGACCCCTCTGCAGGTGCTGCATTTTCCTTCCCAGAGTTTATTCCTGAACTGACTACCCTTTTCTGCACCGACTGTAACATGGGCTACTGTCTCTCAGGATGTCTTCTAACTTGTGACCATCTGTGACGAAATTATTTTCATTTATTTTCTTTATTTTCGTGTTTTAATTCTACATCCTGACCCATGTACTCGGTGATCTTCATGGTGGTTTTTCTCATTTGATTCTCGTGGGTTTCCCAGAAGCAGGGGGATGTCAACATACATCACACATCATCATAGTTTCCCTCCTTCTTCCCAGTTTTAACCCTTTAATTCTTCCTCCCAGACAGTTGAACAGGGCGATCCCTCCAGTGAGATGTTAATAGTCGAGTGACAGTGGCACAGGCTCAAGACCGCAGGGCCTCCTGGGCAGATCCCTGAGGAGGTGGCACCTGCCCCTTGTCTCCTGGGAGAGTGTGTGTCTAAGGCAGAAATGTCCACAGAGATGGTGACGTGAGTTTTTTCTCCTTATGTTTACTGGATTGATGAATTTTTAAAAAAAATTTAATACAATTTTTAGAGGTTACACTTCATTTACAGTTATTACAAAATACTGGCTATATTCCCCGTGCTGTACGATACATCCTTGTGCCTAACTTGCACCCAATAGTTTGTACCTCCCACTCCCCCCACCCCAAACGAGCCCTTCCCCCACTCCTGGTAACCACTAGTTTGTTCTCTATCTGTGAGTCTTCTTCTTTTTTTGCTATATTCATTAGTTTGTTGTATTTTTTACATTTCACATATAAGTGAGATCATACAGTATTTGTCTTTCTCCGTCTGACTTATTTCACTTAGCATAATGTGCTGCAAGTTCATCCGCGTTGCTGCAAATGGCATTATTTCGTTCTTTTTTATGGCTGAGTAATATTCCATTGTATATATGGACCACATCTTATTTATTTATTTATATTTGGCTGCGTTGGGTCTTTTGTTGCTGTGCACGGACTTTCTCTAGCTGCGGCGAGCGGGGGCTACTCTGTTGTGGTGTGCTGGGCTTCTCATTGCGGTGGCTTCTCTTGTTGTGGAGCATGGGCTCTAGGCATGCAGGCTTCAGTAGTTGCAGCACGCAGGCTCAGTAGTTGTGGCTCGTGGGCCCTAGAGTGCGTGGGCTTCAGTAGTTGCTGTACCACATCTTCTTTTTTTTTTTTTTTTTGCGGTATGCAGGCCTCTCACTGCTGTGGCCTCTCCCGTCGCGGAGCACAGGCTCTGGATGCGCAGGCTCAGCGGCCATGGCTCACGGGCCCAGCCGCTCTGCGGCATGTGGGCTCTTCCCGGACCGGGGCACGAACCTGTGTCCCCTGCATCGGCAGGTGGACTGTCAACCACTGTGCCACCAGGGAAGCCCAAGCATTCCCTTTTCTTCATATCCTCACCAATATTTGTTATCTGTGGTCTTTTCTGATGACAGCCATTCTGACAGGTGTGAGGTGACATCTCATTGTGGTTTTGATTTACATTTCCCTAGTAATTAGTAATATTGAACATCTTTCCATGTACCTGTTGGCCATCTGTATGTCTTCTTTGGAGAAATGTCTGTTTAGGTCTTCTGCCCATTTTTCGATTGGGTTGTTTGTGTTTTGTTACTGAGTTGTACGAGCTGTTTGTGTATTTTGGAAATGAAGTCCTTATCGGTCGCATCATTTGCCAATATTCTCCCAGTGCACAGCTTATCTTTCCTTTTGTTGGTGGTTTCCCTTGTTATGCAAAAGCTTATAAGTTTGATTAGGTCCATTTGTTTAATTTTGCTTTTATTTCTATTGCCTTGGGAGGCTGACCTAAGAAAACGTTGGTATGATTTGTGTCAGAGGATGTTCTGCCTATGTTCTCTTCTAGGAGTTTTACGGCGTCATGTCTTATATTTCAGTCTTTAAGCCATTTTGAGTTTATTTTCGAGTATGGTGTGAGGGTGTGTTCTAAGTTCACTGATGTACATGTTCAAGCCACATTTTGCATGTGTGAATTTTCGTCATCTCCGGGGCCCTTTGCCGCTATTTTTCGCAGTCTTTCTGACGGTGTTTTGTGCGGACGCTTCTGCTCTTCCTGTCCCGCTCTCCTGTTTGGATGCACCTGGTTTCCCTGACCTCCGTGGCGGGTGGTTCTGGGCGGTGGGGAGGGCGCACTGGGGTTTCTGGGTCTCTCCGTCCTGCAGGGATGGACTGGTGCGTAAGATGCTTCTGGCAGCCGGGAGTTGCTCCCACGGACAAGCTGCCCCACCCCCTTGGGAAGCCGTCTTGCTCTGCCCCGACCTGCAGGCTGTAAACCCAGCCGGCCGGGCACCTCCTAGGGCTGTGACTGTTCCATCCTCAAGGGAAAAAATGTGTGGGTTTTTTTTTCCGAAAAAATTCCCTTTTGCTCATTGAGTTTCTCCTGTTATTGAGAAATGTCATGATTTCTGTTTCCTTTAACTGGAAGACTACCTGTTGGGTAAAATTTACCGTAAGTGCATTTATCTGGTCTCCAGACCTGGCTCAGCCCCGTCCCCCCCGTCCCTGTCCCCTGGGGTGGAAGGCAGCCCCCTCCGCCACGCACAGCGGTGTTTACTGTGTGCTGCATGTAGCCGGCACCTGTGTTCCCTCTGTTTTCTCTGATGAGCTCAACTGCTGGGGTCGGGGAGGGGCGGGAATCCACTGCCTTCTTGGGACCGTGCCTGTCACAGCTCCACCTTGGGGGCACTGGGACTGATGGAGCCTGGGCATTTCCAAGAGAGACCCTAGTCCTCCTCAGGCTCCACTGGTGTCTCCTTCGGGCCTGGGCCAGCAGGAGGCGGTGACCCGGCCCTGCTGGCCGGAGGGTGTGGCTGGACCAGAGCCTTGCTCCCTACCCCGTTCGGGGCAGGAGACGCGACGTGTGGCCACGTGACCAGCGCTGGCCGAGGCCCCAAGGGCACAGGCGTCGTCCCCCCAGAGAAGGGCACGTGGCTCTCTCCAGTCTAACCTCGGTTGGTCCCTTCCCTGTCCGAGCTTTCTTGGTTCATCTAAAGTTCTTCTTGCTTTCCTGGTTCTCGTTTCCACGGCTCATCTCTGTGCCGAGCTGGCTTCCGCCCGCCCCCTGGGGTCCTCGCTGCCTCGGGAGGAAACGCCCTGTGGTTGCACCCGCCCTGCCCACGCCTCACTTCTGTATGAGCTGGACGGGGCAGGGTGGGGGGGCTCTCCAAAGCCATGCCAGACGTTCCACCTGCGATTAGAGTCCGTGTCTTTGCAGAAGCCACGTTTTTCAGACACCAGGACACACTTGATCGGATGTTCTCTGCGCAGCTGGCAGGAAGGTTCTCGAGCTGGAGGTGGGCTTCTGGGGGCCAGGAGCAGCCTCTCCTGGGCCGGACGCTGGCCTTGCAGAGGCCCTGCCCACCCAGCTGTGGTCTGGATCCTTCCTCTCTCAAGCCATCCTCTGGATGCAGTGTAGAACTCTGGGCGCTCGGGTCCCAGCGCGGTGTCTGGGGGCTGGTGCAGATCCAGGCCATCCTTGGAGCCGGCCTCTGAGAATGTCTGGGAGAGTTTGGGGAAGGAGTCCGTCATTCTCAGGTAAAGTGTCAAATCTGGTTAGCCAGCGCTCGACATTAGGGTGCTGTCACAGCAGCCAGCATGTGCGATGGGGCTGTCCTGTCCCCGAGGAAGCGGGCGGGGCCCGGCAGGGAGGACACGGTAACCTAGGAACCTGGCCCGAGGCCAGGAGGGGTGTCCGCTCTCAGGGTCTCCTGTCCGGTCGCTCCAGGTCATGGAGGGGAGCCTGGCAAGGTGCTGACTGACCAGCAGTGGGACCTGGGCACCCGAGGGGCCTCCGGCAGAGCCGGGGTCCTGCTCCCTCCGGGAGGGACCCAGAGAGTCAGCTCAGTGGCTTGCTCCCAGCTCTGATGCTCTGGGGCAGGAAACCGGGTTTTCTCTCATGTTGCTGGGTGAACCCTCCATCCGAGCTCTGTGAGGGTTCTGGACCACGTGTGGGGCACGGCACCCTGGACAGCGTCCTCCCTGGGCCCATCGTGTCCTCCCTGGGTCCATCGTGTCCTCCCTGGGTCCACAGCACTGTTCCTGGGTCCAGAGCGTCCTCTGGGGAGACTGCTTCTTTCAGTTCCCCTCTTTCTCTCATCAGAGTCACAGCGCGTACAGTTTTCTTGGTCAATAGGGTTGCATTGAAGGTGTCGGGGATGGATAGATGGGGATTTAGCGTATAATCAATAGTGCATTTTGAATGAGGGGACAAAGTGGATGGTTTAATGCATGGTTCAGGTCTGTTGGACCTGTGATTAGAGAATAAAAGTCAAGTCTCGGGTCTTAGCCCAGACCACGTTGAAAGAGTGTGCTTTCCAGAGCTGGCCGGGGCGGGGGTCTGTGCTGCTCGCAGGAGAGAGAGAGAATATTTGTATGGTGTGAAGTGGAGGCCTTCCAGGGCAGGACTCGATTCCTGGAGCCCTGAGTGGGGAAAAAGGAACAGGCCTGAATGCATGGATATAAAACAAGCAACCGAAAGCCTGTGTGAAAACTGGCAGAGTGTAACCAACATGAAAAGAAGCTGAGGGGTGAGGAGATTTACAGAACACAGAATGAAAGACGAACCTCTGTAGTTCAGGAAGCCATCCCACTAATTTCCAAAATAATAACAGTAACAACAACAAGAATAACTTGATAGAAATATGAGGAAGGGGTAGGATTAGACGAATCACGGAAGAACTAAAGGGGAAAACACTTGAAAAGATGCTCAAATATACTGAGATTCAGGGAAAGAGAAATAAAAAATGTGGTTATTCACCACCAGGTTGTCAATCATGTGAAAAGTCGGGAATAAAGAATCCTTTTCTTTGGGGTTGGGGGAGCAGGAGAGCAAAAAGGAAGAGTGTACATAGCGCAGGTTAGCTGAGAAAGTGACCTTTTACCTGCGATATTACCATTAATGCATTGAAGTCTGATGAACATGGACAAAAACTGGAAGAATTGTAAGAAAAAAGCCACAAAACACCAAGAGTGGGATCTGTCGATGTTGAAATCGGATAGCTACATGCGCACGTGTGTGCAGGCGTGTGGATGCGTGTGTACACGTGTGGGCACGTGTGTGCATCCACTCCTGACTACATGCACCCTGTGATCCGGCAGCTCCTCCGCTGGGCTGACGTCCGATCAGAGTGGGGACACGGGAGTGTCAGGTCCGCAGGGACTGGCCTCTTGCTGCGAGGCGTCCGCACAAAATGCCGAGCAGAGCGGGAAGGGGCAGAAGCCCGCACGGCACAAAGGTGTTCAGAGCCGTCAGGAACGTGCAGACCTCGGGGGCTGTTTCGGGGGCACGAACATGTGGGCCCAGTATTTCTGGCTTTAATCTCGGGGCAGCTGCGCGTGGCTCGGGGGCTCCCTCCGTGGGCTGCCCGCCCCGCCCCCGCTGCCTCCTGAAGGTCTCCTTGCCCTCCTGCTTTCAGCCCAGTCCCGAGGCTTCTGGGCTGGGTGTCGCCTCTTACGCCACGTCTCTGAGCAGGGAGAGGCCTGCGCGGGGACCCTGCCCCCACTCCGCCTGCTTTCTCTTCCCCTCGGTCAGCCCTGTGTCTGGAATGGGGACCACAGGGGCTGGTGCCCAGGACGGCTGTAGAAGGAGAGAAAAGAACAGTACGGTTTACAACACAGTGTAATTTAAAACACTAGAGACATCGCGAATTGAAGTGATTCCTACGCTGATAAACTCACCAGGTGCGGCTTGTGCAGGGCTGCCCTCCCAACCCGTAACCTGGGTGCAGGGCCCCCTTGCAGAGCCGTCCTCTCCTCTCTCGGTTGGGATCAGCTCCCAATGTTTCATTGGTGGCTCTTCCAGTGTTAGGAAGTACCTCCGAGTTCCGCTGAGGTGAAGGGTTCTGCTGGTGTCACTTCCTCTGGGGCGTGCCCTTCTCATCACGCCCTTCCTCACTGGTCGAGTCACCTCTCACCCCTGCGGCTGCACGTGCAGCATCTCTCCGGCGGCCGTGTCCTCAGCCCCACAGTCAGCCATCTCCTCTGTGGCTCCACGTACGTTTATCTGGTCTTCGTGTCACTTCCAGCGCCTTTGTTTCTCTCTCTTTGCTGCGCTCCCATCGTGCATGGCCAATTCCTCTTCTCATTATCAGTTTTGTAAAATGTTGCAGGAGTTTATCACTGAGAGGCCAGGAGGAGACACGACCACACGCTTTGTCGTCTGTGCCGGGCCGGACAGCAGACTCGCAGGAACAGACCAGGGTCAGGCTTTGAAAAGAGTCGGGGGTCACGGTCACCATGCACGTCTGGCACTTGCACAGGACCTGCGGGTAGCGAGCAGCTGCAAAGTCTGCGCTTCGTGTCCCCTGGTTACAGGATCTGACCCGTGTTGCTGCCATCTGTGCTGTTTAACTAAACTCACCCCTGCCCCTCCCTTTCTTTTTCATTGTTACCCAAGGAACTTATCAGAGCTTTGAAATTGCAAATGTGCATCTGACTCCCCAGAGGAGATCACGATCAGTATTTTCTAAGTATGTTTCTGGGGCATTCATGTCACTTAGCTGCCCAGACACGTGGTGGGCGGGTTAGGGCTGCACTGTCTGGCCTGCTGGTCACCTTTGCTGGTCTTGACGAGGTCCTTTGGGAACATGGGACTTTCAGTCCCTGAGCCTCCCCAAATCCTGCCAGGAGGGCAGTTCACCACCCCAGGTGCAACAAAGGCTTCTCTGAGAACCTCTCCCCACCCTGCAGGTGGCCCCCCTGGGCTGGGGCAGAGCACTGTGCCCGGGAGCCCTCGTCTACCAGCTGGCGGGATGCCATGCATCCAGCTTCTGTAATATTTTGCTGTTCAGTTGGCTGGTTTCTCTCTCACTAAGGAACTGTGCCCTTAAAGAAAATATTCTCAGCGCAGCCCCTCTGATGAGGCGCTCGGCTCTGCGGCTGCAGGAAGCCAGGCTGTGGGCAGGCCAGGCACCCAGCCTGCATGTCGGGGTACCCATGAAAGTTCCCTGTGCTCCCCAGGGCGACTTGGACCAGGACCCTCATCCCTGGTCTCCCGTCCCCTCCCCTCCTCCTGAAGGAGGGCTGTCTGCCCGCCCTGCCCCGCCCGCTGCAGCCCCATTGCTCCCGAAACCCCGAGCTCAGTGGAAGCTCCCCAAACAGCCGAGCGCCACATCTAATCTTGCTGGGAATACAGCTCGGTTTGCGCAAAGCCATCGGCAAGGAATTCATACTTTCCCCGTAAACCACCGGCCCTGTCAGACGCCAGCACAGCTGGGATGGGTGTGCCATTCAGACGTCTATTTAGATGAAAATGTCTAATCGGAGAAGCATTAGGGGCTTAGACGAGATGGACCACACAATTCCAGCCAGTTTATCCTGGAAATTAATTCTGAGGAAAAGTCTACCCAGGGGGCTGAAGCTTAAACTTTTGCTTTCAATTTATTACAATCCCAAAGCGTTGTTTCTCGCCGGCGCCGGGCAGACCCTCTGTCTCTGGCCGCCCCAGGCGGGGCCTTCCCTTCCTGCACGTCCCGGGCACTGGCATCCTTCCAAGTCGCCTGTCACCAATTCCGTGGCTCTCAGAGCTCTCAGATCCTCTTCGCCCGGGTCTCCAGGTGCCTCCGGGCTTGTCCTCAGCTTCTCCCCTGCCTGGAGCTGACACTTGCTCCCCATCTTACGTGACTCACGCACGCCTCAGCCCTGCTGCACCCCCTGCCCTTGTCAGCTCTGTGCCCCCATCCTTAGACGGCCCTCAGCATGTGCTGTGATCTCCCCGCCTTCATTCTTCGCTGGAGCTCGCCCAGCGGCTGCACATCCTGAGGCAGTTCAGGGGATGGTCGAAAGGCTAGTTCTGGAGTCAGACTGCTGCTGAAGAGCTGTGTGGCCTTGGGCAAGTCGCTGGCCCTCTCTGTGCTTCATTTGTGTTAATTAGAGAACGGAGGTAACAGTCTGCTCACGAGCCGTGGGAGAACAGGATGCTTACTTAGCATTCAGTGCAGACTCTTTGGAACACGGGAGACACAGGGGTGAGCACACATCTGCGGACCCCCAGCCCGACACCCGAGAAGGCTCATGCCTAGGCCGGGGAGGGGTGCAGGGGACCGGAGGTGGGGACGGTCCCGGAGCTCAGACGGCTCTGCCCACTCACCCCATCCCCAGATGGTGCAGAGATCCCACAGAGACTCCTGACTCCGGGCTGGGGGGCCGTGGGAGTCTGGGCGCCCCCCATTCCCATAGGCCCAGCAGTGAATTGTGAAGACAAAATACAAGCTTGGCCAGTGAGCTCTGAGCCACTCGGGTTGGGACTGTCTTTCTTAATGAACGGGGAAATGAAAAAAGTTTCAAACCACTAGATATTCCAGTAAACTCTCAGTAGGTACTAAATGGAGCCATTAGGAGCATTTAAAGCGAATTTGCTCCCCGAGGCCAGTGTCGCCTGCCTTAAACTTACTGTTTATTTTCCCCTTTCCTGGTGTCTGAGCCCAGGGTGCCCAGGATGGGGTCAGGGCTGCTGGACTGGGGGACCCCCGCAGGCTGGGGTTGCAGGGAAGGAAAGCGGCTGGAATCCTGCAGGGACACAGCCTAGAGTCACGGACACTGTGAAACGTGAGGGGGCTTCCCGCCTGGACGTGGCGGCTCCGGGTGTCCTGGGGTCTCGCTGAAGCTCCCCTCCCCCGCTCCAAGCGGCTCATCGCTCAGAGCCCCTGAAGGGCGGGGGCCACGGAGCCGTGGCCTGGCTCTGGGTGGACTCACTCAGGGTTCGGTTTTCCTCCTGGGGTCAGTCAGGGTGCGGGTCTCCAAGGGACCCGCCCGAGAGGTCTGGACGCAGAAGCCGTCGGGCAGAAACTGGGCTGGACCCTGGAGCTGGCCGGCAGTGTTGGGGGTGGAGGATGACAGACGGGCAGGGGCTGCTGTGGGCACAGGCGTGTCCTCCAGGGACGGTGGATGCAAGGCCTGGTCTACTGACACCCTCCGCTTCCTGTGAGGACAGCCCCTTCACCCCGGTCCCCCCTTCCTCCCGCAAGTGGGTGCAGGGCGCCCGCCTGCTGGCCCTTGGGGGTGAGGGCTCCGGGGAGCATGGGTGCCTGAGCACCGCCCCTGAGCTTTCCCCATATACATGCAAGTGGCACACAGGACGGAGCCCACCCTGGTTCCGCGGAGGCCAGTGGGGAGTGATGTGGACACGAAGCTCCCCAGAACAGAAGCTGGTGGAGGGGAGCAGACAGCCAATCTGGACCAGCTTCATCGCCAGCGTCGGCTCAGCCAGGACCCCCCCTTTTAGTGGAACATCACGCCGGGCACAGCCTGAGTGCTGTGCAGAGAGCAGGGAGCCTCGTCTGTCTGGTGGCCTGCGTAGGTGGGGGTCCCCAGGGGACTCCCTGTCTCCCCCAGGCCTGGCCGGCCTCCCCTCTGTGTAGCTCAGTGACTGGACCGGTCTCCCGGCCCCCAGGGTGGGACATGGACAGAAGCCAACACCCTGCCCTCCAGGCGGGCCTGGGCACCGTCAGGGCCACCCCTGCTGGCCTGTTCAGCAAAGAGAAAAGGACTGAAACGCCGTTTGGTGGCCTTGGGGCTTCACTGCGAATTGTGGAAGATCAGGCCAAATGCTTAAAAGTGGGGAACCTGGAGAGGGCAGAAGCCGATTGCTCCCGGGGGGGCTCCTGGCCAGGATGGAGCAGAGCAGGCAGGGCCCCCAGCCCTTGGGGTCGCCCCTCAGCCGTCCCCAGGCCCTCACGGGCTCCAGGCAGGGTAGTTTTTCCTTTGGCGTCTGCACTCTTGGTGTCGTGTCCAAGAACTCATTGCAAATCCAATGTCAAGAAAATTTCCCTTTATGTTTTCTTCTAATAGTTTTATACTTTGAGCTCTTACATGTAGGTCTTCGATTCATTGGAGTCAATTCTTGTATATGGTATCAAATGAAGGAGATTTTGAGGAAAACAGTCACAGAAGGAAAAGCAGCGGTCTCACGTCCTGGCCCCTCATCGTGGAAAGAAAGCCCATCGGGGTGGGTGTATGTCTGAGCTCCTGGGGCCGCTCAGAGGATGATGCTGTTTCCCTTGAACCAAGGTGACCCCATGGTCCCGAGAGCTCACCGGGAGGCACCCTAGAGGATCCAACGGACCTCTGGCCGCTGCCACAGCTCCCAGAGCCCCTGTCAGCTCCACGGGGGACCTGGGCCTGGAATCCTCCCATAAAGACTTTGATGCCGCAGGAGAAACATCCCCAAAGACATGGGCGACTCAGGGCAACACACTTTCTCCCGAAGCGAACGTCGGGGCCACCCATAGAGGCGGCTCTTTCCTTGTGAATTCGGGCCTCTGGGTGCTGTCAGTCAGGGGCTTGTGGAGGCCTGGAGCCACTCCACCAAGCTCAGGTCCTCCTGGGGCTGGAAGCTCAGCTAGAGACCCGGCCAGGTGCCTGGGGCCAGTGGGCAGCCCCCTTCTCCCCCTCCCTCCCTCTCTCCCCCCCCCCCCACAACCCTCTTCAGTCCCACCTTGGGCATTGATGCCGCTGACTCGTTCATTCATTCATTCACTCATCCAGAAAGCCAGCAACTGACTCCAGACCCCAGACTGGGCCCTGGAGCCCAAGAGAGACAAGGCAAGTGGACAGAGAAAGTCACGATACGAGCGAGTTTGTAAGTGGCCCTTTCTGAAGGCTGACTCCTCGTCACCTGAGGGATTCAGGGAGCTGACCCAGGTCACGAGGCCAAGGGGGCCGCCAGCCCTCACGCTCTCAAGGGCATCATCGTGGGCCTTCCGCAGCTGGTCTCCTGGGTGGACGAGGTGCGGTCTGAGCTGCCCCGAAGGCGAGGCCAGCCTCCAGGCAGACACCAGCCCCGCTGGCTGCGTGACTCCGTGCGAATCAGAGACCCCGTGGACCCAAGTCCCAGTTCTTCTGCTTCCAGACTGGGCGGCACGGGAGCGTGACGCGACCGCCCACCTGGGATGTTGAAGCCGCGAGGGCGATGGCAGAGCCCGTCAGGTCGTGAGGGCAGAGGAGGGGGCAGCGGCGGGGCTACTCTGTGTCGCGCCCTCCTCTTGGGGCGCTGGGTGTCTCTGCAAGCGCGTCTGCTGCTGCTTCCAGAAGCCGCAGTCCCCGGGGGAGGTTGTCACCCGCCTGCTAATGAGAAGGAGCAGGGGGACCCGTCTCAGGAAGGAACGGGTTCTGAGCGCTCCGGGGTGTTTGCAGGAGAGCGGGTGTCCCCCCCGGCGACGGGCCCCTGTGTCCCAGCCCCGCGCCCTGCCCTCCGCAGCTCGGCAGCGTCCCACGCTGAGGCCAGACTGTTCAAACAATCAGAAAGCTCACCACTGCCTTAAGCAGAGGCTACGTCTGGGCTGGGGGCAGGATCTGGGAACTCTATCTTCCAGGCCCGTCTCAGCCCCCGTCTGCTGCCCACTCACTAGCAAGGGGACTCAGGTGGCCCTGTTCATGGCCCTCACGTGTGGACGGGGACAGTGCCCTCAGCCCCCCGGCTGTCCTCCCCCTCATGGTGGAGCTTGCAGTCGCCTGCGGCGGGTGGGGGGGGCGGTTACAGAGGGCAGAGATACCTTCCAAGTGGCACATTCAAGCTGAGTGTTGGAACGGGTAAGACCCTGTGTCCCCGCGTCGTTCAGCCACACTCACTGTCCTTTCCTTTGTAGGCCAGAGAAGTACGACCGGGAAGCGGGTGCAGAGACGGGGAGCCAGCCGAGGAGATGACTGCATACCTGTGCACATGCCACTTGCGGACGCCCCTACCCTCCACGCCCAGCCCTGCACCGTCTCCTGAACCCTCTTGGTGACGCTGGGAGGTCGATCTGGGCATTGTCCCCATTTAGAGATGTGGGCATTGGGGCTCTGAGAAGTTGGTCATCTGCTGTGGCCACCCCTTTAATAGCCAAAGGGGTTTGAACTAGGATGTGTCTGACTACAGGCCCTGAGCTTCCAACCACACTTCAGTAAGGCCACAAACATAGGACAGCCATGGGTCCCGTTTGTCGCTCCAAACTCACACCCTGCCTGCTTTTCCACAGTAAGTGCTCGATTTTTGCTTTTTAAAGTAATCAATGTGTGAATAAGTATAAGGACAGTTGGATGTTTAAATGGGTAGATGGATGGATGGATAATGGTGGATGGATGGGTAGATGGATGGATGCGTGGAAGGATGGTGGAGGGATGGATGGGTGCCTGCGTGGATGGGGAAATTCCTGAATCATCTCCAGTGCATCTGACTCATCCTCGGAAACCCCGCAGAGCATTCTCTTTAGGAAGCTGTGATTTCATACAAGGAAACTAAGAGTCATTTGCTGAAACAAAAGAGGAAAGAAGAGTTGCCACTGAATTTTGACAAATGAACATGGGAAGGAATAGATTCCAGTCATTGATTGTCTCTCCTTTTCTCAAATCTCAAGAAGTCCTTGGTATGTCTTCACAGACCCTGTGTTCAGACCTCACCACAGAATCTGAGGGTAACAGCCCCATCTCCATAAGAGTCACTCCTCTCTGTCTCCCCAAAGGCCCTTGCTGGGCCCCCTGTGTGTATTTGAGGCTTAGAGGATGTTTGGTGAAAAGGATCTAGCAGGAGAAGGGAGAACATAAGGGAGGTGAGACATCAGGGCCAGAAGGAGAGACCCCACCAGGGCCAGAAGGAGAGACCCCTGCCCCCCACTGCCCTATTTGAGGCGTCTCCTGTCCCAGCCCCGGCCGCGGCAGGGGGAAGTGATGCCGGTCTGCGCATGCGGCGGGCAGCACAGCGGGTCGGGGATGTTACAGCTGAAAAAGCAGAGCCAGGGTGGCTTCCTCCTCTGTGACTGGAAGCAGCTGCGCACCTGGGCCCCGGGGCCTTGGGGACACCTCCCCAAGGGCGGCTGCGACGCCCCCAGGCCAGTGGGGAAGCTCACATCTGACCCTGGAAACGGCCCTCAGCTGAGCATCTCTTCAAAGGAGGTTGAAACCAAGTTCTGCCAAATAAAAGCACTTATTCAGATGAAGAGTTTTCTCCTTAAAAATAATTCCAGTTAGTTCCATACATTTTGGGCAAGTTTCCTGATTACGGCGGCCCCTCTGCTCTTCTGTTCCAGCAGAGGCTCTGGCGCCGTCTGGAGCCGCGGGTGCCGGCGGAGGAGGGCTGTACCCGCCTGCAGGTGGCGCTGCACCCCCGCTGTTGCCTGCGGAGCCCTGTCCCGACTTTGATCTTCCTCTTATGCAACAGTTGACAGAGCCCACGGCTGATTCAGGGATCTGGGGATCCTAAGTTAAAGCCGGGTGAATACAGGAGCCAGGAGTCTCTGCCTTTCGATGTGACTGTGTCTGTGACCGGTTCCCTGGGTGACACCGGATTTGCTGTTTCTCGTCGACGGTCCTTTGACCGCATCTCGGAAGAGAAGACCCTCCTGGCCTTTGCACAGGGCAGAGGGGCTGCAGCTGAGGTTTTGCCCCGGCTGGATCAGAGGAGCCTCCGGCCTGGACACGCATCTGCAGGAGCGTGAGCTGCTCTGGGGGGTTTGAGGGGAAGGGATGGAAGGCTCTGGAAGGCCTGCAGCCGAGCACTTGGCGCAGGAGAGGCCGGCGGGGTCCTCGAGGTGCACGGGCAGAGGACGCCAGCTCCAGCTGGGCCCTCCCTGACACCGGCCTGCGACCCCATCTGTGCCGGCACCGTGTGGAAGGGAGGCCCGACCCCCAGCTTTCGGCTTGGACACGGGGACACGAACCTCTTAACTGGGGGCAAAGACTCAGGCCCTGCTCTGGAACCACACCTGTTTGTCTGCAGGACGGGAAGCATGCCTGGCCCCCGACAAATGGCATATTTCCGTGTATTTATGTTCCAAGGTGGCTAATTCCGAGGACATTGGGTGCAGGGAGCAAAGTGAGGACTTATCCTTCCCCAGAGCTGCTCCCCGGATCCAACCTCTCCTCCTGGGGCCTGTGCTGCTACTAGACGTTCAGACCGAGGTGAACAGTTGCCTCATTCCAGGTCTTCAGGGAGACAGAGAGGAACTGTGTGCCTTCTCCCCAGACCGGTCCCTTGCTGGGGCGGGGGGCGGTGACCCCAGGAGACTAGGCAGGGATCTTGGGGAGAGCTAGCCAGGCCCCGCCCAGTTCAGGAGCTCCAGCGGGCTCTGCGGGGTTGCCGAGGGGGCCGTGAGCTCAGGGGCCTCCTCTCCCAGGGGCTGCAGGGGTGGGTCTCCAGGAGGAAGTGCGGGTGGGACTCACGTCCTGCCTCCCGGGCTTCTGCCCAGACGGACTTGGTGGATTCAGACCTGGGGCTGGGGGCCTCCCATCCGCCACATTCCTTACTGTTTGTGACTCACTGTCCTTGGTCTTGGTTTCTTTGGGGGTCTTCCTTCCTCTTTCTGCCTTCTCTGCTTTTAACTGAGCATTTCACATGACTCCGTTTTCTCTCCTCTCTTAATACACCGATTACACTCTTTCTTGTTTTTAAACTTTTTTAGTGGTTGCCGCAGCGTTTGCAATATCCATTCACCAGGAACGCCGGTCCACTTTGCCCAGCGCTACCCACTTCCGGGAAATGCAGGTGCCTTGTAGCGGACGGTCCCCAGCCCCGCCCTCTGCCCCTTACATCCTGCGCCCTCCGCCTCACTTATCCCAACGCTATAACCACCAAATACACGGCTGCTGTTGTGTTATTGAACAAACTCTTATGTGTTAGATCAGTTGAGGATAAGAAGAAGAAAAGATTTCATTTTACTTTCATTCATTGTCTAACATGTCTCCCCATCGTAACTGAGGTCTGGGGCTCGCCGTCCTTTCGGGGGGCCCCCTGACTGCCCAGGACTGCAGCTGAGGTGTGGGGAGGGATCCCCAGCAGTCCTGGTCCCTGGGGAGCCCATGACCCGAGCCGTGACCTTCACCTGTGCATCCTGGCTGTTTCTCCCCCGAGCTGGGACGGATGCCCGTAGGGGGCTGGAGCTGGGCCTTTCCCTCCCAGCAGGTCAGGCTCTGGGAGCCAGGCTCCCCCCGCGGAGGACAGGCCTTGCTCAGAACAGTGTTTCTCCCCCTTCTCCTGCAGGCAGCACCAGGGGCTTCCCTCCAATCTTCACCAGGTGAGAACCGGGCAGGGCTGCTGGAGATAGAATGCATGAAAGTGGGGGCCTAAGACCGGGTCCCCCGAGTGTCTGGCTTTCAGGCTCGTCCACACGGAGCTCGCGAGGGTCATCACGGCTCACGTTTTCCCACCGGCCGCTGTTCCCGTGGAGACTCTGCTCCCGAGAGGTTGTGATTCTCTGCGTTTGCCCGCCTGTCTCTGCAATCCGGGGCGGCGGTTTGCCGGTGACCTCCCTGCTCTGGCGGGTCTAGGAAGACTTGTGGACTTTCAGCTGGTTCAGCTTTTTCCTCGTCCTTACGCGCCGGCTGCAAACGGGAAGTTGGGAGTTGGGAAGGATTTCAAGCAAGGGCGGGGACTTCAATTCGGAAAGGCTGCGAGCCCCCCACGCCCATGGGGATTCGGTCGACCTCAGCGAGGGCCTTTCTGATCCGTGGGGGAGAAGACGGGCTGGTCCGCGGCTCGACCACGTGGGAGCGATTAGCTGGGCCCGCCCCCACGGCACAGACACAGAGAAGACCCAGAGCGGCGGCGCTGAGATGATTAAAGAGCGAGAACAGGCTTAATAAAGGCCGGGGGCAGGGAGTGGAGCCCAGAAGTTACAGAGGAAGGGATTGTCAGACCGCACTGCTAACCAGCATCGGAGGTGGAGAGCAGGGTCCTTCCCCGGGGCCCGAGGTGGCCGCCACCGCCTGCCCCGCCGGCAGCCTCTGAGGGGGTCTCTGCTCCGAGCGAGGCCAGTGCAGCCCAGGCCTCTGCACCCCTAGAGCCCTGGGTTCCGGGGTCTCCCAAGGAAACCGTCGGGGAAGGGGGCACCCCCGCAACGACCAAGCATGGACTGCGGAGGAGGCCTCGGCCCCGGGAGGGGGAGGGATGGGCATGGCTTTGCCAGTTGCCCTCCGCCTGGGGTGGGCGGAGAGCACGCCTCACCACAGCGTTCCCGTGGCCCCAAGACACCTGGGCACTGTTCGGTGCTCGCGTGGAGCTGGGGGCTGCGGCCGGCCGGGCAGCTTCCCCGCCCACCGTGGGAGGGTGTCCTGAGGCAGGGGCCACGCACCAGGCTGATGCCACTGAGACCAGGCGCTTGGTGCAGTGGGAGCTGGCGGCGTGGACCCCACGGCCAGAGAGCAGGCCCCCGAGGTGTAGCCAGGGCTCCGTGGGGCCCAGAGCTCGACCCGGGGCTGGAGTGGGGTCAGCACCTGCCTGGCCAGGGACGGTGGCCGCCGGCTGCCGGGCTGCAGCTCCAGGATGCGGCTCTCCTCTGACCGCTGGGTGGAGCCAGCCAGTCTGTCCGGGCCACCACCCGTGCCCTGCGTGGGCGGAGGCAGCTCAGAGAGGTGGAGGGGCCTGGGTGGGCCTGGGTTAGCCAGGAGCGGGCGCCCTGGAGAGTGGGAGACAGAGGTTCAGGTTGGGAGGGAGTGAGTGGCCTGTACTCAGGGCCGAGTCCCCGGGCGCCCAGCGCGGTGTGAAGCGGCGGAGCTGTGCGCTCCGGTTTGGGACCAGGGGCAGCCAAGATAGATGACGGGGACACACCTGCCCCGGGAGGCATCAGTGCAGCGAGGCTCCTACTGAGCTGACCTTGGTGACCTCCCCATCCCCGCGGGCTCCAGCGCCCGCTTCTCTGTGACCCGCCCTCAGAAAGGCCAGCGTATCCCATGCCTCGGGCTGCAGCCGGGAATGGCCGAGGCTACACCCACGGACAAAGCCCCGGCCCAGCCCCAGCGTCTCCCCAGACGAGTGACTCGGGGCAGGGGCGGGGGGGTGCGTGTGCCGTGGTTGTCCTTGCCACCTCTGCTTTCAGTCCCCAGAATCGTGCTGAGAACATCCTGTGTGCAGGCAAGGGGGGCCCCGCAGGGGAAACACAGAAAGCGCGGGACAGGGACCTCCCCGCAAAGGCCAGTGATCAGAGCGGGGACCCTGGAAGAGGCCAGGCAGAGGGTCAGGTGGGCAGAGGGTCAGGTGGACAGAGGTCAGGTGGGCAGAGGTCAGGTGGGCAGAGGTCAGGAGGGCAGAGGTCAGGTGGGCAGAGGTCAGGTGGGCAGAGATCAGGTGGGCAGAGGTCAGGAGGGCAGAGGTCAGGTGGGCAGAGATCAGGTGGGCAGAGGTCAGGTGGGCAGAGGTCAGGTGGGCAGAGGTCAGGAGGGCAGAGGTCAGGTGGGCAGAGATCAGGTGGGCAGAGGTCAGGTGGGCAGAGGTCAGGTGGGCAGAGATCAGGTGGGCAGAGGTCAGGTGGGCAGAGGTCAGGTGGGCAGAGGTCAGGAGGGCAGAGGTCAGGTGGGCAGAGATCAGGTGGGCAGAGGTCAGGTGGGCAGAGATCAGGTGAGCAGAGGTCAGGAGGGCAGAGGAATGGAAAAGAGAGGGAAGTTGGAGGAGGTGAGGGCCTTGGACACCCAGGCAACCCCTGGCTCCTAAGAGAACAGGGTTCTGTGAGGGGACCTGCAGGCACCCCGGGGGCATGGACACTGGGCCGGAGCAGGTTGTCCTCAGGTGTGGAGCTGCCCCGGGAAGCTGGGGGCTAGACCCTCCGGAAGGCCCTGGCTCTTGGTAGCAGCCCCAGGCCCGGGGCCTAGCAGGTGTGGGAGCTCTAGGTGGGTCTCGGTCCAGCGTCCAAGGTGCAAGTCGGCTGAGTGACGGAGGATGGGTGGGGCTGTCTGGGACGTGGAGGCTGAGCCGCAAGCCCTGTCCTGGGGGTCCTTGCGACCAGAGGCAGGTTTCAGGGGGGAGGGGCAGCTTGCCTTGGCCTCCTGTTTTGAGCCACGGCAAACTGCCCTGAGTGTAGGTCAGGGATGGAGACAGCGGATCTGGGTTCCAGGAGGCACGCTGAGGGACACGGGCACCAGAGGTTCGTGGGCAGTGAGTCCAGAGGGTGGGGCAGATCGGGCAGAGGAGGGGTCACAGCAGAGCTGGGGTGGCCCCTTGGGGACAGCCCACGTTCCTCGGGTCACTGATGCAGGGCTGCTGGGCTCCTGGGACGTTCTGCTTGCGGCGGCAGGGGTGAGAGCGGGGTGGGGGTGGTCTACCGTCCCCCCTGGGACACAGTTTTGCTTCTGGTTCTGTCCCTCTGTCTCTGTATCTCTCTATCTCTTTTTGTCTCTCTGTCTCTATGTCTTTCTATCTCTGCCTCTGTCTCTCATTCTGTCTCTCCATCTCTCTGTCTCTGTGTCCCTGTCTCTCTCTCCATCTCTGTCTCTCTCCCGGCTGTGTGGGGGAGGGCAGGACGTCCCACCTGGTCCTCCCCACATCAGGCACCAGAGAGGGTCCTGCCCGCGATCACGTGGGTCCTCTGATACCTGCCGAGTGGAGGCGGAGCCCAGCCCCTTCCTCAGGCTGGCTCTTCAGGGAGCAGGGAGTGGGGCCGTCTACACCCCAGCCGCGCTCCGCGCTCGGAACCCGTTGGGGCAGGAACGCGGTCAGCTTGTCTGCCCCGGTGTCCGCGGGAGAATTCTCAGGAACGCACACGGCTGCCCTTGGGGGCCTGCCTGCCCTGCAGGGGCCCGTGACCGTCTCCCTAGGAAACAGCCAGACGCCACCTGGGCTCGGTGTGCTGGCAGTGGCTGTGGCATCGTGGGCCCCTCTGGGGCTGGGAACTGGACCCAGCGGCAGACACTGGGCAGGGATGGGGCCTCCCAGCCTCACCCTTGATCCCCTCTCTGGGGAGGAGTGAGAGACGCCTGTCGGCACCCACCCCTCCCGCCCGGGGCTGCGGTCCCGGGCCGTGTCCCTGGTGTCCGCGGGTCAGGAGTGGACGGCACGCCCTCCTGCTGCCCCGCCTACGACGGCCCCGTCTTACTTCCTGCTGCTCTTGGGGAGCCCGGTGGTGACAGCATCGGCCACCAGCCCTGCCCTCACATCACTGTGGTCATGCAGAGCCTTCTGACCACCCCCGAGAACACGGTCAGAGGGCGGTGTGTCCAGCCAGCACGGCCCCCACTCTGAGCCTGTCTGTGTCCCGCGCACGGAGGCGGGTGCTCTGTTCTGAGCAGAGCCTGGTTTGCCCCGCGGCCCCGCGCCCTCTCCTGGAGCAGGTGGACGCTTCCGCGGACAGTGTGCGGCGACTTGCCCTCCTCCTGGGCACCAGGTGGGCCCACCCAGGGGTGAGACCCAGGTCTTGCCGGGCATGGTGCCCAGCCTGGAAGGTTCCAAGGAGTATGGGCCTTGCAGTTCCAAGGGCATCTGCCCCGTCCCCGTTCGTCCCAGCCCTGGGCTCCCTGCCCGCAGACCACTTAGCCAAATGCTTCCTTCTCCTTCCAGGTCACGTTTACAACTCGAGCCATCGAGCCACAGCATGAGCGACGTCTTCCAAGAACAGGGCGATGCTGTCGGGCAGGGACTCTGACCAGGAGGCATAGACCGTAACTTCTATAAACTCCCACGGCGGCCCCGAGACATCACGGCAGCCCTTCACCTCCGGTTTTCCTAGAATGTGGAGCTCTCACAACCTTTCTGACCCATCAAACGCGAGTTGAGATGCAATTACTTATTTAGGAATGAAATTAGAGGTGGCGTATTAATAGATTATGTGAATGCATTTTTCTAAAAATATGATGCAAGAATTAATTGACGTATTAGAAATGCTGTGGTTTTTATATTGTGATTACTTGTTCTTTTAAAGCAGAATGCATTTTCAATAGCTCAAAAATTGTCTAATTAGCCACTTTGTTTACATAAAGAGGTTGCCTTGAAAATGCGGGCGGTCAGGATTAATGGGAACAGTGGAAAGTTCTTGAGGAGATACCTGTCAAGGAGGTAATTTCCGCTTAATGATAAGCGGGCACTGCAAGCCGTGAGTTTGAAGCAGGCTCAGCGGGAACGTCTACACCGCACGCTCGAGGCAGGGACTCAGATATGCTCCCGGGACAGTGTTAGTCTTTGGGGGAAATTCCAGAACCCCCCCCCCCCCCCGCAAAACGCTCCGAGGGGCCTCCCTGGCTTCCTGGGGCTTTTCCGGGCTCAGAGAACACAGTCTCTGGCTGTGGACGTGAAGAGTTGTCCGTCCGGGGGTCAGGACACCACTCCCCCTGCCCCTGCCTCGCAAGTGCCGGCTGGCTCTGGTGGTGGCGGCTCTGCCCGCCCGCTCTGGTCCCGAGCACATCTGTCCGGGGCTGCCCCTCACTTGCCTCCGTCCCCGCCCCCCCCCACCCCAGGTGGAGAACAAAGATGCTGAGAAGGGGCCTCCCTGGCCTCGGTCGTCTCGGGTGCCGGCCGCTCAATACTGGCCGTGGGGACGTGGCTTAGCCCTGCCTGTCCCCCCCAACTCCGCCCCATCTCAGGCCTTTCCTCCCCCTCCCTGCCCCCCACCCCATTCCCTGGAGCAGACTGTCTTCGTCCTGCCCTCGGGTCCTAAACCCCGTCACCACCTGTGAGGGCAGAACTGTGTCCCCAGATTCAAATGGTGAGGCCTCAGCACGTCAGATGGGACTGTGCTTGGACAGAGGGTCCCTAAAGAGGTGCTCAAGGTAAGATGAGGCCCCGGGTGGGTCCCAGTCCCCCAGGACGGGGGTCCTTACGAGAGGAGGGATGCGGACAGACACACAGACTGTGCGGGGACACGGGGAGGAGGTGGCGTCTGCACCCGAAGCAGGGCGGTCCTGTCTGTCGAGCTGACCCACACGACCCCTCACGGCCTGCCTGTCGGGGCCTCTGGTCCCCGGGTGTCGCGAGGGGCCGGCCTGCGTTGGGGGGAGCAGAGGGCCCCAGGACACAGTGGCTTTGCAGGAGTCTGGCCTCCGCTCCCTCTTCTGCTTCGGGGTCATTACCCCCTCCCCCCAGCCGGGGGGCACAGCCTCTTCTGCTCAGAAGGATCCGGAACCTTCTCCGAGGACGGGTCTCAGACTGGAGGCGTTCTCTGATGCCCAGCCCGGGAGCCCACGGCCAGGCCGGTGCCCGTGTCGGGGATGTTTCTACTCACGCCGGGGAGGCCGGGGCTGGAGGACCGGGGGGAGGATGGCGTGCAGGGCACTGGCCTGGCTCTCAGGTCAGTGCGCTGGGTCCCGCGACGCCTGGAGCGACGTCCACCACCTCCGGGGCATCACAGAGCCGTGGCCAGAGCACAGCAGAAGCTGCAGAGAAGCTGGGCGCCCTCCAATGGCAAGAGAGCCGACTAGATTCCTTTAGACCCAATGATTTGAACTTTAACTTGCAACGGGATTTGATATTTAAACTTGAATTTCTCTTGAAAACCTTTGTAAAGGGAGAGGATCGTATTCAGGCTTGGGACGTCTCTGGGCTGTGGTTGGTCCCTGGAGCGTCTCCTGAGTTTTTATCAGTGGTTTTCCTGCTAAGTCTCTGCAGGACCCGCTGGCCGCGGTGCTGAGCACGTGGGTGGGAGAACCAGGGGGAAGGTCACCATCCGCTGATGGCCCGGAGCTGCCGCTGGCCACGGAGCGGGATGCCCACCCTGCCCGCCAGTGGACATGGGACCCCAGAGTGACAGGCCAGCCGCTCCCTCAGAGCCCAGTGACCACCTTCCGTGGGCGCGCCCCGCGTGACCACTGCTGGGCCTCCCGGCCCATGTGCCCAGGAGGCGCTAGGCTTCTCCGACTGGGAAGCATGAGGGTGCGGAGTGGACGCTCTTGCCTGGTCGCCCTCAGCCTCTCGCAGGAAACGAGCCCCCTGAGCTGCCAGTCCCATGACTCTGGCTGGGAGGCGCCCACCTCCTCCATCTCATCTCCTCCCACAGCCCGGCCCGACTCAGCCAACCGGTCCTTGGCGCTCAGGCCTCGGAGGCAGCTCAGGTGGCGGCTGGCCGGCGCCCAGGTGTTGGTCATGGTGGTGACGACTCGGGTGTGACCAGGGGAGCCAAGACGTCAGCCGTCAGGTATGAGCAGAGGTGGCGTCAGTGCGATGGAGAGGAGGTCCTGGCATGAGGGGCCCGAGCCTGCGTGTCAGATGGACGTTCCCCGGGGCTGCCCCTCCCGTCAAGCCTGATGGCCGAGCGGCCGTGGAGGGAGCCTGGGTCTCTGGGTGCGGGTGGTGACCCGGAGAGCCTGAGGGCACAGCCTAGTGCAGGGAGTCTGGTGGAGGAGGGGGGCCAGGAGTCAGCAGCAGGGGCCGTGGGGACATCGGCCTCCCCCCGAGAGCAGGTGGCAAGAGGGCGTGGCCAGAGCGCCTGGGCTTACCTGGGAGAAGGTCAGGAGGGGCGCGTGGGGACGTGCAGACCGCAGACTAAGGGCTGCAGCCACACGGCGGGTGGCTCGGGGGTGGGAGCACGCTGCTGGGAAGACGAGGTGTCTTACGCACCAGACATGAAGCGTCTGCCGTCTTCTAGGCCCTGCAGGCCCCGCTGTGGGCACAGGGCTCCCCTGTTCCCCTGGAGCCGGAAGGGCGGCAGGGGCACCGGACAGGAGCAAGTGGGGGCGGGGGTGTCCTATGGAGGAGGAGGGGGGCCTGGGGGGGCACCTGGAGGCACTCGTGCTGTCGGGGTCCCAGGCCTCCTTTCTTTGTCTAGGCAGCGTTCCCCACGCCCTGGCTCTCTGTCCCTGGTGCTGCCCGAATGGGGTCACGTCTCTGCTGAGTCCACCCCTGTGTCCCGCACGCTCCCCACGTGCTTCTTTGTCTCCTGCTACTTTTGGGTCCACGTCTTGACCTTCTTCCACTGCAGCCTAGAATATCCCCAGGCTGTCACCCCTGGGTTTCCGGCAGGTCCAGTCCCCCTCAGCTCTGTCCTCAGGGACTAGGACCTGCTTTGGGGTGCCTTTGCTGTGGGGACTGTCTCCCCATCTTGGGGGAGGGGCTTCTGCTCTGCAGAAGGAGCCCGGCCTGGTCCTTCCCCCAGACGGAGACCCTCTCAGCCCGCATGTGTTCCAGACGGACCTCCTGACCCCCAGTTAGTGCCCAGCGTCTCCGGGGCCTGTCGTCTCCGCTGAGGCGTCGAGGAAAATGGGTACCAGCCCTCTGAAGCCGGGGCCACACGTGCCCCAGTTTATGGGCAGACCCCTGAACTGTGAAGAAGCCTCCTCTTGTGTTATCTTTTTAAAAGGGTGTCTGTTTGTGAAATGGACCCAGGCTTTGCCCCTGGGAGAATTCCGGGGACTTCATTTATTTCCCTCCCCCCTTCTCCTCCCTGGTGGTAACAGTTTCTCCGGATTCTGCCTCTGAGAGGTCTGTCCTGGGGATGTGAACCTTTTTCGCACAGCTAGTGTTCCAGTAAATAGGAGGTGTCCGGGGTGTGTCTCCGTGGGAGCTGTTAGGAGCCCTAGGTCTGCTGTGTCCTTCAGTGAACCCCGTACAGACCCACACGTAGGACCGTCACGTGCACACACTTGGTCAGTGCGTCCTGCACGGGAGTGAAGCGGACTCAAGTATGAACCCTAACTTCCAGCAGGGCTGTCAGAGAGTGTGCGGTGTCCTCACCCACGAGGATGGGGTCCTCACACAGGAAGGTCCTGCACGGAGGAGCTGGGATGCGGGGAAGGGGCTCTGGTCCCTGCACCTGGTGGTGGTCAAAACACACCTTGAATGTCCTGGCCGCCTCTCAAACCACAGTGCTGGCACCAAAAGGCACTTGGGTGGAGGATGGCTGGTCCTCAGCTGTCCCGGCCCCTGGGGTCGCTACAGCAAAATACCACAAACTAGGCAGCTCACGTACAAAGACGTTTATTTCTCACTATCCGGAGGCTGGAAGTCCAAGGTCGAGGCCCCTGCAGATCCCGTGTCTGGCGAGGGTCTGCTTCTGAGACAGCGGTCTCTCTGTGTCCTCACAAGTCCTCTGGCGTCTCTCACGTAACAAGGGCATGAGCCCCATTCACGAGGGCCCCACCATCACGACCTCATCACCCACACGCCCCACCCCGGACACCATCACCTTGGGGACTAGGGTTTCATCATGTAATTTGGGGCACAGCCTTCACCCTTTTCCTCCCTTCATTTTCCAGGCAATACATCTGTGCTCTGGAGACAGATTCCTCTGACGGGCTGGTGGTTTTTGATCTCAGATTCGGGGTGCGCCCATCTCTGCCTGGGTTACCTTTGTGCGGAGGGGGAGGGAGCTCAAATTCAGACCAAGCACAATATCCAGGTTGGGGGTGTTACTTCTGCTTCTGAAAGCGCTGTGGAGAAATGTCCGTGGGGTGAGACATTAGCAGACTTATCCAGGCAGAGGATATGTTAAATGAATACACCTCAGCTTTGACTAATCCCTTATTTCAAAACATGCCTTTATTATGAAACTAAAAAATGTTCATTATAGAGGATTTGGAAAACATTGAAGTACACGAAGAAGGAGATTAAAAATAAATCAACCAGGGCTTCCCTGGTGGTGCAGTGGTTAAGAATACGCTTGCCAGCTCGTGCAGCTCAATATCAAAAAAACGAACAACCCAACCCCAAAATGGGCAGAAGACGCAAATAGACATCTCTCCAAAGAAGATATTCAGATTGCCAACAAACACGTGAAAGGATGCTCAGCATCACTAATCATTAGAGAAATGCAAATCAAAACTGCAATGAGGTATCACCTCACACCGGTCAGAATGGCCATCATCAAAAAATTTACAAACAATAAATGCTGGAGAGGGTGTGAGAAAAGGGAACACTCTTGCACTGTTGGTGGGAATGTAAATTGATACAGCCACTGTGGAGAACAGTATGGAGTTTCCTTAAAAAACTACAAATAGAACTACCATATGACCCAGCAATTCCACTACTGGGCATATACCCTGAGAAAACTGTAATTCAAAAAGAGTCAGATACCCCAATATTCATTGCAGCTCTATTTACAATAGCCAGGAGATGGAAACAACCTAAGTGTCCATCATCGGATGAATGGATAAAGAAGATGTGGCACATATATACAATGGAATATTACTCAGCCGTAAAAAGAAATGAAATTGAGCTATTTGTAATGAGGTGGATAGACTTAGAGTCTGTCATACAGAGTGAAGTAAGAAAGAAAAAGACAAATACCGTATGCTAACACATATATATGGAATCTAAAAAATAAATGGTTCTGAAGAACCTAGGGGCAGGAGAGGAATAAAGATGCAGACATAGAGAATGGACTTGAGGACACGGGGAGGGGGAAGGGTAAGCTGGGACGAAGTGAGAGAGTGATATGGACATATATACACTACCAAATGTAGAATAGCTAGCTAGTGGGAAGCAGCTGCATGGCACAGGGAGATCAACTCGGTGCTTTGTGACCACCTAGGGGGAGGGGATAGGGAGGGTAGGAGGGAGGTGCAAGAGGGAGGGGACATGGGAATATATGTATATGTATAACTGATTCACTTTGCTATAAAGCAGAAACTAACACACCATTGTAGAGCAATTATACTCCAATAAAGATGTTAAATTAAAAAAAAAATCTGCCTACCAATGCAGGGGACACGGGTTCGAGCCCTGGTCTGGGAAGATCCCACATGCCACGGAGCAACTAAGCCCATGTGCCACAGGTACTGAGCCTGCGCTCTAGAGCCCACGAGCCACAACTACTGAAGCCCGTGTGCCAAGAGCCCGTGGTCCACAACAAGCGAAGACACCGCAATGAGAAGCCTGCGCACCGCAACGAAGAGCAGCCCCCGCTCACCACAACTAGAGAAAGCCTGCGTGCAGCAACGAAGACCCAACGCAGCCAAAAGTCAATCAATCAACCAGAACTTCGTTGCCCAGAGACAATTTCTGTTCATTTTTTTGGACGTATTTCTTACCAAAGTTATATCTTTTTAAGATTGTTATGTAGAGACACAGGAATCATGTCCCATGACTACTCCTGCCCAGAAAATAGAATAGTTGGTTCCTAATTAAGAGCTTTTTATCATTTTCATAAGTAATAAATTTTAAGCACATTTGCATGTGTGGATTGTGTATTCTCTTATTTTCTTCTCTTTTGGTATTAAATTATTGATGCCATGAACACAGATGAATTCCTTTCACTCTTCTATCGTCTTCCAATGAAAACAAACACAAAGACAGCTGAGCATGTTGTATGTTGCTGGGTCGGCAAGTTGAACTTTGAAGGACGAGAGGGAGGGGCCCGCGAGCCCCTTGGGAAGATGAGGTGGTCCGAGTGCACCAGGAGAGGCCTTTGGAAGAGCCGGACTAGTTATTTTTGAATTTTTTTTTTTTCTTTGTGGTACGCGGGCCTCCCACTGTTGTGGCCTCTCCCATCGCGGAGCACAGGCTCCGGACGCACAGGCTCAGCGGCCATGGCTCACGGGCCCAGCCGCTCCGCGGCATGTGGGATCTTCCCGGCCCGGGGCACGAACCCGTGTCCCCTGCATCGGCAGGCGGACTCTCAACAACTGCGTCACCAGGGAAGCCCCCGGACTAGTTATTAAGTGAGGGTCCAGTTTAGCTGGGCATTGGAGCGGCCCAGCCGGCACGTCGATTCTGAGACGACTCTCCGGCCCCTTCCTCACTCTCTCCTGAGACTCACAGAACCCAGGTCTCCCCGAGCGGCTGGCCTCAGGCTGCCTGGGCGCAAGTGTGCGGGCACGCACGGCCCGCCCACGCTGCCCCCGATCTCAGGCCTGACGGACCCAGGCCGCCCGATGAGGCTGCAGGGACACGGCAACCTCCACCTCCTGGGACTGAGTCCCACAGACTGACCCATCACCAGTGCGTTCAGATTTGCTGACTTACAAAAACACAGAGAAGGGACCAGTGCAGAAGGCAAGGTGGGAGCTGCAGGTTGGGACCCCTTCCTGAGGGAGAGTCTGCTCCCCAGCTTGGGCCCACGGGAGGCTGGCTCACATGGACCGTGGGAGGAATTTAGACAAATGCTCTCCCGTCCATGACCACAACTGCCCAAGAGGCGGCCCCAGGAAGCACAGGTTACCTCGCCCCACACCTGAACCCACCTAAATGGGCAGGGCCTGTAGATTCGCTGAGCCCTGGTTTGGGGAGCAGTGAGCACCTGGCCATTGACCCTCACAGAGGCTGTGTCCCTGGAGGTGACAAGCCTGGCGGGTGGGGCCTGAGTCCCAGTCCTGCAGGGAGCTGGGAAGGGCAGTGGGCGGGGCCGTTTCTGGGGACAGGGTCCATCCCCCGCCCCTCCAGGACCCTACGTTGGAGGTGAACTGAGGCTGGAGCCGGCCTGGCGGTTGCTGGGTGTGGATGAGCTGCTCAGGGCCCCTGTGCCCAGCAAACCCCAGATGCTTTTATTTTCATAAAAGGAGCAGATAAAGAACAGATAGTGACTATTTTCAGCTTTGCGGGCTGTATGGTCTCTGCCGGAACTCTGCCACTGCAGCCCCAAAGCGGCCAGGGATGATCAATGAATGGTGCAGCTGAGGCCAATAACACTTTATTCCCCAAAGCAGCAGGCTTTGACTGGGGTATAGTCTGCTCACCCTGCTCTAAACCTGTGCATCAGTCTGCATGGCCAGACCTTGCTGTGTAACAAGCAGCCCCCGTCCCAGTGCGGGCCTGGCTGGTCTCCAGGCAGCCCCTGACCTGGGAGGGGCTCCATCCTCCCGAGAGCCCAGGGGGAGGGAAGCCCGAGGAGCAGCATGGTGTCTGCGTCAGGAGCCCTGTGGTTCTGAGGGTGAGTTGGTTCACGGCCCAGCGGGACTTGCTGAGCACAGATGGGTGAGAGCGAGGCCACCCCAGGAGCGGTCTGCGAGGGAGCTGCGTGTAATGTTGTGGGCGTCCACTGAGGATGGACTGTGACCAAGCAGGGGGTGGGGGCGACCTGGCACCGCCCGCACAGTGGACGGGCACCTCCTGGGGTCACAGGACATGCTCACACTACATGTCCCCTGTTGTCCATTCCTGTGGAAGGTTCCTAGGCAAGGACATCTGTCACCCATAGCGAGGAAGGGGCCACACGGTGCAGAGAGTCCAGGGCCCTGGGAACCAGCCCAGAATCACCAGTGGGCATCGGGCGGCACTTAGGACTTGCTGACGTGATGAGCCCAAGTCTGTATTAGCTTCGCATCTTGAAGACATGGGTATTTCCCCCACATGGTTTATAAAATACGCATTTAATTATGTTGAGAACAGTTCCTGTTTATAGACGTTCGTATCATCTATTTATTTACATCTTGTTTTGCTCGCGTGAAGAGTATTGTGAATCTGTCTCTCTGGAACCAGGGAATAGCATCCCTTTTCAGGCTCAGTTATTAACGTGTCGTCGATAAAAACATGGCTGGCAGTAAAGCGGGGTGCTGCCTGGAAGGGGCTCAGTGTCGCTGTTGCTGTCGGGGAGCCTGGCGGGAGGCTGCCTGTGCACGGGGTCCGCTTGGTCCTACCTCTGTTCAGCTGGTTTCCCGACGCCCAGCTGCCCCCTGTCCTGCCTTCCCTGTGCTCCTCCCCTGAGCAGGTGTATCTTTCAAAACGACTTTAATGGAACTGGCTGCTGTCGTTGCTGAGAAGACAGCTCTGCGGTTACTTACACACTTCGTCCCCTGGAAGGAAGGTGCGTCTGAGCACACGCCCACCAAGAACTGCGTGGACAGGGCAGGCGTGGTGTGGGTGACACATGGTTACAGACCCTGGAGCTGCTGGTGGAGGGTGCACCCTGACCCCCCGCCCCGGGGCAACACCAGCAGCCCCCTCCCGCCCCCCTCACGGCACCTTCTCGCGATGACGGCCAGTTTCCGTCTGTTCGGGGCACAAGGTGAGAGTGTCAGAGGCTCCCGCTGTGGCTGGGACACCTGGGCCCATCAGGTACACCTGGCTCCTCCTGGCCAACTGCGCCAGCTCCCCGTGGACAGCAGCTCCTGTCGCCAAGACCTTGGTGCCAAGGCAGGCGGGGAGAGTGCTTGGCCTGGGCCTGGCACCTGCCACTGTGCTGGGTGGGGAGGAGGGGCAGGCGGACCCACAGTGAAGGCTGCAGCCACGATGAAGCTGAGGTCAGACTGCACACCCTCGGGGCCCTTGTCACTGGGTGTGTGCATGACCGAAAGGATCAGTGACAATGGAAGGAGGCCCAGCAAATTCCTGCGGGTTCCCAGCTTGCCTCGCTCCCCGGCCCCTCCTCCATGCTGGCTCCGCTCCCTCTGCTCCAAGCCTACCTCCGGGACCCCTGAGCATCCTTCAGGGAGGGGTACCAGCATCACCCGGTCCAGAAGGTGGACGCAGGTCCTCGTGAGTTGACGCCGTGTGACCCAGAAAGGCCCCGCACTGGGAAGGCTGTGCTGAAGGTCTGTGCGTTTTAAATCCCGATCCGGTCCCCAGGTCACCTCCCAAATTGACTCCCTCCCGACACGGGAAGTTTGCTTCTCCAGGCCCTGCGGACCAGATGCCGAGGCCGGACAAGCACCCGTATCTGTCATCTCTGTGGCCACGAGCGAGCCTTGCGTCTCTCATGCTGTCGGCCACTTGGAGTGGAATATCTCATTGTCACTTGAAAACCTTGGCTGTATGTCTTTTCCTTTTTCCTCGGTTTCCTGCTGGGGACACGGACCCCCTTCTGTCCTGAGTGTGTCACACATTGTCTGTTTGGTTTTTGGTGTTAGGCTGCCTTTTCTCTTGTCATTAAAGAACTATTGAAATACATGTATATTCCCTTGGGGGCCTTCGATTCTCCTTCTCTGTTTAAGACGCGTATGTAAAAGTTCTCTTAAATTTGGGTCAGTGATGCTAGTTTGCTGCTTCCAAATGTTAAGCCCTGTGTGACTTACTTTGCTCTGAAGTGTGAGCTTCGCCAGTGCCCTCGGGCGCAGGGAAGGGCACCGCTGTCCCCTCCGCTGCGCACACCTCTCTCCTCCGAGCCACTCAGTCGCCACGGCCTGCAGTTTCCTCCCAGGTGGCTCAGGCTGCTGGCCTCTCCCTGGCCCCCCGCTCGCCCTGGTTCGGCAGCCCACAGCCTCCTCCAGGCCAGGGTCCCTGTGAGGCCCCAGGAGGCCCCCTACAGGGTGCGGGTGCACATCCCGGCCCCCCAACACGTGGCTGTGGTTCACAAACCTGTCTCTCCCTCTGGTGGGAGAAGGCTCAGTCCCCACGTTCTCTATTCCTTCCGGCTGCAGGGTGCTTCTCTCCCAGGTTGCGCTCTGCCGCCCAAGGCAGAGGGACCCCGCTCAGCCTCGGGGGAGGCACGCGGACTCTGTCCTGGAGAAGCTGCTTCGATCTGGAGGGAGGAATTGGCCAGCACATTTGGGGGGTGGGCAGTGTGGGAAGACAGCCTTTCGCAGACCTAATGGTGATGGAGAGTGAAATTCCCTGGTCTGGAAGGTGCTTCCTGCTTCTCATTTGCTGCCCAGAACTTTCTGCACCGTTTTTTTTTTTTTTTAACATCTTTATTGGAGTATAATTGCTCTACAATGGTGTGTTAGTTTCTGCTGTATAACAAAGTGAATCAGCTATACGTATACATATATCCCCATGTCCCCTCCCTCTTGCATCTCCCTCCCTCCCATCCTCCCTATCCCCCGCCGCCAGGTGGTCACAAAGCACCGAGCTGATCTCCCTGTGCTATGCGGCTGCTTCCCACTAGCTATCTACCTTACGTTTGGTAGTGTATATATGTCCATGCCACTCTCTCACTTTGTCACAGCTTACCCTTCCCCCTGCCCATAGCCTCGAGTCCATGCTCTAGTAGGTCTGTGTCTTTATTCCCGTCCTACCCCTAGGCTCTTCATGGCCTTTTTCTTTTCTTAGGTTCCATCTGTATGTGTTAGCATACCGTTTTAAGGGTTTCTCTCCGGAGCCCGTTCAGGATGCCGGGAGAGCCTGCAGCTCAGGATTTCTGACCTGAAGACAAAGGGTCCCACGTGTCAACAGTGTGTGTGTGTGTGGGGGGGGGCCGGCCGCCAAGGCCTCTGAGGAAATTAGAGTGTGTTTACATTTCACGGGTTTCAACAAGGCTGCCTTTGTGTCACTCGGGCCTGTTCACTTGACACTTCCAGGCCGAAATACTTCTCAGAATGAGAAGCACCTCCTCAAACCAGCAGCCCTGGGTGTCTTGCCACCGATGCCCCGTCGGCTACAGGGAACCAGCACCAAGAGGCTTCTCTGGCCGGTGGCCGGGCGTCCAACACAGCAGGTTGTGAGACTCACGCGCGTGGAAACGAACGTGAGGTCCCCGCGGGTCAGGTTCTACAGAACCAGAACCAACAGGTTTTCTGCAGGACGTGGCTCCCTCTATGATGAGGGCCGAAGGTCCCAGGACCCTCTGTCGGCCGGCGGGGACCCAGGTGCGCAGGTGGCACCGTCCAGCCCGTGTCCCAGAGCAGGAGGCGACTGGGTCCCGGCTCAGGACAGGCAGGTGGAGAGCACCCCCTTCTGTTCTGCTCAGGCCTCCGGTGGATGGACGAGGCCCCTCAACTGGGGAGGATGGCCTTCCTTACGCGGTCCACTGACTCACATGTGTCTCTCGTCCAGGGACACCCACACAGACACGCCCAGATCACCTTCGCCAGGCGCGGCCAGTCGGGCTGACCTACAGCTGGCCGTCTCGGGCCCTTTCGCAAGGGACAGTGGGGTTTCCCGCAAGCCCTTCCCGCAGTGAAGCTGCTGGTCTCCGCTTCCAGAATCACGGCCACAGCTGTGGGCACATCCCCACCATTGCCTCCTAGGACTCTGGACACAGAGCTCGAGAATGGCCCTGGGGACCTGTAACCCCATCCGGCCAACCACGAGCTCCTGACCCATGGAAAGTCGAAAGGCTGGGCGGCTGGGACCCAAGCCTCCATCCTGCACTTAACTCAGGCATCTGCAGACCAGCCGCTGCCAGCAGGAGGGAGTTGAGGGAGCGTTGCTGGGCCAGTGAAGGACGTGGGTCCCAAGGGCGTTCACTTTCCCTCATTAACTACTGGAAGGAGACTTGAATCCTAAGTTTCCTTCTCCTCCGCACTTGCTGTAACACACGAGCCCCTGGACCTAGTCCTGCAGAGGGCAAAGGATGGGGGGAGCCAGGGGGTAGGTCTTGCCTGATGGACGGCTAGTGCCCTGTCACACGTGCCCATGATTCATTCAAATTAAGACAACAGTGTAGTAAGCGGGCAGGGTTGCCGTTGCTTCTTTCCTCAGGCAGCAGAGCTGGGCGTGTTGGTCTAACCTGGCCATGAGCCCTGGCCCGTCTTGGGCCTCCCCTCTCTCTGGAATGAAGAGGAGAGAGCCCACGCGGACTGCCTTGTCCTCAGGCGCCCCCACAGCCCAGACGCTGTTTTGCCCCCAAGACCCGGGGTCCCTGCAAACGCGCCTCCTGGCTTCTCGGCTCTGCTTGAGTTTCTTTTCTCTCTTGCCTCCGCGAAGCCCTGTGCTCGTGGGACGCCCCGCGCCGCCCGGCCAGCGAGGACACATCAGTCAGTGACTGCATCCAGACAGAGAAACGGGCTGCAAAATGAGCCTCGTCCGCACGTGCCAGCTTCGGGAGGCCCGATCGGTAGCGTTTTGTGCTGCCGACAGGCTGGCTGTCCAGGGCACCTGGGGCTCCTGCTTCCGAAGGCGCCTACAGGCCCCGGGGAACTAATTTATTTGAAAGCAGCTGTGTAATAAAGTATTTAAATGGCTGTAGCATTCTTCATATTTTATTTTTTCTTCTTGGAGCTTATGACAAATAACTCGGATTTCACGAAATATACATTTTCAATGTCTTTACCCACCAAAAAGGCAACTCCCCAGCATGTTAACTAGATTGGAGAGATGAAATTTGAGGCCCCAAAGCATATTTATAGCATGCCTTATTAATCACCGGCTGTTTCCAAGAAAATAATCGTGTTGGAAAAATGATAATATTTTGCGTCTATAACTGCGTCTTTACATTTATTCAAAACTCTCAGAGCCTCTCATTTGGCATTCAATTAATTATTCTTAGAAAGACTGGTTGTTTTCCTTTTTTTGGTGGACATTTTTGCTACTTGTGCTCCTGGGAAACTCTGCAGAAGCCCTGGACCCGTCAGCCAGGAGGACCCCCTGATGCTTCGCGTCACCTCTCGGTTGAGGGGAAGCCCGGGTGGCCATCTCGTCAAAGGGCTGGGGCCGGAAGGTGCAGCTTTGGTGAGAAGGCCAGGCCTGGGGTCAGCCAGCTGCATGAGAAGTTGGGGTCTCGGGGGTCCCTTGGCCTCTGTGTGGAAAGTGGGTGGTAGCCTGTTTCCAGGCTTGGGGACCTTCCCGGCTGTCCTGACCGGGCCCCCGTCCTCAGCATCCGTGGGCCACTATTCTAGGGACACCCTCACTCCCTGCCCCTGGGGCTCCCATCCACCTGCCCGTCACCCTCAGGTCTCAGCGCAGATGTGGGTTCCTCCGAGACCCCTGCCCCAGGCAAGGACAGCGGGTGCCACTGCCTCGCTGGCCACACTCGGGTAACCCCGTCGTGAGCGTGGAGCCACTGACCCTCTTCCTCCGCCCGCCGTCCGTCCAGGAGAAGCCACGCTCTGCTCATCAGGCAGCCCATGGTGGCAGGGGAGGCCCACCCGGCCCAGCTTTCCTTTCTCCCCGTGGATTCCCTCCTGCCCTAGAAGGACAGGGAATGTGTGGCCTGGTGGTCACAGGCTGTGTGGCAGCCCCAGCAGATACAACCAGCCTGGGAGCCTCGTTCCTAAATCGGCTTCCGGAGACCCCGGGCAGCTCTGCTCATGGCACAGCAAATGGAAATTTCAGAGTCAATTAAGAAAGACGCTAGGAGGCCCGGGCTTCAGAGCACAGGTGTGGCGGGAGCCGGGTAACAGGGCCGGGGCCGGGCAGCCGGGGCTGGGGGACAGCTAGGCTGGGACTCCAGGCAGCCGGGCTCAGGCACGATTCTGATGCCCCTGCCCTCCTGGGGCATCTGGGCCCCTCCCTGGCACTCTGGCCGCTCCCCGCCCCCCTTCTGCGTGCCCAGGGGACAAACAACAAGCTGTCTGGACGGGCTTTTGGAACTGGAAGCTGACCCCCTACATCCCACCGTCACCTGTACTGATCAGGCCGCCTCCATCACTGCCCGGACACCCCGCCCCGACCTCGCAGCAGCTGGGCTGCCCACCTGAGCCCTGGCCAGCCCCCCACCTGCCCGCTGGATGGGTACAAACCCGGGGGCTAAATGGGAGACTCCAAGGTGCCCGCCCACCCTGGTCCTCCGGCTTGCGCTGCCTCCACTGGGCCCTGGGGAAGCCGAGTGGAGGCAGCGGACTCTGCTCTGTGGCAATTATGCTCTCTGTGTTTACATCAGCCAGTACACAAACTACACACAGCAGCACAAACACGGAACACGGCATCTCCTGCTCACGCGGAAATATCGTGCATAATTACAACGTTTCTGGATGATTATATGCTAATCACCGAATAAACACGGACTAATAACACGGTTCTCTGGGCACTGAAAACCGTGTTGGCGGGGTCTGGGAAGCCCACTGCCTGTCTCGCGCATGGGGTCCCCGGGCTCAGGGTTAGACCTCCTCCCCCCCCCCGCCTCCGACGGCCGTCGGGTCCAGGTCCCCTTGCTCGGCTGTGCCGAGCCCATCAGGGATGAAGACGGGAAACTTCCTGCTGAGAGATTCCTGGAAACACGACCGGGGCTTCGAGGAGAGCGGGGGGCTCAGGGCACTCGTTTATCCCCGCAGAGCTTCCTCTGAGCAGCAGCTCTGAAGGCTGGCACCGGGGAGGATGCAGGGCCTGAGGCGTGGGCTGGGAGGCTGCTTTCACCCGGCGCTTCCTGGAGAGTCCAGCCCTCTAGGGTTACCTGGGTCACAGAAGGGCTTGGGGCTGCCTTTATCGTCCCGCTTAGATGCTTCTGTTAGTCCTCCCATTTCTTTCCTCTCTTTCGCCTCACCCGCTAGAGCAGCCTCCGCCTCTTTGCGTTTTTGTAACTTAAGCAGTTGTCCTATTTGTCATTTGTTATCTTCAGTTAAAACCCGCTTGTGTCAAGTAGGGACCGTGATCTGGGCTCTGAGGGTTTCCTCGGCTCCAAACACTTTACGGGGTTCGAGGACACACAAAATACAAGCACGTCATGAAATCTCCACAGCAAACCACAGACAGAGGAGGGATAAGTGTTTCCAGGGGCCTCGGGACGGGCACCCCACGGGGGTGAGGGCAGCCTCTCCGCCGCCTCAGGCCAGAGGCCAGCCGCAGCATCGCCACTTCCAAGGAGCCCGAACAGTGACCAGACGGGCTCTCGTCTGGGCACCTGCTTCCCTCAGTCTGCACCTGGGGCAGCCACCGCGTGTGCAACCACCTGGGCCGTGAGTCCCACCTCTGCCAGGGACCCCAGACTTCGAGAGACCCAGCACCCCCAGACCCCCAGACCAGAGAGAGAACAGGAGAGTGGGGAGGACGGGGCTGCCCAACCTCACTCAAGAGGGCTCCGCAGAGCACATTCCAAGGAGCACGAGGGACAAAGGTGCTGAGACGGAAAAGCAATAACGCCAGACTCGGGAGGCGAATCCACTCCAGAGACGACAGAAGGGATAGAGCTGCCGGGAAACGAGCTTAAAATAACTCTGTCTCTGTCCGTAGGTAGAAATGAGCAGGAACCAGTTAGGAAGGCTGAAAATAAACCTGCCGTCCTCAAAATAAGAAATCCACCGCTTCCACGAGGAGATGCAACTGACAGCCTGCACAGCGGGAGGGAGACCTTGTCAGGAATCCGCCCCAGCGCAGAGCTGCGTGATTACAACACGAGAAGCTTCATTTCAGTTACAGAGAAAAAGAAAGAGCAGAATTATTTGATGCTAGTGTTATATTTGCATCAAACGTAGATCAGTAAAATGTATCTGTTGAAATAAGGCTTTTCCTTTACTTGTATCTTTTTGTTTTTAGACCCAGGAAAGTTTCAGAAAGGAGGTGGCAACACGCTGAGGCTCTGAGTGGGGATGGATCGGAACGAGGGGCCCCTGTGGACAATGGCCTGGACAGGGGACGTGTCGTCCACTTCTGGGGACTCATTGTGGCCCGTGGTGATGGGGGTAAAAGACGAGGTGGGAGGAAGGGGCAGAAGTGGGGATCACAGCTCGAGTCAGATGCTGGGACCCTGGGTTCCAAGCTTTGAGATTTACATTTTATTTGCTGGGAAACTGAACATTCTGGTCTGTGCGGAGTGAGGGTGGGTTTAGGAGGGCCGTGTCCCCGCCCCCAGCTTTACTGAGATGTAAAGGATGTATATAACATCGTGTAAGTTCTCAGTGCACACGTATGTTGCAAAATGCTTACCAAATAGGGTTGGACCTCCATCGTCTCACATAATTATGATTTCTTTTGTGCGTGTGGTGAGAACATTAAAGGTTTACTTTCTTAGCAACTTTGGAGTATATAGTGCAGTATTATTAACTTTCTTCCCTGCACTGTTAGGTCCCCAGAACTTAGCTCTGAAGTTCCCTGGAGTCTGTCCATGGGTTACATGTCCTGGCCCACCTCCCACCATGCCCAGGGCCTGGCCCAGGGTGAGCAGAGGCAGTAAGTCACCTGCCCACTCACGCGGCAGCTGGCCCCTGGCCACCTGGGTGTCATGGTCCCCGAGGCCTGCGGAGTGCTTAATAAATCAGGGACCCCAGAGTGGATTCATGCATTAACTGAGCTACCCCGCAGCCCATCCTGGTGACGTAACAGAAATAGGATCAGGGAATGAGCACCCGCTGTGTGGCCGCCCTGCCCCAGGGGTGCAGATGGGCGGGAGTTGGGGTCTGTTATGTCCAAGCGTAGCTGTCTGGGGGAGGAACACCCCACTAATCAGCTGTCGTTATCCCTTTGGCTTCAAGAACCACAGGCTGGGAGGTCACCGTGAGCCGCTGGCAGGCTGTCCTCCCGGCTCCGTCCCCCTCGTGACCGGCCGTGCGCACTGGGCCCTCCCGCCTGCCCATTCTCTCCTCTGTTTGCCCTTCCCAGCTCCCAGACCTACCTCCCTAATTGTTGCCTCGAGGTGGGGCAGCCGGGCAGACCGTGCCTGGCTCTCCTGTCTGCTTCTTCCCAGAGTTCTCAGCATCAGGTGGTGACAGTGCAGGTTCCAGGATCAATGGACAGGGCCAGGGGCACGCATCTCGCCAGCTGGATGGCGGGGTAAGGTTGTATCAACGTGCACACACACTCTCGTATCAGAGAGAGAGGCCAATTGCTTTTTCCCTCTGGAAGAGACCTTCCCAGGAGAGAAGTGTCCCCCGGAAGTGGAGTCCTCACCGGCCACTTTGTCTCAGCATCACTTGCTGTGTGGACGTTGTGTCAGTGGTGCGGTTCTGGACATCAAGGCGTCAGCTAGCTTTGTGAACCCAGAAGTGCCCTTGACCCCTGAAAAGACAAGGGTGATTTTAAGTGAACTCCTGCTTGCTGTGGAAGGAGTCTCCCGTTTGCTCTTTTCTGTCGCTATGGATATGCCCAGAAATCTCGATGATCCCATGCCTCTGCGTCCAACTCCATTAATAAAAGAACTGCTGAAAATTCCCAGGTTGGTGTGCTCACCCGGGACACAGCTCCCCCAGGACAGCAGCATCTGACTGCCTAGTTCCCCCTGCTTTTCTGAATGAAGGTCGCTCAGTGGAATGTGTTTGCACAGGGGGTCGTGTTCAAACCCAGACGGGAATCTGGACAGTCACCTGATTGATTTATACTGAATCTACCTAGGAGTGAGGCCCAGGAGGTAGCTCTGCTGCCAGGTACCCGTATCGTCCTTCCTGGCTTCATCCCAGAAACTCTGCATACACTTGATGGATGGATGGATGGATGGATGGAAGGCTGGAGGAATGAATGAATGGATGAATGAGTGAAACGGGGAGGAGCCTAACCCTAAAGGGACTTGGGTTGTTAGCAGCTGTCATCGTGCAGGGCAGGGAAAGGTGCAGCCCGTGTTGAGAGACCCATGAAGTTTCCCTTCTGGGAGTCCTTCACACCCCCTCCTGACCCTCTCCAGAAGGTGACTTTCCTGAGATGGGTGTGTTTCCTGTGCAAACACTGTCTCCGAGGAAGGAAGTGGACAGCAGGGTCACCTGGATGTCAGAAGTCAGCCCTGATTTCAAATGCAAGGTTTTCACGTCAAAGTAGGGATGACAGCCTGAGAGCTGAGGTGCTTTGATTTGTCAGAGGTTTTCTTTTTCCGAGCTAAAAGGACTTTTGCTTGGGAAGTCAGAACTGGGGTGAGTTACATAGTAGGAAAAGATGGAGAAAATGTTGCAAAAGCAGTTTTTCTACCCCCATCCCAACAGGTGGGGCTTCTGAGTTGGTGGGAAGGGGAGAGTCAGAGAGAGAGGAAGTGCAGATAAACCCACTTGGAAGGCCCAGCCGCCTTGCTCTGGGGTGTGCAGGTATGTGTGTGTGCACGTATGTGTGCACATATGTGGTGTGTGTGTGTGATCTCCCAGGTAGAACTGAGGATCGGGGGGCATTGTATAAGGGATGATGCATCACTGTGACGAAGAGGGGTTCATCCAGGAATTCAAGGCTGGCTCAACATTAAATAATCAACCAATGTAACTCACCACACCAAAGAACATCCGGTCACCAGGAGTGATGCAGAAGAGCATGTGATGAAATTCAATATCCATTCATTAAAAAAAAATCTCAGCGAAACAGGAATAGAAGGAAACTTTGTTAAATGGATAAAAGACGTTATATTAGCCTGCTCAAGCTGCCATTACAAAATACCACAGGCTGAGTGGATTAAACCACAGGAGTTAATTTCCTCACAGTTCTGGAGGCCAGACGTCTGGGATTAAGGTGACTGCACGGTTGACTCCTGATGAAGCCTCTCTTCCTGGCTGGCAGATGGTGTCTTCTTGCTGTGTCCTCACGTGGTCCTTTGTGTGTGTGTGTGTGTGTGTGTGTGTGTGTGTGTGTGTGTGTGAGAGAGAGAGAGAGAGAGAGAGAGAGAGCACTAGGTCTCTGGTGTTTCTTCCTCTCCTGAGAAGGACACCTGTCCTACTGCATCAGGGCCCCACTGTTCAACCTTAATTTTCTCCTTAGAGGCCCCAGATCCAAGTATAGTCACATTGGGGGTTAGAGCTTCAACATATGACTTTTGGGGGAACACAATTCAGTCCATAACAGGTCTTTATAAAATATCTCCAGTTAATACTGTCTAATGGTGAAAGAATAAACATTTCCTCTAAAACATGGAAACAAGTCAGGAACATTCTTTATCACCACAACTATTTAACGCCCTACCGGAAGTCTCAGCCAGTGCAATACTGTAATAAAAAGAGATAAAAATATGCAAGTTAGAAAGGAAGAAATAAGATTGTCTCTATTCTCAGATGTGATTGGCCCTAGACAAATAAGTGAGTTAAGAAAGATTGCAGGGGCTTCCCTGGTGGTGCAGTGGTTGAGAGTCTGCCTGCCGATGCAGGGGACATGGGTTCGTGCCCTGGTCCGGGAAGATCCCACATGACGTGGAGCGGCTGGGCCCATGAGCCATGGCCGCTGAGCCTGCGCGTCAGGAGCCTTTGCTCCACAACAGGAGAGGCCACAGCAGTGAGAGGCCCGCATACCGCAAAAAAAAAAAAAAAGAAAAGAAAGATTGCAGGATGTAAGGTCAATTTACAAAAAACACTTGTACTTCTATATATTAGCAATACGTAATTAGAAATCAAAAATTTAAAAATACGCTATTTACAACAGCATAAAAAAGAGATACCTACAGATAAATCTAACAACATATGTGCAGGATCTGTAAGATGAATATTCTGCAAAAGACATAAATAAAAAGGCACACCATGTTAATTCATTAGCAAGACTCAATCTTGTTAAAACGTCAGTCTCCTGGAATTTATCTATATATTTAACACAATCTCAATCAAAATCCCAGTTATTATAGAAACCAACAAGTTGATTCTAAAATATGGAAAGACAAGGGAACTAAAAAGTCCAAACAATTTTGGAAAGGAAGAATTACGTAGAGAGAGTCAAATAATCTGTTCTCAAGATCTGCTCTAAAATCACAATAATAAATATTGTGATACTGGTGAAAGAATAGATACACAGATCAACTGATTAGAACAGAGAGTCTGTTTATAGGCCTAAGCATATAAGGTCAATCGATCATTTGTAAAAGTACAAAGGTAATTCAAAGGAAAAAGATAATGTTTTTCAACAAATGATGCTGATAAGATTGAATGTCCATATGCAAAATAATCGACCTCAACCCATATCTTGCACCATATACAAAAATTAACAAAATAGTCAATTTCCTTAAATGTAAAACCTTAAATTATAAAACTCTAATTAAAATGGAGCAGAAACATTTTGTGACCTGAGGGTAGGCAAATATTTCTTCGATATGACACTGAAAGAGTGATTCATAAAAAGAAAAAAAACCTGATAAAATGGACTTCATCAAGATTAAGAACTTCTATCTTGAGAAGTCACCCTTGAGGAAGTGAAAGGATGAGCACAGAACCTGGCAAGTGTGGGAAAGTCACACACAGGGCGAAGCGCTTGTGTTCAGAATATAGAGATAATTCTCAAAACTCAACAATAAGGAAACAAGCAACCAGATGAAAAATCTGGCAAAAGATCTGAACAGAAACCTCACCAAAGAAGATATATAGATGGTAAATAAGCCCCTGAAAAGATGCTTGATTAGGGAATGCAGATTACAATTACAATGTGTCCCTACCATTGCACACGTTGAGAATGGTTAAAATTAAAAATACTGACTATAGCACGTGCAAGCAAAAATACGGAGCAACTGGAAATTGTATATACTGCTGATGGGAGTGCAAAATGGTACAGCCGCTTTGGAAGAGTTTGGCTGAATGAATGAATAAATAAATAGTAACTGGATGAAATAGGATGAATAAAAAAATAAGGAATAGAAAGAAGAAATGAAACCATCATTATTAGCAGACGGCATGTAGAAAATTTAAATTTTATACTTAAAATTATTTTATGCAATTAGCATATTATTTTAAATGTCAGTTAATACAATAGTTAAGTGTCTGTTTTTATGATCTCTGAGATGTAAGTTCTCTGGGGATAAGGACAAGATCTGTTGGGTGATTTTGTTCATGGTACTTTGATAATCAACATTTGGTATTTGATCATTTTAATAATAAAGTCAACTCTTTTCTCCAAAAAAAAAAAAAAAAAACAAAAAAACAAAAAAAACCCTCTAATAAGAGAATTTAACAAGTTTGTTAGATACAGGGTCAATAGTGAAAATTTAATTATATTTTTATATACAAGCAACAATAAAAGGAGAAAATGAAAATTTGGCAGTGACATCATTTACAGTAACATCCTAAAAGTTCAAGTAACAATATATCTTTGAAATACATACAAGATCTTTACAATGAAAACTCTAAAATATCATTGCAAGAAGTTGAGAGACTAAATACTGTGTATAGAGCTATAGATCTATAAGCAAATTGATGTACAGGTTCAAAAAAATTCCAGGTAAAATTCCACTACAATATTTTTGTGGAAATTAACAACTGATGACAAAATTTGTTTGAAATGCAAATGACTAAGAACGTACAGAGAGCTTTGAAGATAAGAACAAAGTTGGAGGTTATAAGCTATCAACACATACTTTAAAGTTGCAGTCATCAGAACAGTGGTGAAAGGACAGACAACTAGCCTATTAAGTGCCCAGAAATGGATGAACATGTATATGGACATTTGATTTAGGAAAAAAAAAAAAGGGCACCACAGATCACTGGAGAAAGAACAGGCGTTTTAGACAAATGGTGCTGGAGAAAATGTACGTCCTAATCCATGTTCTTCCCAACGGGAAACATTTGTATCTTGAGCCTATTTTATAGCATTTATAAAAGTCAATTTATGGATGGCAAATTGATACAGCTTTTAGGATATAAAATAGGAAAATAGCTTCGTAAATCTGGGGCAAGCAAGGACTTCTTAAGCACAAAAATCTCTAAACATAAAGTAATAGATTGAGGAATTGGTCTTCAATAAGATTAAGAACTTCTGTTGAGCAAAAGACAACTTTGAGAGGGGGACAGAGTCACAAAGCAGGAAATGATGTGTGCACGGATGAAACTAACAAAGGACTGGCTTCTAGAAGATTTTAAGAACTTTTTCAAATCAATGAGAGGAAATCAATTTACTTAATAATAAACAAGGGCAAAGCATGAATAGGCATCGTAAGTTGATTTCCATATCCAAAATGGTCAATAGAGCGCGAACAACGTTCAATCCCGTAAGTCATCTGGGATATGCAAATTAAAATCACATAGGACACCCACGCACTTGCCAGAATGGTTCAAGTTAAAAAGAGTCACAATACGAAATGTTGGTGACTATTTGGAGCGACTAGAACTCTTACACGTTGCTGGCAGTAGAATTAATAGATATCACCATTCTGGAAAATCGCTTGGCAATGCCAACTAAAGCTGTGGACATACATACGTATGACCCTTGGCTCTATCCTAGGCATAGACCCAATAGAAAAGCACCAAAAACACATACAAAGACATTATCAACAGCGTCATTTGTAATAGATCCAAACTGAACCCAGTCCAATGTCCATCAATGGATGGTAGAGTGGATAAACAGGTTTCTCCATATTTCCTACAATGAGTTACTATTAAAAAGTAAAAATAAATGTAATAGTGCAATAAGCAATCTCAAAATCTCAGTTAATCTGGAGCTTAAAATGCTAGAAAAGGAAAAATTACTTCATGGGAATGGGATCACAATAGTGGGGACCTCTGGGGAGAGATGGTCCTGAGGTTAGAAGCAGGGATGGCAGGTATTTCCCTGACGCTCTGCACCTGAGTGATGTTCTTTGGGTGTGTTCACTCTGAAATAGTCCACCACATTGTACACTTAGGAGTTTTCCACTTTTGTGCATGCATGAGACATTTCAATTAAAATAAAAGTTTATTGAAAAATGAGACCCTCTTAAAGGAATGTCTCAAAGATGTACTTAGGAAGGGGAAAAATTAGCTCTGGAAGAAAAGCCTGAGACGCAAGAAGGACACGTTAACAAAGCAAATTGTAAACAAACGTTTACTTCATAGCACAGTAAGATAATGTCTGACCCACAGAATCTGAAAGAGACAGACCTAAATACAAAACAAAAATAAAATTATGTCCCTAAGCTGGTACTTGGAATCCAGCCATTCGAAGATCTTGCTTGGTTCAGGAATGTGATAAAGATGCTAATTAAAATTATAGTTTGTTATACATGCATGTTAACATTTATAAAATCACTATTAAAAAAGTAGAAAGTGTGTAAGTTCAAATTCAAAGCATGGAAAAAATGTAATGGGGAAAATGTTCAATCAATCAAAATACGGCAAGAAAGGAGAAGAAAACACTAAACATAGAAAAAGCCAGAAATTTGAAACACAGCATGAGGCAAAGGAAATGAATCCTCTTATTGCACTGCTACAGAACAGAGGGGATAGACCAAGGATTCAGTAAGTGGTTCTGAGATCACTGATTATAAGGAAAGAAATCCAATTTGACCCCTACCTCACACCATACACCAAATAAGCTCCAGGAGGTTTACGAAATTAACTGAAAATAAAAACTATAAAAATAAAAGATAGCAGAAAAGCTGTATGTCTTTGAAGTGGTGATGAATTTTTCAATCAGAACACAAATAACGTAAGAAACCAATAAGGAAAAATACTGATAAATACTGATGCCATTAGAAGTGAGAGACGGGCTTCATCAGAAAACAGCACCAGGGACGTGACATGAAAAGTCAAAAACCAGGGAAGATATTTGCCGCATGCGTGAGCCACGGAGGTTCAGTCTCTGATTTGGTTGTATGTCGGTGGGTAACAAAGCACTGGCATCTTAGTAGCTTAAACACAGCAACCTATTCCCGTTTCTGTGGTCCAGCGAGCTGGTGGGAATCAAGGAGAGGCTCTCATTTGGGGTTTCTGATGCAGTGACAGCATGGGGGGCTGGACTCACTCTCACACGCTGGCCCCTGGGCTCCCCACGCCCTGCGGGTCACCGGCCAGCCTGGGCTTGAGGGGAGAGAGTGAAGGTGGGTGTCTTTGGAGAGAAGTCAGCACAATCTCTGAAATATATGAAGATCTAAGAATTAATAAGAGAAAGACAAGTAGCCCAGAGAAAAACTGTCAGAAATGTGCAAAGAGGGGCTTGCTGGCCCAGAAAGAACACAGGGGGACGGATGGACGAAGGGACCCTGCTCCTGCATCCACAGGGAAGGGCCGGCAGCCGCATGGGGTGGACATGAGTGCGGGAGCATGTTGCAGCTGGTACCTCACACTTAACAACTCGTGTAAATACTGTCCTTCGAGGGGCCTCTGCCCCAGTCTCCACTGGGCTCTGCTGGTGACTCCCAACCTGGGCTCCTGGTCAAGCGGGTGAGAGCCGCCCCTGTCCCCCATCATCCGGACCGTCCCCGGGCAGGAAGGCCACTGGCTCTTTCGTCCTGGTGGGGAAACATGTGTTTTCTGGACCTTCAGCTGGAAAAGCTTAGAGCCAGGCAGGTTGTGACGAAGGAGCAGAGGCCTCCTGACCCCGTGTGTGAACAGCTACGCTTCTCCAAGGACCGTGAGGTGGGACTTTTTATCGTTCTTACGGGTGAGATGAAATCAACTCTAAATTTCACTTTGGTTTCAAGCTCTAAGGAAATTACACATACGAAAATCCAGCTGTAGTTTACCAAAACACTGGGCTCTGCTGTGCTCCGGGGGCAGGTGAGGCTGCAGGGGGACCCTGGGCTGTGCCGCCGTCCTGGGAGCTGTCCCAGGAGCACGGCCCTGGATGGGCTGGTATGGGGCAGCAGTGCCCCCGGGAGGGATGGTGCGGCCCCCAGAGGGGGGTGGACACGGCAGGGGGTGCAGATGCCCAGAGACGGTGGGCGTGGTGTCTGGGGGCCCACGGGGACTTGGGTAGCTTCTTCCGGTCACAGTGTCCCAACCGGGCTGCTCCCTGGGAAGAGGCGGGGGCGGGCACCAGGACAAACCCCACAGGGCAGACCCCGCGGAGGTGGTCCTAACCAGGAAGTGACCAGTTAAACTCCAGGGAAGCTCACATTGTTTCCCTCCTACACTGTGGCCCGGAGCCTCCAGTAAGCTGAGCTCAGCTGCTGAGAACAGGTCCTGGGCTCCTGGGCGGCTGGCGCCAGGCCCTTCCTGGGCCGGCGGGTGTTCCGGGGCGTCGCGGGTGGGTGCACCCCCAGCCCTGCCCCCATCACACTGCGGCCCCCGGGGACGTCTGTGCCCAGGATGGGAGCTCGGTGCTGGGGGCAGTGTTGGCGGGTCCTGGTGCACCTTTTCCTGCTGTGGATTCTGGGACAATCTTGGGGGCTACTGAGGCTCCATCTGTGACTTTCTTCTCGCAAGTGGCCTCTTGGCCCTTGTGGCCCCGTCTGTGATCACGGTCAGCAGGTGTCCTCTTTGCCCCCGGAGCAGAGAGGAAACGAGCCTGCAGCGGCATGTGAGGGCGTTCCCTTCCTGCTCAGGCGGAAGGTGCAAGGGTGCAGCCCCCGCACTTTCTGTGGCCTGGAGAGCCTCGTCCGTCCCCAAAGCTCCAGGCCACACAGCCTCACGGGTCCCGACGGGACACCTGCCCGAAGAGTCCTCTCGGTCACACCCAGGGATCACCTTGCTGCTTCTGCCGCTCTGGTGAAAACGGCTGCTAAATGCGGATGCCCTGTCACTAATTATAGCACAGATTGCGAGGGGAATTTGGCCGCCTGCACGGTGGCAATCCAGATTAAACAATTAACCTTGATGTCACTATAATTATTAAGATACTTTAGCAAAATGAACTAATTTCCCCACAGGATGTTGAACCAAAATCAACTTCCACCCTCCTGAAGATGCCAAAATAGGAAATGTTAATGGAAAATTACGCTGGGATGTTTAATAAGCCTCCCGGGCGGTGGCTCCCCGTCAATCCTGCGCTGTGGGCGCATCGGACGTACAGGCCCCTTAAAGTGACACGGTTGGTGTGCCCTGGGCGAGCCCCGTGCTTAGGGAAGGGCTTGCACCTCTGTGGCGCCCGTGTCCCCTCCAGAGACACCCTCCCCGGGTCCAGGAGCTCCGGGAGAGGGGCCTTGCTGAGCAGCGCGGCTCCCACCGTGCCGTGTCTGGCTCTGCCGCCCCTGCCAGCTCCTCGCACCCTGTCCGGGCCGTCTCTCGTCTGCCCCCGCCCCTCCCTGCAGTCCTGGGACCCTCGATCCTCCGGGCTCTCCTGGCCCCGGAGTGCACGGGTCACACAGGAGCCCGCCTGCCCCAGCTCTGTGCAAAGGCTTGTGATGACACGCACCTGACTCTAGAAGGGGCTGTTCCTTTACAAAATGTTTTGTGTGTCTCCTGCATGTCTGAAAAAGACGGACCGGAACGATCTGCTGGCTTTTCTCTTTTTCCAAAACCAAGAGCACATTTTCTAAAGCCACCTTTTGACACGATTTCCCCACTAGGCCCTGGGGTCCCTCATGGCTGCTGTGACGGCCCCACCTGGGTGCTCTCCCCTGCCCCGCCGGAGCTCTGGGCTGCCTTCCGCCTGGCAGCCAGCAGCTCCCTGCTCACCTGTTTCTGTACATCGATGACTTTCCTCTGCACTCACAATGGGGCCCAGTTTCTCCCTCTGGCCCTTGGGACCCTTGTGGGCAGATTCCTAGCATTTGGCCCCCTCCTCTCTTCCTTCTACCTCAACCCATACCAGGGGAGACGGGATTCCCCAGGATGGATGGGGCTCCCCAGGGGAGATGGGGTGTCCCAGTGGAGATGGGTGTCTCAGAGGAGATGGGGTGTCCCAGGGGAGTTGTGTGTCCCTCATGGGTCTTCAGACCCCCAGAATCCCTCCTGTGAGGTTGGAAAGTTCCCCATGAGTAGCACGAACACAGCATCTGCAAACGGACAGATTCTGGGAGGACTGGACCTGCCAAGGCACAGCCATCACCAGGGCAGGGCCTCGCGGGGTGTTTGTCCGAGTGCACTTGCTGGAGCCATAGCTCGGGGGTGGAAGCCGGTTCCCAGGGGCTGTGGACTCCCTCCCCACACCCTGCTCTGGCATCCAAATCCTCCAGGCCCAGGCTCACGGTTCCCTCCGCTGACTCCGTCCTGGCACTGGCCCTCCGGGGACAAGATCCTGGGGTAAACCGAGGCTGGTGGGTCCCCAACACCACAGCTTCCACCGGCTGTGAGCGACTTTCTGTGCCTTTAGGTCCACCATTAATTCATCCTTGAAATCGCCATTAATTAAAAAACTGAAATAAAAAGACGTATTTTCATTAATTTTAATGGAAAAATAGAATGTGTTTCATTTCAACGCCTGCTCAGCCCTGTGCTCTGTCCAGGCTGCCCTTGTGGGCAAGGTGGGTTTTGAACTTTCGCACCAGGGCAAACAAGATGCCCGGCATCTGCTACGCGAGGGGACCCTCCTCCACAAGAGCACCGTTTGCATTTCAAAGTCCTTCCTGCTTGGGTCTCAGCCATCGGCTCTGGGGCAGCGCTGGCTGGTGGGCTGCTCCGTGCGGGTCGTCGCCCAGGCCCCGTGGAGGTGGCGCTCGGAGCCCCTCCCTCTGCCAACAGCCACGGAAACAAAGCCGTTTAGATCTGTGAGGATGACACGTCTGTTTGAAAGGGTTAAGAGTTTCAAACAATGTGTTTTAAACCGTCATTATCTTTGCGGTTACGAGATGAACTGCAAAGATACTAGGGCTAATTATGCACTTGGTGGGCCCAGCCTTCCAGCCGGAGGGAGGGGACCAGGCGGCTTGGGAAATAACTGGGTCGCGCACGTCAGCTTAGACGGGACACGTCTGGGTGGGCGGCGGGTGAAGAGTGGGGGCATAGGGGCAGGTGAGGGGCGCGGGCTGGATGAAGAAGGACAGCGGGGAGGAGACGGCCTCTGCTTTGGCCCATCCCTAAGGGAACCCTCACCTGGCCACGGGCTTGTCCCCTGGAGGCTGACGCTGCTGGCGAAGGGCTGGACCAAGGGGAGTGCAGCCCTCCTGGACCTAATGCCCTTGGTTCCCAGTTTTCAAAGGCATGATTCTGATGCTGCAGCTCCCCCTTACTGGGGTTCACAGAAGCAGGTAGGATGGGCCACAGTCACTGCCCCCAGCACAGGCCAAGGTGGGCAAACCTGCGTGCCCTGGCCTGCTCAGCTGAGCTCCGCTGGAGCCTCTGCAGGGACACAGCTCTTCCTGCAGCCTCCGGAGGAGAGGGTCGCTCCATCCTGACCCCAGGCCCGGGCGCTGCCTCACTGGACCCCCAGCGTCAAGGGTGACACCGTGCAGGGGCCTAGGGAGAGCAGCCCTGGAGCCCGCAGGAGGGGCTCCGCTGGACACTCAGCCTCCCAGCTCCCAGGGCCACCCTGTTCCTTGGCTCAGGGACCCCCAAGCCGTCCCTCACCCTCTGCTCCCATCACCACGTCCTCTCTGTCACTGACCCCCTGCCTTCCTCGTGAGGACCCCTGGGATGACCTGCTAACCCAGGGGGTTCTCGCATCACATATGTCTCCCCCGATCCCCTCTGCAAAGCCCCCTCGCCAGGTCAGGTGACACACCTGCCCACCTGGGCTCAGGAGTGGGCCCCGCTGGGGGCTGCTGTCCGTTTGTCCAGGAGCTCATTGTGGATCCCCATTTATCCCCAAGCTGTCCCTGAGCGAGGCCATGGGCCCAGCGTTGAGGGGCTCGCCCGGGACCCGCAGCTGGCGAATGGCTGAGCATCCCCCCTTAAAAGAGGGGCTGCACGTGGGGCGTCTGGAGACGTGGACCCCCTCACCCGGCTGCTGTCGCAGGAGACAGTCCTGAGGGCCTGGCCCAATCGGGAGAAAGCTCGTGTGGGCAGAGCTGCCCAACGGCCTCTAGCCACCCAGGGCCTCAGTCCCCCAGCCGCAGGGCCTGAATGATTGGAAGGAAGACCCCCCAGAAGGGCTTACGTGAGACCCCAGCCAGGCCACCACCTGGTTTCAGGCTGGGGACACCTGAGCAGAGAGCCCGGCCATGCTAGATCCAGACCCACAGAAACAGGGAAATTATGACAGGGGCTGTTATAACTCTGCGTTAACTTGTCACAGAAAGTAGAAGGCCAGTACGGGTCTCTTCCGCTGTCTCACCAAGAGACTGCAGGGGTCAGGACCCTGGGATAGAAGAGCATGTGCAGAGGCTCACAGACCAGGCAGGTGTGGCGGGGGTGTGGGTGCGAAGTCATTCGGGGTCACACGGGGTCACACAGGGTCGGGGCTGCCCTGCGTCCCGTCCAGAGGCGGCGATGTGTGTGCATGTTCAGTTGGGGGCCTCCCTGGGGTCTGGGCAGGTCTTGAGGGCAGGGACTGTGCCATCGCTTCTGTACCCCTGAGCTTTGCACAAACACAGAGCGTCCTCACGCCGTGTGGAATCATCTCTCAAATACATGAAGATGAGCTACTGCCTGGTCACTGCCCACCGGGAGCCGCGCGGTCACAGACACACATTATCTCTGACAAGTCCGCGGACGCAGAGCGCAGATGCTGGTCACCTTACTGGGATGGGATGCAGCTGAGGTAGACGCTGCCCCACCTGATTCCTTGGGACTGAGGGTCTGGGCTGTCCCTGACCCTGCACCCACAAAAAAGCCGGTGCTGACCACTGCGTCCAGGATGCCCCCGGGTGGGACACACTGCAGCAGGCGCCTGGGCCTGGGGACATTCACGGGAAGGTGGACAGAGGGCCACAGCGGGAAGGAGGGATGACGGACGGGGAGGCCTGGCCCCGAAGGACTGAGGTGCCGGCCACGGACGCAGCAGCTGTCAGCGGGGCTCTCTCTGCTTCTCCCGCTGAGGACCAACAGTGGGCCCTCAATCCAACCCCTTCTGTCTCGCGGTGGAAACATGACAGAACCGAGTATGTGTCTCTTTAGGAGAAAATAGGGTTCAGGGTTCTGGCGTGTGGCTGGTACATTCAGAATCGCTAAGTGACCCAGACCCTGGGCTTGCGGTCATTCAGTTACCATGACGATTGCGACAGTTAAAAAGAAGGTTGTGTGTGTGTGTGCGTGTGCACACGTGTGGCCCTTTACTGCCCACCGCATGTACCTCCATCCCTGCCCTGATTTGGGTTTCACAAGGAGCCTGGGATGCAGACAGAGATGACCCCAGTCTGTGGAGGAGGAGCTGGGCTCTGAGGAGTCACCTGGCTCCCCCAGGTGTCCCCTCATGGGGGGGGTCTTGGGGGGAGGCTGCCAGCCCGGCTGTGGCCCCGCTGACCAGAGTCTGGGGTTGGATCACAGCGGCCTTGCGGGGACCCTGAGGCTTGCCGGGACCTCAGGGTCTGTGCCGAGCTGGGCTGTGGAAGGCTGCCCCCCTTGGAGGGACCTGCCCCGTGCAGGGCGAGGCAGGGCTGTTGTTCAGGAAAAGCCCCCCAAGCCCCCCGCCCATGCGAAGCCTGGCTCATCCCCCAGGTGCTGGGTGTGGGGCTACAGGGGCGTCGGGGGGCAGACCTGGGTTTCCGCTTCAGGGAGGGCTGGGCAGGGCGTGGATGGAGTAGGTCGGCGGCAGGGCTGACTCGGGAGGGCATCAGGCGGGACCCGACTGTGTCTAAATCCCCGGGGGGCCTGGGCTCCCGGTCCCGCCTGCTGGGGATGGTGTGGGGGCTGCTGTGTTTCCGTGAGGCCACAGTCCTCCCCCGAAGAGGAAGGAGGCTTGGAGAGTTTGAAGTCTCTTCGTCCGGCTGCATCGGGGACCCGCCCGTCATCTGTGGCCTCGCCACCCAGCCACGCGGGGGAACGTTGCCGCGGGGCCTGCCGTGTCCACAGGAGGAGGGAGCTGTGGGGAGAGCGGACCCCCTGCAGCTCTGCAAGGAGCCAGGTGGCGTACCGGAAGGTGCGGGGGAGCCGCTGGCCGAGACCCCCTGAGGAGGGCAGGCCCTGGGGTGCAGGGGGGCCCGTCTTCAGAGCGCAGCTTGGAGTGTATGGAGCTGGGGGGCGGAGGGACCTGGGGCCAGCCTGGGCCTGTCACAGGGATGGCTGAGTTCCAGCAGAGCGAGGAAGGGCTGGGTGGACACGTGGTGAGCATCGCGAAGGACACGCCGGGGAGACCGGGTGACTACGCACCCTTCTTGTTGGCCAGGCGGTCCCTCCGTGAAGGGGATCAGGGAGCCACTGTGACCAGGTAGAGCAGAGGCCGTCAGGGCCCCTGGCCACCCCCTTCGCCCGCGGTGGTGCCGAGTCGTGCCCCCATCCCGTGAGGAGTTTGAGCTCCGCCCCTGGGCCAGGCCGGGCTCTAGACTCTGGGGAGACGGCAGCGGCGGTAAGCGAGTCAGCTCGTGGTCGAGGTGAGTGTCACGTCGGAAACTACAGGGAGGAAAGGGGACGGGGTGTGAGGCAGGGCATCTCAGGTCAGTGACACGGAGCCCCCAGGAGCCCCCGAGGGAAGCAGAAGCAAGGGGCCCCGAGACGGGGCCGTCCTGGCTCGTTTGGGGCCAGCAGGTGGCCATCTGGGCTGTGATGTCCGGAGGGCGGCGGGAACGCGGAGCTCTGTGGGTCACGGAAGGCCTTTGGACGATTGCACTGTCATGAGCTCTAGAAGGAATTTGAGTAGGATGGTGGCAACCTCTGACCTTTCACGGTCTCCACAGCTGTGCCTTTTCCGGAATGTCATACAGTTGGAACCACACGGTCTGTAGTCCTTTCAGACTGGCTTCTTCACTTAGTCGTATGCATTCAAGAGTCCTCTGTGTCTTTCCGTGACCCGATAGCTCATGTCCTTAAAGTGCTGATTAATATTCCGTTGTCTGATGGACCCCAGCTTGTTTATCTGCTCACCTTCAAGGACACCCTGCTGCTTCCAAGTTTGGCAATTGTGGGTGAAGCTGCTGTAAACATCTGTGTGTTTATGTGGACGTAAGTTCTGGACTCCTTTGGGTAAACTCCAAGGAGCATGTTGCTGGATTCTGTGGTGAGAGTATGTTTTGTTTTGTAGAAGACACCACACTGTCTTCCCAAGTGGCTGCACAATTTTGCTTTCCCACCAGCAGCGACGAGGGTTCCTGTCGTCCCGCATCTTCAGCAGCATTTGGTGATGACAGCGCCTGGATTTTGGCCGTCCTCATAGGCGTGTAGTGGTATCTCTTTGTTGTTTTAATTTGCATTCTCATGGAGGCATAGGACGTGGAGCATCTTTTAATATGATTATTTGCCATCTGCGTATCTTCTTTGGTGAGAAGGCTGTTCTATTTCCCTGTCCATTTTTTAGTTGGGTTGCTTGTTTTTTATTGTAAAACTTTAATATTTTGGATAACAGTCCTTTATCAGATGTGTCTTTCGCCAGTGTTTTCTCCCGTCTGTGGCTGGTCTTTTCATTCTCTTGACATTGTCGCAGAGCAGTTTTTAATTTTAATGAAGGCCAGCTTATCAATCATTTCTTTTACGGAGTACTGTGCCTTTGGTGTTGTGTCGTAATATTTCTATTCCCCAGCGTAGAAACAGCCGACGCCGTGGGCTCAGCTCCCTGACGGTCCTGGTCTGACAGCTTCAAGACCCTCACGCGAGCAGTTCTGAGAAGTAGATGCCATGATTTATCACCTGCACTTTACTGACAAGGAAACAAAGGTCATCACCTGCCGAGATCTCCTGGACCCCGAGTGTGTCATGTGGACCCCAAGTCTGAGCTCTGCCGGCCCCTCCCCGCTGCTGGTCTGATGCGGGGACTCTGTGTGGCTCCGCTCCTGCTGTCTGTGCTGCTGTTGGGTGTGGGTGTGTGTGGGTCCCAGCCCCGCTCCCCGTTTCTCCACAGCTCCATTACCTGGTTTGAAAACGCACAGGTGCGAGATTGCATTTTTGTTTCTGCACAACCTGTTTCACTGTCCATTTAGCCCCCAGACAGGGTTCAGAGTCTCACAGCCGGGTTGGGTGTGTCTGCCTGACGCACACGGTGACTTGAGTGGGGTCGCTGTCTGCAGGTGACAGTGCGACATGGGGGTGGGTGCCCCTTGCAGGACCAAGTTAGCTTTGAGGGAGGGGATGGTATGTAGGCAGCCCCCGCGGGCGCTACTCACACCGCCGTCTGCCATCGAGCGAGTCCTGCCACGTGGACCCAGGCCCTCTGAGAATGGCTTTCCTCCCTGGTCTGGCTGGGGGTCCTCCTTGGAGGCTGGCCGGGTGCAAGGGATGCGGGTGAACCAGGGCCGGCCCCGCCCCGCCGCTTCCATCTGCCGACACACGAGCTCTCCCGTCTGTCCGTCTGCCCTGCAGCCGCCGCCCTTTTACTCCCGCGTTTCTCTGCAGAGGGAGCTGCCAGCAGCCCCCCGTGTCCACTTCACTGGCTCTTCGTGCCTCACTTTTTACCTCAGGAGTCTTTTTTTAAAAAAATTGAGACTTTACATAATCTCTTAGTGCTTAAATCAAATGGAAATGTGGTCCATAAAATTTAAGAAGGAAACGTGTTTATTAACTCACATGGGCCACTTCCACCTGGAGGCTCGTTCACACGCCCCTGGGGCCTGGTGGCCACACGAGAAGGAAACCCCATCCGGTGAATTTAAGACTGCTTCCTGCCCGTGGGGTCCCCGACCTCTCCCTCCACCCCCAGACTCTGCTCCAGAGGCAGAGGGACGGTCGGGCCCTCTGCCCAAGGTTTAGCTCTGTCCGCCCCGCCCGGGGCTCCTGGACTCGCAGGCCCTGCCCTGCATGCAGCTCCAGGTCCAGGGCCTCTGGCCGCACCTAGTACACAGTGGGTGCCTAATGGGTGCCTGCGGGACTAGACTCAGGGGAACGTGATGGGGGATGAGACCCTGCCTGCCTGGCCTGCCGCTCCCCACACCGATGGGTATTTCAAGCTCAGAAACTCCTCTGGTCCCAGGGACCCCAGCTCCCCAGAGACGTGGCGGGCCGATGCTCGAGGGGCGTCGGGCAGCAGGCTTGTGGCTCACGGCCTTGAGTCTCAGGCAGGAGCCTGAGTCAGACGTGCCCCTGGGCCCTGGGCGGAGGGCTTGGCCTGGGCCTGCCTGGGGGGTCCCTGGCAGTGAGGCCGCAGGTGCATGGGTAGCAGTACTACTGACCACAGGGACTGAAGAGAAACAGGGCCCAGGTCGGAGGGGGTTAATCGGAAGCTTATACGGAAGCGGGGCCCACAGACACTGCCCACCCTGTCAGGGTCCACGCCTCGGTCGGCTTCTCTCCTGCTCGTCTCTTGTGGTCTTTACATTTTCATGCAGTTGTCATGTTTCACAAACGGAATTATAAAACCCTGGGCCAGGACAGCCTGTGTGTCTCCCCCCGCCCTCTCTCTCGCAGGACCTGGCATGCAGGTTGCTCTCCGGGGGCTCCGTGAATCTGCAGGTGGAGTTGAAGAGGTGACAGCTGGAGATGTGCTGGCACGGTTCTGAGGCCCCAAGGGACCCTACGAGGTGGTGCTTTGGAGCCGGGGTGAGGGCCTACAGGGGTTGGTTAGTCATGTGTGCAGGACCCGACTCTTCCCCGAACTGCCCGGGTCCTGAGTCCCCAGAACACAGGCCCCCGTGCTCTGGCTTTGACACGATGAATCGGAGAGCTGAGCTCTAAAGGCCTCCAGCTTGGGCACTCTGGCTTGAGGGGCTCCTGGCTGGGGTGGACGGAGGCATTGGGTGGAGAGTGTTTAGATGGTCCTTGGTGCTTGGCACCACCTCAGCTGTTTGGTGAATAAATTAGTGGGCGGCCAAGGGAACGACGAGTGCTTTACCTAAAGGGGAAACTGGCAGAAAGAACACTTGGTTTCTTTCATAATTTTAGCTTCTGAGGACCACCCCCCCCAGACATGACACGACAGAGCTTCCATAGCTGAGCCTACCGAGTGCCAGGTTCCGCATTAATAGTGCATCACCCCGCGCATCCTCATTCTCACCGTCATCGCTATGCCCTGTGTGCAGGTCGAGTGGCGTCACGTGAGAAAGCGCCCAGCAGGATCTCCCGTGAGGTGAGCCGTGGCTGCTGCGGTTGCCACACGATGGTGATGGCGAGGGTGGCGATGAGGGCATTGTTGGTGGTGATAGTGATGTAGTGATGGTGGAGGTGATGGTGGAGATCATGGTGACGGGCAGTGACTGTGGTGATGGTGATGGTCGTTGTGACAGCAAAGATGACTCTTTGTTGGAGATGATGGTGATGATGATGATGGTGGTGATGATGGTGATGATGGTGATGGTGATGATGGTGATGATGGTGGTGGTGATGATGGTGATGATGGTGATGATGATGATGACGGTTATGATGGTGATGATGGTGATGATGGTGATGATGGTGATGATGGTGATGATGACGATGGTGATGATGATGGTGGCGATGATGGTGATGGTGGTGGTGATGGTGGCGATGATGGTGATGATCGTGATGGTGATGGTGGTGGTGGTGATGTAATGATGACAGCTATGCTGGGAGCATGTATTTTGGGCAGCAGAAAACAGACAGCTCTCCTTGAGGAACCTGGGACCTATAGGAGCCACAGAAGAGAGACACAAATACTCCTCAAAACTACCAGCAATAATGGGCCCCTAATTCCACACTGAGGAGACCCAGTACATGTCGAAATCCATGTGTAATTGGATTAAAGTCATTTGCAGCTTGCACGGTTTGTCGAGAAGCTCTTCTTTCCCCTTGTGGGTCCAGGCACACATTTCAGCGGCTCACCTCCTCATTACAGACATGTCATCCCCGAGACGGCTGGCTTCCTCATCACAGCAGCCCTGCCCGCAGCACAGCTGGATGCCAAAAGCAGGGAGTGATCAACGCTGGGTCGGAGCACCCCGGCCTGACCTGCCAGCGACCGGCCCTCGGTGCCTGTACCCTGATGTCTGCGACATATCTTCAGCAGCTGAAAGCGTGAACGTTTGCATGGGAACTGGCTTTATGAGACACATAAACATTTATTTAAAGAGAAATGAAAATAGCAGCATAGAAAATGACTGCTTCCTGACTTTAAAACGCCTTCCCTTCAGGTCTCTGGGAGCATAATTATGCTTGTACAGACTTTGTGGCTACTGTCAAGTACGTCTATGAGAAACACGATTTTTTAAGACTTTATCATGCAGCGATAAAATTTCTGCTCCAGAATAAAATAGCATGGATCAAGGTGCCAGCCCAGGAGCTAATAATGTTATAACCTCTCAATTCATGTCTCTGGGTTTAAGCTGTAAATGGAGAATTAACATCAAGGTAGGCATTTTCAGTAACTGCAAATTTTTCTGTCTCCAAACTTGGTGTTACCTAAATTACGAGATTTCAATGGACGTCAAGTGTTACTTTCACCCCGATGTGCACATTTCTCCTGCAGATCCCATGCCCCGCTCGCCTCTCCCAGTTCCACCTCGATGTCCTCGGGTGCTGTTCTCATTCTTGCTGGCCCTGGACTGTCTTACAAGAAAAAAATAGAAAATTTAAATAGTCCTATGTCAATGAAAGAAACAAACTGTAAAAATCGAAGAAGCAAAAAAATCTACCCACAAAGAAAAATCCAGCCCCATATGGCTTTGCTGGAGAATCCTATCAAATAGGCAAGGAACAAATAATGTCATAAAGTGAAGAAAGGGAACGATTCCCAGCTCATTCCATGAGGGCAAATAACACCGATACAGAACATGAGACGTGTGTAACAGGAACAGGGGCTCAGAGACCAGCATCTCTTATGAACACAGATGCAGAAATGCTTTATAAAACAGTGGCCACTCAGACCCAACTCCACAAGACACGAAACCTTCCACTGCGACCAGGAGAAGTTTATCTCAGGAAGGTGAGCCTGCTTCACATTCAAAATCAGTGTCACTCACCACTTTAACAAAATAAAGGAGAAAAAAATATGATGACCTCAATAGGTGTAGATAAAGGACTTGACACAAGTTGATACCATTCATGATAAAAACTCTCAGAGCTGGAACAATAGAACATTTTCTAAATCCAACAAAGGCATCTGTGCAAAGCCCGCAGCCAACATCTTGGTTCATGTGAAAGACTGGACACGTTCCCTCTAAGACTGGGGTTAAAGCCAGGATTTCTGTGTCTACCACTTCTGTTCAACATTCCACTGGAGGGTCTGGCCAGTGCACAAGGCAATAAAAAGACTTAAAATATATCAAGTTGGTTGGTTGGATGGAGGGAGAGAGAGGTAGGCCAGAGTGGCCATGCGGGGCTGTGTGGGGTCTTGGGACAGATGGTGGGGGTCCTCATCAGTTTTCCCGGGTGATGGTGGCAGTTGGGTGCTTGGTCTTCTCACAGGTCGGCCAGTCAGCTTCACCTGAAAGGGACACGCAGCAAAGCAAATGGATGCGTCTCTGGTTAGCTCAGGGTGTGACATGAAGGATGCTCACCCAGCATCCTCCATGGGCTGCCCCTTCTGGGGTGCTTTGCCTGGTGGCCAGGATGACCTCATCTTCTTAATGACTTCTGCAACATCCTTGTTTCCAAATATGGCCTCATTCTGTGGTCCTGGGTTAGGACTTCAACACAGGAATCTTTGGGGACACAATTCAACCTGTAACAGGGCTGGTGGTGCTGTCCCTCCACATCAAGGGGTGGACACGGGGTCACCATCCCCACTCGTCAGGCCCCCCAGGCACTGGCTCGCTGCAGAGCCAGAACAGGGCCCTGGCCCTACACCCCGGGCCAGGGATGTGCCCGTTTGTGTGCTGGGGAGAGCTGTGCGGGGCATGGAGAAGCAGGGCTGGGTCCCTGCAGGAGCCGTGCGCTTTGGGTGGAGAGGAGAGGGGGACTCAGCGTGGGAAGCAGGTAGCCACACCCCACTGGGCTAGCACTGGCCTTTTGCTTCCACTCTGGCCCGAGATCATAGCTGCTTTATTGAGATGTCATTCACATACTGTACTATTCACCCTTTAAAGTGTGCAAGTCAGTGGTTTCAGCATATCCACAGATGTGCACAAACATCACTGCAGTCAATTTAGAGCACTTGCATCCCCCCAAAGAAACCCCAAACCCTTTAGCTGTCACCCCCTTCCCCTTCCCCCAATCCCCACTGTTTCCCTGCTTCCCACTTCTACAGATGTTCCTGTTCTGGACGTTTCCTATAAATGGGTCACGTACTACGTGGCCTCTTGCCTCTGGTTTCTTTCACTGAGCATGGTGTTTTCGAGGTTCGTCCACGTCGTGCTGTGAATCCGACCTTCAGTCCCTCCGAAGGCTAAGTGCTGTGCTGTGTGTGGATGGACCACGTCTGTTTTCTGACGGGCGCTCGGGGGCTTCCTCCTTTCGGCTGCTGTGAACATCCACCTGCCAGTGTCTGGGTGGACGTGTTTTCAGGTCTTTGTTGATCTGGATCCAGTCTGATGCCGGTAGGGCCAGGTACAGCACACCCCCCAAGTTTGTGAACCCCAGAATCTGAAAATAAAGCTCATTGGTCGCATTATGTGAATTTGCTCTCTTGTTAACATGAAGGTCACCTTCTGTGGTGGCTGAGGTCTCACCTTCAGATTCAGAGCTGTGGCTGCCTTGGTGTCGGGTCTCCAGCATGCAGTGATTCAGGCCAAAGCAGCACCGGCCTCCATGCTGCAAATCATGTCACCCCGTTGTCTGACTGTGGCTGGGGAGACAATTAGCTCAGCTTCAATCACAGGTGATCCTGGACTGCAGGCTGGCGCCCGGGCGCTGCCTTGGAGCTGCAGGCGGGCGGGACTTTCAGAGTAAATTAAGTTCTACAACTCTTGAAGCTAAATGGGGATCTTTGCAGGAAAACCAGAGCTTTTCTCTCTCGGATATGTGTGGCACTTGTGTGTCAGATTACGATGCCTGTCAGATTCTAGCCATCCTGACAGACCTTATCTTGGGCCTGGACAGCAGGCAGCCTGAGCGTAGGCGTGATCTTGACCGTGAGGGATTACAGAACCTTCCCTTGGAGGCTCTGCCCTCCTGCTGGGTTTCCTTCCCACCCTCCCCCCCAGTGGACCTGGCTTTCTCCAGCAAGCCAGCCCCTCCCTTGCTGCTGTGATGGGCCTGCAGGTCCAGGGGCTCTGTTTCCCATCTCTAGGGAGTGGGGGAGATGTGAGGGAGGAGGGGATGAGGGGCCTTTCCCACTTCCTAGGACGAAATTGTGACAGGAGATGACCCTCCTGAATCTCTGGATGCTGATGTGATGTCTGGAACGGCTGCAGCCATCTTCCCACCAGGCTGAGGGTGAAACTCACCTAGAGGATGAAGGGTAGAGAGAAGGAAGGGGCCAGAGCCTGTGGGTGTCCTTGACCTACTGAGTCAGACGCGGACCAGAGCCCACTGACCTCTGACCTTCCTGTCCTGTGAGGGCTGAATTTCTTGGGAGAATAAGTATGCTCGCAAATGGTTTGCAGCTCCTCCCATCAAGAATTTAGCAGCCTTGGGACTTCCCTGGTGGCACAGTGGTTGGGGATCCACCCGCCAGTGCAGTGGACGCAGGTTCGATCCCTGGTCCGGGAAGATCCCACATGCTGTGGAGCGACCGGGCCCGTGCGCCACAGCTACTGGGCTTGCATTCTGGAGCTGGCGAGCCACAACTACTGAGCCCACGTGCCACAACTACGGAAGCCTGTGCACCACAATGAAGAGTGGCCTCCACTCGCCACAACTGGAGAGGGCCTGTGCGCAGCAACTAAGACCCAAAACAGCCAAAATAAATTAAAAAGAAAGAAAGAAAGAAATGACTTCTTCTTAAAAAAAAAATGGAATTTAGCAACCTAAATATCCATCAGCAGATGAGTGGATAAGAAGATGTGGGGGATATATATATATATATTACACACACACACACAATGGAAGATTAGTCATCAAAAGAACAAAATCTCACCATTTGTGACAACATGGATGGACCTAGAGGGCATTATGTTCAGTGAAATAAGTCAGACAGAAAAAGACAAATACTGTATAATTTCACTTAAATTCAAATCTAAAAAAATCAAACAGATGAACAAACATAACAAAACAAAAAGAGTTATAGATAGAGAGAATAAACAGGTGTTTGCCAGAGGCAAGGGACTGGGGGACGAGAGAAATAGGTGAGGGAGACCAAGAAGAGCAAACACCCAGTTGTGAAATAAATGAGTCACAGCGATGAAATGCACAGCGTGGCGAATACAGTCAAAAATATTGTGTTAACTTCGCAAGGTGACAGATGAAGGCTAGACTCGTGGTGATCACTTTGAAATGTACAGAAATATCAAATCACTGTGTTGTGTGACAGGAACTAACAGTGTTGTAAGTCAATTACAAACAAACAAACAAGCTCATAGAAAAAGAGATCAGATCTGTGGTCACCGGAGGTGGGGTTTGGGGCAGGGGGAATTGGATGAAGGGGTTCAGAAGGTACAAGCCTCCAGCTATAAGATGAATAAGTCCTAGGGATGTAATGTACAGCGTGACACATGTAATGAACATGGCTGTATGTTATATGTGGAAGGTGTCGAGAGTGATCCTGGGAGTTCCCGTCACAAGGAGATATTTTTTTCTTTCTTTAGTTTTGTATCCATATGAGAAGGTGGGTGGTCACTACACTTACCGTGGTCATTATTTCATGATGCATGTAAGTCAGATCGTTATGCTGCACACCTTAAATGTCTACAGTGCTGTCGTCGATTATATCTCTGTGAAACTGGAAGGAAAAAATAAAGTCAGCTAGTGAACTGGGGGGCTTCCCTGGTGGTTGAGAGTCCGCCTGCCGATGCAGGGGACACGGGTTTGTGCCCCGGTCCGGGAAGATCCCACATGCTGCGGAAAGGCTGGGCCCGTGAGCCATGGCCGCTGAGCCTGTGCATCCGGAGCCTGTGCTCCGCAATGGGAGAGGCCACACAGTGAGAGGCCCGTCTACGGCAAAAAAAAAAAAAAAAAAAAAGAACGAACTGGGGTCTTTTCCTCACCCTTCAATCCAATCCAGCTTATGACCTGCTTTGACCCCTAGGAAGTGGTGGAGTAATGTTGAACATTTCTCGGGGTCTTGGCCTTCAGAGGCGTTATGGCTCCTGTCCTGCCCTCTCAGAGACGCTGTCAGCAGAGACGCCTGCTCCTGAGGATTAAAGACCCACGGAGAAAGGTCCAGCTGGCCGAGCTGGCTGCAGATCCCAGCCGCACATGTGAATCCAGGAAAGACTGAAGAAGATCCAACCAGAAAACCCATAGATCCATGAGAAATAATAAACTGCAGTTATTTTGAGCCACTAGGTTGTGGGACGGTTTGTTACATGGCAGTTGCTAACTGATGCATTTCCCTTACTGTTTAGGCCAGAATGAGTCAGAGCTGTTTGTTTGCATGGCTGTAAGCATCTCTCCCATCCAGGCTGTTCTGAGGCAGGATTCCCCCTACAGAGCCCGTTTCGGCCAGTGTCTGCTGTTGATGGCGAGCGAGGCCTCTTCCAAGCAGACCATGTCATTGCTAAGCTACACGGTTTTCTCTTTAATCCCGTCCTCCTCAGGGGAGCTCGGCGTCCCTTTGGCAAAGCAGCCGTAGTGAGTGGTCCCTCTGCCACCCTCTCAAAGCCCTGTTACAGGGGGTCTGCCCTCGTGACCCCAAATTTCAGAGTGTGAGGCCTGAGCATATCATTCTTATATCCAGTTAGATCCTTGAAAATAATTTTTAACAAAAATATTATATACTCTTCTTAAGGAAAGTGGAAATTCTGGAGACAAACGTCAAAGTGCAGATATACATAGAAAAGCCCTGTATTTATACGATCACTGCTAAACCAACAGTGCCGGGTGCCTCTCTCTCAGATGCCACGTGGTTGGGGTGATGCCCCTGCCTGTCTTCTGCGAGGTCACCGCTCAACATGGTCTCCGTTTTCGGACATAGAAACAGAGACGCAGGTTCACATGTGTCACATGTCTGCCACAGGCTGCGGGCCACGTCTGCTGAACCTAGCCTTTTATAAGAAGCACTGTCCATATCATTAAAAACGTGGAGAATAACTGTTTTTAGAGACTCCATCACATCCCATTTCTCACTTCATGGTCAGAGGTTTGAGCTCTTTCCTGCGGTTCTCTGTCATAAACAGAGCTGGGTTCACTCACTCACTCAATCACGGACCGGCTGGTGACTCAGTGACGCACTGAGTCCTCATCTTCTGGAGCTGGAAGCCTGGTGAGGGAGGCCGATGCCAGGCTGGGTGTGCGGTTGGGTGTGACCGTCAGGGACTGTGGACCTGAGGGCTGTGTGGATGGGTGGGGGCTGCAGAGAGAGACTGGCCTGCGGCAGGGCTCTGTGGCCTTGATCTCGGTGCAGCCAGGAAAGCAGCAGCACGTGGAATTTCAGCCGCAGGTGGGAGAGCCGGGATGCTGGCCTCCACCTGGGGGAGAGGGCAAGTCCTGGAGGGGCGGTGGATACGGGCGTGTCACCATCCACGAGCTCTCCCGACTCCCCTACATCTGCTCGAAAAGGGAACACTGGACAGTCCTAGAGTCAGCGTGCCTGTGGGCCGGCCGAGCATCTCTGGACGTGCGAGACTGGTGTGTCCCAGGCCCCATAGGCTTCTTTCCAAGAACCTCCAGCTGCACCCACCCTCAGGTCCGAGCTTTCCCTGTGGGAGAGAGAGAAACGGAGACTCCACTGCTGGGCTGGCTTATGTCGCTTCCAGTCCCATCTGTCACCCAGCAGGCTCGCAGTCAGTCTCCCTCGGCCGCTCCCTGCAGCCGTGAGCCTGGTTTGGCTTGGCTGTGAGCAGCCTGGGGAGGGTGAGCTTTCTGCAGGACACAAGCTGGTGGCCTACGTGATCACACACCATGTCCACACTCGGTGAGCGAGAACTCCTGGGGCAGGTCAGAGGCCTGTTCCATCAGATGAAGTGCGGTTGCCCATAAACAGAACTGCAGGAGGAGACCCTGGGGGCCCGGGAGTGGCTCTGTTGGTCCTGCGTGGCTGTGCTCCCCTTGGCCCATCTCACCTGCAGCTGGGGGGACCGTGGGCCCACCATGACATCCCAAGAGAAAGACTCTGCCTGTCTGAGCTCACAGACACCGAGGGCGGGGCCAGGCCACCAGGTGGGGGGCTCTTCCTCCCGGAGGAAGCGGAAGAAAACCTTCCCTTTACTGCATGAACGACCCCGATGTGCATGTCACTGCATTGCAAAAGCCAAAGGCCTTCCCTTAGTGCCTGACTGGGGCAGACCAGCGTCTCGGGAGGGCTTATTTTAGCAATACGGTATTTTACCAGCATCGAGGCATAAAACTGACAAGAAAATTAACAATGGAACGTTTGCTCCAGAGGCATCCACCTCCGACTGCCAACGAGAGGACGAAGGCCAGAGAGACTGTGCTGTGCAAGCGGGGGCCTGTCTGCAAGGAGCACACGCACGCCGTGCGTCTGCAGCATCAAGGTTGTCCGCTTCACCCCCCGGGAGCTCCGTCTACGTTTGTTCCCATCAGGTGGGGAATGGGGTCCGTTTCGAACTAGGGTCGACATTTACAGAACACGGTTGGAAATTGCTGGCCAGGCTACTGTTTAGAGGTCGCCACTCTTCTGAGCTTCACACGTTCCAGGCCGGTTTCCATCCCTTTTCTAAGCTCTAGGTCTGGCAGATTGGATCCTCTGTGTGCAAGGGTCCCAGGACTGTAGGACGGGGGTCGCTGGTGAGAAGGGTCGGGATTCCTTTGTAGGGATTAGGGGATGACAGGTGTGGGAAGCTGTCCAGGACTGGATTGTGTCCCCAGACTCATATGTTGAAGCCCCGCCCCCAGTGGGACTCACCTGGAGATGGGCCTGTAGGGAGGCGATTAGGGTTAAATCAGGTCGGGGTGTGGGACCCTGACCCCATAGGACTGGAGTCCTTACAGGAGAGACACCAGGATGTGAGCTCAGAGGGTGACACATGGGGACACAGGGAGGAGACGGCCGTGTAGACGCCAGGGAGAGAGGCCTGGGAGACCAGCCCTGCCGACACCTGGATCTCAGATTCCAGCCTCCGGACGGTGACCCTAACCCTAACCCGGTGGTCAGATCTGTGACCTGTGACCTGGCTGTGGCCTTTGGTGACCTCCACGCCTGGCTTCTGACCCCTGCTAAACTCAGCTGGATCCCTTGGGTCAAATCACCCCAAATTAAAAGGCTTAGCTGTCAATTTGCCTAAGGGTGTGTTTGACTAAAATCTATTTATGAAATTCACACCCTCACCGGAGCAATTCCAGCTCCGTCCAAGGTGCTCGCGGCTCAGCTCTTTCCTGCCTTTGCCTCTTCTCGAGGACGTCAGTGATCTCAGCTGGTCTGAGGATACGTCCATCTTATTTTAATCTTTCTCATAAGAGTCCATCAAATTTCTATCACCTTTTACACTTCGGGAAAACCCCTCTGGTCTACTGTGTAGCTGATGGTGCAAACGACCGTCAACGCGTGTTTCCTGTAACGGCGGCTCTGGGTCAGGTTCCCAGCACCTGACGTTCGTGCCTGTTCTGTGCGTGTGAGCTGGGGGTCCCTATAAGCAGAGTCTGAGACGGGAATTCTGGTTTGAAGACTTAGTGAATCCAAGAGTCTTCCTGGTCTCTGTTTGCTCTCAAGGTGCAGATTCTCTTTTGTTTTCAGTGGTTTGATTATAATGGAATTAGATTGGTTCTCTTCATATTAATTTGGCTGGAGGTTTTCTGACCTTACTAAATCTGTGGGTTGATGTCTTTCATTGTTTTATTGTTATCAAGTTCTTGACGGTTATTTTCTCCAATATTCTTTCATCCTGTTCTCTGTTCTCACCTTCTGAGTGATGGGGCAGCGGGAGGGGGGAGATGTGGTCACTTCTGATGACATTTAATTATAAATGACACTGAATGGCCTGTCACTTGACAAATATCTTTGCCTGATGAAGTATATAACTAACTTTCTTATTAAAAAGTTAAAAATGCTTATTGAATGAAATACTATAGAACCTAAACAAAAAATGTGGGTGGGGAGAAGGGGCTCACTATCTAGGGAGGACTCTTATTAAGAACGTAGATTATTTTCTGTATTTTGTCTATGGAGGGATTTGTAAATTGCCCTAAATTTTAATCACACCTTAAGACACATTTCTCTCCTGCTTCCTTTAGCATTTAGCGCATTGTGAGAGGTCTTTATTGGAACGTCATGTTGCCAAGACTCTGCACCTGAAACAACCTGGATGCCCCTCCCTCACCCCTGCCCATCTCTTCTCAGTCTCAGCAGGAGGAACCCCAGACAGACCGGGAGCTGTGGCCCAGGAAAGGTCAGCTCGTCTGCAGTGGAGTCAGGTGCATACAGCAGGTGTCCCGGGAGTGTTTGCTCAGTGCGGGTCCAGCCTGACCCCTGCCCTCGTCAGGGAGTCTCCCGGATCATGATTTTATACCTGTCTCCCATTTCCAGTGAGGGATGGGTTACCCATGGTTTCCTTAGCCACCAACCTACTGGGGACACAGAGTGTTGGTCACTCGAATATACAACGACCAGCTTTCTGCCAGGAAAGTCTTTTCCTGCATCTTCAGGAACAAGGGGCCCTGGAGGACCCCTGGATAACTAGACCCTGGATAACTAGACCATTTCACTTTCCCTTGGTTTTTGTGGTGTGTTTGCTCATTTGCAAGCAGATGCACCTTGTGAAAATGAACCCATTGCCCCTTTTGTGTTCCCCACCTGACCCGCCGCCTCGGAACCCCTAAAGTTCTTCCCCTCCCGGGAGTCTGATGGTGACTCCATGGAGATCCTTTCCCTCCTTCCTTCCATCCCACAACGAGCCCCAAACCTCCAAGGGCTGTGGCCGTCCCCCTACATCGGCCTCCCTCGGCCTTCTTGCACCATCACGTGGCTGCTGGGCTTCTGCCCCAACTCCTGGGGTTCCCAACTCTCCTCCCATGGGGTTTGAAGATGCTCTAGTGTCTGAGCCAGTCTCTCCTAAGTCTTCGTCAAGAACTTTGTCGTAAAGGGCCAGATGGTTTCCTTCCAAACCCCGGAATCGAGTCTGATGAACCAGAGCTTTCCCAAGCGTCCCCGTCCTGCCCCCTCACACCCGGCAGAGCTGTCCTTTGTTGCTTAGGAACATCGATTGGGGATCAAGGTCTTACAGCAAACTAGCAAACAAGACCCCAAAACAAACCAAAACAACAATAACAAAAATTTAACCCAAGGAGAGGAGAGCTTGCAAAGTCCCTGCCCTGCTGTCCCATGGTCCTGGTCCTGGCCCTGCCCCGTGGCTCCCCAGGGCGTGAAGGTCAGCTGGTGGGTCCACCAGCACCTCTGCACAGCCCAGTGTGAGGTTAATGCTGCTGTGCGTTGGGGGCTGTAATAAACATTTTCTTCTGAAGCCCGTTTAGTGCCTGTAATTTGGTAATAACGACGCATGGGCCTGGAAAAGGGTCCCAAAGCCAAGCAATTACCTGGCTTCTGTCCTGAAGACAGGTTGCGGATTATAGCGGCACGGGGTGGTGGAGGCTTCACCTTGGCGGTGTCCTGCGAACGGCAAATATCGTAAGCAAGTGGGACGCTCTGCCTCCGGGGCCACCGGCGGGGTCCAGCTGGTGGGGCTGGGAGGGGGTGAGCACTGACCCTGTTTGCTTGGGTGCATCAAGGTGACGCTGGAGCCCCTGGTGGGAGAGAGAGATAAAAAACAGCAGTCTCTGAATAACCACAGACACCTCACATCCCTTCCGGGCTCCCGAGCAAATCTGTTAACTCAATGGTCTTCCTCGCTTTCCGTGGCCACGGAGACCCATCAGGCTGATGGCACAGAGGATTCTTTTGCACACCTGAGTTTGTCGTTACTGCTCAGGGTTGAGTGAATTAATTCCCTCCCATCTAACCTGTTGACCGTACACGGCCTGTTCAACGTCAGGGTGAGCAGGCCAGAAGGCGACGTGGCAGCCGGGGTCCCGAGGCCGTTCTGTGACCCCTCTGGGGACCGGCCAGCTATGCCCAGCCTCGGGGCCACCAGCACGGGGTCCTGCTAGTACCTGGGCTGAGATGCTGCCAGGGGTCTGGGCACAGCGTGTGTCGGTTTCTCATAATCCTAGGTACCTGGAAAAGTGTTTGAATACAGCAATTCTTTTTCCTGAAGAAAATCATTAAGATTTTAAAGAAAAAAATATTAAAATAAGTAAGGTAATAACAACAGCTGGGATGTGTTGACTGCGGAGGATAATACAGAGAAATGTAAGACTCTATTTCCTAAGAATAAAACTGCAGAGGCATCGATTCTAAACGTAAGAAATTACGTGACATAAACTTTAAAGTACTGTATCTTTTGTGTCTGTGAAGGAATGACACGTTTTCAAGTTTCCGAGTGATCAGGAACAACTGACTTAACTACGTCAGCGTTTTCACCTTCAGGCCAAAGACAAAGACCCCAAATAAGTGGCTGATGGGGAGGCCACAGTCGCTGCTGGAGGAGAAGGGCCGAAGGGTGCGACCTGCGCAGGGCCGGTGGGGACAGCCTGGGGACATGCCCGGGATACATGCTGCCCGTCCGGACGCCAGGCCAGCCCCTCTCCCCTCCCTCTGTCCTGGACCCACACATCTCTCTTTAGGGCTGAAGTTGACATGAGCTGGACCCTGACCCTGGCCACCAATGCTTCATGACCGATAAACAGGATAAACGTGCAAAGACAAACAAAAACCCAGAAAACCAAACGACTTGTTGTGGCTGCAACTGTGGTGCTGGTGTCGGAGGGCTTCTGGCCCTGAGGCAGGAGGAGACTGCAAGCTGTTATCTGCCTCACTTCAGTTGGATAGGATTACCTGCAACTTAAAAAAAAAAAAAAAAAGGTCCTACTGTAGAGCACAGGGAACTATAGTCAATATCCTGCGGTAAACCATGATGGAAAAGAATCTATATCTATAACTGAGTCCCTTTGCTGTACAGCAGAAATTCATACAACGTTATAAATCAACTATACTTCAGTAAAATAAAAAAAAAAGATTACCTACAACGGTGGGACCTACAAACGCGCAGAACGGAAGGGGAGGGCGCTTGCGCCCGGGCCGGGGCTGCTCTGATCCGAGGACGCGGCGGCGTCACACTCACGGGCTGTAAGTCAACCAGGCCCAGAAGCACCTGATCTGTCGCGTCTCGGATGTTGAACCTGCGTAGAAGTCACATCTTGGGGAGCGGCTTCTGTGTGTCCGCACCGGTGAATAGGCCTTGGCGGTGGATGGATATGCCGCAGCGCTGAACCGCGGATGTCCAGTTCTGAGACTCACGCTTGGGCTCGGGCTGGGGGCAGGAGGGAGCAGCTGTGCGTCCGGCCGGGCGTCTCCGAGGCCTCCAGCTCCAGGGTGCGGGGCACACGAACGCCCTCGCCCCGGGCTCCCATTGTGCGAGCCTCCTGGGACTGTCGTAACAGGGCACAGGCGGGCGGCTCCAGTGGCAGAAGTGTGTTTTCTCCCGGCCTGGCAGCTAGGAGCCCGAGGGCAAGGAGCCCAGGCGTGGGCTCCTCTGAGGGCTCCGGGGTCCGCTCTGGCCCTGGCCTCTCTCCTCGTCTTGCCGGGGGGGTCCCCTGCCACCATGCCCCACCCGCCCCGTGTCCTCACGTCACAGCACCTTCCCTTTGTATGCGTATCTGTGTCCCAGTTTCCTCTGGTTCCAGGGACACCGGTCCTATTGCATTGGGACCCACCCTGAGGACCTCATTCTAACTTGGTCATCTGCAAAGGCCCCTTTTCCAGATAAGGCCACGCCCACAGGTCCAGCGGGCTAGGACCTCAGCATCTTTGGGGGACTCACCTCAAGCCCTAACACCAACAGAGAGGCTCTCTGCGTCCTCACTGCCCCGGGGGCGGGGCCGTGAGGCAGATGCTGGAAGAGGTTCCGAGGGGCACTCGGGGAGGGAGTGTGCGGGGGAGGGGAGGCCGCGCGGGCCACACAGACGCAGACCCTGTGGTGTCTGGGCACCAGCGCTGTCCGTCCCCAGGAGCCCACAGGCCTCCACTGTGGCTGAATTCCTACCAGCACTTTTCCTTCAAAGTCTGAGTCAGAGCAGAACATTAGTAAAAAAGTGCCTTCCTATAGCAAAGAGCCCTCTCCCGACTGGGGAGCAGAGGCCCCGGAGCAGTGCATCTCCTCGCACCTGCTCGGAGCCTCCAGCCCAAGCGGCCCTCAGGGAGGCTTCCTGGCGCTCAGGGACCCACGTGGCGGCGTCCTCCCTGCTCTCTGGCTGCCGTTCACTCCACGCTACTCTTAACGAGCTCCTAGGAGGTCCTCGGAGGATTTACCAGGAAGTCGCGCGCTCCGTCCGGGGGAAGCTTGTCTAGAGTAGCAGGGGCGTTTGTCCCCCGTCTCCTGTCCACAGTGTGAGCCACCCTCCCAGAGAAGGTCGGCCCATGGCAGCGAGGATGTGACCAGGGGCACCTGGATCTCGGAAAGACCGACTTGCAAGTTTGTCCTTCGCGCCATCACCTGTTCAGGTGCCCCAGGACTCTCCTGCCCCTTCTTCATTAACGTGGGATTGAGGCACTGGGGTCAGGACCCCTGTGTCCAGATACGGGGCAGGCTGGTCCCCAGGGCTCCAGCCACCACGGACCCTGGATGTCGGCCCCGTGGGGGTCCTCTAGGAGCTACCAGGGCTCTGGAAAAGCGTCCCTTCCTTATTTTCATTTCATTCAAGGGTTTGGCCCTGAAAAAGCCAGAATCAGGAATCTTAACGTAATGATGGCGTCTCCTGCAAGTCCCCTGGGTGGCTCAGTGAGGGGGCAGGCCGGCCCGTGTCCTGCGCATTGAGGGAGGGTCCTGCCAGGCCTGACCCCTCCCTGCTGGTGAAAAGCACCCAGAGTCATGAGAGATCAAAGCGCCTGCTTTGTTTCCAGCAAAGCGGGATTGGGGTGAGCCGCGGCTCGAGCCAGGGCTCCCACCCAACTCCTCACACTGGGCTCATCTGCCCAGGGGTCGGCCCAGGTAGAGCTGCTGGGAGATCTCTGGCCTCCGGTCCTCCCTCGGAGACAGGCGTGGAGTGAAGGAGGGAAGCTGGGAGAGGCTGGGGAGTCCCTGGCATTGGTCCCCGAGGCAGGAGGGTGGTCTTCTCACTGCTGTGTTCGGGGGGGAGGGGAGGCCCCTTTCACAGGACAACGCTGCCCCGTGCTCCTGGAATCTTCCTGTTTTCCTTGACACTCAACGAGGATTCTTCCTTCCATGGTGGGCAAAGGCAGTGTCTAACTCAGTGCTTACTGGACGCAGGGAGGTCCAGGTGAGAAAACCCTCATGGGGAGGGTGGGGTGGGTTTCCCAGCTTGGCCCATGGCCTTCTTGCTCTGGCTCCGGGGATGGTCCACCAGAAGTGGGGGAGAGGTGGCCCGGGTTACCAACATTTCAGTGAGTTTCCCCAGAAAACCTCCCCGCATACAACACACAGAGCATCCGTGGATGAGATCTGGGCACAAAGTCCAGCGGGGCCCTTGCTGAGCTGCAGATTTGCACATGTGTGTGTGTGCGTACACGCACAGATTTCTGTATGTGTGTCTGTGCATATGAATCTGCACGTGTGTGCACGCTTGTGTGTCTGTGGGAACGTGCAACGGTGCATGTGTGCATACCAGTGTCTCGGTCTCTGCATTTTAGCGTCATCACAGACCCCTCCTGCATCCTTTTAGCCTTGAGTGCCGATGTCCCTGGAATCATTTCGTTATTTGACTGTTTCCCTTCTACTCAGCTCAACCCTAAGAAATGGTGAGAAACCGTCATTGGATTTCAATGCCAATGGCTGTTCTTTAATATGTACCAAGCAATTCCGGAAAGAAAGAAAAAAGCCCTGTGAAAAGAAGGTAAATCTGATACCTATCAATCCACTAAGAGGTGGTAAACATAAACGCCGTTGCTTTGGGCATTTAGAAATGATTTGCTTCATTAGGATGAAGCGCGCTAACATTCCATGAGCCGTGCAGTGTCTCTCCAGAGTCGGGGGGCAGGAACAATGAGGTGGGTTTCAGGTTTGTGAGCGGATAGAGTTGCTCTCATTAGGACAGAAAATGCCAATTAAAACCAGAAAATTGAGCAGAATTGACTTAACTCCTCTCATCAAGTGTTACCTACTTGTGTGTCTGATGAGAGACGTCCAAAACTTGAATGCCATTTCAGCTCGATTGATGGAAAAACTGAATTCCCCAAAGTGAGGACGCCAACGAGGTCTGCCTCTCCAGGGAGACAGCTCACTTCATGCATCACATGTCCACATACCTGCACACCGCTACACGTGCACACACCTGCACCTGCACACGCCTGCACCTGTACACACCTGCACACGCCTGCACCTGCACACGCCTGCACCTGCACACACCTGCACCTGCACACACCTGTACACACCTGCACCTGCACAACCTGCACCTGCACGCACCTGCACCTGAACACACCTGTACACACCTGCACCTGCACGCACCTGCACACACCTGCACCTGCACACACCTGCACACACCTGTACACACACACACCTGCACCTGCACCTGCACACACCTGCACCTGCACACCCCTACACCTGTACACACCTGCACCTGCACACACCTGCACCTGCACACACCTGTACCTGCACACACCTGTACACACCTGCACCTGCACACACCTGCACCTGCACCTGAACACACCTGTACACACCTGCACCTGCACGCACCTGCACACACCTGCACCTGCACACACCTGCACACACCTGTACACACACACACACCTGCACCTGCACACACCTGCACCTGCACACCCCTACACCTGTACACACCTGCACCTGCACACACCTGCACACGCCTATACACACCTGCACGTGCACACACCTGTACCTGCACACACCTGTACACACCTGCACCTGCACACACCTGCACCTGCACACACCTGCACACACCTGCACAAATACATCTGCACACACATCCTGCCCACGCTCTGCTCCCCTCACACCCTCACACTCCTCCCACTAAACCCAAAGTCTCCCACACGTGGTTTGTCTAAGCCTCACTCAGGAGCCGCCTTCCCCAGCCCTGATCACTTGGACACAGAAACTTAACTGCAAATCCCCATGGGGTTAAACCTTTTTAGAACCATTTCTAAAAGCAATTCCAACAAAAGGATCTTCGGTCTGTGACTTCCGTCTGTGAACTCTGTCACGTCGGGTCAGCCCACTGCCCGCGTCCATCTCCACTCCTCTGACCTTAGTGCCCCATCTAGATGCTCTGCTGTCGGACAGACAGAAACTCAAACCCAGCTCCACGCTCATGTGCTGACAGCCCGGACCTCCCAGGGCTGCCGTCCGCCCTCCATGGGGAAGCCCGGTGCCTGCGGCCCAGAGGGCGGGGAGGACGTGGGTGAGGACCGGCCGCGATGGGGTGCAGCGCGGTTCTGGGCAGCTCCGAGCCCCCTGACGCCGCCCCCCGTGGTCCTCCTGGGGCTGTGCAGCTCCCTCCAAGCAGCAGGGTCCCCATGGCTGCTGGGTTAGCCTTCTAGAGCGACCCTCATGGTCTCCCATCCTGGAGGCTGGGCTCTGAGATCCGGTGTCGGCTTGTAGATGCCATCTTCTCCCTGTGTCCTCACCTGGCATCCCTCTGTGTGTGTCTGTGTCCTAATCTCGTCTTAGAAGGGGCCTGGTCCCCCTAATGACCTCATTTTACCTTCATCTCCTCTGTAAAGACCCACCTCCACATACAATCACATTCTGAGGTCCTGGGAGTTAGGACTTTGATGCATGAATCTTGGGGGACACAGTTCAGCCCATGACAGATGTCCTGTCACTTATCCCTTACTTTCCGGGAGTCCAGACCCTTCTAGTCATGCCAGGCAGCACCACACATTTTTGAAGTCTCTTTATTCAGACTTACAGAGGGGTATTCAATATACACAAATTTGCACATACTTAATGTCTCTGTTTTGGGGAGTTTGGCCGTGTGCACTCCCCTGTCACACTGTCCACACACTCAAGGTCACAGCACATCCACCCCCTGCAGAGGATGTCCTGGGTCTGCAGAGGATGTCCTGGGTCTGCTTATCTTATTTTATTTTACTGTAAAAGCCCTTAGCTTGAGATTCACACTCTTAAATGCACAACAAACGTTTGTGGGGCTGGAGGGTCAGCGCTCCTGGCTGCTCGTCACCTCGGATCACTTTTTCCTTCTGTAGCCGGTGGGGACCCTCAATCTGGGGAAAGTGCAGTGGAGGCTCCCTGAGAACGTGAGGTTCACGGCCTCAGCATCCGAGCTGGGAGCGGAGCGGGGGAGGGGCCAGGAGGAGGGGCACACAGAGAGCTCCTGGGGAGACCTGCCCAGGGCACCAGCTGCAAAGTGCAAGGCTTCCTCCTGCAGGGGCCGCCTCCCCGCCTGGGTGTGTGGTCGGCAGGCACAGTTGGAGTGTTGTGTGTGTGTGTGAGTGTGTGGGCTGTGCGTATGCGTGAGTGTGTACCTGTGTGTGCATGTGTTTGTGTGGGCGTGCACGTACATGCAAGCCTGTGTGAATGCCTGTGTGTGTGCCCTGTGTGGGTGAGTGTGGGCATCTGTGTGTGCATTCATTCATGTGTGTGTGCAGGCGTGTGCATCCTCGTGCACGGGTGTGTTCCCCTAGCAGAGTCTTTGTGTCTGGTCAGCGTGGTCAACCCTGAAGCCCCCCTTTTTTGAGTCAGAAATGATCTTAGAGAAATAAATAAAGATGGAGCTCTTAACCACTTCCCTTTCTCCTCCTTTTCGTCCCTGTTCATCTAGGAGGAGGCCCGGCAGAACCTCGCGCATCACCAAGCCCCTTGCTGGTCAGGGCACGTGCAAGGAGCCAGATCAAGTGGTGTGTTCAAGTGAGCGTCCACGGCATCCACTCTCCTCTGACGACGGTGTTGAACCCGTTTTGCACGATGAGCTGGAAATGCTGTGTTCTCACCGGGTTAAGCTCGACTCCCCAAAAGCTCACAACTTGCCCCGTCTCTCCACTGCCTTCTCTCCTGGACACAGAGGGGTTTCTGGTCCATCCGCATGCCTCATCCCTGTAAAACATCTGTCTGGCACGCAGGGCGGCCTGGTTTGTTGAACCAGAACAAGAGAGAGAGTGAGAGGGAGCCGTCCCCCACCCCAGAGTCACTTGCTGCTGGGCGGGGGCCGGAGACAAGGTCACCCTCAGAGCTCGCCTAGGTCAGCTCCCAGCTCCTGGGTGCCCAGGGCCTGCACCTCCGCCCAGACTTCATTCTAGTCTCGGGGGGGGGCAACGAGAAAATGTGTCGATGACATGTCAACTTGGCCAGACCACGTACGCCATTGTTGGTCAAACACCAACAAGCCCAAGTCTGGACGTGGCTGTGAAGGTGCTTCGTGGATTAACACCCACATTCAATTGACTTTGAGTAAACAGCTGACCCTCCGTCACGGGGGTGCGTCATGTCCAATCAGTTGAAGGATTAAGCACAAAGACCAAGAAGGAACTGCCCTCAGGACAGCAACGTGGAAACCCTGCCCCACAGACTCCACACGTAAGTATGTGCTCTGCACGTTGCAAATACAAACTTGCCAGTGCCAACGGTCACGTGAGCTAACCCCTTAAAAGTCTCTCTCTCTCTCTCTGTATGACCCACACTTGTCCTGGGTGCCCAGTGGGATGCACACCGCTGGAGACCAGGAGGGGACGCCCCCTTGAAACTTTAGTGTCCTAACCAGCATTCTCCTTTAGGTAGGTACTGGGGGGGCCGATGGCAGGGCACACCCCTGAGTTCATCGCTGGCTGCAGAGACCTGAGAGGCAGGTGGGGCTCCAAATGGCGCCTCTGAAGGACAGCCTTCCGGGACGGTCCACTTCTCCAGACACGCAGCGAGAACACTGGGAAAAAAGCCAAAATTAACTTTCAGACCCACCCAGCGGGAATAAACCAAAGGCTTGCACCAATTGGAAAGCATTTATTCAGGAAAAACAGCTGAATATTGTAACTGTAATAGAGAATCCTTACCAATACGGAATACTGAAGATTGATAAGTGAGCTTCAGGGCTTTTCACTGTTTCCACCCCATTTCCGCAGTGTCCTTGAAAACTGGCCTCCTTGCAATCACGGGCCTTGAAAGCCAGGAGCCCGCGTGGGAGGGGAGGCTGCGTTTGGGTCCCCAAAGGCCCATGCCCAGGCCACTGTCACAGTAAGCCCCCAGGCCCAACCCCACAGATGAAAGGAAGGGGATTCTCCCCCAGCTGAGCCTCCAGGTGGGACCCCAGCCCTGCCACATGCTGACTGCAGCCCTGGGGGACCCAGGGCAGAGGACCCCGATAAGCCGTGCCCAGATTCCTGCCCCATGGAGACTGTGAGAAAGAAAGGGCTGCTTCGGGCGCTGAGTGTGTGGTTCTTACACAGCAACAGATAACCCGTATGCAGGCCGGGGTCTTACTTGCTTCTCTCCCCCGAGGAGACTTCTGTCCTGAAGGCAGTACTTAATAATTTCTATGCTTACTTTGGAGAATCTCTGGAATTTTAAACGTGATTTTGCATTCTCACACTTTTTCGGTGAGCACTTATATGCATTTAACAAATTCCACAGTGTACGCGTGTTTTCACTAAACAGTATGTTCTCAGGTTTTATTCGTATTGACACATTTATGTCATTAATTTCCCTGTGATGCTACAGGGGAATCTGCAGTGGCTACTGGGTGATTTCGAAGTTTTGCTTTTACAAACGGTGGACTGGTAAGGAAGGATTCTGGGCCTGTTTGTCATACGTGCAAAGACTTCTGTAGAACACGCACCTCGAGATACGCTGCGGACTTGTGGGGAAAAAGCACGTGTCCAGCTCCGGATATGCGGGCAGACTCTTGCCCTGTATTTTCCCGAAGGTCGCGCCCAAATGGGTGCAGGGCCCTCGGCGGCTCTGGGGTCGGCAGCAGGGTGTTTTGCTCACCTCCCACATGGCTGCATTACTGAGGTGAAGCATCTTTTCACGCTCTGCTGGGTGTCAGGTTTCTCTGCGAATTGGCTGTACCCATCCTTTGCCCATTTTTCTAGTGAGCTTTGTCTTTTTCTCATTGATTGGCAGGATTTTAGGTACATGATGGACAGTATGTCTTTTGTACGGATTCAAATGGAAACTATCTTCTCTTATTCTGTGACTTGTTTTTTTATTTCATTCAAGGTGTCTTTGGTCAGGAAGGAAGTTGTAATTTTAATGTTTCGACCACGTGCTTTCCACTTCGTGCGTCCTGGTTGGGGAGCCCCTTCTGCGTCCAAAGCCATCACGATCTTTCCTACATTTCTTACTAAACGTCTCTCAGGTGTGGTCTTCCCGTCGGAGTCTCTAACTGGCCTGAATCATTGTGATGACGAAAAACGGGCTTGCCGTAATTCTTGGTTACACATTTCCCAGCCCCTGGGCTTCATTTATTCAAAAAAGAGTACATTCACTCCCCTGGGCGCTGCACACACGGGTTGTTTATTTTCCCTTCGTTCCTGGGGAGAGTGGTTTGTCGTGGGACACTGCACCCGGCACCTGCCCACAGGGGTGAAGAGCCTCGTCATCAAGGGGCCGTGTGCAATGGACACGCTCCCATCCTTCAGCGGGAGAAAGGAGGTCACGACCTAACAGGGCTGCCAGGATGCGGCGGCCGCGCCCGGAAGCCTGGAGCATCATGGGGCCGTCGCTGGCCCTGTCGCTGGACTCTCTCTGGGGGTGGGCGTCCCCCTCCCCCAGCCCAGGAGCCACAAGCCCAGGCGTGTGTCCTTGGCCCCCACCCTGCCCCCTGGCCTCCGAGCGAGACTGCAGCATCGCTTACTGTCCGGGAGCTCTCATTTCTGGGATATCTGTGTTTGAATAAAACTTTTATACATCTCCTAAGTATATTAATAGATCCTAATCTGGGTAATTAAAATTCAACCAGACATTCCCAGGGACACAACAAGCGCCACATGCCACTTTAATGTCCTTGAGCTGCTCCCTGGCAGACGTGTCCCTGCGGCCCCAGCAGGACGGGCTCAGCCTCCCGGGGGACACGGCCCGGCAGCGTGGTTTACTTGGCGTTTTATTAGACGGGGTTGAGTCCTTTTATAAAGTGACATGTGCCATGTTACAGGGCACACGGCCGGGCCCGGGGTCCAGCTGCGTCACACGCACGCCCGTGACCTTGGGTGAGCCCAGGGATCAGACAGGACTCAGGCCCAGCCAGAGGTGCTGCCTGTAACCCTATGGGCTCAGGCCTGGGAGGAGGGGTCAGCCGTGCGCTCGGTGATGGACGGGGGACCAGCTGGTCCTCCAGGGCTCAGCCGCCCCCTGCAGGGCCGGGCAGGTTGTCCACGTCAAATGGAAGCTTGAATTTGAGTGGAGTTTGTAAAGCCTCCTGTTCACGGCAGGTCAGACCAGGCACCGTGCAATCCCTTCCCACGTGGTCGCAGGTGAGCTGATGCAGAGAGTAAGGCCTGGGGGCCCCTCAGGGCAGCCCTGAGCCCCTGTCCCCGAGTTACCACCGTCCTGCTCCCAGTCTGTCGTCTCTCCCCAAAGAATGCGACGCCGTGATACTTTTGCTTTATTTACATTAAAACCAACAGATGTTGGCAGGTTAATGTCATTTATAATATAAGATGTGATGACAATACAATTAGTATTTTTAAACTGTAATTGTAAAATTGACCTTATTAAAATTCCACTTCCTCCATAATTAAGAAAAACTAATTACTCCTGGTAATTGGACCAGAAATGACATTTTCAGTTCATTAACATTCAGCAAATTGTTTTTGAAGACGTTCTTACCAGAGCACTGTCAATCCCTGGCATTTCTGTTCATTTCTCATTTAAAACTGGGCTGGAAACAATAGTTTGCATTTTGACAAGATGTGCATCCACAGATTGCTTTTATAAACAAACTTTTTAATTGCTAATTAATTTGCAGGGACACCTTCCTGTAGGAACGTGGCAGGACCGCCCCGGCGCCCGGACCTGGAAGTAGCTCTCGCTACCGCCCGCACACCTCCTTTTGGGAGCAGAGATTCTGGGTCACGCTCCGCTGTGCTCTGAACGCCAGCGTCTAATTACTCTGTGCCAGGGCCAGTGGAGGCGAATCAAAATAACGGAGTGTGAACCAGTTTTGTAATTAACTGAGCTCAGCGAGGAGGGTTTTAAGGCATGAAAATCATCCTGGTTAGGGCTGCTGTGGCGATCGGGCTCTGGGACGTGGGGTAGGCTTGGGCTGGGGCATCCCCCCTCTCAGCCACAGCAGAGCTTGTCAGAGGGTGTCCCAGAGCCTGTCCGCTGCCTGGCCCTGCAGAACATCTTTCCTCGTGGCCCTCCCCATCCCTGGCAGCACCCAGACGGCCCGGCTGGAGAAGCAGTGGCGTCGGGCAATGCTCACCGTGCTGGCTGGCCTCAGCAGCCCCGCGTGTCTGACATCGTCGATGGCGTGAGGGCTGGGGTGCAGGCATGGGGCAGACATCCCTCCCCTTCTCACCGGGGCTGCTCCCCTCCCGCCCAGCAGAGCCTCCGCCCGGCACTGCCTCCATGGGCCCAGGAGCCCCACGTGGACTCACAGGTGAGGGCCCATCAAGGAGACGGGAAAGAACTGGACGTGTGGACACGGTACCTTTTGGGGGTCTCAGAGCCCCTCATCACTACCGCCAGCCAGGCTGGACGGGCAGGCCTGGAGCCTGGACTCAGCTGGGGCCTCTCTCCCTGGACCCGGAGCCAGTGCTCAGGACCTGGGATCAGGCCCCAGATTTGCCGTGGTTGGAGGTGGGAGCCGAGACTCCCAGCCATGGAGTCTGTTCCCCAGCGGGACACAGGGTTCCAATACCTGGCAGGTGCAGACATGGGCGCTGAGGGGTGCAGGCCTGGGGGGCTGAGGCCCTGCTATCTCCCACATCGGGGTTCCTGGGGGAGGGGTGGGTGCCCCTCCTTCCTGCAAAGTCTCAAGGACCATCCCCTCTGGGGTCCCCCAGGCAGCCCCTCGGAGGAGGGTCCCACACGTGCTGCCCCTGGAATCACAAGAAGGTGACTCCTTGTGCCCTGCCTGTGTCTCTGTATCTCTCTGTCTCTGTCTCTCTGTTTCTCTTTATCTCTCTCTTTCTCTCCCCTTCTGTCTCTGAGTCTGTCTCTGTCTCTCTGTCTCTGTGTCTCTTTCTCTCTGTCTCTCTCTGTCCATATTTGATGGGGGTCATGCTGGGTGACTTTCCCTTCAGGGTCGGGTCAATTCCTCATAGTCAGAGGTGAGGGGAAGGGGTGAAGCCCGGACAGGTGACCTTCTGCTCCTTGACCGGCCCTCCCGGCCGTGAAACCACCTGTGGGCAGCTGCACCTCGCTGGGCCTCTCCTCACCGTGCCCTCTGTGCCCTCTAGGGCCTCTGGTCCTTCCTGGGTGGCCTTGGAGGCTCTGAACCGGGGCAGGACATGCCAACGGGGCGTCTTTATTCCAAGGGCGTGTGTGGTCCTTCCCGGCCACCTGCCTTCCTGCAGGAGCTCAGCGCCCTAGGGCCGGGCCAGGGGCCTGGGGGCCCCTCCTCCCGTGGGCAGAGACCACGCTGAGCCATGGTCCTGCCTGATGCCACTTTCCTGAGACTGAACTCCTCTTTCAAATTTATTTTTATTTTTTTGCTGTGTCTAGGTAACTTTGCGTAGTTTATTTCACAGTCTCATATGTAGACATAGACACACTGTTGGGCCAGAAAACCCATGGAGGATATTTTCTTTTACTTTTTTTTGGGGGGGGGGGTGGCGCGTGGCGTGGCATGTGGGATCTTAGTTCCTTGGCCAGGGGTCCAACCCGGGCCCCCTGCAGTGGAAGCGTGGAGTCCTGACCACTGGACCGCCAGGGAAGTCCTCTGACTTCCTTCTAAAACCATAGATGTGTTTATTTGAAAGAGGAGAGTTCTGTTTCCACTGTAAACGCAGACCTAGTGCCCTAAGGAGGAAGCCACCAGGACAGCAAGAGGGGTGGACACAGGGCCTTAGACGACACCCAGGGCGATGCTGCCAGAGGCTGTGCGCCTCTGCTGCCCCCCAGCCCAGGGGTTCTGACAGTCTGCTGACAACTTAGCACAGAGTGCCGGCTTAAACAATGGGAATTTATTCTCCCACAGTTCCGGAGGCTGGAAGCACTAAAGCAAGGTGTCCCAGGGCCGCGCTCCCTCCCAGGCTCCAGGGGAGGGTCCTCCCTGCCCCTTCCAGCTCCCGGGGGCTCGGGCGTCCCTGGGCTTGTGGCTGCGTCCCTTCAGTTTGCCTGTGTCTGCACACGGCCCTTCCTCTGTGTGTGTCCAAATGTCCTCTTTTTTTTTTTAATTTAATTTTATTTTTTGGCCGTGTTGGGTCTTTGTCGCTGCGCATGGGCTTTCTCTAGTTGCAGCGAGGGGGGGCTACTCTTCACTGCGGTGCGTGGGCTTCTCGTTGCAATGGCTTCTCTTGTGGAGCATGGGCCCTAGGGTGTGTGGGCTTCAGTAGTTGTGGCACGTGGGCTCAGTAGTTGTGGCTCATGGGCTCTAGAGTACAGGCTCAGTAGTTGTGGCACACGGGCTTAGTTGTTCCGTGGCATGTGGGATCTTCCCGGGCCAGGGCTTGATCCCGTGTCCCCTGCATTGGCAGGTAGATTCTTACCCACTGCGCCACCAAGGAAGTCCCAAATTTCCTCTTTTAAGGACACCAATCATGTTAGATTAAGGGCACACCCTAATGACATCATTGCCACCTGATTACATTGGCAAAGGCCCTGTTTCCAAATAATGCCACACAGGTGCCGGGGCCTGGGACGCCAGCACATCACATTGAGGGACACCATTCAACCCATGACCAGGGACATTAGCAAAGCCACACAAACACCAGACTGAGAATTTCTCCTTGACCTCATCAGAAACATTGAAAACAACCTAAAGGTTAGTCCTGCCAGGGGGATGAGGTGACACTCTGGGGACTGTGGATTGAAGCTTAGCAGGGCCCAGAGGAGGGGTCCTGACTCAGAAGGAGGTGAGAGGGTCAGGGGTGAGTCGCAAAAGATACAAGGATACGGGACAGGGACCAGGTGAGGGCTGGGCACAAGGGGTCCTCTGGGGCCAGGACAGCCAGGGTGGGCTGCGGGATTGGAACACACGTGCACACACACACACACACACACACACACACACACACACACACATGCACGCACACATACACTTCAAAAACTACCGCAGTCTGTAAACCCATGCATCTGTACGTACATCAGCAGATGGGGGACAGAGTGACGCACCCTGAGCCCCAGGTGCCTTAGAAGTCCCAGCACCCCTGTGCCTGGTGTGACCTCCACCCCTGAGGTGTGTGTCCTGGCAAAGCGCTGTCCACCTCTCTCTGCCACAGACCCCAGTGGAGGACTTCTTCCTGACACAGAGCCACAAGCAACATCCCCGAGGGCCAAAAAGGGTGTGCGGTCAGTCCTGGGTCCCTGAGACAGCACCTCTGACGCCAACAGGTGGCCGGGGGCTCCAAGGGCCAGGCGAGGTGGGCAACAGTGTGCCCTGCACACTTTGGATGGGCTGAGCTCCTTAGACGCGAGAAGGTTAGCATCTGATTCTTAATGCAAATCAGAAACGAGTCGATATTTTACTCCAAGGACGTATGGGCTTAGAGCGAAGGAGAGATCAGTGGGTGATTTGAACAGGAATTTTTGCATGGGTGCCAACAATGTGAAAGTGCCACCCGAGTCCTTTGGAGAACTCTGCCCTCTGCCCTTCCCCTGCTTCTCACCACCGGTGCTGGGAGGTGAGGGTGGTGGGACTGGCCCGGCTCACTGCATCCCATTTCCTGCCTAGATGACAGCCCCCAGCCCCGAAGAGCCCACAACAGCATTAAATGTTACCCAGGAAAGATCAGCGTGATGAAGCCGAGTGCGGATTGCAGGCTCAGAGAGCGCCAGGAGGCAGGAAAGTGGGTTAATTTTACTAGTTTGATGCGGAGATGCTGGGCTGCAGGTGCCCCTAGAAACCGTTTCTCCAGGGAACACCCACCCAATTAACATGAGGCATCAGCCACGCTTCGAAGACCCCTCTAATCCTGGAGACCAAGTTCTCAGAAAGTGGAGAGGTGACTGCATGAAATCCACGCTGGCTCCCCAGCCTCGGGGCTGGGAAAGGGGTCGGGCCCACGGGGTGTCCTCCATACAAATTTCCACCTGCACTTCTGAGCCCTTGTCTGCACTTCCCAAGGTCTCTGGAAACCCAGAGCCGCTTGGAATTTCGTCTGTGGCAAATTGTGACCTGAGCTGAACCCTGGGGGGCTCCGGAGTCTGTGTCGGCCACGTGCCGGCCTGAACCCCCAGACCGAGACGCGATCCGTCTCTACGGAACCATGTGCCTTCCCGACCTAACACTTGTTGGAACTGTGAAGCATGGGACTGGACCCACGTCTGTCTGCGCCGACTTTCCAGGGCTCAGAATAAGAGCTGACACATGGTAGGTGCTCGAGCAATACCGGTTAAGTGAGTGAGTGACCGCTGTGGTTGGAAGGAACACTGATCTGCCCGGCCTTCGGGATACGATCAGGAGACGTGTCTGAGGGAGGACGCCAGAGCCGGCTCCTGAAAGGCGAGCAGGTATTGACTGGGGGTGATTGAGGTGGGGCGTGCGGGGACCTCTCAGGCAGGTGCAGCGCGAGGACCCCGCGGCAGGTGGTTTGGCACGGCACGCGTTCAGTACAGATCCCGGCATACATTAGGTGCTCCATACATGCATATCTGGTTCGCTGTCTGTAGAACGTGGGCTCCACAGCTTACCAACAGAGGACAAGGAATCTAACCCCCTCTAAACTGACATGGAGGCAACCACCCGCTGCCTGGTTGACCGAGTCCCCCCGGGATGCACTTTGTCAGGCTGCTTCCCTTCCCTGCAAGCACAGGGCGGGTTTGTCCAGTTCCCATTTCTTTGCCTTTTCTTTTGCCCTGCGACTTGCCAGTGTGTCTCCCTTGGTGGGTGGTATACGCGCTCACGTGTCCTTATTGCTTTGGCCAATGGAATATTGGCGAACACGGCAGAAGGCTGGACCAGCGAGGTGCATGCCTCCTGGGCTCCTTCCTGCCTTTGTTGGGGGAAGACCTGCTTCCCCTGTGCCACAGAGGGCGCTGCACCCAGGGCAGACCTTACCCAGCGTGCAGCCAGGCTCCCCCCGACCCAGCCTGCAGACATGCGGGCCAGACATACGTGCTTACGTGGTGGTTGTTATGAGCACTGACACACCCAAGAGCACCCGACACCAGACACCCACTCCCGTGGCATCGCCAGGAAACGCAGTAGGACGGGAGTGTTGGTGGTTACTTCCTTCCTTGTTCCAGCCCCAAGGGTGGAAGTGGTCCTGCCCAAGACCAGACAGGCTTAAGGGAAATAGATTCATCTACCGTTTGGTCAACAAACAGAGGCACTCGCTCTGCTGAGAGGAAGGGTCGCCACGTAGAGCAGACTCTTTCAAGCTCATTTTCATTGCATGTCAAGTGCTTCCACCGGGAAATCATCAGTACCAGGAAATGTCCTAAATGCTGTGTTTTCCCCTTGACTTTTCTTTGTGTTCTTGTAAGTTTGCCCATAGAGTTATAACAATGTGTTACACATCTTTGCACACTTTTGAATGGTATAAAACAGAATCATATTGTATTAAATGGAAGCATTTCTGAGACTTGCTATATTTTTAAGGTTATTATGCTCCTGTCATGATGTTGCTGTCGCTTCCTGCCACTGAGACGCATTCATATTCATCGACACGGAGCGTTCCTTTGCACGAATACATAAGAATATTTCACTTATTTTTTTCGCTGATTGATGGACATCTGGGTTGTTTCCAGTTTTCTAGTTTTATGCTCCCCTGGATGGGATGCTATGAACTTCCTTGAATATATGCGAGATCTTAAACCAAGACATGGAATTGCCTGAACATAAATCATGCTCAAATTCACTTTATTTGACAAGTTATTTTCCAACGCGACTGTTCCAATATCCTCCCACCTACAGTGTGTAAATAGTTCCAGTTGCCCCGCGTCCTGCCAGCACTTCATACTTTGAGACTGAAATTTTTATCTATCCTGCTGTTGACGGACAATAGCACTGGATGGACAATTACAAACTGCAAAGAAAGCAGCTCTGAGCCCTTGAGGGCAAGTCTTTTGTGGACACTTGTCTCCGTGCCCCTTGGGTGTGTATCTAGCAGTGGAATTTCTGGGTCAACACTTATACGCTTAACTTTGTAAGACACGTCTAAACCACTTTCCACAGTAGGTTTGGCATTTCCCATTCCCATCAGTGATGGAGGAGAGTTCTCCTTGCTCCAACTTCTTGTCAATGTTGGCAGTGTCGCTCTCCTTATATTTAACTAGTGGGTGCATCATGGTAATTCACTGTAGTTTTAATCTGCCTCTCCCCGGTGAGTAACGATTTGAAGCATTTTTGCAAACGTCCATTGGCCATTTGTATAGCTTCCTGTGTAAAGGGTCTTTGGAAGCCCTTTGCCCATTTTCCACTGGGCTGCTGGTCCTTTTTATCATTGAGAGGTATGTGTTCTTTGCCCGGTTCAGACACACATCCTTTGTCAGACCTGTGTTTTACCGGCATTTCCTCCCATCGTCTGCTTGTCTCTTCGTTTGCGTAGCAGTGTCTTTTGATGAGCAGAAGTGCATCATTTCAACAACGCCCTTTATCGATGTTTTCTTTCACGGTGACTGCCTTCTATGCTTTTTGTAAGGAATCTTTGCTTATCCTCATTGTGATAATATTCTACTATGTTTCGTCTTAAAGCTGATAGTTTTGTTGTTACGTTTAAGTCTATGATCCAGCCCCAGTTCATTTTCGTGTGTGGTGTGAGGTAAGGATGAAGGCTATTTTTTTCCTCTTTGTCCTTGCAGTTCTATGAGATTTTGCCCCATGTACTTTGAGGCTTTGTTGTTAAGCGCTTGTATTATATATTAAGGATTGTTAAGGCTTCGTGGAGAATTGATCCCTTTGTCCTTATGTAGTGCCTCTCTGTCTCTGATAAATTTCCTCGCTGTGAAGTTTGTTCTTCCTGAAATTAATACACCAGCTCCAGTTTGCTTCTGATTAATGTTCATGTGATCTGTCTTTCTCCATTCCTTCACTTTGCTCTATCTGTGTGTTTATATAGGAAGTGAGTTTCTTGTAGACAGCATAGAGTTGGGTCTTGTTTTCTCTTCCCTTCTTCTTTTTTAAAACCCCCTCTGACAGTATCTGTCTCATAATTAGTGTATTTAGACTACTGATGTTTAAAGTGATTATTGATATATTGGGAGTAGTATCTACCATACCTGTTACTGTTTTCTACGGTTGCCCTTATTCTTTGTTTCTTCTTTTTTTGTCTTCCAGTCTTTTGCTGCTGTCTCTGATTTTAATTGGGCATTTTACATGATTCTATTTTCTCCTCTCTCTTAGCATATCAATCACACTTAACATTTCTTTAGAGTTTACAGTACACATTTACACTTAGTCCAAGTCCACTTGCAAAATAATACTACACCACTTCGCACGGAATACAAGTCCCTTATAACAATGTTGACTGAAGAAAACGCGCAACCTAAAAGTTGAGAGTTACGTTTTATTCAGCAAACATTCTTAGGACTTCAAGCCTGGGAGACAGCATCTCAGACAAACTTGAGAAAACTGTTCTGAAGAGGGAGGGGAAAAGCCAGGATATATAAGAGTTTTTCAGACAGAACCCGGTAGTCAGAACATCAAAAAGATTACTGTTAATTAGAGAAAACCAGACATCTCAAGTTAAGGAATGTCGCGCTTTTCTATGTATGGGAAGATGCAAGAGTCTGGGCTTTTGAAATCATTCCTTTGATGTGCACCTCAGCCACATGGGGCCAGCATCCTGTGCTTTCGCATCCTTAGGGTGGTGGCTTCTGTCTGATGGCTGCTAGCAGGCGGGCAACCTGTTTCCATTCTGAGGTCTCTCAGAAACCACTAACCACTGCTGAGTGGTTAGAATCAACTAAGCCCAAGATGGCAAAAGATTCGACCTCTACTAGGTCTCATTCTATACTCACTGTAATACGTCAGCTAAATGACACACCTATGGGTACCACAGTTCCGAGGCCGACCGTAAACGGCCAAAAGGTGGGCAGTGGCCCAGTTCCTGAACATCCTCGCCCCTCCCCCCAAATAATCGGAACAACACTCCCACTCGCTAGCTATGAAATGACCCAGTCCATAAAAACTAACCACGCCGGATTTTGGGCAGCTCTCACTTTCCGGGAGGACCCCATGCCCTAGGGCTGCTCTCACCTTCTGAGATGGACTGAATTCTGCCTATGGAATGTGTGCCTCTCTGAGTGAACCTGCTTCCACTTTCCTACGGCTCGCTCTCAACTTCGTTCCCGTGTGAAGCCAAGGATATCACTTGGCGGTCTGCCCCAGGCCCCGCCCCCGCCCAAGACCTGGGACGTGACGCGCCTCTCATGCCCCATTTCCTGCAACAGTCACACCCAGAGCCTCTCCCGTACTTGGCTCCCCAGAGACTTACACGCAGCCAGGCCAACGGGGCCCTTGATAGAGCTGAGCCTAGGAGGTTTGGGGGTCATCTGGTCTCGCCCCCATTTTTTTTTTTTTTTTTTGCGGTACGCGGGCCTCTCACTGTTGTGGCCTCTCCCGTTGCGGAGCACAGGCTCAGGACGTACAGGCTCAGCGGCCATGGCTTACGGGCCCAGCTGCTCCGCGGCATGTCGGATCTTCCTGGACCGGGGCACGAACCCGTGTCCCCTGCATCGGCAGGCGAACTCTTAACCACTGCGCCACCAGGGAAGCCCTCGCCCCCATTTTTGAGTATGCTGGGGAGAGGTCCTATATCCCATAATACCATAAACCATGTGCACCCAGGACTGTCCTTCTCGGCAGCCTCTGAAACAGCGGGTACCGTTTATCTTCACGCACTCAGTTTTCTCTACTGAAGATTTTTTCCCCCTGCTACAAGGTGCGCATACCAAATTTCCATAAGTCAATCACTGAGGGCTAATAAAAATGCCCAATAAATTCGGAATACACCTTCCGATGAGAACACCATATGCAAATGACAACATAATTCCATTATTAAACGTTACTCCCGAAGCACTTGTGCGAGGCTGAGCTATTTAAATTGTAGGTCCAGGATAATTGCTGTTGCAATTTCTGGCAGCAGCAAAGGCTGTAGTCCAAGGGCTATAACATATCACAGACTCTGCTGCCTGCCTTTGTTTTTCAGTGCAAACTACTTGCATTCTATTTACATATCAATGCAAACTTCCTTTCGCTAAATCATGCAAATGAAATAGCAGGGTTCGGCACAGCCCCACATGGAGCGCTGGGGATCACTCTGAGAGCTATTTCTTTTTTATTTACCCCAGATCCCCAAACATTTGGGCTGGCCAGGCCGGTAATGCAATTACTCTGAATCTCTGGCTCAAACACGCTTGTGTTTACGGTGCCCGTTTGATCTGTCTTGGTTAGAGATTAGAGGGGCAGGAGTCAGCTCCAAGCCCTCGCTAAATCGCTGGTGTGCTGAGCGGAGAGGTGGGATTCGTTGTGAGCGACGCCGCCGGGGGATGCTAAAGTGTCTGGCTTTTTTTTTTTTTTTTTAACTTTAGAAATTGCACACTCTTGACTCCACACTTTTCTAATTGTCAGCTGAGTCACAGTTTGGTTTTCGGGGAGTGCGTGCAGGCACAGAGCTCCTCTTCGATTCACACTCAGACAGAGATGCTCACGCAATCAGGAGACAAGGATGTGAGAGTCACCGTCTGTGTTGACAGAGATGTCACATCTCTGCTGTGACTGGGTCATAATTCACCCCTTTCCCTAAATGGTTCCAAAATGAAATGATGAGTAATTGTGAAGGCATAAGACCTGTGAGATGTCAAATGGCCAAATAACAAAAAAATCCCTGCCATTCAGTCCCGTGCATCGTCTGTTCCAGCTGACACAGTCTGCTCCGTGGCACTGCACTGCCGTCTCCACTGATCCGTCTCGCGTTCTGTGTATTTCATCTCTGGATTTCCCCGGATAAACGCCACGCTCCCTGAGAGCAAAATTTAATGTTTCTTTTTGTTTATGTTCACAGGATCACCCTGTGACAACACACCAGGGCCTGGGAGCCCCAGAGCTGCCTGGGGGTCAGGGGGTGTGGCTCTGTCCAGGTGGGGCTGCCCCCCTACTGCTGGTCCTCTGGGAACAGGCGAGGAGTCGAGGAGTGTCTGGTTGATTACATGACGTCTCTGTTACAAATTAAGGACACTCTAGGGACAGGGCAGATCTGGGAACCCCTGACCTGCACTTGCAATGATCCCCGCGTTCGGGTCACTTCCCTGACCAGCCAGCAGAGATTCCTCAGGCTGGGACCGCCCTCAGCATGGACTCTGTGAGGAGCTGGCATTATTTCTCAGCTCTGAGCTCATGCGGAGCCCGCTGCGGCACCAGCACCAGGCAGAGCCTCAGCTACGTCATGCAGGGCAGGGCTTCTTAGCACTATGACGATTTGGGCCAGATGATCCTCCGTGACGGAGGCAGCCCTGGGCCCTGCAGGCGTTGGGCAGCATCCCTGGCCTCTCCCCACTGGAGGCAGGGTCACCTCTCAGTCCCGACAGTCGGAAATGTCTGGGGCACGACCTCCCCGGACAGAAAATGGACTTAAGGTGTAAGGGGTTAGGGATGCCTGTTTGCCCGAGCCACACCGACTCCGGGTGTCCGCAGAGCTTCCAGGGATGAGCGGGCAAGGAAGGTGCCGGTGAGGCGCTCAGTGCGGCAGGACGGGACCCCTCTGGACCTCATCCCATCCATCGCAAGAGCCAGCTAAAGAACGTTGCTCACCACCCGCTTCTGCAAGGGTGAAGGCGCTGCCACGCAGTCGCTGGCCCTCCACACGCCCTGACAGGGGTTCAGGGAGGTCAGGATGAGGCGTCTGTGCTCTGGGAAAACTGGTAGCCAGGCCCTCAGATGGTGAGCTCTTCTTTTCAGGAGAAAGATTTATGAACACCAATGCTTGCACCTTCCCATGTTTAGAAAAGCACTAAAACCATCAGCTAAGGTACTGTTTCTCGTAGCTGGCAGCAGATTGCGTGGAGCCCCTTCACCAACATCACAGCTTATTGTCAACCACAAACTGGCGCTCGCCAGCTACCTCTACGAGGATTAAATCCTGAGCCGTTCCTGAGCCGTTGCAGCTGCTGACCTTCAACCCCGCCCCCGGAAAGGAGTTCAGGGTGGAGATCAGGAAGGAGGCTCTCCACGCTCCGGGAAAGACTGGCAGAACAGGTCCTCAGAGAGTTAGATATTTTCAGGAGCTGATCTCATGAGTCCGATTCTTGTATCTCCTCATATCTAGAAAACCACTAAAATCCTTCATGGTGACGACGGCTCTCCATGACTAGCAGAAACCTTCTGCAGAAAATATGTGCTTGACTGCATGGACTCCCCCTTCACCAAAATCGCTTATGTACTGACCTCCCCCCACCCCCGCCTCTTTGGAGCAGGTTCTCAGAGCTCTCTGAACTGCTGTCTCCTGGGCTATAGCCCTCATTTTGCCCCAGATAAAACTTAACTCGCAACTCTCACGTTGTGCGCTTTTTTTAAGTAGACAATATTGACCCTATCCCCAGCTTCCTTGGAGCCATTCCTCAGAGCTACTAAGAGGCTGTCTGCTGGGCTATAGTCCTCAGGAACTTCCCGAATAATGCGGAAACTCAGAGCTGTCATGTTGTGTGTTTTTATTTCAGATGACAGAAGGAAAGATTTTATATCGCTGAGGAAGCACTTTTCCTTAAGAACAGACAGCTTGAATAGCAGTGACTTAGGCAATCAAGGCATTTCAAGATCCCACAGGATAAGACGTTGCAGCAATGTCATCGGGGAGCTCGCTCTTTCCGTCTTCCTGATCTGCTCCCATGTCCTCTCGCTGATAGCTTCATGGTGGCAAGATGGCTGCCACAACGCCAAGCATCACAGCCATGCTCAAAGAGGGAAGAGACAGGCTGGGCTGCTTCTATGTTTTTCATCGGTAAAGCAGGAAATTGATGTTCTCTGGAAGCTCCCTGCAGACTTGCCTTTAGGTTCTGGTAACCAGATCTGGTCACATGGTCACCTTTGCTGCGAGGCTGGCTGGGGAGTTGGGGGTGGTGTGGGAGAAGGGCTATGTCATTACTTTATCATCGTCATCCATTTTCATTAGTGGTGACGTGTTTTCTCTCTTTCCTGCATTATGAGGGTGCTTTTGTTATGCCTCTGCTTTCAGTAATGTGATAACTTTGATTTCAGTGACTACAGTGTTTTCCTGAGTTCCAGCCAGGACACAGGGATGCGGAGATTGGGTGGGGCCTGGGGGTGAGGGGGGCACCTCAGGTTTCCTTCCATCCTTCAGATTGTGACCAGATGGCCCGGGCTCCTCTTGGATGTTGATAAGCCTGTCCCATCTCATGATCAGTGAGTCCAGATCCCGGATGGAAAGATTAAAACAAGACCACGCCTCAGACGCAGCCTCACTTTGGCTGCATTCACGTTCTCCAGAATTTTGGTGAGAAAAGTGTAGCTTTAATTTTTCCTACTTTTTGATTATGAAAAATTTCAAATATACACAAAAGCAGAGAGAAAAATATACTGAATCCTGAATTCACATCACCCAACTTCAATGATCAAATCTTGCCTGACCTTGTATCACCTCTATACACTTATTTCCTTCTATCTTGGATTATTTTGAAGTAAATTCTAGACATTCTTTACTCTTTAAAGTAAAAGTTTCTACATAGGTCTGTCAAAGATAAACTAAAATTTTAAAGCATAACTTTGATAATTATTATACCCAAATTTAGCAGAGATTTCTTAGTACCGTCAGATAGAGTGAGCACTCAAATTTCTCCAGTTGTCTTCTAGCTTTTTCTGCTTCTTGGTTGAATCAAAATAAAGTCCATGAATTGTAACTGGTTGAAATGACTTTCAGTCTCTTTTAATCTCTACGTTCCTCCTCTTTCTCTTTTTGTTTTCATTGTTTCATTTCTTTCTTTTTTTTTTTGCGGTACGCGGGCCTCTCACTGTTGTGGCCTCTCCCGTTGCGGAGCACAGGCTCCGGACGCGCAGGCTCAGCGGCCATGGCTCATGGGCCCAGCCGCTCCGCGGCACGTGGGATCCTCCCGGACCGGGGCACGAACCCGCGTCCCCTGCATCGGCAGGCGGACTCTCCACCGCTGCGCCACCAGGGAAGCCCCATTGTTTCATTTCTAACGGCTGTTGAAGAGACTGACTCATTTCTCCGTAGAACTTTCCAGAGCATGGATTTTGCCTGTTGCACCCCTGCCCCTTGGCCTTCTGTTTTGGAGTCAGTGAGACTTAACAAGATACAGGTTTGATTTCCTTGACAGCTCCTTCCAGCTGCAGAGTGCACTGCCGTCAGGAGATAGGTTTGTCTGGTTGCTTCCATGCTGGGGATACTAAGAACTGAGGGTGAGTCCATAGATGTATTAATTAATAATTAATATTAATGATTAATATAATTATTAATTGTAAGCAGGTAACATTCCAATATCCTTCTATTATTCCTTTTCTGTTTCCTACCTAGAATACTTATATAACAGAGAACCTTCTCCTTTCAACAACTTGGTTACCCTCAAGTACAGTTCTTACAGGAAAAGCAGAATCAATGCCCAGATCTACTTTTATTGACTGTTTAACCTAATCGTCTGGTTCCTTAGCTTTCTTCAGAGACGGCCAAGGAGGTTTGCTTCCTGCACCATCACGAGTAAATCTCGTAAACACACTCAGAGTGTTTCAGTGCATTGCGATTATTGCCCTTCTGACAACAATGACACGAGACCTCCGACCTGGTATTTTAGTCTCTGATCACAGCTTTGTTCTTCAGTATAACAAGATGTAAGGCTCAGTCCTGAAACTGGCTATTTCTTCAAGGAGTGGTGGTTCCTATAGATGGGAAGTGATATTTAAATACCATCATCTAAGGTCTTTGCTACTGGATTGGCCAATGATTCAAGGGCTTTTCAGAAGACAGAGCTGGTAAACAGGCATTTTTAAAATATAAAAATATATCATGAGCTCTTGTGACAATTATTTTTCAAGTCCAGGGCTCCACTGACATGATTGATTCTTATTAACAGGACATTTGTACCTCCTGTCACTCAGAGCCCAGGTGTCACTTTTCTAAGACGCTGACAAGGTTCTCCCCACAGCACATCTTAGACCAACAATACCAACGTATGGAAATCAGTGTGACTGAACATGATTTTAGGTTTTAAGGTCTGCAGTAACATGTGCCACTGGGGTATGTCTCACTTGGGATGCCCAGCTAAATTTTTGTATTTTAAGGTTAATTGGAATAGTTACTCTCTATGTGTTTATGCCACAAACTGGATACAACTGGGTTTATTGATCTGATTTTATTTTCTATCTTTTTGCTTTTAAAGTTTTTTTCTATTGTATTCTTCAATTTGGAATGACCATCCAATTTGTCTTATTACAGATTCCGATTTTCCTAAAATTCTCCATTTCATCCATTTTGCTGTCTTTTCCTCAGTTTTCTTTAACACGGTAACCACAGCGGTTTTAAAACCTTCTTCACTCACTCTAGTACGGGGACGGTCTGCAGGTTTACTTCTATTGTGTATCTTTTTCCTCCCGACCACCCATCAAATTCTTCTGCTTCATTTCTTGTCTAGTATTTTTTTTTATTGTGTGTTTTTATGATCTGTTCCCCATCAGCAGAATACTCATTACTTTTAAGTGCATAAGGAACATTTACCAAGACAGATCACACTCTGAGTCAGGAGACAAACCTCAACAAGCTTAAAAGAATGAAAATTAAACAGAGTAGATTCTCTGACATCATTAGCATTGGACTTGGGAAATGTGCATTAAAGCCATGTGGAGGTACTGCTACGTCTATCAGAATGGCTAAAGTAAAAATTACTGATAATACTAAGTACTGCCAGGGACGAGGAGAAGCTGGGACCGTCACGCCTCGCTGGCGGGGATGCAAAATGGTGTAGCCATGCTGGAGGATGGTGTGACAATTTCTTCCAAAGTCAAACCTACCTTAACTCCACAACTCACTTCCCTCCCCTCAGTATTTACCCAAGTGAATTGAAAACGTGTGTCCACATAAAGATCTGAACTTGAATGTCTATAGATCTATTCATGATTGCTCAAAACCGGATGCGATTCACCAAAAAGCGTACATGGGTCGCAAACAAATGACACATCCTTGGACAGGTGAGGAGCTAAACTAACTCTGGGGCATTGTAGAATGGTGTTCTACTCAGCTAGGAAGGGGGGCGGTTGACACACACAATGTGGACGGAGAAAGTCAGCCTCAAATGGTTACACGCCGTGTGTGATACCATTTGTGTGATCTTCTAAATGAGAGAAAACCGTAGTGATGGAGGGCTGGCCAGTGGTTTCCAGGGCTTAGAAATGGGGTGGCGGGGTGACTGTAAAGAGCCCGCACAAGGGAATTCTGGGGATGATGGAATCGTCCTATATCCCGATTGTGGTGGCGGTCATGTGAATCTGTATATGTTAAAATTAATAAAACTATACACCCCAAATCGTAAATTTTACTATACGATAATTAAAAATTAAAATTAATTACAATAACGATAAACTATAACCCTGAGCTTGTGTTGTTTTTAATGTGGTTGGTACTAAACAGTAAGGAAGGTGTCCGTAATCATGGCCTGTTTGATACCTGGATTTGCAGATGATATTTTATGTGTTACTTAATTTCTAGCAAAACTCTTTAAGTGTGATTATTTTAATCTTTCTCATATGGAATTTGAAACGGAGTGAAGGTAGATAATTTTTTCAAGATCTGAGGCTTCAACTGCGTCCTTCCTGTTGCTTTCTGTACTCACTGAGCATCTTCACCATAATGGAAAGAGAACGGGCAGAAATGGAAACCAAGCGGTAAACAGCCACCTTCTCATTTTTTTTCAGCTCATTTCTTCCTCTCTCACACACACACACCCCTCTGGACACAAGAGTTTGCATGTCTTCACCACCCACTGGTCAGTCACCTCTGTGTAACCAAGTCCACTGGGTGTGTTTCTACCCTCGTGCCTATACCGGTGATTCCTGCTTCCTTCTCGAAGCCCCACCCCCTTGGCTTCCTCAGTCATTCTCTGGTTTTCCTTCGCTTCTCTGGCCTCGCTGCCAGCTCATCTGTAGGCTCCCTTCCTCTCTCCACCCACCCAAGCTCTTGTTCTTCAACACTGGGATCTAGGACTACCCCACCCGTCAGCATCACCTTCTCCCCAAGGACGGCACCAGTGTCCTTGGTCCCCGTGAATCCTGCACGGAAATGATTCCCACACGCACCTCCAGCCCAGGCATCTCCCCTGAATCCAGGTCTACGAATTTTTTTCTTAGATGCCCCAGAGGACCCGAAACTCACAAGTCCAAGAACGGACTCATGTTCAATCCAAAACTTGGTAAAAGGCACTGCCACCTGCCCGGGTACGAAGTCCAGACACCTTGGAGCCACTCGTGACCACTTCATCCCCTCGCTTCACAGCCAGGCCCGGTCAATCTCTCCTCCTGGATGTCGCCAGTAGGCTCGACATCTGCTCCCTCACACGCCACTTCCACCCCCATTGGGAGCTCTTGTCTGGACAGACGGCACGGCCTGCAGACTCACCTGCTTGAACTCATGTGAGCACAGCTCGAATCCTGTCTTCCCACTGCAGGTAGAGTGAGCGTGTTCAAAGGAAATTCTGACTCCATCACCCCAAATTCATTTCTCTCTCACGTCCTCCAAGCCCTCTCCTCTGCTCCGCTCTACTTAACAGCCACGACAGCCCTACTGTTCTCTCCGGTCTCACCCCTCCTATCAGCCCCTCAGTCCTTCTGATCCTTCGCTCCCCCGACGACAGGGTCTTGGTGTATTTCCCCCCGACCCTCTTCCACCTTCTTGGCTTCTATGAATCCATCAAATATCAGATTTTTCACTACAAGCTGAACGGGCTTAACCCCACCGTTACACCATCTCATTGCACCGAGTCGCGTTGGATGGCTGCGTGGTCACTGTCGAGGCTGGGAGTCCTCGAGGTCTGGGCCCTTTCTGTCTTGTGCGCTGGCCATGTACTCCAAAAATATGTCCTCCTCGCAGCCACACGGATGCACCCCTAGGAGCCACTCTGGATGGCTCGTCCCCCGAGGACCTTGTTCTCACCCCTGACTTAATCAGTTCTAGCGAGCCACAGCTTCCTCTTGCAGCATTTATCATGGGAAATGCATAGGTATTGGATGGCTGTCTTCCCAGATCAACGAGAAGCTTCAGGGAGAGGGGCACGGGTCCTGGTGTTGGACGGTCACTTGGAGCCAGGCCTGGCCACGGAGCTCAGGGTGGCCTCACTCAGCTGGAGGCCCAGTGGGCAGGGCCTGGTTCACGGAGACATTGTCTGCATTTAGCATCTTGCTGGGGTCACCACCTGATTTTAAGATTTAAAAAATCTTGACGAGAAGAGAAAGCTGTTATTTAAAATGTGCAGATGCCTGTCGACCTCGAGAGACAGACAAGCCAGACCCCTCTGGAAGCTGATTGTAACTTGGTTCCTGGAAAATGCGCAGGACGGCCCTACATAGTAATTCAGACCAAGGAATGAAATGATCTGCTTGGCAATGGGAAAAGGTACGTCTTTAATTGTGGGAGTGACTGTGGTCCAACGAGGGCTCAGAGTACTTCTCGAGTTTCTGTGTTTCTGCCCTTTGGAGGAAGGTGGTCCAACGAGGGCTCAGAGTACTTCTCGAGTTTCTGTGTTTCTGCCCTTTGGAGGAAGGTGGTCCAACGAGGGCTCAGAGTACTTCTCGAGTTTCTGTGTTTCTGCCCTTTGGAGGAAGGTGGTCCAACGAGGGCTCAGAGTACTTCTCGAGTTTCTGTGTTTCTGCCCTTTGGAGGAAGGTGGTCCAACGAGAGCTCAGAGTACTTCTCGAGTTTCTGTGTTTCTGCCCTTTGGAGGAAGGGACAGGTGAGCAACGGGTCTTGGCCGAACTGGCACTTTGTGCCCGGGGTGCACCACGTGGGCTGCCCTCTGGGTGGGTGTTCTTACTCCAGAGGGATTTGTCAGATGTGCACAGGAGACCCAAGGCCTGGCTTCCTGAGCTCTGCAGTTACCCGGTGAGTGCACCCGTGGAGGGAGACAGAGCCCCCAGGACGGGCTGGGAGGGGACGAACACCCAAAGATGCACCCTGACCAAGGAGGAGAGCTTGGAAGGGTCTGAGTGAGGCAGGCAGACGCCACGGTTGCCCCCTCACGCCCCGGTTCACCACCTGGGCCCTGGTCCGCATCCCAGGGGAGCTGGTCTCCGTTAGGGGCTGTGTGTCTGTTGCCACTTTTTAGGCAAATTGCATCCTTTGGTGCCCAGATGGACGCTTGCAGAGCTTCTGGGAATCTGCGGTGTTTGGTTATGAGAGGGAGTCCAGGAGACACGTGGGGAGGGGTGTCTGGCCGAGGGGGGGCGCTGTGCCCACCCCCGTGTCTCAAGTGTGGACGGCAGGAGGCACACCCGGTGACGCTGACGTGGGGGGATTAGTCTGGACTCCCGGGTGGGGAAGCAGCTGGCCCAAGGGCACAAGGAAATCTACTGTGAATTAATAACGGCAGATCCAGGCAGATGGAGAAAGTGAAACACTAATCAGAGAGCAGATCAAAGACGTGGAAAAACAAGGTTGGAGCGCGTGCTGCCCCTCAGACACCTCTCCACGAGGTCGGTGGTGATGCCTGTTCAGTCCTTGAATCCCCTCGCTCCACGGCCTCCTCTGCCCTGTCTGCCCAAATCCGCTCCTGGCAGGGCTGAGACCTGAGCGTCTCCCCTCTCCCCATGGCGGCGCCTGGGTGCACCGGCCGCAGAGACAAGTGTGCATGGCCGCGGAGTGGCCACGGCTCGGAGCAGCAGGCGTCCCGAGAGATGTGAACGTGGCTGGGGCGGGCGGTGTTCGAGCATCTCCTCAAAGTGGATCTTCCCATTGGTAACAGTGTAATAACACAGAGACAGGCGTCAGGATCTTCCTGGTCCACGTCGGTGGCCGTATCTGGGTTTTCACAGAGTGCCGTCAGGATTTACATCTTCCAATTTCTGTGCCCATGAAAAATGATCCACGTGCTGTTCTCTGCAGTGAGAGGTCGGCAGCCGGCCGCCTAAGACTCTGAAATCAATCCTGCGGGTGCCCGCGCGCACCCTGGGCAGAGACGGGGATGCCGGCTCTGCATGGGAGCCAGGCCTCCCACAGGAGCTCGAAATTGGAGCAGCGGGTCTGGACCACACTTTCCTGCCCTCCAGGAGCGACGGTGACGTGCAGAGACTCGTAGTCACAGCTGAGGAAGTGGCCGCTCCTGTCACCAAGGGACTGGATCTCAGGGATATCGCTCGTTACCCTGGGTGCACGGCACGGCCCCTCTACCAGGAGGGACACGGCCCGCGGCTTGGTGGTGCTGAGGGAGGGTCCCCCCCAGGATGACTGCCCACAGGCAGCGAAGGAGAGCCCAGCCCCAGGGGATGACAGCGAGAACGCCCAAAGGCTTGCCCTCCCCGTGGGCCCCTCCTGCCACCTGCTCTGCCCACTGGGCTTGCCCTCCCTGTCCCCTCCCCTCCCCTCATCCCATGCAGGGTCCCGGGCTCTGGCTGACCCACGTGCCCACGCCCACGCCCCCCACCCCCCCACCCCACCCCCGTCCCCGCCTGAGGCCACACCCCCAGGCCTCTGCACACCGGCCTCCTGGGTGAGAGGCACCAGGGTCCCCTTCCCTGACCCCCGTGTGGAGTGAGAGACCCCACAGCCCCTCTGCGTCCGTGGAGACACTCCTCCTGCGAGCTGCCTCTTCCAGGCCTGGCGACGGGCCCAGGTCTCAGGTTCCGCTTTTCAGGGACGGTTCCAGCCACTTGGGAACCGTGTCCTTGGCTTCCAGGCCTCAGACCAGCAGGGGCATCATGCCAACCCCGTCTGCCGCTCCGTGCAGGCCGGTGCAGGGCAGTGCTCAGCCCTGCTGAGCCGGGGCTCGACCTCCCCGTCGACTGCTGTCCAGGGTAGGAGGGGGATGTGGGGGCTGCGTCCCTCGGCTCTGCCCCCCACACCTGCCCTGGGCCTGGCTGGAAGCCGATTGAACAGGCCAGGGGGTCACGGGGGCAGAGGACAGGTCCGACACACGTGCCCTCTGCCCTCTGCTCCAGGGGCTATGGGTGCCGTGCTGAGAGTGCAGCGTCCCGGCCGCCTCTCCGTCCGTCTCTGCCCCCGTGACCTTGAGGAATGTCCCTCAGCCGAATGCGTAAACCCGGGACAGCCAGGGTGTGCCGCCGCTTCACCACGCGCGTGTGGCGGGGGCCCTGCCACCCCTCTTCTCGGGGAGCAAAAGGGGACGCATGTGCTTAGACCACCCGCCTCCCGGATGGCGGTGACGGTGTCCCAGGCGGATGCACACACACACGTGTATGGTCTGTGTCTGACACGTACCTCATAAAGTTGAAGGAAAACAAAACCAGTGCCCCCAGGGGACCAGGAGGTGGACAGAGGCAGAGGCAGGGTTTCGGCCCAGGGTCTCCGGGCTCAGGGAGGGGCCCCGAGGGCGCCGGATCGGGGCACCCTGCCCTCGGCAACAAGGCAGGAGGCTGGCGCGAGACCCAGCTCCCTTCACACCCGGGTAAGCCGGGCCTCCTGGGAACTCGGGCACACTTGTCCCTCACTAAGAGTAAAAACCCAGATCCCCAAGACAAGGGTGCCCCCTCCTGCCGCTGAGAGAGGGCGTGAGGGGACGGAAGGGGGGCCTGGCCTCACGGGACTAGTGCCGGGGTCTGCACCTACAATGATCTCAAACCATCTTTGCAAAAGTAAAGGAGATAAGTAAGCCCAGCGATGGGTTTTTAATTTCAGTTTTTTAAAGAAAATAATTTTGTATCAGGTTCATTCTTTTACTTGACACTAGTTTTTCAGCTGGAAAACCAGCCCCCAGCTAAGATAAATTTCAGCTAAGCCCTGGAATGGAATCCAATTTAGACGTTCCACTAATTCAGCGAAGCTCCTTAATGGGCTTCTGCCTTTGGAGCCCATTTGCGGGCATGTGCCGTTCTGTTTGCTAAGCAGATCAGGAGATAAATGCGTGACGTATTTATGGCTGACCATTATTCCCTTTAATATCCACTCTGGAGAGTGTAGTTCTGATTACGATTAACGTGCTTTTATTCCAGGTTAGCAGTAATTGAGTGAACCCGGCAATTTGCACTTTGATTCTCTCTGTTAAGTAACTGGCGATCACACGCCACCATTGGGGATAACACGTTCAACAGCCCGGCTTCTGCCAGTGTATTTAAAAAGGGCTCCTGAGTGCCTGTTGCCACACGTGGACAAGAGGCGCAGACGGTGGCTTCTGAGGCCTCTGCACACGCTTTTCCAGGCGAGGAGTCTGGGACCATCCCCGGGGACGATGAGGCCCGTCCCTATTTGCTCCTGATTTGAGCCCAGTAAACGGGGTGTCGGCAGCTCACCCGGCAGGTCAGCTGGAGTCCCAGCTGCAAGGTCCACCTTGGGCTTGCGGTCCTGCAAATGCGTCCACGAGGGACCTTGCCTTCTAGCACGGGGTGGGGGGCAGGTCCTGGGAGAAAGACCCAGCCAGTGAGGCTGCTGGGAGCTGCGGGCAGAGGTGCAACATGGCTGGTGGGGTGAGCCTGGGGTTTCCAGCGAGAGGGCAGCTCGTGAGGCCCTGAGGCAGAAGCGTGTGGTGTGGTCAAGTAATGGCCAGGGAGACCAGGAGGGGCGGCCCTGGAAGGGGAGGAGAGCCTGGCGGGGGTGACCAGACCCAGTGTCCTTGAGGGCACGGCCCCTCACGGTGGGAGCAGTCCTGGCGGGGGCAGGGGGGTCGGGCCTTGGGGTTTGCTCTGGGGCCTTTGTCGCACTTGGACCCTCCGCGGCCCCAGCCAGCTGCCCGTCTGTCCACGTGGCTCCCAGCATCCTGACTGCCCCCCACGGGGCACCTTCAGGAGTCTGACTGGGGGGTGCGCACTGGAGAGGGTCTTCTTGCCCTGTGGATGGGGGTCCCCGGAGGTGTACGCGCTCCTGGGCAGCTGTGTGAGCGGCTGAGACGTAGCCTGAGAGCTGAGGGCGCTCCTCTCGGAAACGCGTCCCCCAGGAGCCTGGCGCTGCAGACTCCGTGGCGGGGAGCCGGGCAGAGGCCTCACGGATGTTCCAGAACTGCCTCTCCTCCCCCAGCCCAGGCGTGGCCAGGGACCTTCAAGTGACCTCCAGACCAACCGCCGCCAGACCTCCAGTCCCTCTAGCAAACCCCTTGTCAGGAGCCTTCAGGAGGGAGCACAGGGGCCCGGGGCTTCAGGCGGGTGGGGGGCTTGGCGGGAGGGTCACGAACTGCAAACCCTGTTTCCAGAGAAGCCCTAGAGGGTGACCCGGGACCCGTGGGGCTGCCATGAGCTGCGACCGCCTCTGAGAGGCCCCTGAGGAGCCCGGCGGTGCGGGGACAGGCAGGGTCCTCCCCCAGGAAACGCAGAGGCCTCCTGTCCGGAGCGGGGGCTCGCGGAGAAGGCAGACGGCGGCCGCGGCGGGATCCTCGTGCCGGTGGGATCCTCGTGCTGGTGGGATCCTCGTGCCGGTGGACTCACACCCCTGGCCCCGGCGGGGCGCCTGCTGGGCCTGAGGTGGGTGCGGAGGCCAGAATGCTAGTCCTGTCCTGATGGAGGGAGCAAACCGAGGGCGAGCCCGGCAGAGGCGGTGCGGAAGAGCTCCGTCCTGCGCGCCCGCCCACACCGGCCCTGACCCCTCAGGACCTGGGGCCCTGGCTGAGCGGCGCCTCCTTCCCGGCTCGCGGGGACTGAGCTGCGTGGCTGAGTCACTGACGGCCCATCCCGGACAGGTGGGGGCCGTGGGTCTGGCCATCCTTCCAGGGTCTCAGCCTCACCCTGGAGTGGGTCCGTGTCTGGGGGCGCGGCCAGGACTGGGTGCAGCGGCAGCCCCGTTACCGCTGCTGCGAAACCCCTGGCTGCGGCACCTGAGGACCCGCCAGTGCAGATACACCCTGGTGCCTGTCACGGCCTCTTCCTGTCGCACGCAGGGTGGGTTTCCCGGGTCTGACGGCCGTGAGGCCGGCTTCAGCTCTGCATTCGGCCACCCGAATGTTGGAGGAGAGACATCGCTCTCCTCGGCCACCTGTGTTGCCTTTGCTCTAACCTCCCGCCTCTCCCTCACCGTGCGGGTGGGTAACTGTGCGTTTCCATGCCGAGGAGGTCTTCGTGGGGTCCTCACAGTGGGTTGTGTGGGGTCTGGGTGCTCATCTTCGCTCGTCAGGGGCTCTAGGGAAGGAGGCTGGGGCTCGGGACACTGGGGTGACTCCGGGAAACAGCTGCGGGCCCCCCCGGGAGGGAGGGGGCGGGAGGGAGCAACGCAGTGGGAGGAGGTCACCCTGATGGACACAACTGGGCAGCGGGGAGCGGCGGCCATACAGCCCACCCGAGAAGGGCCTCCTCTCTTCCCACAGGGAGTCATTTATGAGCCTGTTTTAAAGGAACCCACTGGTCTCAGCAGATGATGAGCTGACTGAGGCGGGTGTCAGGGGTCCTCAGGCGCCTCTGTTGGCTGGTACCCCCCCCCCCCCCAAGGAAAGACCTTTGTCTGTGGGCTCTGTGTCCTCTCCCCCACTCCCAACCTTCTAGACGCTCGGGAGTTTGTGAAGTGGTGCGGGGACTTTGGGGGAGGGAAGTGATGTTCAGAGAAAGGCTTTTCCTCCCTGATGAGCTGTCCCATGGGTGTCTCCCCTCCAGCCTCGCTCAGGTGTGCAGGTTCAGGTGGGGCCAGGTGGAGACTCAGATGGAGCCGCTGCGTGATTTTGCCCAAGAGAGAGGGTGCAGCAAGGCAGGAGCCGAGGGGCGGAGGGTGGGCTTCAGGGAGCGCGCCTCATCGCGGGGGTGCCCTCCTTCCCGCCCTCGTCCTGGGGGCACTCCTGCCCATTGCTGCTGCCCGGGAACAGAGCCCACCTCTCCGCGTCGTCGGGCCTGTGGTTCCGTGGCCCCGAGGGAGAGGAGGCTCCTGGCAGCAGAGTGGCCCTGGCAGACACCTGCCCAGCAGCTGGGGCAGCACATCTGCAAGGGGGACCCCCGAGGGGGCCTGTCTCCACGCCCATCCGCGCGCCATGCTTCTGCTCGGACAGGCTGACTGAACAGTGATAAATTGAGAACCTGGGTGCTGTGACCCCTTTCCTGCTCTGGGATTAAGAAGTCTGGCAGAGAAGACGTGGACTGCAATAGGATCTGGGGAAAGAACGCACTTTACACACGTGGGGATCCCCTCTGAGCGCATCTGCTGAGACCTGGAGACGCCAGAGTGGAGATGTGGTCCCGGCAGACCGGCCTGGGAGGCTCACCTGACCGCCGGGTCCTCTCTCTTCCTGTCCAGCCCCTCGTGGGGACGTCTTACCAGAGCCAGCACTGACCGGGCGCCCGGCCCCGGTACCTGCCTGTGCTTGAGCCCTTACAAGGCCCCCAGGTATCACCTCCGGGCATCCTCAGGGTGAGGATGAGTCAGGATGAGGGCGGGCGGCCTGGGAAGGGGCTGGGCGTAAGGGAAGGTGGCTGGAAAGTGCGCTTCGGAAGCTGGAAAGCAGCCCCCACGTGTGGGGTCTCGTCCCCCCCGCTAGGCAGCAGGACCCCTGCCCTGGTGGGTGCTGCACGGCCCACAGGGCCCTCAGCTGTGGGGGACGGAAGGCAGGGGGCTTGGGGTGCCCTGAGGATGAGGCAGCCAGGTGGACACCTGGGGAGAGGACCCAGGTGGAGGCATCAGCAGGTGGAAAGGTCGCTGGTGGCCAGAAAGGGGATGACGGGGGAGAGTCGTGTCCAGTAGTGAGAAGGAGGGGCTCCAGCCTGCCTGTGATGGGGTGTTGCAGGTTTCCAGCAGAGGAGAGGCCTGGCCTGACTTAGGCTGGTGCCAAGATTTTGTGAGGGAGGAGGGGGGAGAGGGAACCCCAGAACCTGGGGACCCCAGAGAGAACACTCTTCACTGGAACCGCCGCGGGGTGGGCGTGCCCCCAGTTTACAGACATCCTGCCCGTCCCGCCCACAGGGGCCGCCGACGGCTCTTCTTTCCCTGAAACCATGTCCTGGGACCTCCCCTGTCTGTCACCAGACACCATGGGTGTCCCTGAAAAACCTTTCTTCCTACCTGGGTCTCAGAGTTCTGCCCGAGGTGCGGGGGCATCACTTCCTCAGGGTCTCAGGGTTTGCGGGAGGAGGGGGCAGTACCAGCATCACTTGGACGGTGGGATGGACAAGCACAGCCCTTGGAAGTGGCCCATGGAGGTCTTTCCTGGGAGGGCTGCTGACTCTGCCCCAGAGGGCTTGGGGTTAGGGACCATCCCCTGCTGCTGTTCAAACCACTTGCACATTTTAACCTCCAGGAAGCACTGTGGTTTTTTCTGGCGGTCATGGGGCCCCACCTGGGGACTCTGGGCATAGCGTCGTCTTTGTCTTAGACCTTCCTTGTCATGCTCAAAGCAAGGTGCCCGTTGTTCACTTGAATAAATGTTGGATAAATATAACGTTTGCTGACTTTCTGAGTCTGAGATAAAACCCTTAAGCCTCCATCTCATGTCCTTAAAATGTGCAACTATTCCTTGAATTTGGCGTTGGATTTCAGGACTGTCATCCTCTATGAGGCACAAACTGTCACTTTGTTGCATTGTTTAATGAAGTTGTAAATGTCAAGACCGATTTAGTGCCTGGAGTGAAGATTCCTTCTGCTTTACCAGGCATCTGATTAAGGGTTTATATTTCATTTAAGTTTCCCTGTGTGGGCTAGAAATAAAGCATTTCTTCTGATTGATTTTGTGAACAAAACTATGTATCTTTCCAGTAGGTTCTTTGGTGTTTGAGGAAAAGTGTTCGTGGGAAATCGGCAGCTCGTGGGGTGTGGCGCGGGGGGCATCAGTGAACGTCGGTCCCAGCTTGTGATTCTGGGGGTGGGGGCTTTTGGACAGGCTCGACTGGTGGTTCTTTGTCCTAAGTGGGCTCAGGGACCTGTCTGGGGTTGGCTGACGGTCAGCTGACACAGGGTGCCTGGGGGCCTGAGCCTCACCTGCTCCAGGTGGCCAGCCCGGGTGTGTCTGCAGGGAGATGCTGAGCTGTCAGACATGACGACGGCCGGCACTTGTGTGTGCGCATGTCGGCCAGGAAGCCGTGGTGACCACCAGTGAAATCCAGAAGCAGGGCTTCCAAAGTTGAAAGGAAAAAAGAGAGATAATAAACAAGAACTTGACAAAACTTCAAAAAGGAGGGGAGAAAAAAGAGTACAGAAAGAGTAGAGTGAAAAGTAGATAAAATAGGAAAAAGGAAGAAACAGAATCAAGATTATTAATGAGGTATTAATGTGACTAGAATAAAATCTCCTTTAAGAGACAGAGAATGATAGACTGATTTAGATAACAAAACTCAGCTCTACGGTTTATATGAAAGACTTAATTAAGATCAAGTGGCATAGAAAGGTTGACTATAAATGAATGACAATTTTAACTTCATACAAGAGGAAAGTAGGTCATTATATAATGATAAATGGCCTAATTTATAAGAAATTGAATTGACTTGGCATAAACTGGTAAGGAACAAACAGTATAACAACTAAATATGTAGAGAAAAATCTACTAGAAAAGGCAGAAAACCATGAAAAAAAAAGCATCTGGAATATCTGAATGTACCTGTTTTGGAATTATACAGCTCTAGTAGGGAATAAATAAAAAAGAATATAGAGGTCATGAATATAAACCATATAATTTATATTCTTCAAATAGAAAACTCACATTTTGTCATATTTGTTGAATATATAAAAAATAGATTGCAGTTACCCACCTAGAAAATCTTAAACATTTAAAAAGCAGGAATATGGCAGGTTGTTTAATATGACATGCAAAAAGGGTTAGAGACCAGGAAATCTACTAACATAATACAATATACCAACAAATTCCAAAAGAAATGAAGACATTTTATAAAATCCCTAATTTATTCCTAATAAAAGCTGCAGCATCAGAGTTCTAAGACAGCCCAGCTGTAGAGCCCTGTGTGATCCCCACCCCTTGAATGTTGGCAGAAACTGCAAATATAATGAGAGATCAATCCCGTGATTATGTTGTGCTTTGGGGAAAACGGGAGATGATCCTAACGCCGAAAGCTCAGCTTCTCTGTACACCGGTGCCGAGCTGAATCTCGGAGACAGAGTTTTGGGTGAAGTAGAAAAGGATAGCTTTCCTACTTTGCCAGGCAAAGGGGGACACAGCAGGCTCCTGCCTCGAACAACTATGTGTCCCAACTTGGAGGAGGTAGTGAGAAGTTTTATAGTCATGATTCAGTGAGGGGGCGTGGTCAGCTCACGGACGTTCTTCTGATTGGCTGGTGGTGAGGTAATCGGGAGTCAGCATCACCAATCTTCTGGTTCCAACAGGTCTGGGGTCTCAGTGCTTGTGGGCAGCAGACAGTTAACTTTTCCACCTGGTGGGGGTTTTATCTGCGAAACATTCAAAGATAGTGTTGTGTGTATCCCTCAGGCGGGGACCAGGATCCTGCCCCAGGGCTGCACTATTGTTTCCCTCTTGACTGTTTGTTTCTCCCTGTGTCTGCATCCCCTCCCTTCCCTAATTAACAACTGCTTGAATCTTCCCCGTTGGAACTCAGGGAGGGTCATGGAGGCTGAAGGAAGCCTGTTTCCGGTAATCAAAGAAATGGGTGACCCAGAAAGCCTTTTGTGCCCAGGAGCCCCCCAGGGCCCCGCTCGCTATCAATCCTGGTGGACCTGACCTAATCAGGTGAGCTCTTTAATAGCTGAGCGTTTTCTCGGGCTAGAGGCAGAGGAGGAAACCAGAGAGACATGCTGCTGACCTCAACGCAGTATCGGCACCCACGCTGGGCCTGCCACGGGCCACGTGGAAGGAATGTAGATGGCCTCCAGGAGCTGGGAGTGGCCCCAGGCCGGAGCTGGCAGGAACACGGGTCCCCACGTACAGGTCAGCAAGGGGACGGACCCTGCCAGCTGTTTGAGGGAGGCTGGAGGGATTTCCGTCTCCAGAGGCGGATGCAACCATGAAGAGCTTCAGCCCATGAGACCTGGAGCAGCTAGGGCAGCCCCATCAGGTCCACACAGACAGGTACTTTAACAGCACGCTGAGTTCTGGAGGATGGAGCCCAAGCTCGGTGATGGGCAGGGCTGCTTCCTGGTGAGGTCTTTTTTCCTGGCTTGCTGGTGTTACAGACGGAATTGTGTCCCCACCGCCCCAAATTCATATGTTAAAGCCCTAAACCCGTATGTGACTGTTTGGAAATGGGGCCTTTCAAGAAGAATTGAGTTAAGTGGAGTCAAAGGGTGGGCCTAATTCAGTAGGGCTGGTGGCCTTATAAGGAGAGGAAGAGGCACCAGATTTCTCTCTCTCTAGGAAAGGCTGGGTGAGGACACAGTGAGAAGGCGGCAGTGTGCAAGCCAGGAAAACACCAGGGCATCTCCTGTGAAATGAGGGCCTCTGTCACTATTATACAGTGTGCTTTGGTGGCTCCAGATGTAATAAGAGAAATATTCAGTAATTAGTACAAACACTGGTGAAGCAAAGACATCTTTTTAGTTAATGATCTCATTGTACAGGTAAGAAACCAAAGAGATTATTTTATAAAAGAAAAAGAAAAAACGGCTGGAGTAATTTAAAAATTTCATAAAGTTTGCTGGATATAAGATAAAATTTCAAAATCTATAGATAGTCCTTATATTAGCAATGAGGAGTAGGAAATTAAAATCAGGAATTTATTTAAAATAAGTATGGATTTGGTATTAAAAACACCTATGGGAACAAGTGGGTAGTTTCTTCTTCAGCTTGGGCAGCTGTAAGGAAACACTGCAGACGGGGGCTTAAACTTACTTACAGTACGCAGTCCACAGCAGATGTGATCCCACATTCTCAGAGAGAAAGCCGTAATAAAAAAAGTCAGTTCTAGGGCTTCCCTGGTGGCACAGTGGTTGAGAGTCCGCCTGCCGATGCAGGGGACACGGGTTCGTGCCCCGGTCCAGGAAGATCCCACATGCCGCGGAGCGGCTGGGCCCGTGAGCCATGGCCGCTGAGCCTGCGAGTCCGGAGCCTGTGCTCTGCAACGGGAGGGGCCACAACAGTGAGAGACCCGCGAACTGCAAAAAAAAAAAAAAAAAAGTCAGTTCTCCCCAAACTAATACATAGAGTTAATGCAGGAGGGAAGCCCCAGCAGATTTATTATTAGGAATAGGTGGAATAAATGTCTCAGAACTGCCAAAAAATACCAAAAGAATTCATGGTGCCTGGAGGAATATTAAATAATCAAGCACTAAGTTACACAGATGCTGTAACAGACACAAGGCGGTCACCTCGTGGGGCTTCACAGTCAGGCCCCTGGAGCGAACAAGAGTCCAGGAATGAGTCCTGGTGCACCTGACAAAGGTGGGCGTGACTTTGGGTACATATGGCAACCAGGAACATGTCTGATCAATGCTCGTGTTCAGTGATCTGTGTTGCTGTGAACACGTGTAAATAAGAACATGTATAAACATTCGCCTCTGTCCCTTTGAAAACAAAGACCTCGATCAGTCTGGGTCAGAGGTGGTGGACCTGACGCGGCTCATCTGACTTCACCTCACCCCACGGAACCTCCATGTGGCTTCTCAGAGATCCCCAATCATGGGAGGGAGGGCTTCTCTGTTAAACCATAGACGCGTCTTTGTGCTTTTCCAGCTCAACAGAAGGGGAACCTCTGATAGAACCTTCTCTTAACATCACACGTTTAAAGAACTATTAACTGGAGGTGGGTTTGCGTGGAAAACCTCCTCTTCATCCATCGGCCCAGACGTGCAGGGCGGGAGGAGACGCAGGACGCACAGCTGGCCGTGGGAGCCTGGGCTGCAGGGTGGGGGGGGGGGCCCGCGGAGTGAGGGGTGGGAAGGGGGTGGACTCGGGCCCCTGGGCTCCCTGTGAGCTGTAGGTTCACCCCCAGCCCCTCTGCAGTGGCGCCTGCCAGAGGGAAGCTACCAGCCAGGGGACCGAGAACTGCTGGGGAGGACTCTACACTCCCTACACCCCAACAGTCCCGCCCCCTCCTCCCTCAGCCCCTTCCCAGGGGGGGACACCTGTGCTCCCCCAGGACAGCCCTGCTGCTCCCAGCTCCCTCCAGACCCTTCTCCACCCCCGTGGCCTCCCTGGACAGCTCCAAACACTGACCTGCCTGAGGAGTCCCAAGCCACCTCTAAGCTCCCCCCCAGCCCCCGAAGCCCACCCCAGCTCTCTCCCCTGCTCCCCCCTCCCTCCCTGCACTGGGCTGGAGCTCTCGGCACCCCCGGCTCACACCTCCAGGGATCTGCCCGGGAAGTCAGCCACGGCCGGCCACCACACTCCTTTCTGGGAGACGCTCCCCCGGCCCCTGCCAGCCCCCCACCGGCCTCCTCTGGCAGACCCCAGCCCAGCCAGGAGCGTCCGGGCGGCCTGAGCCTGAGTGGCTGGGACGGCCTCCGTGTCAGCTCCAAGACGACTCGGGTGGTTTGTAGCTGAGCAGGAAGGTCTCAGGTGAGGTCAGAATACGCCAGAGAGACGGGAGAACCAGAGGGGCAGCGGAGTCACCGTCAAGGCTCTGCTTTCCGGCTCCAAGGCTCTGAGCCGTGCATTCACCCCGAGCCCGATTCCCATGGACGAAGGCCCTCCTGGTCTTGATTCGGCAGACAGAGGCCCCCGCGGCCCCTGCCTCCGTCAGCTGCCCCGTGCACGGAGATCCTGAGGTCCCCGGGGGGTTGTGTGCCCAGGGGGCAGGAAAGGCGCACGCGGGTGAGGCCCAGGTAGGAGTCATTTATGCAGGTGGATGGGCGGTGGGCACCGGGCTCGCGCGGGGCACTGACTGCACGGGCCCTTCTCTCTCCCAAGAAGTCGCATCAATTCAATTTTCACCCCGAACCTCAGAGGTCGGTTCTATTACCGTCCCAATTGGCGGGTGAGAGAACCAAGGCTCACAGAATCGGAGCCCTTTTCTGAGGTGGTGTCACAGCTGCGTTCCCAGCCCCCCACATCTCCCAGTCTAGCCACCTCGTCCTGGTAGGGGTCCCGGAAGGACAGAGCAGTGGGCTGTGCAGCCCAGGGAGGTGAGGACCCAATAACGGGGTCGCCTGAGACCGGCCGCCTCCTCTCCTGCTCCTTGAAGGAAGCGCGCAGAACGCCCAGCCCCTGCCCGGTGCTGCGGGCCTTGCTGAGCTCCACTTGGCCCCAGCGTGCGGTGCTGGACCCCATGGTGGGGACCAGGTGGGTCGGAGCCACTCACGAAGACGCACGTCCTGGGGCCAACCAGCCCGCAGCTGGGAGGCGTTGGAGAATCAGCTGGTGTCCACCCCCCGAGGTGCTAGAAAGTGCCGAAAACACGTGAACCAAGTGGGTCGTTGCCGCCTTGAAACAGTCCTTGGTTTAGCAGGACAGACGAACGTGTGTCAGTGCTTCTTAAACCTCGGTGTGTAACAGCCACACACCACCCACCGAATGCGGGTGACCCAGCCTGGGGCTCTGCTTGGGGGGAGGTCCAGGGGGCTGCGTTTCAATGAGCAGTGTTGGCGATCTGATGCGTGTGGCGCTGGACCACCAGCAGGCAGATCTGAGCTAATCAGACGAGGAGAAGACAGGGTGGTGCCGCCTGCCCTACGCGACGCGGGGCGCACTTCCTGCAAACAGCTGAGGAGGCGCTCGCTACGTCACCGGCGATACCAGCGCTGTCTTCTCAGACTTCGATTGTTTTCGTTGCCAGCTGCTTCTGGGAGTGAAGACCAGCCAGGGCTACACCTTCCTCGAGTGCTTCTGGGGGATGAGACCGGCCTTCATAGCAAAAGCCCCCTGTGCCCAGCACACAGGTGTGGTTTGCTTCCAGGGCACTCACGAAGCATTCGCTTCAGTGGCTGATGGAGCAGGTGTGTGCTGGCCCCGGGAATCCAGAGGAGAAGGGCTTTCTCACCGGGCATGAATTTGTTTCCCAACTATCGACCGCGCGAGGTGAATAATTCATCACCGGTTGCTTCTTGTGGCTCTAGGAGGCTGACGAAGCCGCGGGGTTCTGGAGCCGCTCCAAGACCTGCTCTGAGGCGGAGAGGCGTCTCCTCTCACACCCTGCTTCTCATTTGTGCAGAAAGAGAGATGGAGGTCGGGGGGAGCGCGTGCCTGCAGCCTCCCTCCCCACCCGACCGGCCTGGCTGCCTCTGGTCCACCGCACCCTTGCCCTTCTCCCTTAATTTTCTCCCTAAACTGTAGGAGGTGTGTACGTGGCTTTGCTTAGGGGGTTACAGAGAAGTGCGGAGGAGAAAGAGAGTGAGGGAGAGGAAGCACAGAGGCAGAGGCTCGGCCACCATCACTGGGTACGGGGTCTCCCTGAAGCTCTGGGACCGCAGACCACCCAGCGAGGTGCCTCTGGGGGTCTTAGCAGGGTGCCCGCGGGGACTGGAGGAAATCGGCGAGGGTTCCTGGGGGAAGCGGTGATGCCCCTTCTTCCTCTCCCGTTGAGATGGCGGTGGATTATTCGAGAACTGCAGCACTGCCAGAGCAGGACTAGTATGGTCTGGTTTTCCTCCTGAGCATCTATTTTTTTCTGCATAAATTTTCTGAATGACATGTAGATAAATTCTTGAACTTATGAGTGTCCCTCTTGAGACAGGATTTCATCATCTTACCTATTTAACTAATTTATTAGTTACAATTACACCTCAAAATGGCATCAACGCTGGCATAATCAAAAACTACGCTTCAATTATTCATCAGCCTTTAATTAAGAAGCCCCGCTAAATTAATAAAAGCTTCAGAAGGAATGTGATGAAAACGACTCACAGAAAGTCTTGACCAACTTTTCTCCATCTCAGGAATTAAGTTTCCTCCTGCAAATTGCCACGAGCCCTCCTCCTAATGGACACGACACACAGGCACGCGAGAAAACCCCAGGGGCATGGAGAGAGCTGGTGAGCCTGGTGAGTGTGATACTAGGGGAAGGTTTTAAAGGTGCCCTGGGATTAGTCCACCAGCTCCGTTTTCCTGGTATCCGAGAGCGTGAGCGGCCCAAGGCTGCCTGCAAAGCTGTGGCGGGGGAATTGCCGGGGTGGGAGCTGGCCTTGGTGCTGACGTCCATCTAGGCCTCCCAGGACGGGGCCCCTCGGAGCTCCTGCTGCTTGTAGGAGGTGCGTCTCCCACCCGTCTTCTGAGTACCGTCTTCTGAGTGTTCAGCCTCAAACTGGGTGAGAAGTGTCTCCTTAATTTCTCTTTCTGATCTTTCTTTGTTAGTGTATAGGAATGCAAGAGATTTCTGTGTTTTAATTTTGTATCCTGCAACTTTACCAAATTCACTGAAGATCTCCAGTAGCTTTCTGGTAGCATCTTTAGGATTTTCTATGTATAGTATCATGTCATCTGCAAACAGTGACAGTTTAACTTCTTTTCCAATCCATCAACAGAAGAATGGGTAAAGGAGATGGGGTACATATATACAATGGAATATTACTCAGCCATAAAAAAGAATGAAACGATGCTGTTTGCAGCAACACAGATGGACCTAGAGATTATCATATTAAGTGAAGTAAGTCAGGCAGATCAAATATCATAGGATATCACTTATATGTGGAATCTAATAAAAATGATACAAATGAACTTTTTTACAAAACAGAAATAGACTCACAGATCTTGAAATCAAACCTATGGTTACCAAAGGGGAAACATGGGGGGAGGGATAAGTTAGAAGATTGGGATTGACATATACACACTACTATATATAAAAGAGGTAATCAACAAGGACCTACTATATAGCCCAGGCAACTCTGCTCAGTATTCTGTAATAACCTATATGGGAAAAGAATCTGAAAAAGAATGTACTTTGCTGTAAGCCTGAAACTAACACAGCATTGTAAATGAGCTATATTCCAATAAAATTTTTTTTAAAGTTTAAAAAATTGGGTAAGGAAATGCAGGAAGAACCGGGAAAGAGAGTCTATGCTAGTTCTGGTTCCAGGTGAGGGTCCAGTCCAGGTGAGGGTCCAGGTTTGGAATTCAGACGGGAGAGGAGCATGGTTAATTATTCCTGCCCAAACCCACACAGCTGGGTTCCTCCATCATTCATTTAGCGAACAGAGCAGAGAGAATAATTATGCTCCAGGGGTCAGAAGAGCCAGGGAGGTCCCTGGATCCTGCAGGTGAGAATGAGGCTGGAAGTGAGTTGACAGGCACCAGGCAGATGAGTGCAGATGCATGGGACAACCAGGGGGGACGCTGCCGGGGAGGCTCGTGATGTGGGGGACTCGCTGGGCCTGGGTTCCTTTCCGAGGTGGCCCAGCCCGGTGGGAGTGAGTGACGTGAGTCACTTTTATGTGTCCTGTGTCTGTGGACTCAGCTGTTTTCTCTTAGGGTGGATGCTAACTGCAGAGGTTATAAGTAGCTTATCTACTTATCTACAGACTAAGGCCCTCAGACTCAGTTGGAAGCCTGAACTCCAGGCCCAGGACCCCGTGGTCTGTCCTGGGGGAGGGCGTGTGGCTCAGGGAACTGCCCCCCAGGAAGTGGGTGTCCCCCTGCCGTTGCTTTCAGTGGAGAGCTTCGGCCGGGACAAGGGGCTCAGAACAGGTAAGAGAATGGGGTACCGCCTACAACAAAGGCAGTGCTGGCAGGTCCAACCCACTGGGCGACTCGCAGGGGTGCCCTTTCCAAGCTGACCTGGGGCTGTGGTGGGAAGACAGTGGCCATATCTAGATGCCACTCTGGTCTGGGGGTGCTGGTGCTAAGGGGCCACGACCGGTAGACACAATTTGAGAACCTATCAGTGCCTATTCTGGGATAGATTCCACAGGACACAGGAGGAGGGAAACCGGGGCATCTTCCCTTGGGGGCCTAGAAGGTAGCTTTTGAAGCAGCAGACACAGATAATGGGAATACCGTTATCATTTTCTACGATGATTTATGGGATGTTTTGAGCATGTGACAGGTTTTGTGATAGATGAAGCCATTATACATGCTTCCTCATTCTAATGGATAGATGTTATATGTCCCATCTTGTGGAAGTGGAGATGGAGACCTGGGCTGAGTCCCTGAATCACCACAACTGACCCAGCCGGGCTCCCGGGCAGGTCTGTTGTGCTCCACCGCATTTGGCAACAACCTACCGGTTACAGTGCCGAGGGGTCGGCAGCAGACACACCGCTCCCTGTTTCTCAGTGAAGACGCAGGGTCACCTAGGTTGTCAGCGAAGTTCCAACACAGACTATTATGTTTCCCAACATGTGTCTAAAATCCCTCTTACTCTCCAGAAATGTAGGGCAGCTGTGGATCCCCAGCTGACGGTCCGTGCCCTGGCAGGGGCGGGGTTGACGTGTTACTTCCTGGGGGCAGGGATGCTCCCTCTTCTCGAGCCCCTGCCCAGCATAGGTGGCCCTACATGCCAACTTCCCGGATCCCAGGACCCACTCTGTTCTGCAGGCACCTAAGATGACAGCTCCCTGTCCCCCAGCCTCTGACCCTGCGGGAAAGACCCCGGGGTGGACCAGCGAGGCCAGGGGGAAGAAAGGGCGGTGTCTGGACACTCTGAGAGGTCACCTCAGCCGTTAAGGGGGTGCAGCCCTGGAAGGGTGTGTCCACATGTCCTTAAAGTGCTGGGGTTCAGGGGTCTCTACCCTCTCAGGACTCCTGTGAAGTCACCAGCTGGCTCCACAGCCCAGCCCCCAGCAACGACAACGTTCACCCAAGGTCAGGCCCGGCACCAGGGGGGCAGCCTGCAGTGAAGACGAGCCCCCCCGGCCGGTCCCCCCACCGGATGCACGAGGGACATGGAGGTGAGTCTGGGAGGGACACAGGACCCGGAAGAGGACAGCAGGGAAGATGCCACGGAGGAGAGCCACACCCTTCTCTGAAAGACGCTGCCAGGAGCGTCATTTCTGGGAATTTATCAAGAGGTCTTGAAAAATGGCAGAACAAATAATGTAGGCAAGGTTAAGTCAAGCACTTCTGTGTTTGTCAGGATATTACTGAGACGGTAGCTGCTAATTAATAATGCATCTCTACATGACACCATTTACGTTATTGCCCTTAACGCAGGGATTCCAGGGCCTAAGCCAACATGCCGTCTTCAATTATTTATTAATAGAGCCAGTCACGAAATGAGACGATGCAAGCAGGTTTACCACCCAGAAATGGAGGAAAAGGGTGTCACCCTCCCTCACCTCCTTTCTAGGCAGAAAAATAAAATAGGTCCTCCTGGGGTGTTGTTGGGACTCTTCCTCAAAGGGTCTTAAGAAACAAATGCCCTGCTTTTTTCTATATCGACTGATGTTTCCCGGGGGTATTTGTGCATCTCCTGTGGTCCTCTTTCAATGCAATGAAGGGATTGTGTTAAAACACCCCCAGGGCTGAGAGCGAGGACGCAAACGCCCCTCTCCCTTCTGCTTCCCTTCCTCTCAGCGTCTGTCTCTGTCTGTGTCTCTCTTTGTCTCTGTGTGTGTCTCTGTCTGTCTTTGTCTCTCTGTCTCTGTCTGTCTCTGTCTCTCTGCCTCTGCTCTGTGTATGTCTCTGTCTCTGTCTGTCTGTCTGTGTCTCTCTTTGTCTCTGTCTCTCTATCTCTGTCTCTCTGTCTCTGTCTCCCACACACACCCCTACAACCGATGATTCCCAGTTTTCGGGGGAGAATCCCAGAATCCCAAGCTGGAGACTGTCGCCTGTCCTGGAATCTCCCCACAAATTCTTTGTCCAGGTTTTTCTGCCTCTGCTCGGGAGCCGGGGAGAACAGTCTCTAACGCAGAAGCAGCTCCTGTTACAATTACGTGGCCGGGATCACCAGGAACAACCTATAACCACACACATTTAAGCACAAAAAATGTCATCCATACATTGAGCTGAAATCTTTCTCTTGCTTCTTGACACAGATTTCAGCTCAGCGCCTGGAGGACACACACATACACCCAGGAAAACCGTTTCTTCTACTTGAAAATTCTTCAAATATTTGAAGGGCTTTTCCCTGCGTCCTCTTAATCTTTCCTGAGCGGGGCAAACCCAGCCCCATCAGTAGACTCCTCTAGAGCTGTGGGTCTTGTGCCCTCTGACACCCACTTCAGCAAACACCCCGAGGCCACCGTGAGCTGAGCCAACAGCCAGGAGTCCCTCCCTCCCAGGGAGTCTCTGCCCAGCGCCCGCCCAACAGCCAGGAGTCCCTCCCTCCCAGGGAGTCTCTGCCCAGCGCCCGCCCCTGAGCCACCCGCAGCAGTGTGCCCTGGACGCACCCAGGGCTCCAAATACTGCGTCAGGGGCCCAGGAGACAGCGTCACCCCCACCCTGATTTGTAACTTTTATTGTATGTTATCATACAGCTCAGATTTGCCTGAGCCTTTCTCCTTCATGTCCTGTCCCCTGGGCAGCTTTCATGTTTCCATTGTAAACTTCTTGGCTTTGTTTGTTTTTCTTTTTTGGTACTTTTAAAGGTTCGTTCATTGACCTGAATGACTTAATGCATAAAGATGCTTTCTTCAAGTTTTGTCATGTTTTTTTTCTGGTTTAGAATCAGGGCAGCATGACCAGAACCAGAAGAGACCAAAGACATGAAGTTATTTCATTCCTTCATTCCTTCATTCCTTCATTCTGCGCAGTACTTTTATCCTTGCTGTAGACATCTTAATTCATTCATTCATTCTGCACAGTACTTTTATCCTTGCTGTAGACATCTTAATTCATTCATTCATTCATTCATTCATTCATTCTGCACAGTACTTTTATCCTTGCTGTAGACATCTTAATTCATTCATTCATTCATTCATTCATTCTGCACAGTACTTTTATCCTTGCTGTAGACATCTTAATTCATTCATTCATTCTGTGCAGTACTTTTATCCTTGCTGTAGACATCTTCATTCATTCATTCATTCATTCATCCTGTGCAGTGCTTTTATCCTTGCTGTAGACATCTTCTTTCCTTCTTCCTTTTGGTTTTTACTGAATAGCATAATCTTAATGACTGATTACATTCCCTGACTCCTAATTCCTTATATTCAAGGCGGGCACCCTGCACAGCCTTGTGACACATTCATTACTTTATTCTTTTATTCAACAAATTATTTTAACTTTCTATTATAAAGGATTTCAAAGAGAAGAGAGACTAGTATTATAAACACCAGTGTATACACCACCCCAGTTTTAAAGAAACATTGTGCCTATATTTCTTCAAATATTTTCTCAAATATTTTAAAGCATATTCTAGACACCATAGCATCTTACACATAAACGCTTCATCATACGCGTTTACTTAAAGGATGCACACACTTATAAAGTCTGTATCTTTACCTGTATCCATTTACCTATCCATCCATCTATCCATCTCTTACAAAAGCCACAATGCCACATCTAAGGAAGGTCACAGAAATAAATCCTTTGATGCTTTATAATTTCCAATCCATATTAAGAATTTCCCTATTGTCTTCAAGGTGTCTTTTCATAGTTGGTTTATTCTCTGAGTTTGTGACTAGGTATTTTCAGGTTTTTATTTCATACGACTGTTCATCTTCCTTTATAAATCACTGATTTGTTGGAGAAACTGGTGCCTTTTGGTTTGTCCGTCTTTCCCTGTATTTCATGTAAACTGCTGGATGGATCCTGGGCTTGACCTGATTCTAGTTCAATTTTCTCTCAGGAATTCTTCCCAAGTGGAGCCAGTATCTGCTACTGCATTGCCTCGGGGGCGCTCACATCTTAGTGGGGCTGAGGCTGGTGGGGTCCTCCTGATGCCCCGACCCCCAATCACCCTTCACTAGATGAACGCGAGGAGTTGCCACTTATGACTATCGAACACATCATAAGGTCCATTCAGCAAACACGCCGAGGCCGTCATAATGGATCCTACATCACTGAGAGTTTACAGATGGTGGTTTTCTAATTCTAACTTCACGTTTGAGTAATGGCTGGGATTTTTCTCTAAAGAAGAAGTTTCTGTCCTCAGTTTAAGTACGGGAAGATAACAGTTGACCTTCTTCTCTTTAATGTCAAGGTGAAGAGCTGGCTCTAGCAGTCTCCCCCTTTTGACCAGTAAGGATGCACTTTTGGGCCATCATTGTGAACATACTTTTTTTTTTTTTTTTTTTTTTTTTTTGTGGTACGCGGGCCTCTCACTTCTGTGGCCTCTCCCGTTGCGGAGCACAGGCTCCGGACGCGCAGGCTCAGCAGCCATGGCTCACGGGCCCAGCCGCTCCGCGGCACGTGGGATCTTCCCGGACCGGGGCACGAACCCGCGTCCCCTGCATTGGCAGGCGGACTCTCAACCACTGCGCCACCAGGGAAGCCCGAACATATGAGTTTTATATGTTTGATGAGTTTCAATCAATTGCAGTTTTCTTTCTTTCTGGTATTCTTGTTACTCCATATAGGGCCAGTACGAACCTTTCCCAACAATTATCTTTAGGTGGGAGTTTAAAGTTTTTACCAGATTTAGAAAGAAAATCTTATTTCTTCAAATATTTTCCTTTATCCAGTTTTGGGTGTTTTAGGCAGATGGATATTGTGCCGCAGGTAACTGAGACTGTTGAATTTTTTCAGCATTTCTCTTTTCTTTGTGTTTTCCTTAGTAAAATTGCTACTGCTCTATTTTCAAGTTCAATTTTATTTGCTTCTGCTATGTTTAATTTGCTCAAAATTCCATCCAGTGTATTAGTCAGTGTGGTTATTGTGTGTGTGTATGTGTTTGTTTTTTTTTTTTTAGCAAGAGTCTCATTTGTTTTTTTCTTTACAGTTTCTATTTCTCTGTTCGTTATGACCATGTGTTTTATTAAATCCTTGAGCACAATTATAATAGCTGTTTTGAAGTCCTTGTTTGCAAATTACAACATCTCTGTCATTTCTGGGCATTTTTCTATTGATTGATTCTTCTTGGAGTTACGGTGGTGTTTTCTTGCATGTTTACTAATTTCGGATTGGATGCCTGGAATTGTGATAGTTTTGTTGATGAGTATGAGTTTTATTGTCTTTCCACAATTATTTGAGACTTTTGTTTTGTGTAAGATACTGTTCTAGTAACGGGGGACATAATCGTGAGTAAAGAAGATCACATCTCCTGTGGGCACGATGCTTATCATGTCGCGAGGTGTGGGGGAGGGAAGACAGACAAAAGTAAGCAAACGAAGTAATAACGTGAGTTCTAGACAACTTTTCCCTTACAAGGCAAAACATGCATTTCATCTCCCAGGCTCCATGGAGCTCTGGGGGGAAATGAATACTACAAAGGCTCAGAGAAAAATCTCAGTTCCATGAGTCAGATGTCTTGTGGACCAGCTGCTTCCCACAATGAGCAAAAGCTTAGCATTAATGGAAAAAAATGAGAGGAAGTATGTACCACTGGGAGGTTCCCACCTGAACACATCTTATTTTCTTATTGATCAAATTGAAAGAAGGTGGCCATAATTTCAAATTACAGTCTATCTTAGAAAACTGCTGGAGACAGAAGGACAGCCCCAACCAGCTGCTGAGCCGTTTGGCTCACAGAACAGGGTGGGCACAGCGGGCAGGGCCACCTGCAGAGCCCAGCATCCTCGGCGCTGACTCTCCCCCCAACGCAGTGAAAAGCAGAAGTAGCAGCATCGCCGCAGCGGGCATCCTCGTGGCCCCAACCCCGGAGCACAGAGGAGGAGCCGTCCTGCTCTGAAGCGATGTCCGTCCCCGGAGCATCTCTGCAGGTCCGGCTCTGGTCACAGGACCGCCCCTCTTGTGTCCACTCTGGGCATTGTGCCCCCTGCCCGTGCTGGAGCCCATCACAGACCCCCAGTCCAGGTCACAGCGCTCACCGTACAGGCACTCGCGTCACCAGCATCTGTGATCAGATGATGAAAACAGGAGGTACCAGCACCTGCCCGCTGTGGGCAAACCTGCCCTCAGAAGACGCCAGCTGCCAACACTTCAGTGTTTGAAGACAGAAAACAAAATTGGGTGAACTAAGAATTCAGCTCAAGAAGATAGAAATCGAGTAATAGAGCAGAAGTAAAGATATTAGGACGCCCGGGTAAATCAAAGTGAAAGTGGAAAATAAAGAAGAGATGCATTAAGTAGCTTTTGTAAATAAATTAAATAACCATTTCTTCTAAAAGACTAATAAAATAGATACATGTCTAGCAAATCTAATCAAGAAAAAATAAGAGTGAGACCGTATACATTTAACGGATTTTAAAAGAGATTAGAACCGCATATACTGGGTATTCAATCAAGGTCTGTAGGACTAATGAAAAGATATTTTAGCACAGGGTTCCGTGCACAGCTGTACAGTAACTATTTTGAGATCTGGACGAAATGGTTGAGAGTTTAGGAAAACACAAATCACCAATACTGGCTCACAAAGAAATGGCTACACCACTTTGGTAAGTTAGCCTGGCAGATGGTAAGCCCACAAAAATCAATAGTCTTTCCTGTGCTAGAAATAAAATACCTAGAAATGGAACTGAGGGAAATATTTTGTTTACAACATTGGCAAGAACTATAAAATGAATAGGAATTATCTTGAAAATGAAGGTACAAGGCCTAAATGGAAGGAAAGAAAGTCTTTTTAATGGACATAAAACAAGATGTGAAGTAATGTAAAGACAGGACGGGATTGGAGTTTTAGGTGTTATGCTGAACACCTAAAACTTATAGGACAGGATTGGAGTTGTAGGTGTTATGCTGAACACCTAAAACTCCAATCTTTCCAATCATAATGTAAAAGTTTAATGCAATTCCAGTCAGACCACCAGGCACCTTGTTTAATGATCTTGCAGTTTATATGGAGTAATAACGTCCCACGAATAGTCAAGAAAACAAAAAGAATAATAACCGTAATATGCCTGAGGCGGAAGGATAACTTATTTCCAAGGCTCTTTAATCAAATCAATACGGTACTGGCCCAGGGGTGGAAAAGCGTATCAGAGGACAGTCGGGGATTGAGAAAAGAACCTAGTCTATGGGATTAGATTTGGAGAAAAGAATGGATTGTACAGTAAGTGCTGCAGGCTTAGCGGTGCCCCGTCTGGATGAAGGGGAGGTTCACGTCACACCAGGCGTAAACGTCATTCCAGGTGGGTCAGAGGATTGCGTGCGGGATAATAATAACAGTGATGAGGATAATAGAAACACCCAGAGATAAACCTTGCAGTTTTCATGTGGAATCTACAAATGAGAGAATGATTCTTAATCGGGAATTTAAAATCCATTAAAGAAAGATTTTTCCCCCCAATAGCCGTGAACATCTTTTGATGGCAAAACAATGCTTTAAATAAAGCCAATATGAAAATAATATACAGTTAAAGTATTTTTAATGCAAATGGCAGATGTAAGATGATTATTTGTAACATCTGAGAAGCACCTAATGTTATTAGAAAGCTGCCGAAGGAGAAACCAACAAACTAGTGTCTGTCTGAGAAGGTGTCCAAACACATGTTATTTAGAGAAACACAAATAAAGGAAACACTTTGATTTCTACCCCTAACCCTCAGACTAAGGAAGGGAAAATAACATCTCCTGATGGCAGGGAAAATGGTGCTCTTTTATATTACTCATGTAAATTTAAGGGGTTAGGGGCTTCCCTGGTGGCGCAGTGGTTGAGAGTCCGCCTGCCGATGCGGGGGACGCGGGTTCGTGCCCTGGTCTGGGAAGATCCCACATGCCGCGGAGCAGCTGGGCCCGTGAGCCATGGCCGCTGGGCCTGTGCGTCTGGAGGCTGTGCTCCGCAATGGGAGAGGCCATGGCAGTGAGAGGCCCGCGTACCGAAACAAAGAAAAATTTAAGGGGTTAGAGTGTTTTAAAAGGCAGTCTGGAAAATTCTACTATACACTTCTATCCTGATCCTCCGTGATGCCACCAATCCATTCTCTTTGAGTGCATTTTGGTGAGGAGGGGGTTTGCCAAAATGTGTGTGTTTAGATGCTGCAGTCACGTGCTGGGGAATCTATCATGTAGAAATAAAAATGCAATGGAAAATTATTTCTGCTGTATGTGGATGTTTCGTGAAGTGCGTGTGTGTGCGCGTGCATGTCTGTGTATGTGTACGTGTGCATGCACGTGTGTGTGACAGCAGCCGTGGTGCCCGCAGCTGCCCAGGACACAGCTGCATGGACGCCATCCGTGGAGAATGGGTGACAACAGCCACCGTCCAGCCGCGTCGCGTCCCTGGGGCCTCAGAGACGTTCACGGGAAGCCTTGACCTGCAGGTTCCGGGCTCCCTTGGCCACGCCCCTCTCTCCCTTTGTCTCCGCGGGGGATAGGGCTCGGAGGACCAGGCATAGATCCCCGCCTCCCTCCACCCTCCTGCTTCTTCCTCACACACGTGCTGCGGCCTCCCCGGCCCGGATCCAACGTGCGGCCCGGGAGCCCTTCCCACCAGGACCAGGCGCAGCGCGGACGCCGTTCAGCCATCGCCTTCCGGGGCCCTTGGCCTGCGGGATGCCCCTCTTCTCACAGCACTTTCCATATTAACGCATCATCACGCACCTTTTTTCACTGGGTCTGTAGTTCCTGTCTTTCTCCAGCCCTTAATTTAAAAAAATGTCTTTGGCAGAATTTCCCTCCTACGTCTTCTTTTCTTTGAATCTCACTGGAAGACAGAACAACACCCAGGAGGGCCCGGAGGGAGCTCTGGTGGGTCAATGCTGTTTGCTAAGTTGAAACATTTTCACAACAAAATCTAGATTTCTGGCTTCTCCTGAATAAGTGGAAAGATTTTGCGATGTTCAGCCCATATCCCCACACGGACGCACCGGCTGAAGCTGTGTTCGCTGTTCCCTGAGATGACGGACCTTCCACGTGGCCGAGACCCCTTCCCCTCCCGCTGCCAGCGCTGGGCTGCCCTCGGTCACCCCCCCTCCGTCCTCACCCCCCAGGCACGGAGTTTGCCATATTCTCCCTGACTTCTGCCCATGTAGGGCACGGGGTGGGTGCAGATACCACAAGGCAGGAGGCGAGGGGAAGGGCCTTTCTTCAAGTCCGTTGTTTCTACCAGCAGCACCCCAGGAACAGCAGAGTCACGACAACATTCAGCTTCATTCGGGCCCCCCGCCCAACCAGACCCCGGCCAGGCCTGAGCCCAGCTCCACACCCCCCCCAACCCCCGCGTGATTACCCGCTGCTGAAACATCCGGTCTGGAGTCTGCTTCTCTGGCTGCATCTCGACTGGACGTGTGTCCTGTATCATATGGATTTAAAAATCCAAATCACAGACTTGTCCTCTTGGTCATCGCCTCTTTTTTAAAATTTATTTATTTTTATACATTTATTTTATTTATTTTTAGTTTTGGCTGCATTGGGTCTTCGCTGCTGCACGCGGGCTTTCTCTAGCTGCGGCGAGCGGGGGCTACTCTTCCTTGTGGTGCGCGGGCTTCTCATTGTCGTGGCTTCTCTTGTTGCAGAGCACGGGCTCTAGGTGCACCGGCTTCAGTAGTTGTGGCTCGTGGGCTCGGTAGTTGTGGCTCACAGGCTCTAGAGCGCAGGCTCAGTAGCTGTGGCGCACGGGCTTAGTTGCTCCACGGCATGTGGGATCTTCCCAGACCAGGGCTCGAACCTGTGTCCCCTGCATTGGCAGGTGGATTCTTAACCACTGCATCGCCTATATTTAGACACCATCAGTTAGTTTGCACGATGGCAGCCCCGGGGCCTCCTTCCCTCTCCTCCCCCTGGGGCGAAGGTGTTGCCCATTTCCGGGCTGCCACCTCTGAGGACAGCGTGGACGGTGCCCCAGCTCCCGCCCAGCTCCTCTCTCCAGGTCTGGACAGACTGGTCCTGGCCCTTCTGTCGGGCTGGATGGACAGTACCGGGACCCCTCCTCCTGTAGGGACTCCTTTGCCGTGTGTCTCGCTGAATGGACTTGAACTCTGTCGGCCATGCGTACCTGCCGATCGGACCTCCCACATCCTCTGGCGCTGGCCGTGCCAGGGACCCATCGCAGGATGGCAGTCACAGCTCCCCGGGACGTGCAGACCTCTAACAGGACGGAGGCCCGTCTCTGCCCTTCTATCAGTGGTCTCGGGGAGACCCTGGAGGAGCAAAGATTAGCCAACAGAGGGGAGAATCGAGGTGAGGACGGGGCGGAGGCTGTTTGCTGGCGTCCAGTCCCCAGTTCCAGTAGCTTCGAAGGCAGATGCCCCCTCTTTGCCCTTTTTCCGTGTGCCGCCCGTGCTTTCCCCTCTTTTGACTGTTATAACGGGATTTCTGTAATGTACGAACAACGCCTCCCGGTTATGACATCGCTGAGTAAAAACTGGAACTTTCTCATGCGCTAGAAGTTTTTATTGTGGGGTGGGAATACCACTAACCACACTGTTTCTCTAGGAAAACGTGTTTCAAGTAAAAACAACTTACAAATAAACTTTAGGGGCACGATTCATTGGTATGTAGGGGGAATCACATAGATTATCGGGAAGTTACCTGTAGAACAGTAATTACAAAAAAGCAAAGTAGGAAGAGTGCCCGCTGCATTGGGAGTCTGGGTTATATGCGTATTTATGAAGTTCTGCCATTTGAACTAATATTCCCACTCTTGCCCGGTCTCTGCTTGAGAATCTTTTGCTGTGTGTCAAAATCAGCACAGTCAAAATCAATGCTGTCCGCCTGACGACAGTCAACTTTCGCTACCCTGTGGCACAATTCAGAGAACCAATTTTATTCATAGATTCGTGTAATGATAGGACTGGAAATAATTTACTAGGATCCGTGACTGAGTTGTGTTTATTTTAGAAGTTGCTTCACAGGGGCTTAAACTTGCACCACACGTGATGCCAGAGGATGCTTTCCTCACGTTTCAAAGGCCAAGACCCTGTCTTTGTAGGTATCTTGCACTGTTTCACTCCAGTGTTTCTGGACGCTTCTCTCTGTTTGAACGTGTGGCCCCTGCTAACCTGCATCCCCTCCTCCTTCTCGCCCCACCTGCTCATCACTCACGAGGAAGCACAGACACTTCAGCCGGTGGAGAAATTCCACCTTATTTTACTTCCAAAAGGAGAGAGTTGAGGAACACTGTTGTGGACGTTCAAGATGTTTTTGTAAAGAGACCGAACGCCGCCAGCACCGTGTCTTCAGGGGTCCCCGTCGGCCCCCTGCCCCACCGCACGTACAAACCCGTCACGCACAGAATGAGTCCCCCCCCCCCCACTCGGTATACACACGAGAACCTACGCAAAAATCTAAGTTTGTCACAGAAACGCAAGCGAAGGCAACCCCGTCCCAACCAGCCCCTTAACCTCTCCTGAGCTGTCATAACGCGATCGGCTGCAAAGCGGATTCAGGCGTCATCAGCTGTCTTGCTGATGCTTCTGGGAGCTCGCCGTGGGCTGGGCTGCACTCTCTGTGACCCATGCACTTCGAGGGGAGGTGGCCACAAGGCTTTTGTCCCTCCAGGGTGGACCCTGACTTTCCAGGGGACAGTTGAGAAAGGGGCCCTGAAGGGCTGGGGGAGCCTGAAAGACAGACGTGCCCACGCCAGCCCTCCCTAAGGTCCCCAGAAGGGCGAGGTGCCGTCCTCAGACCGCAACCACATGAGGTCATCCCACACGCATGCTGGTCAGTGGTGGGGCCCCTCCGCTCTCGGGCCCCCACCTGTGCGGGCTTCCATCCTCACACCTGGCACACGACCACCTGTTCTGAACGGTGGGCCGTGCACTGCACACCTCACCCCCCTCCCGCCCCAATTGTCCTTCTGCCCAGAGGCCCCATTCCAGGCTTGTGGCCCCCCCGTCCCTGCTCCCAGGCCCTCCCCTCCCGGGCCCCGTGGCCCCGCCAGGCACCGCTGCCTCCTACTTGTCTTGGGGCCCGGAGTGGAGGACGCGGGCTGGGTCGGGGGTGCTGGGACTCAGCTTAGCTGGTAACAGTGCTGCTTGGGTTAAGATGGGTCCTGCCTTCCAGGGAGGAGAACAGACCGCAAAGCTGCACTAAGCATGACGTGCTCCATCTGGAAAGTTCTGCGTGCCCTTCCTTTTCACATCACAGCTTCTGGTCTTCACAGCCTACTTGTGTTTCCCCGTGAGCTAATCATGAAATCACGGAATGTAGCTTTGCAGCTGAGGACCCTCTGACGGCTGACAAGCTGTCTCCCTGCTGGGCTGCGGAAAAGCAGACGCTGCTCTGTCTCATGCTGCCGCCCCGGAGCTGAGAAAGCGACCGTGGCCGCCGGGAGCCTGCGTTCCCAGTCACTGCCCCCGTGAGGGTTCAGTCGCAGGCAACAAAAACCACGTGAACTAGAGGATCCCGCGCTTACAACACCATGGGAAGGTCTGGAAAAGGGGTGCTAAGCCCTCCTTGAATGATTTCTAGAAAAATCCAGATACGGCTGCAGTCAGGAAGGTCTGGGGGAAGCTGCTGGCGCCAGGAACATGCTCTCTTAGCTGTGGCTCAGGGTTCACGAGGCTCTGATGCAAAGACCCCCGGGCTCTAGACCAGCAAATCCACGTGCACAGTGCCCTGTCTCTGATACCCACGAAGCCGGGCACCCCACCCGGAACCTCTGCTCAAGCTGCCACCAGAAACCTGCGCTGACCCCAGGACACTGTCAGTGGAAACCGAGCCCTAATTTCCACCTTCAAACACCCCCGAAGCATCTGAGATCAGTGGGATCTGAGTCCCTTCTGCCTGCAAAGAGTCTGGGGACTGTGACCCCTGGGTCCGGTCCCTGTGGGGCAGGAGGAGGCCGGAGGATAGCTGATGCCACAGCTGCCTGTTGAGAAAACCCTCTGGCCACGGTCCTGAAACCCATGTTTGCCTCCTGGAAGCACACACACTCGGCAGTTTTCTTTGAGCCGGAAGAAAATCATCAGCTTTTCTCTCTTGTCCCATCTATGGGGTAGTTAAAAAAAGAAAGAAAACCAATGATTTAATCTAATTCACATGTAAACAAAGAACTTTACAGACACACAGACCAATGTCACAGCCAAGGTCGACCAGAAGCACTTCCTGTTTCGCTCTGTTAAATCAGTGGAAGAAGAAGAGGCCAGCTGAGGAATGACCTTCGAAGAACTCGTTAGCTCCTGAAAAAGAAAAGTAAATCCCTGCTTCAGACCAGCACAAAATTCAGTTCCAGATGGAGATGGAGGAGGTGGAAGGGAGGGAGGGGGTCGGAGCCCCGTTGGTCTGTGGGCCCTCACCAAGGCTGGAGCTGCGGCCACGGGCCGAAGTGGCTGCCCTCTGGGTCATTCTGTGGGCATCAGACCCAACCCCTTGGTCAGAAACAAGAAAAGAATATTTCTCTTCAGGAAGATCTTCCTAAAGGTCCAAGTTGCTGGTTGCAGCTACCTCTAGAGGTAAGAAACCAGCCACGGTTAGAGCTGCTCAAAAACACTAACCAAACGAACAAGCTGATTTTAAAAAGTGGGCAAAGCGCCTGCACAGCCACTTCACAGAAGAAGGTGTATCGACGTCAGAGAAGCCTATGGAAGGCTGCTCAAGGTCACCGCCCGTCGGGAAACACAACGTAAGGCCACACACAGCGGGGCTGTGACATCCCACTGTGGTACCCGTGTGGGGGCAGGGAGCGGACAGTGCATCGTGCTGGGAGGGCATCGAGGGAGCACAGAGTGACCCAGCCCCTCTGGAGGACAGCCGGGCCGTCTCTTCCAGAGTTAGACATCTGGTTACCACATAAACAGCAACCCGACTCTTAGGAATGTACCCAAATCGAAAACTTACCTTCACACCAGAACCGGTACGTGGATGTTATAGCAGCTTTCTTCATAGCTGCCCAGACTAAAAGCAGCCGGGATGTCCTTCAGCAGGAGGCTGGATAAACTGCCTGTGGTTATCCTTACGGTGGAAGACAGCCCAGCAACAAAAAGGGAGACCCGCACCAGCGTGGGTGGACCTTACGCGCATTTGGCTAAGCCCCCGAGGATACGTCCCGTCGGATCCCAGTTATGACACATTCTGGAAAAGGCACAGCTATAGGAACAGAACCATATGGATGGTTCTCAGGGTTTGGGCGTGGGGACAGGACTGGCTGAAAAAGAGGACACGGAAGGTAATTTTTAGGGTAACGGAACTGGTCTGTAAGATACTGTGGTGCTGGCTACGTAATTCTATGCATCTATCAAAACCCACAGAAGAAAGTGAGTTTTACTTTGTGAAACTTAAAATAATGAACCAGAAGGTGAGGGGATCCCAAGATGAAATGCAGACCTTGACAAATGAATCTAAATGTATTAAACATGTATGATATGAACTTGCTGAAGGGGGTGGGAGAGAAGGAGCTTATCAAAGTAACTTTGGAAATGGCGTTGTGATTGGAAACCATAAAGGTAGGCAAAGGAACTGGTGTTGGCCCTGTTCTCTAGGTGGTAAACTGGTTCTCACAGGTCAGCAATTCTGTAACTATGTGTGTACCAGGGCGAGTGAGTAAGTGATGCAGATCTCTCACTGTCAGAGAAGGGGTGACAGTCAAAGGGAAGACTGGAACGGACTCTGATGCTGAATTCATTCTGACACGAGAAAGCTACACACGCACACACACGCACACGCACACGCACATGCACACACACACGAACAGGCGCCCAGACTGTGTATATAAAATCCAGCTCCAGGGGCACCTTGCAGCAGTCCAGAATCTCCAAGTGCTAAAAAAAAGATGGGAGCAGTTCAAAGGACACAGCCGCCAACCTGACAGACCTTCCAAGGCCATAGCTGGGCCAGCTGGGACAACCAAACGCATAATGATATAACTGACTTAAAACCCCCCCGAATAAATGTCCACGAGGGCACACTGATATCAACAAATACCTCCATAAATAAATAAATACATGAAACGGACAGATATTTCTTGTATAAAAACTCCAGATAATAAAAGGAAAAGTAATGAGTGAAATAGAAAATCATCAGAACACCATGGTACTAACAGCTGCAGGAATGAGCCACTGATGGAGTCTGAAATTAACAGGGGCTCCAAGGAGAAATGAGATAGTTGCGACTGGAGTCTTGGAGTGTCTCCCCTGAAGTGTTTACTAATGGCTGCTGTGGCTTTAACACATGACCGCCAATTACTGGATACTCCTTCTTCCAGGACGTGGAGCTTGACTCTCCTCCCCTTGAGTGTGGACTGGACTTAGTGGCTCTCCCCTAAGAAACAGAGCGTGGAAAGAGAATAATAGTGACGTCATGTACCCTTAAGAGGTGAGATAAAATGTCACATCACCTCTGTGACATCCATCCCCCAAAACCTAGTGTAATCACGGGAAAACGTCAGAGAAATTACATCCTACAAAATACGTGATCATCACTCTTCAAAAGTGTCAAGGTCACGATAAAAAAGAAAGACCGAGACCTGTGCAAAGATCGGAGGAGACGAGGGACACGCAATCACTGAATCATGACGAATGTGAACAGGATGTCCGAGACTGAATCCTGTAACAGAAAGGTCATTGTGGGGAAAACTGATGAAATCGTTCGTTGAATTCATAGAATAGAGTCAAGGTCGATTTCTTAGCTTCAATATCTACACCACTTAATAATGATCCAATTTTAATAAACTTAAGCTGTGTTAACATTATGGGAAGCTGGGTAAAGGGTATACAGGAACTCTCTGTATTATCTTTTCAACTCTTCTGTGAACCTAAAATGATTTCAAAATCCTAAGCCAGAAACCAACAATTCCAAGACTGTACTTCAATGATCTAAGTTTGGGGCATTAATGAACAAGTTGAAAAAAAAAAAACAGTGAAAAGTCTGGCCAATCAAGGATGCTCTGTGGGGGAAAAGAAGCTCCTTCGAAGCTTGAGGAGCTGTAAAGGCAGGACCCTGAGGAGCCGTAAAGGCAGGACCCTGAGGAGCTGTAAAGCAGGACCCTGCAGGACTGCACACTCCTTCCTTCTCCAGGGCTGCACACCTCCCTTTACATTTAGGCTGGATGGTCACCTACCTGCAACCCCTCTCGGTTCACTGGAAGGTTCACTTCCCTTCATAGTAAGAGGGTGTAGGAGCCAAAAGGAAACCGCCATTGGTAGGTAGACTTGCAGAGGCTGGAAAGCCCTCCAGACACCGGCATCCACGTTGGGGCTTCCCTTTCACGCTGGCTGCCCTTCCCTACGGTGGGTCTGGCCCTGCGGGGACTCAACACTTCTGGTTCTCTTGCTGCTGTTGCCAGATGCCCCTGGACAACCCAACCCAGAAGACCCTGTTACCCTGGAGACACAGGCTGCCTTGTCCTTCTGAAGGGCATTCGTCCTGTGTCTTTATTTTATTCAAGAAAACCATGTAATGGAACCAGATCTACATCAGGCCAGTGCCCCAGTCGCCTGTCAGGACGCATCTGTCAGCTGTGTCTTTGGAGTCCTCCACCCTAAACCCCAGGGAAGGTCAAGAGGAAAACAGAAGGTTCAGAGTGAGGAAGGAAGGACAGACAGCAGTAGCAAACAAGCATGCTACCTGGTGATGGACATCGGGAAGACGCCGGAGTCCACTAGTGCGGAGCTTCCTTTCCTGGGGTGTCTTGTGAAACCAAAGAGATTTACCTGTGCCATGAGCTATGCGTCAGCCTGAAGACCGGGGCTTGGCCACAGTGACCTTTCAGGACACCGGCTCTGCGTTTCCAGCATCTCTCACACAGCTGACACTCCCAGGATTTGCTGGTTGTGTGTACAGAATGGTGTAAGAGTCTCTGCCGCCATAATCCCTGAACCTATAACACTGATGTGCTAATGTAAAAGGAATATTTTCCCCCTTGAGATAAAATGCCACTGAATGCCATCTGTGCTGCCTGTAATTTTAGCCATAAATCCTGGTTGTATTTACCAGAGATTTGTTTTTCAAGATGGCTAATTTTAGTCTCCAATTCAACTGCACACTAATTTCCTTGTTTCTTTCTTGCTGAGAAATCTGATATAACAGCTCCTCATAGAAAGGGCTTGGCACGTTCCCAAAGCACTGCAGTTTCATTTACTTAGAGGTGGTTTTCTCTCTTCCTCTCCCCGCCCCCTTCGTGTTTGGGCAATGCGTGTAGAATTCAGAAGAGTTGAAACAAAAACAGGATTGTCCTTGTAGAGACGCAGAGGGAGTGAGCCAGGTTGGGTGGGCTTCGGGGCCAGGGGTCAGCCTGCTCTGAGTGGTGGGGGTGCCCTGTACTTGGAGCCGCTGGAGGGGCTCCCCATCCTAGAGAGCAAAGGAGAGAAAAGAAGATATTCCAAGCCCAGTGCTGCCACGACAGTCCCTAGGCACCACGTTACACTGTGGAAAACAGTTGGAAAGTTTCCTTCATTTTTCTGAAATAGCTGAAGTGATGCATAAGATTGGCTGAAAGTCTAAATCTAATTACACTAGATAACATGGAGCGACCTGTCAATACGGAAGAAACTGTGTGATGGACGCTTTTTAAAAAAAGGCACTTAGCCATGAAATCTGCATATACCAGTAAATTTTATTTAGAGGAACCAAAATATGCATCTCCCACCCTATTTCCACAAATCATGAGTTCTCTGGGGAAGCACAGTGAGTTGGGTGGAAAAATGTTAAACTGGAAGCAAACAGAAGGGCACAAAGGACTCTGGGAAGCGGGTCCCTCCAATGCTGCAAAGGAGCCTTGCTCGCAGCCTCCCCCAGGATGCGATTCACGCCTGGGGCGGTGGGGGATCTAGGGGGAGCCCAGAGCATGCGGACACCCGAGCATCTCAGAAAGCTCTCTGAGCTCAGGAAACAGACTGCTGGGTTGAGGACTCTCTTAGATGCTGGATTATGTCCACATGTGATGGGGGGGAAAGAACCAGCTTCACCATTAGGCGAAAGCTAAATGCAGCTACTTTGGGGGCTGCGTGAGCACAGCCCACCTGCTCTGCAGAAACTCTCGTTGGTACCGCTTCAAGGACGTGGCTTAGGAGGTTAGCAGCTCGCCAAGGTCATGGGAAACGCAGAGCTTCCAGCTCTGCTGACCCCTGACCCCACCGTATCCTCCAACCTAACAGCACCAGGCGTGCGGCAGGTTCTCAACAGTCGATTACTGAATCTATCTATCGGTGAACGTTGCTTATATTTATTTTTGTATCTTAAAGGGAAAGCGCATGTACTTACTCAAACAGAAGTAACCAAAAGGCAGCACTTCTAGCTCAGTAAACACTCAAATGAAATGCGTGTATTGATAGAGACCTTGGGAAGTTGGCACTGCCTGGTGGGGGTCAGGATGAGGACCCTGCTCTCCCTCTGCCATCCCCCTGTCTGTCTGTGGGTCCGTCCTCAGCTGTTTGTGGGGACTTAATGGAGACCAAGCTCTAGCTACAATGACAGACCAGAGAGATGGCAGGTCCTAACCTCTCGGGTTGCTGGCTCCCGGGATGTTGAGGAGGGAGAGACGGAAACACTGACCTCGGGGCGGAGGTTGGGACACAGACATCAGTGTCACAACCAGGCGAGGCCAGGGCTCTGGGCAGCCAGCCAGGGGGTCTGGGGGAGTCTAGGGTGATGGAGTGAAGAGGGAACTGAGATGGCAGAGGTGCTGCCGTCTGCAGCTGGTGACCCAGGTCATTCGAGGTTCACTGTTTAAAAAGGAACCACCCGCCCTGCAAAGTCTGCAGGCCCTGCGCCGGTTCCTCCCAGAGACTGGGCAGTGGCGGGGGGAGTGACTGAGGCTGCCCCCTCCCTGTGCGGTGGGGGGACAGTGGCCTCCTCAGATCTAGGACGAGGGAAGGAATGAGAGGGGCTGAGGGGGACCTGAGCTGGCCTGAGCACCCACGAGGTCGGGCTGGATGCCTAAACTCCAGGAGCTGAAAGTCCACAGCAGCGGCCGGAATTCCGTGTCACTTCTGTAGAAATGCCCTGTTCTCTGTCTCACAGGGACACATTCGCCTGGGACGGGCAGTGTCCTGGCCCGGGGGCGCAGGGTCCCAGCTGCAGGGCTGTGCCGTCCACCCGCAGGGTCCCATGCAGCCCTGGATGGGGGCCCAGCCTAACGACACCCGGGGGCAGCACTGCAGTGACTATGGAGAGACCCGCTGCCTGCCACACGTCTGCGGCCTTGCTGGGATGGGCACCTCCCCGCTGTGTCTGCGGATCCCGCGGGTATCAGGAGCATGGATGTGTCCTGACCCAGAGTCCTCCGCTCCGTGTCTGCTTTGCCTGACCAGGTTAGCATCACTGTAGAAAGTCCCGCACCTCCCATGAACATTTCCATTGAGTCCGCGGTGATCACGTGGGAACCTGGATGGCCGGAGGGCCTCCCAGACGGCAGGCACTCAGCAGCCTGGCTCCTGGGGTGTCCCCAGAACCTAACAGGGCTTGGCGGGACCCTGGGGCTTCACTGGAGCACGTCTTCCCGTTGGAGACGGACGTCAGCTCCGCAGGTCCTCGCTTTGTGTCCTTCAGTCCTGATGGCTGGTTTCTTCTTACGCTTTGCCGCTGCCCTTGGCTGGGGCTGGGAGGGGCTCCCCCTTAGACTCCTGCCCGTGCAGACCTCCTAGCTCCCTAAACACGACAGGCCCACCTGGCCTCTCTCCATCCAGAAAGTTCTTTGTGCAGATACCTGTCCACCTGCCTCCTGACGGCCACCCCTCCTCCCTCAGGCTCTGCCCAGAGACCACTGTCTCAGAGACCGTGTCTCTGCCTAGAGACCTAACTACGCCCTCCTGACCCCCTTGCGTGCACACAAGCCACACACATGTGTGCATGCAAACACATACTCCCACACTTGTGCACGCCACACGCATGTGCAGGCAGAGACACGCACTCACATGCATGCTGCCACCCGCCTCCGCCCCTTTGCTTTGTGCTTTGCATAGAGCGCTGATCACCTACCATGATGTGCACCCGGTTTATTTCATAGAGCGCTGATCGCCTACCGTGATGTGCACCCTGTTTATTTCATAGAGCGCTGATCGCCTACCGTGATGTGCACCCTGTTTATTTCATAGAGCGCTGATCACCTGCCGTGATGTGCACCCGGTTTATTTCATAGAGCGCTGATCACCTGCCGCGATGTGCACCCTGTTTATTTCATAGAGCGCTGATCGCCTGCCGTGATGTGCACCCGGTTTATTTCATAGAGCGCTGATCGCCTACCGAGATGTGCACCTTGTTTATTTCATAGAGCGCTGATCACCTACCGAGATGTGCACCTTGTTTATTTCATAGAGCGCTGATCGCCTGCCGTGATGTGCACCCTGTTTATTTCATAGAGCGCTGATCACCTACCGAGATGTGCACCTTGTTTATTTCATAGAGCGCTGATCGCCTACCGTGATGTGCACCTTGTTTATTTCATAGAGCGCTGACCACCTACCGAGATGTGCACCCGGTTTATTTCAGAGCGCTGACCACCTACCGAGATGTGCACCTTGCTTATTTGGTTAGTTGTCTGCCTCCCCAGCTAGATTTTGAGGGATTTTATTTTCGCCTCTTTCATTCACTCTTGTAGTCCCACCACCTAGAACAGCGCCTCTCACACACAGAGGGAAGGTACTAAACGTTTGTTAAATAGCCAAACCTCCTTCCTCTGGCGCTTCTTGCCGGACTCTTGCCCCTCCACAGGGGTCAAGGCCATCCATCCCAGAAGCGCTGGTTGACTGGATGTCGGACCCAGGGGTGGGCAGCTTGAGTGACCCCTTCCCTCATCAGCCGTGGCGTATTGGGGTGTTATTGCGGGATGCCGCGTCTTCACGTCCCCCAGAAAGCCTGGAGCTTGGTGTCACGTGCAGAAGGGTCTCGCCGGTGGCTCATTATTTATTTATAAGTTGATGAATTTCAGCCCCTTGTGGTGGATGGATATAGCCCGAGTAGCATCCTCAGGAAACTGGAAATGGTTACGATACTAATGCCACATTGTTCTTATCTACTCGTAAAGTAGGCCCCTAAAATCCCAAGTAAAAGTTTGGTAGGTTTCAGTTTCTGTTACCCAAACACATGCAGACATTTAGCAGGAACAACGCTCTTCATGCCAATTCCACGTAATACTCATGTTGTCGCCTACACTTGGCAACATACGTTCCCTGCCGTGGGGTGGCTCGCAGGGACCTTTTCCTGACAGACCTCCCAGCCGTGATCTTCTAGTGGGAGATCTATGGGACCAGGATGGTCACACCATCCTCGCACGGTGGACCGTTCACCAGGAGGGTCCTGCATGGGAGACAGACAGGAGACCTTTCTCTGTGTGCCGTCTCTGCAAAAAGCAGGAGACTCCTGGAGTCACCCTCAGCCCCTCCGTGGCCCCCGATCCTGACTCCCAGTCTCACTGGTTCTGTTCTATGCTGAGGGTTTTGGCTGTGGACCCTGGTGGGGGTGTGGGTCCTCCACCCCGCTGAGTCTCCCAGGAGAATAGGTGGGCAGTGGGGTGACCCTGATACGGAGCAGAGAGAGGGGACCTGGTGGGGCAAACTCCCTACCTAAGATGTGTGCAAAATCTCTACCCTTCCGTCACCCACAAACTCCAAACCTCGAGCTCTTTCTAGCAGAATATCTCCCCCAGACGTCTGAGAGCCCCTTCCATCACGGGCCAGGCACAAGCCTACTTTGAGTGTTTATTAAGTATCTGCTGAATAATGGGCTCCTGTCAGCATATTAACAGGAGCCCAGAGGACCGTCCTTCGACTCAAAGACCTTCATCCACAAAGACACATGGGTCATTTGCATTTCCACCTTCTGTGCTCTCATTACCATTTCTTTTATATGTTACTAATTATGTGCCTTTATATTTCTCTTTTCTTTTCTTCCATATGAGAGCAATTGAATTGCTTGGTGAACAATAGAAAGGGAGAAATTTAAAAGCACATTTGCACATAAACACATTCAGTGGGCACGCTTTCTCCCAGACAGGCAAGGTTGAGGGTGCCCCCTGGAAAGGTGAGGTCCGGCGAGGGTGGAGAACAAACACGGGGGCCGCGGGGTCCCGCGTCCAGGGGTCCAGGCTGATTGCATAAACTCCCTCCTCTCTCCACTTCTTTTCTTCACCAGCAGAAGAGCTTTGCCTTCTCAAAAGGCAGCTGCTGATGCATAGCGATGGCTTAAAAGAGGAATCTTGAGCTGTTTGACAGTGTCACCGAACAGATGGATGCAGCTTCAAAGTTTCTTCTCCAGGAGGGAGCAGAGTTTCCACTGAGGGCCTTAATGAGACATGAGAAGAGAGGCAGGGAGGGCGAGGCCGCGGAAATCACCAGAGCCAGAGACACAGCAGGGGTGAGACGGGAGGCAAGACCGAGGGAGAGAGAAAGTGCTGAGGAGGGCAGGGGGGCTCAGTGGGCAGAGCCAGTGGGCTTGATGTCCTCCTCTACTCTGAGCCCTGACCAGTCAAGGTGCCCTTGAGACCTGCACGGATGGCAACGTCTCTCCCAGCGGTCATTTGTAGCTTATCGTCAGCCCTGTTCAGTAAAATCACATGCGTCACCCATCCATCCAGCTGTTTCCCCTCCCTTCCCCCTTCTTCCCTCCTTATTTCCTTCCTATTTCCTTCCTTCCCTCCTTCCTTCCTTCCATCCATCCCTCCATCCATCCTGCCATCTGTCTGTCCACCCATCCACCCATCCACCCATCTGTCATCAGCTCTGAAGGCATTGGTTCTGGATAGGGTTGTCTGGGTCTCAGTTCAGCCTCCACGATATAACAGCTGTGTGTCTTTGCACAAGTATTTCGTTCTTTGTGCTTCTGACTCCTTGCCGAGAAGTTGGGGGAATTCAGTTAGATGAGAGCTGCCACCTACTCACCTATGTGCCTGGTCCACGTGGAAGCTGGTGGTCGTGCTGGGTGTTATCTAGACCTGAGTGGTTATGGGAGGTTCGGGGGAGGCTGTCTGACCACACTCCCAGGGGAAGGGAGAGGCGCCGGAAGCAAGGAGGGGCTGGGGACGTATCCAAGAGCAGTGGGGGCAGGGCCTCATGGGTGATGGGGATGAGAAGTGTCTCAGGAAAAGCAGGAGGTGGAGGACCCCACTGCGTGTGCCTCGGTGGTCTCACGGTCCAGCTTCTCTATTTGTCCACACGGGCCATGTTCTGGAGTCATGTGGGTCTGGGTCAAGGGTCCTCATTTATGTGTCCACCTCTGAGGAAATGACCACACCTTTCAGGCTTTGGTTTTCTCACCTTCACAAGTAGTACATTAATAGTTCCTACTCCAATGTCCCTTTGAAGATGTAATGAGGTAATTTACTCACTTGTAAGGAGGCATCAAGCTCCCAAAGTGTGTCAGGCTCTGATCTGGGTGATGAAGAGACAGCAGTGGACCAAGCAAAGCTCCTGATGTGGGGAAGCGCATACTCCCCCTGGCCAGAGGCACAGCTATGCACACTCTGGGGACAGTAAAACCATTGAGAGGAATTAGTAGGTAAGAAACTGGAGAGTGAAGGTGAGTTGGATGGAGGTCCCTCTGCTAAAGTGACAACTGCAAGGACCCTTGAATGGAGCGAGGGGTTGAGCCATAGAACATCCTGAGGACAAGGCAGAGGGGACAGTGAACACAGGAGATGCTCTGCCACCCCCAGAATATTGACGATAACTGACCATCAGCCTCTCCGCTGTGAGATGAAAAAGGAAACAAAAAATAGAAAAAGACTAGTGCTAGCCAGCAGCGAACACGCTTTCCTTCCTAACTCCTGTCTTTCCTTTCTGAAATACATCGCTCTGAAATTCATTAGTGATGCTATTCATGCTTGCAAACTCTCAGTTCTGTTCATCTGAAAATACTCCATCTCTCTTCTCCTTAACAAAAATATTGCATGGGTTGGCCACCCTAGTTGGACTGCTCTTTTCTTTCAGCTCCTTGAAGATCTCACTCTGCTGTCTTCTGGCCTCCAGGGCTGCTGAGGGGGAATTGTCTGGAATCCCTCCCTCTGCGCGGGGTCTGTCCTTTCTCCGTGGCTGTTTTTCAGATTGGGTTGACTTGGGGATTTGTGTTTTCACCATGATGTGTTTAGGTGTGGACTTCCCTGAATTTATCCTCCTCGGGATCTGTAGTGGTTCTTGGATACGACATTGATTCTCTCATTGTCCTTCATTTTTGTCTCCATATTTTTCCTTTCACCTTATCCATTTAAACTCGTGCTCTCCATCATTCTTTCTTTTTTTCCTCTGTGACTCCCGTAGACACATCAGACCTTCTTAATCTGTTCTTCGAGTTTCATCTCCCTTGCATTTTCAGTCTCTTTGGCTTTCTGCTTCGCGGGGAAGCTTTTGAGTGACACCTCTTTCCACTTAGTGGCGTTGAATTGCCAGTTAGTTTTAAATTTCAATAATTATGCTCTGAAGTCCTAGAAGTTCTGTTTCATTCTTTTGTAAATGCAGCTTTTCAGTTTTGATAGCCTCTTGTTCCCGCATCATACTTCCAATCCGCATCTTTTCCTCTGAACTTAGTAGATGCGCTTATTTCAACGCTGAATGGGATGCTTCCAATATCCCAATGTCCTCAGGCTTTGCTGACTAAATTTTGCATTTAGTTCCTTCCCTGGACTCACACATTCAGGTGGCTTTTTCCTTTATGAGGCCCATGATTTTTAATTATAATCTCATGCTCTCTTGAATAATGTGTAAAGTATAACCCTCTAGGTAAGCTTCACGCTGGCTTCTGCTAATTGCTTGGTAGCACTGCCAGTCCAGCCCTCTTTAAATACTTGGCTTTTCTCCCTTCTTTTTTTTTTTTGGCGTGGGGTGGGCGACACAAGGGAGTGAATTCCAAATGCAAGCCAAACTAAGTGTGTGTTTGGGTTAAGGTGAGGGCATGCTGGGGGCGAGAGGTGAGGGTTAAGGTTAATACTGTAAAAAGTTACCTTTAGTTTTAGGCAATTTTCAGAGCAGTTTTAGGTTATAGCAAAATTGAGGGGAAGGCACAGAGCTCTCCTACACCCCTCCCCCTGTGTGCACAGCCTCCCCTACCATTAACCAGCAAGGGACGTTTCTTACAATCGGCCCAGAGTTGACATCAGGTCTCATGCTGGTTGTTGTGCCTTCTGTGGGTGGAATCTTTTTATTTTATTTTTTTCTGTTTCACTCAGTGCCATGGTTGAGAAAGCAGCTCTTTCCTGTGAAAATTAGACTTTCTCTAGTCCACGCATTTTTGTTTGTTCTGTTGCCCTTTGGGGTGTTCTGGGCTCACAGACATCTCCATTCTGAACTCTCACGCTTTTAGGGCCCAGACCCTGTCCCCTTCCCCAGCACAGAGCCCATTGGAGCGCACTGGCCTTCCAGCCCTGTCTGCCTGTCCTGCTCCGCTGAGGGCTGGTCCTGATGTCTCACTTCTCATTGTTCCTGGACCCTGACTGCTAACAGACCTTTATTACTAGTGTAGCCACCACTGCCCGAAGGGCTATGAGCATTTGATCCAGGATTTTAACTGTTCTGAACCAGAAGGCCTTCTCATTTTCCCTGACCATAGCCACATAAACATTTCCTTTTATTACTTGTGTGTGTGATATATGTGCATGTATGTGCACATGTATGTGAATGAGATTTTCCAGTGGTGGTAGCAGGGAGTTTCTTAGTTCAGTACTTCCAAGATGAATACTCTGTTGTGTCCCATTTTTGCTGGATCCCCCGAGACACAGGATTTCCAGAGAGAAACACCTGGGTCACTCATCACTCAATCTTGCCGGTGGCTCACGGCTAGTCCTTTGCCATAATGAATTCTCAGCGGGAAGGGGCAGGTGCCTCCCCATCCCTGGACACCAGTGTTCCGGGGGCTTCTGAATGGAGAAGCTCATTTCAAATCTAGAGGCATCAGCGTGAGGATGAAAGCACTCATTGTAATCCTGCCGTGTAACAAGGATCCTTTCTTCTCGGTTCTATTTTTAGATATAATATGCAGCTACACTCCACTTGTTTGCTAAATGAACTCATTTTTAATCAAAAATTGCTGTCATTAATTATCGGCTGTGCAATCAATATTCATTTCAATTCAGCAGATGAAACTCCCTCTTGTGTTCTCCCACCTGACTCACAACCCCCCCCACCAAAAGGAAATTCATTTCCATCAGGCCTCTATGCATCATTAAGAGGTAGTTCTTCTTATTACAGCCTGTTATTAATGTTCAGAATTCATTTAATTTCACTCTTAACTGACTGTAGCAATGAGATAATTGATTTCACTGGGGAGAGAATGGTGAGGGGAGAATGGGCCGGGAAGAGCAGGCAGCACGTGGTCCTCAGACTACTTGGAGCCGTGGCTGGGGGTCCTCCCGGCAGGAGGGCGGGGACGTCGCCTCATCTCCCACCCTCTCCCACCCCCGCTTATCCAGGTCCTGGGCCTCCTTTGGCAGCTCACTGAGTCTGTAATTGGCTGGAGTTACGGAAAGGAAAACAGGAACCCGAGCAGATGCTCAGGTGACAGGAGAAGGATGCGGATGTGCCTGTGACCCTCCACTGGGCCCCTCCTGGCGGGAGTTCCCATATCAAAAGAATAGCCTGGCTTGGACCGCATGGCTGCCTCATCCACTGGGGAAGCTGTGAGGGGCATCGTTCCAGCTGCCTGCATCTCTGGGATGGGCCGGATGGTGCAGAAAACAAGGAGAGGAGACCACACCCAGGTTCCCCAGTGGCCTGGACAGAGGGATCTAAAATTTACAGGAGACTGTGGTTCAGGAGCCCACTTGCATGTCATTTTGAAATGCAGAGTGTTTCCCCATATACTGATGGAAATGTAGTTGAGTTCCCAGGCTGGACCATATAGAGCTGATTGGCTCACAATATGCAATTGTAATGTTATTTTCTGCATTTAATAGTGAAAACAATATTCCTGGGATTCTCATAAAGAAAGTAAATGAGAAAAAATTTTCTGGTGTGAGATTTAAAAGTTATAAAGAATAACGGGCTGGGAAAGGCATTCCAAAACACCGCAACAGTGGCAATAGCCGTGTATAAAATATGTGGTGCTTGAACAAACATATATTTGTGACTTCTGTGCACCAAAATAAAGTTAAATGGCCAGCAAATAGGGAAATACTTGAGATTTATATGACAGAGTAAATACACTCTGCACAGAAAGTGCTTCTACAAATCAATACGAAAATGATGAAAATATTTGAAAATGGGCCAAGAAAACCATATGGCAATTTGGAAAGGGATACACACAAATGCGCAACGAACAGACCAGAACAGACACCAGCCCACCGATAGCCAGAAGGACATGTACGTCAGGCCTCAGGAAGTGCCTCGTCGGAACAGGTGTTGTTTCCGGTGGTGACAACAGGGGGCGGGGGAGGGGCGTGGAGATGCTCTCATCCAGGCTGGCGGAGTGACCTCACATCAGGCTCCCAGAGGTGCCTGGAGAGATGGCTGGCTTCAGAGGCTGAAATGGGCAAGAGTGGTGTACAGGCACGTTGCTCGTGACGGGGAAGACAGGTGTCACCCCGAGGTCTTGCCACAGGGAATCAGTTCACCGCTAAGCCGAGGCTAATACACAGAGACTCCGCCGTAGAAGAGCCGTGATTCTCTCACCAGCGGGAACCAGAAAGCCTTGGGCACGGGGCTGTCGTTTCCCACAAGACCCCCTGCGGGGAACAGGTCCTCTGGTTCTCATCAGCTAATGGAGAGCACTGTCCGCTTTGCGGTGACGCGGACTTGGTGTCGTTGGGAGAGGAGGTATGGGGCAGGGGTGGGTCCCTGCAGGGACCTTGCAGACCGTCCAGGGAGGTGCTGAGAGCAGCTGAGGGTTTTCTCCGAGGGAAGAGCCATCGGCCAGATCATGGGGCTGGGGGTGCATTCCCAGCGCCTCCCGGACGCGGCCCGGCTAAGGTGTCCTGGCATCCCTGACCACTCCTTAGCTTTGCTGCTTCTGAACCACATGTAAATGGGGTCTCACAGCTTGTACCTTTACGCTGGCTTCTTTCGCTTGGCCGTGAGTGTGTCAGGTGCAGGAATGCTGCTGTGCGCGGCGGTAGTTGTTTGTTAGGATGGGTGCGCGGTTAGAGAGGTACTTTATTTACCTCGTCCACCCCATTTCAGAGGAAGCATCTCAGGTTTCTCTCTCCTGGATGGTGCAGCGATGGGGTAGAAACCCAGCAGGGGGCTTGCTGGCCACAGGTGTGTTTTCATCTTTAGAAGACGCTTTCCTAAGGGCTGAAGCAGCTAAAATCCACAGAAGCAAGTGAGGGTCCCACCGGGGCTGGGCGGCACCTGTGGTTTTCACTCTGGGCCCTGGTAGGTGGGCATCACTGTGGCACCAGGATGAACTCGCGTTGCCCTGAGCTGACGAGGCTGAGGGTGTCCTCACGTGTTGACGGACACAAGCATCCTTGTTGGGAGGCGCCTGGCTCAGACCTTTGCTCTTCTCAGCAGACTCATCTTTTTTTGTCTTACTGGTTTGTCCTGGTTCTTTTTTTTTTTTTTAACATCTTTATTGGAGTATAATTGCTCTGCAATGGTGTGCTAGCTTCTGCCCAACAACAAAGCGAATCAGCTATACATGTACATACGTCCCCATATCTCTTCCCTCTTGCACCTCCCTCCCTCCCACCCTCCCTATCCCACCCCTCTAGGTGGTCACAAAGCACCGAACTGATCTCCCTGTGCTATGCAGCTGCTTCCCACTAGCTGTCTATTTTACATTTGGTAGTGTATATATGTCCATGCCACTCGCTCACTTTGTCCCAGCTTACCCTTCCCCCTCCCCATGTCCTCAAGTCCATTCTCTACGTCTGCATCTTTATTCCCGTCTTGCCCCTAGGTTCTTCATGATCATTTTTTTTTTTTAGTTTCCATATATATGTGTTAGCATACGGTATTTGTTTTTCTCTTTCTGACTTACTTCACTCTGTATGAGACTCTAGGTCCATCCACCTCACTACAAATAACTCAGTTTCGTTCCTTTTTATGGCTGAGTAATATTCCATTGTATATATGTGTCACATCTTCTTTATCCATTCATCTGTTGATGGACACTTAGGTTGTTTCCATCTCTGGGCTACTGTAAATAGAGCTGCAATGAACATTGGGGTACATGACTCTTTTTGAATTATGGTTTTCTCAGGGTATATGCTCAGTAGTGGGATTGCTGGGTCACATGGTAGTTCTATTTTTAGTTTTTTAAGGAACCTCCATACTGTTTTCCAAAAGACAACCTTCAGAATGGGAGAAAATATTTGCAAATGAAGCAACTGACAAAGAATTAATCTCCAAAATTTACAAGCAGCTCATGCAGCTTAATATCAAAAAAACAAACATCCCAATCCAAAAATGGGCAGAAGAACTAAATAGATATTTCTCCAAAGAAGACATACAGATGGCCAACAAACACATGAAAGGATGCTCAACAACACTAATCATTAGAGAAATGCCGATCAAAACTACAATGAGATATCATCTCACACCAGTCAGAATGGCCATCATCAAAAAATCTACAAACAGTAAATGCTGGAGAGGGTGTGAGAAAAGGGAACCCTCCTGCACTGTTGGTGGGAATGTAAATTGTAGTGGTTCTTTATGTGTTTTGACCACAGGTCCATGGTGGGTGGAAGTATTATCAATATCTGCTCTCTTTTTGGCGAGACTCTTCACTCTCTGAGAGCTGTGTTTTAAAGGGGAGAGGTTTTTAATTTGAGTGTCTACCAGTGTATACATTCTGCTTGTGCTGAATTCTCTTCTGGAGTCAGTTTGAAATCTCTGTCCACTTAAAGATCATAGATATTGTCCTATGTGTCCCTCTACCAGCTTCTTTGTCTGTTTGTTTCTATCTTTCACAAAACTCAGACCTACAATCCCTCCGGAACTAATTTTTCAAAATGATACAGGTAGGATAAGGATTCATTTTCTTTTGCCCAAATCGATGAGACACAATTTAATGAAAACATCACACCCTCCCACGGCGAGGTCACCCGTGTCCTGTGGGAGGGGCTGGACCTGGGACAGCTTCGGATTCTCCATGTAATTTACTGTCTACATGTCTATGCTGAAACCAAACTGCCCTGATTACTACAGCTTTATAGTAAGTTACCTTTGATTCCTAGTCTGCTAAGAGGTTTTAACAAGAATAGATGTGGAATTTTGTCAGATATTTTTTCATCATCTATTGACATGATTGTGTGATTTTCTCCTTTGTTGTCAATGGGGTGACGTGAGTTAATTAATTCCTTTCATGTGCAACTACAATTGCATCCTTGGATTAAATGCCCTTGATCCTGATGTAGCCTACATTTTACAAATCGCTGAATTCAAGTTACTAATATTTTGTTGAGGATTCTAACTTACATCCTCAGGAGACAGATGATTCTGCGGTATTCCCGCTTTGTAAATTAATTGTCAGGGTTTGGGGTCAAGGCCACTCGGGCCTCCTGATTCTTGCTGTGTGGACTCTTTTCTCATTTCGGGAAGAGGCTGTGTAGTATGGTCACTGCTCAAATCTCAATGATTAGAGGGAGTTGCTACTAGCGTCGTCTGGGTTTGAAGATTTTCTGTGTGTGGACAGGTTTTCCACTGAAGTTTAGATTTATTTGCTGACCTTAGAGCCTATGCTTTGCTTCTTCCTGTGTCAGCTGTGGTGAGTTGTGCTTTTCCCCCTTTTTTTGTACATCTCATCTAAGTCGTGGCGTTGGCATAAAGTTGTCCATAACTTCCCTTTATTACCCATTTTCTTTCTTTAGGCTCCGCAGAGGCGCCCATGTTCCGTCACTGCTTTTGGTAGTGTGTGCTTTTTACCTTTATGTTTTCATCAAGCTTGTTAGGGGTTAATCGTTTCAGTAAGACTTTTAAAAGCGCTAGCGTCTGGCTTCGTTGAGTTTTCTGTTGTACGGTTGTTTTCTGTGCGCTGATTCCTATTCCTTTCTTTCTTATTGCCTTCCTTCTGCGTTCTTTGAGACTGATTTGCTGTACATTTTCTAATGTTGAAGATATAGAGCTAGATTCTTGACTTTTAGCTTCTAATCTTTGGTAATAGAAGTACTCAAGGATATAAATTTCCTTCTAATTACTATTTTACCTGCAAATAAGTTGCATTTGTTAAAAACAAGACAATATAGACCCAAAATAAATTGGCTTATTATACTAAGCCCTACGTTACCAAACTGAGACTTAACTGAATCGGAGTCTCGGCTGTCTCAGGAATGGAATCATGGACCAGTCAGCCAGGAACCCCCTGATTAGCACTGGGGGATCGTCTCCCTGAATGACCCCTGCCGTCCCCTCAAGGAGAGTGACCTTGCCCCAGCCAACCCGCCTTTTCGCCTAAATCACTTCTTGTCCCTGCTCCCTTCTGCCTATAAAAGTCTTTCATTTTGAGCATCTCCTCAGAGCTCCTTTCTGTCTGCTAATGGGATGCCACCCGATTCATGAATTGTCAAATGAAGCCAATAAAATTTTTAAAATTTACTCACATGAGTTTTGTTTGAACACATCTTAAGGTCATTCGTTTAAAATATTTTCTAGGGCTTCCCTGGTGGCACAGTGGTTAAGAATCCGCCTGACAATGCAGGAGACACGGGTTTGAGCCCTGGTCCGGAAAGATCTTACATGGCGCGAAGCAGCAAAGCCCATGCGCCACAGCTACTGAGCCTGTGCTCTAGAGCCTGCGAGCCACAACTACTGAGCTCGCGAGCCACAACTACTGGGCCCACGTGCCACAACTACTGAAGCCCGTGTGCCTAGAGCCTGTGTTCCGCAACAAGAGAAGCCACTGCAATGAGAAGCCCACGGACTGCAATGAAGAGTAGCCCCCTCTCGCCACAACTAGAGAAAGCCTGCACGCAGCAATGAAGACCCAACACAGCCAAAAATAAATAAAGTAAATAAATTTATAAAAAAATATTTTCTCATTTCTTTATGACTTCTTCCTTGAACTATGGGTTACTTAGTTGCATAGTATGTAGTAACTTTCAAACATTTTCTAGATATCTTTAACTTACTGATTTCTAGCTGAATTCTGCAGTGGCCAGGAAACAAACTTGGAACGATTTAAGTGTTTGAAATTTATTGAGAGTTCTTTATGGCTCATGATGTGGGAAATGTTATTAAACATTCAGTGTGCTTTGGAAAGCGCATGCTCTGTTTCAGGCACAGTGCCACGTTCACATCTGTAGAGACCGTATATGTGCGTTGGGTCTTCCTTTTCAGCGTCGGCAAACTTCTTCTGTAAAGAGCCAGAAAGGGACTATTTTAAACTTTGTAAGTCTCAGTTGCAACTACCTAACTCTGCTGTTGTGGTGAAAAACTCCAGAGACTAATGCAATAGATAAGCCCCTCACAGGCTTGAAGAGAAAGGAGAGAGATTGAAATAGACCAGGTCAGGAGTGGACAGCACAGGTGACAGACCCACCGTGGAGGGATGAGAGACACACGACCGAGAGCTACGGGCAGTATCGTGCGAGCCTGCAGGGACAGAACGCTTTCTGGAGAAAGGCAAGCTGCTGGCACTGATCTCGGGAAGAGCCAGGACCGGGGACGGAGTGGGGGACGGCCCAGGGCGGCTTGGGGCGGGCTGGGAGCCCCGTGGGAAGGCAGCCAGCCAGCTTCACTGTGCATCTCCCCTAACCTTTAAGGAAAGTTCAGGGCGATGCTGGGGAAGGGACTTGAGTCTCTAGAAATAGGCAAAGCCAAACCCCCCGCCCCAATTTATCTTACAAACCCAGCCCGATTTTATCATCGAAATCTGATGGGGCGCAAAAAACTCAAAACGAACAACAAGATAAAGCTATAGCCCAGTCTCACTTGTGAGGAGTTTGCAGAGATTCTAATAGGCCATTACCAGGTGGATTCAGCGGTGGAGCAGAGAGCCCAGCTTTAATAGCCATGCGAGGGTTATTGGAAATCAGAAAATCTATTCACACGGTCCATATAAATCCAATAAACAAAAGGCACAGACTTATTACGAATGGATTCCGAAAATTACATCTCATGACATTGGCGACTTTCCCTAACGAATTACATCTCATGACATTGGCGACTTTCCCTAACGAAGACATTGAACCAAACAGAAGAAGGAAACAACTTCATACATTTTACTTAAATTGTAAAACATTAAAAGCATTTCAGCTAGAGACAGGGACAAGCCAGGCCTTCTATATTTTAGAGGGTTTAGCAAAGACAGTAAAGTGAAAGATTAATGAAAACCTGACGTGCAAAAATACAGTCCTCTCTCCTTTTGTTAATGTGATGTTTGTGTACCTGAGACACTGAAGCAGCTTCAGAGTAAGACACAGCTCAGATCAAGAAGAAAAAGCAGGGATGTGGCTGGATCCAGCCGTGACATACAGCACTCAACAGTTTTCTCTCTTGCAGCAATCAGTACCTAGACATCAAAGGAGAAAAATACTCTATTTCATTCATCTGTTGATGGTGGTACATATATATATAATGGAATACTACTCACCCATAAAAAAGGATGCAATAGTGCCATTTGCAGCAACGTGGATGGACCTAGAGATTATCATACTAAGCGAAGGAAGTCAGAGAAAGACAAATACCATATGATATCACTTACACGTAGACTCTAAAATAGGACACAAATGGACTTATCTACGAAACAGCAAGAGACTCAGACATAGAGAACTGGAGGGATGGAGCGGGAGTTTGGGGTTAGCAGATGCAAACTATTATATATAGGATGGATAAACAACAAGGTCCTACTGTATAGCACAGGGAACTATATTCAATGTCCTGGGATAAACCATCATGGAAAAGAATATGAAAAAGAAGATATATGTGTATGTATAACTGGTTCACTTTGCTGTACAGCAGAAATTAACACAACATTGTAAATAAGCTATTCTTCAATAAAAATACTCTATCTCACCTGCACACACAAATACACACACACTATGTAAGACTAGATTTCACAAGAAGCAGCACACGTGAAGAAAAGTATAAAACATCACTAAACAGCAAAAGAATAGCTGGGAAATGAATAAACCCTTTACTGGGGGGTCAGGATACACCATATCACAGAAGTGTTCCTTCTCTTAAATGAATATGTAAATTCACTGCAATTTCCATGAGATTCCTGCCTTGCTTTGCGTCAGCTGTGCTGTGAATTACAGAAATCCCCAAATAACAGCGCCTTTAGCAAGAAAAAAAGGTCTATTAAGTGATGTTTACCTTTTAAAATATGTACGAATGCTATCAGGATAAAAGTGAAAATTGAATTGCAGAAGATGATGGATAAGCGTGAGGCTGGTGTGTGGGGCCCTCCCAGGAGGGAAGGAGGGAGGGGATGGGGGTGCGTGCTGAGCCCCAGCACAACTGGTCTGTGGACCCCCGCCTGAGGGGTTTACAGCCCCCGGGAGGGAGGGCAAGGCTGGTCAGTCCAGCGCAGGAAGGTGGGTGTGCCCGAGGAGGGCCTGCCTGCTCTACGGCCTTCGTCCTGGTGGGGGTGGGTGGCGTCACGGGTGAGATGGACCTCGCAGGTGACCTAGCCCGGCCCCTCTGCTCCCGCCCACAGGCCCCCGAGCTCCCAGAGCAGCCTGACAGGCTGGCGCTGTGCCCACATGAACCCAGCCCTTCTGGATGGAGAGGTTTGGGGTCCAGCGGAGCTGCCGGGGGTTGAGGGGGCCAGCGGCCATGTCTGGGACAGAAGGAGAGTCAGGGCAGGGCAGTGGCCAGGCCAGGACCAGAGGTGACCCCAGAGCAGGACAGGGTGACAGCCCCGTCTCAGCACACGTCTCCAGAGCGAAGGCTGGTCTGGGTGGACCTGGCCTGGCTCATTGGGGGTTGCAGTGGGGAGGGCCTTGGGGAGGGGGTGGGAGATGTTTCATGGGATGGGGGGCGCCCCAGAGCCAAGTGCACCGGGGGGCTGGGTAGAGGGGGAGCAGAGCCCCTGCAGGTGGGGCTCTGGGCAGGGTGCTGTATTTCACCGGCAGCGGGAGGGGGGAGATGGCAGCACAGGGTAGACGAGAGTCTGGGGATCATTTAGAGGGTGCCCCGTGCTCCCGCCCCCAGGCCTTTCCCCAGGGTACCATCACATCAGGGGCACCGCCCCAGGACAGGCCTTTTGAGGAGGACGAGGTCTTGGGGGCACGTGGGCCCAGCCTAGCTGGTCTGCAGCACCTCCACAGCCCTGGACGCGCAGTAGGGCTGATCAGATCGGCTCTGAGCGGGGCACTGGGACTGCTCGGCAGGCCGTTCTCTGCCCAGGGCGGGTTTCCCACCGTGGCCCTGTCAGCATCCGGGTCCTCACGTGTTGAGGGGGGTCCCCTGTGCACGGCAGGTGCTCAGAGAATCCCTGGAATCTCCACGAGACGCAGTGCTCCCTGGGTGTGACACCTGGAAGGTCTGCAGAGCTGGCTACATACGGTGGCGGGAAGGACAGCCCCTGCTCCCGTGCCTTCCAGGCTCCTTTCTCCCAGGGCGGCTGGGGTGTGGTGAAGTCCAGCCTGGGCGGAGCCTTAACTGGCTTTTTCCCTGTCAGGGCGGACAGCTGTCAGCAGATGACGGATGCTGAGCTCGCAGAGGACGTGGGGTCTTCCTTGCAGCCACGGGGGGTGCAGAGTCCATGGGCAGCCCAGGGGCAGTGCCAGCTGCCCTCGGGCAAGGCTGCTGTATGGTTTTCTAACCTGAATACATCTGTGGACGTCAACTTTGTCGTCTGAAAAATGGGAGGGAATTCCCTGGTGGTCCAGTGGTTAGGACTTTGCATTTTCACTGCTGAGGGTGTGGGTTCAATCCCTGGTCAGGGAACTAAGATCCCACAAGCTGTGCAGTGCAGCCCAAAAAAATAAAGGGATGAAAAGACACAGGGGTTGCCAGGAGGTGCCCTGAGATGATGCCCGCCGAGGCCACACCCAGCGACCCAAGGTCTCTCCCCGACCCCCTGCGCCGCTCTAGTCCCTAGAGACCTCCGCGTAGAGCACACTTCTGTGTGACTCGCCAGGAGCCTGGGGGTGTATTTCTGGCTCCACCGATGCCAGGCTTTGTGCCGTGAGGGTGGATGAGCGACCTCGGGGGTACAGAGGGTCCCTGTTCCCTCGGCTCAGCAGGGGTTAAGGCCCGTGGGGCGTGCACAGCGGTCCCGCGGCTCCAGGACACTGTCCCTCACCATCCTGTGGGATCCCAGTTGGGATCAGCCCCAGCCTCCTCTTCCAGGAAGCCGGTGACGGGCTGCGGCTGCACTTGGCTCCGGGCTCAGAACGCGGACCCCGCGGGGCCAGTCAGAACCCGCTGCACAGGAGCGAGCGCGAGTCCACTGACACCAGCCGGTCCCACTGCTCCGTCGGTGGGCGAATCTCTCTCTGCCCAAGCGCTCAGAGGGCCCCGGTCTTCTCCCTGCCTGTCAGCTGCCTCGGTGCCTAACGCAGGGCTGGTGTCTGACGGCCTCCTGCCCACTACTCAGAATTTTTATTTACGCGCAAAACTGCACATGCGGATCACGGGCAGTAAAGGGAGCAGAACGAGTGCAGAAGGGGCAGCCTTTGCTCCCGGCACCTCCCTTCAAGGCCAGCCTGAGGACACGGTCCCCACGTGTAACCTCCGTCCTTCTCCAGTACAGACGCCCCATCTCAGCTGGTGGTCAGCCGCAGGTGGTCTGCAAACACCCCGCGAATCCTGGGACCTGCTTGACCCTTCAAATGTGTCGGGGTCCTGAGACAAGACCCTGGCTGAGCCCTCTGTGCTCAGGGTGGTGGCCTGAGAACCACGCGGGGGACAGCCTTAGACGATGCAGAAGGAGGGCAGGGGGTCCCCCGCCCCCGCTCCAGGTCCCTCCCCAAACCAAGGGAAAGGAGTGGATGGCAATCACGGGAGATCTCGGCCAGCAGGACTCGGATGGTCAGAGCTGAAAATAAAGCACTTCTAGCATTAATCGCTGAATCTGTGCTGTTGTTTGGTAACAGGGGTCACATCCTCCTGGATGACAAGAGGGTGGGGGACCCGTGAGGACGGAGCCCCCGGAGGCTCAGGGGGACACTTTGAACCCACGACGGCCCTTCCTAGATTGGAACGTGCTCACCAGCAAACTGCGAGGACAGGAGAGTCAAGAGCTTCCAGTTAGGAGTCTAGGCCAGAGGCGGGGCTGGAGGCGCCCGGGAGCCACGCCCACTCCCTGGGGTGGAAGAGCTAAGATCTCCCCCGCCACGCTTCACCTCCCTCCCCACAGGCTGAACCCCGCTTCCCACTGTCCTTTCAGTGCCCCCTGCCCACCCCCCCTAATATTAATACCTTCAGGTCTCATCCCCCCAAACCCAGGCCTGAGATGTTTCCTGCTGTCCTGCACCCAGGTGACTGGAATGAGGCTTCAGTGACCGTCCATGAACCTCCCACTCGGTCCTCAGCCTGCCAGCAACTGACCAACCTCCTGGCTTCACCACGGCTGCCATCACGTGCCACTCTCATCCCAGCCCCCGGTTAGGGCCGACGGCACCATCCTGGGAGCTCCTTCCCCCATAGCAGGAGGCTCTGGGCAGACTTTCTCGCTGTTCCTTGGCAGGAGGCCTCTCTTCCTGTGTGCGGCTGTTTCCTCACCTGGCTCCCTCTGCCAGGCCTCTGCCTACCTCGTCGGGGGCTCTCCCAGCTCCCCTGCCCTCAGTAGGGTCCTCCCTGCTGACTCGGCGCTCAGGGCCGGCCTGGCTGCAAGGCGCGCTTGGGGGCTGGTGGCTCCCAGAAGATACGTCCACCTCCTCACCCGGGAACCTGTGGCTGTCACCTTATTTGGAAAAGGGTCTTTGCAGACGTGATCAAGCTGAGGATCTCCAGACAACTTCACCTGGGATGAGGGTGGGCCCTAGATCCAGTGACTGGTGTCCTTGTAACTGACTCACAGGGCAGGGACACTCGGGGAGGAAGAGGACACGTGGACACAGAGGCAGAGGTGGGGGTGATGCGGCCGCGAGCGCAGGATGCCGAGGACGGCGGCAACGCCAGAGCCTTCCCAAGGAGCCAGCCCTGTCCGCACCTGGTCTCCAGAAATCTCTATGCTTTAAGCCTCCCAGCCCGAGGCACGGCCGCCCTGGAAGCAGATCAGGGCCGCAGCCCCAGCCCTGTGGATTGAGTGGAGGTGTCTTTCTTCTGGTGTCGTCCAGACGCCGTGCACACCTGGGACAGGCGGCATTGCAGCTCACAGAGCAAGAGTCACGGTGTGCTCGGGGGGTAGCAGTGGCCACCGCGAAGGCCCCGGGCGCCCCATGTCATCAGCTGCAGGAGAGGGTCTGCTTACACTTCGTGCATCAGAGAAGGGAGGTTTATTGCTGTAACCCCAGCACCTTGGAAACCAGGAGCAGCCAGGAGGGATAACAAGGAACCCCTGCTGAAAATACGCAATGTCAAAGCATCGCTCGGAGGAAGCGCTGCAGGGGCCCAAGGCCACGTGGACACGAGCCACAGACTGAGCTGCGCCTCAGGATAGGCAGACCCAGGTCTGGGAGCAGCCGAGGCCCTCCCCAGGGGTGGTGCTGGTGGAGGGGAGCGAGCTCTGCAAGGAGACCCTCATCTGCACGTAGGTGCACTTGTCCTGGGCTTGAGGTAACCCCTGGGGTGGTTTTGAAGCCCACGGGTGATAATAACTGAGCATTTTCAGTGCAGACCCTTGTGGTCACGCAGACGTGGAGGCCGGGTGCTCCGGCCGGCAGCTGAAATTTGCTAAAAATACGAATGTCCCCCCTTTCAGGTCTTGCTTCTCTGGGAATTGTTTTGTTTTGTTTTGATCCGGAGTAAGAAGGATTACACCTCATCAGGCATTGTCACTGCCAAGGATTTAATTGCAGTCTCTCAATATTTTGCCGTTGTTGAGCTGCGAGGGGGGTCTGTAATTATTGTCTACTGACGCGGCTGCTTTTGCCAACGATGCATCAGCCCCGGCTGCCGTGCCTCCCCCCGCAGATCAATGTCTGGGAGTCACCCCCCAGCCTTCCCGTGGAGGTCAAATCCCTTAATTCACTGAATAATTAGATTTCCATGAAAATCAAAGAGGCCCGCTCGTGACAAGTAATGGAGCCTTTGACGTATGATCCCACACACCTTGGCCACTTTTTAGGGATGTCTCTTTATATTTTAATGAAAGGAAGCCACTTAGCTATAAACTGATTACTAAGAACATAATCGGGTCATTTCTTTGCAACAAATCAATCAACACAATGCTAATTACGGATGGTCTTTTAGATTTGGATGAATCTATTAGTAATTAAAGTGAAGTGCAAATCCAACCTCGATCTCAATTGTAGCCAAAAGGCACAAACGTCTTTCTGTTGACGGATAACCTGCTGTTATCTCTCCTGATGGAGGAGAGCCGTTAGGACATTCACAGACCTAAAGACATTTTTAGGGGAGGTCTTGGGAGGCATTCGGGGGACGTGCACCCGGGGTGATGCTTTGGAAAGATGGGATCTTTTTTCTGATTCATTTATAATTTAATTTGCATTTTTATTGTGCGTGTAGAATAAGCTGATTTTCCTACAGCAGAGTCATAAATCCCCAGGCCAAATTCTCATGTCGCACGTCTCATTTCTCTCTTTGGCAGAGAATGGCGGCTGGTTGGGGTGATGTCAAGGTGACGTGCTGAAATGGAAACGACCAAGGCGGCCCCGGGGCTGAGGCTGGGGCTCCCCTGAGAGCAGGTCCCACGGCTACTACCAGGGACCCCACGTCTGTCCAGAGCCATCCCCCGGTTCTCGTTACAAAGCCTTTACGTTATTTTGATTTGTAACTTTAAAACTAAAGTACGTTAAGAGCTTTTTACTTTACTAGTTGAGGAAAGTCAGAGTCAGACAGGGGCCTTTGTGCTAGAGGTGACGTGAGTGGCTGGAGAACCAAGGTCACGGGGCCCCTGGACGTGGGCAGAGGGTAAGGAAGGAATCGCTGGTGCGCTGATGACCACATAGACAAAAGCATCGTAAACAGGCCTGTTATAAATGGGGCTTGTTTGGCGAGGACCGTCTGGGGAGAAGCAGCTTCTGCTCCCAGGAAGGGAGACACCAGCCGCGGCTGGACCCCGTGGGCTGGCTTCCTGCCTGGTGGTCCTGGCTTTGGCCCTGGCCCTGGCTTGTCCTCCATGGGGTGACGACTCCGCACCCCCTCTGCGAGGGCCCTTTCTCAGGGTCCAAGTCTGGCTGCCCGTTCGCGGGACAGCGTGGCCGTGGACCATGGATGGGGTGCCCTCTGGTACAGCCTCCTCGCACTTCCGGGGTGATTTCGCTCTGGGCCTTGGGGTAGCTGCCGCTATCATTCTATCAGAGCAAAACCTCTTGACGTTTGAAGATAAACATATGAAAAACGGCCGGAGAAGTGGAAAGCGTAATTAATCAGAGAATTAGCATTTCAAAGGGAGTTGAGCCCTTGGCCTGAGTGATGGGGAAACCGAGGCCTCTCGCTCTGGTGACTGGACTGTCACACCCACTTGTGGAAGGAGGCGCAGGGCAGGGACGGGTGCCTTTAATCACGGCCGGTCAGGTGTTCAGCCTACTTTGTGGATCGGGGTTTTACAGAACCTCTCCGACAGGCGGGCGCCACCAGGCTGTGGGGAGAGGAGCTGGGTGCAAGGGCACGGGCTGGCCTGATGGGCGTTAGACTGCAGCTCTGCTCGCCCACCGCTGCCCCGGGGGGCTTACATGGCCCCTGCACTAACCAGCTCTGGCGGTCCACGTCTCTGTCGAAATCCAGGTCCAGGGAGCTGGGGGTTCCAGCCGCAGCTGCTGGGCTGCTATCCTTGGCGAGGACATTTCCTTGGGTTCTGTGGTCCAGAGGCCACACAAACAGCCCGGGAGCTTGGTGGCTGCAGTCTGACAGCCCGAACAGCCCCCCTCCTCCAGCATGGGTTGCGCCCCATCTAGTCCCGGCCTCCCAGGTTGTTGACTCCTTTCTCTTTGCCCCCAAATCAGCCAACTTCTTCCAAGAAAGCCGGTCAAAGACAAAAGGCACATCATGTCATTTGATTCAGGCTACGAAACAGGCCAAGCGGTGAGCCGTCCGCGTGTTATTTCATGTGCAAATCATGCGTGTGCATCGGGTTCTCATCCTGCTGCTTGGAGAGGACCCTCCGTCTAGTAACCGGGGAAGGGAACATCTTCCATGTCATGGAATTAGTTTCTCTTTCCCTCCTTTGATAAACAGCCTCATTTAAAATGTGTTCCACAGAGGCTCTCCTCCTGGTAAAGGGAGGGGTTGCCCCCCATGCAGCCCTGAGCCCAGCATCCCCCCTGGCCTGCGGTTCACGCTTCTCTGGGAGATTCGTTCGCTCTTGCCACACGCCCAGAGACCAGGCCTGGACTGGGCGTCCTCCAGATGCCCACCCGTTCAGCATAGCTCCTCCTGCTGTCTGGGCCCTGGACCACGCTGGACCCAAAACCTGGGTGGGAGGAAGGGGGGAGGCACATGTCTCCTGTCTCCATCCTTGGTCTCCCCCGTCCTCTCTGTCCTTCTGTTCTTCATTCAATCCCTCGCTCATTCAAATGAGGCGGTGTGCTCCCCCCCCATCCTCAGCCTCACAGGCCCCCGACCCTCGCCTGCGGGCAGTTCTGCGGGGTAATTAGTGGGCTAGCCTCCCCTCTTGAAGACTCAACCCGCCGAGAGCTTCAGCAAAGCAAACTATAAAAAACAACCAAGTGGGAACCAAAATGTACAAAAACTAGGGAAAAAAAGGTATCAGTGTTGGCGCTCTGCAGCAGAGTAGAGGTGGCGGAAGGAAGGGTCGGTGAACTTTCAATCAACGGAAATGATCTCGCTGGAGAACAGAGACTGAAGAAAATCAGCAGCGCCACAGGGAAAATGAAAAGTACGTTATGCTTGAAAATGAAAACAAAGTGAAAATGTGTGTATGCAGATAAATCAGGGATTAGAGGAAGTCCGATCACTCTATGCTTATACTGGATAATGAGCAATGTTTTCTGTAATCTAGGTTTTCACCACGAGCAGTTATAAAAGGAAAGTAACTTAAACTTAACGGGAGCAGAAGGAAATAATCAGGTGCGAGCTGATGATAAAGAAAACAACCAATAGAACAATAGAAAAAGAATCTGTGAAAGTGTTGATAAAAATGATAAACGTCTAAGAAGGGAAAACATGACCCTACAAGAAGTTCAAGGTCTGCAGAGCTCTAGACCCGTCGAGAAACAAATGAGAAATCTTCCTCAAGTAGGTTCAAGCAGTTTCACAAAATTTTGCTGGTAAATTCTTTAAAAAAATCGATGAATGAAATTTGCCATAACTAAGAAAGAAAAATGGTATGATCTCTCACTAGATACAGAAAGATCATCTGATAAAATCCGACATCCATTACTTAAAAAACCTTTCTGTGGCTGTGGAGAAGAGGGAACCCTCCTACACTGTGGGCGGGAATGTAAGTTGGTGCAGCCTCTGTGGAGAACAGTATTGGGGTTCCTTAAAACACTAAAAATAGAGCTACCCTATGACCCAGCAATCCCACTCCTGGGTATATATCTGGAAATGACAAAAACTCTAATTCAAAAAGATACACGCACCCCAGTATTCATAGCAGCACTATTTACACTAGCCAAGACACGGAAACAACCTGAGTGTCCATCGACAGATGAATGGATAAAGAAGATGTGGCACATATATACAACGGAATACTACTCAGCCATAAAAAAGAACGAAATAATGCCATCTGCAGCAGTATGGATGGACCTAGAGATGATCATACTAAATGAAGTAAGCCAGACGGAGAAAAACAAATACCATATGATATCACTTATATGTGGAATCTGGAAGAATGATGTAAATGAAATTATTTACAAAACGGAAACAGACTTACAGACTTAGGAAATGAACTTATGGTTACCAAAGGGGGAAGGTGGTGGCGGATACATTAGGAGTTTGGGATTAGCAGCTGCAAACTACTAGATATAAAATAGCTAAACAACAGGAACCCAAGTCTCAGGAAGAGAGAGGAAAGCAGGAGCCCCAGATACCCTATTTTCACCCCCTTTTCCTGGAGGAAATGAAAGTAAAAGCTTAGACTGAATTTATTTTCCCCAAGAAGACAAGAGAAAAGGAACTCGTTCTGCTTCTGTGGGAAAGGCGATGGTCCTCAGGATAAAGTGGGTCTCGGGGGCTTTCCATCAGCTCAGAAGCTGGAAAACCCTACTTCCAAAGCCTCAGAAGGAGTTTTTCAATGTTTCTGATGATTTTATCTTTTTCTTGAGACTATTAGGAAAGTAGTCCAACTGTACAAAATAGCAAATACACAAAGACGAAACATTTTTAATACACGTTTTATATAATCAGGGTGTTCTTAATTAAAAAGCCAACTTCCACATTTTTTTCCTTTTGCTTATGTTATGCAAAGACTTAAAAAAATCGATTTCCTAATGTCAGCAAGTTGGGAAAAGATGTATTTATACGCAATGTATAGGAATGTCAACTGGAACACATTTTTAAAGACCCGTTTAAAAAATGACTCAAAAGCTAAAAATAATATTCTTAAATAATTCATTTTTAGAACTGGCTCATTCGATTCAATGGATCTAACCCCCCCCCCCAAAGTACTTAAGTACTTGGGGTCTTTAATATCGTTTGACTCCAGGGGTGGGTTAGAGAGTGTGGATGGCAGCAAACCATCGCCACCGTAACCATAACTAGCAGTAGGTGAGGAGAGCATACAAGCCAGCCTGGGTCACCACCCATCACCTTGGTGGCTCTGTTGCTACGTCCAAACTAGGCTTGTTTACAAGCAGGACACTGGCCGAAAACTGGGGTGCTGGCTGTGCTCCCATTGTAACACGGATGCGTCCACACCCAGAAAGATCCCGGAATGGGCTACGTGTCAGCGTGAACTCTGACTTCTGCCAGGGCGTCACAGGTGTGTTTCCTTCCTTCTGTGCACTTGATTCCATCTCCTGAACCATATGCCCTAGCAGGGGACATCCCAGCCCCGCGTCCAGCTGGGCTCAGGGCAGAGGGCCCTGCACTTAGCTGACCACTCACAGAGGAAGGGGGGTCCAGGTTCATTTATATTCAGCATTTCTTATGGCCTCTACCTTTTGTTTTTCTATATTTTAGGTTTCTACATCCTAGGTTTAAATTCTATACCTTTTCTCAAACTACCTCTTTTTCTGAATCTCACCCGTCTTGCTAATGTGGTACATTGACTATCCTTCACTTTTAAGTATCTTTTAATTCCCATATAGGAATGCGTCGATCAATTTCCAAACATGTGAGTTTAAACAATTCATCTGTTTATGGCTGACTTCTGATGAAACTGACTGTCACACGTATTCTTTGACCTTTGTTGGTATGTGCTCTTTGCCCGGTGTGTGCCCTTAATGAGAGGGAAGCTCTACCTTCTTCATTTATGACCCATTTAGGTGGTTTGTTCAGATGCATCTCCTAGCTTATCGGTTATTCTCTCTTCAGCTGTGTGCCCATCGCCTGAACTCTCTGTCAACAATTCCAATTTCCATTTCGAGGAGGTAACTTTTTTCTATTTCTGCCAATTCATTACTGAGGACCTCTTGTTTCTCTCTTTTTTTGGGTAATTTCAGTTTTATCTCTTTAAGCATTTTACAGATGGTTAATTTATGTTCTACAGTTTACGTTTTCCCATGTTAGGGCCATGTGGGGATAAGGTCCCCGTTGTTACGTCACCGCTGACTCATTCGTGCAAGAGTTTCCCTTGTGTGTTTGGCGATTTTTGGATGTGAGCTCATTTTGGGGAGATTTTAATTGCTGGAAATCATGAAGGTCACTTTGAGAGTGACTTTCTCCAAGGATCACGCTGGTCCGTCCACTTCTGGAGACACGGTTGACCTGAGATGCTCTCCTGACCGCTGAGCTGCCCTCGGGGGGCCACCCGCGCCAGGTCACTGCCCTGCTCTGTCCAGCCCGACCTTCTGACCCCCCTTCCTTGGCAATTCCCATTACTCTCCGAGTCCTTAAAGGGAAAAATAAATAATGTTCTCTGTGGGATGGAATAACTTAGAACTTTCCTCTTGTAAAGTTGTCTTAACTGTATTGATGATACTTCTTGCTCTAGGAGAGTGTGGTGGGCACAGATGGGCTGACACCTGCGTTTCCATCCTCCTTCTTGGCACCAGGCTCTGAGCTCACCCCTGTGGCTGGTTTGCAGAAGCATCATCAACGCCCCCATCCTCAAACCCTACATGTGCCGGTCGGTCACAATGCCGAATGAAATCATGTTGAGTCCATGAGTGAATGAATGAACATAGGACGCTGAGGGCCTGCCTGGCACGGGAGTTTGGGGTTCTTAATCCACGACAATAAGTAACAGTGATCTGTAATGTCGACTGTCAGCAAAGATGATTTCTCGTGATTTTGGCCAACTTCTGCTTCTGCATTTATTTTACATTTTAAACGTGTAATATGTCTTTATACATCAAATTGTAACGGCTTCGCCATTGTCTAAATTCACTAAATTCTGAATCAGGAGAATCAAGCTTTCATTTGAATTACATGTACTCCTCAGGTTATCGATCTTGAAATTAATTCATGCTGACTTTTCTTTTGGAAAAGTAATTAGAATGCAATGATCAGGCTTTTAATTAAAAACAGGATGATGTAACATATTAATGAGTTTATTCTCTCTTACGGCCTCGTGCTCACTGGATGAAGCCCCTTGAGGACAGGTCTCTGCATCGTCCACTGCTGACCGTGAGGAGGGCTGGCCCTGAGCAGCCCTGGATAAAGGTTTTCAAAGAAAAAAATGAAGCTTTGGGATTAGGTCCATCAGAAGTCATCTCGGAGCCACTGGAGGAAGAACGGGTGATAGGTGGGGTGTGGTCCCAGCGCAAAGCGGGGCCTTGAGAGGTGGCTGGCAACCCCAGGGAGCTTTCAGGAGACGCGCTCGTTAGAGTCTAGAAACGGAATTTCTCCACATGGCTGGAGAGCCTGCCCGATTCTGAGCTCCTGGGATGGACTTGACTGCGCGTTCTTGAAAATCAGCGTGTTCTTTCTTTCTTCTCCTATGCATCACTCGCCTACACGTGCACACGCACACGCGTGTATGCACACATGCACACAGAAAGCAGTGGCTGATGGCCTCCCTTCGCATTGGGGTTTCTGGGGATGCAAAGCTTCCTAAACCCATCCCGGACATATTTGCGACGCCTCACTGATGTTCGTTTGCAGAGCCTGGCCGGTCCCTCTGAGTGTGTCCGGGGTGGGATGTTTTGGAAGAGCTTCCTTCCCAATGCTGAACAGGCAGGATTCCTGTGGGACCCGTGGCGTTTTGGCTGTAAAATGACCAGACTGAAGATGGCCCTTGCCTGGAGTTCTCAATATTCTTGAGCAATAGCGACGTTGGTACAGAAGCCACGCAGCTCAGACAGGCAGACACTTGTGTCCCCAAATACTGTCTAGTCACTTGTTACAGTAACCTCTCCTGGACATTACAGCCGCACCTCGCAGGTTCTTTGACCTTCCTGTCAAAGTCATCAGCTTACTCTAGACCTGAAACCTGCTCTCACTGGCCCTAAATGTTGTATTTTCAAACCTGCGAGGTCCTCCACTGTGACACCTTCTGCCACCCAACCCTGTGGTTCCCTGACAAGACAGCCCTTCTCATCTTCCGTTGGTGCAGGGATGCCAGGTCCCCTCCAGACCCCGACAGCCTGTTTAGCATCTCAGGCTTTGGCTGCACCTGGGAACCACCTGTCCAGGATGCGCAGAGCAGCAGGGGCCATGGGGTCGTTTCCCAGCAGAGCGAGCCCCGCCCGGCCAGGAACCCGGCACACGTGGCGCTTTGGCTGTGACAGGAGGTGGCCGGCAGTTACCCGGCTCTGCCCCACGTGCAGGTCCAATCCCAGCCACGGCCCAGGACCCTGGGTGCCGGCCTCGAGCGTCCCGAGGAGCTCTGTCGCCACGGTGCAGCTGGTCTCCCGCGGGGCAGGGTTTAGCATCCTCGACTCTTGCCGCCGCGTGGGAACGCAGGTAAGCAGCTGTCGTTCTGAGCGTGATCACGGCCGCACTGCAGTTTCATGGCCCATTAACGGTTTGCTAATGTTGTTTTAGTTTGCAAATTAGTGCCACTCCGTGGGTGCGGGAAGGGTCCGTGGCTGCCATCAATCAGCCGGGAGCTCCTCACGCATGAGATGAAAGCGATTTCCTGAAAGCTTTGAGGTTCAGCAACAAGTACTGTGACCAGAACTTGGTGGGGGGCTGCAGCGTGCTCTCTGCGGTTCCACTAACTTCATTCCTGACGCGGGAGTGAAGCAGAGAGGATTGCAGGTAACAGAGCTTGAGCCCCTCACTTCCTAGAACCACAGCGATTGGAGCAGAGCCCTCTGACGTTGCTGCTCTGGAGGGTGGGGGACACGGACCCCCGACGACCCCCAGGCCCCTGAGGCTGAGCTTCTAGCTCCAGACGCCCACTGATGCACAGGTTTGCTGAGGGTGCAGACAACCCTCGCTGGGGACCACGCTGTCCCCCATCCTTACCAGCTTTAATCACCAACACTCCTTCCTCTTACATATTCAGATGAGATTCTTGTGAAATGTCTTCTCAATAATTCTGTGCCATTTTAGCTTGGAAGGCAGTTCAGAGAGGGTGTTGGCAGCAGGTGTAGGTTTGAACGCTGCTCTGATGCCTCTGAGCAGCTCACTATTATTGTTATTATCACTAAACCTCCCTTAATGACTGTAATTTATCCCACCAGGAAGCTCAGGGTCTTCAGGAGGCCTGGTGGAGGCCTGGCGGCTGAGCCTGACGCAGGTCAGTGCACCACAGCTCCCCCGAGCCTGTTATTACACGGATTGCAAATATTCACTCACTTGAGGCTCTTGGCCACACTGTGAAGCAGGTCGTCATGCTACGGCTGAACTGCATCCCCACCCCCAAATTCATATGTTGAAACCCTAGGACCACAGAATGTCACTGTATGTGGACGCAGCATCTTTACAGAGATTATTAGGTGAAATGAGGTCACCGGTGTGGGACCCTGATCCAATAGGTCTGTTGTCCTTATAGGAAGAGGAGATCAGGGCACGGACTCACATGGGGGGACGACCACGTGAGGACAGGGGGAGAAGGTGGCATCTACATGCCCAGGAGAGGCCTCAGGAGGGGCCAGCCCTGAGACACCTGGATCTTGGATTGCAGCTTCCAAGATGTGAGACAGTAAGTGTCTGTTCTTTAAGCCACACCGCCCGGCGTTTGTCATGCAGCCCGAGCTGACAGTTCACTCCCATTTCCCAGATGAGGACACACAAAGGTACAATGACAGACAGCGTGCCAGACTCCCACGTGACCTGAGCATCTGAGCTCGGGTTCCAGCTGGGGCAGGAGAACCAGAACCCTCACACGGACAACTGCCGCCCCGCTGAGGAGAGTTGACCAGATCCTTGAAATCACGCATGCACATTTCTGATAAATCGCTGAGGCTGCAGCCACCGTGGGGCCTGTGTCCTTCCCCTGGGATCACGATCCAGTGTGAAAGGCAGGTGTCTGAGATTCATCTGGGCCAGTCTACACCCGGACCGTGTCCTGCTCCCCCTAAGCAGGGGCACACGGCATCTCCGTGTGGACACGGGCAGGTCGTGGGTCCACCTGAGGCCGTCCATCCTCTCCTGTGTTCGTGCAACAGGTGGTCATTCATGGTGTCCCCAGTTTCCCCATAGTGCACGGGGCTGCCACGAATATTCCTGCAAATGTTTTTCCGTGGATGTTGGAAGATGCCAGCTTACCATGAGCACAAATTTAAATGTTGGTAAATGTGACAAACTGCCCTCCACAAGGTCCTTCCACTAGGTGGGGCTGCTGCCCCCCAGGGCCTCGTCAACGCTGAGTGTTAGCAATCTTTCCAATGTTTGCGACCGACTTCACAAATAACAGTTTATTATTATTCCATTTTTCTTCATTTAATTCTATTGAGGTTGAATTTCTTGTTTATTCACTGTTTCTTCTCCTTCCCCTCCTCCTCCTTCTTTTTGTCTTTTTAGCGCATTGGACAACTTTTTTCTCAATTGAGGCTCTGTGTTGACTTTGAGGAAATTTCATATTTTATAGATACTAATTTTTTGTCTGGCAGATATGATGCAATGAGTTATTACAGCTTGCAGTTATATAATTATGTATCTGTGCTTCCCTTGAACACTACTATGGAGCCAAATCTTTCTTTTTTTGTCTGCGTTAAGTGCTTTTAAAAATAAAAAAATACCTTCCTGACAAAACTATTCTCTATTTTATTTTGCATCTTTTTTATAATGAAGTCATTAACCTTCTGGAATTTAATTTGTATTAAGGAAAGTTCCCTCCCTCAACCCAAATGCCTCACTAGTGACCCAGTACCACGAATAATCCATCTTTAAGACCATGATTTAAAATAACGTCCTTCTAATTTTGACAAAGCAAGACCCATTGAATTCAATTATTTATCTGACAACACAAAACACAGTTCCCCTCTGGTCAGTCAAGAAACAGATGCTGAGCACCTACTATCTACCAGCAGCCCGTTCATAGTGGGGCCACAGGGATGAGAAGCAGACCGGTACCTGCACTCCGAGCCCTCCGTCCATCTAGGGCAGCGGCCGAGGCTGCCCTTAGGATGTAGGGCTGGCAACTGCGCAGCGGATGGGCTTACAGCCCTGAGGTCTGTGCTGGCCACACCCTGCGCAGGTCTCTTCTAGTTTATATTTATCTATCTAAAATCTAAATAATATATAGTTATTATACATTTCATATATAATATTTGATATATTATAAAATACATATTACACAGATATGTGTATATTATATGAAAGTATGTATTATTATCTATCACATACAATAATCTACATAATGTATAGTATATATAACATTGTTTCATTTTGTATAATATACATACTATACTATGCTGTAATATAATATATAATATAATGTGCTATATATGATAAAATGTAATATATTGTATGTACTTATATGAATAATACACAGGCACACCTCATTTTATCGCGCTTCGCTTATATTGCGCTCTTTACAGATGGGAGGGTTGTGGTAACCCTGTGCTGAGCAAGCCTCTTGCTGCTATTCCAGCAGCATTTGCTCACTTCTTGTCTCTGAGTCACATCTTGGTAATTCTTGTCATATTTCAAGCTTTTCTGTTATTGTTACATTTGTTACAGTGACCTGTGGGCAGTGATCTTCGATGTTTCCGTTGTAAGAAGATTGACTCACTGAAGGCTCAGCTGATGGTTAGCATTTCTTAGCAATAAAGTGGTTTTAATTAAGTTCTGTGCATATTTTTTAGACACAGAGCTATTGCACACTTAATAGACTACAGTATAGTGTAAACTCAACCTTATACGCACTGAGAAACCAAACACTTTGTGTGACTTGCTTTGTTGCAAGATTCACTTTATTGTGCTGGTCTGGAACTGAACACACAATATCCCTGAGGTGCCCGTACCTAAATATTTATGTACATTTGTGTATATTCCAGAAAAACGGGTGAAAAATACTGTGTGACTCATATGATGGTGGGATAATTAAAAGGAAAAACACAAGGTCTCAGTATCTGGCTTGGAGAAGGCTGTGAACAAATGTTAGAGTTGTGATGTTTCATGATGATAAGAAACTGAACCAGAAATAGGAGATGTTCCGGGTACAGCAGAGACGAGGGAACATACGCTGTGGGTTTGGGGAGCCCACACGCAGAAGCCCAGGCGGAGTCAGGTAGGCAGAGGTAGGAGGGGAGGACGTGGCTTGTCAGGGGCTCAGGGAGCTGCAGCAAAGCTGGGGAGACGTTTGGCAGGGGCAGGAGATCAGCTGAGACGTCAACACCGGTCGTCGGTTTTGATAAGATTAAGTGACAGTGACGCACGAGTTAAAGGTTGGAGGAGGAGTGAATCATGCTTGAAAGAGGAGTGGGACGTATAATAGAGCACCTTCAGGGTGCACGTTATTGATACAGTTCCCTCAAAAAGCCCTGAAGGCAAAAACTGTAATTAGTAAAACTGACATGGTGGGAAGAACTATTATTCATACCTTTTTGAAAAATGTCAAATACGTGATCCCAGTGAAAATAACTCAATAAAATTAAAACGCAAGTGAGTATGTGGGGAATACCTTGTCTGCCCAAGTATTGCAATTTGATGAAAGAATTAAATTGCTTCAATAGAATTTTGAAAATTCAGACTCCATGGATGCTCATTGGAATTGGCATAATTTTGATGAAAATATTTGTATTAAAACATCTTTCCCAGTGAAACGGCTGGTTCCGGGGCTGTGGCGGGAGTGGCCAGCAGGATTTGCTTGGACTCGGTAGCACAAACACCAGAGAAATTACTGGTTTGGGTAAGGATGATGAATGAATGCTAAAATTAGAGGGGGATTTTTAAACTTTATTATTTTTAAATTATTTTTTATTTTTTGCGGTACGCGGGCCTCTCACTGCTGTGGCCTCTCCGCTGCGGAGCACAGGCTCCAGACGCGCAGGCTCAGCGGCCATGGCTCACGGGACCAGCCGCTCCGCGGCATGTGGGATCCTCCCCGACCGGGGCACGAACCCATGTCCCCTACATCGGCAGGCAGACTCTCAACCACTGCACCACCAGGGAAGCCCTTAAACTTTATTATTTAAAACTTTGTTTTGGAGTAATTTCAGACTTAAAAATGCAAAAAGTGAAAAACAAGAGTATAGAAAAATTTTAAAAGAGAAACATTGAGGAAAATAGATAATCATTAAAAAACCTAAATAAGCAAAAAAGTTTAAAGAACGGAGAGAGAGAGAGATAGAGAGAATAAAGAATTAGTTATAGAGGGGACAAGTAGAAAACAAATGATGAAAGTATTCCACTAAAAACATATGTTACCAGTATTCACATTATTTGCAAATGGTAAAAAACAGACAGCAATTAAAAGAAGAAAATCACGTTGTAACAAAACAACAATTGTTTACGAGAGATGCATTTTAAAGAAGGACAGAGGAAATTTGAGAATTGATAATACAAAAATAAAAACAAATATATATCACATAAGCCCAAACCAAAAGAAAACAGAGGCTTTACAAAGATCAGACAAACTAGACATATTATTAGAGAGAAAAAGAACATTTCTTTATGATGAAAGGGCGCATTCAACAGGGAGTATGACGCTTTTAAGCATTTACAAGCTTGTAAATTTGCATGAAAGAGTAAACAAATTGACCATTATACATGGGGTTTTTCATACTCCTCTCTCAGTAACTCCTAAAGGGAGAAAAAAAAATCCAGGAAGATATAGAAAAGCTCAGGACCATGATTCATCCATGTCAGCTAATAGATTTACAGAAACATTGTACCCAAATAATGCAGAATATGCATTCTTTTCATGTCCATGTGGGATGCTTAAGGCTGGTCAAAAAGCATGTGAACACAGCATAAATGCTGTGATTAATAGTAAAAGGAATTTTAATTTTTTAATTTAATTTAATTTAAATTCAGTTTTCCTGATTTTTCAAGAAATGAAGTTTTATAAACAAGTTCTATGATGAAAGGGAAATGGTATTTTGATACATAAACATTTTGTTAAACAAGATTTAAAAATGTTAAAATCAGAAAGTATTTAAGACTGAATTGTTTCAAAAGTCCAAACAACACCAAAAAGAAACCTTCACAATCTCCGTGCTAAAACGTGTCCTTACACATGTCCTGGGCACTTTGAACATGTGGAAATGTTTAAAGTCAGAGGGGTAGAGGCACTCAAGGGTAGATGAAGGTCAAAGGATAGAAACCAGATCATATCCTCAGACCAGTGGGGACTTAAATGGGAAATCAATAGCAGAAAATTAGAAATTCTCCACAGCGCCTGAAAATTAAGCAAAACTCTTTTCTATAACTCATGGGTTAAAGGAGTCAGAAAGGATATGACAGAACAGTTTGAATATTTTAAGTAATGGTGAAAATGCAGGTCGTCCCCTCGGCTCCCCTTTCCTCCAGGCTTTTCTCTGCTGGGAGGATTAGGAAGGTTTGTGAACTGTGTCCCTCACGCTCCCCTCTCTGTTCCTGGAACTCTCCCCTCTCCCCACGCGGTTCTTCCAAGGTCTGGGTTCCCTGCCGCGGGTCAATCAGCCCCGAGGCATCTGTCTTCCCGCTGCTTTGCTCTCGCCCTGGATTTCACGCGACACGGTTCTCTTCCCTTGGATGTTCTGCCCCAGGAAGAGCTGTCTTTCTGCATATTTAGCTGGAAGCAGGGGTTCTATTTCTTCCTCCAGTTATACCTGTAATCCATTCACTTGTAAGCCCCTTGTCCTCCCAACCCGGGCTAAGCCCCCATCCCCTCTCTGCTGGACCACAGGGGTCTCCCAGGAAACCCGAATCCTTCCTCACGTCCTTATACCTAGTGTTCACACAACAACCAGACTGATGTTTGTCAACACAAGTGGATCACGCTCCTACCCCCATGGATTCTCCACGTACTTGGGGTAAAATCCACACGCCTCACCATGACCTTCAAGGCCAGGTGTTCCAGCCCCTGCCCTCCCCCTCCCGATCTCCTTCTGTTCTCGTCTCCCCCGTGGAGCCCTGCCTTCTGCTGTGGCTCAGGACACCCCAGGCTCCTCCACACTCAGAGCTGGGGACCCACCCCTGTGCTGGGGACCACGCCACCTCCAGGTGGTCTAGACATCACCCCATGAGAACCACACCCCCGCCCCGGGTGACCCCTGCTTAGAGTTCATGAAGTTTTTTTTTTTAAGATTTTTTTTTGATGTGGACCACTTTTAAAGTCTTTATTGAATTTGTTACAATATTGCTTTCTGTTTTATATTTTGTTTTTTTGGTCACGAGGCATGTGGGATCATAGCTCCCTGACCAGGGATCGAACCTGCACCCCTTGCATTGGAAGGCGAAGTCTTAACCACTGGACCGCCAGGGAAGCCCCTCATGAAGCTTTTGACATTTTCACGGTGACACCTTCCATCAGTTTTGGAAGATCCCTGGGTGTCCCCTCTTTAAGTTTTCACGGTGACACCTTCCATCAGTTCTGGAAGATTCCTGGGCGTCCCCTCTTTAAGTTTCCTGCTCTGATCTCTGTTCCTCGTCTCCTAGGACTCCGCTCGCACAGCGGTGGACCTTCACTCCTTTCAGTGCTTTCCATGTGTTCTCGTCCTTGTTTCACTGAGGACATCTTCTCATGCCTTAGCAATCGAAGGATTGTCAGGAGGTTTGAGCATGTGAATAAGGAAGTGTGAACACACCGCCTGGCAGGGCGCCGTGTGCCGTAAGCGCGGTTGCTGCCGCCACCCTGGCCTTCTCCATCCTCCACGGCTCTCTCCCCTTCCAAGCCCCACCGTCTCTCCTTCCCTCCCGCTCACCCTGACGCTGAGTGCAGGTTCAGCTCCTGCTGTCTCTGTGCAGGTTCACAGACAGCGCGGGGTTAAAGGCTAAATAATAGGCTTGTGGTTCAGCCCAGAAGCTCACTGATTCTGTGTCCCGCGGGAGCCTGGCGGTTTCTGCCCCGCCATCTCCTCCTGAGTGAAGTAGAGGCAGGCGGAGCGTCTACCTGTCGGGGTTGAAGCTGAAAGGGGTCAAAACGTGGAAAGGACCCAGTAGAGCACCTGGCAGGTGATGACCAGGACGCAGGCGTCAGCTGCCGTTGTTACAATTCACTGTGCGCTGTTGTGATGGGTAGTGCGTTGGAAGGTAAGGCACTGAGGGCTGAGCACAGCGTCGGAGGTGCGGTGAGCGTCCTTACATAAGAAATAGACATCCCATTATTTGCTACTTTTGGTAAGGTAGTCTATAATTTGTATTCAGGATAGTACATCTTCTTTCTTATTAAAAGCTTTTTGCATTATGAATCTCACACCTGGACCAAGCACTCAGGTGGGATTGTGATACTTGGACTTGGATCCTCCAGCAGTCCAGGAAGACCACGTGGAGATCCAGGCTCCTCAGACAGAGACCCCCACCCCCCACCCCGCACCAAGCCCAGAGGCCCAGACTCCAACTAGGAGTGGTCGTGGACGGCTTGGAACCACACGTGCCCTGCCCTGAGGACTTGGTCAGAGTGTGTCACGTTCGGGGTATTTACGGTCTAGGCATTTCCACACCCAGGAAGCAAAGCCCAGTTATGCTGCCCTTAAATCATCGTTTTGCAACGTGTAATTAGGGCATTCTCATGGTGGAACATTTGGAAGACGCACACACATAGAAAGACGTGAATGGCCATCGTCCACGGTTCTGTCCCCTGGGGACAAATCCCGGCTCAATGTTGGGGAAATTATCTCAATCGTTCTTCATTCACGTATTTTACATCCTTGAGGGTGTAACACGTGGAGTTTTAAGTCTTCCCTTAGTCTAAGAATTAGTGGAGAAAACATTTAACGGTCTCCTTGAACTCCACTATTTCTTAACCTGACATCAAAATGGCACTGACACGTCCCACTCTGACCACCACCTACCCCGTGTCTCACTGGCTCTGACACAGTGGCCCCTGCTGAGAGCCTGCAGGGGCCTTTCCCCGTGCCTCCTGTCCTGGAGGCCGCTTTCAGTGCTGGGGGCTCCGGGCATTGCTTTGTACAGCAGGTGCAGGGAAGCGGTGGCAAACCAGGTCAGAGCCCGGGGCCCGGGGTTCCTGAACAGGTAGGTTAGTCTGCTACCTTTGCACCTCTGGGAAATAGCCAGGCCAGGCATGAGAGGCTGTGCAGGCAGAGCCTGGGCATCACAGGCAGCGGAGGTCACACCTGCCCACTGACCCGCCGATGCGCGGGAAACAACAGGTGTGTTGTCTTTATGGGGATGGTTTGTGCCGTAGAAACAGCAGCTGAGGCGGCCACTCGCTAGTACGTGACCATGGGACGCGGGGGGCCTCTGCTTCTCAGCTTCCTCACCTGTGAAATGCAGTTCATAGGATTGTTACGACGTGTAAAGATGGGAATGGCACGAAGTGTAGGGAAACTGTCCAGCAGAAAAAAGTTAGTGCTTCATAAACATTAGCTGTTGTTATCACAGCCCTCCGGGCTTTCGTCTCCAGACCCTTCAAGTTTTAATTCCCCACAGTTTTCAGCTTGGCAGTGGTCCATCCTTGGACATATTACACTCACCTAGAAAAGCCCAACTGTGGACAAATCCCACCGTCTGCCTTTGCACTTACGCACTCAGACCGGGTGTCTCTGAGGAAATCGTTGCATCTGGGGGCTGGGGTCCCAGGAGTCATGAAGACCAACCTTGACCCAGGCCCAGACGAGCTCAGTCCCGCGTGTCTTTCTGGCTCTGTGTCTCCATGGAGCCCCCGCCCTCCTGGAGCTTCGGGTCCTGCTGGTGCCCCATGTCCCGTCTCCATATGTGTTTCCTAATCAGCCCCTGGGAGCCCTGCCAGGAGCCAGGCTCTCACCGGGAGCGGGAGGCTGTTTGCAGCGCTTCCCTCGGGGGTCATGGGTGTGGTACCCCAGGGACCCAGGACCCCCCACCGGAAGGCGCAGGGCCACGTCTAGATCCAGATAAAGAACGTCCCAACCGTAAAACACACAAATGGCTACAAAAAAATGCGTTGTGCGGTGTCACCGTTCAGAAGATTTTAAAAAGGCGGCTTGAGAAATTGCTACCCCAGGCTCTGCGTTACCACATTTCAACCCCCACAGAAAACCACGCATGGCGATTACGAGGCAGCAGAGGGAGGCCGGGCAAGCTCCCCGCTCGGGTCCTCCGGATCCTTCTCCATTTAGCTGGAGCCAAGGTCCAGCCAAGGTCGTGACCACACAGGCGGCGCCGGGACCCCTCTCTCATCACGGGTCCTGTTCTCTTCATTGTCCCAAGTCCCTTACACGCATGTTTCTGGTCCTCATGGCTGCCCCAGGCAGTTTGGGAAGGATGTTTATTTAACCCATGAGAACCTCACGAACTCTCGGTGGGGAGGGAATGCGGGAAACGACCCCCGTGAGAATCCAAGGTCGCCACCATCAGGAGAGCAGGGCCCCGGGGCATCTGAGAACGAGAGCTCGGAACACTGTCCACAGATGACTGGAGACCCTCCGCTGTATCCTCGGCTGTTGAAAAGGAGCGTGCTTCTAGTGTGCTATCGGAAAGTACAACTCAGCCTCGCTTCGTCCCCAGGCTCGACAGGTGTGGAAGGTGGGGCTGCTTCCCTTGCTACTCAGCCCCAAGGCCTCAGGGACACCTGGGGAGCAGGGGGTTGTCCAGGGGTGAAGCCGTCTGTGAGCAGGAACCCCCTCCTTTGCACCTGAGGAGCTCCTGGCATCTAGAGCCCCTCAGACTCCATCCCTGTCCCACAAGACTGGCGACCCCAGACCCAGGATGCAGGCGGAGGAATGTCCACAGGGAGGGGACAGAGGACACCAGCTGGAGCTGAGTGGACAGGAGGGGCCGAGCTCTGAACTCAGAGATCAAATTTCCTCCAAAAAATTAAAGATAGTTTCCATTATAATTTTGACAAATCCACTTCAGTTTCCAATAATCCCCTGGAGAATGACAAATGGAGATAAAGTGGACAGAATGTTCTAGATCCTGGGAAGACCTGGGTCTAGATCCTGTGTCTGTCACAGCACAAGCTCAGGCAGGGTGGATCCCCGCCAGCCTCAGTTTCCCCACCTGTAAAATGAGGTGCTTACGCTGGTGACCCTCACACTCATGCTCAGAGACCCCCGCTGGTCACACAAGGGATCTGAGCCCCTGTGTGAAGCTCTGAGGCTGAAACGTGGGAGGACGCGCTGGTCGCCCGGCACAGAAGAGTCGCCCCAATTAGGGCTCCGTGATTGGACCGTCCTGCGGCGAGGGTACCACGCTTAAATGTATTTATACCCCTTTGTATCTGAGCAACAGAAAGCAACCATCAATCAAAAAAATAATCATCCATTTCTGTTTCTTTCCATTAAAAGGGACATTTCTCACCTGCTTGACAAAATGAGTCACGAGCGCCATTTCCAAACTTCACTTCCTGCTGCACCTTCATTTGGGAGCATCCACGTGGCAAGAGGCAGCAGGGGGGAGGGAGGGATCGCCACCCCCGCTCCACACCGATGGCAGCAGGGGGGAGGGAGCGATCGCCACCCCCGCTCCACACCGATGGCAGCAGGGGGGAGGGAGCGATCACCACCCCCGCTCCACACCGATGCATCTTTATCCATTTTGACTACCTTTTAGAATTAATAAATGTGGCTCCCCTGGGTGTGCTGGGCGTTTGGAGGACGATTTAATTTACTCCAGAGGAGAGTATTTTCCTGTTGATCTTGTCCCCGTGTTGTTCACATGACTAATAGTTTCTGTCTCCTTTATAGGACCAAACAGAAAAAAATAAATGGTAAAAGCATGAATCATATTAAGGAGTTCCGGGTTGCGAGTATTTTGCCGTTGAATTCATCAAAAATTTAGGTGGGGGGCTGCTGACTCGTCTGTATAAAGCACGCACCTGTAGGGCTGACTCTTGATACATGAGAAAAAGGAACAGACTGTTTCTGGAACTGGGCAATAGGAATCTGCCTTAGCTATTATTTCCCCTCTCTCTCTGCATTATTTATAGGAAACTTAGGGCCAGCACGGAGCTCCAAGAAAGTCCACTTTGAGCAAAGTTTGAGAACAGTATCTGCTGTGGCAAACTTGGCTCGGTTGGAATGGCCGGCCCGCTGTGCGGATGGCCCGGAGGCAGTCCTGCCCTTTCGTGCAGACGCACCTTGGATATGCCATCCGCACACGCCCCCGCCTCGTGGGCCCCAGCTCGGGGCCACCGCCCTTCTGTCTCAGAGGCCCCGCCGCGCCGGGGATTCCTCTCCTGCTGGGGCTGGTCTGTGACGGCCCCTCAGCTCACAGTGGTGCCCCACTTGCCCACCCCACCTCCCTCCCAGCCCTGCTCATCCCCCCCTCCACCTGCCCCCTGCCCCACTCCCCGGGCTGCTAGACCCAGAGCTTCCCTCTACCCGCAAATCCTTGTTCCCAGAGTGAGAATCAGTTTTCCCTTCTCTTTGCTTTGACACCATGCTGTTTATGTTTTCCCTAAGGCACTTAGCTCAGGCCTGTTGCATTGAGTGTGAGTGCATGTGTGTATGTGTGCATGTATGTGCCTGTGCACGTGTGTGTCCGCATGTGTGCGCGTGTGTGTGTGAGAGTCCCCATGATATGATGGGTGTCAGGTGTTCATGGTCTGTGCCTTCTCCTTTTGTTGCTTTTGTCTTGATACCTTCACAACACAGGTGTGTCTCTACACCAGTGGCTCTTAAAGCGCGTTCCAGGGACCCATGGGGCCCCCGAGGCTCTATCTGGGGGTCCCTGGGACCCTATTTTCATAACAATATGATGACGCTTTGTGCTTTGTGCCATTTTCACTCTCGTTCTCCCATGAGAATACAGTGGTGTTTTCCAGAAGTTCCACGACATGTGATATCACAATATTGGTTGCAGAAGCAGGTGTGAGCGTCCGGAAGTCTCCTATGAAGCCAGACATCTAAGAGATTGGCAAAGCTAGAAGGTGATGCCTCCCTGATCGCTATGTGTTTTTGGTTTGGGAAAATACAGTCATTGCCCATTAAATTATGTAGTTTATATCAACTTGTAATGAGTTTATTACTGTTACTTTAAAAGGAGCATAAAAATATTTTCAGTTTCCTGCTTTAATCTCTAATAAATATTGATAGACGTAATCTTCATTAAAAAGCTCTGTGGTGTCCACGATCTTCCAGTTTGCCAGGTGTCCCAAGACCAAAGCCTTTCAGAATCACTGCTCTGCACAGTGTGTCCCAGAGCTGTATGTCCTTCTGTACTTTATATGGAAGGACTCACTCTGTGAATTTCCTTATGGGACTGTTACATCATTGAGGGACATCCATTTTAATTGCGCAGCTGAAATGCACGCGTTTTCATGTATGTACAGCATTCTAATGGGCAAATAGACACAGTTTAGTTATTCTGCTGCTGATGAGAACGTGCGATTTGTCCAGGCCGTGCACCTCTCACTTGTCTCCAAGCCTACGCTGTGCGTCCCCCAGACTGTGTGAGAGTGGATTTGAGGGGTGGTGGGCTGTGCACACACGCCTCCTGGCGCAATGATGCCGCCTTGTTTCCTGGAGTGCTTGTGCCCGTGTGTCTTCCCACGAGGAGGCCAGAGCTTGGAAGCCGAGCTGGGCCGTGGAGCAGAAGCGGCCTCCTGTCAGTATCCTCTGCAGGAAACCAGCCTCCAGGTCCTCGTGGTGAGGGCTCAGGCCTCGGGCAGTGGCCAGCGTGCCAGAAAAGGACCTGCTGGGAAGGGGTTGCTGCGTGTGGTCCTGGCTTAAGCGTCAAGTTCAGGGTCTGTGGGGATGAGGGAAGCCAAGCCAGTGGATGAGCGATGGTGGGCCCGTGGTCACTGTCCCCTGCAAGTCCCCACCCCAGGCTCTGTGGCCCCTTCATCCGGGCCTTCTTACCTCACTGCCAATCCCTCTGTGTTTCTGGCATCTGAGACTTTGCTTTCTTTTTGTGTGTGTGAGACTTTATTTTATTTTTATTTTTTGGCTGCATTTGGTCTTCCTTGCTGTGCGTGGGCTTTCTCTAGTTGCGGCGAGCGGGGGCTACTCTAGTTGTAGTGCACAGGTTTCTCACTGCTGTGGCTTCTCTTGTTGCAGAGCACGGGCTCTAGAGCGTAGGCTCTGTAGTTGTGGCGCACGGGCTTAGTTGCTCCGCGGCATGTGGGATCTTCCTGGACCAGGGCTCGAACCCGTGTCCCCTGAACTGGCAGGTGGATTCTTAACTACTGCGCCACCAGGGAAGTTCTGTGACTTGATTTTAAATGTTTATTTTGAGTGAATGAGAGCATGATATAAACAAACATCTTTTAAAATGCTAAGGAACCTTGTCCTATCAAATTTTTTAAAAAAATTTTATTGATATATAGTTGATTTACAATGTTGTGTTAGTTTCAGGTATACAGCAAAGTGATTCAGTTACACGTATGTATTCATAAATATATATATTATTTTTTACACTCTCTTCCATTATAGGTTATCACAAGACGTTGAGTAGAGTTCCCTGTGCTCTACAGTAGGTCCTTGTTGTTTATCTATTTTATATATAGGAGTGTGTATCTGTTCATCCCAAGCTCCTAATTTATCCCTCCACCCTTCCCCTTTGGTAAGCGTAAGTTTGCTTTCTATGTCTGTGGGTCTATTTCTGTTTTGTAGATAAGTTCATTTGTATCATTTTTTAGATTCCACATGTAAGTGATAGCACATGACACTTGTCTTTAGACTTAGCTTCTTGATTTAGAGCTTAGCCATGGCTTTAACTTTTGTCTTCTATCTTCCTCTATTGCTGTGTATCTGGAGCAGGAAGGAAGGGTCTGTCGCGTCTGTCACGCTCCCTAAAAATGTTCCCTTTCACCTCAGTCCTCAGGCAGCTGTGCTCATTCCTGGTGGCCTGGAGCTAAGTTTGCCTCAGTGACGGCCAGGAATTTGATTTCTTCATCTACTGCAAATTATTTTTTAATCAGACAATGGCTTATTAAAAATATAAGGAAAATATGATCCCTTAGAAGGACTTCAAGGACACTGTTTCCATTTCTACTGCAGAGGTTTTCGCTTTGATATTGAATATTCCACGTGAGTTTTTCCTATGTTTCCTCAGCCATAAATGTGTCCATAAATCAGTCAAATATTCAATTTTCCTGCTCTGCTCAAAGAATTACAAAAAAGTCCTCTTGGGTTGGAGGGATAGCTAAGCTGATAAATGTTGAAATATATTCCTGAAATTGCACAAAATGAGAAATTCCAATAGTCACCAGTTCAGATCACAGCGTCCCAGACTGAAGGACCAGAGGGGCATCGATATTTGCTCACCTACATGTGAGGATGCGATGGCCTTGAACTCCTAGCACTGGGCGGGCGAGAGTCCTGCGTGCTCCGTTCACGTCTCGGATGGTGAAATATTTTATAGACACCTTCCCAAGTTCCATCAAATTAGTGTGTGTGTTGCCAGACACACTGTGCACAGAACACCCTGGCTCGGCATCTGGTCGCAGCCACTGGACACAGAGGCTCCTTCAGGGCTCATCCCACAGCAGAGCAGCCCTGGGAGGTGAGAGGCGTGACCGCCGGTGATCCAAGCAGACAGGGACCCTCCCGACACGTGGGCATCAGTGAAGATAAAGACTGACAGTGTTAAATTCCTGCTGTTAGAGACCCCGACAGAAAGAGGTGCGGTCCACACCCTGCAAAGGGAAACAGGCATGTGGACAACAAACAGGCCAGAAGATGCTTGACCTCAGGGGTTATCACAGACCAGTGACGGCCTGGGAGTGTCACCTGGACAGCCCGACCCCGCTGACGGCTGCGTGCTTCCATAAAGCTGACTGAAATCTACATGGATAACATTTTGTGATGAGAACATTAAATATCACATTGAAACAAGGTGTGTAACAGCTGTGTGACATCCAGTCATCCGTTATTGGATGTCGGTGACCTAGTGATGAGCTGTTGCTTTACACACCAGCAGGACAAAGCCCGTCACCTGTGTCCCCGAGTGACCTCTCTGAGGGGACGCTCGGGGGAGCTCATAGAGGCTGAGAACCATGATGGACCCCGCAGTGTTCATGAATTCCTGATTCCTGCCCTGGTGGCTGCCCTGGGACTGTATCCTGCAAACGGGCCACCTCTGTGGTTTTCTCCTAGGGCCCAGCCAAGGCTGTAAATGGGGAGCTGGGCCCGGATCCCACATGGAGACCTGCATGGAGGCCCCCCTGCAGCCTGATGGCTCTACCCCTCTCTCCTTCCAGCACTAAAGCAAGCACTCTATAAAACAACCTGAACCTCTGGTCATTACAGGCATTACTTGTGGGATTGGCATCTCCAGGTGAAGTCTTTTCCTGAGATGTTTAGGTGTTGAGTCCATTTCTTACATTTTATTTTTTATTACTTAATTTTTTTCCCCTGGCTTTAACATTTTGTAAAATAAAAGCGCTCTTTTAAAGTGATGTCAATAGAATTCTGCTTTAACCAATTCATTCATTCTTTCTTTTTTCTCTCCCCATTTACTCAAAAGAGGAAAACCAGCCGGTGACCCCCAGGGATTGAGAGGAGGATGTGGGAGGTCACATGGCCACGTCCAGGTCCCCGCGTGGCGGTGCAGCTCCGTCCGAATCTGGCGCTGGAGCGCGTCCAACGCTCCCTGCTGTGCACCTCAGGAGCCCCGATTCCCAGGCAGGTGGAGGTGGGCACAGCAGTGCAGGTGTGCACCCCGTGTGCAGCCTGGTCCCCACATCTGCATTTGCTGTCCTAATTGATGGGCTCGAGCTTGTTTTGACACCACTGGTGCTTTTTGCTTTAACTGTTTCCAATTAAAAAGAACCAAAACTTCTTTCTGCTTTTTCTCTTTTTTGCTTCCTTGCTGTTTCACGGACTTTCCATATTTTGCCTTCTGTACTACGCTTTACGTGACTTAGAATTCCCTATTTATTTAGAAAGTAAGTATCTTATTCCTTAACTCTTACAGCGGTTATCCTTAGTAAGAACGCTTACGCCTGCACCCGCATTTCTGTAATTACTAACAAAACCCCGATGCGGCCGCTCTGCACCAACCTGTCTGTGGGATGATGTAGGATGTGCTGTATTTTTTCAGCCTCCCCTCCCACCTGCTGGGATCGCAGATAAAATCTAGCATTTTGTACCCGACCTTTTAAGTCGGTGTGTTACCGGCATTCGCCTTTTGTTTCAAGAATGATTTATGACAATCGCGCTGGCTTTGAGTCTGGTGTGGAAGCAGAGTAGAACCCCTTCTGTGGTCAGATGCCCGGTAAGAGGGACGCAGGCCTGTGTGGATGCAGTCTGCGCCCTTCGCAGATCCGCTCTCGGGGCCGGCTTTGCGGCGCCCCACCCACACCCCCGCCCGCGGAGACTGTGGCTGCCCGGCCCTGTGGAGCCGTCCAGGCCGGCCGGGAGGAGAGGGGAGAGAGGAAGACTTGCGGCGGGGCAGGGTGGGCAGGGCCTGGGGACACAAAGTCCTGGAGGGCGTCCCGGCAGGCGGCACCAGTTTCCGGTAGAAGCCGTGAGGCTCCGTTAGGGGCCCGGAGCATCCCTCCAGCAGCTGCGGGGCGCGGAGAGGGTGTGAGGGGGGCCGTGGAGGCGGGGCCATCGCGGTGGCTTCAGCCGGAGATGCTGAGTGTGATCAAATGGCCACAGACAGGCGGAGAGAAAGGCCAGTTACGGGGAATCCAGGAATCAAAGAACCGTTAGTGGGCGGGGGGCGGGGAGAGAGAGGGGTTCAGACCCGGGGACCCCAGTGACATTCTGGACCACTGCCCACTTCTAAGCTTTCCTGGAGCTGGGGACCAGCAGGCAGCGGACTGAGGGAGGCGCTCTCACGGTGGCTATCGCGCATCGTACACACCGATGAATGTTTAGATCAAGTGTGATGGATCCGGAGGGCAGACCGATCGCGGGCGTCAGAGGAGAGAAGAACCCGCACAGGACACCACGTGGATGAAACCAGAGGAGCTGCTCAGTGGGAGGAACCAGTCACCAAGACCGCGGTCTGTGATGCAGCCACGGGGTGAATCTCGAGAACACGTTCAGCAAGGGAGCGAGGACAGAAATATACATGTGAGGTGTTTCCACGGGGATAAATCCAGATATGGGCAGACTAACCTAAGGTGATAGAAAGCAGTGCCTCCTGGGTGGGCAGGAAGGAAAGGAAACGTGAAAAGGGCTGGAGGGACTTTCTGGAGGGCGGGGGTCGGAGATCTTGTTTAGAATGATGGTTACACAGACGTGTACAATTGCTAGAACTCGTCAAGCTGAGCGATTAAGATCTCTGGAATTTTGTATGTCAATTATAGGTATGTATGTATTTATTTATGGCCGCACCGCGCAGTATGCGGGATCTTAGTTCCCAGACCAGGGATCGAACCCTCACCCCCTGCCCTGGAAGCTCAGAGGCTTAACCATTGGACTGCCAGGGAAGTCCCAATTACATCTTAATTAGAAAAAAATTAATATAATTTACCGCATTAATAGAATAAGCTCAGAAAGAGTGACCACCTTAATAGGCATGAAAGAAAGATTTGAAAGCCATCAATATTCATTCATAACAAAAATTCTTAGCAAAGTGGAAATCGCATGAACTTCCTTAATCTGATAGAGTAACAACTTAACGCTGAAATAGTCAGGCCTTTTACCTGAAATTGGGAACAAGACAGAGACGCTTATGTCACTACCATGTTTAACGTGGAAACAGAGGTTTTTAGATGGTACTTTCAGGCAAGGGGAAAAAATGAAAGTAAGAGAATCACAGTGTAAGAAATAAAAGTGATTTGAATACAACATAATTGATTATGCAAAACTTCGGAAAGGTCAGAGAATAATTATCAGAATTAATAAGCCACATTTATCATGGTTTGCTGGAACAAGGTAAATATCAAGTTTGTTTTTACATAAAAGCCAACAATTAGAGGTGGAATTTTAAAAGAGGTTATATAAATAACTATCAAAAATATTAAACACATAGGAATAAATTTAATGAGAAGTGTGAATGACCTCGAAACAGAAAACATTCAGAGAAATTAGAGGTCGTCTGAAGTGGGTGGTGGCGCGCACAGCAGGGGCGCCGGCTTGGTGTCCACTCGGGGTGGTTTAGGGGCAGATGGAGCGAGATCTTGGGGCTCGAGGTAAAGAGACGCCCTGGGGACTCTGCCATTGGGCCCCAAGACTCAAGGAGGTGGACCCCGTGGCTGGCCTTGGCCTGGTGGCCTGGCCACTTGAGGGGCCTCTGAGCTGAGTAGCTCCGGCTCCTGCCGAGAATTTCCTCTGTGGAGTAGAACAGGGCCTTTCTCTTCTGGGGCAGCTCCACAACCAAGCTCACGCCGAGGTCTGTTGTCTTTGGTCTTGACTCGGGCCCTCCCCAGCCCTATAAACAAACACCTGGCAAACAGGAACGGATAACCAATTTGCAAAACTCTCAAATTATGAGCGTTTCTGGTGTGCTGGTGTGTCCTGACCTGACTCCAGGCTGGAGGGAGTGGGGATGGCGGGGGTCGAGAATGACTCACAGATTCCTCCACATACTGAGCTTTCACGGAGGTTGAGAGGACAAGTGGGCATATTTGAGGAAGAAGACAGCAGATTCCACTCTGTACCTGTTGAGTTGGAGGTTCGCACCACATACCAGGTGGGGACTTTGACAAAGTGACCAGATGCACGGTCTGGAGCTCCTTACTCCGTGCAGTGAGGCAGTACCAGGGTCTGGGTCCAACACGGGGACGACAGAGCTGGAAACCCAGGAGGAAGACTTGATGTGGTGAGGAAGGCAGCCACTTTGTGTTTGGAGGTGCATCTGTCGCATATCCCAAGCAGAGGTGACTCAGGAAGAGTTGTCCTTGGTTGGCTCTCTCTCCTTTTAGCTTTGTGGTCTGAGCCTGCATTCCACCATTTTAACTGACAATTTGGACCCTTGAAACCCCACAGGTTCTAGTCTTTGAGGAAATCCGAGTCATGATTTTGAGAATGGTCCTGCTTTCCCAGCACCCAGCCCCTCCATGTCCAGCCTCATTCTGCTTCCTGGAGTGTCAGAAATTCTGCCAAGTGCCCCATCGAGGGCTGTGTTCCCACCCAGTGTGGTACTTTCGTGGGGACATGTGTCGGTTGGGAGCATCTCTGCGCCCCCGGCTTGAGACTGACTTTTAAGTGCTTGCTATTACATGTGCTCAATTATTTAGCAGACGGTTTAGCTGAAAGTGTTGAAAGGATCTGCAATCTGTTACACTGCAAATACCCCACTATGAAGTCCCCCACGTCCCCTGAGTCCTTTTGGCAACTGACACAATGAGGGTATGAAATAACTTTTTGTTCCCTGTTAATAATGTTGGTGGGGGATGCGGAATTGATGTCTTTAAATATTTCAAGGCCTTCCATTCTGAGATGGGTAAACAAAGGAGAAGCAAATTGCAAGGCTCATGTTAGTGGTTGGAGGAGGCTGAGGGCCTGGTGCATCCACTCATCAAGTGAGTCGGGCTAAAGCTTCCCCCACTGAGGACCCGTCCCCGTGCACAGCTCAGACCGGGTTCCCTGAAGCTGTGGTGGATGCGTGAACTCACAGTGTGAGAGAGGAGAGGAGGACATGGGACCTGGCATCGTTCCGCGACCATGCAGCCCAGAGCCCCGAATTCGCTCCGGGGACCTGCGGAGACCAGGGAGAGACACACTTGGTACTACCCAATTAAATACCCAAATGATATTTAATTCGCCATTGGACACACGTTTCCACTTCATTTGGAACTGTTGGTCACCCCCTTATTTCTTAGGAAGGAGCAGGGGGAATGGGGTGGAATTCTACATTCTACACTTTGAATAACATAAACTTCACTTTGCATGTAGAGATTTAAAATAATTCATTGTGTACACATTTTGTAAAAGAAAAATTCCCATGCACTTATTGTGGACTATGGGAATTTTTTATGGGGTGACGTCCTGAGTCTAGATCCCAGATGGAAATAAGGTCCAAAATAAATCCATCTCTCAGGAAAGAAGAATTGTTAAATAGCATCTCATTCCAGTAGTGAATACTCTCACACATGAAGCTGGGCGTCTTCTCTGCATAGTTCTCTGTTCTGCTTTTTCACTGATTATGCTTCTTTTACTGCTCATGTAGTTTTAACTCTTGATGTCAATAACAATGAATTTGTGAGAAAATATATGCAATTTCATGACAATTATTGAATCAGAGTAATATGCAACCTCATTTTATACTAGCTAAATTGAGAAAATGGAATGGAACACGTTTGAAATATTAAATTACAGTGAATTGTTTTTCTTATATGTAGCATTGGGTTGGCTGGTAATTAAATTAGTTAGTACACTTAATGCACTTGTAACAAGACCTGGTAAAGTCTAGGTCATATAGATGTTAGCTGCTGTCGTTATTATGATGCTGATAATATGTGTTCTTTATATTGTCACTTGCTAAATGGATCAAAATGAATTTTAATTGTACAATTAAAAAATAAATTACAATTAAAAAATAAATCATTTAAAAATAAATTAAAAATAAATTAATTTATTAGAAAATTAATAAATAATTATTAAAATTAAAAAATAAATCATTAAATTAAAAATAAATCATTTAAATTAAATTAAAAAATAAATCAATTAAAAAATGAATCATTAAAAGCAAAATAGCAAATGAAACGTCAAATGAAAACCAAATTGAAAGTGCACTTGGATGACGTCTACGTGCCCGTGGGGCATCAAAGACACCAGGACCCCCCTCACGGCCAGGTTCATTGTCATCGACGTTCTGATGAGAAAACACAACTTCCACGGCAGACACTCTTCTCCACACTGCCTTTGCCTCCTCTCAGCTGCCGGGTGTCCCGTTGATGGCTAAATATTGCTCTGGTACACCCCTCTGCGCATGCCGTTTTGCCGTTTTTGAGTGAAAATACTTTGATTTAGTTGTAGAGAAGCACTTGGGATTGTCCTCTCCTTCCCTTGCATTCTCTTGCCTTCTGTATATAAATAAGTGGAATTTAGAGGAGTCCCAGCTGTTTCCCCAACACTGAGGTCAGAGGTCAGGGAGCCAGGGGTGGACAGGTAGAGGGAGGGGAAAGCAAATCTCACTGCCCCACCCTACAATTTCCTACGTAGAAGGGGAAGTTCTTCTGTGGGTTTTGCAAAGATTTAACTATGACAACATTTGTAAAAATGCCTAGCACAATTTTGAGCTGAAAATAGGCGTTCCCTCCCCTCCTTCCCTTTTCCGTCTCCCTCTCGTTCTTCATTTGCACTCACTTGACACTCATTCCTCTCACCTTTTAAAATTACCTTCCCTTCCTGTTTAACTCTTAATTGCTACCTGACTTCACAACCATGTTATAAAGCCTGGGTATCAGGTGACCGTGACAATCACTTATTTTAATGCCATTCTGGGTCCACACCAAATGCCAGTCTTTCTTTGGTGTGTTTGAATTTTTTTTCATGTTTACCAATTTCTGGTTTTCTTCTGGATCTGGATACACTGAGAACTCCCCTTCATCTTTAAAGTCAGGCATGGCCCATGTCACTAGTTGCAGCCAATGCAGTAGGGGTAAAAGTCGTTGAGGTCAATCCCAGGATGGAGCATTCACCAGTGACGCTGGGCTCTCAGCCTGCCTTCCTCTGCAGCAGGGAACTAAAAGGCGTGGGGCTAAAATGTCAGCAGCACTTCATGGAGTGGGAGACTGAGCAGCCTGGGAGGTCAGTGAACTTGGTTACATTCAACCCACCGACCATCTAGAGCTATTTGTTACTGCAGCTTAACATCCACTGACCTGGACAAACGGAAAGCAAGAGAATGCAAGGGAAGCAGAGGACAATGCCAAGTGCTTCTCTACAACTAAATCAAAGTATTTTCACTCAAAAACGGCAAAACGGCATGCGCAGAGGGGTGTACCAGAGCAATATTTAGCCATCAAGGGGATACCCGGCAGCTGCGAGGAGGCAAAGGCAGTGTGGAGAAGAGTGTCTGCCACGGAAATCGTGTTTTCTCATCAAAACGTCGATGACAAGGAACCATTCTTCCTACGTAAACAATAAGAACAAATGAGTAAGTTATAAAACCCAACCTGGCAACGTGGCAAAGTGAAGTGGAAGTTAGCCTCCAGCTCGGCCTGCTGCTCCCACCCTCAAGGCAGTGCCTGCGGTTGGCTGACCCCTGCCCTACCCAGTCCACCCTCCCCTGCATGCTCCCAAGGGGGGCCCCACACATGCCTTCAACAGCCCTCTACCGTGGGTGCCTCCTGCAGGACCACCAAGAGGCTGGCCTATCCTGGGGACAGTGGGGAAGGGGCTGCGCCTCTGGAGTAGATGAGTGACAGCGCCGCCTCTGGAGTAGGAGAGTGACAGCACTGCCTCTGGAATAGGAGAGTGACAGCACAGCTTCTAGAGTAGGAGAGTGACAGCACTGCCTCTGGAGTAGGAGAGTGACAGCCCCGCCTCTGGAGTAGGAGAGTGACAGCACCACCTCTGGAGTAGATGAGTGACAGCACCGCCTCTGGAGTAGGAGAGTGACAGCACTGCCTCTGGAGTAGGAGAGTGACAGCACCGCCTCTGGAGTAGATGAGTGACAGCACCGCCTCTGGAGTAGATGAGTGACAGCGCCGCCTCTGGAGTAGATGAGTGACAGCACCGCCTCTGGAGTAGGAGAGTGACAGCCCCGCCTCTGGAGTAGGAGAGTGACAGCACCGCCTCTGGAGTAGATGAGTGACAGCACCGCCTCTGGAGTAGATGAGTGACAGCACCGCCTCTGGAGTAGATGAGTGACAGCCCCGCCTCTGGAGTAGGAGAGTGACAGCCCCGCCTCTGGAGTAGGAGAGTGACAGCCCCGCCTCTGGAGTAGGAGAGTGACAGCACTGCCTCTGGAGTAGATGAGTGACAGCCCCGCCTCTGGAGTAGGAGAGTGACAGCACCGCCTCTGGAGTAAGTGAGTGACAGCACCGCCTCTGGAGTAGGAGAGTGACAGCTCCGCCTCTGGAGTAGGAGAGTGACAGCCCCGCCTCTGGAGTAGATGAGTGACAGCACCACCTCTGGAGTAGATGAGTGACAGCCCCGCCTCTGGAGTAGGAGAGTGACAGCCCCGCCTCTGGAGTAGGAGAGTGACAGCACCGCCTCTGGAGTAAGTGAGTGACAGCACCGCCTCTGGAGTAGGAGAGTGACAGCACCGCCTCTGGAGTAGGAGAGTGACAGCCCCGCCTCTGGAGTAGGAGAGTGACAGCACCGCCTCTGGAGTAGGAGAGTGACAGCACCGCCTCTGGAGTAGATGAGTGACAGCACAGCCTCTGGAGCAGGAGAGTGACAGCACTGCCTCTGGAGTAGATGAGTGACAGCACTGCCTCTGGAGTAGATGAGTGACAGCCCCGCCTCTGGAATAGGTGAGTGACAGCACAGCCTCTGGAGTAGGTGCTGGACGAATGTGCTCAAAGGCGAGTCTCGCCCTCACCAGGCTCCTCCTTGGCCCCCCTCCACATCCCCGCGGCACCTTGAGGGTCCTGGGAGCGGGGGGCCTGGACTCCACATATCGGTGTTAGAACTCACCGGCCTGGGGCCAGAAGCACGGCTGCTGGGGGGGGGGGGTCACCTGCTGCGCTCTCCATCCTCTGTCCCTGCAGGCGCCTGGCTGGTCTCCACATGGATTAAAGTGGGAACCCAGTGCTGCTGGGCCTGGGGGCTTCACCGTGGCCCATCACTGCGAGCCCAATGAATGTGAGGGTCCAAACAGTGGTCCCAGAGGGACGGGCCGTGGGATGGAGGGGAGGCCTTCCTATGTCTCCACAGTTCCGTCTGAGAATGGCTGAGCTGAAGAGAGCCCGCGTGCTGGCGGGGCCCGGGGTCATGACAAGGCGTCCAGGTGCCAGCCTCCCCGACGATCCTGCTTTCTGTCTGTTGTCCCCTGTTATTCCTGGTGCCCCCTCCCCCCTGGCGGGCCCAGGGAAGGGTAACCTGGTGGTGTCCCTAGCAGGCTGGCCACGCTCCCATGGGGCACCGCATGGCTGCACATCTTGCTTCCTCTGAGTTTCCCAAGGCCCTTTTAGAGTTGGGAAACTCCCAACCAGGAAATCTTCCTGCTCTAAAATCTCATGGTGCTGTTGGTGGACTTTACAGAGCTTGCAAACGGCGTTCCACACATCCCCAAGCCTCCCTGGTTGCAGAGAAGGACCTGGAACATACGGGGCCCCGGAGACGTCGGGGCTGGTGCAAGGCTGAGCCCTGAGCAGGTGCCTTTGGGTAAGGCTGCTGGGAGGAACTTACGCTTAATTAATGTGGAACTGGCTTGGAGCCTCCATTCCCATGCAAAGCAAGTTCCCCTCTCTGCTCCCTCCTCAGTGACCTTCAGACCCTCAGGCCCGGCTGGGGACTGAGCCTCGCCACTAGAGCATGAAGGCTGCGTCCCGAGAGGGCACTTGAAGAAGTGAGAATTAGCCCTGGAAATGGATCCTTTCTGAGTAATGCGAATCCACCATTCACACGAGTGCCCAGCGCGTGGGGTGGGGTGTGCACCTGGCGACAGGCGTGCACGAGAGCGTCTGCATTTCTCTGAAACCACTCCTATGGCCAACATCTATCCTGGGGACCTCGTCAAACGCAAACAAATCAGTAAATTAGAAAGAAGAGCCAGGTGCCCATCGCCCGCCTCAGTGGGCAAGGCAGGGCCCAGCCTCATTTACTAACCAAGAAAAATCCGTTCTTCTTGTTGAACAGATGATCCTGTGCTGTCAGATGAGAGAGAAGCAGCCCACTGCTTTCCGGAAACAATATGCTTTGAAACATGGCATCTGCGTTTCCATCCACAATGTGAGGCTTGCATTATTGAACGATCTGCTTAATAATTTAGGCTGAAATAAACTTGCCACAAAGAAGAAAGGGCTCATCCCCCCGCACAATAATGAAATGCTATCAAATTTGAGTTTGGAGGATGCGGACTTCCAGTTAACCTGAATTACGAGGCCTTGCGGTCACTGAGAAGGAGCTGGTGACCGATGTCCGAAGCAAGCGGCCTGAGCACGTCTCCCACGGAGCAGACTGCACAAGCCCGGCCCAGGGTCCCCCATCCACGCCCAGCGCCAGCCCGGGGAAGGGGCAACTCTGGGCAGCGTCTGCCTGCAGCCCTATCTCTGCTGTGCGCCGGCCAGTATGACAACCAGGGGTCCCTCATCTCGCCCCACCTGCACTGGAGCCGGAGCCAGTGATGGCAGCCCTGCCTCCCCGCCCCTTTCTGGAAGAGGGGGCGTCCCTGCCAGGGCACCTGCCGCTAAAACTGCCTCCAGCCTTCTGCGGCCTTGACGCCTGTCCTCCTGCCCCTGCCCTGCTGTTCGTGCCGCCTGGCTCTGCATGTGGTGTTCCCCGAGTTTCCAGAAGACAGACACGTGTTCACTCCCCCGGCCCTGCTCTGACCCCCAGCCCGGCCCTCCCACCATCGCCCACCGTCGTGGTTCTGGTCCTGCGTCCCTGGTGAGATTTGCATACACGGTGTGTGTCAGACGCTCCGTGTGAAGTGAATCAGACTGATCTCAGCTGGACGGGGGGCCTCAGGGGGTGACTGCAGACCCACCAGGAAGGAGGACTTTCTTGGTCTCTCGGCTGCTTTACAGTGTGGGCGTCAAGACCACGAAGACGTGCTAGGCTACGTTTTATTTGTCCACGCACCTGTTAACGGATACCTGGGCTGTTTCTGCCTTTCGGCTATTGTGGTTAATGCTGCTGTGCACCTCGGTGTACAAGCTTCTGATTGAACACGATGGGATATTATTCGGCCATGAATAGCGATAAAGCACTGACACGCGCTGCAACGTGGATGAACCCTGAAAACGTCTTGCCCAGCGCGAGAAGACAGTCACAAAGGAATGCACGCTATATGATTCCATTTTTACGAATTGTCCAGAATAGCACACCCAGAGGGACAGAAAGCAGAGGAGTGGCTGTGAGGAGACTGGGGCGTGGCGAGCGGCTGCCCATGTGTGTGAGGTCCCCTTTTGGGGGCATATGAGCCAGTGGCTGTGGTTACACAACATTGTGAATGAACCGAACGTCGCTGACGGTACATTTTATGCTCTGTGTGTTTTATCACAATAACAAAGATCCGTGCTATAGAATTTGGGTTCCAGGGTGTGGGTTTAGCCATGTTCTAGCTGTTGTTGTGGTACTTTTGATGTGGTTTAGGAACGGGCTCTTGTATCACAGACACATGACTGGGGGCCCAGAGCTCCCCGCTTCCACTCCCTACTGCCCGTCTGTATCCATCTGGGTGCTGGATGTGTCACACTCAATTATCCCTAGAAGCCAGGAAGACCCACCCTCTCTGTGTGGACAGGTGGGTCGGCTCCAGGGGCATAGCTGTGTCCCCGGCACCTGCAGGTCCGTGTCCAGCCAATTACGAGCTGAAATGAGATCCAGGGACGCAGATGGCAAGTTCTCACTGAAGCATATGGGCACCCAGGCTTGCTGGGTGGGCGTGACGCTTCTGTTAAAATCAATCCACCTGAAATATTCCTGTGCGTTGATCAAAAGCGTGAAATCCCAGGGCTCATGAATACGAAGTCAAAGCACATTATTGAACCCGTTATCCGTTAACCCCGCAGGGCGGGGGCAGGAGGGATGTATGGGCTCCAGCTCGTTCAGAGGCAAAGATGATGGGAAAGTACGACAGACAGTTGCCGTGGGCTGTCTTCCCAGGGATACACTGCCGGCCCTGCGGGGTCACCTCCACATGGAGCCACGAAGCTTCCATTACTTCCTCCCCATCACATGCCTTCTCCACGCCATCCACTGGGCTGCCCTGCTCTGGCCCCATCCTCTCCTGCATCCCCATGGCTGGTGGATCGCAGGCAAGTCTCACCAATTTTGTTCCGAAATACTCTCTAGCTGGGCTCACGCCATTGTCTCAGTGTGGACCTCACCCTTCCTTTTCCGGGGAGGACCCGCCCTCCGCTGCACACGTGTCACAGCTGAGGTACAGGGCGTGTCGCTGGCGGGACCGCTCCTGCTCTACACATGGGTTATGGAGGGTCACCGCCGGCAGGGTGCACGGCCCCTGCCTAAAGCCACCACGCTCAGCTCCGTTTCCGTCATTGCCTCCTGCCTGTTTTACCAAAAGGGCTCGGGAAACGTGTCACTGGTGAGTGATTGGTGAGGCCCTGTATTGGTTTCTATGGCAAACGACCACAGACTCAGGGACTTAAACAGTTCTGGAGGTCAGAGGTTGAAAACGGGTGTCTCTGGGCTGAAATCAAGGTGCGGCAGGGCCGAGTTCCTTCTGGAGCCTCCAGGGGAGAATTCTTGTCTTGCCAGCTTCTAAGGGCCCCGCACTCCTGGGCTCCTGGCCCCTCCTCCAACCTCCAAGTCCTTCCTAGGCTGCCATGTCCCTGGCTCTCCTCGGCCTCCCGCTTCCACGTTTAAGGACCCTATGAGGATACAGGGCTCACTGGGATGACCCAGGATAACTACCCAGTGTCGGGGTCAGCCAATCAGCAGGCTTACTTCGCTTTGCCACGTGAGCTGATGTACGGGCTCCAGGGCGGATGCGGGGACAGCTCTGGGGCCATCATTCTGCCTACCGCCTGTGCACTGATCAATTTAATCCAGCTTTGACCACGGACTCAGAACTTGGATGAGTTACGAAAAATGACTTTTTGAAAATGTCATTAGAAGTCATCCCAGTGCAATAGATTTATGGGATACGATACAAGAAAGCCCGAATTTCACATGGACACCGGCCCACACAAAGTCCATTACACTGGACTTTGTAATGATGTAATGGTGTATTCTGCAATCATTTCATAAAATTACAGTAATAATTTCATAAAAAACCAAAAGCTCCTTCCGCCACTGCCCACGCTGCGTGGGTTCCCTTCCCCCACTGAAACTCTGGTGTGGGTGCCGTGCTGCTCTCAGCCCCAAGGCTGATCCCGTGACCTGTGATCCACAGAGCCGGACAATAACGAAAGTTGCTTAAGCCACTAAGGCGGTAGGGATCTGTTCCAGCAGCCGCGGGCCCCTCACACACATGGCTCCCCGAGCTTCGGACCAGGACGGCTGACCCAGCACAGCACGGGCACAGGGGCCTGCCTTCCTTTCCTCCACGTTCCATGGAAGACAGGCTGCCCGTCTAGTCCCTACACACACCTCACCCTACTCCTCAAACCCCTGCATCCACCCGCGGCTCCAGCCCTGTCCTCTCCAGTCCTGAGCGCCGAGCATCTGGCCACGTCCCGCCCTTCCTGACCCTAGCACCCCAGTTCAGGTCTGCATTTCATGCAGCCCAGAGAGAGGCCGCTCCAAGCCCTGAACCTCCACCAGGGTCTCTCGGAGCCCATCTCACACATGCTTCACCCTTGCTGACCCTGTTCGTCCATTCATCCCTTCATTCATCAATACCTACGAGCACAAGGGGGCCGGGGCTCTGGGCTGTGGAGGAAGCAGGGTTTGTCGCCCCAGGGGTGGGGTGGGCTTCCTGGAAGAGGGGACCTTTGTGCAAAGACCTGCAAGAGGTGAGGGAGTGAGCATCCCAGGTGGAGGCTGCTGGGCAACGGCGCTGGGACAGGAGCCCACCTGGTGAGTGCTGAGAGGAGTCCAGGGGTGAGAGAGGCCGGCCCTGGAGGCGTGAGGTTCCGCAGAGGGCAGGGCCCTGCAGGTGTCGGGCAGAGGCGTAGCAGGGCCTGGGTTCCTGCAGCAGCGGTGGGAGAAATCCAGGAAGCCTGGCTGGCAGCAGGGGCCTCTTAGGAAGCCCAGACTCTGCAGATGCGCTCAGGTGGGGAATGTGGAAGCAACCAGAGGAGGCTGGATTCTGGATACTTCTGGAGGCTGGACTGATTTCCTGGTGGACTAGGTTTGGGGTGTGAAAGAAAGCGGTGCGTCCAGACACCGAGACTTTGACCCCACCACGTGGAATGGGATTTCCCCTGACCTGGCCGTCTCATCCTGGAGGGCTTGGTCCCCGATTTACCTGCAGTTCTGTGCAAAGTTGTCGCAGTGAGCATGAATGAGTGGAGAGGGGGTCCGCCCTCCTCCAGGGCTCTCGTCCACCCCTCTCAGGGAGCCTGGAGTCTGAGTGGTTGGCGGGGGGGGGGCGGTCACCTCCCAGTGGGTGGCCTTGTAATCCTGGCATTTTTCAAGGACCAACAGTGCCCTAGGCCCGTGGAGGGTCAAAGCGGTGGTGGACATGCAGGCTCCCTCGGCGGGGAGGAACCATGGACCAAGGGGCTGAGTCAGAATTTGGAGTTGGAGGTTGGCGGGCATGGCTGGGTGGTAATCACAGTGGCCTTGACTCTCCTGGTGTGTCCACAAGCTCACCAGTGGCCTTAGACTGACCGTCTGCATGGTGTCCTCCTCGGGAGACAAAGAGCCCGCATGGCGCTGTCCACCAGGGCAGGTGGATGGCTAGGGTGGGACCTCCTCTCAGGTTCCCACGGATTCCCCCCATCCCCTGAGCCGTGGACTCACACACAATTAAACCCTGTTACGACATCCCTGCCTTTATGGACAGATTAATTATTTGCTGCTTGCCTTGGAAAGGCGCAAGCGTTTGATTTACCGTGTGGATGGGCAGAGGTGAGCAAAGCTGATACATGCTGCAAGCGATTTCCCTGGTGGGGGCCACCTTTGATTGGTTTTGTCCGATAACTGAAGATTACTTAAATACGACAGCTCCTAATGGAGCCTCTTACCTGCAATTGTCCTCATTGAGCCAGAAAACACCAAGCAGAGCCATGCAAGCGCCTTCCAGGGTCCAGGCATGGCCAGGCGAGCGCGGGCGTGTCTGTGAGTCCCGAGAAGACGCGTCCAGGCGTGTGGCCCAAGGAGTCAGAGTGATGACCTTTGTCCCCGTGTGGCCACACGTCCCGAGTTAAACCTACAGTTGACATCTGCACCATGTCTTATTTTACGGTTTCATTTAAACCTTCTGCGATGGAAACCCACACACATATTTATGGAAATAATGCACACTCGGTATAGGTAACCGAGATGATGGAAAAGGGTGTATATGGAAAAAGGCAAGACTGAATCTTGCTCTGGGGAGAAAACCATTTGGCACGTGGGCGTTCTTCAAGATATTATCTATCATCTATCTGTCTATTATCTTTCTATCTATCTATCTATCTGTCATCTATCCAACTGAATCATCATCATCATCTACGTCTCTATCTAGAAATTATAGGTGCTTAAATATAACACAATATAGCATAATATAATATTATATAATATGGTGTAGGCAGAATAAAGCCCTCCCCAGAGATGTCCCTATAATAGTCCTCAAAGCCTGTGAACATGCTGCCTTGCGTGGCAAGGGGGGTTTAAGCCTCAGCTGGAGCAAAGCCTGCGAACCAGTGGACCTTAAATCCGGGAGGTTGTCCTGGATTATCCAGGTGGGTTCTGTCTATCAGTAAGGGTCTTTATAAGTTGGAGAAGGAGGCAGGAGAGGAGGTCATGTGATGCAACCTGAGACCTGGACCTGACATTGCTGGCTCTGAGGAGAGAAGGGGCACCGCTCTGGAGGTACCAAGGCATGTGGCAAGAAAATGGATCCTCCCCTGGAGCCCCCTGAAGGACCCCGCCCTGCCCACACCTTGCTTTAAGCCCCATGAGACCCAGGTCAGACTCCTGGGCTCTAGAACTGTAAATGAATACATTGGTATCAAAATGTTATCAGTCTGAGGTCTCCTGGTCTGTGCTTTTGAAGTTTTTATTTCTTTAAAGCAGCCCTTCCCTCTCCCTGGGTGATACAACGTACGATTCTACATTTTATTCTGTGAACATCGTGGTTTCATCTTTCACAGCTGGGGTCCATCATTGCACTTGTCAGGCGTGGGGACAGTTCTGTTTTCCAGTAAATAGTGAGCCCTCTGGACGTCCCACTGATCCCACGCATGTAACACCCTGTGCACTAAGCCATCTCTGAATCCTCTTCAGGTCTGCACTGGCATCCCTCTCACCCCCTACACCGTATTTGTTACTGTGGCCAAGTAGTCTGTCATAACACAGGCTTGCATTAAAAAAATTAAGTTTACTGGAACCATTTGAGAACATTTATTCATCCACACAAATTTTAAAATAATTCTGTTTTTTCCCCAAAGCTCCAATTAAAAATCTAATTCAGATTGTACTGAATGCATAGATTAATTTGGGGAGAACTGACATCTTTGTAATAAATAATTATATCCTAGGGGATGGTGCCCCTGTTCATTTATTCAGATCATTCCCTTTGTCTATTATCAGAATTTTAAAACCTTCTCCGAGGAGGGCTCCTGCATGTTTGGTTAAATTTAGTCCCAGACATAGATTTTTTTTTGTGGCTATTGTGAATGGCATATTATTTTTATCGTATATTCTATTGATTATTAAAGGTCCAGGTAATGCTGTTGGTTGTATATGTTGGCCTTGTTTCCAGCAATATTGGTGAACTCTTAGTATGTCTGTTGATTCTGCTGATTATTTTTTTCCTGGGAAGATGATCATTATGTCTGCAAAGGACGATGGTGACTCGCCCTCCCCCCAGGGCACTCACTTTCTTCTCCAGAGGACACGGAACTTCAGTGCTGAGCTGGTCTTAAAGGGAAGGCATTTCAAGTTCCTCTGCGGAGCGGCCCGTGTGCCTGTAATTTCAAGATGTATTGTTTAAATACAATATTGTGTTCTGTAACTAATATTTTATTTGTAATTTTGGTATCTGTGTTCATCACTGAAGAAGACATATTTTTTATTTTCTTTATAACCCTTGTTGGTTTTAAAACCAATATTACATGAGTTTCATAAAGCTAGCCGGATATTTATATTATACTGTACTATATTGCATTATATTATATTGTATTTATTCCTTGAAAATTTGATAGACTTGAAGAATTTTTTACAGTCTTTTCCAGGGTTTTGAAGACGGATGTCTTTGGCTGTAATTTTCATTTCTTTAATAAGTAGCAGATCGTTCACATTCCCTATTTATTTTTCAGCCAGTTTTTGCATTGTGTCTTTTTATCCATTTAATCTAGTTTTCAGATGCATTGGCATATCCTATTGAAATACCTGTGAAGTGTTTTTGTCTCTGCTGTCCCTCTGAGTCCCCATCATTTTTGTCCCCATCCCTTCTGTGTCATTTTAATCTTCTCTCCATCCTCCTACTTTTTTCCGTATGCAGATTTGTGGAAAGTTGATTCATTACTCTTTTTAAAGAATCAAATCTGGTTGCATCTCTCTTCTAATCCTCTTTTCTATCTCATTGACTTTTATCTTTTTCTTTCTTGTTTTTTTTTTCACTTCTTGTTTCTTTGGGTCTCTTCTGTTGTGTTTTCCAAATTCTTGAGTTGGATCTTCAGAGTGTTTGTTTTTAACCTCACTTGTTTCCTGGTTAATACATTTAAAGCCATAAATCCCCCATTAAGTGCTGCTTCCACTAAATCCACAGATTTTACATGTAGTGTTTTATTTACTTTCACTTCTAGAGGTTTTGAATTAGTTCTCTTCTCCTTTATAGCCCAGAATTTCTATAATAAAATGTCACTTCATTTCTAAACGTACAGGCAATTTGGATACTTTTTGGTATTTTCAACATTGGTTGTCTTATAGTTGGGATATATTTTCTGTATAATATTAAAACTTTGTAGTTGGGATATGTTTTCTGTATAATATTGAAACTTGGGAATTGTTGAGACTTTATATGTCTACACTTGCAAATATTCCACATGTCTTGAACTTGATTCAATCTTTACGTCTCTTTCTTTGTGTGTCTCTCTTTTCTGGGTGCGTGTTTGACTGCTGGACCCAAAGGATTCCAGAGGAGTTAAAATTGCCAGTCACAATATCTGACTTACCCTCTCTTCCACCAGGTTTTTTTTTCTTTCAGTTTTTACTGATATACTTTTTTTTTTTTTTTTTTTTTTTTTGCGGTACGCGGGCCTCTCACTGTTGTGGCCTCTCCCTCTGCGGGGCACAGGCTCCGGACGCGCAGGCTCAGAGGCCATGGCTCAAGGGCCCAGCTGCTCCGCGGCATGTGGGATCCTCCCGGACTGGGGCACGAACCCGTGTCCCCTGCATCGGCAGGCGGACTCTCAACCACTGCGCCACCAGGGAAGCCCTACTGATATACTTTTAAGCTGTATGATTAGGGGCATACGTGTTAGCGGTGGCTCTGTGTCAGTGGAATTGCCCTTTTACCTGCTTTGATATTTAGGACGTGCTTTAGTCACATTTTATTCTGTCCAATATTATGATGACCAGCCATCCTCCCCTGGACTCACATTCAGGTTGAATGTCTTTTCCATCTTCTCAGTGCTGACCGTTCTGCTCTTAAGTATGTATATATTGATAGATGCTGTGTTGTTGTGTCTTATTATTTTTCATTCGCCTGAGACATTTTTTCTTGTAACTGGTAAGTTTAAATCTTTTAACTTTATTTTAAATGCTGTTATACTAGGACTTCTGCCATTTTATTTCTATTTTCCATTTATATTTATTACTTACCCATTTATTTGTTTCACCTTCATTTCTTTCCTGTTTTCTTCTATTGTTATATGTTCTATATATTTTACTCTACGGGTGATTATGTTTAAGACCACACTTATATTTACCTACTGCTGTTGAGTTCTGCCTTATCAGTTTTTCTCTTGTTCCTCTAAGAAGACACCTGTTGTGGTACATTTGTGTTCCTTCCTGAGTTGTCATGAATATTCTTTCTCTTTTCCTTTTCTTTGGCTTAGTTGATTTTTTATATGTTAAGACAAAAATAGCGCCTAGATATTAGGTCACCCTATTCCCCATACAGCTTGTGAATTCTCTGGATTTGCTGATTTTATTTGAGGAATTTAAGAGTTTATTTCTATTTACAAGGACCTACCGTATAGCACAGGGAACTATGCTCAATATTTTGTGATAACCTATAAGGGAAAAGAATCTGAAGAAGAATCTATCTATATCCATATCTATATCTACCTGAATCTCTTTGCTGTACGCCGGAAGCTAATACACAGTAAATCAACTCTATCGCAACAAAAAGACCATTTACTTATTTTTTTGTAGTCACACTCCAGTAATATGACTCAGTGATAAATGTGTAAACCGAAGCCTCTTTTCTCTAACACTCACTAGGCTGCGGGCAGAGACCTCTGGTGGGGGTCCTGGCGCGGCCGCTGGGGGCAGACGCTCGTTCCCTGCAGCTTCTGTAACCCTCTCACTGCCTGTGGTGTCCTCACGTCCCACAGTGATGTTGACTGCTCCTCCCTGCGGTCTGCAAGCCCACAGTTTTCCCCGGCTGTGCCCATTCTACCACTTATCCGGCTTCCTTGTGCTACATCTCAAGTGCTACATTTTCCTGCCCAAGGTCCCCGCTGGCTGCTTCTCCAGTGAATTTTCCTCGTCCCATCTCTTCCCTTATCTTCTTACATGTCTTTGACCTTGTTGACAGGAGTCAACTCCTCAGTTTTCTGGGTGTTCTCCCTGGAGAGCGTGAGTTTCTTGTGGGCACCAGCTGCCCTCGTGCTCCGGGGAAGGGTGGGAGGGCTGCCTCTCCTGCATCCATCCCTGGGGAAGAGGGGAGATGACCCCAAGGCAGGGACCACCCGTGATCGCTCTCCTTTCTGCCTGCTCAGCCCGCACCTGCCTCCCTCCTCCCTCTGCATGTCTCCCGTGAGCCCTCCCCGCGAAGCTGAGGTGACCCCAGGACAGAGCGAGCATCCCAGAGCCCCAACTGCTGCCTCTGCAGGGGTGACGGGTCCTTGGCCGAATCAGGTAGTGTTAAATGGAACTGAATTGTTAGACTCTTCAGGTTCCCCTGGATTGAAATCACACACACACACATAACATACACACACACACACACACACACACACACACACACACACATCTTTCAAATCAACAGCAACAAAAATGCAACTAACAAAGAATGGGGAAAAGACACAGACAGGCAATTCAAATAAGCTTGTATGAATGACAAATACACATAAAATACCCTCAACCTCACAGGTCTTAACCGTCCTAATAAAAACACGAAGGTCTCTGTCAAAGAGAAGGGCATCCTTTCTTTCTTCAATCCCAAGATGCGTGTCATTTGTTAAAGTTTTGTTTGCATATGTCCTCTATTATTATTTTGACATCATCAAGGAACATTCTCCATATAATTTATGATTTTGGATGTTCTTGAACAGTGTTTTATTTGAATATGTAGGATATTATGTTATTTATTTTTTGAAATCTTTTCGGTACAGTTAAAATAAATTAATTGCTTCTGAAGTATATTGTTAGAACTTTTACAATCTCACTTCTGTTTGTTGTAACAAATACAGAAATACATGGGTTAGTGTCTCCTGTGATGCTGTTTGTGTATATTCTCTATTATCTTCTTGAATTCATTTGCCTATTAATTTTGGCAATTAAAATATTCATATTTTGTTTTAGGCATTTCCCTTACAAGTAGCAAATCAGTGAACTTTGTTTTCTGACAGATTAGGCAAATTTTTATTTTGAGAAGAATAGGTCGTTTAAATTTTAAAACAATATTGTAAGTTGTAAAATATAGGATATGTTTGTATATGTCCACAACAGTAACAAGATTTCGTGTAGATTGTGAGACATTGGTCATAGGGTTACTATCAGTGCAATGTGTCATCCTGCACTGGGTAGATACTGGGTCCCCTGGACCACACCAGCTTCCTGTGTGTCTCTCTGACTCCATCACCTGCTCTGCCCTGGAGGAGATTTCCTCTTGAATCGTGCGTTCACCGTTTCTGTGTTTTCCTTTATGGTGTCTCTCCTATCAGTGCATCCTTAACAAGATATTCATTAGTTTCGTCTGCTCTGACCTATAAATGGGACAGCTCTGCATTTATCATTCTTTGATTTGATCCTTTGCCCAACACTATCTTTTGAGATTCATCACATTGAAGTGCATAAAGTATTTTCACTGTTATATGGGGTTGGTGGTGAGGGGCCCTGTATTTTTACAGTCTGCTGTTGATGGGCATTTAGGTCGTTTTCAGGCTTTTTTTTTCCTATTAAAAATTGTGCTCAGCCAAAATGGAATAGGGACCAGATTTACCCTCCTGCCTGAAAGAAACAAGGAACACAAAACAGAAGCGATATGCAAAGCAATGGTTTTCAAGATGCTGGACACCAGTCAACAAAGGGCAGTCACTGCTCAGAGATGAACCAGATTCCAAGAGAGCCCCAGGTAAGCACCTGGGGCGCTGCAGGCTGGGGAGCCAGATGGGTTGTGTGTGAGGTCAGGTGGAAACCGGCAGCCCACCCCCACCCCTGCCTCCGAGTTGAGGATGTGGAGCTAAGGGTCTGGAGAGACCACCACATCTGGATTGCACAAGACATGGTGCCCGAGAGATGAGAGATGGGCAGAGAGAAGCCTGGAGGTTTGCAGGGGGCCCCTCAGGTATTTATCAGGGACCGACGCTGTGGAAATAACTTCCTGCAAGAACTAGAGGGAAGCACACCAGATGCTCAGGCAGGGACAGAGAGCTCATGTCTCCCCCAGCCAGACTCGACCGTTTCACAAATCACGGCACTGGGTCAAGGACTTGCCTTGGAGGTCTTGCCTCATTAGGAAGAGGGCATAACCAGTCCTAGGCCGTGTAATAATGTTGTTCTGTGAATAAACCTTAAAGCAAAACCCAAGGGATAAACTGTTTCTGAGTATCTTACCTGCATCCCAGACCAAAACTCAAGAATATTTACAGGAACACAAAAATATCTGGCATCCCACAAGATAAAGTTCAGTGTCTGGTATCCAAAAAAAAAAAGTAAAGCTATGCAAAAAAATTGAAAAATATGACACGTGAGAAGAAAATCAATTAATAACTGACCAATTTTTAAAAGGACAAAACGGGGGGGGCTAAAACTACCTGGTTTCAAGACATTAGAAAGTTACAGTAATCGAAGCAATGTGATCCTGGCATAAATATATACAAATAGATCAATGGAGCAGAAGAAAGTCCCAGCATAAAGATAGACAAATAGATCAAAGGGGCAGGCGCAGACGCCGCAAAGCTAGTAAGCAGTTTTCACCAGAGATGCAGAGACAATTCAGTAGATTGAAAATAGTTTTCTCAACGAATGGTGTTGCAACAATTGAACACACATCAACGTGCCCCAAATGAACTTCTACCCATAACTTGCACCTGATAGAGACATCACCTCGAAACGGACCCCAGACCTAAGTGGAAGATCTGAATGCAACTATAAAACTTATAAACAAAGGAGGAAATAATCGTGCCTGGGTTAGGCGAACATTTCTTAGACCTAAAACCAAAAACATGATCTACAAAAGAAAATTTCATAAAAATTCATCTAAAACAGACCCTTTGGCTCTTTGAAGTATATTATTAACAGAAATGAAAATGCGAGCCACAGACTGGGAGCAAATACTTACAAATCACCCACCTCATATGAAACCTGAATTCTTAATGTACAAAGAACCCTCTCGAGTCAATAATAGAAACCCCAGAAACTCACAAAAATGGGCAGTAGATTTGACCAGACACGTTACCAAGACCATATATAGATGGCAGATAAGTACCTGAAAAGATGCTCTAGGCCATCAGTCATTAGGGAATATAAATTAAAACCACAGTAGATACCATGACACACCTATTAGAATCACTAAGATTAAAAATAAGGATCATAGGTGGATGGGTCAAGAAATGCAGGACACCCACACAACGAGGCGCTACCAGCATTAAAAAGGAATGAACCGCTGATGTATGAAGCCACATGGATGATCTCAGAATAATTAAATGGAAGGAAAGAAGCCAGAGAAAAATGAGGACACACCGTAGGATTCTGTTTATATGAAATTCCGAAAAATGCAATCTAATTCACAGTGAAGGAAGACAGACCAGTGTGTGCCTGGGAATGGAGGGAACAGAGCAAAGAGCGGCTGGGAGAAGGAGCGGAGGGAACTCCGGGGTCTCTGCATTTGTGCTCTATCCCCATTGTGTTGATGAGTTCACAGGTGAACACGTATCAAATTGCACCTTTTGAATTTACGCCCTTTATCGCATTTCAATTAGACCTCAAGGAAGCTGTCAATAAATCACTCTCCAGGCTGGATCCTCATATCTGCGGGAACTTTTCAAAGTCATTTTCCTGAGAGTGGAATTGTTGTTTCAGCAGCATTAAGTTTAACTTCATGTATCAATGTTCTACTGCTGCTTTAACAGGTCACCCCAAACTTAGTGGCTTAAAATGACACACATTTATTCTCTTACAGTCCTGGAGGTCAGAAGTTTGAAATGCATCTTATTGGCTCAAATCAAGGTGTGGGCGTGGCTGTGTCCCCTCCGGAGGTTCTAGGGGAGAACACGCTTCCTTGCCTTTTCCAGCTTCTAGAAGCCCCTGCACCTCCGGGTTCAGGGCCCTTTCTCCACCTTCATCTTCATCGTCAAACCAGAGGTGGTCAGGGGCCCCCATCACTTCGCGCTGATTCTCTCTCTTCTGCCTCCGTCCCCTGCTCCTCAGGACCCTGTGATTACGCTGCCCACCTGGGGAATCCAGGGTCCCCTCCCCGTTTTAAGGTCAGCTGACTAACAAGCTACAATCCGTCCTCCGTGTGAATCCCCCTCTGCCGTGTGGCGTAACCGATTGACAGCTTTTGGGGGTTTGCATGTGGACATATTGAGCAGCCATTAACCTGTCCACGATGGTGCATCAGATGCTGCGAAACACTCTACAGTGACAACATCAATTTCCGTTCACTGGAGCACTGAGTGAAAGTTCCCATTACTTTTGGACTTTTTTTTCTTCAGTCTATTGAGCGTGAAATGATATCTCAATTTGAGTTTCATTTGCCTTTCTTTAACTAATTAGAAAAGATGCAGATTCTTTAGAATTTATAAGCCCATCTCATTTTCTCCTTGGAGCACGTTATTGCAAATGTTTCTATTGACTGTGGCTTGAATTCTCAGAACATTTGTACTTTTTTGGATGCAGGAAACTTTAATTTTAATATTGCCGACGTTATCTGTCTTTGGAGTTTTCTGTCTGAAGACATGTTATCATACCCCGAAATCATAAGGTACTCTCCAATCTTATTCCTGCAGTTACCATTTTGCCTTTTACCTTTAAGGTTTTATGTGTCAGAAATGGATTTTTCTTTAATTTACAGAGTAGGAACTTAATGTGAGTTAAATTTTACCCGTCAAAGTTTTGACTGCAATTGCGTTAAATCCACAAAAACCGTTTAAGACAATCGACCTCTTTATGCTTTTGAGTCTTCCTATCAAATAACGGGTGGTTAACGCGAGGTATTTGGCTACATAGTTAGTTTCACCTCACAGTCTTTAAGGAAGAGGCACAATGTTTCCCTGTGTGCTCACATTCTCCTACTTTTATTCACTGGCTTCATTGTTTGTTGTTGCTGTTGCTAATTAAAGTCATTAAGTTAGAAGGTTTCCCTGCCCTGCACAAACAGTGCCACCTTCGTTTCTCTCCTCGCCACTCTCCCCTTTTCCTGTCCCCCGCTCACCCCATCACTGGCTCTTCTGAACAGCTCCAGGGACTCTGGACCAGACTCTTAGGAAGGTGTCCTCGTCTCGTCCCGGATCTACAGCCAAGACTGTTTCTTTCCCCACCACGTGGCATGTGTGCGGCTGGCATTCTGTCTACACTTTTCACTGAGTTTCAGTTGGCTGAGAATTTTTATCGCGAGTGGATGGTGGATTTTCCAAGGATTTTTCTGCGTCCATTGTGACGGCACATAGCTGTCTCTAGCCCATGTCTTTACACAGCAGAATGAGCCTCAGGGTGTGAGAAACCTTGCCTCTTTGCTTGGGTCTCTTGGGATGCCTGCTGTTGGAATGTCTCATCTCAAAACCCGCTGCCCAGCTCTGGGAAGCCAAAGCCACCTGCAGAGGCCATGTGCGATCACCTTGTTGACAGCCCAGCTGAGCCCCTGGGAAAGGCCACCATCGCTGCCGGCCACTGGCTGAGCCATCCTGCACGTCCAGCTCAGTGGACCCTTCTGATGACTCCTGTCTCAGTGTGACTTTCTTCTGTTAAAAGGACCAGCTGTTAAATATGGGAGTTCCTATCTGTAATTTCTCCTTAACAAAAAGGGAAGAGAAAAGAAAAGAAAAGAAAAGAAAAGAAAAGGACCAGCTCCAGTGCCAAAAGCCCCGTACTTAGTGACTAGAGCTGGCTTCCCACCAGACTCTGCTCTGCGGAAAGCCCTGACTCCCTCCCCCTCCCTCTGGATGTTCTCAGGCGGCCCTGGACCTGGGAGGGGCACGGCTCCTGCCACCCTCCCCTCAACCTTTCTTTCCCAGCTGCCCCAGCCCAGCTGAAGGGCACTGCAAGCCCCTGACAGCAGGGCAGCTCATCCAAAGGGTACCTACTGGAAGGGGAGTCCTCTTCCAGAGGCCCTGATTCTGGAGAGAGCTTCCATCTTCCGGTTCCTCCCCGTGGCGTGTGCCTCACGTGGGTGCACGCTTGCTTACCTGCACACGTTCACACGCAGACGCACACCACACAGCTGCACGCAGGCACACGTCAATCACTCACACGCACGTGCATATCCTTCTGTCCCTCCCCAAGGCACATGGTTCCTTTCTGTGGCTCTTTCTTTCCCACGGTCAAAGTTTAAAGCACACACATGTGCCTGAGCACACACACACACACACACACACACACACACACAGAGACACGCAGTGCGCAGGGTCTCTCTCTCCCCTGGGATCTGGTGAAGGTCACGGGCATCCAGACCTCTGCTAACAAGCTCGCTGGAATATGGCCATTCACAGAGGATGTGCGTGTCCCATGAGGCTCCTTCACTCGTGTTCTTCAAGGATCTGAGTCCCTTTATCATGAACACGGTGTCCTAACTCCTTGTGTCTGACTGATCACCACGCAATGATCAATCATGGGCTTCCTCAGTGCATTAAGGACTCACCTCTGAGTTGGAAAAGTATGTGCTCTCCTTACAAACAAACTCCAGAGGAGTCCAGCTGTTGATAAAAGGATCTGGAGCTGAGCCCCTGTGCCCAGGTGTCGTGGCGAAAGATTGAGCTGGCTGTGGCCCTGGATGGAGGCAACATGCATCACCCTGTCATCGTGTCCCACCTGCCCCCCGGTCATCCTGGTTACCCACCAGCTCAAGCTGGGATCCCTCACCTTCCATCGAGCTGATGCACTTCTCCAATGCAGTCAAGCATTTACAGAACACGTAACACCGGCCTAGCTGGGCTCAAGTGTCCAGGCTTCTATAAATAAGCTTACGTTCCATGCATCTTGCCTTCCGCAGCACAGCCCAGACTTGAAGCAGCGATCACACCTGTCTGTGTTTGTGATGCACGTAAAAATGTCATCAGCTTAGAATCGTCACCAAGTCGGGGTCCCTAAGGAGGACTCTGCACATTGTCACACTTTGTGTGTCTGCTCGGCTTCTTACTTCGGCAGTGACACCGTTGCTGCCTCTGATTAATTTTCTTACGTTAGCAATCTCCCTGTGCTGCCTGTGTATGAGAGAAACAAGTTCAAAGGAGGAAGGAAGGAAAGAGAGAGGGAAGGACGGAGACCATTTAACAAGTCTTTTTGCTTATTCCCCTGTTTTCTTCATCTCTGAGGGTTTGTTTGGAATTTCCTCTTAGCAGATACTATGATATTAGAAGTTATTTCAGTTCCTGTGCAGATTTTCAGACTTCTAGAGGACACACCTAGAATGCACCAATTAACCAGGAAAATGTGTGACCCTTAGCCACCCTATTTGGAAATGAGAGCTCTGTGGTCCCCAGTGCAGACGCCCTCATGGTTCCTTGAAATGATACATCAAGTTTTAACCACACACTGCGAATACAGTAAATGAGAAACACAGGCGCATAACTTGTGTCTGCTGGATGGATTTGCTGAGCTGTGGCCCTGACTCTGCCTCCCAGGCTGGGGAGGGGGTCACAGGTCCTGGGGACTGGGATCCCTGTCTGACTCTCCAGGGATTCCACCAAACCAGGGCACAATCCCAGCGCCTCTCACAGGCTCCAGACATGCTAGCATCCTCTGACCAAAGTCAACACAGATGGGCTATTTATCCCCAAGAGGAGAAAAGCAACACCATTCTGTTGGGGTTGGCCTTGTGGGACATGGTGGGGTCTTTCATGGGCTCTGCCTCAGTCAGCTCAGGCTGTGTAACAAACATCACAGATAGGGTGGCTTAAACAACAGACGTCTATTTCCCACGGTTTTGGAGGCTGGGGTCCAAGATCGAGGAAGAAGCATGAAAGGAAGGAAGTAGGGGAAGCCCAATCGGGTGCACTTTCACCTGAGCTGGGAGCCTGATGGCCCTGGGCAGCACCGCAGCCCCTGAGCCCCGGATGCGAGGACAGAAAGGGACAACGGAAAACATCACAGAGGGGAAAGCAGCAGCTCCCGCAGAGACCCCAGGAGAGAGGAGGATTAAGGGGCTAAACCCTCGGTTCTGCCGTGCTGCCCGTCTGATGCCTGGTCACTGGCCCCGACCGGCCTCCCCATCCAGCCTGGGATGCCGTTCCTGGTGTCTGTGTGGTTGTCCCCTCATTTCACGCACCACTAGGCCTATTGGTTGGAGCAGCGTGTGCCTGACGTGAGCCCCCTGGGGGGGTCCTGACTCCCCCCATCACCCCTCGGTGTTCCTCTTACAGTTGCCTGATTTCATCTCTTTGTCTCTTTTCTGCCCATCGCTCCACACAGGTATGAGCCCCCAGGGGCAACACTCTGCCTCTGGGGCCCAGAAGAGTCCAGAGTGTGCACATCAGCTCTGTCTGGTCTGGGGACAGAGCAGCAGCTGCAGGCCGGCACGCAGGGAGCCTCTGGGGGCCCAGGAGCTTTGCAGGAAAGAAGAGGCAGCTGCTCTGTGCGCTGCTCCCTGGGGCACAGCTGGCCCACTCCACTCCTGGGTGGCCAGCCCTCTCCCTCCGCCTTTGGCCCTGCCCAGTCCCCAGGCTCTCCACCCGGCAGTGACACACACACGTCCACCCCGAGAGGTCTCAGCTCTTGTCTTCACAGGCAGGGCTGCCGCTGTCTTCTGCTGTACTTTACCTCGGGACAGGAAGTAAGGGGGTGACCCAGGGAACGCCAGGATCCCCAGAACCCCACTAGTGTAGAGCCACCTTGTTCCCCTGATGACAAAGGTCACTCACCCCTGAGACCCTGGTTTTGCCCAGGGGCCTGGGGACAGGGGCGTCCCTGAGTGGCCAGGATGCCCCCGTGTCTAATTCCTGTCCCCTGCTGGGGGTGTGGGGGGCCTTGAGTTGTGAGAATTGGGGAGGGGAGGTCGGGGAGGGTGTTTCAGGAGACCCCACGCATGCCCCTGCCCAGATCCCTAAACGTGGGAGGGAGGCTGGGCTGCAAAGTCCCTGCTCACAGGGTTTCCATGTCCAGAGTCCCACTGAGAGGCCACACACAGACACGGCATCTGCAGGCACCGCTGTCTGTTGGGGACGCAGACGGGGTGGAGCCTAAATAGTAGAGATTTCTTGTCTTGAAGGCCTGGAGGCCCGAGTCAGAGATCCAGGCGCCGGCAGGACTGGCTCTCCCGAGGCCTCTGTCCTGGACCTGCAGACGGCTGGCCTCTCCGTGTCCTCACAAGGTCCTTCCCCTGAGCCTTTGCACCTCTGGGGTCCCTTCCTCTTCTTATAAGGACCCCAGTCCCGTTGGATCGGAGCCCAACCTGATGACTGCATTTTACCTAAATCACTTCTTTAAAGAAGAATCACTACACTCACTCTCTGAGGTCCTGGGGGTTAGGGCTTCAACATGTGAATTTAGGGGGCACAGTTCAGCCCATAACAGCTATGCACCCCACTTTCATTTTGATTAAGTGATATTATCAGTCATCATCCTATGCCGTCTTCTTATAAACAGCAACTCCTGAAGCTGCAGCCACGGACTGAGCTTTTCCCAGAGCAGAGCAACCCCGTCGGCAACGCCGCTTGCCTCTGGAGGCCCCACTTTGGGAAGATGCCAAAGACAACTTGATAAAATACCATTATGTGGGTGACAGTGCAGGGTTTTGGTGCTGACGATTCAGACTGAGGACAGACCTGTGGCCTCAGACCCTGCCCCTCCCCGCTTCCCAAAGCCCCTCTCACCTGGGACCCTTTAGGAATGTCCCGCCCCTGACTCCCATCATTTATAACTTGTCTTTTATCTGGAGATTAGACCCTTGTGCAGCGACTTGTAACGTGTTTGGGCGTCACTGTGGTGTCAACCTGGGCCCTTCTGCCATTTGATTTCTCTCTGGGAGGGGGCCTGCGCGTGGAGACCCTGGGGTGGGGGCGAATCCTCACTCTTACATGCACGTGCACACATGTTGTCCAAAGTCTGGTCCTTGCAGGCAACTCGGAGCTCCATGATTGGGGCTGGCTTTGCACTCACGTCACACACACCGACCTCCTTCTCCCTGGTCCTTAGTGACAAGCTTCTAAAAGTGGTGTTTGGTACTGATGACCGTGTGTCTGTCTGTCCTGTCACATTGGCATCTCCACTGCCTAGAGCAGCCCTGGAGGCACCGGGCGGAAACGGGGCAGAGCTGAGCGGCCGAGCTGTGCAGTCGGTGGCCCCAAGGACGTCCTGCATCACAGCCCAGGGGCGTCAGGGTGAGAAAAAGTCATTAGGAGACATGAAGTCACCCCAGCATGAATGCAGGAAGGCTGCGGTACACTTTGGAACATAGGCATCAAGAGGGATTCTTTTCTTATAATTTAGAAATTGTGTTAAAATGTACAGAACATAAAGTTTACCATCTTAGTGCTCTGTGACCTAACCCTGAATTTCACGTCTCACCCCCTGCTTTCTCGAGTTCCTGTGCTCATGGTGGCATCTGCCCGCCCTCCTGTCCCTGCACTACGTGATCTCGTGCCCCATGCACATCCCTGCACGTGCTGCTTCCCCAGCTGCACCCTCTCGTCCTCCCAGACACTTGGGGGAGTGCGTCCCCCAGATTCACACATTGACATCTGACCCCCCCACGTGCTGACATCACGGGGTGGGATCTTTGGGAGGTGATGAGGTCACCTGTTGAGGTGAGGATGGGGCCCTTGTGAATGGCATTTGTGCCCTGATAAGAGGCCCCAGAGGGCTCCCTTTCCCCTCCCCGTGGTGAGGACATGGGGAGGAGACACCAACCGGGAACCACCAGGTCCTCACCCGCCACGGATCTGCTGGTGCCTCGATCTCGGGCTTCCAGCCTCCAGAACTGAGAGAGTTTCTGTTGGCTGTCAGCTGCCCAGTCGTGGAGGAGCTGAGACAGATGTTTCTGTGACCCCCGCCCTGTCCTGGCCAAGCTGCGGTCCCTCCTCGGGTGTGTGGCTCTGGAACCGAGGTCATCACGACTTTTGCTCCCGTGTCCTCCACGCGGCGGCAGCTCTGCGACCTTGGCTCTCGCGTCTGCAGGCCCAGCGGGCGCCACTGGGCTGGTTGTTGTATCAGACTGTTTGCAGGGGCCACGCTCTGGGTACAGATCTTCCTCCTCTTACAAGGAGGCGGGGGCGCCCCAACAAACGCACTGTAGTCGGAAAACGTGCATTTAATCCCCCCAAGCGACCAAGCATCCCAGCCTCACCTCACCTGCCTCACGGTGCTCAGAACGCTCGCGTGGGCCTGCAGCTGGGCGACATCCTTGTCGCAAAGCTTGTTTCCTAATAAAGTGTGGATTATCTCATGCGATGAATTTAACACTCACTGAAAGTGAAAAACAGATGGTGGTCTGGGTCCAGAGTGGTTCTGAGAGCACTGTTTGTTGATTGGCAGCAACCCTGCAGGTGCTCAGAGAGAGAGGATTGGGCCGAATACCGCTAGCCAGGAAAAGGTCCAGATTCAGAACTCCAAGTGTGGTTTCTGCTGAATACACGTCACTTTCACACCGCTGTAAAGTCAAAAAATCGTAAGTTCAACCACTGTAAGGGTACCGCCAGTATTCACTAATGACGTTCTAGTAATTTCGTGTAAGAAGACTCTAATCACTTGAAAGCCAGACCTGTCTTTGGCGTGGCCGTGGCCGCTGGGCACTGCCTGCAAGTCTCTCGGGGGATGAGGCAAAGTCCCTGCAGGAAAGTGGCTTCTACGGTTCCTTGGTTACAGATATAATGCACCATGTCAAACACCATCTCAAAATAAATCTGTTGGGTTTAGACCCGGGGAAAAACTCACAATTTGTAATAGTCAGAATCACCTCGTTTACAGGGATTTCCTGAGACCAGATGCTAACCAGAAAGGGCTAGAATTACTTGGAGGTATTGTTTCAATTTCTTCCAGTCTGGCTGGAAGTCTCCAGCTGGTGATAAATAACTGTGTGTAATTTCTGATGTGACATCTCATTTCCCAAACAGAAGCAGAAACCGCTTCCCTCCTTCCTGGCGGCTGTCCCCACCCCCCCACAGCTCTGCTCGGATGTCCCGCTATGCTGTCTCCTCGGGGTGTCGAGGACGGTGTCCTCTCAGCGCCGCGGGGTGGACGCCCATCTGAATCTACTCCAGCAAAGCGCTCACACACACCCAGACGTTCTACACCCCGGAGTCAAAGTTCTTAATAATATTTTCCAAAGAACTGTTTTTTTTTTTTTAAATGACCGTATGGAGAAAATATGGCGTGGGTTTCACATTGCATTACGAGCCTGGAAGGATTTTAAAATATGTTTATGCCTGAATCTATAAAATGGGCATAGGTTGCAGTAAAGTTTCACTGTTGTACATAAAGTCTATTATAGTAAAATTTGTAAAGTTAGCCCTTAGTGGAGGATTGAAAAATGGAGAAAAGGAAATGCTTTTGGCTAGAGGGGATGGAAGCTTCCAGCACGGTCCTTCTCCTGCCCTGTAAGGTCACTTGCTCCTGCTGAAGCCTTTACAGAGGAGCCACAAAGGCAGAGGAGTAATGGGTGGCCAGCCGTGTGAGTAATAGAACCGCTGTGAGCCTGGGGTCCCCTGAGCAGCCCAAGCTGAGCCAATGGCAGCTGCGAATTTGCCCCAGAAATACATTTGGATCCAAATCCTAAAAGCCTGGTTCGCAATGCTCCTGGAATGCTTCCAAGGGAAAAACACGAGAGGCTTCAAAGCGTGGACACGGACGCTTTTCCCAGGAAGCTTAGCTGAGAAATTCACGCTAAGAGTCACTCCACTCAGACCACTGTGTGGCCAGTAGGACAGGCTGGGTGTGCTGACAGGCAGGGCTTCTCCTGGCGGTATCGCACTCCACCCGTACACGCTCGCACACTGCCTGGTCTTAGGTTCAGCACGGCAAGCAGCAACAAATAACTAGATGAATTACTGAGTGTATTTTTTTTTTTTTTGCGGTACGCGGGCCTCTCACTGCTGTGGCCTCTCCTGTTGCGGAGCACAGGCTCCGGACGCACAGGCTCAGCGGCCATGGCTCACGGGCCCAGCCGCTCCGCGGCATGTGGGATCCTCCCGGACTGAGGCACGAACCCGCGTCCCCTGCATCAGCAGGCGGACTCTCAACCACTGCGCCACCAGGGAAGCCCTACTGAGTGTATTTTTGAAAAACTCAGTGAACTAAGTGGAGGATAGTTCATTCCCTGTAGTCCTCAGGCCGGGCGGGCAGGAGAGGGCAGCGCAGGCGGGTCACAGGCTGCAGAGAAAGGTCGCAGCAGAGGCAGCAGTAGGCCCGGCCCTGGGCTGGAGTTTGGTCTGGGGGCAGATGGGAGAGGCTGACGGAACCAAAGGCTGGAGGGAGACGCCGTGCTGGTGGAGGCCAGGATCGAGGGGCGCTCGGGTTGTGAGGGACCGTTTAATACATTTCACACTCAGAAGATAAGAACCTGACAAGTTATGAAGTCTCTCTCTCAGAGAGCTAAAAGAGGAAAAGGAGGGAGATGACGGTGAAGGAGATGATTGCGGGGGGGAGAAGAAGTAGACCTGACAGGCAGGGGAGAGCCATTGTAGGTTTTTTTTTTTTTTTGTAGAGGGAAGGATTATTCATTCATTTATTTATTTATTCATGGCTGTGTTGGGTCTTCATCTCTGTGCGAGGGCTTTCTCCAGTTGCGGCGAGCAGGGGCCACTCTTCATCACGGTGCGCGGGCCTCTCACTATTGCGGCCTCTCTTGTTGCGGAGCACAGGCTCCAGACGCGCAGGCTCCGTAGTTGTGGCTCACAGGCCCAGTTGCTCCGTGGCATGTGGGATCCTCCCAGGACAGGGCTCGAACCCGTGTCCCCTGCATCGACAGGCAGATTCTCAACCACTGTGCCACCAGGGAAGCCCCATTGTAAGTTTTTGGGTGAGGACTTCTGCTTCCATAAAGGATGGGGTAAAAGGGACCACGGAAACCCTCTGCATAAAACAGTATAAAAGTGAAACAGTGAGTTTTACGACGCTGCTGTTAAGACACAGGCACAGTCACAAAGTACGGTGGTTGCTGAGAGATGAGAAACAGACCAGGTGAGTCCGTGGTTGCCCCCCTCCCATTACCTACAGGGGCATCCCCAGACAGAGCCTTGAGTTGAGGGGATGTGGCTGAGAGTTTCGGGACACCAGGCAGCGTGCATAGGAGGGGACATTTTCAGAGAGGAGGGGCCACGCAGATGCGCACCTGAGTCCTGGTCAGCACCTGTGTAGGGGCAAAGTACCTGAGGGCAGGGAAGGACCTCCGGGCAGGACCACAGGCTTGTGCTCACCAAGGCCTGTGAGCTGCTCCCACCAGCCAGACCAAAACCCAGGGAGACACACCCAAGACCAGTGGGTGCTGGGCAGGGCACTCCCGGGACCTTCCCTAGCGGTGGCCCAGCCCACAGATTGGACCAGTGTGCGGTTCTGCTTAACAAACCCTAAAAGCAAGACCCAGAGGGATGAGAAACTTAACTGCATCTCAGAACAAAGCTCGGTACTATGTAGAGGAATAAAAAGTATTCGCCACACTAAAAGGAAAAATTACGACGTCTGGTATCCGGTAAAAATGACGAGGCATAGAAGAAGGAAAATAAGACTCATAATGAGGAGAAAAACAAGACTGAAAATTACCCTGAAAAGACACATGCTAGAATTAAAAGGTCACTTTATGATGAGAAAGGGGTGACTGCATCAAGAGAACACGATGCCCATAAACAATACGTGCCCCAAGATGCAGCAGTAGAACTGACTTCAAAGTTCTGTCAGTACATAAAAACCCACGGTTACAACCAGAGATCTAAATAGGCCGCTGTCAATATGGTTAGAAAATCGTCAAAGATACAGAAAACTTAAACACTCCAGCTAACTCGACCTAATTGACATTTGTAGAACATTCCACTAATTAAAAGCAAAACACACGTTCTTTTCCAGCCCAAATAGACTATTTTCCCAAGTAGACCATATTCTGGGTTGTAAAACATGTCTCAATAAATTTTAAAGGATTCAAGTTATACAAAGTTTGTGCTCTTATCCCAATGGGATTAACTAAAAAATTAATGACAGATATATCGTTAGAAAATCTCCAAATATTTGGAAACCAAATAACATTTCTAAATCACCCAGGGATCAAAGGATAAATCAAAAGGGAACTTAGAAAGTCTTTGGAACTGAACAAAAATGGAAAAAAAAAATCAAAATGCACGGGATATTGCCAAAGGAGTACTTAGGAGAACATTTCTATATTAGGAAAAAAGAAAGGTCTTAAATCAGTGACCACCCCTCCACCTTAAGAAATTAGAAAAAATGAACAGAAGAAAGAAAGTAATAATCAGAGTAGAAGTCAATGAAATAGAAGAAAACAGAAAAGTAATTGAGAAAATAACTGGAACTAAAAGCTGGTTCTTTGAGAAAAATCAATACAATTGATAAACCTCTAGCCCCACTGGTCAGGATAGAAGAGAGAAGACATAAATTACCACCATCAGGAATTAAAGAGGGGTCATTACAGAGACTACGAATAGGAAAGTATTATCAACAATCTTATGCCAGTAAGTTAAACCACTCAGATAAAATGGACAAATTCCTTAAAACACACATGCCAAAGATCACTCAAGAAGGAATAGATACAACGAATATCCCTATAGCTATTTTAGAAATTGAATCTGAGTTTAAAAACTTTCCCACAAAGGGAACCCCAGGCCCAAATGACTCCAATAGTGGATTCTCCCAAACATGTAAGGTAGAAATTATGTGTTTCCACACAAATTCTTCCAAAAAATTCAAAAGGAGGTAATACTTCCCAATTAATTCCACGAGGCCAGTATTGCCCTGGCATAAAAAACAACAGTGTTACAGTAAAGCTACAAACCAGTATCCCTCATGATCATAGAGACAAAAATTCTAAACACGAATTTAGCCAATTAATCCCAACAATATATGAAGAGGTTACCACATATATATATACATATATATATATTTAATAAATTTATTTATTTTATTTTTTAAATTTATCTTTGGCTGCGTTGGGTCTTAGTTGCTGCACGTGGCTTTCTTTAGTTGCAGAGCAGGGGCTACTCTTCCTTGCGGTGCGCGGGCTTCTCACTGTGGTGGTTTCTCTTGTTGCGGAGCACAAGCTCTAGGCGCACGGGCTTCAGTAGTTGTGGTGCGTGGGCTCAGTAGTTGTGGCTCGTGGGCTCTAGAACGCAGGCTCAGTAGTTGTGGGGCGTGGGCTTAGTTGCTCTGCAGCATGTGGGATCTTCCCGGACCAGGGCTCGAACCCGTGTGCCCTGCATTGGCAGGCAGATTCTTAACCACTGCGCCACCAGGGAAGCCCCATATATTTTTTAAAAATTAAAAAAAATTTACCTTTTGATCTTTTTCAGTCACTTCTCCCACCCCCTGCACCCTTGCCCGTGGGCTTGACCAATCTGTTCTCTGTATCTCTGAGCTTTTTATTTTAATTTTTAATCTTTTTTAGATTCCACATATAAATGAAACCATACAGTATTTGTCTCTGTTTGACTTATTTCACCTAGCTTAATACTTTCAGGGTCTATCTATGTTATCCCAAATGGCGGGATTTCATTCTTTTTCATGGCTGAGTAGTATTCCATTGTATATATGGACCACATCTTCCTTACCTGCTCATCCACTGATGGACACTTAGGTTGCTTCCATGTCTTGGCTATTGTGAATAGCACTGCTATGAACACTAGGGTGCATGTGTCTTCTTGAGTTAGTTTTCTCATTTTCTTCAGATAAATACCCACAAACTTTATCATCCAAACTAGACCACTTCTGGGATCAAGAAAACAAGTGTCACCCGAGATTGTCCTGGGCAACAAGTGTCACCCGAGGTTATGCTGGCAGCCTGGACAGGTGGCCACTCCCATCATGGCTGAAGTCCCAGCTCCCCAAGACATCTGGGACTTGATCCCTTGAGTCACCAGGCTCCCCAAGACATCTGGGAATTGATCCATACAGGTCGTCCCTCACGACCTGCATCCTGACCCCCACACATCGCTCCTGCGACCCACTCTCCACCCTCCCTAAGCCTTCCAGGCTCCACCAAGACCCCAGAAAGGGGCCTGGGCTTCCCCGAGCCTGTGCCGTTCCTGGCATGTTACAGCTGGTCCTCAATAAATATTTGAGGAATAAACACCTGAACAAACGGTGTCCTTACTGGATGTACAGTTGAATGCCCTCTAGGAGCAGTGGCTAATGTTCACACATGGGCATCTGGACATGGAAACCCCCTTCCACCTTCACGTCCTCAATGTTCGCCCTCATTCCCGCGTGGCTGCCAAAGTGGGGGCTCCTGACAAAGTGCCTCGCCACCCCTCCCACTCCAGGCACCCAGTGTGGACAAAGCAGCTTCTCCCACGAGCAGTCCCCGGGGGCCTGGCTCTGGCTGAGGTCACAGGTCCGCAGGCCCCTGCCCTGGCTTTGACCCCTGGAGTGGGCAGTCTTCAAAGAATATTTCCCTAATTTGCAAGTGGGAGCAAAGCTCTTTCTGAACAGAAGGTGACTTTACTTGGGTATTTACTGGTGATTCCCAGCTTAAAATTAAACAGCTGGGGAATTCTCCAGGGAGCCTGCAGAGTTTCCATGGCAACACTGGCCTGAGAAAGGTGACCGGGACCAGCCGCTCTGCGTCCCACCTCGATCCGGTCTGGGGGCCTCACAGCTCTGCTGATGGCCGGGAAAGGAGTGTGAGGTCCCCCCGACATCAGTGTTTTATTTGGGCCTGGGTGACTCGAGTCCCTGCCCCAAGGTCCTGTTACCTAAGTGAGTCATGAAGTGAGTTCGCCAGCCCGGTCGGGTGCACTCACGCACAGCGATGGGCGGCTGGTTTGCAGGGCCCGCTTCCCCACCTCTGTTAGGAATATGATCACCCCAAGCGACAGCCCGGGTCACCCTCCTCGAGGGCCTTTCCTACGTCGGGCACTGATTCTCCCTCTTTGAAACGGCATCAGGATCAGGTGTTACGATTCCCTGTCTTAGAGCTGTGTGCCGGGGTAACCGGGTGGGCGAGGGCCCCCGGGCCGGGATCCCCATCTGCGCTCTAGCCATGCTTCACTTTCCTCCAGATAATTAGAGGAAAAAAATAAACTGTGTCCCCCTTGAACGGATTCAAAGTCCACCTATTATTTCAGAAGTTCAATAAAAATGTCCTCAGGGAATGGGAGAGGTGGGGAGCCATTCACGGCCCAGTGGGACTCAGATCAGGGATGTACCTGACCGGCTGCGGAAGGCTCGGGAAGCCGCATGTTTTTTGACACGTCTGAACTGCGCAGAGCTGTCAGGAAGGGGCTGGGGGAGCGGGATGCTCTCTAGGGGGCGCCCCCGGAGGCGGGCGGGCATAGGGGAGGCAGCAGGGATGCTTGTACGGCAGGAGGGATGCCTGCAGCCCGGCCCAGAGGGAACGCCAAGCCTGATCAGAAGTGAGGGACTCCCCGTAAACCCGTTAATTACTAGGCCTCAAAATGCCCAAAAGTGCGCGGAGGGGCCCAGCCGAGAGGCCCTGAGTCTCGGACGCTATTCCTGGACCCTGTGGGCTGTGGTGCCGGATGAACAGGCGCAAAGCTTCCGAGCCACCAGTCTGTCCCTTCCCAGCAGAGCCAGACCCATGGCCCCGCTTCTAAAACAGGGCCAGGAGCGATGCATTCTTCGTACACAACGGCAGATCCGGAGCCCACGCTTTGTTTCCTTGGCGGTGCTGATGAATTTCAAAATTTGAAATACTTGACCCGACTGAAGGCGGGTCCACCCACCCTGCGTGGGTCTCCAGCTGTTTATAGTGGAAGCTGTGCAGAGTAATTAGGACGGAGCCCGACGGAGGCCCGGGCGCGGATGGCTGTTAGGTGACCAGTGAGATGTGAAGGGCAACTTCGAAGTTGGCAACTCTGATTAGAACTGATAACTTTCATTCCCTCAATGAGGGAAAACAGCTTTATGTCTCGGGCTGCCCGGCAGTAGCTGTGCTTCTTGGCAGGCATGTTTCATCCTTTGGAACCGCCCAGGTGTGACCCCGAGAGATCTCATACCTGTGAGGTCAGGCTGAGCCGTGGCCCTTCGAGGCCACTGTCACCGCAAGGCTCCCCGCCAGCGGCTCTATGGGGACTCGCCTCGACACACAGACTTTATCGATGAGGCCATATCTCCTAATTCTCTTTACTTTGATACGTCCCATTTTCTCCCAAATGTTCTGCCTTCATGGAAGCCAAGTATGTGAACCCGTCAAGTGCGCACAGTCGGGCTGTCGCCCTACCCAGGAGTCCCAGCTCTGGGTCATGGCCCCCGAGCCCGTGAGCCAGGCCAGGCCCCACCTTCCCTCCACTGGTCCCTGTCGGCCTCAGGTGGCCTTGGTCTTGCAGCGGGAGGCGGTCCCTGCAGCCAGGCTCTTCCTCCTATGGGCGTTAGAGCAGAACTTGAATGCAGAACCCGCTCCTCATGGGTTTATCCCAAGGGTCTGCGACCACACGTGCTGCCGGCCGTGACCCAGCGCTGCTGTTTGATTTGGGGGTGCTCGCAGATCCTGCTTGGAGCCTCCTCCCTGCCACTGCAGCCTCTTTGCGTAAACTCTCCTCATCTTGTCCGGGTTTGCTTTTATTTGACACCCTCCGGGAGAAGGTGGCTGCGAGGAGAAAGCCGTGGTTTGGACCAGGTCCTGGCAGGGGCGCTGGGAGGATCCGTGGGGCTGCAAATGGGGCTGTGAGGGGAGCAGGGCGGTCCAGGCCGGGGTGGTCAGCTGGCCCCTGGACCTTGCACACACCCCAAAGGTGCAACCTTCACCCCGAGCTCCGTGGGGTCTCTGAGAGCTTTGGTAGCGTATCCCATCCTGGGATGCCGCAGAGCCTCGCGGCTGCAGTGACAGTGGCACCCGGCCGTGCCCGTGAGCTCGTGGCCGTCGACGTGGCTCAGCCTGTTTATTTTCCTAATGGACCGTCATCATCGCTTTGTTAAGTCCTTCCCGATCGCGTGGAGTTTTGATTGGAAAAGAGTGAAGCCAGTGCTCCGGTTCAGGGAGAGCCAGCGGCTCAGACGCTCAGTGTGGCCTCAGTTCCGAAACTGCGTCCCCTTGGCCCACTGACGGAGACAAGTGTCATCAGACTGTGTCGATTACTTACTGACTGATTTATGGTTCACGTCACGTGGTGATAAGAGATTTGGGGAAAGGCTCGTAACCAAACGACAGCCCCACCCCCATGGTTTGCAGCCCTGAGTCCATCCTCAGGAAGCAACCACGGGACTCCTCTCCAGGCGACAAGCTGCAGCACAGTGGCCTGGTCGCGGCCCCTCCGCGCAGCCGCTGCTCTGACCCGCCAGCGTGGACGGCCCAGCAGCCTCATGTGACCGCGGCAGCTCTCACGGATTTTATTTGGCTTTCCTTGTCCTGCAGACAACTCAGGGGACCGAGCGGAGCTTTCCCCCAAACAGAACCCTGCCCCTGGGTGGTGGAGACACTTTCAAGACCTCACCCATCTAGGGTGTTCCTTGACGTTCGAGCACAGGTGATGGTGACATTGGAAAGACTCCCACCAGACACAGGAGTGGCCGTCGTGCTGCCACAGCTCCGCCCTCCACTGTCTCAGACACAGCCCAGAAGGGCCAGGCCACTGCACAGGTGATGGGTGGTCGCTGGCATAACTTGGAACCTGGCCCTGGCCGTCTGCCTGGACCCTGTGCCCCAGCTCCTCCCTGAGCCCACGGGACCCTGACACCTCAGCCACAGGTGTTGCAGGGGCTAGACGTGCTCTGACCACCTGCCAAGCACTCCTCAGGCAGGTGAGGAAGGCCAGCACCTGGTGATGTCACCCTAACGGCATGCGTCCTTCCTAGGATGTGGGAAAGGGGGCCCTTGGGGATTGGTTATTACTCCTCCAATAAGCAACAACCTCGGTCTAATCGCGGGAAAAACGTCAGCCAAATCCCAGCAGACCCCCACCTGCTCTCCTCAAAGCTGTCAGGTCCTCAAAGACAAGGAAAACCCGAGAAACACAGGCAAGACGTGATGGCTGATGTCGTGTGTCCTGGGTGGGGTCTGGGGCCGCAAAGGGACATCGGGTAAAAACGAGGGAAATGCAAGCAGAGTCCGTGAAGAGGCACCCATGTCGCTCATTGATTGCAACGCGCGTGACTGGCTCAGGTGAGGGGCCTGCGACGGGGCCGGGCCTGGGCTGCGGGCGCTCTGAAGCACCTTGGCAACTTCTCTGCAAATCTGCAACTGTCCTAAGTTTTTAAAAAGGTTATTAAAAATACAATAAGTAAAAAGGAAGCGTCATTTCTGGGAGAGTGGCCAGCAGAGGCCCGGCTCACACTCAGAGCAGCTGTGGGACCAAGAGCCCGGCCTGGGGAGACGTGCAGGGCTGCAGGTGCCCCGAGATGACCAGGGAACTGGCCACGCCTGAACCTTGGGACGCGGCTGTTGGTTAGAAAGCAGACTGTGCCGCACCCGGCCGGCAGCAATGTGGGACGCCTGCCTGCGTCTGAACACAGCTGCGATGGGGCTCCAGGAGGCTGGGTCTGGTTTGAAATTCTCAGATGCTGTGGTCTGCACAGGTGGAGGGGACGTGTGGGGACGCCCACCCCTGGGCCGGCCCTCCCTCAGGTGGCCCATACTCTCCGCGGGCGCAGACAGGAGTGCACTTCCTCATCGTCCAGATGGGGGACCCCAGAGGACAGCTCTTCTAGACCAGCCACGTGGGGACCTGGCTCCCCCCTCCTGCCTCCAATGCCAGCCAAGACCTTCTAGCCACCTGCGCGGGGAAAGGGCCCTCCCGGGAGACCTGGCCCAGCCCCAGGAGGGGTGCCCGTCATCTACCCTGGGCCCACTCCCTGCAGGGCCAGCTCGGGATGGAGGAGAAATAGGGCTGCTTTGTGGGCACTTGACTGTCTCACCTCATTGCCCTCAGTTTACACCATGTGAACGTGGAGACGCGGGTTCTTCTGAAACAGACGCTTATAATGGCCCCTTCACCTCCCATTCCTGAAATCACACCCACAACCTTTCATTCTAGCGTTGATGTGTTGACTCATCTCCACACTGTGTGAAAAATGGCCTGTGTGTCTTTCCTGCTTTGCCTTTTTTTTTTTTTTGCGATACGCGGGCCTCTCACTGCCGTGGCCTCTCGTGTTGCGGAGCACAAGCTCCGGACGCACAGGCTCAGCGGCCATGGCTCACGGGCCCAGCCGCTCCGCGGCATGTGGGATCTTCCCGGACTGGGGCACGAACCTGCGTCCCCTGCACTGGCAGGCGGACTCTCAACCACTGCGCCACCAGGGAAGCCCACCCCCTCCCCAATTTTTGATGATCACTGAAGGCATTGCAATGTCCCCTAAGGGGCGAAAAGCCCCATTTAAGAACCATTTATCAAAAGTGTACTTTTGTGTAATTTTCAGGTGAAAAGCCAATTTGAAGTCACTAACCAGAAAGTGAACACAGTCAGAAAATTGGAACACACAGAAAAAAAAAGCAACCTGGGTTTTGTGATTGAAGATGTGCCGATCGCCACATGTAGCGATGGCTATTGTCACGTGCCTGAGTGCAGATGTGTGTACATGCATGTCTGCATTGGCACACATGTATGTGTATTCATGTGTGTCTGTGTGCACGCATGTGCACACACCCACAGGAGAAAGACAAAGCTGCATCCAGCAGCCGCCTGGAGGATGAGACCTCCTCCCTTCTTGCTGGGCTGACAGCTCACAGCCCGACCGGGTCCTGCAGTGAATTCCAGGTGCATCGATGGGCTGTAGATTTAACAAATCAAACCTGAAAACCTGAAAGAAACACCATAAAGATTGAATTAAACATTTATCAAAACATGGAGGAGAAAGAGCATTATAAGTTTAGAAATAATAAAAGAAATAATAAAGGAAAATGGGAAGACTACACGCTATAAAAATTAAAAATGGAAGCCCTTTGGTAAAATGCCGTGAACTGGGTATGTATAAGTCTTCTGCGACGCGGGTGCGTCCCTGGGGTTCGGGGCAGCCGCGGAGGCCCATTCCGTGACCTGACCCTGGGGCTGATGGTGTATCACAGCCCGAATGACCCATCCAGCCCTCAGCCTTGGTGAGAAGAGTGGCTTCTTCCGTGGCCCTTAGACACCTGGCTCTCAAGTCTGGGCACTGGTACCACTCTCATTCGGGGTGAGATGTTACTTGTCTGCAGGCTGGCGGGATTCACCTGAGCATAAGCCTGTGAGGTTCAAATTTTAAAAATAAATATCTTAAATAGTTCTGAGTGTGGAGGTCCTCATTCATTGAACAGTCACTGATGACTGCCGTATCCGTTTCCTGGGCGGCTGTAACAGGCGCTGCGAACTGGGTGTGTGGAACAGTAGAAACCTCTTCTCCCCCTACGTCTGCAGCCAGAAGTCCTAAATCAGGTGTGGGCAGGTCTGTGCTCCCTCTGGAGGCTCCAGGGGAGGGTCCTTCCTGCCTCTTCCGCTCCTGGGGGGCCCAGCAATCGTTGGCGTTCCTGGGCTTGTGGCTGCATCACTTCCACCTCTGCCTCTGTTGTCACACGGTCTCCTCTCTGGTGTCTGCGTCCAAAGCTCCCTCTTCTTGTAAGGACACCAGTCCTATAGGCCTGGGACCCACCCTCATCGAGTGTGACCTCCCCTGAACTTGACGGCACCTGCACAGACTCTGTCTCCAAATCGTCCCAATCACGGTTTAGGGGACATGGTTCAACCAACCACACGTATCACGTGTCAGATGCCGGCAGACCCAGCCACTAAGGTGAATTTGACGTGGACTTTATATGATCCATACACACGCAATGGGGTTTAAAGATTGTCCAGTGAGAACAGAACCATTTTCTGCCCGAATGCACACATTCCCCCCTTGCCCCGCCCACACTCTCTCAGGCTCCCTGGGACGTGGGCACAAGGACAGTGCGGGCTGTGCTGGGGTCCCCGCAGCCTCAGCAGGACGCCCCCTGAAGGACAGGGTGACAAGGCAGGAGGGCCGCAGGTGCCAACTCCCACGGCAGATGCCCTGAAGCCAAAACCAGAGGTGCCCGGGAGCAGTGAGACAGCATAGCGCCTGCCCGAGCAGCGGGAAGGCCACGCGGGCACCTGGGTCCTTGGTACAAGCCAGAGTCTGAGGTCTGGGGACAGGAAACCAGTCTGAGCCTGCTGGTGCCGGACGGGACCAGTGTGAGTCCCAGGCTCTGTCTCCCAGCTTGTCTCAGGAGGGGTCCCCAGGCCTGGCCCCATCCCCGGCAGCATGACTGCAGACACCCCCCCAGCCTCTGGGGGGTGGGCTCCCACCAGGTCCCGCTCTGGCCGCCTTTCCCCCACTCCCATCGGGATGCTTCACGGGTCCTGCGGGACCGCCACGGACACGACAGGCCTCGGCACATTTGGCCGGGACGTTAATTTTCTAATTAGAAAGGGAATTACATTTCGAGTCATTCTGACTTCTGTGTTCCAACGTCACAGTGAGGCTCCAGGGGTTTTGCAGTCACTCTGTTCACACCCGAGTGAACCGTAAGCTCCCTCGAGGTCCCACAATGACAGGGGAGACCTTTCTCCCGGGAGCCTCTTTCTCGTTCATTTTTCACTGCAAGGACTCGTCCTGTCTCCCGTCGCACATGGCGGGGGTCCCTTATTTTCACCTGCAGCTTTCCCACAGAGAGATCCCTGGTGTCTCCTCCTCTTACAAGTACACTAGTCCTGTGGGGTCAGGACCCACCCTCACAACTGCGTTAATCTCACCCGCTCCGGGCCCATCTGCAAATATAGTCACCCTGGGGCTCAACATGTGAATCTCGGGGACACAATTCTGTCCCTGCAAATGACCTTTGCTCTGTTCCATTTGAGTCTTCCTAGAAGTTATATCCTCAGCTTTCCGGTCTTCTTCCGAAGAAAGACACTTTGATAACCCAGGTAAGACAAGCTGATCGGTCTTCCCCGTGGGAGGTCAGGAAACCGAGCTGCGAGTTGAGACGGTGCTACAAGGCCATCTCGCTTTGGGATGTGTGCTATTAACTCAGCAATTAATTTCCTCTTTGCACTAAATTCTGGTCCCCACCACCTCAATAGGACTGATTATTCATCAGTATTAAAGTGTCAAATTCATTATATTCTAATAATCTGACATCAAATATTAAATCTCATTACACTATTGGCCAGGGATTTATGACCACCATTAATTAGTTAACTCAGGTAAGCAGCTCGTGTCCCATGGAGACGTCGACAAGGCCCAAGACGGTGTCTTGTCTCGGAGTATACTGGCTGACGGACACTGTGAGGACCCTACGTGGTCTGTGGGCAGGAGGAAGGGGGCCTGGGAGAGGCGCGCTCCACTCGCCGTGTTGTCCGAGCGTGGGGGACACCCTGTTCTCTTGGAGAATGGCCATCCGTATAATCGGCAGGAGCATTGGCTCTGACCCAGGAGGGCTTCTAGAAGTTTCCAGAACACATCGTCTTCTTCCTGGATTGTGTGCCTGAGTCCATGACCTTCAAGTTCATCTTCCCTCCACAGCTATGGATGCCCAGGTAGAGCGGCCACCTCCTGGGCCCACACCCCCAGCAGCGGCGGTGAGGGAGGGAGGGGGAGAGAGGGGTGTGCAGGGCAACGCTGCCTTGCAGTAGGGGGCCCGGAGGTGGCCACACCCCACACTTCTCACGTCTGGTCCCCGCATGCGTCCACTGTGCATGTCGAATGTCTCCAGCTGTCTCACTTGAACCCCAGGTGGATGGATGTCACCGAGCCTTCACTGAACTAAGACGTCCTGGGCCCCTGGTCTAGACAGGGGTACGGCATCCTGGGGGTGGGAGTGACGCCCAGACCTCACCCTGTTGCCCGGCCTGAGAAGATGATGGTCCTGTGGCCCCCACGGCCCCCGTCCAAGGGCTGAGAGATGTCGTCCAGGGGAGACCCTCACAGACCACACGGGGATGGTCCGGGCCATGGCGTCGGGCCCCCAGTGGATCCAGCGACCCACCTGAGTTGAGGGATACAGAAAAACTGTCGTCTTTTGGGGACACCCCCGAATGTGGCTGTGGTGCCTCTGGGGGCAGCCGAGGCGGGGGGTCCTCCCGGATGCGAGGAGGAGAGGGGTTTTAGCCTTTCTGCAAATTATCTACTTCCCAAGGGCAGGCGGGCCCTGGAGATGAGGAAGAACTGAGCTTGGAAGATGCTCACCTTTCCCGGAGTCAGGCAGCTGGGAAGGGAAAACTCCCTGCGATGCAGGTCCCCCGCCTCTGCATTACACACCGCCAGGCAGGAACACCCGCCATCCGCCCCTCCCAGTTACACAGCCAAGGGGTGAAAACTCCATATTCATCCATGTTAATTCTGTCACTAGTGTTGTGCTCAGACCATGGGGGTGAAGGGGGAGGAGGGGGAGAGAAAAGGGGGGAGGGGGAGGGGAGGGGGAGAAACCGCCCTTAGGCTTCACAACTTCATGACCAGAATTTTTAAGTCTTTCACAAGAATCTGAAAAGCTCAGGGTCAGGAGAGTCTCCTTAACGTGAGCCCCCAAACCACCTGAGCTTCTTAAATGTTATTGCACACGCACCATGAGTTATTCTCCAGTGACGACTCCGTACCAGAACTGCCGTCGTCAGCACCCCTGCCCTGAGGCCCCATCGAGGGCCCCACTGTGAACGTTGTGGGGAATCCAGCCCCGGAAGCTGTGGTCCAGGGCCCTGAGATCTGGTCCTGACGCACCAGTCCAGCCTCCTGTCTGTTCACCCCTGTGGGGGCAGGACCCTCGCCTTGGTCTCTAAGTCCCAACACCTGTCCCTCAGGTGTGTCCCCGTGGCCTCAGCTGGAGGGGCTGCTCCTCCCTGCCCATCTGCAGCTTTTTGTGCCCTTGGTGGGAGCACACTTGCAGCATTCATTCATTCAATAATTCGTTCATTCATTCAAAGGAAGACCCCCAAGTACCTACCATGTGCCAGATGTGTTGAGCTCTGGAGAGGGGCCCACAGGACCCAGACCCCGCTGATGACTTCCGGTGCCTCCTGTGCCACCCACCAGGTGTGGAGATTCCAAACCATCTCTACTGTACATTTCTGGAAATAAACTGCTAAATACACCATTTTTATCATCACTGTTATACCTTTCTGGAAACAAAACTGCTAAAATTAAGTCATGTCTCTTCTATGCCGGTTTACTGGGCGTGTTTCCTGTTTTTGGGTGGGACCCGAGAACAGCTGCGTTTGAAGAAGAGACACCTTCTGGGCAGGCAGCTCGGGCAGGTTGATCCCTGTGGATCAGAGGGACACACGCGCACAGGCACTAATTCCTCCAGGTCCCCCAAGACTTTCCATCATCACCGCACGCCGTGAGGAGCGCCAGGGAGAGGAAGCACAGCCCGAACTGCTACCTCTGAATAAACACATCCCCACGGCTCAGGACCCACAGACCAGCCTTCCAGGAGATGGGCCTCCATCTTAAGTGAGACGCCAATGCAGTGAGTGGTCCCGCGGTTTCCCAAAGCAGATGGAAAGCTGACGATAACTCAGGCTTTGCCGTGGGGAGCGCAGTTTCTTGGAACGGATCCACCCCGAATGCCCAGCAAGCACGCTGGCAGTGAGGAAATAGGGTTTGTCACGGAATTACCAGGGTGAAGCAGCAGCCAGGCTGTGCATTGTCTGGGAGCCACCTGGGGCGCTGGTGTCAATCAGCTGAGAACAGAGACAGAGGTGGGAGAGGGGCGACTGCTGGGGGCCTGGGGGTGGCTGCACAGCCCCCGTGCCGGGGCCCCTGCTCTGAGGCGGCACCCTCTGTAATGAGCCCCTCCCTGCAATCCACTCTAGATGGTGTGTACTGAAAGGCAGAGCTCACTGATCATGAGAACACACAGAAAGAAAGGAAACGCAGAATCCGGCAGAGATAGAGAACCTCCAGAGATAGAGCACCTCCAGAGATAGAGCACCTCCAGAGACAGAGCACCTCCAGAGATAGAGCACCTCCAGGCTTAACGGACAGTCTGAAGGAATGGGTTTTATTCCCCACGGGGAGCGAGTGCGGAGGTCCTGGTGGGTGCGGGACACCATCGCTCAGCCCGCATGGGCTGCCGGCAGTGGGAAAGCAAGCAGCCTGAACAGAGGCAGACGTGAACTCGCCCCACCCCACGGGGCCACAGCCGTGCGCGAGACCTCTGGCCAGAAGCCCTGCACCACTCAGGCTCAGAAGAGTGAGTGGCGGGAAGGAGCTTGAGGAGAAGCACCTCCTCACTGGGCACTTCCAGCCCTGCGGGGGCTTCAGGTGAGGGGCGAGGTGGCTGCCCCTCTGCACGCAGGGCCCCGCATCACCTGACCGCACCTCCTCTCTCTCCAGGGGAGGCACATTTTCCTGCAGCTGCTGTCTGGGCTCCAGGCTTTCCTGTCCAGAACAGCCCGGAAATCTGATTTCCCCCGAGGGTCTCTTGGGGACTGACCCTCCACTGTCGGACGAGGCTCTGGAAACGTCTGGCCCAAGGCTCTGGCTCAGTGTGAAGGTGGAAGTAATTCCTCCAGCGAGTTTGCATTCTGGTGGCACCTGGCAGAGATGGCGTGTGGTCCAGCAGGGATGCTTCCCTGTTCCCTCCCCCAGACCACCTGTGTGTCTGCAGCGCGTCTAACCACCAACGCCCATGGCCCTTCTCTCCAAGCCAGTGAAGGTCCATTCAGCCCTCAGTGGCCACAGCTAAATGCCCCCTTGCTCTGGGCCCCTCCTACGCAGAGCCCTGAAGCTTCACGTTCGGGGTCAGTTTCCATCGGAAGCTGCGGGGACTGAGGTAGAAGCAGCTGTGCAGACCGTCCCAGGGAATGTGCGTGTTCACATCACCATCAGGGAGAAACGGATCTGTCCTCTCTGGGAAAGCCTGAATATTGCCTGGTGGACACAGAGAAGGTCACTGGATTCCTATAAGCCAAGTCCCTGGAATGTTCACTAAAACATAGCTCACTGTGCAGGAAATCTTAGGCTGTGCCAGAAATGGACAGAGTGCGTTCCACCTGGTGTGTGTGTGTGTCTGTGTGTGTGTGTGTGTGTGTGTGCACTCAATATGTGTATGCTTGGATAAGCATGTTTACCATCAGAAGATATCAGTTTCAGCAACGGTTATGAATATGACTATTTTAAACATCAGGTTTCTAAAAATAGCAGACAACAAACCACATTAAGTATCATATGCTATCAAAATATTACTTTAAAAAAATCTGAGTTTTTACCATTTTTGACAATGATTTTCTACTTTCTAATCTTTCAAGACCATAAAGTATTAAGTAGAAAATTTTAGTCCCATAACTAAGGGTGGTCTGTGATAACCTTAGTGTAGAATCAGCTATATAAAGCAGACACAATCTTTGGAGAATTATTGAATAATATATTATGATGTTTATGTTGGATTCAGGAGATGTGATTTTTTTGCTTCAGTTATTATATTTCAATTCCAGAATTTCTATTTGATTCTTTTCACTAGTTTCTCTCTCCACATTGATATTCTCTACTTGGTGAGATGTAATTCGAATGTTTTGATTTAATTTTCTTAGACAAGTTTCCCCTTAGTTCTCTGAGAATATTAATAATAGGTGATCAAAGTCTTTGTCTAGTAAGTCCAATGCCTGGGCTTCCTCAGGGGCAGCTTCTATCAACTCCTTTCCCCCGTTTCCTTGTGTGCCTACTACTTTGTGGTTGACAACTGACTATTCTAAAGGATATAATGTAGCAAGTCTGGAAATCGGGCTTCTTCCTTCCCCCTCCCCCAACACAGAGTTTACAATGTGTTCGTTTAAGGACTTCTCCCGGCTAGTTCTATGAGGTCTGCGGTCTTTATTGTGTGTGGACAGTGAAGTTAGTTTGGAGATCAGTAAGGATGGGACGGAGACTTCCTGATGTCCTTTAACATGAAGAGACTTCCTTAATGTCTCTCAGTGGTTGCGGAGGGTCCTGTGTGTGGTGGGGCTCCCCAACCCCAGCCAGGCAGGCAGGTGACCACGCTGCCTCAGCCCCCTCCCCCTGTGTGAAAAGCCTCCAGGTGAGCCAGAGGCAGAGGTCAGGGCATTGGTGGGTCCTGCACACGTGCGTGGTCTTCTAGATTCCCGGCAGCAGGCTGGAGCTTTTCAAATCTCCCTACAGGCGTCTCATTTCGCTAACTTTCCCTTTCAAGTTTCGGCCAGTCTCCTGGCAGGGGAGCTGCAGTGCTAAGTAATTGCTAATTGCTGCCGATGGTTTTCAACAAACAGGCTGGATGCAGGTTTGTTTGAGCAGATTGAGCTCTGAGTCAGATCACCTACATACACGTCTCCGGAGTGCAGCTCTTCAGGAAACTGGCAGAGGAATCGAACGGTGACAGTTCTTGGGGGACGGGTTCTTTGGAGTTTTAGGCCCATTTTGCCCCTAGTGGCTGCCGGGTTGCTGGCGTCCGCAGCTTCCGTTGTTGTGAGACTCTTGGTTTTAAACACTACCTAGCAGCTGGGGAGAGGAGGACGGGAATACATAAAAATTCCATGAAGTTTACTGTTTTTCCAAGATTCAACCCATTCTCTTGGATCGGTACTCTTCAGTAGCAAGGTGCATGTTGCCCCCAACTTCAGTAGCAAAGCCAGAATGGCAATCAGGGTCATTGCTAGGAAACCACCACTAACAAGCCATGGTCTTCCTGGGAGTGAGAGATAGCTGCCTGCTTGTGTGTTGCCCAGCTTATATAACATGAAAGTTGAGATCTCACAAGTAGGCGGAAGTGTTGGTCCCACAATGAAAGTCACAATCCTTCCCTAAGAATACACTTCCAGGTCCAGTACCAACTGCCGAGAGAGGCCTTCCCCTTGGGCAAGGATTCTAAATGCCCACTGCAAGCATACATGGGGAGAATTTCCCAAGAGTTCTTCCAAAGGTCCTGTAGGCACTTGTCAGGCTCTTTCTGCAACAAGGAGAAAAATACCCGTTCTCTTCAAGGACCACTAGAGGGAGAGTCTGAATTTAAACGGACATGAATGGACTTGAAATGCCCCTGTGGTCTTCCAGCTGCAGTGGGGGCTCAGGTGGTCCATGGATGAAATGGAGCTGGACGCAGTTCAGTCTTACAGAGGCTCATCGGGCCCATGGGCCAAGCTTCTTGATCCGTCCCAGTGAATGACTGGTAGAGGAATAAGCCCTGGTTCCATGAACCCAGTTACACTGGTTCTTCTTTCTCGAAGAACAAAGGTATTATGATAGGAAGGACCAATAGGAGGCCTGTAACTGCCGCCTCCCCTGGCCAAGATACTACTCCCAGTACCACGACTACTGCATCAGTACGCCCGTTCCCAGGAGGACGGCAGAGATTAGGGCCACCATCAAGTCCCCATTCGCTCACTCTTCATCCTTGGTTGAAGCCGTAGCTCGTGGTTGAACCACACACCTCACTCAGCAGCAACCTCAGATGCAGAGCTCTCCCAGCGTTGCGTTTACTGGACCAGACCAGCACCATCTCTGGCACGCGCTGTGTACTCTTACAGCAAGCCTCAGCAGCTTCTCCCGGGGCAGCACTGCATGTCTACCTGTGCGTTTATTTGGTGCACGGTTATAGATCTGGCAAATGCTTCTTCCCCCCAGTCTTCATCCGTAGGAGGCTCAAGACAGTCTGTCTTTACAAGACAAACCTTATTTTGTACTGTTTGGGGTCGTGCTAACCCTGTCAAAATAGATTCCGAAGGTACTTTGACAATCCGGACTCTCTGTAGACCGGTACCCAGTCCCCTCCGATTATGTCAAGTGGACCTGGAGAGTGGGAAGGGCAAGCACCCTTGAACCCTATTTGGTCATAACGTGTTATTGTTATTATTGATACATGGATTGATACTGATTTTAAATAGAATTTTGTATCTATGTTCATAAATGATATTCGTAGTTTCAATAATTTTGCTGTGTCTTTGTTCAGTTTTGTTTTTAGAGCTATACAAATTACATAAAATTCAAAGGACATTTATTCTTTTAAAATACTTTCTATGTTCTAGAATATTTTAAGTGACATAGATTAATCTTTTTCTACCTTATTAGATTGGTTGAAATTCAGTCTGAATGCATCTAGTCTTGGTGATTTTCTTTCACTGGTAGATCTTTCATCAGTTTTCCAGTTTTTTTAATGGTAATTAGCCTATTCAACTTTTTCCACTTCTTCCTGGATACATTTAGTGAATTTTTTACATTTCTAAGAAATTATCTACTTTTCTAGATTTGTAAATATGTTTCCATTGAGTTAGATGCATTATTACCTCATAATTATAATTCTCTCAAGTTTTCCTTTATATGTGATGACGCTTCACTTTTGGTCTTCCATCCCCCCTCCCCCCTTTCATTCTTTCTCTCTCTCCCTGTCTGTCTCTATTTTTCTTCCTCATAATTACCTTCTAAAGGTTTAACTTTAAAATCGTATTTGGATTAAGCCATGCTTTCTACCTACTTTTTTACTATATCATTATTTTTAGCTTTCATGTTTATTAAATTTATTCCTCCTAATTTCTCTGAGTTCATTTTTTTATTTTCCTAATGTGTTCAGTGGAGTACCAAATGCCTTAATTTTTATTGTTCCTCTAAAATAACAAAACTCTTTATAAGGTAATGCATTTCCTTTTTTTTTTTTTTTTTTTTTGTGGTATGCGGGCCTCTCACTGTTGTGGCCTCTCCCGTTGCGGAGCACAGGCTCCGGACGCGCAGGCTCAGCGGCCATGGCTCACGGGCCCAGGCACCCCGCGGCATGTGGGATCTTCCCGGACCGGGACACGAACCTGTGTCCCCTGCATCGGCAGGCGGACTCTCAACCACTGCGCCACCTGGGAAGTCCTGCATTTCCTTTTAATAAAGCCTTTCCCGCGTCCAGCTGGCGTTGGCATGAAATGTTCTCCTTTTCAAAGCTTCGGAGGTACTTTATCATTTCTTTCTTAACTTTTTGATCCAAGGATGGTCTTAAGTAAATTTCATACTGTTCAAGCCCTTAAGATATAGTTGGTCAACTCTGCATTATTGTTTCCAATTTTACTGTTTCCTAATCAGATTACATGACCAGCCGAGTTTTGACTTTCATTTTAATTGTGCCAAAAGGTTTTATTTGAGGCCAAGCACTTCACTGATTTTTGTAAAGAGTTTCGGCAAGTAGCTCTTTCTATGTGAAGGATGCTGGTGTGCCGTGCTGGTGTGAAGGTTGTTAGCACGTCGTATATCCACTTGATCACGTTTAGTGGTTGTTCAATGAGATTTCTCCAAGTCTCTATTTACTGTCGTTTTCATCCTCTACTCGATCTGCACAGTAATAAAACAGGTGTGGGGACAGCTCGCTGTAGTGCCAGTTTTTATCAAGTCCCCGTGGATTTCTAGCAGCTCTTGCTGTAAGAATCACTCACATTTATCATGCGTTAAGGGCTTTCCGGAGCATCTCCAGTGGTCCTTACAGGAGCCCCATGCAGTGGGGACACCGTTACAGGGAGGAAGATGGAGATTCACACCCAGCCCACCCAGGGCCCCAGCTTCACGGCAGAGTTCCTGGTGGGCCCCTTATGGGCAACCGTAGTGACCACGGCCACCCTTTGGATGCACAGAGAAAATCCTAACTTCTTCATAAAATTTGCCTGTTATTACAAGGGTCTGGCCCCCTTTATGCCACTTAGTAATTTAACCTTAAATGCTTATTGCCTTTGTTAAGTAACGTTGCATAGTAAGGACCTTCCTGCGATTCCCAATTTACCACTGTTTTGGGGGCTATATTTTCTTGTTGCCCGTGTGTCCTTTTCTGCGGCCTTGCTGCCCTGTTTCCTTCCTTTGTTTCCAGCACTTTCTTATTACTTTGCTTCTGTTCCTCTCGTGTCCACATAGCTTAGTTTTGCTGTTGATCAAAACTGAAGATCGTAGTCTCTGACGGGGCAGATGGTCCATCCACGTTGATGTGATGACTTACGCGTTTGGGTTTATTGTTTGCTGCGTACGTAACATGTTCCACGCATTTACCTACTTTTCGGGGTAGGTTTGGTCAAATTATTGTTTACTACATTTTTTCCCCCAGCGGTTACATTTTTCACTTGAAAGCTCTATTGCCAATTACATTCTCTTTTCGGGGATTTTGTTTTTCTAAAATTGGAAACCATGATGCCAACATTTACCTCTGGGCTAAGTCCTCCCCCGCAGCCCAGTGAGGTGACGTGGTTCAGATTTGTGTTTCCCTCCAAGGCTTTTCTCCCACTCAACAAGTCCTTTCAGTTTTCCTTTTCACTCTGTTCCTCCTCAACCTTCCTGATTGTGCTGAGATCGTGTAAAATCTTTTCATTTCTAGACCATTATTAGAATTTCCATTTTAGTTAGCAATTGCATTTCTATATTTTTAGCCTGCAGATACACTCATATAAGAAATGATACAGGAACAAGGATGTTCATCTCAGAGTGGTTGGTGCAAGTTAATTACGAGAAACAACCCAAGTGTCCACCAATAGGAGGCTGATGAAATAAATCACACTGCATTCATGACATTGAACTCTATGCAGCTGTTAAGCACAGCTAGAGGTTTTTTATATCCTGCTATAGAAATATCTTCAGTGAAGAAAGCGAAGTACAGCACAGTGTATATAATATGATGCTGTTTTATTCCCTCTGTAAAGGCCGGGCATGTGGTTTCCCATTTGCATGCGATGTGAGTTTGCTTCTGGAAGGATACTCAAGAAATGAGTTGCTTCCTGCCCCCCTGCAGAGAAGCTGCTGTTTCTTAATGTTTCACGTCCACTCATCTGCGGCTGACTTTTTGTCTCGCTGAGTTTTCTTCAGATGAAGCGAGCAGGTGGCACCTGCTGTGTGACCTGTATGTCTGCAAACTGCCTTTTTTTGTGCCGATGAGATGTTCTCCGTGCGGGTTTGGGGTCCCGGTCCTTCCCTCCCGGTGTCGGGAGATGCTCTGGTGTGGCCCGTGGGAAGCGTGATCACAGCGTGTGCTCTTAGGGCTTGTCTGAATTGGGTTCTCTCCACCCCAAAGTGCACCTGCTCTTCCCATCCCTGTTATCTGGGGATTCTACAGGGACAGCCTCAAGCCAGGTCCCCCAGATACGCCTGGGTCCTGAGCTCTCCAGGTCAGCCGACTCCTTTCACGGAGATGGTCTCTTATTATTTATTCAACCACAGCTTCTCTTCTGTCTTCTCCTTTGGTATTCGAACGGCTCACGTGCCGGATTTCCCACTTTCCTTTACAGTTCTCACCCTTTTTTTCACGAGATTTCCCTGTTTTCGTGGTTTTATGGTTCCCGCCTTGAGGTTTGCACCTTGTAGCACCAATATGGTATCCGCATCGTTATACCGAATTTTACTTTGAAAATCTTTTTTCCCTGGAAAGTCTTTTTCAGGCTGGACCCCACTGTCCCTGGGACCCCTGTTTGGTGTGAGGCATGTCACTGTTTCGGTTTTTGCTGCCCCCAAGGGCGGCCCCTTTCCCTGGGCTCCGCTCCTCTTTGATTTCTGTCCTGCGTTCCCTTAGACGTGTGATTATGGGACCGCGGAGGGGGAGGTGGTGGACAGGCAGTCGGGCACCAGCCGCTCAGGTGGGCAGGGAGGTCAGGACACAGTTCTGGGTGTGATGGTGACCTGGTGCCGCGAGTCCTTGGTGTCCCAGTGCTGTCTGCTGCCTCGCTGGCCTCTCACAGCTGCATCCAGACCCCTCCTCAGCCCACCTCCCTGGGAGCCCCCCCACCAGGGCTGAGCTCTCTCTGGGTCTTGAGGGCTCACAGGACCGGCCCCCCTCACCCCCCAGCTCATCAGAAGGGGACAGAGGAGAAACTGGACAAGAAGGGCACAGCACCACCACGGGCCTCCCGGCGTCCCCTCCAAGGGGGCCACTGCTGAGCCCTGGTGACCAGGGGCCTGGCTGAGCGCCTCTTGCCTCGTCGCAGCATTTGCACGACACAGGTGTCACAGCCACCCTGTGAGCACCTGCTCTCGTGCACCCCACGTGGTGGATGAGGACCCTGGGCCTGGCTGAGTGGGGGACCGGTCCACGCGGCGCCCTGTGGTCAGAGCTTTCCAGGAGGAACAGACGGGTACTTACTGGTCCCTGTCATGCCTCTTCCTTGGCCACTTCCCTGAATAAGGCAACGAGGGCCTCCAAATGGCCCCCCACACCGCCCTGCATCTCGGTAGCTCTGCCAAGATGCATTTCATTACCGACCCAGAGCACGGCCAGGTCCCTGAACAAAAACCTTCAGCCGTGCCGGGCTGACCCGTTATTGTTGCTGTTAAACATTTATTAAATACCGTGCGCCCAGCCGAAGCCGGGGAGATGGTAACGCTGGGGTGATTGAGTGCTTTCGGCGAATCACACCATGAACCCCCTCCTCTCAGCAGCCCCAGGGGTCGAGCGGCACGGCCCCTGGGCTCCGAGCTAGGTTTCAGGGCTGTGGACAGTGTTTGGAGGAGTTGGAGTCTAACGGAGCCCATTCTGACCTGGAGAGAGGGGCTTTGGCGGAACTGGACAGAGGAGGAGAAACGTGGGGACAGAGGAAAAGGAACAGGGGCAGCACATGGCAGATGGAAGGTGTGCACTCGGGAGTGACAAGGAAAGGAAGAACGTCGTTGCCTTCATGGGGCCTTGGGCTGTGGTTGTGTGTGGGAGGGGCTGGAATGGAACCAGAGGTGAGCAGAGGAGGGAGCGGGGGAGGGTGGGGGGGCGCCGGGGGGGTCGAGGGGGCTCGTGGGGCAGGGGAGGGCGGGGGAGGGCAGGGGAGGGCGGTGGGGGGAAGAGGAGACGGAGGAGGTTGAAGGCAGAGCAGGAGGTGGCGGCCCAGGCAGTGACGCACGGGCCAGGCCGAGGAGGGAGAAGTCCGCCCGCCTCACCCATAGCCGGCCCTGCTGCAGGCATCGGCCTCTCCCATCCCCGCAGCCCTGCCCGCGCCCTGGACCCCCTGAGAGGCCGCAAACAGGTGGAGTTTACAGGCCGTGGACTGGAGGGGCCAGCCCTGTTAGCGTTGGGACCCCACCTTCAGGCCAGACACCCCTCACAGCCAAGGGCACCCCAGGGCCAGGCCTTCCGTCTGGAGCAGAGAGCAGTGTCCCCAACTTCCCCACACAGCTGCTGGCGTTTGTGGGGCAGCCACCTCGGTGCTGAGGCTGGGAGACCTCGGCTGGAACCTGCTGCCCGCGTGACCCAAGGGGATGATTCAGCTCTCCTGTGATATCAGCAAAATCGTCCTCCTTCCACAAAGCGGAGACACAGCCAGCGCAGGAAAGGTGCCAGGAGACGCTCGAAGTGTTCCAGGGGCCGCCCTCCCAGGCTGAGGGCCCCCAACACAGTGACTAGGCCACCTCCTGTCCAGAGAGCTCCAAGCTTGCCCGGGTGGCTGAGTGGACCGTGCCCAGGAGAGGCCTGGCCGAGGCAAGCCTCCAGTGAACCCCCCAGTGGTTCCTAGAGATTGTTTTGGGGGGAGGGGGTCAGAGGGCAGGTGGATTTAAAAAAATAACTTTTACTTTAGGATAATTTTAGATTTAGAGAAAATTTACAAAAAGGGCACAGAAAGTACCTGCACACACTGCCCCCCGCTCCCCAGTTTCCTCCGACACTGAAACCTTACGACCCCACCGTGCACTTGGCAACGGGGAGAAACGGCCGTGGGCACCTCACCGCGACCCCAACTCCCGGCTTTATCTGTGTTTCACCTGTTCTTCCTTAATGTTCCACAAAGAGGCTTCTTTTCAGCTGGATTGAGACACAATTGACCTACAACCTTGTGTGAGTTCAAGGTGTGCAACGTGGTGGATACACTCGTGACCTGCAAGATGATGACTCGTCACGGCCTCCGCTACCCCCTCCGCTCTGGGGACCGGTCCTTCCGCATGTGCTGCCCCTTTTCACTCCCCACCTCGCCCTGATTCCCCTCTATTTAGGCGCCCATGTGCCCGAGCTCACATCTCTGCTTGGCCAATGCCATAGTCTTTCTGCAATATTAGCAGGGTGGTGTCACCTCCTCTAGGAAGCCCTCCCTAGACCCATCCATCAGCCAGGCTAGATGCCCTTCGGGGGTGCCTCCAGGACCTCGAGGCCTCCCCCCTTGGCGGAGACACAGAGAGAGACAGCCCCGGAGCAGCTGTGGCCAGGACTGAGGGGCTCACGACGAGCACACGGACACTCAGCTGGACAGCCAGCCTCCGCGGCACACGCAGGCCTGACCAGGGACGGAGGGCGTCCCCTGCCCAGTGTCCAGCCTGAGGCCGGACCCGGGAAGGCGGCTTGCGGCCGCAGAGGTGACGGCGGCCACCGGGGGGCACTGTTGGCCAGCTCTCCCCGAGCTCCGGCAGCGGCTCTCGCAGCTGCTCTGGGGCTGCCACATCCCTGATGGTCTGATTCCCGGGCTGGGAGTGGCTGGAGGCGCCTGACCGGGGGCTCCATGGGAACCGAGGGCCCAGGGAACTGGGAGCTTCCCGAAGTGAAGCGGGGGCCCCTCTGGGCTGTGAACTGACCCCATAGGGGCCGGTCAGCCAGGAGGCTGCGAGGGGGCTTCAGGTCCCTCCCGGCCTCACCCGGAGGCCCAGGCCTGCCCCTTTGTCCCCCTGACCCGCCCGGGCCAGCTAAAGCCAAGAGACCTGGAGCACCGGGGCCCCTGTTCTCCGAGGAGCCTGGCAGACAGAGATCCTGTCCCTTCCTCCCTCTGCCCGCTACCCCATTCCTAGGCACAGCGCAAATCCCAGGGTCCCACCCATGGAGCAGGGTGACTGGCCGGTCCCCAGAGGGCCTCCCTCACTCCTCCGACCTCTCTGGTCACCTCCTGGTGGCTGTGCCCCTGACTGCACAGCGCACGCCCACAGCCCCGCTGGCGGACCCCCCAGCCCGGTTCACTCCCAGCGGCTTCTCCTCTCTTTCTCCCCGTGCAACCGTGACATCTTTCCTCGTTGGAACGCAGACTTTCATTTCTCCCAAACCTGGTGGCATTACTTGCTGGCTCCATCCAGCTGATTCCTTCCTAGTTGCTGGCAGGAAAATCTGCTTCTCTCCCAGGGACACTGTGCCTCTCGGAGGCCCCTCGGCGTGGGATGGAGGACCCCGCTGCATCGCCCTTCACGTCCAGACGCCGCACGCGGGTGATGAGGCAGCCGCCCTGCTGCCCGGCCAGGCAAAGCCCGTCCAGGCCATCTCTAGAGCCCCAGCAGAGAGGCGATACCCAATGTGCAGAAAGTCAGTCTTAATTCCCCGCATTTCCTCCCTGAAACAGACCTCTCAGTGAGAAGGAATCCCTCGTTCCAGTGAGGTCTCCTGTGAGCCGGTCCCTGGCCTGTTTCTCTGTTGGGGCCAAGTGCTCTCAGCTTACGATTCTTAAAGTAAGGCTGGGCAGGTTCTTCAAGCAGCCTGGCTTTGCTCTCCGGACAAACCAGAGAAGGTGCTGTCCTCGCTCACAGGTGACAAAGCAGGAGCCCAGAGGAGGCAGGGCGTCTGCCAAGAAGGAAGACAGAGGCCTGATCTGAGGTCAAGGAGGGCTCCCCCCGGTTCTGTCGGGCGGTGAGGGGGCCCCCAGCCCTCCAGCCGCTGCCCTGAGAAGCCCTGTTCAGCGCCGGCCGTAAGGGATGTTCCGGGGCTCCAGCCCCTGGACTGCCCTCTGTCCCCTCCCGTCCCCGCCGCCCATCTGCGTCGCTGGCCCTGCAGGCCTGGCTGCAAGCAGTGCTGCTGGGCCCCTAAGCACTGTCCTTGTCCTGCCGCAGGGAAGACCCCCGCCCCAGCCTGTACACGGGATGCTGACCTGTCCTCTGACACAGGTGTGGGATAGAAGGAGGCAGGGAGTCCTGCATTGCTGTCGTTCTGTCCTTCACGTGACCCCTCCTGACTCGTGGGCCTCACCTGCGCCCGGCTGCCCACATTCCACCCTCCCAGTGGCGGCAGGGTTCAGGACGCGGGTGGCCGTCAGAGGGGCCGGAGGGAGCTGGCAGGGTTCTGGCCAGGACCTGGGTGGTGGTGCACCTCCTGCTGAGTCACCAGACTGTGCAAACTGTGCTCACGGCAGTGTCTGGAGATTGAAGGGGTTTCATTTGGAGGCGCTGTTTGCTCTCATCCCCAGGACCCTGTGCCTTGCACGGGGAGAGTTAAAACTGCGGTTAGTCTGTGTAGGGGTCCAGGAGACGCCCCGGCCCGTGTGGGATTTGCCGATGCCACGTGAGCTGGTCACACGGCTGTGCTGCAGGGAGAAGATGCAGTGGAGTCAATCAGTAGCCGCCGGGCGACCTCACCTCCTGGCGGCACCACCTGGCTTCCCAGGACCCGGCTCCTGGGTCTGCCCTGCGGCGGCCACAGCAAACCCTGCGGGCAACTCCCACCCCACGGCTAACTGGTCTCGGAGGAAACTTCCACTCCCTTACTGCCTGGTATCAGAAATGTTCCGGAAGTTTCCACCTGCAGGAAGGGACCGGGGGGCACATGCCGGTCGCGGGGTTTCCTGTGGCTTCCTGTTCTCCACGGGTCAGCTGCTCCATGCTCTCCCCCAGCTGCTTTCTTTCGGTCTCTTGTTGCCTCTGGAGATGCTGCAGAAATCCCTTCTGGAAATTCGACTGCCCCGGATGGGGCAGGGCCTCCGTCAGCATCTCTCAGCTGCTCACAGGGCAGGGAAGGAACGGAGGGGACAAGCCGAGGTGGCGTGTGGGGCAGGACGGGGTGGCCGGGGTCCCAGCAGGTCACTGGGAGAGGATCCCAGGAGGAGGAGGGGCAGGGGAAGGCCAAGATTATGCTCCAGTGCACGTTGTGCTGACGGCCCAAGACCCCCGGCGGCCCTGCGCACAACCCCCAGTGCGGGTGTGAGAGCCGCGGCGGCCGCCCTCTGAAGCAAGGTGTCCCTGGTGCGTTTGGGTAGTTTCCTGCTCTCCACCAGCGTTTCTCTGATGGACGCTCCCAGGGAGATGTGAGCTCAGAGCAGGGCTCTCTGCCCTGGGGGCCAGGTCGCATTGTCGGGGACCCACCTGGCCCACATGCCTGGAAGCAGCCCTGCCGTCCACGTCTGGGAAGCTCTGGCCCACAGACTAACCCTCCCTGTGGTCGCAGCTCAGGGTCACCTTCTTGGGGAGAACCTGGCCTGGTCCTGCTTCAGCTCCTGCGGCCCCAGACTCCAGCCTCTGACCACGTGGCTCGGGCCTCAGGGAAGATGCTCCGTTCTCCCGCCCCATGGATGCCTCGTGCCTGGAGGTCGGTGCCGAGCTGCTGCCCAGGTGGAGAGAATGGGTGGGTTCCCTGGAGGAGGCCTCCTTCCAGCGTCTGAGCTCCTGTGCCGTCCATGCCTGGTCTGAAGAGACTCGGGCACCTGCCGTGCTTCGTGGTTGTGAAGCAGTTCATCTTGTTCTAAAATTTGCACCCTCGTAGGTGCGGACAAAACGCTCTCGGAGAGGGACGTTTCCCAGCTTTACGGAGGGAAAACGGACAATTAAGAACTGAATGCACGTAAGGGTTACAACCTGGGGACATGCTGTGTATACAGGCTGTGAAATTGCCACGCAATGAAGCCCATTAACATGCCACCCCCGCACCTGGGACCATCATCCCCCGTGTTCTGTGTGTGTGGTGGGAACACCTGAGATCCGCCCTCTTGGCAAGTTTCGCGCACACGACACTCGACTGTGAACTGGAACCCCACTGCACAGCCGCCCAGCTCGTTCATCCCACAGCTGGATTTGGTGCCCTGGACCCACACCTCCACTTCCCTTCCCCAAGCCCCTCGGGACCACCCTTTGAGAGTGATGACGTTTTGACAGCTAGATGGATATCGAGCATTTGATTGACAAGCAGGTTTATTTTGATTAAAATTTAATACTAGTTAATTCACTTAAAAAAAGTGAAACCAGATTTATTCTTTTTGAGGTCGTTTTAATTTAAACGCTTAGGTTGGTGTGACAATTAAACGAACAGTGACTGGAGTCTAATAAACACTCAGCAAAGATTATTCGTAAAATTTCAAACTTTATGGCAGCATGTTTTATACTTTTTTCAATCACCTGAGATTTTCTTTGGGACAAATACGATTCCTCTATTGTTCTAGTGTTTTCCCATGGCATTCATTATTCATAATTTCCATTTCGCCTTTTAATTTTAATAAATAATCCTTAATACTTTGGGATCAAATAACTTTTTTAAAAAAACATAGAAAATGTTTTTATTTTTATCTCTTAAGCTTTCATTTGCATTTTTATGAAAATGTATCCACAACGTGTATATGTTCAATACAGTTACATTTTATTATTTAAATCTTTAATTCATTATTTTTAGCCAAACACAAAGTAGACGTATCTTGATAAAAATCTAGTGATTTGCTGAAATACAGTTAAGGAAAAAAAAAAAGTGTGAATTGTGCCTGTTTCATGACTCAACTAAATGTCATGGTCCACGCAGAGGACACCCGGACAGGTGATGATGACGCTTAGCTGTCTCCGGTATTTGAGAGACTTTTTGTCGTTTAGAAATGGTTTCGAATTGTGTTGCTTGTCAAAGCAGGATGTGGTATGTATCGTATTTCACAGTTTGTGTGTGACCTGTAACTTTAAGCATTTACGTGAAGGGGGGGCACTTGGGTCCCATCTCCTCTCCTGCCCTCCTGACCCTCGGGGTGGTTTTCCTGCCCTGTTCTCACCAGAACGTTCCATCTGCGTTTATGGAACGAACCCCCGACTGTAGGCCTGAGTCTCACTGATCCCTCCCCGGGACCCCGCAGGGGATGGGAGTGAGCTCCACGCTGGGAAGGATCCCTGGAAACTCCAGACGGTCGGTCGGGAGCCCAGGTGTTAAGGAAGAAATGCGCAGCGGTAACTCAGAGGACCGTGGGCTCAGGGGCGGCACCTCCTGCAGGTCAGATGTCACTAGAGGGCTTATTCTTTCTTATCTGTAGTTTCCATTTCTTCTTCAGGGGCCATTATTTGTTTAAGTGAAAAGGAAGCCAAGCAAGTCATTTAAAGCATCCGTTTTTGGCTTGTTTCTCTAGAGATCCCTGACCGAGCGCCCCGATGGGACCCCCGGTCTTACCCCCTCACACTCTCCCCAGAGACTCGCCCGTCCCCAGCCTCCCCAGGGCCACCCCATCCCCCAGTCTCAGGGAACCTGGGGCAGCTCACACTGTACAGGGGGCAGCTGATGGCCCCGCGTCTTGCTTTGGGTCCATGAGCCTCCTTCCCAGGAAGGAGCCCAGGAGGCTCGGGCGATGGTGGCTTGTTTATTTGGTTCTGTTCCGGGTCTGAGGCTCTCTGGACACGGGGGCTCAGCTGGCGCTCACTGCCCTCGGGGCTTTCGCGGGACAGCACCCCACCAGGGCTTCAAGTCGCTCCAGGAAGTCCCCGGGCAGGTCTTTGGCCGGTCTTTGCCCTTGAGCAACTGGACGCCACACCCAGGGAGCTAGGACGCCTCCTCCAATGGCTTCCCAGCCTGGACGGCGGCGGGAGGCTGCGGCCCCATCTCCACACAGGCCTGGATTAAAGCCCTCTGTTTGCGGATCTCACTCTGTCTTTAACCCCCCACAGGAAACCGACGGGAGAGGCAGTCTCGGCAGCGTGCCTCCCGGGTCCAGCCCTCCTCTCTGACATAAAGAGCCGTGTAATTTGAAAGTTCATTTAGTTTGACCAACGCTCGTCCGCTCTCCATTGCTGTGAAATTAACAGGGAAAATTACAGATTGCTAGAAGACAGGGACCGCGGACCATGGGTGCGTCCGCTTATGCAGGTTTGATAAGCTGAAGACATTAAAAATGGAAGAGACAGCTCTAGGTAGACCAGTCGGCCTGAAAGTTTAATAAGCTGCAGCTCTGGGCAGAAGCCGGCATCTGGAGGGAGGGAGAAGCCGGGCTGGGGCAGCCGAGGGCCCAGTGCCCTGAAAGGAGACAGGGCCATGCCTGGTCTGTCCCAAAACCCCTCCACACAGACCCCGCCAGGCCATCCAGGGTGTCATCACTCCCAGCGTGTCCCCTCCTCCCCTGCAGGGGCTCCCGGGGGCAGGGCGTTTGCCCATGTTCCTATTAGCGCCTTAGATGCCCTGGCACATGTGAGGCCAGGGCTGGGGGGGTTTAATGTTCCTTTTATAAACAATCAAGTCACTAAATACCTGCAGCGTTCATAGAAATAACAGGGACAGTTGATGAAGCATTAAAATTCCTTGCAAGCGCCCCTGAGAGAGTGTCTGAGGGATCCTGGGTCCCCCATGGAGGCTGGTCCCGCAGGTGAAGGTGCTGAAAGACCAGCAGTGTCCTCGGTGTGTGGTGTCCTCTGTGGGGTCCACGGGGCCCGTGCCGGGAGGACAGTGGCACTGCTCACCCTCTCCGCTCTGCCAGCGGGGTGGCCATCCCAGGCAGGTCCAGCCAGGACGCCGTGGTCAGTCCTTCTACCCTCCGGTTGCAGCTCAAGTAGGAGCAGGTTTTGCCTCGATACTGTTATGTGTTTCTACCTCCATGTGATGCCGGCGGGTAGGTGACTGAGGACACAGAGAGCAGAGACGCAGGAAGGAGCCTGTCCGGCGGGCTGAGTGGCGGCCAGCAGGTTATCCTGCGTGAGCTGCCCAACTGTGTGGTTCCTGCATCAAAGGCCCGAGCCTCCTGTCCCCTGTGGGGGCTTCCCCGTCCCCGTCTTTGTCCCGCAGATCAGCAGCTCCGTGTGGTCCCTGCGGGCCTGTCATCTCCCATCCTTCCGCTTGAAGTGTCCCCAGCGCCCCTCAGGCCGCCTGGTTGGGCTCCTGTGTTGCATCTTCAGGGATCTGCACCACACGCCCGCCGGTAGTGGGCCCACCTGTCCTGGCACCTCTGACCTTCTGAGCACCTGCCTTGCAGCCCCACCCACACAGGTGGGACTGTGCCTGTCTGTCCATCGGCATGAGGCCCTCAAGGGGACAACACCGTCCATCACCCTCTGCCCCCCCAGGGCCCCTCCTGCTCCCTAAAGCTGCCCCGTGGTGGGGGTGGGGAATGGGGGCCGATGGCGGAGCTCCGGGGAGGTGAGAGACGGTGGGAAGGAGCAGGGCAGCCTGGGCTGGGCGGGGTCCCCCTGCTGAGATGTCCCAGGTCAGCAGGGCACTGGGGCCCCCCTGCAATGTGGTGGCGTGGTCCCGGGAAGCAGTGGCTGCGTGGATCGAGTGGATGGGGGGGCGCAGGGAGTAGACTTATCCCTGGATGTTCCGAAGGTACAGAGAGTGAGGCTTGCTGGGACGGATGCCACGTGGGGACAAGAAAGGACTCCTGGGATTTGTGGTTATAGCGCCCAGTGAATGGTAAGCCATCTTCTGATGGGGACGGCCGGCGGGGAGGGGGTGTCGGGGTTGGACCGTGGAAAAGTGAGAGTCTGTTTGGACGTGGTGTGTGATGGTGAATTTTATGTGTCATCTTGCCGGGGGCCACGAGGCGCCCAGAGGTTTGGTTGGACATGCTTGTGGGTGTGTCTGAGGGTGTTTCGGGAAGAGATTATCATCTGCACCAGAGGGCAGAGCAAAGCGGGCGCCTCGTCAGCGTGGGGCCCGCGTCCGGTCTGCGAAGCCTGAGTGGAACAAACAGGGGGAGGAGGGAGCTTTGCTCTCTCTGCCTGGCTGGCCTCGAGCCGGGCAGGGGCTCCCTCTGCCCTTGGGCTGGAACCTACACCCTTGGTGTCCTGAGCACCCAGCTTGCAGGCCGCGATGGTGGGGCTTTCCATCCCCATGATCAACGAGCTGCTTCCTTGTAATAAGTCATCTGTCTGTGCAGAACCCTGGTCTAATGTTTGTGTATTAGGGGTACGTGAGCGTTGACTGGACCTCCAAGAAGAGATGGCCAGAGACCCTGGGACACCTGATTGAAATCCTCTAGAGAAGCCTGGGAGGGGCAGCGTCAGAGGGACGGGCCAGACTGATGGGACTTACTGATCACTCAGGGAGGAAGAGAGGGTGGACAGGAGGACGGGAGGGCCCGTCCATGTGTGCAGCCCTGAGTCCTGAGGTCTGGACGGGGAGGGCAGCAGACGGGGGAAGGTAGACGTGGTGCAGGGCCCGTGCAGGGAGCTCTCCCACCTGGATGCTTCCCAGGAGCTGTAGGATGAATCCGGGACGTGACCCTCAGTGCCCACTGGACACTGAGGTCCAGGGAAGCTGCGTCCCCCCAAACCCAGGCTGGCATTTGGCCCCCGTGGAGCTGGCCCCAGAGGGCACGATGAATGTTGGCTGTGTAATCGGAGGCAGAGAGCGGCGGCACGTGTGGTGCAACCTCAGCATCTCCAGCTCTTTCACCTGGGCTGGTCCACGGGCCTCGGGGCGGGGCTGGGTTCGCAGGTCTCAGGTGGGTTCCCAGGGACTCGTGGCGGATGCGCCCCGAGCCAGATGTCCTCGAAGGCGGTTGAAGGGCACCCTCCTCTTCTGATCCTCGCTTGTTCAAGCCACCAAACGTGGTTCAACTGCATGTTTGCCAGACGAATTGACCTCCACGTTCTCTTCTCCGGGGAAAACTCCTTCATGGCCGAGAGCAGCACGTGGGAAACTGCTACCCTGAATGGACTGTTCTCTTACGAGCCTGTTCTGTCCCCAGACGAACGGGGCACACAGGTGTTCAGGGACCTCATACCTTGGGATTTTGAACTAAGACATTTGTGGGCACAAAACCACTGAGTAACAAGGACAGGATTCCTACACAGTCTTCTCCCTGGCTGGCCCCTGTCCCAGGGTGGGGGGGGGGGTGGATTTCAGGCTCAAGCGCCCAGCAGACCCCCACCCACCTCCGGCATTGGGGCTGATCGAAAGCAAGGCAGAGAGAAGCATCCTGCAATTATGAGGTTGAAGGTCGCACCTACGGGCCTCCGCTGGAGATGAGCACGTTGTGGTCAATGATTCATGAGTTACGTGAAGAAGGAGAAACAGCGATGCCCCCGCCGCCCCCGCGAGGCTCGCGCCCGATGCAGCGGCCGGAGGAAGCAGGGCCAGCGCGGGCCTGGTGCCCAGGGACTCTGCGTGTCCCCTGGGTTGTGGGGTGAGTGGCACTGGGGGGACAGGGGCCTGGACGGCAGCACCTTCCCCGGGTTCCTTCCGGGCAGAGAGGCCAGACCTCGAGGGCCGTCGCTGTGCAGCCAGCGTCAGTGGTAGAGGGACCAGGAAGGCTCAGTGCGAGAAATTTTGACACATTGGGACTTGGGCCCGATGGTGGGAGGTGCACCCGTGTGCGGTGAGCCCTGGAGTGAAGACACAGTGCAGCGTTGCCTGGAGAGGCCGGGTGCCCGCCAGACTCTGGGTACCTCTGGTGCGCAGGACTTGTCAAGCTTGCCAGGGTCTGGGGACCCCGCTCCTGACCCTGGTCCCTGACGTCCGGGTGCCTGGGCCCAGGTGGCTGTGCCCTTGGGGGCAACAGGAGGAATCCCTGATTCTGGGACGGTACAGGTAAAAATCTGTACTTAAGGATGTCTCTCTTTTTAACCACACTTACCCATATTAAGCATTCAGTCTAATTTTAAAAGCAATCCTTTTAAAAAGAAAAAGGAAAAGTACAGAAAGTTATGAAGAGAAGCGTATGCTCTATTTTGCAGGTGGGTGCTCGGATGGCTTTGGCTCCGGGCAGAGGACACAGGTGGGGCGAGGACAGAGTCTAGAGCTGCACCCACGTGATGATCCCGAGGGGAACAGGGCGGGGCGAGGGCGAGGAGGGGAGACTCCAGCCCCCCGTGCCGACAACACACGTTCTAGTGGCTTCTGCAAACGTTTTAAATCAGAAAGAAGCAGCTGTTGTCTTCCTGATTCAAGAAATAGGAGGAGGTATGCGTTGCAGACCAGGACTTGGGGTTGTTCTAACCCTGGTCCGTGCTTCCGAGGCTGCTGAGGAAACTCGCTGGGCTGTGTGCTTTCACCAGCACGACCCTGACACGGGGCCTGGGGCCACCCCAGGCGGGGGTGGGGGGACTTACACAGTCAGGTCTGAGCCTCAGGTGCACTGAAATCGCACGAGAATTAAAACCACCCAGGCTTCATCCCTCCCAGCTAAGAACCTGGGACGGGGCAGAGGTGGGGCATCTGGGAGGAAGAAGCTCTGGATGGGAGAACTTCCAGTGATGTGTGTGGACCATCCCCCTTCCAGGAGGTGGAACTTCATTCCCACCCCCGGGACCCCCTCCAGTGCGGGCTGGACTCTGGTGACTTGCTTCAGAGGAGAGGCTGAAGGCGAGGGGAGGAGCCCGAGGGTCTCTAGGGCGGTGGGAGCGCATCCTGATTCTTGCCGCTGCCCCAGAGATCGGGGGTTCAGGGGCCAGCCTCACAGCCTTGCCCTGGGTGGACAGCAGCACGGACAGGGTATCATGAGGCCCCTGGCCCCAGGAACGTGGTAGGTAACTGACAGGATATCAGCCTGTTCACACTGAAGCAGGATTTTAGGATAAATAGACCTGAAATGGGAAGAGAAACAGACCTCCGCCCACAGCAGAATCTAAGTACAAGGCCAGAGATAGAGGGGTCGAGTCAATACCACTGGATCCCGGAGCTGGAAGGAACTCCAATCCTGCCCGGAGAGAAGCCAGCCCCCCGCTCCGGTTCAGATGCCTTCGGGGAGCCCAGGGAAGAGCTTGCCCAGACGGTGGAGTTGCTCAGACCTTCACTGTTCCTTTTAGGGCTTCCTGAAAACCTTTTTATCTGGGCAGCAGCCTACACAGCCAGCCCGAGTCAGAGTGGACAGCCCTTCCCGGGCAGGGGCCAGCTCACTCACCCGGCTGGCAAAACCTCTGCTTGTCCTTCAAGGCTCACCTCAGACCTGCCTCCCGGGTATCCAGCCCCCGACACCCCTTCCTGAGACGTGTGGGGAGCAGCGTGCCTGACTCTCTTTGGCAGGAGGTCACCGGTGGGCCGTGGGCAGTGGGCCGTCAGCAGGTTTGATCAGGGGAGCTAATCAGACCTGAAGCCAAATAATTTGCACGAGTGTCACCACCCTGGGTGGGAAGTGTAACCAACAGGCAAGGTCACCCAGAGCTTCCGTCCCCTCCGTGCGTCCGGACAATTAGGCCAGTGGGTGGAGGGCAGCTGTGCTCACACCCTGCTTCCTGCTCTCTCATTGGACGTCCTGGGTCACCTGCTCCAGCTCTGGACGTTCTTGGTGGCAGAAAAGTCAGGACTGAATGCTCCCTCATGAGCTGCAGGGAGCTGGACCCCAGAAAATTTTAGGGTCTTATGACTTAAAATTTTTTTAAATAAACTTTTAATTGTATAACTAAAATTAATTTTTGTAAATTTATAATTACAAAATCCCAATTTCTGTAAATTTTAGATTGACAGAGAAGTTGCAAAGGTGGTCCAGAAAGTTCCCACGGGCCTCATAGTCAGTCTCTGCTGTTGACACATTAGTGGGGACATTCGTTACACCGAACAGACAATTCTGTTATGTTAACTGAAGTCTACAGTTTATTTATATTTATTTACATTTATTAGGTAGTATCTGATGTCCTTTTTTGGTCTCCGGGCCCATCCGGGATCCCACGTGACTCCAGATGTGTGTCCTTGGGCTGTGCGAGCTGCTTAGACGTTCCTTGTTTTGATGACGTGGATGGTTTTGGGGAGGGTGATGCGGGTGTTTTGTAGAAGGTCCGTCAGAGGGTATTTGTCTGTGTTTTTCTCATGACTGGACTGGGCAATGGGTTCCTGGTAGCAGGACCACGGAGGTGAGGTCCCTTCTCCTCACATCCTGTCAGCCCGACTGATCACTGCTGGTGTGGGCCTTGCATACCTGGCTGAGGTGTTTCTGTTCGGAAGATTCTCTTCCGTTGTTGCTTGTCCACACTCTACTCTTGAAGCACTAAGTGTACCTTGTCCTCGGGGGCGGAGTATCTACGTAAAGTATTTGGAATTGTGCCGCACGGGGACCTGCCTCTTCTCCCCCTTTATTTACTTACTCAGTCATCTAGTCACACTGTATGGGCTCACGGGTATTTATTTGCATTTAGGGTAATAATCCAATACTGCATTATTCGTTTTCTCTTCCAGATGCCCCAGCTTTGGCCCTTGGAGCTCTGACTTGGCTCCTGTGTCGTCTGACATAGACCCATTGCCATTTTAAGCACGTGTTTTACCTCGGTGATAATGAAGTGATCATTGGAAGGTGCAAATGCAGGCGGTCTCGGGGAGCCCTGGGGCAGACGGGGCCCCTGGCCAGTCTGACAATTCGGACAGTGGTCTCCGGGTGAGGCACGTCTGCATCTTGTGCTAAGTCATTCTACAGCTGTTATGCTCCTGAACGCTGTCTCATAAGGAGATAAACTCCGACAGGCTTCCGTCCCAAATGTCTAGAAGTTCTGTTTAAAGGGACTGGAGGCTCTCTGAAGCTCAGACCAGCCTAGAATCCGATTCTGCCGCTGTCTTCCGTGGAAGGGGTCTTGGGCACCCGGTGTAACCAGTGCTGGGCTCCCGTGAGCTGACGTGCCCTGTGGTCGCCCTATGGGGGCGACTTTCAGGTTGCAGTGATGGCAGATTTCCCCGATGGCTCTCAGTGTCTATCTGGATTCGTTTCCTGACAAGGTTGATCTTTTAAAAAGAGGGGTTTGTTGAGGTAACACACTGGATCACGGGCCCACTGGCCTCTAAGGCGTCAGAGTTCCACACCGAGCACCCGAGAACGCGTTCCCCACACGCCCACCAGCCCTTGCGTTAGGAGAAACAGGGTGAGCGCAGCGGCCCCCTGTGCGCCATGGCATCCCCAGATCCCAGAGGCCGGCCAAGCCCCGTGGGAGGAGACTGGGGGGATGAAAGTCGACGTCCCCGTCACTCTGCCGGGGTCTGCAGTCAGAGGCCTGAGGGTGTGGCTGGACTGCAGATGCCATGTCATCCTGGTCGCTGCTTTATCCCATCTGTCATTTTTAGGGGTTACAGAGGGCTGACGGCCGGTTCCTGGTGACCTGCGGGGGAAACCACACGTTTCTCCAAATGTTTGCCTGAACCCCCTGCTCCTTCCACGTCTGCCCAGTGAGATGGAAGGAAGTCCCTTCTCAGCCAGAACAGCCCACGCTGGAGCCAGGTGGACCAGTCCGGGTCTCTGGTCCATCACGTCCAAATCACCCGGGTACTGGTCAGAAACCCAGGTTCTCTGTCCCTCCCAGTGACTCTGCAGACTGGCCCAGCATCCTGTGTTTCGCCTCCCTGACCCTGGGGAGCGCCACAGGCTGGCGGGAATCACCAACACCCTTCTGGGGTTATGCCTCCATCACCCACCGAGCCTGGGCTGTCTGATGGGCGGAGGGAAGGACGGCGTGCTCTTGGCCTTCGGGGCCGGGAAACATCAGAGGCCCCTCGGGGGAGGCCCCTCTCCACTCCCGAGGGCCCCTGGGCTGCCTGCGGCCGCCCCACGGTACCCCTCTTTCCTTCTGAGGATGGCTGTTGTCTCCGGTTGTAATTACTCCCTCACCTTCCTTCCCACAGTTATTCCAAATCCTGTTTCCTCTTATTTCCCTAAGGGCCCCTTGAAATCAACTTTCTCCACTTTCCAAATCGGCAGAGACAGAGAGAAAATGTGTGTTTTTCTTCCTCGATTGTGATTGAATTGCTGCTTCTGCAGACGCCGTTCCTGGACGCCTGGTCCCCTGTGTCCATGGGATCTCGGAGGAGCTCACGGGGTGGGGTGGGGGGGGTTCCCGCTTACGGAGGGGAGGGGGCGGGCAGGATCCCAGCCTCCGGAAGGTGCCTCAGCAGGGCCGGTCCTGATTTAACTGCGCCCGACACCCCCTGGGCATTTGAGGGAGAGGGAAGCAATAGACATTTAAATGAGGTGATTAGCAGTTAGAGTCCCCAGCAAGGTGATGCTGAGACGTGTGTGAGTTCCTGATGGAGAGTTCTGGAATTACATGCGGCGTCAAAGCTCACAGGGTGAGATTCACCTGCCCCAGCACAGAGAGAGGCAGCCGAAAGCCGGCTCTCCTCCCAGACAGAATGGCAGAGGGGGAAGTGGGGGCCCACATGCCTGTTAGCTCAGCATTGTTTGAAGTTAAAAAAAAAAACACTGCAAAATGCCAAAATGCCCATCTATAGGAATTGGGTAAATAAATAATGGTAATACTATGCAACCATGATAAAGAATGAGATGGGGAATAATCTCTAAGATACATTGTTAAGTGAAAAAAAATTAACCTGCAGAAAAGCAACGTAGCGGCAGCGGTGTGTGTGAAGTAATGCTGGTGTCAGGTGCTGCCTCAATCCTCGGGACTTCAAACAACACACGTTTGTTATCTCAGGGTTCTGTGGCTGGAGCCCCGCCCAGGTCTCACTGGGCTGAAACCAAGACGACTTTCCCAACCCTGATGACCCGAACGCGAATCCAGATCCCTCCCCCTGCCTCCTCCAGCATCTCCGGGCTCGGGGACCCTTCTCCTCACCTTGAGAGCCAGCTGGGCAGGCTGGGTTCTTCTCACATACAGCACTCTGATGGCCCCTTCTGCGTCCCTCCTTCACTTTAAAAAGCAGGCTTTATTTTTTAGAGTAGTTTTAGGTTCACAGCAAAACTGAGCAGAAGGTACAGGTGTCGCATGTACCCCCTGCCCTTTCCTCCCCTGTATCAACACCTCCCTCCAGATGGTCCATTGGCTACGATCGATGAGCCTACACTGACACGCCATCATCACCCAGCCTCCACAGTTTACATCCAGGTTCACTGTACATTCTATGGGTTTGGACAGATGTGTAACGACATGTATCACTATTACAGTATCATAGACAATGGCTTCACTGCCCTAAACATCCTCTGTGCTCCGCCCGTTCATCCCTCTCTCCCCGCCACAGCCCCGGGCAACCACTGGTCTTCTTCCTGTCTCCACAGCTGTACCTTTTCCAGAATGTCACAGAGTTGTATCACAGAGTCTGTAGCCCTTTCAGGCTGGCATCTTTCACGTAGTGACACACATTTCAGGTTCCTCCCGTGTCTCTTCATGGCTTGATAGTTCATTTCCTTTTATTGCTGAATAATATTCTATTTTCCGTATGTGCCAGTGTCATTTATCCATTTGCTTACTAAAGAACATTTTGGTTGCTTCCAAGTTTGGGCAATTACAAATAAAGCTTCTTTAAACCTCTACGTGCAGGTTTTTGTGGGGACATACGTTTTTAACTCCTTTGGGTAAATACCAAGGTGAGTGAATGCTAGGTAGTATGGTAAGAGTGTGTCCAGTTTTGTAGGAAATCACCACACCGTCTTCCACAGTGGCTGGACCATCCTGCACTCCCATCAGCAATGAATGCGAGTTTCTGTTGTTCCACATCCTTGTAAACACTTGGAGTTGTCAGTGTTCTGGATTTGGGCCATTCCAGTAGGTGTGTAGTGGTCATTGTTGTTTAACTTGCAGTTCCATAATGCCACAGATTTTGGTATTTCTAGCCCTGAAGTGCTCACACACACGGGCAGAATTTTCTAGAAGCAGGCATGACCCTATGATAATTTTTAAACCAAGGAGTTTTCAGATGTAATTATTTTTATATTTATAATTTATATAATTTATATTTATATATAATTTATATAATTATCACTAAATCTTTCTATAGACGTACATGCTTCTTTACTGCTGAGAGAGTGTTTTGCCCAATGGCTCCTGGCCTGATGAGTATCTGTTAAATAAAATTTAAATCAGGTGAAATTTCATCTCTAATTTCTGCATGGAGCCCCCCTAACTCTCTAAGACCAGCATCTCTTGGCAGGATGTGATTCTAATTATTTGGTCAGATTGAGTTGTTAAGAAGCTGAGATTGAAGCTCCTGTCTTAATGAGGGCACGGGCTGACTCATCATTAGCTGGTTGTGATGCATGTCCTCTGGCCAAGGTCACATGGTGGGAGGGTCAGGTGGCTGCTGGCAAGAAGTCCTTATGCCATCATGGAGAACGTGGCCCTTCCAAGGTGCTGCCGCAGTAATGGACTTGACGACTCACCTCTTGTTTGAGGACTACAACAGCTAAAACCAGCGTGGCAGCTACAGAAAACTAGAGGACGAAGAACAGTCAAACCCTAAATGAGAAAGATCCCCCTTAACTTCCGGCTTGTCCTTTGTGTTTCACGATGACTTTTACCGAGAGATGAAGCCATGACAGAATTCATTATGCCCTATGTATTAGGGTTCTCCAGGGCGGCAGAACCAGTAAGATATTTATGTGTAACAGAGGTTTATTTCAAGGAATTGGCTTAGGTGATCATAGGAATGGCAAATCCAAAATCTATAGGGCAGGCTGAGTTTATTCCTTCCCGCATCAATCCGCTTGGGCTGCTGCAACAAAGTGGACTGGGTGGATTTTTTTTTTTTTTTTTGCGGGACACGGGCCTCTCACTGTTGTGGCCTCTCCCGTTGCAGAGCACAGGCTCCGGACGCGCAGGCCCAGCGGCCATGGCTCATGGGCCCAGCCGCTCCGCGGCATGTGGGATCTTCCCGGACCGGGACACGAGCCCACGTCCCCTGCAACGGCAGGCGGACTCTCAACCACTGCGCCACCAGGGAAGCCCGACTGTGTGGTTTTTAAACAACAAAGTTTATGTCTCATGGTGTTCTGGAGGGTGCAAGTCCAAGATGAGGACGCCAGCAAGGCACTCTGAGCTCTGGTGAGAGCCCTCTCCTGGAAGCCAGTCCATCGGGCTGGCACAAGGTATTTCATGCAATGCGTGCTGAGGAGAGGGAAGGGCTGTGCAGCTATAGCTCACGGGGGAGACCCTCATGGTGAGCCACGTAAGCTGTGCGGGAGGCGAGCCCCAGGGCTCACCCAAGCTTCAGACTTAGTTCGTCCACGCAGACTTGCTGTGGGTCTCCCTCTGAGATGGACCCTCACCCTTGACAGGACAGGGACAATAAAAATCAAGCTGAATGAGGTCACTGAAGATAGTGGATTAGGAACCTCCCCAAATTCTCTCTTCCTTTGAGCAATGAGAAAGCTGCAGAAGTTGTCAGAATCAACTTTTTCAGCACCTGAAATGAACCAAACCTTTTCAGCAATCTGAAGAACATTTATTCAATAATAACAACTGAATCTTGGTCAGAACAGTAAGCTTGGTAGCATTTTATTTTGTCCTATTCTCATATCCTTTCTGCAGTTCCACAGTAGCCTTAAAAACCAGCAGCCTCCAATTATAGTGAAACCCAGCAGCCTAAAACTCACCTCAAGGGGCAGGGTTGGAGCTCCTTCCAAGTCTTATCTGCAGATGGCTGTCATGATTGGACTTGTCTGGTGGCTCCCTGGAAGACCTCATGTGCAAGGCGGTCTTTATTTAACCTAACTCAGAGCTTGCACAATGCAAAGTGCCTTTTTCATGGAAAGTGTTTGTCAAAAACAGTAGAGGAAATTGTTAACTTTGCAGCTACCTGAGGTGGTGGATAACAGTTGAGACAAACATTAGACAAACTAAAAAGATTTTTAAAAATCTGGGGAATGAGCTGTCCACCAGGGTTATTCCTGGGAATCTAGAAAATACTTGCATGTACAGGGCAGAGAAGACAGTTAGGAAGACCTGAGGAGGCCCTGAGCTCTCACCTCTGGCTGACCTTAAGGCTCTGCACAAGCAGGAAGTGAAGGTTAAGGCAGAGTTGTCAGATGCCTGGTTGAATGTTGAAGGTGTGTCCCAACATGCTCATAGAACCCCGTGGCAAAGATTGGGAGACTTATGGATTCCAGTTGTTTTAGAAATCTCTGTCCAATTATTAGCTGATTGCTAAGCTAACCAAGCAGAAACCTTAGTGTCCAAACATGACAAAGAAGACTGAATTCAGAGAATTAGTTAAGAAAATCACTAAATAAACAACAATGACAGCAGTGACAACCAAAACAAACAGCAACATCAAACCCTGGGGAGGGTGGGGGGAAGAATCTACTTTCCAGAGTTGCTACATTATATTATGGGAATATATAGGAAAATTTGTTTCTCAACACAAAGAAGTATATTTTCTAAGAGTGAATCCAACCAGAAGATATAGAAATTATAAGTGTATATGCATCTAAAAACAGAGACTCAAATACATGAACAAAAGCTGAAAAAATGGAAGGGTAAAATAGACAATTCAACAATAATTGTTGGAGACTTTAATATCTCATTTTCAGTAATGGAGAGAACAACCAGGCTGAAGATGAACAAGGAAATAAAAGACTTGAACAACTTGTAAACCAACCAGATCTAGTAGACACTGTAGCACACTGCACTCAACAGCAGGAGAATATATGTCAGACATTCTCTGTGCACGTGAAACATTCTCCGGCACAAACCACCTGTTGGACCATAAAACAAGCCTCAGTATTTTGATAAGTTTGGAATCTTACAAAGTACGTTCTCAAGCCACAAGGGAATAAAGTTAGAAATCAAAAACATAAGGAAATTTGCAAAATTCACAAATACCTGGAAATTAAACAATGTATCTCTAAGTATTCAATGGTTCAATGAAGGAATTGCAAATAAAATCAGAAAATATTTTAAGATGAATCAAAGCAAAAACTCAAATATTGAAACTTATGGGGTGCAGCTTGTCCATTTCTTCAAAGAAGTCTGCTAAGCATTGGCAGCTAAAGCAGTATTTAGAGGAAATTTATAGCAGCAAATGCCTATATTACAAGAAGAAAGATCTCAAATCAATAATCTAACCTTCCACTTTAAGATTAGGTTATAGCCAAAACAAGGAGAGAGAAGGAAAGAATATTAGAAAATACATGAAAAAGAGAATAGAAAAACAATGGAGAAAATCAGTGAAGCTAATCTCCGAAATCTCCCCAACTGATTGACAGATTCAACACAATTCTTGACAAATCTCATCTGGTTTCTTTGAAGAAATAGACAATTGATTCTAAAATTCCTATAAAAATTCAAGTAATCAGAATAGCCCAGTCAATCTTGACAACGATGAACAAAGTTGGAAGACTAAAACTTCTCAATTTCTAAACTTACTATGAAGCTGCAGTAATCATGACTAAAAAGCACGGAGCTATATACTTTCTTAAAGCGTGAATTTTATGGTGTGGGAATTATATTTTGGAGAAAAAACATTTCAAGTTAGTTGACATTTTTGACATCTGAACATTTCAGCAACATCATGTCTGCAAATTAAGCCTTCTCATAATTAGTGTCTCTAGGGTTTCTGGCAAAGGAGCATCTTGGTTTGGAAACATACCAGGGCCCCCTGGGGAGGGCTGCTGACCGTGGTGGCTCTTCCCCTTTTCAAACCTGGATGATATCAGTGGGGCTCCATGTGCACGTTTCTGAATTTGAAATGAAACTTAGGAAGCATGGCTATAAAAATATTTGCTGCTTGGTAGATGATGGAAAACGACATTTTAGGAAAACTCAGTCTTCTCACGCCTGACACACCCACACACTTCTGACACGGGATGTGTGCGTGTTTTTCCCCCACCAAGCAGTTCTGTGACACCAGCTGGGTTTCCTACAACTGGCTCAGTTCTAACACCATCTTCCTGGAGTTAGTGTCAGATCCCACAGCCTAAGGACTTAGTTCCACAAGACTGTTCCCCCCAACTTCAGATGCCAATCCCCAGGTTACCCACAACCTCTGTCCAATTTGGCTCTAACTCAGAGGTTTCTGAGACCCGCTCCTTAGGTTCGATGAGTTTTTGGGGACTCACAGAACTCAGGGAACCCTTACTGACATGTATTGGTTTATTGTAGGAAAAGGATACGATAAGGGACACAGGTGAACAGCCACGTGACGATGCACAGGGCGAGGTCTGGGAGGGTCCTGAGTGCAGGGACTTCTGTCCTCCTGGAGTTGGGGTGCGTCACCCGCCCGACACGTGGTTGTGTTCACTAGCCCAGCAGTTCCCCTAACCCCCGGACCATTGGGATTCTATAGTGGTTTCATCACATGGGCGTGACCAGTATTAACTCAGTCTCCAGCCCATCCTGGGGGGTGGGGGTGTGGCTGAGAGTTCCAAGTTTCTGGCCGCGGCTCTTTCTGGTGACCAGCTCCCATCCGGAAGCCCACCCAGAGTGGCCTCATTAGGACAAAGGATGCTCTAATCACCCAGGAAATTCCAAGGGATTTTGGAGCCCTATGCCAGCAACCAGGGGCAGAGACCAATAAGTATTTTGCTATTATTTTCCAGTATAGTTTTTTTGTTTTTCCAACTCCTAATGAAGGCTTCGGGCACGTGGGTAATAAATCTCCTGTTCAGGGCTTGGTGGCTGCAATTAAGCGCCGGGCGCTCTGGCTACATGTGCTGCCCAGGGAGGACGCTTGGGACCCCAGGCACCCCGTGTGCATGATAGAAGCCTCTCCCATCCGGTCAAGAGGAACTGGGTCTCTGGCCAGCCAGCGGCGGATGCAGCCCTCGTGCCAGCCTTGGGAACGGTGATGGATGGTTGCAGCTCAGCGTGTGACCTTGTGAGGGCTTGGAGACCCCGAAAGAAGGAAGTGGGGGGCAGAGCAAGTTAGCTGGTCCCCCGGTTCCCCTGCAGCCCTGAGCCTGGCTTCTCAATGAACAACTTTGCCTCCTTGTTCCTAGTTTCTCACAGAGTGTGTTGGGAGATGGTCTCATTTATGGCTTGAAAAAATGCCTCTCTTCTCCCATTGGACCAGCCTGAGGCCCACCATTACTATGGGGTGTTTTTCCACAAAGTTTTTAAGAAAAAAAGAAAAAGCCCTTTCACTAAAATGAATCAACCTATTTTCTGTTCTCATGGCGAATATTTAATAAATGAAGCAATTTAGAAGTCACTTAAAATGTTATTGGTGAGGCAGGGCCACAGAAATCAGCCCAGGGATACAGCAGACTCCAGGGGCCTGCACCAGGGCAGGGTCCAGCCCAGCACCAATTTCAGACCATAAATAGAGAAGTGCAGGATGTCTGGTGCAGGCAGCTGCTCGGAACTTCAAAAAGAACGTAAAGTTGTAGACGAACGCTTCCAGGGCGCCCTGCCCTCCCCATTCATCCCACAATCCTCTCTCCACTGCTGCTCTCCATCTACCCACAAAATAGCAGGCATGCCAGCAGAGAGCACGCCTCTCTTTTTTTTTTTGCGGTACACGGGCCTCTCACTGCTGTGGCCTCTCCCGTTGCGGAGCACAGGCTCCGGACGCGCAGGCTCAGTGGCCATGGCCCACGGGCCCAGCCACCCCGCGGCATGTGGGATCTTCCCGGACCGGGGCACGAACCCGTGTCCCCTGCATCGGCAGGCGGACTCTCAACCACTGCGCCACCAGGGAAGCCCACGCCTCTCATTTTTAATACGGTTTTATTTTCCTGGCACATAGTAGGTGTCAGTATAATTTTATTAAATGAATGGACTGAAATCTGACTGTTTCCAGGAACCACCATCACTGGCCCCTCCTTTGAACTTGCTTACGTGCTGTCTGCACCATCCAGGGCTCCATCACACTGGCCACGTCGGAAATGCTGTCACTCTGCGCTGGGGCTGGACCAGGTCAATGCTGAGTCTTCCTTCTAGGTTGTCTGCTCATGACATCAAGTTAGTGGGTCCTCATGGAGCCCCTCCATCCCCTCATGTTGGAGTCTGCAATTATCTCAAGAGCGACTGACCATTTGTGTCTCCTGGTTGGAGCTGCCTTGCAACACTTTGTCCTTGGCATGACCTTGGATCATCCCAGGCCACTTTCCTTGGACATGCTGGGGAGAGCCTGCATGTCAGGGACAAGAACCTCTGGAATAGCCTGACCCTCTGACAGAACACCACCTCTCTTAAAATATTTGAAAGTTTTGGGGAGTTGCAAATGGCCTTGACAGCGCTCACCCACTGGGGCAGTGGGTCTGGGCTGACGGATGATGTGCTCCTTTCCTGCACATGTTAGGTCATCGACATTGGTAGCTGTTCTTATCTCAGTGCAGTACTGGCTTCTGTATTTGACCATCAGGGATGTGGGTGGCCAGGCTGGTGGGATCGCACCATCCCTGTACCAGTCCTCAGATGTGAGGCCCTGAGCCGACTCCTTCTTCAGACAAATACCCATACATCGTCCCCTGGGTGGAACTCAGAAGGGTGGCAGTGTGAAAGAGAAAAGGAAAGAGATGGGTGAGTTTTTGGAGGTAGAAACCCAAGCCCAGAGAATCAAACAAAATTGAACATCCCCCCTAGTGGAAACTAGGAAACTTCACCTTTTATGTGCCAGATAAATTGCTAAGGTGGAGGAATCACTAGTGGGAAAACAGAAGAATGACACAGTGTGTGAAGCATATAGCGATCAGCCCAGATCACACTTTACAAACGTGGTCACTCCATTCGTTTTTGTTTAGCTTTTTTGTACCTTTACCACGTATGTGTTTGTGTGTTTGCTTGTTTATTTGTGTTTTCCCCGAGTTTGACATGGTTTCCAGACATCTCTATTATACAAGATATGAATACACAAATCCTGAATCAAAATGAAGGGGGTCGGAAGACAGGGGGACAGCAGTTGGCTTTAAGTTTCTAAACTACAAACAAAGAGAGAAACAAACAAACAGGTAATCACAACAACAGACAACAAGCCCCAGGGCAAAGCTACCCAGTCGTCCTCTGTCACCAGCACCGGGTAGAAACGTCACGGCCTCTCCAGGAGTGGGCAGGTGGGGGCAGGTGCTGGGTGGTGGGATGCAGACCAGGGCCCATCTTCTCCTGCTGGAAGCACTTCCGGGTTGAAGCCCAGTGAGGGGTCCCCACACCAACTCAAAAGGCAATTATTTGAGACCAAAACCTTGCTACCTTGGTGTGACGCTGCCGACGACTTGACTTAAGCTGAGAAGTCTGTCACCCGTGAGACAGACATGGAGGTCTGTCGAAGGCATGAGGTCTGTTCCTTGAAGTGGGTCTTGAATCAGCCAAAGTGGGGGGCTCTTGGAGGCATGCGGGATGGTTTTAGTTGCACAGGGATGATCATTTTTAAATTTTGATAATTTTATTTTTAAAAGTATTATAAAAAATATAACTAGGTCATCCAACCTGTGACTTCACAGTCACAGGTATCAGCTTCCCTTCAAAATAAAAGTATTCAGGGAAAAAAATGAGTGACTCGAATGGGAAAATGTAAGTGTGGGTGTATGAAGCTGCTAGTATGTGAATATGGAGGTGCGGGGCTCACAGCTCCAAAGCAGGCTGGCTGGGAGAGGTGTTCCTGATGACTAATTGAACTGACCTGCTAGGTAGTGTTGCCAGATATAGTCCAATGAAATATTGAAGGATTCACACCCCAAATGTCTGTTTTTGTTTTAGAATAATTGAACTCAGACTTTGGTTTCTGACAGCAATTAGAGAGCAGGCCAGCTGATTTCTGAGATGGTCCCATTAGTGCCACTAAAGCTGAGCTGTCAGCACGGAGGAGGATGAACCCCTCGGTTAATTACTGATCCAGCCACTTTGAACTGCAGGGAGGTTTCCAACAACTCAGTAACCAGGGTCTGAAAGCTTGAGGTTTGGCCCTGGCGTTTCCTAAAAATTATGAGGGATTCATATGTGACTTTTGCCAGCATGTTTTCCTATAGGATCGTTGACTTTGAGCTCATTTTTTCCCCTACAATGTGAACTGTAATTCTACTTAGATTTCAGCTGTCCTGTAATTTGCAATGTAATTGACAAATAAAAAAGCCACCGATAGAACTTAAGTGCTTATTAATAATAATCTCAAAATGATTATGTACATCGGAAAATGGGTCTGTCTGATTAATGCTGACAATAATCGTAGCTTCACAATTGTATGAAGACTTCCAGTTTTCACAGAGGTTTTCTTTTGACTTAAGGGGAGCCTCAGACCTGGGGGGCACCGGTAGGATTAGCTGGGTGTGTCCTGCGGATTTCCGCAAGTTGCCCCAATCTGGTGTCTTCCCCACGAGATGTCAAGTCAGAGTTTGTGTGTTCGGCGTTTGATGTTGATTTCAGCCCGTGGCTGCTTCCTTACATGAGGTTTTTTTACAGGTGTTTTTGAACCTGATTCTGATGCGTGGGTGCATTATACACACAAGAGACGCAATTATTTTTCAGCCAGTATTTAATCCCTCTTCCGATCGCTTTGCCTGGAATGCGTTTTCCCGTCCCAGAAAATCTGGGCTTGGTCACTTGAGTGCTGTGGCCAGCTGAGTGTCAGAGGGCGGGAACGGAGCCAGTGTGCTCACGTGGCCTTGCCCTGGAGCCCCTGGGGTACCCTGATCTGGTGCCCAGCTGCTCTGCCCCTCCTGCCTGGGCCCAGCATTGCCCCTCACGGAACAGGCTTGAGCCCCAGACAAGCCCAGCCTGGGCTAGTCAATCTGCAGTCGCCCTGTAGGTTGATCAGCGTGAGAATGAACACATCTCACAGGGACCGCCAGGTTTGGGGGTGGCTTTTTACCCACCAATACTGTGACAACACAGACATCTACATTGGCCTCACTAGAGCTGCGACTATAATCGGAGGACAATTAAAGAGTTTTCCTGTAATCCAGTATTTATTACATTTAAAGTAAGTATTCTAAGGCTGAAATTCCTTGTGTCCTCCATAAATAATACAAATACTAAAACATATTCAATTGGGACCACAGAAAAATCTAGAAGGAACTAAGAAAGGTAAGAGTAGTAATGATGAACAGAGGCACTTTCCTCTGTCAAGACAGAATTTTAGACCAGAAAGAGGAGTTTAGATTTCATCTAGCCTAACAGTTTCCAACTCGAGCCCACTGCTTTTCTTGCAAAGCTAGTAACTGGAGTCCGTGATCTATTTTCAGTAGTTGATGGGCCTGAAGTAACGCCTATACTCACCTGTATTGAAGCGCAGTAACAGGCCAATTGCAAGGTCCCCTGGCTGGTCCCTGATCCCATGTCCCTGTTGAAGGCATGAGAAACACACGTCTCCCTGGGGTGGGGGGAAGCACAGAGATGGTGATGGAAAGAGTGATTCACACTCTCTGCGGGAATCACTGGTCCCACGGCAGCTTCACAGTTTGCTTTCACACACAACCTCCTGGGCGTTTCTCGGCTGTGCCGCAAACAAGCCAGCCCTCAGCAGGGACTCCTCGCTTACGGGACTCCTGGCCCCGGAGTGTCAGCCGAGACTGGCTGGCGCAGCCGTCGGAGGAGCGGCCCTTACAGCGCACGCAGCTCTGGAGGAGAGCAACCCACCCTGCCGGGCACAAAGCCATCTGCCCCCGCTGGGGCGCTGGGACTTGGTCTGTTCGCCTTCCATGGTCCAGAGCCGTGGCCAGTGTCCACGGAGTGAGAAGAGCCCCCTCCTACGAGTGACAGATGCATTACGGGAGACCGGGTGGCAATAAAGCTTCCTCCCACAGCGCGGGGAGCGGATACAGGGAGAGGCTCCGAAGTCACGATTCTGCGTGAAACTCCACTTCACGGAAAGTCAGGATGCAAGAGGAAGCTTCTCTCCCGGGCATCGGCACGCACAAGAGGGAAGGAGGGACACTCTGTGTCCTGGCGCCCTGAGGGTGACAGCGGTGGCCCGACCTCCAAATCCACGGCTCCCAGGGGCGGTCCTGCTCACAGCTGGTCTGGGAAGGACGTCATCTTCACAGAAGTCTACAAGTTCTCTGCTTATGTAAGCGCAGAGTGAGATGCTGGAGACCTGACTTTTAGGGACCACACACACGAATGAGAGCACCACTGGGCTTTCCTCAGGGCAGCGACTCCGGAGCGGTGGCCTGATGGCCCCGGCCAGCTGCTCTGGGAGCTCGAGGAGGAGGTGCCCTCGCTGCCCCGGGCAGCCAGCTGTGACTCTGGATTCGTCCTGTCTGTGCTTCCTTACGACAAGGTATCATTAGTTCAGCTTCATTGTGATCGACGAGGCTGCTCTGGAATATTTACGTAACCCCCGACAGCAGCTGGGTGATGCGTGTTTTTGGGGAACATTTCTGACTTAGAATGTCCCCATAATTTTATTTTAAGATGCACACTCAACAGTTCAAATACGAACAATCCGTTCATTCATTTATAAGACAGATACATGAACAGTGTCGCCGAGTCTGCCTACTCAGAAACATTCAGAGTCATCCCTGAGTTTCAGTTCCCCGGAGAGGATCACGCAGGTGGGCGAGGCCTCCCTTCGTCCTTCCTCAGGCGGCTGCAGTCAGCACGTCCTGGAGCCCTCACGCAGTGGCTCAGAGACGGGACTCGGGGCAGCGTCAGGCAGGCAAATTCGGGGCCAAGAGCCTGATGGGACTCGTCCATAGCTGATGTTCCGCCTGCGTCCTCTTCGTCTGGTCAGACACCCCTGCCCCCTCTGTCATTCCGTGGCCCCAGGGCTGCCTGGGCTCTTGTGACCCTGGAGCACCCCTTACCCACCCACAGCCACAGGCAAACGACGTCTCCATTGGGGGTTTCCGGCAACCTGTTACACGTTGGGGCCTTCCGGAAGCTTCCTTAGAAAAGGAGTGTATGTTTTCCATGGAAACTACCACGCAGCTTGTTTTATTTTATTACTTTTTCTTTTTTTTTTAAATGAAAAAGAGTAATTACAAGGTATTTAGTTCAACACAGCCGACTTCCTAGACCATCCTCGAAAGGGATGAAGACTCACCAGGAAGGGAGAGAAAAACCAGACTCTGGAAAACAGAAGGTGTCAGACCTGTTTCACTGAGTGTTTTGCCTGACGTACCAGAGCATCCAAGTGGGAGGACACCCCCCCCCCGCTCCCTGCCCAATGCTCAGGGAAGCCCCTCCCCACGCAGTCAGGGGACCCCCACAGGGGTCAGGGGAAGCTCCTCTCTGAAGGTCATGGGGTCTTCGTGAAGGGCGGACAGGTTCTTTGAGGGCAGGCTGGCCGCTGTGTTTTCAGTTGTCGGTGTGCTTTGTGGTTTAAGAGGAAAGCACCGCACAGGGGCCGCTGGGAGTCTGTGGCTTTGGGTCCAGGATTACCAGCAGCTGGAAGACCTGCTGACACTTGTGCTCTGATGGGGGCGGGGTGCCACCTGCAGACACACAGGGTCGCAGAGAAACAGAGCCCTGGGGACTGGCCGTGGGCAGAAGTGGACGCAGAGGGTCTGCCTGGTTAGGGAGAAGTGGGTGGGCCCAGGGGGTTCTCACGTTGGACCTGCGTTGCCCCGGTGGGTGCCTGGAAGTGCTGCAGGGACAACCGGGCAGAGTGAATTGGATCCAGTTAAACTCAGGAAGGAGCAGTCACCCCTTCTCTGATTCCTGAGCAAATCCCAATAGGATTAACCATTTTGCTGTAAACAAAGAAATCAGAAAAGATACATGACTATTGGTACAACCTCTGTGGTGGTAACTCTGTGTCCAGCGTGGGATCAAAGGCAGAAAACAGCCAATATTTCTGACTGTTGTTACTGAAGAGAGTAAACTTGACTCTGGCTTGCAAATAAGCAAAGTATAAAGACCCTAAAATAATCGGACTGTGAATAACAAGGAAGAAATGGCCTCGCCGCAGTTAGGAAAGGGTTAACGCGGAGACTGGCAAAGCGCCTTTACAATTCAAAAGAAAAGGGAAATATTTTCATGCTGTAACAAAAAATGGGCCAAGGGCCCCTTCGTTCAGTCATTAACTCACTCACTCACTGATTCATTCATTCGTTCACTGGATGAGTCCGTCCAGGTGTCCCTTGCCCGGCACTGCAGTAGGTGTGAGGCTGGTGGGTTGCACCTGTCTCACTGGAGCGTGTATTTCCTGGGGTGGGGGTGGGGGGAGGATGGGAAGCAGGTCAGACAACCGACATTTAAATAAGCAAATCTAAAAATGATTTGATTGCGCTGGGGGTCGAGGAAAAAATAAACACCCGACATGCAGTCCTCCCCTCGGAACAGACGGATGGAGCGAGGATGGGGTGGGGGGGTGGGCCCGGGGGCGAGAACTGGCACGGGGAGCTCCGAGCAGAGAGCCTGAGGAAGGCGGGTGTGGGCTCGTCCCAGCTGGGAGACCTCAGATGCACCCGTCCCAGTGAGCCATCAACAGTCACACCCACCATCTTCCTCCTGTTTTCTTTTCAACTCAGCAATGGCATGGCTTTCAGAAAAGTGCAGCCTCCCATAGCGTTGTTTAAATTGACACTGTTTTCAGGGAGGAGATCTGAAGATGTACAACGAAGCCTTAAAAGTCTCATGCCATTAGCAGTTTTCCTTATATGATGCTCAAGACACTGTATCCTGAGGAAATGTTGATGGATCTATTCATGGGCTGTGCAAAGATGCAGCTCTAAGGATGTTCATCGCAGCGTTGTTTACAATAATGGAAATTACAAACAACCTAAGGATTATGTTAGACTCATTCATAAACCCATATTCAGAACATGGAGTACTGGCCCCTATAAAAATGACGTGGAGGACCGTATCTCATAAGATAGAAAGTATATCTGCTTATGAAGATGCATAACAGTTTACGAAATGATGTATAATGAATAGAGCTAATGAGGGTGGGAACATTTCTGCTTGAAATTACAGCAACGTCTCATGTTGTTCCAGGAGGGGAAACAGGAAGAGGATGGTAAAGGCTGGACCAGGGGATAAACGGACAGAGGTGCCAGGCCACACGACAGGGGGCTCCAGCCCACAGGCAGCAGCCCCCCAGAACCTCTGTAGCCGTCAGCCCAGACCGGCTCCAGCTGCTGCCCTAAGTTTTGTTCCTGCTTCCAACTCAGGACCCACGAGAGAAAGCAAATCCTCTCCCTAAGTAGTCACAGGACGCCCTGCCTCTGATGAGCCGCCCCATCGGGGCTCGCCCAGGCTGACATTTACGCCACGAGGAAGCTGTCCCTCTCACCTGTCCTGTCTCTCCAATCACCTAGATGGGGCCGGCGCCTTCGCTACGGAGATTTCTGCACAAGTGGCCTCTGTTTGTTCCCATGTGGGTGGTCACTGTTTTCTTCCACAGTTTTTATGGCGGCCCTTCCAGCTCTGCCCACCACCCATCCCTGGGACCCCAACCTTCACCCAGTTCCTGGACCCACATCCTTGCTGCCTGTGCCGTGTCCGTCAGCCCCGGGTCTGAACTCCACTGTCCGCGGTGAGTCCTTCGGCCATTTGTTCTCCGTTTGATACCAGGATTTGCCATTGGTCCTGTTGGGTTCGGCACCCTTGGTGGAATCAGGCCGTTCCTTCTCACGCCTTTTTGTTGTCTGTCGTGCTAACCCTCGGTGTCGTGCTGTTTGAAAGTAGCATGTGTCTCAGGAGATCCCAGGGCCTTCCTTGGGTTTCAGGCCTTTGCACTTGGACTGAGTTACACCCCCAGCTTTCCTGGGCCTTCCGCTTGCACACCACAGTGCTGGGACCTCTCAGCCTCCATATTTACGTGAGCCGATGGCAGTATGCGGGTGTGGACTAGGTGATGCTGCCTGCCACGTCAGTGAACACGGGATGTCGTGGCCATCATGCCACCTACTACGGGCCTCTAGCAGAGCCCACCATGTGGCCTCTACTGCCGCCCCCGAGGGAGAGCCCTGATGGAACTCAGGATGGGAAGGTGCAGGACAAGGGCCCCAGACAGCTGAGGGGCAGATCAAAGGACTGATTTCTGTAGGGTTATTATGTGTCCACTGAGGTTAGATATCCACATTGCCTAGTAAATAGTGGGGATTAAGGAGCGTAGAATTCAGTCTTTAAAATAACAGAGATAACTTTATTTTCCCGCTATTTAATCCAAATTACTTTATAATTGCATTATGAGTTAATTCCTAAAAGAAGCCAAGGTGGATTCGAACGTAGGCTGTCTTGCTGAATTCATCCGACCTGATGTACCGAAGCCTGGCAGCTTGACTTACGTCTCCCTTCCTGGTAAGGTCGCCAAGCGGCTCTGTAATGAAACCATGAGGACGTCGAGGGGTGCTCGCAGGTGTCCTGTACCTCGCCTGTCCTCTCCTGTCTCCTTGGGATTCTTGCCTTTCCCTCGTGACACCGGGGATCGAGGCCGCTGCACGAAGGAGCGCTGTGTTCTCCACTTCACAGACGGGGACGCAGGCTCAGTGGGGCTGTGAGATCTCTGTCCGGCACCTCTCCCTAGTCCAGACCCACATCCGCGCACATGGATGTCCAGGAGGCACCTCAAGCTTACCGTGTCCACACCTGAGCTCTCTATTCTTTTCTAATTCACGTTGCCCCCCCCCCAGCCTTTTCCTCTTTACAGATGACATTTTCTAGCCATTCCTATATCTTTCAGGTCCAGTGAGCTCCAGGCGTGACCCTGCCCACACCTTGAGCACGCCTGCCCTTTCCCTGCAAAGCTGTAGGTCTTCTGATTCCGTTTTGTCATCACCCACAGTCAGGAATCCAGGAAGGCTGACCCTGAATATACCTGGGCCACAAGTCCTTCTCTTGAAATCCCCCCTCCACTCGGCTCACATCCCCTGGCGTTACCTGGCCCCCAGACATCCTCACATCCACCTGTACCTCTGCCACCTATTCCCGGCGTGGCCTGTGTCCCCGCTTCACTTCCTGCCCCTAGGGAGTGCCTGCCCATGAGAACAGATGGGCCCCGAGGGGTCTGCTCTGGGGCTCCCTCCCTGCTGGCTGCCCGTCTGTCCTCCCGACAGCCCTTTGCCCCCCACTCGGGGAACTAAGCCTTCCTTCCTGTTCTCACTTCCTTGTTGCCTTCTCCCTCCAGGTGTAAACTGCCCTCCGCGCTCTGCTGGCCCCCCTTCAGTGCCCCGATCGCCTTCTGGCACAGTCTACATGTTTCAAACTTTGCTTCTTGTCTGCAGGTTCTGTGAAGGCAGGATGGTGGTTCTGTTAGGTGTGCGCTGAAGCCTCAGAGCACAGATGGGCGTCTGGGACACGTTGCAGCCCTGGGCAGATTGAATGCATGAATGAATGAATGAATGAATGAGTGAATGCGTGAAAGGAGGCCCCAGCACCCGTGTCAGGAAGCCTCCCGAGGCCAGTGTGCTGCTGGCCAGACCATGTGGACACCTGAGCAGTTCCTCTGCCTCCTGCAAGGACCCAGCCAGGGCTGACAGCCGAGGGGCTCGTGTGGGGAGGCCTGGACTTGGAGACCCAGCAGCTGGCAGGTATAACTAGCGGTGGGTAATTAGGCTCCGTGTTTCAGGGCTCTGTCATCAATTCTTATAAATGTCACCTTGCGCTTTGCTTTCTCCTGGACCCAATGTTGTTTTTCCCTCAAGCAGCATCTGGGAATTCAGAGAGATTTCCTATGCATATGATTTAGCATCCCACATCCTCAGCTCCTGATTGAGCCTGACAGCGTCTTTATAAAGTGAGTGGTTAACAGAGGTGAAAAACTGTTTTCACAATGATTCCTTTTCGCATCCCAAGAGGTGACTCAGAAGAAGTGCCCTTGTTAAGATGTGGGCTTTGCTTCTAGTCTTCCACAGCATGACACACAACACGAGATCCAGGAGGCTGCTTGGGAATTACAGATACTTAAATCGCATTACAGAGAGATGTGGAATTATGCCTGATTAACTGTGGAATCTATTTAAGAATATTACAGATTTTTTTTTTTTTTTTGTGGTACGCAGGCCTCTCACTGTTGTGGCGTCTCCCGTTGTGGAGCACAGGCTCCGGACGCGCAGGCTCAGCGGCCATGGCTCACGGGCCCAGCCGCTCCGCGGCATGTGGGATCTTCCCAGACCGGGGCACGAACCCGTATCCCCTGCATCGGCAGGCGGACTCTCAACCACTGCGCCACCAGGGAAGCCCAGAACATTACAGATTTTTAAGTGACATTCACAATAATCCTAGGATGTTGGCACTGAGCGAGAGAACAGAACCTTGCTGTCTTGTCTCATATCCACGGCCCCTCAATAAGTCTTCCCTGAAGGTATGAAAAAAATCTTTTCACGCACACTAGAGAGCTGAGCATGCGTGTCAGCACTGCTTGGGAGAATCCCTCCTGGAACCTGTCAGTATCGCCAGCCTGCGGCTCCAAGCCTGGGGATGCTTTCCCAGGTGTCACTGCTGCGTAGTAAACAGCCTGTCGGGCCCTCTGCAACCTTCAGCCTTTCAGAGGGCGCTTGGCTGCCTCCCATCCCTTAAAGCAGACCCCACTCGATGCGGACTAAGACAGCCGCTCAAAGGCTGGCACTCGGGCACGGAGGCAAAATTACCCTTTGCTCTGTGATGAGAGTTGAGGCTAATTTTATTCCCCCGTGCGCCAGGGCACTTGGGATTTTTCATGACAAAATAATGACTTCTAGGAATGAAATAAACTCTATACACAATTTCATGGAAAATGGATCATTTCTGGAAAATAATTAAAATGAATCAGGTGAAGTCTCTTCTAGCCGCGCCAGAAGATGGAAAGGGGTCATCGGTAACGGGAGAGGACTTTGGGGTCAACTAACGACTGTACTCGTGCTATTAATAAATGCTCTTATTAGGCCAGAAATGGACAATTTCCTTGTTGTCTTAGTTCCCTTAGTCGTGCTTGTCTTGAAACCACGATGCTGACCACGCTGGGAAGGGGAAACATCTGAGCAGTGTGTGACAGAAGGATGGCTAACCAAAAAGAGACAGCTCTTTGCTCAAAGCTAGTTGGAAATCTCGAAAATGCGCCACTCCCTGCTACAGAACGATGGTACAGCTTCCCATTCAAAGCCGTCAGCTGTGGGGATGTGTTTGGGGTGTGCAGACAGAGCAGCATGCCTGGTGCCTCTGGAAGCGGGCGGGATGTTGGCAGAGAGTAAAGCTCAGCTGGGGCTCCCACTTTAAGACAGTGTCTGGCTAACAGCTCCCCATGCAGCTTCTCCAAATTGCTCATTAACTTACCTGGGAGGACTCAGAAAAAGGAAGAGCCAGAAACATTGAAATCCACCGGTGTAGCCAGCCCTACCCCCCAGCCAGGGAAGGACACCTTCTGGGGGGGGGTGGGGGCTGGGTGAGGGGAAGCAGCCTGGACACTTGGGGGACGGACGGGAGGCTCTTCGGTGGGGGGGACCCCAACTCGAGGGTCGGTGGCCATCCTGATGTCTGTGCATTTCTTCACACATTAAAAAAAAGAAAACAGGGCTTCCCTGGTGGTGCAGTGGTTGGGAGTCCGCCTGCCGACGCAGGGGACACGGGTTCATGCGCCGGTCCGGGAAGATCCCGCATGCCGCGGAGCGGCTGGGCCCGTGAGCCATGGCCGCTGAGCCTGCGCGTCCGGAGCCTGTGCTCCGCAATGGGAGAGGCCACAACAGTGAGAGGCCTGCGTGCCGCAAAAAAAAAAAAAAAAAGAAAACAAAACACAAGGTCCTGCAAGTTCTGTTCAGATCCACCGATAGGACTTTTACTTGACGGTTTCTCTCCCACACAAATTACCACTTGCTCCAATGTGATGACCTGAAGCCTAAGGGTCCAGGCTCGCAGACCCTTGGCCTGTGGCTCCGCTACAAAGTCTGTGACAGCATCTCATTGTCTGAAACTATTCCACATGCTTGAGAGGTCTTTGTTTTTTTCTAATATTCTGGGATAACATTCTCCTTTACTGCTATGCTTCTTTCTTCCTTCCTGGTGATATTTCAAATCAGCGCATTAAGCTCCAGGACGATTCCTCCTGAGAGCTTGTCCAGTTCCTTCCCTCCTTCCCCTGATGTATCCTCACTGGGCTCCTGCTTTATTCTGGGTCCTGGGCCCTCAGGAGTCACAAACCAAGGTCCAGCCTTCCAGGACTCTGGTGGGAAAGTCTGAAGACAATGGCGTTCTTCCCGGAAGTGGGGCTGAGCTCACATCCATCCCACCCCACAGCCTGGGGGGCTATAACAGAATCCCACACACTGGGTGGTTTAAAGAACAGATGTTTATTTCACTGTTTGGAGGCATATGGTCAGGGTGTCAGCAGAGCCAGTGTCTGGAGGGCACCATCTTCCTGGCTTCCAGGCGGCCACCCACCCTCCATGTCCCTACAAGGTGGAGAGAGAGTGGATCTGGGATCTCTTCCTCCTCATATAAGTGTCTCATCCCATCAGATACCCCACCCCAATGGCCTCATGTAAACTGCCTAATTCTGCCCCATCAGAAGAGGGACTTCAAGGTATGAATTTTGGGGGGATACAGACGGTCCATACGTACCCCATTCCACCCCTTTGGCAACGTCTGTAATGTGATGCCCTTCTTTACAGAACTCTTGCCACTTCTTATTCTGTCTGTTGATACATACTTAACACTTTTGAGACTGTTGCCAATGTAAAAAGTGACTACTTTTCCTAATGTGTTTTTCTCCATTAGAGAGCTATTGATTACATGTGTTGATACAAAGTGCCAAGCTGTCTTATTATTTCTGGTCATTTTCCAATTTTCCTATTACATTTCTAGGTGACTAAACATACTGTTTCCAGACAAGGCTCTTTTCTTTTTCTTTTTCTTTTAAACATCTTTATTGGAGTATAATTGCTTTACAGTGGTGTGCTTGTTTCTGCTTTATAACAAAGTGAATCAGTTATACATATTCATATGTTCCCATATCTCTTCCCTCTTGCATCTCCCTCCCTCCCACCCTCCCTATCCCCCCCTCAGGTGGTCACAAAGCACCGAGATGATCTCCATGTGCTATGCGGCTGTTTCCCACTAGCTATCTATTTTACGTTTGGTAGTGTATATATGTCCATGCCACTCTCTCACTTTGTCACAGCTCACCTTTCCCCCTACCCATATCCTCAAGTCCATTCTCTAGTGGGTCTGTGTCTTTATTCCCATTGTACCCCTAGGTTCTTCATGACCGTTGTTTTTCTTAGATTCCATATATATGTGTTAGCATACGGTATTTGTTTTTCTCTTTCTGACTTACTTCACTCTGTAGGACAGATTCTAGGTCCATCCACCTCACTACAAATAACTCAATTTCGTTCCTTTTTATGACTGAGTAATATTCCATTGCATATATGTGCCACATCTTCTTTATCCATTCATCCGATGATGGACACTTAGGTCGTTTCCATCTCCGGGCTATTGTAAATAGAGCTGCAATGAACATTTTGGTACATGACTCTTTTAGAATTATGGTTTTCTCAGGGTATATGCCCAGTAGTGGGATTGCTGGGTCATATGGTAGTTCTGTTTGTAGTTTTTTAAGGAAACTCCATACTGTTCTCCATAGTGGCTGTATCAATTTACATTCCCACCAGCAGTGCAAGAGGGTTCTCTTTTCTCCACACCCTCTCCAGCATTTATTGTTTCTAGATTTTCTTTCCAATGTTCATTTATTTCTGCGTCCTGTGGCTGACAGGGCAGCACAGTGAGAGCGTGTCTGGGCTCTGGACCCCGGTTCAGGTCCCGTTTCCATGTTTAACCACCAGACTCTGGGCCGAAGTCCCAGATTCTCATCTCCGAGGTGGGGGATCCTATAACTATCGTTGTATCAGAGATCATTAGATCACTACCCTGGACACTGCAGGAGAAGCACTTGGACACGTGGCGGAAAAGACCAGCTGCCTTTAGCCCCTGCGTTTTCTTGTTCGATTAAGGGTCCCAGAAGGAGGTGAATAACAGCAGGGAGCACAGGTGACCTGGCTCGAGTCTGTGAGAGCAACTCTGAAGTTTTGCACTGGCAAGCAGTCTCTCTGAGCACTTTGAGAGCACAGCCTCTGTCAGACTGAGGAACTTCTTCCCCAGTCCTCATCTTCCATGACTTTTAAACAGGAATCGGTGTGGACTTCTGTCAACTGCCTCTTCAGCATCAACTGAGATGTCCCTGTGGCTCTTCTCTGATGCGGTCGAGAATTCCATTAACGGGTTTCATTAATGGGACTCATCTGTGAATCCACCCAGAAGGTGCAGACGAAGAGGTTTCCAGTGAGAGTGTGGAGGGGGGGCCTGTTGAAGGGAGCTGACTGTAGGGACCATTGAGATCAGAACAAAAGAAAAAGAACGCCCCTCCCCCCACCCCAAGAATGACCAGGTGATCCAAGAGCCAACCTGGGAGGCTTTGGGCAGAGGGCGCGGTCAGGGGCCGGCAGGAAACTGGTGATCGTGCAGAATTTAGCAAAGGCCTGCCTCCTGGGGAGTCGGCAGAGTTTGGGCATCTGATGAGGGACACTGAAGCCCCAAGGAGCGACCGCTGAGGCCTGAGGGTCTTCTCTGGGCTCTGTGCCAGCCCGGAGCGGGGCCTTCAGAGGAGCCATCAACCCAGGACCATGGGGGGCCCCGGGCCTTTCCTCCTCTTCCCTCACTTCCTGCCCCTTCCTCGCCGGACCGAGCCCTGCTGGACATCAAGGATGAGGGTGAGATGGGCACATGGCACAGAGGACCCCCCTCCAGCCAGGAGAGGGTTAAGGGCATATCTGGAGAGGCCATTGGAAAACGCCAAGTCCGTCCAAGGGCTATCTGTGTTTTCAAAGGAGAAAATATTGTTTCCATTAGGTCCAGAAGAGAAGTCCGGATTTAATTCAACCTTCATTGATCAGCATGTTCCTGGAGAAAAAGCAAAGCTGGGTGAGGCTCCTTACTTGTTCAAATCATAAGATCATATATGGCGGATGCAGCCCAAGGACCAAATGTAGGGTCTGATTTAAATGAGTCCGCCTGTGTACAAGGCTTTAGGACACGGGGGTGTGAACAACTGTCCCTCTGCCCAGAATATCAAAGCCCCCAAACCTGCCCCCTCCCCCTGAGCAACTGCTGGCCCTCCAGGCCTCAGCTAGGGTACCCCGTGGCACAGTCAAGTTGACACATAAAATTAGCCATCACAGGCCGTTTCCACTTCCTGCTGTTATGACAAAAAATGCCCCTGTGACAACCTTATCGTCTCTTTGGTGACAGTTCACACTCACCGCCTTGGGTGGGAGCCAGATGCTGACCCAGGGGCAGCTGGAGGCCTTGCCAGACTGTCCCCAAATTGTGTTTACTCCCCCATCAGTGATGTGCGGGTGTACTACACCACATTTCAAGTACAACTGCCTGCGCCCTCATCTGCGCCCCCTGGAGAGCAGCGCGTGCTCTGTGCCCTGGAAGATGAACTGAAGAAAAGTGGTTTCCTTTCAGTTGTATTGGTTCTGATTCTTCACCTAACTCAGCACCTGACCTTGAAGAGGTCCCTTTATCTCTCTGGGTCTCAGAAAACTCATCTCCTGGCTGAGGTTGCAGACCACTGATTCCTGACTCCTTCCCAGGGCCGCCATGCTGGGGAGATACACACCTCTCCCCTGGGGGACCGTGGTCTTTGAAAGCAGTGACATCCACTCTGGAGTTGGAGCCCTGGATCCGATGACCCCAGGCCTCTTCCTGGTCTAGCATTGCCTGTCCCCTAATTGATCACTACAGAAATATCGATGGATTGGTAACTGTTCCTGGTGGGTGCTTGGCACAGGGGATGCAGAGAAAAACAGGATGTTCACATTTTAATACATTTAAACAGAATTAGTCTGTTCTGGTCATTAGAAACATGGGCAAGTACTCGTATGTTTTCCTGCTCTCTGTGTGACCCAAAGTAGGGCTGGGTGTGGAGGGCGGTGGTGCAACCAGAGGCTGAAGTCCTGGTAGGAACCGTGATGTTTCCCTGGGCTCAAGTTCTTCATCCCTCCCTCTTCCTCCCTCCCTCCCTCCCACCCTCTTCCTCCCTCCCTCCCTCCTCGTCTCCCTCCTCCCTGTCTCCCTCCCTCCTTCCCTCCCTCCCTCCCTCCCTCCCTCCCTCTCTCCCTCCCTCTCTCCCCCCTCTCTCCCTCCCTTCCTCCCTTCCTCCCTCCTTTCCTCCCTCCCTTTCTCCCTCCCTCCCTTCCTTCTTTCCCCTTACCCCCTCTTTCATTCTTCAAACATGTGCACAAAAGGAGAGAATAACTTCCTGGACTCCCTGTGCCCACCACCCAGCTCTGAAGCTCATCAGTGCTCTGGTTTCCCTACACCATTAATGGTGGATCAGACAGGCATTTACGCATATCATAAAATGCAGTGTGTAGACAAGCCCCCAAGTAGCTATCACGATCTACTTAAATTCATTCACATTCCCATCTTGACAGACTTTCTCGATAGAAATAATACATTTGCAAGACAACACCTAATCTGACATGTGATCAGGCCTCAACAGTACACATCGTACATTAAGGCTTTACGTTAACAAGCAGTACGAGAACTACGATTTTCCCTTATTTCCTTGTTTTTACAGCAACATACATTGAATGAGTCTGGATACTTGAGTAAAACGTACAAAGTAAAAATTGCAAAAATAGAAATAGAGAAGAGGAAAGTATTTTAAGAATAGGAAAATAGAGAAGTATTTTGAAATATGCGGACACCCAGATTATTGGCTCCTTGTTTCTGTGAATTAACTTCAGTGCATATTTGTGACAGGGTGAAGATTAACCCACGAGATAATTGAATATCATGAATAAGTACAGTAGTACTTGTTATATATATTTGTTTCTCCCAGTATTCCCTCATAAATCAGCAGCAGTTTAATTGTTCCCCAGCCATAGTTGAAACTGGTGAGCCCAGACTCTCCTGCTTACTGTTAGGTAATAGAGGGTGCTATGGTCACCTTTTGTTGAAAACACCATTTGGTCAAAAAATGAAATGGCCATTCCCTGAATTTGATATTATATCAAATGTTTCTCCTTCTAAAGAAGTCAGAAAAAGAGTAAAAATGGAACAAAAAACAATGTAAGACAAATAGACAACAATTTGCAAGATGATAGACTTAAAGAATAGCAATATTCACGTTAAATATAAATGGTTTAAATGCCCCAATTAAGATTCAGAGAGAGTCAGGTTAGTTTAAAAAGACTCAGATATATGCTATTTATAAGAAATTTACTTTAAATATAGAAGACCTATAGGCTCAAATGAAAATAGTAAACAAGTATATCCCATGTTAACCCTCTTATATGAACGACTGAATAAATGTCAGACAAGGTACTTTTTAGAGCCACAAACATTACCATGGATAAAGACTGTCACTTCATAATGATAAAATGGTAAGTTCACTAAGGTCACATAACAACCTTAAATTCCTACGCACCTAATAATAAGCTGGAAAATATATAAAGCAAAAACTGATATGATAAAAAATAAGTTAAAAAGTTGTAATTATATTTTGAGATTTAAAAACTACTCTCTCCATTATTGACAGAATAAGTAGATAGAAAATAATTATATATAAGGCCAAAATTCTATCAACATACTTGAAATAATTGACATTTATAAAATACTCCACCTAACAACAACAAAATTCACATTCTTTTCAAGGTTACATGAAACATTTACCAAGACAGACCATTATGAGTCATAAAAAAGTCACAGTGTATTGAAAAGGATTTAAGTCACACAGAAGTTGTTTCTGAATACAATGGAATTAAATTAGAAATCAATAAAAGAAAAAAAACTTTGAAAAATACCCCAATATTTGGAAACTAACATATTCCTAAATAGCCAATAATTCAAAAAATGAAAAGGGAAATATAGAAAATATTTTGAATTGACAGAAAATTAAAATACAATAGATCAAAATTTGTGTGATGCTGTTAATGTATTTCTTAGGGGGAAATTTATAGCAGTGAATGCTTATATTAGAAAAAAAGAAAGATCTTAATCAAAGATCTCTAGGAGACTAAAATAAGACCAAATTAAACCAAAATTAAGTAGAAGAAAATAAATCATAAACTAAGAGCAGAAACCAATGAAAGATGAAAGAGGCAAACAATAGAGAAAATCAACCAAACCAAAATTTGATTTTTTTGGAGAGATTTAAAAAACTGATAAATCTTCCATAAAGAAAACTCCAGGTTCAGATGACTTCACAGGTAAATTCTATCCAACATTTAAGGAAGCAATAGTGCCTATTCTACAGACACTCTTCCTCACTGTTGGAGAGAAGGGGATACCTCTCATCTCATTTTATAAGGTCAGCAGTACTATGATACAGAACAAAAACAAAAAATACAGAGCCATCACAAGAAAGAAAACCACAGTCCAATAATTCTTAGGAATGTAAGTATAAACATTCTCAGTATAAAATTATAAAAATTATAAGTATAAAAAATGCTAAAAATTTTAGCAGATTGACTTCAACAAAGCATGAAAAAGAAAATAAACCATTACCAAGTAGGATTTATCTCAGGAACACCAGTTTCTTTTAACATCTGAAAACCCACTAAGGTAACTGACCATATTAGAAATCCAAAAGAGTAAAATCATGCAATCTTCTCAACAGATGCCAAAACCAAACAAACAGAGCTCTTGATAAAGTCAGATATGGCTCCGTGATAAACATTCTCAACAAGCTGGGAAGGGAAGGGACTTCCTCAACCTAACAAAGGGCACCTATGGCAAATTAACGTCGTACTCAGTGGTGAAAGACTGAATGGCTCCCCCTAAGGACGAGACAAGGATGTCTGCTCTCACCATTTCCATTCATCATTGTACTGGAAGTTCTAACCAGTACATACAATAGAGCAACAATCCATCCGGAAGTACGTAGTATCTAGATTTGAAAGAAGTGAAACTGTCTCTATTCAGAGAGAGCATGATAGTCTATTTAGAAACCCAGTGGAATCTACATAAAAGCTACTAGAAATAATATGAGTTTAGCATTATTGCAAGATAACGGATATACTTGTAACTAACAATCAGAAAATAAAATACAAGAAAACAGCGTTCTTTACAACAGTATCAGAGTATGAAACACCTACAGACAACTTTGACAACAGATGTAGAAGACCTATACACAGACAACAATAAAGCATCACTTGGAGAAATCACAAAAGAACTGAATGAATAGAGACTTCATGGGTCCAAAGACTCAGGACTGTTGGGATGTAATTCTCCCCAGATTGATCTGTAGATTCAACACAGTCCCAATCAAACTTTCGCCCAGTATTTGTGTAGAAATTAACAAACTGATTCAAAAATTCACATGAAATTTCAAAGAGACTAAGACTAACCAAACAACTTTGAACAAAAGAACAAAGTTGGAGGATTCACGCTACCTGATTTTATGTCTAAAAAGCCACAGAAATCAAGACAGAATGAAGTGGTGTAGAAATAGATAAATAGGTGAATGGAACCGAATAGAAAGTCCAGAGATAGATCTGTATGTGCATGAGCAGCTGATTTGGACAGAGTTGCAAAAGCAATTCAGTAAAGAAAGGATGGTCTTTTCACCACGCTGTGCTGGAACATTCAGATATAAACACGCAAAAACCCTCCAAACTTTAATCATACTTCTCACCATATGCAAGAATTAATTCAAAGTGGGTCATAGTCCTAAATATAAAATCTAAACTCTAAAACTTTGGGAAGTTTACATAGAAAAGATCCTTGAGACCTTGGTTTAGGCAAATAATTCATAGATAATGCCACCAAAAATAAAATCTATATAATAAAAAATTGATACATTAGACTTCTTCAAAGTTAAAAACTTCCGGTCTCCAAAAGGCTATTACTAGAGTAAAAGGACACGTCACAGACAGGGAGAAAGAAGTCTTTATGAAGCATAAGTTTCATTAAGGACTTGGGCCCAGAATTCATAAAGAACTCTCAAAGCTCAATAAGAAAAGAACCCAGTAAAAAATGGACAAAGCGTTCAAACAGTCCATCCAGCCAAGAAGTATTTGGAGAGCAAACAAGTGCACGAGAAAACGCTCAACAGCGTTGGTCATTAGGGCTATGCAAATAAAACAGTGATGAGACATGACCATGCATCTATCGGAATGGCAAAAATTAAAGATGGATCCTGCCCACGGCGAGGAGGTGGGGAAACTGGAGGGCTCATGCACTACAGGTGGGGACATAACCACTTGGAAAACTGGCCATTTCTTAAAATAGACGAATGGAATCTTTAATCCCAGTGTCCACTTCAGGCTTTTTGTATTGGGAGGACATCTGTCCTCCCCGGGTCTCCGTGAGGGGAAAGGCCGTCCACAAAGCACAGTCCCATTGCCCGGCATCCACTGGAAGATATTTGCAAAAATCACACCAAGAGAGCCAGCCGAGCACAGGAGGGGGTTGTGTGTCCCAGCTGGGGCCCTTGTGGTCAACTCAGATGCCCCACTTTTCCGTGTGACTACAGGACTTGATCTCAGCGCTGGTGCTGGTAGCCTTTCTCATGGCCCACAGACAATTCTTAGAGCCCCCAGTAATCGTATGAATGAAAAGCTGTAGGAAAACCCTACAGGGCCTTAAGCTGTGTTGCCTGGGTCCAGAGTCCAGGCTGAGGGTAACTGCTTACATGCTCCATCCCGTATTGCCTGGGCATCCTTCCTTTCAGAGGCAGTTAGCTTGGGGCTGCCTCTAATACCCTAAAATACTTTGCTGAGTATCCCTCCTGGAAACACTTATCATCATGAAATGCAGACTTAATACAAATTCTGGCCACCCCTCTTCTTCCATGTGGTGTTTTATCCTTCTCAAGAGTGATAAAACAGTTGATTAATCAGATTTTTCTGACTCAGAGAAGTGTTGCATTACTGAGTATCTATTTCCTAAATTCAGTGTCTTCAAGTTCCTAATTAGCATAAGACTTTTTTGCAGTCCAGTGAAGATAATCAATAAGATGCCTGTTTAAACCAAGAACACTTTCTCAGTCAACCATAATTTGATCAGATTTCAGAGAGTTTTTTTTTTTTTTTCGGTCCATACTTGTGGAAATGTGAAATAACTAAGCAGTTAAAATTCATGATCTACACTTTTGTGTCATTATTATTGCATTAGCATGAAATTATACTTCTAGTTAGTCATAATTACACTCATAATTATTCAATTTATCACTATAGGTCCTCCTGGAAGTTTTATTGGAGGATTTATTAACATTAATAAATTGTTTCTCTTCATCTCCATATAATGAATTCTTCTCACGTGTGATATGATCTATTATCCACAAAATTATAACAGACCCCAATACGGGTGGCTTCTCAGCATTGCAAGGGGAACTTTCGTCCCTTCGTCCAGTATGTGACTCAACTGTCAATGTCACAGGGGACTAGCTTTATGTCACCAAAGCAGCTGCGGCTAGAAATCTCTCCAGCCAAAGAGAAACTCCAAGTGGACGGAACTGGGTTCTCTTTTCTGGGCCGCTGGCATCTGGAGTCACTGTCTGTGCTCACAGTACGTCAAGCCAGTGAAAGAACTTCACATGCGGCTGGCTGGCCCTTCCGCCTTCAGATGCACCATCGCTGGACACAGCGCCATTTCTATAGCTTTGCTCAGGCTAACGTGGCCCCTTGCTACTCCCTTTAACTCTCCTCCTAGGTCCCTTTCTGCTAGGCCATCACTGACCACTGCCCATCCACCACCCCCTCTCTCTCTTTGAACTCTTGGGGCACCTTCCTGCCTTTCTAATCAACAGACCTTTATCACAAAGCTTTAGAGTGTTACCCTGTATGAGTGTTACAGGCTGAATATTCATGTCCTTCCAAATTCACACTTTGAAGCCCTAACCCTCAGTGTGACTGTATTCGGAGATGGAGCCTCTAAGAAAGTAATTAAGGTTGAATGAGGCCCTAAGGGTGGGGACCTGATCCAGTAGGATTAGCGTCTTCATAAGAAGACACCAGAGGGTCCGTGCACGGGACGACAGAGCAAGAAGGTGCCGTCTGCCAGCCAAAGGGAGAGCCCGCCTCAGACACACACCCTGCTGACCCCTTGATCTTGGACATCTAACCTCCAGAACTGTGAGAAAATACATTCCTGTTATATAAGCCATTCAGTTTGTGGTGTTCTGGCCTGAGCTGACTAATACAGTGAGGAATTGGGTAGGAGTCACTTGTATTTATTAAACTTTTGTGACATGCCCTGCACTGGTGATGTACATGGGTTGTTTTATGCTGCGAGGTTGCAAGGAGTACTTTACTTAATCCTCACAGCACTTCTGTGGAGTAAGTTCTATCATTGTTTGTCTTTTACAGGTAAGACACCTGAGGCCAGGCATAGGGGACCCAGGCAGCAACTGGCAGAGCAGGTGAGAACCCTCACTGGCCCCTTCCTAGTTGCCATGTGTGGGTTTTCATCTGCACACCCTCACAACAGGCCTCTACTCCCCAGGATCTGGGCTGGCCCATCTCTTGTGTCTGGTTGACCCTCCACCAAAGCAGACGCTGGAGCACAGAAGCTCCAGGCCTTGCTGCTGGCCCCTCCCCTGGGATGCACTGTCATCATGGGGCCTACTTCCTCCCTGGTTTGGGGTTGATGGGACCTTGAGAAACTGTGGGGTCTCTCTCCACATGACAGGTGGCCAACGTGCCCCAATCCTGTTGTAGGTGCCACGCGTTACCCATTCAACTCAGAGCCTGGAGGCGGCATTTACTGAGTGCCTGTGATGGGCCCAATGCGGTGCTGGTTGCTGAAGCCACACGGGTACAGAACGGTCTCTGGTCTTGGGACTCAGGACAGCCTGCAATGGGCACAGCCAGGCAGACCCAGGTGAGGATCCACTGAAGAGCAAAGATGGCAGGCAGAGGGAGGGGGTGTCCATGCCAGGACGTCGGGGGGCTCCTTAAGAAGCCTTGAACCTCTGAAGGGTCAGGACTTCTGTCTTCGCTGCTGCCCCCGAGGAAGGGCTCAGGCAAGGTGCACCCCACTGAGAAGCCAGCAGCTGCCTGGGGGAGGGGCGCAGGGGACGCACTGCCCTTGTGTTCTGGTCTATGGAACGTTCTGGGCCCGGCGGCGATGGAGACAGAGCATGCTTCCAGCTCTGTCTACACTTGGCCACCTGGTCCCCGAGGGTGGACGCTGGGACGCAGATGTTCCGTCAGCCCCAGCTCAGGCCCGGCCCAGAGAGCCCTCCTGTGGGTGGCCGACTCAGGATCCCTCACTCATTCCTCAGGAAATTATTTCATAATTCATTTTTCTGTAGGAATAGTATGGCACTGCATTTATTTACATAGCTGTGGGTTAAGGAGGTAAATAAAAATAGTGAATATCCGTTAAGCAGAATACTTAATGAGCAGCCCCTCCCCCTCCCACCACCGGCTCTTCCTTGGGGCTCAGCTCCTGTGTGACAAGCGTCCCGTTTGTGGCCAGCACCCACCCAGGCACAGTGGTAGGCTCTGAAGTCACCGACCTCCAACGCGTGAGGCAGGCCCAGGGGCCCCTGAGAAGAGCCGCCCGTGGGCCCTGCTCGGGGGTCTCTGGGCTCAGGTCAGCTCTGCCGATGGGATTCAAAGCTTCCCATCCATCCTGACCTGTAGGGCTTACCCAGTGTGGTCCAGAGCGACCGTCTCTGTGGATGGAACTGAAGAGTAGGCTTCTCACAGCTCACCCTCTGAGCCCGGGAACCGGGCAGGGTCTGGGGGTCGAGGGGCTGGGCTGGCAGCAGCAGGACTATTAGCCGGGCCCTTGACCCCCACCCTGCTGCTCTCCCTTGCCCATCTGGGTGGATCTGTGGGACCCAAGGCCTGGAAGACAGGATGGAGCTCAGAGGCCCAGCAGCTCCATGTCTACCCCTGGTCTGAACACAGACGCCAACAGCTGGGAGGGGTCTGGGGAAGAGAAAAGGGCCCATTCTCTCCCCTGCAATAGGTATGCTCTACACAGCTGCCTGACACGGCATCAGCAACTGCTGAGCTGCTGCTCCTGGGGAAACACAGGGCTGGGTTCCAGGAACCTCTGCCCACAGCATTTCCATCCTCCCTTCAGTGCCAAAGACACCCTGTTTCACACCTACTGTCGACGCATTCACACTGAACGCAGCCAACGCTGCAACTCACACCTGAAGGAAGCTCCTTGACACACAGTGGAGGCTGTTCACTCACTCACCCACCCACCCACCCATCCATGCATCCATCCATCGTCCATCACTCATCCATCCACTCCTTCCCCCGCCCCCTTTTTTCCGTCCATGCCATTGCGTCCCATTATGTGCCAGGCTGGAGGTTGGGTGCCAGGATGACAGTGTCAATGAGAGCAGAGTCCCTGCTCCAGGATCCTCACAGCCCAGGGCACGTGGGCCGTAACAGACTCACTGCAGTGATGCTGTGTCATTACAAACGGAGACACAGCTTTACATAAGAGAGACCTTCATGTGAAGGGACTGGACTTGGGCTGTTGAGCCTAGGAAGACAGCTCTAAGGAAGGAAGGCCCGGCCGAGGCTGGAGCAGTGAGGGGCTGACGCTGGGAGGCTGAGGACTCCCGCAGGCTCCAGGCTGGCAGCCATGGTCGGCGCAGCACTGGAACAGGGCCGCACGGCTGGGGTCGCGACTGGGGAGCGGGTAGGAACCCCTGGGCCCTGCAGGCCTCTTCATCTGCAGAGGGCTCTGATCTCCATCCCACAGCCATGCGTCCCGCCAAGAGCTCTGATCGTGAGATGCGGGCACAAGACCAGATCTGAACCTGGGAGGACGGCCCTGGACAAGAAGAGGGGACGCAGGAGAAGGGCATCTTGACGTATGCCCTGAAGAGCGCCGCTGTGGCGGTGGTGAGGCCCTGCCTGTGGGTGTCAGGCCTTCCATGCCCACACCCGTGCGACCGGCCCCCACTGACCTCTTTCAGCCTCTCCAGGGCCCAGGCCCACCCGCTCTGAGGTAGTTATTGCCTGAGTTCTGTGGGGTGCTCTGTGGGGCGGGCTGTGGGGTCCCCCCTCCTCAGATGGAGCAGCGCCAAGTCCCCAGGTTTTGTTCGGAGACTGCTATCCATGGAGGCCTGAAGTTTAAGGGGATCAGCCCCCAAAATGTAGGACAGTGGACCTGAGCCCAAAGCAGACAGGCTCCGTCCTGGGTGGAGCTGGCCCTGGTGCTGAGGCCCCGCCAGGTTCTCACGGCCTCATCAGGACCACCCGGGGAGTGGAGGTCAGGACATGCAGCGCAGACCAGGGCACTGGCCCTGGGGGGAAGAGGCAGGACGCAGGGTGTGGGTGGGGGGTGGTGATTGCTGCCCTGCCTGGCCCCCTGGAACGTGCTTTCCTATTCAGGTCCAGGTGGCCGACTTTTGAATGATGGAATCACAGCAAATAGGCCAGTTTCTACAGCGGTGGGAAGACACAGCCAGACTTATGGGGAGGAGATGTTTGCTGAGAACATGCTCTTCACAGCGGGCAACATGACATATGTGGTTGTTTTTATCAGAATCTGTATTTTTCCACTTAAAGTGACTCCTCTCCTCTGAGAGCTGTGAGTCAGAGTCTGAGGGAGCTCTTCCCTGGGGAGCCAGGGTCGGGCGCGTCCTCCTGAGGTTTCCTGAGAGCCCTTTATCTCAGAAGTGCAAGACCCCAAGGGTCCTCCAGTCCAGCCCCTCATGCGGTGGTCCACACTGCCTGCCAGGCCACCAGGGGTGGGCCCCGCATTCCTCATTACTTTGCCAGGTGGGTGAGTGCACCAAGGTCCCCCGTCTTGCTGCCCTTCCTCCTGGCACCGGGGCCTCGGGGTTTTGCCTGTCCATGGCCTTGCTTTGGAGGGTCAGCCTGTCTGTTCTATTCAGGCCCTCAATGGACTGCGCCTGCTGCCCCACGACTGATGGAGACCTAGCCCAGAGCGAAGGTGTGACTGGGAGCCTAAACCCAGTTTATGACCTCATGGCCTCACGCTGGTGGAAAGACGCCTTGGACGTCTTAGAATTGCAAATGGACAGGCCATCGGAGTCTAACTGGAGCTGCCGTGTCTTAAATACAAAGCTTTTAATTCATATCAGAAGTGCATGTCTGTGAACCACCTAAAAATAAAGGCAACTAAACTCAACTGTGTTACCAAAAATGTTCGTGACGCGGTTAATACTCTGACTTACAGTTGTTTACCAACTGTGAGTTGCTTTAAAACAAATCCCAAACTGGAAATGCCTCTAAAATACTGGTGCATCATCACAGAGCAGGGCAAAGTCACCCCAGCTGCACTTAACAGAAGAGCAAGCCTCTTCATGGCGGGTGTCGCTGGATAATTCGCGCACAGCCCTGTCGGTGGCGAGGTACCCGGCCTCCTCTGCTGGGCCTCATCTTCCCGCCTTCGAAAAAGAATTTAAAGGGCCAAGGGCTTCACGGGTGCTTGTGGACAGATGGGTAGCATTCATTACTTTTTACTTAATTTTTCTCCTAAATATGGAATGTGAGGTGCAGACCACTTTTAAATTACATTCTCACATGATAAACCAGCCGCCCAGGAATACGAGCAACGTAATTGAATTGAGATGAAAACGTTAATGCAGAAGCGATGACCAGCACGCAGCTATTTCGGGACTGACGCAGCAGTGGACGGGGATGGAGACCTGGGCCCCATTATCATCTTAGTAACAAATGGGCTAATTTGGGGATGGCGCCCATGACCATTCCAGTCTGGGTGTAATGGGGCTGTCAGCGCCCCTGGCCAGAGGAGGCTGTTCTATTTTTATCCCCCTCTGCACCTCCAGCAGGACAGTGATTCTCCAACACATGGGGACCCCTGGGCACTGAGAAGGGTCTTGTACCCTGTCCCTGAGCGAGGGCATCTCTGATTTCACACCAGGTACCGTGAGGCACTGCGACCACCCCCAGAAGGTGCTGATGGGCCTCTGGGGCATCCTGAGTGAGATTCAGGAGAAAAACTACATGTCTCTCACAATACCGAGTCATTTCTGGTGTGCGGTAATATATATATATATATATATACCACGCACACACACACACACACACACACATATATATATATACACACACACACACACACACACACATACATACACACACATATTGGCTACAATTATCCGTATTTCTACTACAAGTTTTACTGAGATTTCTTGGATTAGGTAGGAAAACTTTGTCTGATGTAAAGTCATAATAATTCCCAGTTCATAGAATATGGAGGGTGCACGTTGGAAAGACCATTTTACGAAATTAAGTATCGTGAAAGAATCAGAGACACTTGATTAAATTTCCCTCTGAGACTCAGAGAATCACATCCTATCAGCTAGGTCTTTACGGAGCTGAGCACAGTCATGAAACAGAAGTGAGTAAGACCCCGGCCAAGCCCGGGGAGGTGACTGGTGTGTCGGCGGCCTCTGCTGTGTCTACAAGGCTCTGATGAGATGCCAGCGGCTCCAACTGAGGCCTGTCTGCCCTGGGGCTGGGCTGCCAGGGAGAGTGGGCTGCTCTGGTCCAGGCCATGGCCCCTCCCCTCCCTGGATGCCCCGACCACCCGGGCAGCATGCCCACAGCAGGTCCCAGTGATTCAGTAAACTACCCCTAGACCTTTCCAAGGGCAGGCCCTGGAGGGTGAACCCTGAACCCCCTGCGTCTCTCCTTCCCGTCCTGAAGGCCAGATAGGCAGAGATGGCACTAGATCTCCAGGCGGTCCCTCCCAGAGCCCCTAGTTCTGTCTTCATTTCCCCCAAGTTGATGAAAATTGCACCTTCTACACTGCTGCAGGAGGAGAAAAAGGAAGCTTGACTCAAGTTCAAAGGAAGCTGGGCAAGAAGGGTTCCTCTTACTCCAGAGAGGGTCAGCCTGTCTGTTCTATTCAGGCCCTCAATGGACCAAGAGAGACCCCACACTGGGGAGGGCATCTGCTTTGCCGAGTCCACTGATTCTAGCGTTGGTCTCATCCAGAGATGCCACACAGACACATGCAGACATCTGGGCTCCCCGAGGCCCCACTGAGCTGACACATGAAATTGACCATGATGCCTTCTACCCCAAGGGCATGGGGAGGCAGGGCCAGGGCCCAGGTGCCCTTTCCTCTGAGTGTATTTGGTACATCTGTGCTGTCTTCACGGGGTCACCCCTTGCCAAGCACAAGTGCCCCTGAAGTAGAGCGTTTTCCTGAGTTGATGGAAGAGAATGAAGTTCCAGAGACTCAGAGATTGGGGAGGATGGGAGGCTGTTGGTCTGTCGCTGGCGGGAGGATGGAGGGGACCAGGTGGCCCCCAGGAGCCCAGCTAGATTCTGGGCTGGATTCTGCCAACAACCCGAGTGAGTGTGGAGGTGGATTTCTCTCCAGAGCCTCCGTACAGGGACCAGCCCCCAACACCTGGATTTCTGCTTTGTGATGCCTCGTGGAGAAGACACCACGACCGCCAGACTCCTGACCTGAGCAGCAAGATGATAAAGGAGCCTGGCTCCAGGTGATGACTTTCTGGGTTTTTTTTCCCCAGCAAAAGAAACCAACACCCTCTGTGTCCTCCTCCTACTGGAGAGGGAGCCCCGGGTGAGGGCATGGCTGGCAAGAAGGCTCCAGAAAGTTCCTGCAGGCGTCTCTGGAGGTCCATCTGGAGGAGGCTGCTGGTGGTGGGCTCCCAATTATGAGGCTAGTTCTTGCTTCCTTTCTCCCCTTTCCCAGAGACAAGACGTGGCTGTGCTGCCCCTGGATTTCATACTGTGACAGAAAGAGCAACCAGGTTACTGAGGGGACCTGGGACTTCCATGAGGATGGCCCCTGCACATTGGCCCCCTGACCCATGGGTGAAATGAAGGTGACACTCCATGATGTGTTGGTGACACCTGGAGTCTCCAAGACTGTGCGGAAGACCAGCCGTGAAGACGGGGCTGTGCTGTCTCCTGGGTCCTCGTCATCTACAGGGACTGTCCCAGTCCATGGTGAGCCTGCTCCCCCTTCAGGGACCGGGTTGGGTTGCAGGTATAGGGTGGAGGGGGCATCCTAGGACGGGCAATATGCAAGAGAGCCCACCTGCATGCTGACCAGGATGTCCAGGTAGAAGCTCGCAGTTCAGGCTCCCGAGAGCCCCAGCAGGGCTGGACAGCAAGGGCCCGACAAGGCCCAGGGCACCGTGACCGTGTCTGGTTGGGGCCGGGCATCCCTGGGAGGGGGATGCCTAGCCAGCGTCTGAGTGTGATGGAGGGAGACCGTGAGGGAAGATGCCCTGGGGAGGAAGGAGCAGTGACGGCAGAGCCCCTGACTCCATGGAGACCCTGCAGGGACTCCGTCCATGCTGTGCGCCACCTGAAGTCTGTGAGGACCTCCTGGCAGGACCCACAGCCCCTGTCCCTCCCCATCTCATTCCTGGTCCCCCCCTGCCACGTTCACGTGTTGGACTCCTAGCCCCCAGCACCTCAGGATGTGACTGTGTTTAAAGACAGTGTCTTCGAAGAGGTGACTGAGGCAACGTGAGGTCCCTAGGACCACGAGAGAATAAATTTCTTTGGTTTAAGCTGTACGGTCTGTGGGACTTCATTCCAACAACCCCAGGAAACTGATACCACGTGCAAATCCAGCCTCTGGCTTAGCTGATAGAAAGGGCATTTCCAGAGAGTCACTGGCTGCTCTCCCTGGAGACCTGCATGTCCTCCTTCCTCAGTTAGGGGCTGGGGGCTGCGTTACTCTCTCCTGGAGTCCACGATGTGAAGAGCCTCAGGCTGAGCAGAACTCCCCTTCCTCGGGGAACACCCAGGTGCCGTCTCTAACAGACACACACATCGGTGACACCACAGGACGCTGCGCCCATCCGTCTGCACCAAGGTCACGTCACCTGGAAAGTCGAGTCACCATGTGGAATCGGCCGAGGATGGAGTAGGCGTGACCACTGGTGAGCTGAAAATTTGTGTCAACATTGAAAGGAAAGGCAGGAGAAAGAAGTGCACGTCACACCCCAACTGTCCTTCCTCGTGGCCACCATTCAAGAATCTCGAGTCCTCCCATGAGCTCAGCAAGTGTCTCTCTCCGAGTCAGCATGTCGGGGTGAGGCTGGTGCCGTCAGCTGCCTTCCTTCAAAGTAGCTCTGGTGAGGCGGGTGCGGGGCTGATGGTAGGGGGCCGACCAGGGAACGGTTCCGGCCCAGCAGATGTGACAGACGTAGAATTGGAGGCACCAGGAATGCTCCCCAAGGCCTGTGAGAGGGCGGAAAATGCTGCTCTGAATTTGGGGGAAAACTCAAATCCAAAAGAAAGCCAAAAACCAGGCAGATGAGCAAGAAAGAAATATACACGGATTTATAAATCATTGAATTCTACTTAAAGGGTCCCTGCAGGCTGGGGGAGTGGGGACAATCCAAGCGCTGCCACAGAGCGGTGAGGCGCCGCGGCAACTAGCTGCTGCTGTCCTTTGGGCGTGTGATTTCCATTCCTTCCATCAGGGGCTCCCACGTTTTCATAGAGATGGTGTGATACCTGCCTCATCACCCTCTCACTTTGCTCCTCACTTAACTCAAAATGTAGTCTCGTCTGCAGAGGGTGTCTAATAAAGGCGATACCTTAGCATAACAATTCATGAACAACAGGTCGAAATCCCAAATCTGGAGGGTCCCTGACACGCCCTCCTCTTCTCTCAGAAGCCCACGTGTATTTAATCAGAAAACCATAAAAGTGGCTCGGCCTGAGTCACACAATCATAAGAACATTAAGAACAGAATTCTTCACAGGTTTTTAAAATTCATAGAGTCCTTTGAATTTGCAGTCACTGAGCAGTAATCGGCTGGGGAGTAGAAGAGTCTAGAAGAGTCCAGAAGATCAGTGACAGAAAGTGCTGGGCTTTCTAGGACCTGCCATTGTGGACTAGCTCCAACCCACTGTGACTGCCGTGAAGAGCTTCTCCTGGGCTGGATGGTCTCAGCCTCTGCTGGACGAGCAGGGCTGGCAGGTGGGTGACACTTGCTCCCAGATGTGGCCCTGGAAGGAGGGATCTCACAGGGCGCCAGGCCTGTGGCATCTCAAGATGTCCCCTGTATTGTCAGGGTTCCCCCGAGACACAGAACCGATGGGATGTAGAGGTAGAGACAGATATAGATACATATACAGATATGGATACGGTTACAGACACAGATATAGATATAGACGTAGATATAGATACTATACAGATATGGATACGGTTACAGACACAGATATAGATATAGACGTAGATATAGATACTATACAGATATGGATACGGTTACAGACACAGATATAGATATAGACGTAGATATAGATACTATACAGATATGGATACGGTTACAGACACAGATATAGATATAGACGTAGATATAGATACTATACAGATATGGATACGGTTACAGACACAGATATAGATATAGACGTAGATATAGATACTATACAGATATGGATACGGTTACAGACACAGATATAGATATAGACGTAGATATAGATACTATACAGATATGGATACGGTTACAGACACAGATATAGACATAGACGTAGATATAGATACTATACAGATATGGATATGGTTACAGACACAGATATAGATATAGACGTAGATATAGATACTATACAGATATGGATACGGTTACAGATACAGATATAGATATAGATGTAGATATAGATACTATACAGATATGGATACAGTTACAGATACAGATATAGACATAGACATAGATACAGATATAGATATATATACAGTGATAGATAGTTACAGATATAAATATGGATACAGATACTGACATAGATGTAGATAGAATTACACATATAGCTATGGATACAGATATAGATAGAGTTACAGATACAGATATAGAAACAGTTACAGATATACATACAGATATAGATATAGATGTAAATATAGATACAGAGCCTGATATAGTTATAGACACAGATGTATACACATATACCTATACATTCATTATAGGAATCGGCTCAAACCATTGTGGAGGCTGAGAAGTCCCACCACCTGCCCTCTTGCAGCTGGAGACCCAGGACAGCCAGTGGTATAAGTCCCAGTGCAGGGGCAGGAGAAGACCGCTGCCCCAGCTCCAAAGGTCAGACGGAGAGCGCGAATTCTCCTTTCCGTTTCCTCTTTGTTCTATTCAGGCCCTCAGTGGATTGGATGAGCCCCTCCCAACACACATGCACACACACACGCACACACACACACTGGGGAGGGCAGCTGCTTTACTCAGTCTCTGGAAGCACCCTCACAGGTACACCCAAGATTAAGGCTTAGCCAGACAGCTGGGCACCCCGTGGCCCAGACAATTCCACACGTAAGATGAACCCTCACAGCGCCCTGGGCCCTGGGAGAGGGGCCTGAAAAGCTGACTCTATGCCAGCCTCGCCCACGGACCTGCCCTTGCTGGCACCCCACTCGTTACCCGCTGCCCAGGTCTGGGGGAAGAGATGGGCTGAAGGGGACACTGAGGATGCTCTCAGACCCCTTCCCCCCGCCACCCACCCAGGCAGGTGCACGAATAAGACCAACCCAGCACGTGTTCCCCAGAACAGAAGGAGACCCGAGGAACCTCTCCCAAATCCACAGGAAGTGGCCCTTCATGGAGACACACTCTCCCCTGGCTCTTCCAAACCCTGGTCTCAGGGTTTTGGAGCCAGACCCCGCCCTGCTGCATGGGGCAGTGAGTAGGCCCTGTGGGAGAACTGGCGGGGATAACAGGTCTGGTGGGGAAGGTGCGCGCCTGGCACACCTGGGCGGCCTGAGGTCGGAGGAGACTGCGTGTCCGGGGCTGAGCAGGTCGGCAGGGCGATAAGAGGAGCAGGACGGTGGTGCCTCCACTTAAGCCTGTTTCCATTTTCATTGATTCAGAGGTTCAGTCTGCTCACCCTGATCTTGGTTTTGTTGTTGAAACTGATATCGCTTCTGGTAATTCGGATGTTGGATCCATTTCTGATTTCACGTTTCACAGTGTTCACACCTTCTGACAGGTTCCGTCCCGTGGAGTGCTTAGGGGAGCTGAGCCCTGCGGCGAGTAAGCAAACCCTGGAACGCTCGGCGTCCTGGCTGGGGCGGCAGCACAGAGTCACGCATCCAAATCGCCATTTTAAGGGTGTACTCTGCTTCCACACTTATTTCTGGAAACACCCACAGGGTGGTATACACGTACATTTTGTACGTAAGTGCATTCATCTGCATCTTCTTGCAAGACTGACAGCGTTAGCCGCAGACAGGGCTGTGAACACACACTGGCAGGGCTTCCTGGCTGGTCCTCCCAGAGCCTCCGATCCAGATCCTGGGAACGTTCACCTGGACCTTCGACTCTGAGGCCCTCCTGTCCGCCTCTGGCTCCTGCCTCCTGAGTTCCTTCCCACCCTGAGATTTCTGTGGCCCCAGAGCATCCCTCACATCAAGCTCTTCCTCGGGGAGGGAGCCCCAGTCCCAGCCCTGCGTTTTCTGCCGGCTCGTCCGCCCAACACCTCATTTTGCTCCTCTAGAAAATCACCGGGGAGACAAATGACCCCCAGAGACGATGACTTGGGTTAGTAGAAGCAGAGTACACCCAGAACCCGGGCAAGCTAAGTGTCCAAGAGACGGACAGGCTGTGAGCAGCCCTACACCATGCCCCGAGGGCATCCTCCAGCCCCAGTGCCCCACTGCTTACCTCCCGCCGGCCTCCGTGACATCAAAAGGAAACGATGGAACACGTGACTTTCCAGCACAAGACGAGCACCTCTGACCCATCCCCCAACTTGTAATTCCCACCCTGGGTGCAGCTCCCGTCCTCCAGCCCCTTCCGGCAGAAGCGCTTCCCCAAATCTCACACTTGCTTCTTTCAAGTGGTGTCGCCTGTGAACAGCCGGGTGTCTGGGGCTCTGGGAGGGGGCATCTCCCCGGTTAGCAGAGCTGCAATCCGTGCTAGACCGACGGGGCCTGGGATCACTTCCTGCTCGACACCCACTGCCCTCCGCCGTGCGTGTCCGTGTGACACTGACCGGAGTCCCCCTGTTCCACACAGCCTGGCGTGAAGCAGGTGCTCAGTAGCTGTGCGTTGACAGTGGAAGGAAGGTCTTTCTGGATTTGATGGAGATGGCTGGGATCCCAGGTAGGCCTCCACCGGCTGCCCTCACGCCCCCTCCTCCCAGGGTCCCCTGGAGTCAGGGAGGTGCTGGCAGGGGAAAGGACAGGGCCAGCATGTGCCCACTGTACCTCTCATCTCTCCTGGGAACCCCTCGAGCTTCATCAGGGTGACTCTCCTAAAGCAGAAAAGGCTTAGGCTTCTCTACACATTTTGATTTCAGATCTGCCAGGTCTTCGTGTGCCAGACGGGGTCTAAATACAGACTCCCAGGAGGCGGTGTGCACGAGACTTGCCTGGGCAGTGCAGGCACAACTCCAGAGATGCCCGTGGAGCAAACTTGCACCATTTACAGAAACGCCAGGAGACCCCGCAGTCAGTGGCCTTCAAGGCTGACTTGGAGAAACGCAGATGACGGTTCTCATCAGCACCTCTGAGGCCCACCCAGCCCTCGAGTACACTGGAAGCTGTTTCCCGCTGACGCTGCCTTTTACCGAACATAACGTCTGAGAGGTTTGTCCTCAGATGCGGACTTCAGCTCTTTGTCTTTTTGGAATCAATGCGTGTCCGGAGTTGTGACGGTCCCGGGCTTTGTTCCCCCATCAAGCCATTTCTCCCGATGAACACAGCTCCGGGGTTTTGCGAGCAGATGGGAAGCCTCTGTTCGACCCTCTCTCTGCCTCTCGGCCCTAGAATAGCCGTCCTCAGGGCCTTCGCTGCTTCCTAGGGACAGCACTGCCCTGTCACGAATTCTCACCCTCCCGTTTTGTCAATACTCTGGTTTTGTTCTAAGCATTTGCGTTCTGGTTTCTCACAACGTAAGTTAGGGCCTCACATCGTAGCTTCCGGGACTGTCGGACTCTGGGGTGAGCTGACGTGTGCTGGGATGGCTGAGATCCACTTGCTGTTCCCACCTGGGCCGTTCCGGTTCCAAGCGCTCAGCCTCCGGCAGGCTGGGGAGGAGTGGGCCTGAGGACGGGCTCTGTCTGCAGTCCTGATGGACACACCGAGCCCAGGGAGCATCCCTGTCTTGACGGACCCACATTTCTGCCAGGAGCCGGGAGGCAGTTCATCCCTCTCTTTGTAAGGATCCCCAGAGTCAGGCGCTGTGCGCCCTCAGGAATCCCTGCCAACCCTCCCTAGCCATGTCTGATGCCCACCCTGTGGCCTAGGGGCTGCTTCAGGCCCCCGCTCTGTGTTCTTTCCCCAGGCCCCCCACATTCTCCATCACCCCTCACCCCTGCCGGTCATTCAGTATCCAACCTTTACAGAGCACTGTGTTTCCCAGAGAGCAAAGGCAGCCACCTGGTTCCAGGTGTGTGCCCGGCTCCCTGGGGGTCAGTGCCAGCAAGGAGACGCCAGCACCTGGACTCACCCAGATGACCCTCCCCAGTCCCCTGCCTCTCTCTGCTCAGGGGAACTTGGGGAAATCTCCCTCTTCCCCACCAGGAGGCCTGAGGAATTCCCAAGGGCTAAGCTTCTGTTAATGGCTTCACAGACCCACCGGCCTGGCCTGCCAGGGGTTCCCGAGGCCCCTAGTAAGCATGAAGCTAGGTGTGCAAGCCCCACTGGTAACAGCTTGCAGGCGCAGTCGTGCTAGTGACAGACGTTGTTTACCGACAGCGCGCCTGGTGGAGAGAAGCAAAGGCGATCTTGCTGAAACGTCCTTTTAATCCACTTGGATTCATGTTAACAAATGACAAGCAGTAAGAGTACAGGAGGGAGGTGGGAATCTCACGGTCTGGGAGGAGATGACCGCAGCACACTGTCCGTGTCTCCCGCCACGTGCAGTCCATGCTGGTTGTGCATTCCATGAACTGGGTGAGAAGGAAGTGGCGAGGCAGCCCACACCAGGGGGGCTCCCTCCCTCGTGGCTTCAATTTGTACAAATGATTAAGGAGGAACTGGATCCCGACCCTCCTAGATCTTAGGAGGCGGTGGGCGGGCCTGAGCGAGGCAGAAGGGGTTCCAGGTGCACCGCCTGCAGGGTGCTGGGTTCGATTCTCAGTCCGCTCCCCCGGCTTCCTGGAGAAGGACGCCCTCAGACATGCTGGCGCCGCCGGGTGCGAGCAACTGAAGAGCCTTCTGTTGTCGGTGCTGCGGCCTGTGTCTGGGGGCGCGGGGTGCAGCAGCCCCCGTGTCAGCATCGCCCCAGCCCCCAGGTCGCTGGCCGCCTGGAGGGCCAGTCGCTCTGGCGCTGCCCACAGGGAGGCCTGGGCCTCCCGCCCATCCCTTCCAGGGCTTCTCCTGTCCCTGCTGGCCTCTCCCGGGCTCTTCTCACCGATGCTCTTTCCAGGACCACCTCCTGCAGCCAGGCTTCCTCGAAGCAGCCTTTGGGAAACACCGCCGTGTCCTGAACTCGCCCGCATGATCTCCTCACTGAGCAGCCGTGGGCCCTTTCTCCCTCCAGCAAGAGTGCAGGACGGCGGAGGGAAGGTGGGCTTGGCACTCCGGCCGCCTGCATGCAAATCACCAGTCCCCGTGCCTGGCCTGTCTCTCTGTCTCTCTCCTGCGTCGCAGGTGTGCCTGTGTGAGCACCAGCGGGCCGTCGCTTGCCTGGGGCCTCACGTCACCCATGAGCAGCTGGGACACGGTGGACAAGCCCGTGAAGGCTGTGCTCCAGCTTCCGTGGGTCACAAGTGGTGACATTTTAAGGACAGCTTCTATGGGCACATCCTCCAGCGAGGAGCCTTGGCTTCAGATCCTTTCCCAGTGCTGACTGTGGTTTGGCCAGCTGCTCCCCTCAGCCCACCGAGGAGGGGAGGATGGCGAAGCTCCCCGTGTTAGGACAGCTCCCGGCCGCTGGGAAACAGCCCTTCAAGGCCGCTGGAGCTGACTGGGAGCCGACCGTCTTCGGGCACAAAGTTCCAGCCACTAGGGCGGTTTCCTCAGCTGGGGCAGCCAGTCGAAAGCACGGGGCTGTTTGTTTATCCCAGTTCACACCCGCCCTCCTGGCTCTCCACCCCCCTGCCCAGCAGATGCCCCGACCACAGCTCCCAGTTCACACCCGCCCTCCTGGCTCTCCACGCCCCCGCCCAGCAGATGCCACGACCACAGCTCCCAGTTCACACCCGCCCTCCTGGCTCTCCACCCCCCCCCCCCGCCCAGCAGATGCCCTGACCACAGCTCCCAGTTCATACCCGCCCTCCTGGCTCTCCACCCCGCCGCCCAGCAGATGCCCCGACCACAGCTCCCAGTTCACACCCGCCCTCCTGGTTCTCCACCCCCCTGCCCAGCAGATGCCCCGACCACAGCTTCCTGCCTCTGGGGAGTCGGAGTGGCTTCCCACCGAGGAGGGAGAAGCGGGTTCCTCCAAGCTGGGCTCTTGGCCTGGGCATCTCCCCATATCCTCGCCTGATGCCAAAACGTGGCTGGTAATGGGTTCACCAGCAGCTGAGCCCCGGAGGTCAGACAATTAGCCACCCTCTGACTCAAAGGTTCTTTCACCGTCTACTGAAGTGATTTTGAAGGAGTCACCTTCACTCGCATTAGGGGACTGCACGCCATCTGAGAAGGTATTCGGTGCTGAGGTTTTCCCCCGATAAGCCAAAGGGGAGGCACAGCCTGCCGCTGAGCAGCTCTGGCGTTGAGCGTCCCTACCGGGGGCAGCTGGGCAGCAGGAAGCGGCGGGCTCGGCGGACAGCGCTCGTGCTGGTACTGCCACGTGGGACTTGGAGAGTGGAAACATAAAGCCCTGGTGGGTTTCTGAGTAGAGAGAGGACAGAAAGGGCCTCAGGTTGCTGTGTCGCTCTGTCCCACACACCCGCCTGCGCACAGCGTGATCCTGAGGAAAATGCACACCGCGCTGGCTTCTCCCAAGGTCCAGAGCCTCTGGCTCCTTCCATTACTGGCACCACGCGGACTCGTGGAAACGTGGGCACCGGACTGGGAGGACACCGGAAACGGGAGGACCCCCGGACCGTCCGCCAAGCTGAGCCGGGGGCCAGCTGCCGCCTCCCTCGCAGCTCACCGTCTAGGTCCCGACTCCCTCTCCAGGTGGAAGCGCCCCGCCGCCTCGGACTGGGAGCCCCTCCCTCTCCCAGCTGGACCCCAAGCTGGGCTGGCTCTCGTCCTTCCTCCCGGACCCTGTGTTCAGCCAGGGTCTCTCGCTTTGATGGTGGATTTGCAAGGTTTTCAGTAGAAAACCTGCGATGAAACCGTGTGTTTGGATGAAGATAAAAGCATGAGGTCTTGGTTCTTCACAAATTAAGTCATTTTTCACATAATCAACTTCGTTCATTTAAAATTTGTGGGTGAAGGACCTGTGGGGTCCCTGTGGCCTGGGGTCCAGGAAGGAGGTGGTGGACAGGGCCAGTCGTGCCTCCCCCGGCCCTCCTGTGACAAGTGTTGGACGGAAGGACATGATGTCCCAGAAGACAGAGCCCGTCTGTGAAGCAGAAAGCTGCAGGAGAGCCCTGGGGCCTCTGGGTGGTCTCAGCCCTGCAGGGGACACCGTCCAGCTTTGTGTGGGCAGCTCCAGCACAACCGTGCTCCTCGTTAACCCCCGAACCCAGGCACCTTATAGCCTTGAGGCTGAGGCTGGGAAGGGTGAGTCTCCACCGCTTAGCTGAAGGTTCACAGGGCAAAAGGGAGGGTGGGAGAGAAGGTGGGAGGAAAGAAGGCCGGATGCAAGGCCGGGGACGACGGGGGGACGGAGGGTGTAGGTGAAGAAAGTGACCGCAGCTCGGCTGGAGACCCAGCGTCCGCATACCATGCCCATTGCTTTCTTACGTATAAAATACAATTGCACGTGTTTAAATTTTATACAATTCATTAAAGCAAAGCTGGTAAGTGCTTTCCGATAATTAAAATTCAGACAAGCCCATTCTCAGATCTGAGGCCATGAATAAAAGTGACACTTTGCCAATTGCATCTCGCCAGGTCGCCGTTTATCCGTAGCTGTGAACACCTCTCAGGAAACCGATTGCTCCTTTGCTGGGGAAAAACAAATGCAGGATGAGCTGATTTTATTGCTACTTACTACGCTTCACTTTAACATGGAGACTGGGGTTTCAAATGAGACAACAATTAACCCAGAGGTGGGGGAAATAAACTGTTGTTTACAAGCTGGAGGCCAGGACTTGGCTGACGTTTGCTGAGAGCTGACTCCAGGCATGGGGCGGGGGGTAGGTGCTTGTAGCTCGGCCCCTTCATCCCACAGACAGGAAGGGGAGCTATCCAGCCCCGAGGGGCTGAAGTGCTGGGGCAGGGGACCTCGCCCCAGCTGCCCCCACTCTCACTGGACACCCAACCCCACCACCTTGGCCGACGTGGTCAGAAGCGTCAGACCTTTGGTCTTCCTTGGGGCTGCGGACCCTGAGTGGGCAGCGGGACACAGCCCGTTGCGGGAGCGGTGGGCCGAGTCTCCATCCATTGTTCCCTCCACGGCGTCTTGCCGGCTGGCGCCCCGGTCCTGCATCCACTGCTTGTCACTCAGGAATGGGGCCGGGGGTCCTGCTCCAAGCTGTCCCACCTTGAGGGGGACAAGCTGTCTCCTGTGCAGCAGCTAACACGAAGCAATCAGGCCACGAAACGAGAGTGTCATCCGAAGGTGACAAGTGCTGCTGAGGGGACAGAACAGGCCCTCCTTCTGAACCGGTGGTCAAGGAAGGACTCAGAGGTAAGTGGCAACCGAGCAGAGTCCTAACAGACACGCTGGGGCGGGAAGAACGAGGGCAGAGCTTGGCCGGAGCGTTCTGGCGATGGCAATGAGGTGTCCACGCACCGGGCATAAGGTCCACTCACTGAAAGAACACTGAACCAAACATTTCTTCACACAGCTTGTAAGAAACACCTGCGTGTATCTAATACAGAGCAAGTCTTCACCCGCGGACAGAAAGGCTTTCGACGATCCATTCACTGTTAGGACGCGGGGCTCCGGGTCGCTGCTCCGTAACCCTAGAGTTAGGGGTCTGTGAACCAATTCACTGCCTGTACCCCGTACCGGGGATACTTTCCGTCCAGTGACAGAACACTGTCATGAATCCATCTTGCAAGCGGCTTGTTTAAAGCATTCTCATTGTTTGTATGGGAGCCACTTCAATTATAAGCAGTTCTCAAAGGCTTTTTCTTCCATTCATAGATACAACACTGAACTAAGAAGAGCTTCAAAGTAGCCTCTAGAAACTCAAGTATTACGGATCTGTTACGGGTCTGTTAAGCAACGCACTGGACCCATCGCGTAGTGAACTGAGTGGTGAGTGAGGCTGTGGAGGGCAGCGAGCGTGATGCAGACCGGACGAAGAGCGTCTAGAGGGAGCTGAGTGGGAGGTCGGGGAGGCCATCAGGGTCCTGGGGGTCCTGCACAGACTACACCTTTTACGCCAAGTGAGATGAGAGCCTCTGGAGGGTTCTGAGCTAAGAACTTGGCTTGAATGTGGTGTTCAAGACAGGCTTCAGGTTCTGGGAGCAGAGGTAGGAATTCAGGAGGGGGGCAAGGCCACTGGTTTGACCAGGGGCCATCAGAGGGGGTTGAGATATGCTTGGATTCCAGATGTGTGTCTAAGGCAGAGACAAAGAGGGTTGGCTGGTGGAGCAGATGTGGGGGGTGGGGGTGGGGTGGGGCACCATGGGATGTTCCAAATCTTCTTCCTGAGAACCTGGAAGGCTGGAGTAGCCGTGAGTGTGATGACTCTGTAGGGGCAGCTGGATGGCAGAAAGTGGGGGGGTCAAGACTCTGGAATTTAGTTTTCAACATGTGTTTTTGAAGGAGAAAACTCAGCAGAGACGGTAACACACCATTTAGAGAACCATCTGGCTTTGAGGGGAGGAGCTGGGCAGGACGTGCGCAGAGGGGCTTGTCAGTGTATGAGGCACTAATGCTGTGAGATGGGCCAGGTCCCGAGGGAGTGGCCGGGATGGGCAGCGAGAGTGCTGACCCCATCCCTGTTCCACACCGTCGGCAGGTGTCTGACTCCCAATCCGGAGAACCTGTGGCTTCACCACTGCTTCCCAGACCACCTGCTCCAGAGACACCTGGGCTACTGATTAACATGCAGATGCCTGAACTGATCGAACCAGGACTTTCCAGGTGAGGCCTGGGAATGTGAATTTTTTTTAAAAAGCCCCCATTCCCATCCCTTGCTGAATGCTGTGCAAATTAAAGGGAGAGGCACCTCTCTCAAGGCAGGGCAGACTGTTGAGGTAGCAACGGAGGCTGGCAGCTCCTTAGAGACCCTCCCTCTCAGGGCATCTGAGCAGCCCCCCTTTTGCCCTGAAGTTACAACCGCTCAGATCAGAAGGCGCTTTCCCACCGCTTTATCCAGCTTCTCAGAATCCCACAGGGTGGCTCAGAGGAAGCACTCCTGTCTTATCACAGGAGTAGACAAATGGGGATCTGCTAATATGGACTAGAGGGGAAGTGGGGTGAGGACCAAGCACCTGGCTCTATGGCAGGCCACGTAGAGGTCGCACACTGCAAGGACAGGATTAGCCCGTCCTGGGTGTCGGCTGGCTGTCCACTGGGGATGCAGAGGAAACACCTCATTTGAGAGGAGGTGTGTTGTTTTGGTGGGAAAGGTGAATCTGGGATGAAAGCACATTCCCTGGATTGTGACGACTTCAACCCTGAATCTCTAGCCTGAGATTCATGCCTTTGCTAACTTCTTTACTTCTGTATTACAGAAGGAATACCTGTCAGAGGAGCAAAACAATTATCTTAAGAGTTCTTTTAAAGTAACACCTTTATGGACATAAAGTTCACATACCATAAAATTCACCCACCTAAACTGTAAAGTTCAGTCTTTTTGGAACAGAGTTACGCAGCCATTACCACAATCAATTTTGAACATTTTGGTCATCCCCAAAAGAACCCTCATAGCCATTAGCAGCCATTGCCCATTTTGCCAACCACCAACGCCCCCAGACTCAGACCACTAATCTACATTCTGCCTCATCTAGACATTTCATATCAGTAGAATCATACACTATGTGGTCTTTTGTGATTGACTTCTTTCACATAGGATAAAGTTTTTAAAGTTCATTCTTGTTGTAGTGTGTTACCAATACTTCATTTCTATTTATAGCTTGAGTAAACAGCCCATTGTATGGATATACCACATCTTATTAATTTGTACAACAACTGATGGACATTTTCCCTCTACGGGGCTATTATAAATAATGCTGCTAAAAACATCTGTCTGCAAGTTTTCATTTCTCTTGAGTAGATACCCCGGAGTGGAAACGTGGGTCAGAGGGTATTACCATGCTTAACATCTTGAGGAAATTCCAGGGTTTCTTTTTGCAGAGTAGCTACATTTTACATTCTCACCAACAGGGTCTGAGGGTCCCAATTTCCCCACAACCTCACCAATGGCTGTTATTACCTGTCTTTTTGATTGTAGCCATCCTAGTGGTTTCGAAGCAGTACCTCATTGTGTTTTGATGTGCATTTCCCTGATGACTAATGGTATTAAGTATCTTTTCATGTGCTTATCGGCCACTTAGACGTCTCTTATGGGGAAATGTCTATTCAGATACTTGGCCCATTTTAATTTCTGTTGTCTTTTTATTCTTGAGTTTTAAGAATCCCTCATATTTTAGACAAAAATCTCTCATTATATATGTAAACTAGAAAATTTTCTCCCAATCTGTGGGCTGTCTTTCACTTCCTTGATGGTGTCATTTAAGCAAAAATTTTCTGTTGCCTAACCTAACCAAGGTCGTGAAAATTTGTGCTTATGTTTTCTTCTAAGAGATTTATAGTTTTGATTCTATATTTAACTATTTGTTCCATTCTGAGTTACTTTTTTTATGCTGTAAAGTAGGGGTAAATTACTTCTTTTGCACCATTTATTGAAAAGATTATTTCCCCCATTGAAATGTCTTGGCAGCCATGTCAAAATTCAGTTGACCACAGAAGTGTGGGTTACTTCTAGGTTCTAGTCTATTCATTTTATTCCATTTCATTCCATTCCACTGATCTGTATGCTTATCCTTATGTCGTACCACATTGTTCCGATTGTAGTAGCTTTATAGTAAGTTTTAAAATCAGGAAGTATGAGTCCTCCAGTTTTGTTCTTCTTTTTCAAGATTATTTGACTATTCTAAATCCCTTGAATTTCCATATGAATTTTGGGATCAGCCTATAAATTCCTATAAAAAGTCACCTGGGATTTTGTTAACAATTAAACCTGTGTATCAATTTGGGAAATATTGCCGTCTTAAGAATTTTAAGTCTTCTTATCATGATCTGGGAAGTCTTTCCATTTATTTGCATCTTTAATTTTTTCAACAATATTTTATAGTTTCAAGTATGTATTTTGAATTTCTTTTGTTAAATTTATTCCTACCTATTTTATTATTTTCATACTATTAATATTATAAAGAGTTATCTTTTTTTAATTCAATTTTAGATTGCTCACTGCAAATGTGCAGAAATACAATTTATTGTTTATATTGATCTTGTATCCTAAAATGTTGCTGAATTTGTCTATTAGTTCTAATAGCCATAATAACTTGGTGGGTTCTTTAGGATTTTTTGCATACAATATCATCATTCCTTTCCAATCTGAAGGCCTCATATTTATTTTTCTAGTCTAGTTTTCTCTAGTCTAATTGCCCTGGGTAGAACCTCTAGTACATAACTAAACAAAAGGATGAGAATGGACATTCTGTCTTGTTTCTGATCTTAGGGGAAAAGCAGCCAGTCTTTCACCATTAAGTGTAATGTTATCTGTGAGGTTCCTTGTAGGTTCCCTTTATCAGACTGAGGAAGTTCCTTTTATTCCTAGTGCATTGTGATTTTCTTTCCTTTTATCATGAAGTGTTACTGAATTTTCTTACGGGTTTTTTTCTGCATATATTAAAACCATTGTGGTTTTTGTTATTTATTTTATTGATATGGTGTATTATATTAACTTATATTTGGATATTCAAACCATCTTGCATTCCTGGGAATCCTTTTTGTATGTTGCTGGATTCAGTTTGCTGGTATTTTGCTTAGGATTTTTACATGCGTGTTCAAAAGGAATGTTGGTCTGTAGTTTTTTGTGATGTCTTTATCGTTTTGGTACCAAAGTAATACAGGCCCCCTGGAATGACTTGGGAGGTGCCCCCTCTTGTGCCTTTTAAAGGAGTCTGCGACTAATCTATATTCATCCTTGGTAGAACTGACCAAGTACTTGGTAGAACTGACCAGTGAAGCCGTCCGGCCTACCAAGTTTCCTTCTTGGTAGTTTTTTCTTTCTCCTTTTAAAAAAATTTTTAATTGTGATAAAATACACATAATGAAAGTGACCATCTTAACCATTGTTAAATGTCCAGTTTAGTAGTGTTAAGTATATTCGAATTTTTGTAAACCAAATCTACAGAACTCTTCCTCACCTTGCAAAACTGAAACTCTGAGACCTATTAAACTCCCCATTCTGCCCACCTGCCAACCACTGGCAATCTCCATTCTACATTTTGTCTCTATGAATTTGGCTACTCTAGATCCTTCATATAAGTGACTGGTTTGTTTCACTCAGCATCTTGTCCACAGGGTTCATCTATGTTGTAGCTTGTGTCAAAATTTCCTCCATTTTAAGATTGAATATTATATGGTTGGACCACATTTTGTTCATCAATTCCTCCATTAATGGACACTTGTGTTGCTTCCACCTTTCGCGTATTGTGAATAATGCTGCCATGAATATGGACATGCAGATATCCTTTTGAGATCCTGTTTTCAATTCTTTTAGGTGTATACTCAGAAGCGGAATTGCTGGATCATATGATAAATCTATTTTTTGATTTTTTGAGGAACTGTCATACTGTTTACTTGTCATTTTCTGTGTATGTGTGAATAGCTGCAATCCTAGTTAGTGTAAGGTGGCATTCCATCGTGGTTTTGATTTGTGGCTGTTTGTATATCCTCTTTGGAGAAATGTTCATTCTCCAAGCATTTTGTCCATTCTTTAATTGAGTTGTTTGCTGTTGTTGTGTTGTAGGAGTTCTTTATATATTCTGGATATTAACCCCTTATCAGATACATAATTTGTAATTTTTTCCCCCACTCTGTAGGTTGCCTTTTCTCTCTATTGATTGTGTCTTTTGATTCATGAAAGTTTAATTTCAATGTAGTTCAATTTCTCCATCTTTACTTTTGTTGACGGTTCTTTTGGTGCCATAACAAAAAGAAATCATTGCCAAATCCAATGTTATGATGTTTCCCCCTATGTTTTCTTGTAAGAGTTTTATAGTTTTAGGTCTTACCTTTAGGTCTTTGACTGATGTGGGTTAATATTTGTGTACAGTGTAAGGTGAGGGTCCGAATTCATTCCAGTTGTCTCTGCAGAATTTGTGGAAAAGACTGTCTTTTTCCATTGAGTGATCTTGACACCCCTGTCAAAAATCATTTGACTGTATATGCAGTGATTTATTTCTGGGCTCTCTATTCTATTCTTTTGGTCTGTATGTCTGTCTTTATGCCAGTGCCACACTTCATATCAGTTTTTATTACTGTAGCTTTGTACTAAGTTTTGAAATCAGGAAATGTGAGTCTTCCAGTTTATTCTTCTTCTTTTTTTTTTTTTGCGGTACACGGGCCTCTCGCTGTTGTGGCCTCTTCCGTTGCGGAGCACAGGCTCCGGACGCGCAGGCTCAGCGGCCATGGCTCATGGGCCCAGCCGCTCCACGGCATGTGGGATCTTCCGGACCGGGGCACGAACCCGTGTCCCCTGCATCGGCAGGCGGACTCTCAACCACTGAGCCACCAGGGAAGCCCCTAGTCTTCTTTTTAATGATTGTTTTGGCTATGTAGGGCCCCTTGAGATACCATTTGAATTTTAGGATGGATAGAATAGAAATTTTTCTGCAAAAACACTGTTAGGATTTTGATAGAGATTACAGTAAATCTGTAGATTTCTTTGAGTGGTAATTATTATTATTAATTGTACCTCTTTATTTGTTCTAGGTCTATTCAGGTTTTACATTTCTCCTTGAATAAATTTTAGTAGTTTGTGTCTTTCTAGGAAATTGTCCATTTTATCTACATTATCTAAATTTTTTGCATGCAGTTACTCATAGTATTCCCTGAAACTTCTATATATTTCTTCACTATCAGTAGTAATATTCCTTCTTCCATTCCTGATTTTCATAATATGAATCTCCTCTTTTTCCTGATCAATATTGTCTAAGTTTGTCAAATTTGTTGCTGCTTTTTCTACTATTTTTTATTCTCTATTTCATTACTCTCCACTCTTATTTTTACGGTTTCTTTCTTTCTGCTTGCTTTGGATTTAGTTTGCTCTTCTTTTCCAGTGTGGAAACTCAACCCTATGAGCTTGACCCAGAGCCCCAGTGATCCCCGTCGGCTGTGTCTGGGACAAAGCCTCTGCCTTCTGAGTGGGGGCCTGTGTGTCAGAATGAAGCCCCAACCTCTTGGTCACACTCACCAAGAATTTAGCCTCTGCAGCTTGGGGTTGTCAGGGTTGAGAAATGCTCCAGCCTGCCCTTTCTCATCCAGTCCCTGGTTATTGGGAGCTGGGGAGTAAAAGGCCCCATCTTCCTGGCCACAGTCATTTGGGACAGAGATTCTGTCAGGATGAGCAGGAGAGAGGCGGGGAGGGAGCAGGTCATAGCTCTCACTGTTCTTACCAAGATTTAGTAGACATTGTGAATAAATACACCTTCATTTGCTTAAAGACCTTAGGGAAATTTCCAGAGATTTTAAATTGTTTTTAAAAATAATGTTCATCAGTTTTGGTTGCCTTGCTGGGGAAGAGATTTGCAGAGCTCCTTTGCTGCCAATCTGGAGGTCTCTTCATAGTCTTTGACTATTCTTCTCATTATCAGTAAATAAGTCTAAGAACTCCTGATGAGGAGGGAATAGAGACCAGAAGTGAGGTAATTAAGGACCCGGAGCATATGAAGACCTCCTGAGGGCATAGAGCTGTTGGCCAGAAGGTTCTGGAAGGCCAGATGCCCAGCTGGGCACATGGAGATCACCTATAGCGCTGCCAGTGGGAATGCAGTGGGTAGGATGCAGATACCAAAGATTTTAGGACATGGAACGAGAACTTGTCACTGAGGCCTGATGGAAGTGGTGGCCAAGGTATTCTCACCCTGTTGTTTCTTGAGAAGCACAGGTCACACCTCATGAAGCTTCCCACGCCTGGATGGGATCAGTCCTCACATAAGCAAAAGCCACACAAGTCTTTACTGAAAGTCAAAGGAGCTGGTTAATTCTTTGAGTGTCATAATGTCAGGCTCCGGTACCAGAGGGATAGAATCACAAAAGAAGAAAAGGAGGAAAGGAAAAGGAGAAGGAGGGAGGGATCCAGGAACTCAGGGTCTCACCCCCTGACTGGAGCTCAAGAGAGCACGTGGTTGCAGAAGCAACAATAGGAAAGTGGTCTCCATAGGTCTCTAGATGCCAATGGGATGTCCCACTCTGCTTGGCTGGCTTTATTATACACAATACAGAGAGTGACAGATGGATCTGGCTCCATCACTGGTAGACGGCCACACCTTCCCTAATCTGCCTTAATGGACTCCTAGCCTCTTGAAGGAAAAGGTTGAGTCTTACAAGCCTCCATCTACCAAAATCCAAAAGGGGCTCAACCTGTAGGTGGGAGGACCACAGAGGGAGGGCGAGCCTCACCGTGGTCCGTGGAGGGATGCTGGGGGAACGCAATGGATGAGTCTTGATGGATGGAAGGCTGACACTTCAGTAGCACCAACACTGGGCAGGTTCTCTTCCTCCTGAGCAGATCCAGAGCCCACAAGGCATTCACGCTCTGCTGGAGACATATGGTGATCAGGGGACAGGTGACAGCCAAGGGATGACGGATGGGTGAACACGGTGGGAAAAGAGACGTTCCTTCCAGTCCCAACACAGGCAACTCTCTTCACACTGACTGAGTGTGAGAGGGGGTGTGCCCCAAAGTATGTTCTTCGTGAGTGTGTGTTATGATTTCTCTACTGAATGCATCTTTGTACTAACCAGCTGGCGTGTGTAACTAAGGGTTACTTGCCTCGTGCACAAGGTGTTCTCGGGAGTTCAAAGAGGAGAGGTGGTCATGCTGACGGTCGTGACCCCCCTTGATATAGTGACCTGGGTTCTATTATGGCGCAGCTTCTCAGCTGTGGCTCTGGTGACATTTGGGCTGAATCATTCTCTGTGGTGGGAGCAGCTGTCCTGTTCTTCCCAGTTCCCCACACACCAGGCATGACAACCAAAACTGTCTCTGGACATTGGCAAGCAACCTGTCATGGGAGGGGGGGTGCAATCTCCTCCAGTTGAGAACCCCTGATGATTGGAGGTGTCGTTGACACACGTCACATTTACACAGTTTCCCAACATCTGGCTCAGCGTCCGGAATATGCAGTTAATGGTTGATAGTAAATAAACTTGTGGGTGAATGAACATGAGTGGGGCAGTTGGGACCAGTTGAATAGCTCTGTCAGTTCCCAGGTTTGGCATACATTCTGGGCCTAAAATAGTAACAGTTCATACACAGGGTGTTGAAGTGGAAGGAAATACATCCCAATGTAAAGTGCTGGGCTGAGATGAAGGCATCTTCAAAGTGGAAGATACAAAGATGCTTAGATAATTCTTCACGATTCATCAACTAAATGCATCCATACAAGGGAGTCGTATTTCTTTGGAGAGAGCTGAGCTGTATGTCCCCCACCCGATGGAATGTCATCCTGAGATCCATGAGAGGGCGGTGCGAGATGACCCCCGAGGGTTTTTGTAGGAGGTTTCCTGGGTGAGCTGTATGGTGCACCCCCGGCCTCCCTCCTGCCGAGGCAAGCAGTGGGGAAGTGCCAGCGCTAACACAGAGTTTGTATGAGGGGCGCAGGGGCACAGTCCAGAGAGGATGTTTGGGAGAGTGTGCTCATACCTACCCTGGTACCGTCCCTGGAAGATGAGGGCGAATGTCCAGCTGACATAGCCCAATACGTGGGCAAGTTTCCCATGGACGGGGAAGGGCCATAGGGAAGTTGCTTGGGGTTGTCCTAGACTGTCTCCAGGAGGGGCAGGAGGATAGTTCAGAAGAGATGGGCCTCCAGGAGGCTGAGGACATGGAAAGAGTTGAACAGAGTTGTCCAGACGGGGAAACGTTTGAACATGTCAAGGGGATTACAGGAAGAGATGTCCAGCTGTGAAGAGTCACCTTGACACGTTTGTCTGTACTGATGGTGAGTATGACTGGGTCACCACCACAGTCCAGCCAAGTGGGATGCCCCTCACACCTCTTTTCCCTCCCTGCCCCTTCTCCGACCATGGGGGGTCCGCGAGGGTGGTTAGCACAACTGGGCAGGATGAGGCACTAAGCCAGGGCACAGAAAAGATAAAAATACCTCCCCCTCCTCAAGTGCACACGAGCTCTCGACCCCAAACCTCAACCATGGGATGGTAGAGTCTCAAGTTTGAATAAAGTCCAGGGCTGTGATGATTTCAGGGGGCTGGCTGTTTTAATTACTCGTCTGAGATGGTGCTTTGTGACTCAAAAAGACCATAGGACATATTATTACCAGAGGATGACCAAAGGAGTTATGAGGCTGCCCTGAGTAGTGGATCAAACTGTTAAAAAATGAAAGAGACATTGGGAAAGAACGATGCTCTGGAATACTCCCCATGTGCTTCTCTGAAATGGATGCACTTACATCAGTTATGTGGCAGTCACTGTTTTTAGATCTTTTAATGGCTTATAACACTCCACCCTCACAAATACCCTAGGATATGGGTAGTAAGATCACTTTTTATAGTGAAGAGGGGTTAAGCCACCTGCCCAAATTCACACAGCTAACAAGTGGTGGAGCCTGGATTTGGGTCAAGAAATCCAAGGCCAGTGTCTTTGGCTGCTGGAGTAGAGGGGGCTGCTCACCAATCACAGAGGGATGAGACTCAGGGCACCAGCCGAGGGGCTCCTTGCAGATGGATGGTGTATGCATGACTATACAGCCAACTGTGAGGAAACCTGGGATGAGGGAGAAACGAGAAGGGGTGATGCTTTCCTAGTGTCCACGAAGGAGATCATGAGACGGTTACAAGGCAGGAATGGGAAACCTGATTACATGATGCCCTTGGCCAGTTCTCATCAGCTTTCTGTGTACAAAGGTTGAGGTGACCGTAGCTGGACCTTCTCCACCCCCAGACCACCCTACAGCACCCGTCAGGCTCTCCACTGCCATGGCTTGTTGAGGGCGGTCAGATAGAGCCTGAATCTATGCTGTTTTATCTTTGATTTCTGTCGGTGTCTATCTGAAAGCCACGTTCTTCCTTAGCAAGTGTTATTTAATGGGGTTTCTGCCCATAGCCCTAAACCAAGAGTGTTACTGTTACCGTTTCCAACGATGAATCAGGGGCACACCAAAATCAGCCTCTGCTCCCTCCACCATGCGTGGAAACTGCTGACTGGTTGCTGGGGAGGCCACTTAACTCTCGCCCTCCCCTCCCCAACCCACCCTGTAAGGTCCGTCAGCTCCCTTCCAGGCTCCGACGGTAAAGCTGGAGCTCCTTGGGTTGGACTCCCAGGGAGCAGGAGATGCCAGGCTTTGGAATGTCCCCTCCCCATCTGTAACCTGAAGTTGATCCTTCAGAACAGGGTCCAGCTGCAAGAGGCCTTTGGTCTCCTGGACATTGAGCTTGGTTCTAGGGGGTCAACAGCATGAACTCTGGAGTCAGAGGGTCAGGGTTGGAACCCAGTTTGCACTTGTTAGGTCTTGGTCTTGGGCAAGTTCCCTCACCTTGCACCTCAGTTTCCTTGTCTATAAAATGAGGTCTATTGCACCTCCTTCCCTGGGTTCTCGTAAGAACTGAATGGGTGAATACGTGAGAAGCCTCACAACGATGCCGCACCAGGTGCTGCATGTGTCTGATTATTAACAGTTACCATGTTTACACGGGAGCACCCTTACATTGTTTGTTAGAGTCACAGATTTTTCTCTTATTTCACGCCATCTTAGAGTGTTGAGGGAAGGAAAATATTCTTTCAATTGGTCTGTTGAGATGTAGTATGATTTCCTCCCAGGATCTGTGTTAAATTAAAAATTAAACATGGATATTGACTGACATAAATTAAAGGCCATGCCAAATGTTCTGCACGAGCTTTATTCTTGCTCTTTACTAAATCCGTTCAAGCACTGGACCGACAAAGTGCCAGGCACTGTGCAGGGGCTTGAGGATGACAGCGATTAAGACCCAGCCCTGCGCCCCCACCTCAGGTCCTAGATCCCTAGGGAAGCAGAAATCTCAATCTACTGACAACAGTTCAGTGTGAGAGAAACTGTAGCAGAGACACTCAGGTACATCCTTGTGAGTCTTCTCAGAAACCACAAGTTGTCTGAGGTTAAGGAAATGTCGACAACATCCTACTGCATTAAACTATATGTAATATATGGCATTGAAATATCACGATTTAATTATCCTTCAGGACAATGTCTTGAAAGTTCCTGCTTCTCTGTTGATTCTAGGAAAGTATGAGTGGAAATGCATCAGATTTGGGATGAGAGTCATTGAGCAGAAGGTAACAAATTACCTTCCCAATGAGGGAGCAAGGCCCCCCAGTCAGCAGGCACACCTTCTCCCCACACACGTGCTCCGGGGGCCACAAGACAGTCACTGGCATGCAGCCCAGAAAAGCTCAGCTCCTTTCAAATGGCTTGGAGCAAATGAGCATGTAAGATGCTGCAATATTCTAGTAATTTATTAATGATATCACATAGCAGGTGTTGGCAGCATTTCTGTGTGGGGTTTTCTTTTTTTTTTTTTTTTTTACAAGAGTAGAACTTGTTTCCTTCCAAAATTTATAAGGTTAAAATAAAAATAGGAGAGGAAATTACTCCTGGGAAGAAGCAAACCTGCCTTCCCAAACAAGGGAATTTTCTAGAGGTAAACATATGATAGAAGAAAACGGGGCTCTTTCTTCTCTGGAAAAGTCAACCTGGCACAGGAATGGTCTGTGCAGGAGTGAGGGGGCAACCCCTGTCTGGCAAAGCCTGTGGTTCATTTCACAGCTCTGTGCTGAGTGCCTGCTACGTGTGGGGTGCTGTCCTGGCGGCCCCATTGTGAAAGGGGTATATCCTTATCCATCGAAGATATGCTAAGAATAGGGCAAATGATTACCTACCATGCTTAGAGTGAGGCAAGAATAGTTTTGTCCATTTTTGGGTTTTGTCCATTAATTGATTTGATCCTCATTCTCATGGGATCATGTCTCGTCACTGAGAGGAAACTGGATCACAGAGCATCATGTAACTGCCCCAGGCCAGGGTCTCACTGCTGGGAGTGGTGGACCCCAGACTCGAACTCAGATGTCTACGGGGAAACTCAGAGAGGGGCTCAGATGTGGTCAGCTCCTGAAGGTGCCGTGCCTGGGGAGGTGAGGTCACGGCAAGACTTGGAAGGGTGTGGGGTTGAACTGAAGGCTAAGCCAGAGGCGCCTGGAAGGTGAGTGATGGACTGATGGTGAATAACGGGGCAGGAATCCACGAGAGCTTTCCAAATAGATGGACGAGGGTGTCCCTGCCCAAACATCTGCACCACGGGCTCTGCCTGGGATTCTGTTCACCACCTGCCCTGCTTGCTGTGTCTTCAGCACCTGGGACAGTTCCCGACACAGCAGGGCTTCCCGGGCCATTTGCTGACTGTTCCCAGGAGGTGGAAGCAGTCAGGATTCCGTTTGCCTTCACAACAATCTCTCCCATGACCCTTAGTCCCCTCAATTGTTACAACAGCTCTGAGAAACAAACGGTGTTCCCCATTCAACACATAATTACACACATCATTTTATTAACACAACTTTATTTTGTAAATCTCTCTAGATGAGCCATTTTCTATAAAAAGCAACAGAGGAGAACACACATGGTAAGCATTTAAGAGACACAAGTTTGGGGCATGCACGTTGTTTTCTATTACAAGTTTGGAAAAGTTAAAACAGAATCTTAAATGAAATCTGTACCCATAGTTTTTGCTGCCTGGGATGGGGTCGATGTTCCCTGCCTGTGCCGTGTCCCTGTCAGCCATCTGGTATCTGCCGTCTGGATGTGGAAAAAGGAAGAGGAGGAAGAAGTTTGGGATCTGAGGTGGACATGGGGGGCAAATGGGAGGGGAGGGAGCAGCGCTGATGACAGAGGCAGAGAGCATCACGGGGTCAGGGTTTGAGCTCTCACTCTCAGGGTATTTTTTATATTCTTCCCTCAGTCACAATTCCAGAATTGGGACACGCCTCATCTCAGGTTGCCTTGGCCTGCTGTGGCTTGAAGCAGGGTTTCGGTTCCCGGCCAGAGATTGAAGTCAGGCAGTGGCTGTGAGGGCGCTGAAATCCTAACCACTAGACCACCAGGGACCAGTGGCCAGTGACAAGGCCTTGGGCCTTTGGCTTTGCAGAAACACGTTCCCACAAAGATGGGAAATAGTGAAAAAACTAAGGTGTTTATTAGCAGGAAAAATAGTACATGTGGATAGACACACGGGCAGACTCAGAGAGAGAGTCACGCCCTCGTGGTGGTTTGAGTCACTTACATGGGGCATTTCTCCCAGGTTTCCTCTGGCCAATCATTTTGCTTTGCTTAGTTCTGAGTTCATATTTGGTTTATCTCAGGATCCTCCTATGCGTGCGTGCACATCTCTTAGCCAAGATGAATTCTAGTGAAGAGGGCTATGGGTAGGCTGACATCAGTCCCTTTTTGGCCTCCAAGGAGCCTTTCTGTGCATGTACAGGCAGGCAGGTCTCCTTGACCTCGAGAATCAGGAATATGTGGGCTCTTATCCGGGCAGGGTTCAGCTTGTCCACAGGAGACAAACTCCAGCAGTTCAGCCTGGAGCCATTTACCTCCTGCCTCAGGCCCTTTGGGGTGGCTGATGGGCCCCCTAGAGGGTCCAGACCACTGAGAAACGGTCACACCCAAGTCTGCAGAGCAGAGATCTCAGTGTCAAGATCACTGGATATCAGGATCTAGACCCACACCAGAGCCCAGGGCAGAACTCAGCTACTATAGGAAAAGCAAGGGATCTGGGCATCTGGAATGGATGCAGGACTTCCTGGGTGCCCTAGACAGTGGCTGTCACCCACCTGTCTGGTCATTCCCTCTTGGGGCTGCTCATGCAAAGAAAGGCCTGGAATAGCTCCGTCTTCTCTCTTAAAGCTGATTACAGCCTCAAACTGCAGCCATGATGCTTACCAGATGCTTTTTTTTTTTTTTTTTTTTGCGGTACGCGGGCCTCTCACTGCTGTGGCCTCTCCCGTTGTGGATTACAGGCTCCAGACGCGCAGGCTCAGCGGCCATGGCTCACGGGCCCAGCTGCTCCGCGGCATGTGGGATCTTCCCGGACCGGGGCACGAACCTGTGTCCCCTGCATCGGCAGGCGGACTCTCAACCACTGCGCCACCAGGGAAGCCCAGATGCTTTTTCTAAGTAGGACAGCTTTGAACAAGGGCCCCTAAATCCCTGGTATCCCCAGATTTGCTCCACGTTGTCCAGCATCTTCAGTTATGGCCCCAAGAAGCCAGCAAGCCTGGCTCTGCAGCCTTGAGGTTCTGGGAACTGACAGACAATTTTGGTTACCAGGCAACCACTGATTTTTCATAACCAACAAGTACAATGCCACACATGATAAATTTATCAGATAATAATGCAGCTTCCCCACATCACCACACACTGATCAAACCCCAAAGAGCTGTTTTGCAAAGGACTTGGGAGCTTGAATTAAGCAAGACCCAAGAGACACAGCTTGAGAGGAAAAATGTCTGGGGAGGGGATGGAGGCTGTCCTGAAAGCATCCAGCTGCTGCTGTCTGGGTCCAGTCACTGAGACGCTGCAGGGCAGGGCTCCATCCAGGGCCAGTGTCAGCTGGCCAGAGACCTGAGAGCACCAGGTATCGAAACGTCTCCTGGTCAGCCTCTGACTGGGGCTCTGCTTTTGTGAGAGGCGGTCTGTCACGAGAACCTCTTCTCTCCCTCTTGCCCTCGGGAGAAGAAAGATCACAGAACCCTTGAGGGGTATGGTCTCCTCAAGTCGGGGAGAACCGCAGTTCACGACGTTCACGCTGAATTACTTGGGGGACCAGTGAGTCCCCTTGACCTCTGGCAGCCATACTGAGAGCTCTTCAGCTGGAGGCTGAGGAATTGGCCTGTGGTGCCTCTGAACAGAGTCTGAGCATCAGCTCATCTGGGGACAGAAGGGGACCACTGTGGACGGCATCCTGATTGCAGCATCGTGACCGCACAGCTGGGCCACTCTCTGGAGCTGCCACCTGTGCGTGGGTGTCCGTGGGGCCCAGTCGACACGTGAAGGACTGTGGAGCAGAAAGAGAAGCGCTTCCCCCAGGAGGAGGGGATGCCGCCTGCCAGGACCTGCGCCTTCTCTCCAAGCATAATGGCCACTGGCAGCCTGCTCTGCGCCCCTCTCCACCTGAATCACGGAGTGTGCCCTAGCTGTTCCCAAACAGCCAGAGGATGCTGGGACTCCTTGCTATTTATAACCTCTGTTAACATTTACACTGTCTGCCCCTGGGAATTCCAGGACTGCTTTTGGTAAATTCCTTCTGGAGAGAAGATGGGGCGGTGGAGTGAAGTGAAAACACCTCGGTTACCGTAAACACTCAAAGCATCATCGATACCGAAACCTTTTGAGAATGTTGTCTGTTTCTCATAAGGCCTTTCCGCATTAACTCTGGCATGGTGGTACACCCCCATCTCTCTTAGAGAGAGCTGTCCTAGAACTACTCAGCCAATACGAGCTGGGCGTCTCCACATAGAGAAATGGGTGTTGGCAGATGGTGTGGGTTAATGGAGGTGCCGCCCGCCAAGGTGCGTGGGTCCAGCACCTGCCGCAGAGCCGCGGACCCTCACAGACCCTTAGCAGTGGGAGGTGGGAGGCGACGTGCTTCCTGAGGACACAAGGGGTGAGAACCTTTGCTGAAGCTTGGGAGCTACCTTTGTGACATTTGGCCCCACAAGGGGATGATGGGTTCCATTCAGCAGGCATTTATGGAGCCCCTCCTGTGAGCAGGTGCTGTGAGAGGTGATGGTGGGGCTCCCAGGTAAATCAGCACCTGGTCCTCCCTGGCTGTCTCAGTCAGCCCAGGCTGTGTAACAAACAGCACAGGCTGGGAGCTTCAACAACAGACATTTATTGTCTCACATTCTGGAGGTCAGAGATTAAGATGCTGGCAGAGCTGGTTCCTCCCGAGGCCTCTCTCCCGGGTATGTAGACGGTTGTCTTCTCCCCGTGTCCCCGTCCCTCTGTGTGTGTGTCCTGACCTCCTCTTCCAGTAAGGACACCAGTCATGTTGGATCACGGCCCATCCTAGTGACCTCACTGACCTTGATTACCTCTGTAAAGACTCCCTCTCCTAATACAGTCACACTCTGAGGTCCTCGGGTTATGACTTTGGCATATGAATTTGGGGGCACACAGCTCAGTCCTCAGCTCTGGGCCATGGGCCTCCCTTTACCCTGCCTTGTCATTCCTGGGAGGGCCTCCATGGCCGCACCCGCGAGCCATCCCACCTGGCTGCTCAGCTCCTCCATGCCTCTCTTGCTCTCTTATCCAATGGCCTCCCATCTGCTCTGCTTCAGCTGCTGACCCCTTCCGCCCTGGCGTCCCCAGCCTGCACGGAGAACCCCTGCGTCCTGCTCTATACACTGAGCTGTGACCTCACACACACGTGTTGAGGTCCCACCCCCACTGTGACTGCATCTGGAGCTGGGACTTCACAAGGTTTCGTTCCTGAGCACAGCTGAGAAAAATACCTGGAAGGTGCTCTGTGTCATGTTATGGGGCGACCTCGGGACGCACACAACTCTCCTGGCACTGACCTTCAAGGTGCGTCCGCGGAAACAAGCGAGAAGGACGGGGGTCCCGGGCACGGCCCCTCACGCCCCATAGTCTTTCCAAATCTGGGTAAAGTTATCACATCATCCTAAAGTTAAGCTCATCTCCAACAGTGCTGCGTGGCTTGTTTTAGGCCAAACGAAAGTCACTTTGGGAAGTTTGCTTTGACAGCTGGTGGAATAATGTGGAGATCAATACGCAAAGCCGGCTCACCGGCAGCGCTGGGGTGACCGGCCTCACCAGCGGTCAATAGCACATAATTAAGATAATAAAACGTGAGCACCGGCAGGGGCCTCTGAGGTCAGCCGGACCGACCCCTTCATTGAGCGGATGAGGAAATTGAGTCCCGACGAGGGGCAGTGGCCTGGCCAAGGTCGCCCGGCGGTGTCTGCACACCGAGGCGCGCATCCCTCCCACACCCTGTTCCCCGCGTCCGACCGGCCCCATCCGCCCGGGAGTCCTTGAGGCCCTGTTGTTACTGCACATCCTTGTTGAGTGATTGATTCACGACTGAATGCAGTTCCCAGCGGCACCAGATTTATAGCCCCAGACAGACTTGTGCAGAGTGGCCCTCCTTCTCCGCAAGCTGGGGCGTGAGGACCCTCGGCGGTGACCTGAGGGAAACCCAGAGCCACACAGACCCCGTGCTGGAAATACTGCAGGAAGTGGAGTGGGTGTTTTTTCCATTCGCAAACACTCTGGGTTTATCGCTCCATCTGCCCCAGGCGTCCACAGCGTAAGGATCATTTTGGAGCCATAAAGACGTCAGGCTCATCAGCGTCAACTCTCTGAAGCCAGCTGGCTTGGAGCAGAGCTGGGTGTGCCTAGAACCAGACATACCGCGGGTGTGTGCATTTAATCCATCATAAACAAGGCCTCCAGAGCTTAATCACCTGCTCTTCCCTTTGACACCAGAGCAGGCTGAATGGAATATCGTTGCTTTTGTTCGGGGAGATAGCAAAGGCTGAAGCAACTGCCAGTAGCTGATAATGATTCCAATTGTGCTCTTGTGAAATGGAAATGGTTGGGAAAATAAAGGAGGCAGTGGGAGAGGGCAGCTGGAGCAGAGAGGGGATTCTCCCACCCTGCACCTCGGGAGGATGGCCAGGGGTAAACAAAAGGCACACCGAGAAGGGGCCCCTTTGGAGTGTAAACTGAGCTGATTTTCAGACGCGCCTGAAATGCACAGAGTACAGTGGGCTCCACCCCCTGGGAATTGCTGGCTCCTCTCCCCACTGGATGACACTGTCTGATCAAATTTTATCGCAGTGACAACCAACAGAGGCTTGTAAGACCTGTAGCACAAAATGATTTATGACCTCAGATGAAACCCCCTCCCTCCCTCCCTCAGCATTCTGAGAAGCCTCCCTGCTGGAGACTGTAGTGAGGCTCCCCAGCGACCCTGTGGCAGAGGCGGCATCCGGGTTCAGCAAGACCTGGGCCGTAGGTGGAAAAGGTGACCCGGGGGCCCAGCAGGTGCCCGCAGGTGCCGAGGTGCTGTCACCACGGGGGGCTTCAGCACCTGCTCCCCCAGCGCACTTAAACCTGGCCCTCTGGGGTAGGTCTTAGGTATCTTTGCTTTCTTAGGGGTCCCTGGTTAATTCTAATAGAGCTTATGCAGACCAGATGAAGAACAAATTATATAAATAGGAAAAAAAACAAAAACAAAACCACGATGGCAGCAGGGGGAGGACTTTCCCTGCATCACTTGTCAGGAGGGGATTGGGGGGAAGTCTGAAGACCTGAGCCCACCCCTCAGTGTTTAATTCTCCATCTGAGGATGGGGCCGGCATGTCTCTGAGCCCCACCCGGGTGCCCCGTGTGGCCGTGCGGGAGAGACGGCTCAGACAGAGCTGGCAGGAGTCATGTGGTTGGCGGGTGCGTCGTGCAGGAATCCAGGAACCCCTGTGTGTGTGTGGGCGAGTTTCTCTGGGTCTGAGAGCCGAACGTTTATGTAATGCTGCTGGATGTCACCCCGCTGCCCTCCAAGCTTCACCAGCGCCAGAGATTTTCTCTCTCTGTAACTTCCGAAAGCAGGGACAGATGTGTGTTTGCATGAGAACAGACGAGGACTGCCTAGACCATTACCTAAAACTGCAAAGACACGTCCACGCAGGCATCATCAGACTCCATCCTGGGGCTGGGAAGACGCCAAGGGGGTCTCCTGGGGGCCTCTGGTCCCATGCGTCTCCCACCTGTCCGAGTTCTAGCCCCTGAGGTGGCTGCACGCCCAGCTGGGCACCTCCGGCCTCAGTGGCCCAGTCCCCCCTTTGTCACCTGGGGTTCTGTAGGAGGACAGGATGGAGGAGGGAGCATGGAGCTATAAACAGCGACTGGCCCGCTGGTTCTGCATCCCCAGGTTCTGTGCCTAGAACATCGGCGTCACCTGGCCCTGGGCTCCCTCCTACTGCTGTGCCTCTGTGACTCACAGGGGCCCTGGCGACCTTCCCCTCACTCTGGGGGCAGGGGGAGGAGCGAGCTGCCTCAGTTCAGGGCTGCGAGACCAAAGCACTGCAGACTGGAGGCCTGTAAGCAGCAGACGTTTATTTCCCGCAGTTCTGGGGCTGGATGTCCCGGACCAGGTGCCGGCACGTTGGGTTCTGGCGAGAGCCCTCTTCTGGGCTGCAGACAGCTGTCGTCTCGTGTCCTCACACGGGAGAGCTCTCTGGGTCCCTTTTATAAGGATACTAATGCCACCCGTGAGACCCCACCTCCAAACACCCTCGCGTCAGGGATAGGACTTCAACACAGGGATTTGGGGGCAGAAACGTGCACCCACAGCCTGGCGAGCATCCCAGGGCGGCGGCAGCAGCAGGTGTGGGATGTCTTGCCGCCAGGTAGCCTGGAGGAGTACCTGGGGGAACTCCTTGTGGGCAGGGCTCGGAGTCCGGCTTACGGAAGGCCCTGCAGCCCTTCGCCGTTTATATGCTGAAGGTTATTTGTGATCGATTTTGTGATCCTATTAGTACAGGACCAAGTAGACCTCGAGCAAACACTATGAAAAGGAAAACAAGGATCATTGCGCACTGGTAGGAGACAGAATCTGTAAAATTAAAAAAACATTTACAAGACACGTCAACAAACATCAAAACACACAGAACAACTGTAGATGCCACTTGGAAAGACGACTGTGAAGGAAACTGCGGTGTAATAAAAACCGTGGCACCTGAGCGTGACGGTGGAGTGGAAGTAAACGCTTATGGCACGGCGCGTGGGCGATTCTCTAACACGTGCCGCTGCACGTGTGAGAGTCCGGTTTACGTGCAGACACACGCAGACACAGGCTCCCACCCGTGGCCAGAGCAGGCGGCTGGTCAAACGTTGACAGACACTCACAAAAGCGCAGACCAGGCCACAGAGAAAACACAGGAGTCACCAAACACACTCATCCCTGTATCTGTTATGCAGTAAAATGAACCCAGGACTCAGTAACAGCCTCAACGAGAGCAGATGGACCGAACTCTGGTCTCTGGAGCCAGAAACACCGGAGATGCTGGCTCACGTCGCTGGCCGAAGAGATATCGTTGTTGTCACTTTTGTGTAGTACAGAGTCCCACCGTTCTGAAGAGTTATCCTAACGACACTCAAAGCATCACACTTGACTGAAACGATGCTTCCTGTGCATTCACAGCCTTAAAATAAAACAACATGAACGTTCCTTGAACTGAGGAAGTTAGAAAAATAATGGAAAATCTTGAAAAATCCACAAGGAATTATTATTAGGGCAAAATGAGAGTAGAAGATGAAATACATGAATTAGAACTTTATACACTTTATAAACATTTGTTGTGCTGTGTACTTCAGAAATTAAAAATTTTAAATTCCTAGGAATTCTAACCAGAAAGGGAACTAAAACATGAGTACAAATGTAGATGAGGGTCAAATCTGTACATTTAAATGGTTTACAATTGTAAAAGTAAACTGAGAAATAGGAAAACACATCTTTGATAAGTGGATGTGATTTCGGACAACACAAGTTATCACGTTGATTCTCAGAGGTGGGAGCCCCAGGGCTCTGAGTGCCCACCTCCCAGGGCTCAGGGGAGAGGGCTGAACAAGGAGCTTCTCTCCTGGGGGCGCCTGTGTGCAAGTTCTCGAGGAGGGAAAATGCCTTGTTAACATTGCCGGCTGGAGGACGGGCAAGCCGGTGCCCAACGCGTGGACAGTCGATAGCTATTTGTTGGATTGAATGAATGAATAAAAGGATGAGTGAATGAACTGTGTTTGGCCGGGGCACAGAGGGCTAGGAGGATCCTGAGCATTGCAGCTCATGGACAGCTTTGATCTGACGTACATAGAGGGTGGCCAGTCGAAGCCCACCTCTCTTCCCATCCCATGACAAGGGCTCCCCCTTTTCCATGACCGTACCAACCTGACACCCGTGAGGAACAGCAGAGACTGTGCAGGAAAAGACATTGAACGTTGGATGCCAAGGCTGGGAAGGCAGAGACCTGGGTGGCTCGTTTCTACAGGGAGGGGCTCTGGGCATGGAGGGAGGGTGGGGATGCAGACGTCCACATGCATCTCAAAGGGGCCCCTCAGTTCCCCATGTCCACGTCCCCCGGCTGCGGGACGCTTCCTGCAGGGAGGGCTCACTTCCTGGGTCCTCCCACCCTCCTCCTCCGTGTCTCATGGGAATCCTGTTCCTTTGGGCTCCCATCCCAAGTGTGCATCGTTTCCGATGCTACATTTGCACCTGGACACTCGCTGCTTTTTTGTAATTACTAGTGAATTACTACTCCCCCCAAAATAAAATTGTTAGCTCCTTGAAGGCAAATGACCTTGTCTGTAGTTTTTAGGGTTTCACCTCCAGGGTCTATACTGCTTATGTAAACATCTGTCCCTTGTGGAAGGAAAGAAGAAAGGAAGGAAAGGAGAGAGGGATCTTCTCCCGCCCTGGCTCTGGCCCAAGGTCAGCCCAGTGATACCCCCAGTTGGCCATGATGTTCCCTGAACCCCAGCCCTGGAGGGGGGTCCCGAGCCCCCACCACCAGGAGGCACTTTGGAGACGCCCAGAGCTAATGCTGACGTGTGGCTGGCCACCCAGGTTTCCCCGTAAGTGCCTGTGTGTGTCTGGAAGGGTGTACTCGGAAGGCCCTGCCGTGATGGAAGTATTCTTTTCTTTTCTGGAATGCTGTTAGCTGGTGCGTATTGAGCGAATCATTATTGAGAGTAGAGGCTTCTTGGATGAGCGCCCTCCCTGCTCAGGTATAAACACCTGGTGGCCAGGTAGGCGTGTGGTAACCCCTCAGGTGGGCAGACAGCAGTGAAACCCGCCATCCCATGGAGGTCTCTCCAAGTTCATCTCAGCACCACTTTCGCCCAAGGTCGATCCCTGCCACCGCCTGTGGATGACGTGTGTTCCTGACAGCCCCTGGGGTCAGGGCCTGCGTCTCTCCTCCTTTTCTCCTGGTCACTCAGAAGACAAGCCTCCTGAAACCCACCAGCCACGAAGTGGAGCCGTGGCCACTGCTCCATTTGCTCCATCCGTGGAACAAACCGTCAGCCTGTGGAACCCACGTCAGCCTGGGGCCGCCGCCCGCCACACTCTAGCTGGGATCGTGCTTCCCCCGGGAGCAAAGCGCAGCCCTTCGCCTGTCCTGCCTGTGACATACGCAGGGCTACAGGTCCATGCTCACGTGGGCTGCATTTTCCCAGTGTGTTATCTCTGTTTCAGCCCCTCAGAGAGCATCTTCTCTGGGCGAGGGCTGGACAAAGAAGCTGAGTCAGGGAGATAAACAAGAGACCGCCTCCCCTCATCTGTCTTTGTTTTGTGCTTTTATTTAAGGATAAAGAAATGGTCTAATACAGGATTGAAAACGGAGCGGCAGGCCAAGCACACGATTCCGCACAGGATGAGAGCAGCCATCAGAGGAAGTGGAGCTGGACAGACCGGTCTGCAGCCCTAAAGGCTGCTCAAAGCCCTTGTGTCCCTGCGGGTGGGGGAGTGCAGCTTCTCTAGGGTCCTTGCCTCCTGGATAAACGTGCCTACGTCTCTGGCGGCTCATCGGCCTCTCCGAACCCGGTCGCCTACCCCGCGCCCCTCCCATTCCAAGGAGACCAGCTCCAGCTCCCCCTGGAGCCCCAGCCCCGGAGCCCCGTGGCCAGGCTCACCCTGACCGTGTCTGACCGTGCAGAGGAGGACGTTTTCCTCTGAGGCCTTGGGCCGGGGTAGGGCCAGCAGCACAGGCAGAGACTTAGAGGGAAGAGTAGCAAGGATGTGCCCAGAACAAGTTTCAAAACACAGAACTAAATCAAAATCAAATCCAAATCCAGTTTGATGGGAGGAGGTACGTGCTGTGCACAGACACCGGTCCCTCTGGGAGCAGGGTGGCCGCCACAGGTGAGGGAGGGGCCTGTCTCCTGTGCCCCTCCTGGAGCTCCGGCCCCCAGGATGGCAATTTCAGTCACTCCTGTGACCCCTGCCCGGGGTTCTGTGTGCCTCCATGGCCCTCCCAGTCAAGCATCCATGAAGTGATTGGTTCCGATCAGAACCAATGATGTGAAGTGTCGTTCGGAGCCATTTCCCCAGAGGTCACCGGCCGAGTACCCAAGACTCTGCCCACCTGCCCTGCTCTCCCCTCGACCCCCCCGCCCCCCAAGAGGCACAACCCGCCTCCCTCACCCCTGGGTCCAGAGCCATTTCTGGGGCCCTCGCAGTGTGTTTCCTTTGCTTGGAAGAATGGACTCGGTCTGGATGCCTCTCTGCTGCTTGGCGCCCTGGCTGCGTGGTCCCTCCTGTGCTCACGGCGTGCGTGCACGGCCATAATGCAGCACCTCTGTCGGGACAGGACAGCTCCGTCTATCTCCCTCCAGCGGTGGTACCTCTCAGCTCCGGTCGCTCAGGTGAAGGAGGGGCTGGGAGGTGTCCCCTCGTCTGTGCTGTCCCCCTTGTCCGGTTTGTGGGGGCTCAGAAGCCTGGCCTCTGCAGAGGCCCTCCCGCCAGAGAGCTGGACACTCGGTCCCTCTGTGTCCCTGGCATGTCCTCCTAGGAGAGGGCAAGCAGCCGCCTCGACTGCCCCTCCCCGACGTCCAGGGACCTTTAGGAAAGGTGGGGTCTGTGGGCACTTGGGCTGCCGCTGGCCTGCAGGGCATGGGCTAGTGCCCGGTCAGTCCAGGGCAGGGGTGCTGAGGAGGGGCCCCCGAGGAAATAGACTTGGATAAAGTAGGGGGTAGTGCTGGAGTCATCACAGGACAGGGGGGCTGGGTGCAGACCACCGGGGGGTCTGGTGAGGCTCAGCTGGGCGCCTGAGAGCCCTGGAGAGGACTCAGCCCTGCCCCGGTCAGGGGCACCGCATGGTGAGTGTCTCGCTTACGCCCAGGAAGGATTTCCCCTGCCCACCACCAGCTCTTTATTAGAATGTCGAGCGCACAGAGCAGCTGAAGCGACGTTCCTCGTCCAGGCTTCTTCCTGAGGCTGGGGTGAAGCACGACCTGGTCAGTGACGGCATCCGCTTCCCAGGGCGCCTGAGCCCTCGTCCCAGGAGACGGGGCTGAGGGTGAGGACCCGAGGACGTGAGCACACTGCCCCGCAAACAGGAGAAGGGCTGGCACGGGAGGAGGCTTCAGGGCTGGAGCGTCCACCATCCGAGGAAAGTTAGGCTCCAAGTGCTGGGTCGCCTTGAGCCCCCAGAGAAGGCGTCCTGGCAAGAATACTTTGCATCAACGTGAGAGAAAAAATATGAATTTACAGAAAACCGGTCAAATGTTTTGCACGGAGAGTGCGGTGCAAACGCTGTCCAGATGGGCACTGGGCGGGAAGCTGTGGCTCAGGAGGGAAACAGGACAGCGGGGCCACGGCTGTCCCCGGCGCCTCATCTGATCCAGGCCACGGGGATTCCAGGGGCCGGACGTGTTAACAAGGCAAAGTGGCCACAGCCACCCGGTTCCCGGAAGGCCGGGCAAAGCAGGCCATCAGCACGGAGATGGCCCGAGCACCTGCGACCAGCCAGGTGGCCTCTCGCTGGACTCCGCACATCACCTCTTGTGTCTGCAGCTGCAGGACACCCGGCCTCTGGCGAATGAGCTAATGCTGCTGCTTATAATGTCTCCTGATAACCGAGCACGGCGCCAGGGGACGCGTGGACTACACGCCAGGGGCTGAGCTGGGCGGAGGCGGGGAGGGAGCCCGGCACGGCAGCCCCAGCTCTGCTCTCTGTGGGGCGCCTGTTAGTAAGCGGTCCTGTGGCTCGCCAGCAGGTCAGACCCGGCAGCATCAGTGCCGCGCCCCAGCTCTGCCTTCCCAGCCCTGACAGTTTGGTTTGATTTACTCCTTTTTAAATCAAAGAAAAGGAGCACATCTACGCTCCGGATGGTGGGTCTATACGGTCCAGCTCTAGAGGTGGGGTCATCACTCCCTTGCCCACCCTCCCTGGCTACCTGTCTGGAGGCCTGTTTGCCCCTCACTCTGCTCAGCGCACAAAGGGGCCACCCCAGCCGCGTTTGTCTTCGTGGCTCCCGTGTCCCCATAATGTCATAGGGTGGAGCCCTGGTACCAATGTGACGGTGTCAGGAGACCAGGCCTCTGGAGGTGATCAGGTTAGACGAGGCGGGAGAGGGCCCCGTGGTGAGACAGGAAAGGACCAGGACCCCCCACCCCCAGGTGAGGACACAGCAGGAAGGTGGCGTCTGCACCCAGGAAAGGCTCACCAGGAACGGCATCACCCTGTGCGCAGCCAGGAGTGTGAGGAACGAACGTTTAAGCCGGGTTTAGTCACAGCTGCCTGAGCAGCCTGAGACAGCACTTCTCCATCCTGTCTGCTTGTCCAGTTGCTGCCCAAATCCGTGCGCGGCAGCTGGGGCCCTGGGGGCCCCTCACCCAGAGCAGAGCTCCCAGCACTGCGCTCGGCAAACAGGGAAACGTGCACCCCCGCCCCCCCACTCCCCGGGGTTAGCTGCTCCCTGGGGAAAGGGGCCGGCAGTGCTGGTGCAGGACCGCACCGAGTCAGGGAGCCCCTGCCCCCCCCACCCCCCCGAAACCGTCCAGCCCTGCTGCCTCGGGCTCCGCGGGAGCTTTTAAGCCAGTTTCGTCTCTTTGCTTTGGAGCAAACCTGAGAGCGGTTAGCATCTCTGACTGTGCTGAGAACAAACGCTGACCTGAGCAATTCTTTCTTCAAAGGCCCGGAGGGTGCAGGGAGGAAGGGCGGCGGCCAGGGCACCAGGCTCTTCCCTGGCCTGTGGCTTTTCTTCTTTAATCTGCCCCTTGGCCGGAGAAAGTTGAGGCCCGGGAGAGCTGATTCCCTGCTGACTTGGTGCTGAGATGACAGGGAAGCGCTGGGCCTGACCACGAGGGACATGGGGAGTCAGTGGCAAATCCACTCGGCCGGCTCGTGGCTCAGTCCCCACACCCACGCCACGTGGCGCGTTGCTGTCTTGCTGAGCGGCTTCCAGGCAGGACGACCCACACTCCTCACTGCACACCCTTGTCCGTACCACCCACAATAAAGCGGTGGATCTGCCTGTACCACCGAGAGCCTGCCGAGGGCTCCAGAGGACGCTCCCCTGAACCCCCGGCAGGCAGCGTCCCCAGGAGCAAAACTGCAAAGGGGTCAGGAGGGGAGAGAAACGGAGGACAGGGCTGCTGGTGGGAGACGGCCGGGCCCGGCAGGGTGGCCTCGGGGGAGGGGCGCCCAGCCTTCACGCAGGCTGCCCTCCTGCCTCTGCCCCGCCTGCCCCAGCACAGTCCCCTCCGAGGGTCTCGCGGACGCCCCGGCCCCTGGTCGTGCCGACCTCCCCCCACCCCAGCCCCGACCACCCCCCTGCACCCCTGACACCCACAGTGGGGAGCTGGCCCCCTGCCCGGAGAGCCGGGGACTTGCACACCCTCTGCCTGTGCAGGGCCGGGACTCTTTTCTCCCCGTCCCTCCTGAGACCCCCAGCAAGTTCCTCTCTCATGGCCGCTCCTGTGATACTTCTCTGAGAGCGCCACCTGTCTTGTGGAGTCAGCCCTGAGTGCCCACGGCGAAGGGGGCAGCCCTCTCTCACTGCTGTGTCCCCAGGGTCCCTGCAGCGCCTGGCCCTCAGGGCCTCGGTCAGGGTCTCTGGTTAGCAGTCAACACCTCTTTTCCGGGGCCACGGCTTCACTAAACTTCCGACTGTCGGGCTAGACTTCTCTGGAAGGAGGAGAGGCCTGCCGGCCCCGCGGGTGTCTCTGAGGACCTGGGTCCCGGGGGAGTGGTGACACCTCGATGGGGGCCTGGGGGCGGGTCCCAGCTCTGTGCTGACCTGGTGGGTGAGCCCGGGGCAGTCACAGCCTCGGGGTGCCCCCTGCGCTGTTCAGGGGGCAGGCAGCGAGTGACCACAGGGGCGGCAGCAGGCACGTGGCTGGTTCCCATCCCTCCCGTGGCTCCTGGAAGGTCCTGTCACCTTCGCTGTGGAGGACCCTGGGGTAAACTGAGGCCTGGGCTGCCCACATGATGACCCAGAGGGACCTCCAGAGGTGGTTCTGTCCTGTGCCGGGTCAGCTCTGCCAGGACTGCCGACTACGGTTGAACAACACACGTTAACTTTGTCACGGTTCTGGGGTCTGGAGGGCTTCATGCCGAGGGGCTTGGGCCAGCCCCACGCCTGTAACTGGCCGTGATGTGTCCTGTAAGGGATGGCCAGGCGGGTGCGGCCACGAGAGGAGGCGCAGGAGGGACAGGGAAGCAGAGCTCGTGACACTCCCGGGTCCTGGAGGCCGGAGGCACCGCCCGCATGCGGGGCCAGTGGCAGAGGCTTCCTGCCCTCCGGTCACTGCCCCCTGTCCCCCAGAGCCCCCGGGGGCTGAGAGAATCAGGCACACCAGGTCCCCAGTGCTCTGAGCTTCCCCCAGCAGTGCAGCGGCCAGGAGGCCCACAGAACACCAGGGTCCTGGACAGTGGGATCCAAACAGGTGCTCAGGGCCGGGGGTGGGGGGGCATCAGGGGCTGGTGAGGGTCTGACCCCCAGGGCGGGCTGGCGAGCTGACGGCCCCCGGGAGGGAGTGCTGCCCGGGGGGATGAAAGCTGGAGGCAAGGTCGGGGGTCCTCGTCGTGAGTTCTGAGGGTCTCTGGGGGGGAGGGGGAGGGGCAGCGACCGGGGGCTGCAGGGAGGGGGAGGGAGGAGTTAATGGGCCACCGTGGCGCCCGGATGTGGCCGAATTAATGGATGCAAACGCTCAGACTCATGAAATCCCAAACCCCAAACCATGCTGAGCTTCCAAAGTGACTCAAACGACAGCGAATAAAAGTCTAAAATTATTGAAAACCTTTTAAGAAGATTACTCTGCAGACCTAGTCAGACCACTTCAGCTCCCCGTAAAGATGTTAACGGCTTTTTTTTTTAAACTTCAGTGTTTTTAACAAGAAAACATTTCACAGCGTTTCCCCCACTGAGCTTATCATGTGAGGTCACTTCTGAAATGGAAGGCTGATTTTGCAATAACTTACCAAACACGGCTGAAGAACAGACGTGTCCTTTTCATAACGTGGCATATCCAGCGCCTGCGGGGGAGGCCCCGCCGTGGTGGCGGACCCCTCGGGGACCCACCTCCTCTTCACCCCTGAGCTGGTGGCCACCCCAGCCCGGAGCCACTGCGCAGGGTCTCCGCAGAAGCCACCAGGTGCTCCGGGCAGAAACGCTTTGGCTCCTTGGAGCAGAAGCTTTTGTTCCGACGGGAAGGTGAGTCTCACCCGTGCTTTGTCTATGGGCGGCAGTCGGGGAGCTGCTCCCTGACCTTGGGAGACTCAAGGGCAAAGCAGCTTGGAGGATGCCAGCCAGGGTGGGTTCATGGAGCCCCTGGCCCAGAGGGAGCTGAGCCCCCATCTGTGTGCGTCCACCGAGGCTGCGGCACGTCTGGGGACCCACCGAGCCTGGGCCTCCCTCCCAGGGGAGACTCTGCTTTCCAGGGCCGACCCCAGCCTGTCCTCCAAACCTGAGGGTCGGGAGCGGAGGGTCAGGTCAAACCTCCTGCAGCCCAGACGAGTGGGGATGCTCTTAGACGCCCTTGATCCCTGGATCCCGGCTCAGCTCAGGGTCAAGATTGGTGGAGCTGGGAGGAGGGGGCAGGGACGAGGCGCTGGACAGGCGGCCAGCACGGAAGCTGCACCCCAAGACTCCGGAGTCAGGAGAAGGCCCGGCACTTCTGCCAGACCTCGGGCCCCTTCCCTCCAGCTCCCCCTTCACACGCCAGGTGGGAGGGGACCACAATCTGAGAGCAGAGCTGGGGGGAGGGAGAGCTCAGGCACTTGCGTCAGGCGCCAGGCTCCCTCCCGGGTCCAGCAAAGTCCTGGACCAGCTCGTGGGCTGACGCCAGCCAGGCGGTGGCTCTCTCAGGCTCACCAGGAACCCCAGTGTGTCACACAGGGTGCCTGCAAGGAGCTGGGGTGCTGTGTCCCTTGATGTTTCTCCAGCTCCGGGGGATTCCTGTCTTGTCTGAGGGAGAGGCCGTCCTAGCCGTCCTGGGGTGCAGCAGCCGACCCGGGAGACTGGCCAGGGCAGGCCCACGGTGGACACGGGGGCAGGTTGTCGGAGGACGCTCCCCTGGCTGACACAGGCCCGTCTCCATCCCGCCTCAGGTCCATGCAGCCCGGGCCAGGGTGACAAGGCTGCGCCCATTATGTCTTGTCCCCTGTGTCTTTTCTATGTGGATTTCCACGTAGAACAGCTGACGGTGCTCCTGGGTGAAGGAGTGAAGGCCTCACAAACCACAGTGCGGGTCCCACCATGACCCTCCACCTTTGGGGGCCAATGAATCTGGGGGAAAGATCAGAACATTCCCCCTGAATGTGCCTGTTCTTCATCTCAGCCACAGAATTTGATTCCCCACAGGATTGACATACAAGTTTAGTTTCTCCCTCTATTTTTTTTTTTTTTTTGCGGTACGCGGGCCTCTCACTGCTGCGGCCCCTCCCGTTGCGGAGCACAGGCTCCGGACGCGCAGGCTCAGCGGCCATGGCTCACGGGCCCAGCCGCTCCGCGGCATGTGGGATCTTCCCGGACCAGGGCACGAACCCGCGTCCCCTGCATCGGCAGGCGGACTCTCAACCACTGCGCCACCAGGGAAGCCCTCTCCCTCTATTTTACATTAAATGAGTCTATACGTATTTCCCTTTATAAGGAAATTAAGTGCATAATTAAAAAGGAAAAGAAAGTCAGTCCTGAACTCTATTTATCACTTGAGGGCAGGGGCCGTGTGTGGGTCCCTGGAGATGAGATGGGACGGAATCAGGGCGTCCGCCTGTCACCACCCCCTCCATGGAGCACGGCCTGAGTGACTGGGCCTGTGTGAACCTCACAAAAGGAAATTCAAACTGTACATCAGGGTTGGAGAAGAAGAGATACAACGGCTGTTTCAGATGACATGAATGTGTACCTGGCAAATCCAAAGAGATCTACAAACTGTTCTATTTAACGAGTGATTTCACCCAAGTCACTGGATTCAAGGCCATTTCATTAGAAAAGCAACAAACAAACAGGACAATACTTTACAATGCTACTGGCCACGGCACCCAGACATCAGATGCTCAGGGCCAACTCCGACTCCGTGTAGGACCTCCGGACTACGAAGCAGAAACCACCGCTGAGAGAAATTACAGAGATAAGTAGACAGAAAGGCCGAGTTCATGGACGGATTCCCTCCACATTTAAAGATATCAGTTCTCCCTCAGGTAACATGAACATTAAAATCTGACCTCAACTATAACCTTGGTAGTTTCTTCCTCCAGAAATCAACAAGCTGATTCCAAATTCCACCTGACAATTTAGAGTCCAGAAGCGCAGAGCGGAGGGTCTGCAGACGTCAGGACCACACATCTATATTGTCATTACCGTGAGCCTGCAGGAAAAAAGGTAGCACGACCTCGGGGCAAAGACAACACACAGACCAACGGAACGTGAGATGGATTCCAGAAACAGACTCTCCTCGTCTGTGATGAAGAAACCACTCCTGCAGTGGAGGCGACAGTCTTCAATGAAAGGTTGTTCACTGCAAACAGGCAAATACTTGAGAAGATCCGAGTGGCCGATAGATGCGCCGTAAGTGGTTTGATTTCTTTAACCAGTTCTCTCCAATGACGGTGCCCGGGAGGGCAGTGAAGCCAGCTCGAAGGGGCCTCGGGCACAGAAGTGTGACAGTCAGTTCCCCAGAGGCCGGGCGCCGGGACCTCTGGGCCCTCCCAGGGCCACTCGCCTGGGTCATGCCAAGCACTGCAGTCACTGCTCTGGCGGGTCCACCCCAGTGGGTCCCACACAGGAGTGGTGCGGCCGGGAGGGAGGGAGGGAGGGAGGGGTGACCCCCAGTGCCTTCCCGCCTCATCACACGGACACGGTCCCCAGCGCAGTGCAACGATGTGAGGGCCCAGCTGTCCAGGGGGACCCTGAGAGTCGTCCTAACAGGAAGGTCGCAGAGGTCGGGTCGATTTTCATTTGTGTCTGTCGATGAAAAACTGTATCAATCTGTCTAAGAAAGAAACGGAACATTTTATTCAAGCCAGATTGAGGAGTATAACCTGGGACTAGCCTTTCAGAAAGCTCAGAGAACCGTCCCGCCCATTAGAGGCCTAGCACCGCCATGCAGGTGTTTGAGACCGAGGGCTGTCCGTTAAACGACAGATTATTGACGGTTTGCACGACCCCTATGTACACGTACAAAGTGAGCAGCGGTCGTGGACCCTCGTGGCCCCTGACAGGATTAAGAGGGAAGGTTATCTCCGAAGGACTTGTTTGGCTTCGCTAAGATAACGTTACCCTTTATGGCTGAGCGGGTATTTCTGCCGACGGGGAAGGTTTGGTCAATGCATAACGCGGATACACAAGGCACAGTGCGGGGAGAGAGGGGGCCGAGGGCAGAGAAAGATTTTGATGTTTAGATCTTCCTTGACTTGCCTTAGGATACAGAATTTTAGTTTATCCTGTCCCAAGTGGTTTAATGGCGAATAAAAGTGGGGATGGGGGTGGTTTCCTGGAGCTTTAAGGGGTTAGACTTGGGTACCTGAGAAATCCCTTGAGATTGAGTCACTCTCCCCGACACCAGCAGATGAGGGAGATCGCTGCTACCTCAGATTCTTCCCCCCAGTGTATAAGCCTGGGGTCCCTGGGTGAAGAGCCCTTTATGAAGTTTGAGGAAAAGGCACCGTCTCTTGCCCTGGCTCCTGAGTCCAGGCAGAGACACGCAGCCTCTGGAAGGGAACCCAGGGGTGTGTCTCTCTGATTTGAATATTCAGGTAGGAACAGTGGCCGTGCCCCTGAGCGAGGTGATGGAGGAGGGTCCGGGGGGCTGGGAGACAGTTAAGTGTGGGGACCTGTGATCCCCTCCTTCTCTGAAAAGTCATGTCCCTGCTTTCTTATTAACTAATTAATTAATTTTAATTTTCCAAGCTCTCTTCCTAAGTGTTGCTGGCATCCTCTGAAGGGACCTCTGTTATGAGGGGAGGGAGAAACGGCTGAACCTGGCACCCCTCCACCCTCCCCTTTCTGTTTCCCAAAGTCCAACTAAAGCCTGCCTTCTCCAGGAAGCCGCCCAGATTGCCCCGACCATGGGCATCACGGCCACACAGCAGAGTGTCCACTTCGCTGACTAGGCGCGGCTTGGATGCTGCCTGACATCCCCTGATCGTCCACACCGGGGCTTTGTCCCAAGTCGGGAGGCGTCCTCGAGCCGGGACCCAGGCGGCAACGTTCCTGTCCAAAGCCTCATTCTTGGATCAACCATCACAGAAGGGGCCGAGCTGGCTCGAACGTGGACAGCGGGTGAGAACCAGGTGCGCTGTGGGAATGTTGTAAACAGTCCACAGAAGTCGGTGCTCTTAGGTGGCCGTGTGTCAGGAACCTGCGTCATTTACTGCTGGTGTTGCCAGGAGGGAGTCCACACCTTCCGGCCTGGCTTCCCCCTCTTTCCCTGGCCCCCATCGCAGCTGAGTGGGGCTGAGGGGCCCCTGCACCCCGGGTGGGCGGCTGCGCACCCCTCCCAAAGCCTGGCCAAGCTCCATCCGCCTTTCCCACCAGCAGGGCCCTGACTGACCATCTGTGTCCAGCCAAGCTCTGGCTGCCGGTCAGTGAAAGGTGCCAAAATGAGGGGTTCTGGCAGCCAGCACTGGAGGGTTCACAGGTGGAGAAGTTTGGGGTTTGGGGGGTGCTGGTTCTGGGGCCAGAGGGCCCCGTGTGGCCTGGCTTGGCGCTTGGCTGTGAAGTGAGCGCTTGCGGTAGTCCGGCCACGGCAGTCAAGGCCCCGCCTCTCAGCTCCCTTCCTGCCTGAGCTGTGGTGCCTCTAGGCTCAGCCTCGTCTAGGATGCCCCACACGGGAGGTATCATCCCTGACCCACACTCGAGGGTCAGGAGCCTTGCCCGGTGCCCTAGTGCGAGCTGAGGTCTGTCCAAGCCCGTGTTTGCACCTTGAGTGTTCATTCTGTTACCTGATCATCGTCCGGGGGCCTGGCTTCCCTCGGAAACACGTTGTAACCCTTTAAGTTCGCAGGTGAATGACTCGGCCTGTCAGCTACACTGCAGCATCCTTGATGTGTGAGGCCATTCTTTTATTCACACAGGTCCCAGGAAAGGACACAGGTGGTGCCCACGAGTATAGGTTCTTTTGTCCAAAGCTCTGTTCTTCACTCCTGGCTGGATGGCAGAAGTTTAGGCCTTCAGCCCATCAGGCCCAGAGGCGGAGTCCTTCAAGGCCTCAGCTGCCAGAGGGGTCTCAGCTGGGTGAGTCCGTTGGTCCGTGAGAAGACAACCCAGCCAGAGCCCTGGCCTCGTGGGACCTGGACAGCCTGCTTCCTCCCCTACCTAGAGGTGTCTCCGTGCCGGCACACCTGCCCAGAGGCAGCAGGAGATGGGGGCATCAGACAGGGCTCTCCAGGAGGCGGATGCTGTGACTGGTGGGAGAGGGCTGTCTCTGGGGGGCCGGGGTCACACCAGCAAGAGTGAGCCCCGCCCCTTCCTGAGGCTCCGGGACAGTTTGTGAGGCCCCACATTTTCTCATGGAAACACAGCATGACGCAGCTGGACACGTGGCCTCCATTCCAGACACAAGTTTGCACAATCCTGAAATGTTCCAAGAAGACACAACTAAATGATTTTAAATCATGTGTGCTGTGTGTGACACCACGGGCTGTGTGCTCAACTGTCAGACATGGGAGGAGCTGCCAGGTACGTGGAAGAAATCCCAGATGCGTCACCATGGCAGTTCCGAGAACTGTCCCTGAGGGATGGAAACCAGGCTCAGGAAGAAGCTTCGTGGTCAACTCGGAGAGTCAGCCGCAGCCCCCAGGCCAGGCCCCGGACGCCATGTGAAGCGGGGGATTGTCCGAGCTGAGGTTATGCGATCTTCATCCTGAAGCACGCGAGGGCCTCTCCTCGGGGGGCTCAGGTCCGTGTGTCGGCTTTCCTGGTCTGGAGGCTGCCCTGTGCGCTATGCCCTGCGCCCTGTGCCCTTCGCATTTACCCACGATCGATGTGAGGCTGTGTTCTTTGTCGTTTGTCCTAAATAACACTTCTGTGTTTTCAGTCCAAAGAAAATTTTGGAAGACTTAGCAAAGAGAAGTACAAATATTTATTCATAGTACTCAAATATTGAAAGATACGCGATACATATATACATACATATACACGTATAAAGATGCATATTGACATATACAGAGAACTGCGTCTATTACCTACCTACCTATCAATCTATCATCTATCATCTATCTATCTATGTATCTATCGATCACCTATCTATCTACTATCTATCTGATCTATCTATCTATCTATCTATCTATCTATCATCTATCTAACCTGTCATCAGTATCTATTAACTTATCATCTGTCTATTCTCTTATCAATCTCCCTCTCTCTCCCTCTGTCTACCCATCTACTCAGCCATTCTTCCCTCCCTCCCTTCGTCCACATACCCACTGTCCTTCCATCCATCTGTCCATCCCTCCGTCCATCCCTCTGTCCATCCATTTATCCATTTCTCTCTCTGTCTCCATCCATGCATCTGTAACCCAGGACCCTGTGCTCTGGCACATGGGGAGATGAAGCCATCCTGATCTCCTAATTCCATGCAGGACGTCATGGTCTGGGTGTCATAAAAAGACCCAGAGCTGGACCTGGGGGTGGAGGGACAGGCGGGGAAGGAGGACTTCACTCCTGAGGGGTCGGGGCCGTCATGGGGAGTTTTCTGAGCAGAGCGGGGCTTGGAGAATGATGCAGTGACGATGCACAGTGCAGATCGGAAAGGCGGTGAGGCCGAGGGCGGCGGAGCTGGTGAGGGGCTCCCGCCCGAGTTCGCTGAGGGGCGGCCAGGCTGAGCCCCTGAGCCTGGGGCCCGTCTTCACTGCAGAGAAGCACTTGTCGCTCGCCAGTGTCCCTCTTGGGGCCTTTTCTGAACCGACCTCCAGAGCTGGCAGACGCTCTGCTCTCTGAGGGCCCGGCTCCCTCCTCCCTCCTCCCCCCACCCCAGCTCTCCTTCCCTCTCTCTCCCCCTGTCTTCCTGTCACTCTGCCGCACCTCCATGTGGAATGTGATGCTGACCCTGTGGGGGTGGTGTAAGGTCTCTGTGCTTACAGCCCGACAGGCGGCAGCCTGGGTCTGCAGCTGGACCAGACCAAGCCAGGCCCCAAAGCCTCCAGTGGTGATTTGAAATTCACCCCGAGTGGAGCCCTTGAAGGGTTTCAGGTTGGGATGTGCCCACCCTAAAGACGCGGGTACGGAGTACTGGGGCACATGGTGGGGCAGGGGTCTGGGGGAGGGGCGTCTGGAACCAGTGCCCTGGCTGCGGGGCAACGGGTGATCAGGGAGTTGCCATTATTGAGAATAGAAGGTGCAGGGCCCGGAGACTGACTCAGCGCTCACCGGGCAGAGCTGGGGCCTCGGCCCACACCTCCTCTCCTGAGGGCTCCTGGCGGCCGCCGAGCGGGCCGTCAGTCCCCATTCTGCCCTCCCCTCTGTTCCCGCCACTCCGCTCCCACCAGAGTTTTCACTTTCACTCACCTGTCCCTTCTGGAAGCTTCAGGCTTGACCCTAATCCTCTGCCCATCTTCCCTGTGTGCGGGGTGCCTGGGCACTTGTTGAGTACACCCCACGGCCACCTTGTCACTCTGTCCATCATGTCCAGGCAACAGGGGCCCCAGAGTGTCTGTTCTCGCTTGTTACAGGACAGGCCGCTGCAGTCTGAGGGTGGGCTGTTCCCCAACCCCGGACACACACACGCCTCCAATCTCTTCATCTGAAAACCCACCGACCGTCCTCTCGGGAGGCACTGCCATGCAGCCCTGGGCTCCTGGCCACTGGACTTCCTTCACGTTGGAGGAGGCTGGACTCCGACACCCTGTGGCAACAGCCATGTTCAAAATCCCCAGGGTCACGCTGTGGACCACCGCCCGCCACCGTGCGGCCCTCAGGGCTCTCTGTGAGGATCTCGCAGGAGGGGGTTACCTGAGGGGGGCTTCAGTCTCTGCGGACCTTGAAATGCTGCACCTGTGCCACACCCTGAGTGTGCGCCAACCTCCTGCCCACGACACTCGGCCGGAAGGAGACCCCTGCCCAAAGCCTCCCAGGGAGGGAGGGTGACCCCACTCCCACCGTATCTGCTGGGCCGGGGAGGGGCTTGCCTGCCGGGCGCCCATCCTGGCCTTGGCGAAGGGATGACAGAGGGGCCAGGAGGGCGAGCCTCTTTCATGTCCGTGGGGACGTCCATGTCAGATCCCCGCCCTGCCCACCTGCCCACAGCCCCTCCAGCTCATTTCCTGGAGGCGGCAGCTGTGCGGCGACGTGTCTCGGGGCAGAGGGCACGGGAGGGGAGGGCAGGGCAATGACCGCAGCCGCTGTGGCATGTTACCCTATTACCACCGAGCACAAAAGTTTGTGAGGTTTTGCTTCCAAAATGTCATGTCAGACAAGTCCTGGACTTATTCCCGAAATTTTTAATCTTCAGAGTGGAACAGGCCGCATCTCCTAATAGGATAGGCAGCTTATTGTTGGCTGCGGCGGCTTCGCTGCCCTTTCCTGGCGGAGCGACAAAGCTGGGCGGTGTCTGGATGGTGTCGAGTCCAAATCCCATTCTCGGGGCCCGGATGGGCACACTCTGCTCTGACCGCCCGCAGTTCACAACGCCGTGTGTTTAGCAAAATTAAGCCAGCGGATTTACAGCTTTTGTGGCAAAGGTGATAAATACAGAAGCTCCTGTAGCTCAGTTCCAAGATATCATGCCAGCCGAACGCTCCTGAAATAAGCACCGTCCTGGAAATTGCTATGCACTCTGCTCTAGCCGGCCCGCCCCTCTAGCTGCTGTTTCGTGTGCGCACCCATTTCTCAGCAAAGCAATGACTGGTCCTTGAGAGCCCAGGGCTCCCACCTCCAGGAAAGCGCTCTGGGCCTTTGTTGGGATACCTCTCCCAACCGCTTTTCTTTCAGTATTTTTGTAGAGTTGTGATTATATCTTTATGGATTTTTAATCCTACTTTTCCAGCTAACATTAAAGTCTGAAGATTTTTGGATGTAACTGAGTTCCTGGCTGTCCTTTTCCAGGGGTGTGTAGTATTTCATTGCTTGGATGTCTCATACTTTACAGAAACATCCCACAATCATGACGGGCATTTCAGTAACTGCATCTGTGCAGACATTTTTAAATTAACATTTTGTTTTAAAACAGTTTCAGATTTATAGGAAAAATTGTGAGAGCACAGAATTCCCATATACCCCCCAGCTAGTTTCCCCTGTTACTAACATGTTTCATTATTTTGTTGCATTTGTCACAATCAATGAACAATATTTATATACTGTTATTAAGTAAACAAACCTGTATGTTACTTGTGTTACCAAACCAAACTTGGGTTCACTCCACAGTAAAGCCAATCTACCGACACCACATTGTGGTGAAGGAAAGTACAATGTTTATTGCAGGGCACCAAGCAAGGAGAATGGGCAGCTCATGCTCAAAAGACCCAAATTCCACATGGTTTTCAGGGAAGGGTTTTTAAAGACACCATGAGGGAGAGGGTCTCGGAGTGTGTGATCAGCTCATGCACAATTCTTGGATAGGTTGGTTGGTGGTGAGGTAACAGGGTGATGTTTCAGGAATCTCAATCATCAGCCTTTTGGGTCTAACCAGTCTGGGGTCTACGTGCTGATGGGCAACATGCAGGTAACTTCTTCCACCTGGTAGGGGTTTTAGTATCTGCAAAACAACACAAGGGCATGGCTCAAGATATTACTTACAGCCCCTGAGGAGGAACTAAAGGTCTTTGGCTTTGTTTAATGGCTAAACTATTATTATTTTGTCTTGCTTGACTGTTTCTGCATTTTCTCACCCCTCTGATTAAATTTGCTCTTTGGAACTCTGGGAAGGCCTAGGAGGATAAAACTTTTCTCCAAACAAGAGTCAAGGGACGTGGGGGCGGGGGGGATGGTGTCTGTCCCTGGGGAGGCCCTGAGGGGTCCTGCTCAGTTTCACTTAGTGCTGCCCTAATGTGCTTTCTCTGTCCAGGACACTAACCAGGACCCACATTATGTGTGGTCGTCATGTCTCCTTAGGCTCCTCTGGGCTGTGACACTTTCTTAGATGTCCCTTGTTGATTTTGATGAACTTGGCAGTGCTGGGGAGCCCTGGGCAGGCATTTTATAGAATGTCCCTCAATGGTGATTTGTCTGGTGTTTTTCTCATGGTGAGACTGGGGTCTTGGGGTTTGGGAACCACAGAGGCAAAGTGCCCCTCTTAGGACAGCTTACCAAGGACACGCTGTCACCATGGCTGATCCCTGTGAGGTTGACCTTGGTCACCTGCCTGAGGTGTGTCTGCCAGGAGTCCTCACTGTAAGGTTCCTCTTTGTCCTTTTCCACACGGCACTTTGGGAGAAAGTCACCGTGCATAGCCCACCCTTGCAGAGGGAGGTCATGCTCCCTTCCCTGGAGGCAGGTCACCTGTGATTTGGAATGACGCATAGACTCTCCCTAATTCTCCTACATGCCCTTCTACCCACCACAAGGAGCTGAAGGATGTGTTTGAAGTTTATGGCTGTTCATGGCTCCAAGGACCAAGGACGCCCACTTCACAGACATCCTGGAATTTCACAGCTGGAATCCATTCTACAAGTAGCTGCTGGTCACTGACCCTGTGTCTGGTACCCTCCCAGGCCTGGGGAAAGCCACAGGCTCAAGTCAGGGTTTACCTCTGTGGGGTTTAGAGATGAGAGATGCAGGGTGAATGACACAACACCAACAAAAACATTTACTACCAGAGAGATTTCAGATAGTGATGAGGGGACAAAGCTGGTGGACCAGTGAGTGGCTGGGGCAGGGGACACCTCTGAGATGGGACGTCCATGCAGAGAGGTGGTCAAGCCAGGGGTGGCCCCCACCCCCCCAACACACACTCCAGGTAGAGGGAACAGAAATGCCAGAGCCCCATGTGGGGGGTGGAGGGGAGGGTTGGGCTGGGATTAGAGTTAGGGTTAGGGTTAGGGTTAGGGAGGGCTGTCAGCTGGGCTGATGTGGGCTGGGTCACTTGAGGCTTCGGAAATCTGGCCTCATGTTGGGGTTTTATTTTAGGGGACCAGTGCCCTGTGCTCTGTTTCTCCATTCTGGGGGCTCAAGAGGATGCGAGAGGGTCCTTGTTATGCCTCTGGCTCCCAGGCAGGTGGCCTATACCCTCCTGGAGGGTCAGTGTCCCAGAGAATGGGAGTCCTGGGCAAGCCCGTCAACTTTATGCATCAGGGACACAGTGGCTAACATTGCTGCCCAGGGGCTACCCAGTCCATGGAAATTACCTGGGCCAGGACCAGCAGGGTCCCCGGCACCCCCCAAACACCTGTGCTACCCCAGGCCACAGGGACAGAAGGCAGAGGAGCAGCTGAGCTCCTTGGCAGAGAGAGGCAGGGGCCAGGGCTGTGTTGACACACACCTTGCACCTGAGAGGCCTTCATGAGCACAGCGATCTCACAACCAGGAAGGTGGTGGGAGCCGCACATCTCAGTTAAAACCGGGTGGGGGGAAAGAAACAGCCCTTTTTTTTCTTTTTTAACAAAAAGGTCAGGGAATATACGTGAAACAGCTAATTAAACAAGGCTGCAGCTGTACTAATACTGAGAAGTTCTTCAACAGACACATCTGATGAGAGCTGTGCTTGCCAGGGTGGATCTGGCCTCTGCATTGTGGCTCCGGGTGGCACTGCCATCTGAGCCCTTTCCCCTCATGTGGCCAATACATTACGTATAGAACATGAGGCTGCATTCTATCTTTCAGAAGCCCTTTCTTTTTATTCCTGCTGAAATGCAGCCTTGGGCCTCTAACCCACCCTGGCTCAGATCATGTTTGAAATTCCAGCAAAGTCCAAAGGTCTCCATCTCTCCATTCACTGGGGGCCAGCGTCCTTTGATGGCTCACCTGGAAGGTGGTCCCTGACTTGGGAGCAGGGGCCTGTGTGCTGGCCACTCTCAGACCTGAGCGCCTGCCAGACAACACCTCCAGGGATGCGGGGACAGGGGGAGGGCTTGGCAGCCACAGTGGGGGGGGTTTCTAGCTGGTCCTTCGAGGGACACTGTGGGGACCCACCTGTCTGAGGCAGCCGGACATCCTTGACCTTCTGAAGACCTTCCTGGGCCCTGGGGTTGGAGATTCCTGGCCACAGCCCTTGCTGGGTTCCTTGAGGGATGGATGGTCTGCTGAGGCTGCCCAACTTCTGTGACCCCAGGTCCCTTGTCTGTGTGGATGGTGACCTTTCTTGTCAAGTTAACATGACGCTTAACTGGCACAGTGACCAAATGGGGCAACGCAGGACATGAGCGTCAGCTCCTCCCGCAGTCAGTCACCACCCCCCCAACTCCTGCTCCAGTCTTGCCCCCCAAAGCATCTGCTTACCCAGAGCCCCTGCAACCTGGCCATTCTGCATCCCCCCAATTAACATGGAAGGCTCCGTGGCAGGTGGGAGACCCATGGGGCCCACCCTGTGATGTGATGACAGATGAGAATCTGTGAGGGGACAGAAACACATGGAGATCCACAGTGACCAAGCCACGAGGTAGGTGCTGTCCTGATGGACCAGCTGGTTCCCTGTGGCAACTCCTGCTGGGCACTCTGTGCATGAGACACGGGGTTCCAGGGGTGGGCAGTGGTGCAGAACGAGGTCCCTGTTGCCGTGGGGACACAGGGAGGTCCATGGGTGCTCACTTCCCAGTGACAGTGACAGCACAGGCATAGCGAGTGCCTGCTCAGCCATGTACGGTGCCAGGCAGGTAACAAACAGCACATCATTCCATCTAATCCTCACGGCTACCTTGCGAGGCAGTTATGATTCATCCCGAATTTCAGATACAGAAACTGAGGCTCAGAGTATGAGGCGATGGAGCCAGGGTTCCAGGACAGGAATGCTACTGCCCATAGAACCTGTGTGGCCACACAGTTGGTGTGAACCCCTCGGCGGTGGAGGGTACGGATTTTGATCCTGGGGTGTAAAGGGACCCACCTCTCACCAGGAATCTGCAGGGGACTGACCTCGGGTGTGAAGGGGGGGAACATGGGCCATGTCCCACCCCTAAGATGTGGCCGGAGAGCTTCTGATGTAGCTGCCGGTGCAGCAGCCTCCCAGGAGGGAGCTGTCAAGGCCACACACGGCTGCCTCGGTTGGGAGACTCACAGGCCCCCAGGTTCAGTGTAAAGCCAACTGCGTTTCTTCTTTTCAGATGTTACTTCTTGTCATTTGTGCCAGCAACAGAATACACTGGGGACAAGACAGACACGGTCCCTGACCTCATGAACTTACAGTGCAAGGAGAATTTGTCACCTTCCCCATGACATCAACCGTTGTTTCTGTCCCCCATCCCAGCCAAGGCACCCCTGTCCACCATTCTTCCAAGCCCAGCACAGGAGTGTGACCTGGATTCCTCCCTCTGCTGCTCCTGCATTCACTCATCCAGGCTCTGCCGCCTCCTACAAAATCTCTGTCGGTTCATCCTCTCCTCCCTCCCCCACACTGTCACCGTGTCCAAGTCACCATCTCCTCTCCCACAGACTTCTTAACCCATTCCAGCAAATTCACTCCAGCACCCTGGAGAGCTCCACAGCAGGGGCCAGAGTCAGCCCGCCAGATGGAGGCAGCAGAATGGCCTCTCTCGGTCCCCAAAACCTTGGATGGGAGCCACTGGAATTGTGAGGTCCAGAGAAAGTCAGGAAGATCCAGAGCACATCCAACCATGAGCCCCTTGGGTTCACAACCCCCCAGCCCCGGAGGCTGACAGTAAGAAGACTCCAGGGGGAAGGAAGGAAGGAGGGAAGGAAGGAAGGAAGGAAGGAAGGAAGGAAAGAAGGAAGGAAGAAGCAGGGAGGGAGGGAGGGAGGGAGGGAGGGAGGAAGGACTGGGTGCATGGATGGATAAATGGATGGGTGGGTGGATGGGTGGGTGGATGGATGGGTGGATGGGTGGGTGGATGGATGGGTGGATGGATGGGTGGATGGATGAGCTAACAATGAAATTGGGGGAAATGAATGAAGGCCAGTCACACTGTCCACCTTTCCTATACTGACCTTCCATATCTTGGTATATTTTGCCATGATACAAGTTAAAAAGGTTTCAATCATTCTCTTGACCTTGCAAACAAAAACTGATGAAAATCTCTCAGTAGATGGGGTCTTTTTCATGGCTTTCCCTGGACCTCTAGATTCTGCGAACAAGCAGAGGGCTTGTGCACCCTGGGCACTGAACCTGCGCTGCCTCTGGAGCCCGAGGGTGAGGATACACGTGCACTCCCCTGTCTTCACCGGCTGCAAAGCACTTCAAGTCGGGGCCCCTTTCCAGTGCCTCTGGGTGAGGCTGAAACATGAGGTCATGTCTTCCTTCGGATGAAGCAGCTTGTTCAGACTGTGGGTGCAGTTGGGGGAGCTGACACCTCAGGCTTTATTGAGACCCAGATGACGAAGGGCTGGCTCCCCAGTGGGGACACGGGCCAGCCCTGAGCCGGCACTCCAGCCAGGCACCTCCTCCTTGTCTTAGGTGCGTTTACTCAAAAACTACCCACAGTACAAACAGGAACTTTAAGTGGGAGCCAAAACAGGTACCCAGGCTTGGATGGGGGCCAAACCGCTACGAGCAGCAGCTGGGCAAAAAGGACTGGGGTGTGAACAGCTGCCGCGGCCGCCCCTGTGAGGGACGCGGTGGGAGCTGCGAGCTGGATGGCAGAGAAAATTAGTTGCTTACAGTCATTTAGGCTGGGAGTGATTCTTTAAAAAATCTGCCCTTGTTTCGTTTGGCTGTGAATAGAGTTGACGCGACAGTGGACAACTTCCTCCAGGTGAACCCAAAGAATCCTTTTATTGGAAAGGGCTCGGGGGAGACACCGATGATTAATGGTTGGCAGAGACACACTTCAAATGGTTAGGACTGGGGCCTGCTTAGCATGGAGCTAACAGGATGGAGAAATAAATTAATGTCCTCAATTACAAAGGAGGTTGTGATATAGAAAACTTGTCAACAGACCTCCCTGGAGGAGGAAGAGGGTGGACCTTCACAAAGTCATCCGTCACTCCAAGGGCGTCCTGGATGGAGGGAGGAGGGAAAGGAGCCTGGACATGGGGAAGGGGCCCGGATGACCCCGTCCTCAGGGCTGAGGCCTTGGAGGGCGTGGGGAAACGTGCAGGCAAGTGGAAAGGGCAGGGGCGTCCTCCACGGCTCCTCCGTTGTCAGAGCTGCTGTCGACCCCCCTGCAGGGCAGATGGCCGAGAAGCTCGGAGGGAGCAGCCATGGCAGGAGGCGCCTGGAAATCACACCTGCGATGCTGGGTTTCTCCATCGGGGTTTGGAAAGGGAGTCACTCACGGCTGGAGGGAAGACGGCCACCTGGACCCCGAACCTGCTCGGGCTCTGCTTCTCCAGGAGCTCCTGGATTCCCGTTCGTTTCACTCAGGGTTGGGGGAACCACAGTTAGCGGACGGTTCGAGGTCTATTAGCCTGCACCTCACCCGCTCCCTCCAATTCCACTGGAATCAGAGATTGGATTTCTTAATGACAGAAGAATTAAGTAATAGGTCTGAGCAGGGCCGCAGGCAGCTGTGTGAAGCCATGTGCAAAACTGATATTTCAACAAGCCTGGTAACGTATTAGGGCGCTGGCTGTGCCGAGTCGTGGAGTCCCTGCGATAAGTCTCCCATCAAGTGCCCGCAGGTGCCCGTCAGCCACACTCACACATCCGCTGGCCTTTCGAGAAGGCCGTCGGCCTGTTCCCAAAGTATCCTAGGAGCCAGAGACATCTGTGCGCAGAGGCCCGAGCCGCCCAGAGGGCCTCCGCCCACACCCCCCGGGCAGCACCGGCCGGGGTGTCCTCGCTGGACGTGGGCTCCCTCAGGCGCCCCACAGATGACGCGGGGAGGCCACCCCAGGTTCCGGGCCACGAGGTCCTCGGCAGCCCACCTTCCTTTTGGATTTGCAGCCTTGAGTAAAAGGCAGGGCCCAAGACAAGATGCTCGGTGACCATTTTATGAAGATCAATGTTATTAGGGACTGAATTCTTGTCCGAAATAATTTGCATAAAATATAGTCACATTAGATGAGAATCTGTGCTGAATTATCAGCTAACGGGGGCGTTGAATTGGGAAGGGCCTCTGTTTTATTTTCACGGGATAATTGAATATGACGTGTTCTGCCTTGGTCTGTGGGGCTCACGAGTGCAGGAGGTTCTCAGGCCCTGGCCGACGCCTCTGAGGAACAGGGTGCTCTGCGCGGCCCCTGCAAGTGCTTCAGACCCTGCTCATCAAGGCCACGTGCACCCTGCCTCTGCGCTCCCTCACTCTGCCCCTAAACCAGCACAGACAGCATCTGAGGCTCGTGCTTCTCGAGGCTGCCAAGACCCCCTGGCTGTGTCTCAGCCCCTCGGGGCGAGCTTCCTGCCCTGCCAAGTTGGAGTGACAAGAGTCCCTTTAGTCCCGAGCTGCTCCTCCCAAGGGCAGACGCCTCCCAGGAAGGTGAGCCCAGCCGGGAGGCACCCTCCTGGTTGCATTGCACACTGGTTCTGCAAAGGACGGAGAAAAGGGCAGAGAGCGATGGATGGGGCTGGTGAGCTTGCTGTTGCCCCTTCCTGCTTTCACGGGGGCTCGGACTCCTGCTTCCTGGGTGCTCCTGGGGCCACAGGGTCCCCCTCAGGGGCAATGAGCGGGCAGGGTCGGGGGGTGGTGTTCAGCTGCCGCCCCCCCCTCAGGGTCACCCCACGTCCTGCTTGGTTGGGAAGGAAACCATGCACCATCCCCAGACCTGTCTGGACACTTATCTCTAGGGTGTCTCCCAACTTTAAGTTCTGTGACTGGAATTTCTTCCTTGTGAATGACCTGAGAGTTCTCCTGTCAGCTGAGTCTTGGGGTTCCAGGGCCCACGGCCAGGATCCTGAGTGCTGGGTGGATGGGTAGCCGGGTCTCCGAGTCTGGGGTGCCCGTGGACAAGAGTCAAGCCCCCACTCTGATCCTCCCTCAGAGCTAAGCTGGACACGTGTCCTCCGTCATCTCATTTAGCCCAACAATGGGACCAACGCAAAACCCTTTGACCGAAGTGGGATCACCACTCCCACTTCACGGAGGTGGAGGGTGGGTCTGGGAGGAGCCGGGGTGGGGGGCAATTTGACAGAGCAGAGTCGTCCTGCAGACCACACGCCAGCTCACGGCCCATGTCCCAGGTCCGGCGTAGCTCTGCAGGTGAGCCCAGCTGAGGTGCAGGTGTGCCAGCTGTGCTGCTGTCAGGCAGTGAGGGGGGTCGGGGAGCAGGACCCCTCCTGGCGCGCCCCCCTCTCCCTTCCAGCGGCTCTGTGAGAACAGGCAGCTTCTGCAAGTGATCCCAGAAGCCACGCCTGGGGGTGGTTTCCTCCACTCACACCTTCAGGAGGGTCTCGCCTGCTCCTTTCCATTCCCAGCCCAGGTGGGACCACAGCATTCCCTGAAACCTCCTCTGAGGAGTCCATGTCTCTCCTCCTCTGAGCCCGTGTCTCTCCTCCTCTGAGCCCGTGTCCCTCCTACGCTGTCCCCAAAGCTAGCCCATCCCCACACGGCCTCAGCCCACTGCCTTAGCCTGGCAGCCAGTGGGGGAGAAGATGTTTGCTACTGAGCCGGAATGAGCCCAAGACCCAGCACCTCTGTCCATGGCACAGGGAGGCCTCGGCCCTCTGCTGGGACCTGTCCCAACCTCCCCACAGTGGCCCGTCTGCCCCTTTCACGGGGGAGCCTGGAATTGAGGACATCCTGGAAACAGTCCAGCCCTGTGGGCAGGGGTCCCTGGGCAGGGGTCCCTTGGTGCCCAGGTGCCGGGCAGTAGGAAGCAGGTCAGACGGGGGTATCTGGAGGCCACAGCTCACAGCCCAGGTGGGTGTCCTGCGGCACCCGGCCCTGAGGCTGCTGGCCGGCTCCCCGCTCCAGTGACCTTGCTGGCCTCCTGGCCTCCACCCCAGTCTCCCCTGATTCATGAAGCCATAGATCACCCGGCACACCCGCCAGCTCCCCGGCTTTGGCAGCTCATCCTGCCACATAATGGAGTGTGAACAGTGTCTAACTTCCAAATTAAACTCAGATGGATGGTTCTGCTCCGGACAGCACGGGTGGAGCTGGGGCGGGGCTGCCCCTGTCGCGGGCTCAGCGATGGAGCACAGCCTGGGGCCAGCCTCGCAGGTCCTGTGACTCGTCCTCCAAGACGCCAGCCATGATTTCTGGAGCTGTGAGATCTGGATTCTGGGGGAAGGAGGACGGAGGCCGCCACCTGTGTGTCACGGGCCACACCACCTGGGTCCCCAGCCTGGTCCCTCCTCCGGGTAGACCATACTGGCCTCTGCAGTCGAGAACCGGTCCTCCTGGGGCCAGGGGTCAGGGGTCAGGGCCTCAGGAGGCAACGCGACCCCAGCTGCCCACTCCTGAGCCCCCTGTACCACAATGGCCCCACCACGACCTTGACGCCCCCTGAGAGAGGAGCGGCCAGCTTCGCTCGGACGGCAGGAGACACACGAGCAGAGCCCTCGGGGGGTGAGTCCACCCAGCTTGGGGAGAAACTGTGCTGCCTCCTGCACAGATGTCCCCTGGGGTGACGAGGGGGAGCCAGAGGTGGGGGAGGAGGGGTCTGGGCGGAGCAGGAGGGCTGGGTCCCCCGGCGTCCCGCCCAGCCCCCCACACCTGTCCAGACCAGGTAGGTGCAGGGAGCTCTGGGGGAGGGAGCCAGACGCGTGTTGATGCCCCGTTTCCTCCCTACTGCCCTGGGCCCCTCATCCCCTCTGGTGTCCAGCTGTCAGGGCATCAGGGCCTGAGCCGGCACCTTGCTGGGCACCAGGCGGGCAGCTCCCTTTGTCCCCGTAGTGTGCGGTGCCCTCCGGGCCCGGGTCCAGGCCTGCATCCCCGCCTGCAGCGCTTGCCCGTCGGGACCTAGCTGTCTGCGGCAGCACGCAGCCCTCTCACTCGGCAGCCCTCGGCCCTCCCATTCCCTGGCTCTCCCTCCATCCCCAAAGAACCTCATGGGGCACCCCCCGACCTGGCTGCCCACTCTCTCTCCCCGGGCTCCACACCAGAGCCCCCTCCACCAGGGAACTTTCTGTCACCGTCTGGTCCCTGAAACCTCCCTGAGGGCCCCCGTGGGTCCAGGCTGACCCTGAAGGGTTGGACTGTAGCTCTGTCCCCAAACCCAGGGCAGGGGCCGTGCGGCCAGGTCTCCGCCACCTCCCCGCTCCACCGCCCGTTCAGTGCTGCCCACACGGCACACACCTCACCCCACTGACGGCTCCCCGAGAACACACAGAACTCTGGAACAGAAACAGGAAGAACAGAACTCACGTTTCAGGGGTAAAGGTCTCTGTACATTAATCCAATCCACTCCTGGACGATGACAAGTAGCTGCTGACGGCCTACTGTGTGCAAGCACTGGGCCAGCTGGAAGGACCGGGGACGGGCAGCTGCCCCACCGTCACCACGGTTACATCCCGGCGGAGGCCTCACTGACCGGGCCGGGTGGGGTCTCTGCTTCCAGCCCCATGATCTCGGGCTTCCCTGCCTCTAAGTGGGGTGGCAGGAGTCCCTACCTCAGGTGAGGTGCTCACTGCGGGCAAGGCATTTGGACGGAGGCCGTGCCGCGCCGCGCCATGTGCACATTTGCTCTAGAAACGTCCTCTCAGCACTGGTCTGGGCTCTGCCGGTGATGGTGATGGGGAGCCAGGCGCTGCCACCTGGACCAGGAGACAGGCCGACGGTCCCAGAGCTGCGGACGCACCGCTCGGGATGCTGTGTCTGAGCAGGAGGTCGTGCTCCATCCCTCCTGCAACGTGCTGTCGCTGGCTGGCTCTGCAGCCCGGATTTATCATCGCTGAACTCAAGTTTGTAACAGGAGATAAAGCTGTAAATTGTGCTGAGCCGCCGCTGCCCGCGTGGACCGGCGCCTGGAATGCTAACGGGGTCCTGGAGGCTCCCACACCCACTGCAGAGGGCGGAGAAGCACGGAGGCCCGCCCTGGGGCGGCCTGGCTCCATCCTCGGACCAGGGCGTGGCTCTGCCCTCAGGTGGGGGCAGCAGGGCCCTCACCCCAGGGGACTAACCTCATGGGGGCAGAGGTGAGTCTGCTGGTCCCTTGGGCAGCACAGCAGGACGGCCCTGATGGCGGCGCAGCGCCGTGCCAGGCGGAACGGCCAGCGTGTGGGGCTGTGTGTCTCACGGGGATCTGGGGGCCGGGTAGAGGGGGCACACACAAGGCCCACGAGCCCGAGAAGCCACGCTGAAGGCCCCGAGCATGCAGACCCGACACCAGGAGCCTGGGTGGCAGCCAGGGATGGAGAGCCAGGGGCAAAGGGCTCGATCACAGCTGGTCCTGCGGTGAGGCCCGGCCTGGCAGGCTGGGGGGCTCCCTGTGCTGTGGGCGGAGGTCCTGACTGCTCCCCTCACGAGGCTCAGAGAACGGTTCTCCGCCCACCCTCTCCCCAGCAGGCCCAGGTGACTCCTGGGCAGGAAAGGCTGAGCTCCGGGGACCCTCTCTCCACGTCTGAGTTGGAGACTCAGGACGGAGCTCGGAAGAGTTTCACATCCATGTCCAACATCACGCCGTGGCGGAGGGCAGGGCCGGGCTGGAACGGGGCCTTCCCAGCTGCCGTGGTCCTATCTGTTCAGCAGTCGGGGGGTAACACGGCGAGGGGTCTCCCCCACGTCCTCCATGGTGGCCCAGTTTCTTTCCGCAGACAGAGCTGGGCCCACAGAGCCGCCGTGGGGTCTGGCGGGTGCCTGTGTGGCTGGACGGCGGTGATTTATTGCGTACGGAGTGCTCCTCCCCAGCGTCACGCGGATGTCTGAGGTTAAACGGGCTTCACCGCGGCCTCCTCCTTAAAACGGTCCCTACGGCCACACACGGGGAAGAAGATGCAATTATCCACACGCCCTCCTGTCTGCTTGGCCTGGAGGCGCCCGGCGACTGGAAGGCAGGTGCGGCTCTGCATGCCGAGCACGTCCCCCTCCTGCACCCAAATCACTGTTGGTGTAAACAAAAAATGTAGGAATTTATTAAATCCATCATTTCTCAATTTGCTCCTGCACGTTGCTGGTAATTAGCAGAGCGCCGCCTGACATCTGCTTTTGCTGCTGTGCACGTCCCTGCCGCGTGCTGTGGTCCCAGCCCTGGGAGAGCACCGCCTGGGCAGGACAGGCCGGGGCCCGTGGGCACGGTGCCGTCCGGGCACCACTGTGAGGACCATGGGGAAGGTTCTGTCCTTCTCCCGAAGCAAAAGGACAAGCAAGGAAGAGCCAGACTGGATGAGCAGGCCCTTGGGCAGAGCGGTGGCAGGCGGGACCCTTCTTTCTCCATCCGTCATGGGGAAGTGACGTCCCTGCCCCTCAGTGTCCCAGGGCCCCCGACCCCAGGCTGAGAGGCAGCCCCGTCACTCATGCTGGCCACCAGGTCCTGCACAGATTGTTTTAACAACTGCCCAGGGGCCTGGGATTTTGAACTTTAAGTGATGGGGCAGAAAAACACTTCTGCCGGTGATCACACCACCTGCCTCCACTCCTGACCTCTCTCCTTCCCCAGGAGGACCCTGTCGTGCTGCAGGCACACCACGCACCACCCCGGGAGCAGGGCATCACTGCCCTCCCTCTCCCAGGCCCCTGGGATCTGCCCCTTTCCCTGCTGGGACGTCGAGTGGGCACAGTCCTGGGCACCAGGATGCCTGTGGGAAGTCACCCCAGCAGCCTCGCTCTACCCGAAGCCTCACGCGCCGGGCTGGATGCAAGCGGGAGGGAAAGCCTGCACCGCCCTGGCGAGTGGGGTGTCCAGGGCCCAAGCGGGGACACACACCTCCTGCTGCCTCCTCTGCCTGCTGGCTTGTTGGGCCATGACCCTGACCTTGGGACGGCTTCCTGTCTTCAGTCCTGAGCTCCTGGCCGAGACGCACTGTCTGTCACCAAGCCCTGGACGTCCAGGGCCTCAGGTGACAGGTACCAGCGCCTCATCCCAAATGCGCTGACTTGCAGGAGGGCCTGGGGACACCTGACACTCAAGTCCTCTTGGAGCCGCAAAGCCGCCAGCTCTTACCTGCTTTCCTTTTCTTCTTTTAAAAATACCTCTGTTTGAATATGTGTTTGAGGTGACCCGTTTTCTGACTAGGGATCAGCTGCTGTGCACAGATGCCTGTCTTGGCAAGCACTTATTTGGGTGCGTTTCTAGGCCTAGACTTTCTGGGCAGAAAGGTATGTGTGCATTTAAAGGTAGCAGATAACGCCAAGAATTTCCCAGGCGCCGGCTCCAATTCATGCCCCCAGCAGAGGCCCGACACTCACCAGCACCCGGATTCCGTCTTCCTGGTGGGCACGCATGGCTCCAGGCCTAGCAGCTGAGCCTCTTTCCCTATGGTCCCAGCTCTCCCCACTCCATGGTGTGCCTTGAGTGGTGTGTGTCTGCACGCTGGGACCTTGTACACCCCTGACTGACCCCACCTCGCCTTCAGAAGCCCTCCCTGAACCTTCCGGGCGGTGCCCCCAGGTGGACCCCGAGCCCACCATTCTTCATGTGAACTGACTGCTGTCCCCGCCTTGAAGCCCCCCCCCGCCCCGCTTCAAGGTCTGGGGTCCCGGGTGCCCCTCCTCTGGCTGATGGATGACGGGAGTCTGATCAGAGTATGTGGATTTTCCTATAAAAATGAGTATCCCTCCCGTCCCCCGGGGGCTGTGGGAGCCCTGTCCCCCTGACTTGACATACCGTAGAGCATCGGTCCTCAGGAGAGACGCAGAGCACGTTCCTGCGGTGGGCAGGCACCTGGGAGGAGGATGTTCACCTGGCATCTGCCCCGAGTCAGCAGCCCAGGGGAGGGAGAGGATGCTAACGGGCTTCGACCTGGAGCTGCCAGGACAAAAAGGACAGCATGGCAGGGGACGACTGGAGGCCCTGGTGGCACACGGAGTGGGGTCCACACTGACATGAGGCCAGGGAGGAGGCTCAGAACCACTTCCCCCACGCTGACTGCAGCCGGGCTAGGAGCTGCGGAAAGCCAGCAGCAGCGGCATCGCGGGTCTTAGACGAGAAGAGGCAGATACTGTCTCCGGCCTCCGGCCTCTCCGCCTGGCTCCCCCGCCCACCATCTTTGTTTCTATGGCAACAAGAATTGGTCATTTGCTCCTGCCTTCTGAGATTTGCTTTCCGTTTCTAAGTCAAGTCCCCATCTCGCCATGAGCTCCTGTCCACAAAGACGCTGACCAGCTGACCCGCTTGGGACACTGCACACCTAGGCACGGGCAGCATGACCCTGCACAGCCAGCCCCTGCCACTATCGTGCCGCCGGTACCTTCCCCTCCCCAGGCCTCACCTGCTAATGGCAGGAGGGAGAAGGTGGGGTCTTGAACGGTGGCCCCTTCCCACAGCTGCCCCCAGGGTGGGGCCCAAGCCTGCAACATCATGCCCTCCCCAGTGTCCCCAGCTCTGGGGTCCATCCTGGCTTCTGTTTGCACCCAGCGTCTAAGCCGTCCTGCAGCCTCTTCGTGACCCTGAGTGCACCCCCGGCCCCTCTCCCACCTTTCCTTTGACAGCCCTCAGCATGTCCTGCCCGGGTGTCACTCTGGTCACTCTTGCTGTACCCAGAAGGCCAGCTCCATCGCCCCCCTCTCTGCCCAGAGACCCTCTTTGCTTGCAGGCCCTCCGTTCCTGGAGGACTTGCCCAAACCACAGATGTCAGCTCCCGGGCTCCCCCTCCCCCCTCAACTCCTTTCTCCCTCACCTGCTCTCCACCAGGACAGCTGGGAGGAGGGACCTGGCTGGGCGTCCTTCCTCTGGATGGCCCAGCCCTGCTTAAATGGGAGACGGCTGCCCTCAGTCATCCGGTGTGGACACATAGCTCTGGCATGCTAGGCCAGCTCCTGCGGGGGGTGCAGGTTGAGATGGGGATGGTTAAACCTGCAGATAGATGAAGGCCCCCGAATTCTGAGGCCCATGCATACAAGAAACAGAGCAGGAAAAAAAGAAAAAGAAAAATGAAACAGAGCAGGGCACTGTCAGCTGTATTTACTCTAGGCCCTTATTTTTTATTTTTTTTTTTGCGGTACGCGGGCCTCTCACTGTCGTGGCCTCTCCCGTTGTGGAGCACAGGCTCCGGACGCGCAGGCCCAGCGGCCATGGCTCACGGGCCCAGCCGCTCCGCGGCATGTGGGCTCTTCCCGGACCGGGACACGAACCCATGTCCCCTGCATCGGCAAGTGGACTCTCAAACACTGCGCCACCAGGGAAGCCCTAGGCCCTTACTTTTGACCGCAGCCATGTTGCAGAAGATTTTATACTTCGTAAGTATATAGGTAGGAAATTAGCATACTTTAATATAATGTCTACACCAGGCAGAATTCTAAGATGACCTCCAAGATTCCTATCCCCACTACTGTGCAGGCCATCGGAATAACCTCTTCCCCTTCTGTGTGTGTGTGTCAGGGGAGCGGCTGAATATTATGGGATGTCCCTCCAGTGATTAGTTTCTAACCAGTTGACTTTGAGTTAATCAAAGGGAGATGACCTGGTGGGCCTGGCCTAATCAAGTGAGCCCCTTAACAGAAGGTAGAGAGTCAGACTGTGCAGGAAGGAAGCTGGCGGCCATGCTGTGTGCTGCCTATGAGGGGACAGAGGCCTGGGGCCATGACCTGAGGGGGGCCTCGCTGCTGAGAGCAAACCCTGGCCAATAGCCAGCAAGAAATCAGGGACCCAAGTTCTATAATCACAAGGAGCTGAATTCCGCCAGTCCCTGAATGGGCCTGGAAGAGGATCCCGGGCTCCAGGTGGGCCACAGCCTGCCGACACCTCGATTTCAGCCTCGTGAGACTCCAGTGGAGATCATGGCCTTGTTGTGGCTTAGAAAGTCGTGGCTAGTAAAGGTGTGCTGATTAAATCACTGTGTTTGTGGAGGTCTGTTCCACAGCATGGAAAACTAGGATAATGTCTATGTAACAAGGTGACCTGCTTCGAGAGTATGTGGTTAGGAGATGCGCCTGAATCGCACTTATCTTTACTGAATTTGATTTTTCAAAACATAAATATTAAAATAATCCTCTATTACAAGGTATCAACTCATATAAATATATGCATATTTATATATACCCGCTCTTTTTGCTTAATTTTGAAAGTATAGGTGATTTTTCACTTTAAAGGGAATGCATAATCGTTGAAGGAAAATTGGAAGGTATAGAAATACAGAAAGAAGACAATGTTTCTCTAATTCAATTAATGTTACAGGTAACATTTGAGTAATGTTTGATGTTTACCTTCCGCATAAAGAAAATGATACTGTTTTGGTCCATTTACAGTCTATTATCTCTGTTTTCAAATTGAAGTATGTTTCTGCACCCAGTGTTTATAGCAGCACTGCTCACAATAGCCAGGACGTGGAAGCAACCTAAGTGTCCATCAACAGAGGAGTGGACAAAGAAGATGTGGTCCATATATACAGTGGAATACTACTCAGAGGTAAAAAAGAATGAAATCATGCCATTTGAGCAACATGGATGGCCTTAGAGATTATCATACTAAGTGAAGTAAACCAGACAGAGAAAGACAAATATTACAGGATATCACTTATATGTGGAATCTAAAACATTGATACAAATGAACTTACAAAACAGAAATAGAGTCACGGACATTAAAAACAAACTTATGGTTACCAAAAGCGAAAGGGGGGGGATTAATTAGGAGTTTGGGATCAACATATACACACTACTATATACAAAATAGTGAAACAACAAGGACCTATGATTAGCACAGGGAACGATATTCAACATTTTGTAATACCCTATAACGGAACAGAATCTGAAAAAGAATACACACACACGCACACACACACACACACACACACACACGTATACGTATACATCAATCGTTTTGCTGTACACCTGAAGCTGACGCACTGTACATCAACTACACTTCAATAAAAAAATCATAAAGTAAAATAATAATCGAAATATGTTTTGAATGTAGTAACATACACGAGCTAGAGGCGTCCACTGTGATGAGCTTCCGCTACGCGCACGCCTGGTAAACCCACCTGGGCTGGTGCCTCTGTTCTGCCTTCCTTCACTCACCTGATGCATCTGAGACCCGTCCGTCTGCCTGGAGCGAGCCGGCTAGGAACCCACCAGCTTTCTTATCCGTGGTCCTGTTCATAGACTGTTGGAACTTTTCTGGCTTTTGAGGTTTATACACAGAGGCTGCTGTGAGTGTTTGTGAGAAACACACACTCACCTCGCACGGCCCAGCCCCGAGAGCGGGGTCGTGGGTAAAACCACTGACAGTGCCGGGTGCTGGCAATGGTCCAGAGCCACCGGGGCTCTCAGACATCCTGGTTCCACCATTCTGGCATTTAAAAAATAAAGTTAAACCTGCGTTTACCATATGATCCAGTAGTAAAGAACTTTATTGGGACTGTGCTCGACTTTATTGGGAAATGTCATCAGCTTCTCATCACGGTGGTCCTGTGCTTCTCCCCCAGGTGTAGACAGTCCCCACCCTCCACATCCTTGTCTGCACTTGGCATCTCCTGTGGTGTCATCTGAGCCATTCTCGTGGGTGGGTCGTTGTAGTTCATGATTTTAATGTTAGTTTTTCTAATTTGTATTAATTCTAAGTGCCTGGCTGTATGCTCCTCTGTTATGTGGACATCTTCCTTTGTGAAGAGCTTGTAGGGCCTTTTGTCTGTACTTTTAAATAGACTGTCTTCTCTGACAGAGGTGCAGAAGTCCTTTATATGGTCTGAGTGTGTTTCTTTCATCGGGTACATACTGAAAATCTGCCCAGAGTCTGTGGGAGACTGCTCACTTTTTTATTGTGAGGAACAGAGTTCTTTTAAAAATAAGGGACAATTTATCAACTAAAAAAACCCTTGCATAATCATGTTACCTACAAATAAAGATACTTTCACTTCCTTACTTTCAATTTCTATGTCGTTTTTTTCTTCCTTCCACTGTTGAGGATGTCCAGGACACAGAATTTTTGTGTCCTGTTTACGAAATTGTTGGCTACCCCAAGTTCATGAAAATACCCCATTACGTTTTCTTCGGAAAGATGTATAGTGTTTGCTTTTACGTTTAGGAAAACGGTCATTTAAATCAACTGTGTGAGGTAGAAACGGAGATTCGTTCTCTTCAAAGGGATCACATCATGTTCCCTTCCTCTTCTGGTGACCTTGGCGTTTTGTCTACATCAAGTGACCGCACACCTGTGATCCATTCCGGTCCCTTCCTCTTCCGTTTGTCGACATTGCCTGGTGCCGACAGCACGGCCTGTTCACGGAAAGTCTTGGAATTTGGGGGTCTGCCCCTCAAAGGGGGTCTTGGTGCCTCTATCCTTTGATCTGCTTTATCAATTTTAACATCAGTTTGGACATTGTGACAAGAAACTACAGTGGAGTTTGAAGTGGACTTGCAGTGAGTCTATAGATCAATGTGAGGGGAACTGGCAATACTGAACCTCAGTCCATGAGTGTGATACTTCTTCACATCTATCTAGACCCTCTCTAATTTCTCTCAGCCATGGTTTGTGGTTTTCAGTGCAGATGTCATGTACATCTGTCATTAAGTATTCAATTTGTTGATGCTATTATAAATGGCATTTAAAAAATTCATTGCTTAATTGTTCCTAGTATACGGAAATATTGTATCAACCCTGCTAAATTTGCTAATGAATTCTAATGATTTGTTTATAGATTCCTTCAGATTTTCCTCATACATAATCACGTTACCTACAAGTAAAGATATTTTCACTTCCTTACTTTCAGTTTCTATGTATTTTTTTTTAACTTGCAATGTTGAGGATCTCTAGGACAATATTTTTATTATTATTGTTATTTTCAATTTATTTCATTGAAGTATAGTTGATTTACAGTGCTGTGTTAACTTCAGCACAGTGATGAATATTGAACAATATTGAATGTTGTTCCCTGTGCTAGGTAGTAGGACCTTGTTGTTTATCCATTCTCTATATAATAGGACAGTGTTTACACATAAGTGGTGATGGTGGAATATCATGCCTCGTGCCTGCTTTTAGGGGGAAACTTTCAATATTTGATCAGTATGTATAATCTCTGCCGTTGGTTTTTTGGTAGCTGCACTTTGTGATATTAAAGAACTTCTTTCTATTCCTAGTTTGCTCTAAGTTTTTGTCATCTATAGACTGAATTTCATTGAACAAGTTTTTATGAAATAGTAGGACAATCATTGGTTTTCTTTTTTATTCTGTTAAGGTGGTGAATTACATTGGTTGATTTTTAAAATATTAAACTAATCTTTCATTCCTGGGATAAAATTAACTTGGCTAAAATATATTATTATTTTTACATATCTCTGATCTTGAAGACTTTAGTCTTCCACAGTGCCACCCTCTGCAGGCATGAGCCACAGCCCTGCCCGCCTGCAAGGATGGGAGATTGGGGTCTCCCTTCTACACAGAGGGAAGGGGAGAACTTTGTCTCACCAAGACCTACAGGAGAGAGAGTGCCGTAAGAGTTACCGATACGGGGGACTTCCCTGGTGGCACAGTGGTTAAGAATCTGCCTGCCAATGCAGGGGACACGGGTTCAATCTCTGGTCTGGGAAGATCCCACATGCCGCGAGGCGACTAAGCCTGCATGCCGCAACTACTGAACCCGCGTGCCTAGAGCCGGTGCTCCGCAACAAGAGAAGCCACCACACCGCAACAAAGTGTAGCCCCTGCTTGCTGCAACTAGAGAAAGCCCGCATGCAGCAACGAAGACCCAATACAGCCAAAAAAAGAAAAAAGAAGGGTTACCGATACGGAAGCCAAAGTGAAAAGGTTAAATGTCCTCTCCGAAATAAATAGTCCAGTGGTTACACCAATCCCCTTTCTATATTTTGTGTGTATTTAGGTTATTTCAATTTTTACACTTTAAATAGAGCTTTGAATGAAGATTCAGCTGGACTTAGAATTATAACCTTAGTATTTATTACTAGAGTAGAAAGACTCAGGCAAAAGGTATGAATGTTCTAGAAATTCACTCCCACCCCCCCACCCCCCCCCACACCAAGCATGACATAAAAGTGGCCGCCTAACCATAACCTGTCCAGAACGGGTGTATCCAAGTATATGAGCTTCCCCGCACTCACAGGCAGAAACCCCTCTCTGCTCCGATGTCTTCTGTTCCTGTTGAAGCGACCACTTCCGCAAGCGGGTTTACAAATTGCATTTGTTCTCATGCGATGTTGCCACTCACGTGTGCATGTGTGCCTTGCCCATGTGTGATTAGCAAGCCCGGCACACGTTCTCCATGATGGAATATTTGGCTTGTGTGTTGTCTTCTCATACTGGTTATCTTCATTTCATATACAGATTGAGTTTTACATTTCCACGTATTCTGACCATTTCTTTACTTCTTATTTCCTCAATCCCTACGCATCTTAGTGGAGGAAAAAACCCATAATTTTAGCGTCATGTGGGAAAGCCCAACAATGCCTTAGGAGCAAGGATGAAGAAGTCCAGGTTGGGGGAGTCTTTCTGCAGGAGGGGGTGTGGAGCTGGGGCTGGAAGGCCGGGCACCAGAGGCAGAAGCGCGAAGGGCAGGAGGACCCAGGCAGCAGAGGGAACACCCGTCTGTTCTCTACCCAGGGCAGAGGGAACAGTGTGAGTAAAGGCACAGAGGTCAGGTCAGGCACACTCGGGCCGTCTCGCTCCTGCGGGGCCGTGGCTGGAGGTTATGGAGGTGGAGGGTAACGGGTCTCCAGGGGAAGGTGAAATACACATTTTCATGTTAGAAAGTCGCAGAGGCAAGATTGGAAGGAAGGAGACCCAACGGGAACTGGATGGGGCAGAGTCACTGCAGATTACCATCAACCACCAGGGAGGAATGCAGGGGAGGAAAGTTGAGGAACAGTTGGGAGGTAAACTCGGCAGGAACGCGGAAGGAAGAGAGCCTGGCGTGATCAGCCTTCTGGTCCGAGCAGCACAGAGACGGAGGTTTCGTCCACCAAGGTGGGCTGGGTGCAAAGGGTCAGGTGGATGGAGCTTTTGCTCCGTCCCAGAGGAGAGAGGATAGTGGCTTGGACCAGCTCCAGGGATGGAGATGGAGCAAAATCAATGCCATAGAGAGGCACAAAGGAGGCAAAAAAGATAAGACTTACTGATGGATGGGGGTCAGGGGAGAGGAGGGGAGGGGACGGCAGACTCAGAATGACTCCTCGGTTTCCGGATCGAGAGATGGACGATGTCACAGAAGCACACGCGTGGAGGATGAGGCCACCTCATCCCGCCACGATCCCCTCGCGTCTTCTCAGATTATGGTTTGAGTTCTCGGCTCAGGACGTGCCGCAAGGATCACCACAGGGACGGTCTCACGGCCCGCGAGCAGGTCCCGGGTGCCACCAAAGCTGGGACGGTGGGGGCCGCGTCCCCAAGGGGCTGCCCCAGGGCTGGGATGTGCCACGAGCTCGCGCTGGGCATGTTGTGGCGTCAGGGCAAGAATGGCAGGTCCTGCAAACACCCCTCTGTTCTCTACATTTGCTGTTTGAGATTCCAGAGGCAATGCCACAGGACCCAGAGCAGCTGGAGAGCGTCTGTACCGAGAGAAAAGCACACGTGTCCATCAGCAGCAAAGTCAGATTGCTTCTTCCCACGGGCATCTCTGCAAACAATTTTTTCAAGAGGACAGAAGCACCAGGCCGGCACGGGAGTCTCTCAGGCCGCGTTTCTCCAGCAGGGATGATGTGGTCCGACAAACACTTGAGATGAGAAGTGTCTCTATCTCCCCTGAGAAGCACCCGCCCCGCTGGATGGGCTGCCGTGCGGGGAAGGGGGGCTGGGGTCACTTGTGCCTAGAAAACAGTTCAGTGTAATTCAAGGCCTAACGGAGGTGTGCATAATCTATCTTTTCCTGTCAAGACTTGGGTCTCTGTGCTATTTTTGAATGAAGCTGAGGAATTAAAGAAAAACCTGAGAGGAAATTGTGAAACATAATAAAATTGGACTCAAATCAATGCACCTCTGAGGCTGGGAAGTTAATTATACCATCTGAGTTGTGTCGTCTGCAGAGCCTGAGACAGTAAAGTCTGTTTCTCCTTCCAGAGCGGATCTCAGGCAGCCGATTCAACTGGGGCTCCTAGTACAGGATAATGGCTCTTTTTTATTGACAGAATTGGGCAAATTAAACAAAAAAATGTATTGAGGCACTGCTCTGTGCAGACGCCGTGCTTGCTGCCGAGACGAGTCCGACCGCAGTCCCCACCCTGAGGGATCACGGGTCCCTGTAAGTGAGACACAAAAGCTAAGGCCGTCCACCATCAGGGGCTCTGAGAGTTAGTGGCCCAGAGTCAGAGAGCACCAAGGGCAGGGGAGTCAAGGGAGGCTTCCTGGAGGAGGTGTCCCCAGAGTCAGCACGAGGGCAGAGGGCACTTTCCCAGAGGGAGGTAAGGCCAGAGAGGAGACCCCCAATACATTGAAGTGGTCCCACACCTGCCCATGGGGGTCCGTCGCAGAGAGCAGGGGGATGGTGTTTGGGGGCCCTGACAGGGAATGAGGTCAGTGTCCAGGCATGTGCGGTGCAGGTTCTGGCTGCTGACCTGTGACCCCAGCCCTGAGTGGTGGCTGCGGTCCTCTAGTCAAGCGCCTGTTCACCCGTCCCCACCATCAGGCAGCCCACCTGGGCGGTGAGACGCTGCAGGAGACCCTCGCCAACACCAGGGCTAACGTGTCTTCTTTATGGGCACAGATGACTGGTCAGTGCCTCTGGACCTGTGTCCCATGGGCTGAGACTACGCGGCGGCCCCTGGGGAGGGGGTCAGAGGTGGGGTCTGGGCTCAGGGCTCTGTAGATAGCCTGAGGCGTCCCTCCCTAGCTCGCTCCTGAGGGGGTTCTGGGGAGGCCAGGTGCTGCTCTCGGGCCACAGCCAACAGCGGCTTGTTGACAGTCTGCCACGTGCTCACTCACACCTGTGCACGTGTGTGGGTGTGCACACACACACACACCTGCGAGATCGTGTCCGAATATAAGTGTGAAATTTCATATACCTGTCTATCTCTCTCTCTACCCACTCAGTCTCTCCACCCCCCTCCCCCCTTCCTCTTACCTTCCATCCACCCACTGTCCTTCCATCCTTCCATCCATCCATCCATCCATCCATGTCTCTATCTGTCTATCTGTCATCTATCCGGGTGCAATTTTCCTGCTACAGCTGAAAAAGACACCAGGAGACCTGCTGAGACCTGGGGGCTGTCCCTCGAGTCTTGTGTCCGGACCTCACTTCTCACTCCCGTGCCGTGGCGCTCTCTTCTTGTCCCCAACCTTTATCTTCACAGGGCATATGACCTGCTTACTTGTCCATAGCTGAACCCCAGAAGGGACCGTGGCTCCTGTGCTGACACACTGCCAGGGAGGTGGTCAGAACGTCCATGCCCTGTGGACAGAGGGAGGATGCAGGTACCATGGAGACCACTGCTGCCTCCTTCAAAGGGCCTGGTGAGGATCGAGATGCAGCATCCCAGTTGTGGCCAGAGCTCTGTGCCCTGCAACCCCCTAGTGGGACCCTGGCCTCCTGGAGGGGATCCGTGGTCCCTCCTGTCCTGGGGAGTTCAAGCAGCCCGATGCAGAGGCTAAGGATGGGGTTTCTGTGTGCCTACTGGAGCCACTTGGATGGGAAGGAGGAATTTACTCTAAGAAACAATGTGCTGAAGTGATCATACTATGAACATAACTGTTTTCCAGCCGAGCCTGCCCTCCACCTTCCCCCCCACCCCAGACAGCTCCTGGCACGTGGGCAGCCAGACAGAGGGAAGCAGACAGAACCCTGGATTCAGAGGAGCTGGGAAGACAAGACAGTGAAAGCACATAGGGGTCAAGTACACCGGGGAATATCCTTCTTGGAAATGCAAAATAAGGTTTTCTTACTAAGAGCCAATCAGATGGCGAGCACAGTCACTGCTGAGATGCAAAGCATTGTCCTAGAAGACGAAGTGGAGGAAACATGACCCCAAAAATTAGAGAGAAAACCTCTAGTGAAAAATTCGACTTAGAGGATAGATTTAGGAGACCGAACATTCAGATGATAGAGGTTCTGGGGGCAGTGGAGGATAATCAATAATTAAACAGATAGGAAGCTATTCCTCCTCCACTGACAAGGAGCTGGGGTTGTCTGGCTCAATCTCACTGAATCCCAGGCAGGCTTCTGAGAAAAGGATGAACACTTGTATGTATTCTGGAAAAATTCCCGGAATCCAGGGATAAAGGGAACGTCTTAGATGCTCAGAAAGAACCAGTGGTGGCAGGGGGAGTGGGACCGGCGTCACAGCTGGAGGGAAAGAGCTGTCAGGGAGGTGACGTCTGCACCCAGAGACAGAGCCCCGAGGGCCCACGGGGGCTCCACGCGGTGGAGGAGGGTGCAGGAGGGAAAATGCTGCTGAGGACGGACAGGGTGAGTCAGGGACAGGACAGCTCCCAACGAGATAGTACTATAATTGTCATTTTGTTCAATTATTGTATTACTTAATATAATTATTTAAGTATAACAATGCATGAAACACATTTAAGAAAAATCAGCGTTGAAGTGAACAGAGATTCCAGGTAAACACAAATGTAAAGAAAGCAGACGTCCGTATTAATACCCACGCGCCATGTGGAATGTTTAGAATTTGAGATAAAAAGTAGTAAACAGTCGCAGACATATTACGTGATTAGATTGTAAGAAGCACAATTTCTGAATTAATTTTAACCGTCTCAAACTATCAAAAACCCTATAGCAGTTAAATAAATAAATAAAGCAAACGCTGATTACAAATAAGAGATGTGAATAGAGGAGCGTGATAGTGAGAAATCCATCCGCTCCAGAATTGAATAAATATGTTAGACAAAAACTAAAACAGACCAAAGAATTGAATTATGCCATAAATTAACTGAATCCAGAAGATACATAATGAACTTTATTAGAGACCACTGTTTTTTCATGTTTAGGGATTATCCTCAAAATCAATCTGTGTATTTCACAACTGATATCCGTAAGTGTAAAAGCTGGTTGGGATGTCACAGGCCTTTTCTCCAGTTCTAAGTCAATGGAATTAAAATCAGGTAATGAAGTGGTGAACCCAGATCTGAAGGCCCTGGGGGAAGAGCCTCTTCCCAGACACTTGAATCCAAAAATGGGCAGAAGACCTAAATAGACATTTCTCCAAAGAAGATATACAGATAGCCAACAAACACATGAAAGGATGCTCAACATCATTAATCATTAGGGAAATGCAAATCAAAACTACAATGAGATATCATCTCACACCAGTCAGAATGGCCATCATCAAAAAATCTAGAAACAATAAATGCTGGAGAGGGTGTGGAGAAAAGGGAAACCTCTTGCACTGCTGGTGGGAATGTGAATTGGTACAGCCACTATGGAGCACAGTATGAGGTTCCTTAAAAAACTACAAATAGAATTACCATATGACCCAGCAATCCCACTACTGGGCATGTACTCTGAGAAAACCATAATTCAAAAAGAGTCATGTACCAAAATGTTCATTGCATCTCTATTTACAATAGCCCGGAGATGGAAACAACCTAAGTGTCCATCATCGGATGAATGGATAAAGAAGATGTGGCACATATATACAATGGAATATTACTCAGCCATAAAAAGAAACGAAATTGAGTTATTTGTAATGAGGTGGATAGACCTAGAGTCTGTCATACAGAGTGAAGTAAGTCAGAAAGAGAAAGACAAATACCGTATGCTAACACATATATATGGAATTTAAGAAAAAAAATGTCATGAAGAACCTAGGGGTAAGACAGGAATAAAGACACAGACCTACTGGAGAACGGACTTGAGGACACGGGGAGGGGGAAGGGTAAGCTGGGACAAAGTGAGAGAGTGGCATGGACATACATACACTACCAAATGTAAAATAGACAGCTAGTGGGAAGCAGCCGCATAGCACAGAGAGATCAGCTCGGTGCTTTGTGACCGCCTGGAGGGGTGGGATAGGGAGGGTGGGAGGGAGGGAGACGCAAGAGAGAAGAGATATGGGAACATATGTATATGTATAACTGATTCACTTTGTTATAAAGCAGAAACTAACACAGTATTGTAAAGCAATTATACCCCAATAAAGATGTTAAAAAAAAAAAGACTCTGTAAAGAAGAGACTCTCATTCTCAAACTGGCGGGACGTCCTGGGGGTGTGGGGGGAGATGCAGTTTGGTTCAATAGAGTGCTTATAAGTAAGTGTTTCATGCCAAAGAAAGACAGCTGAAGAGCAGGAGAAAGAAAGGAGAGATTAATAACAAAACAGCTAAATTAGGCACCGACAGAAAAGCAGTAGAAATGTACCCAAATGCAGCAGCTATTTCTTTGAACAGGTCCGTAAATAGATGAACCCTGTGGAACCCGATCATAGGCAAGGAAGATGACTGGGCTGTGAATGGAGGCGTGGTTCAAACCACAGACACGTCGAAACAGGCTTCCTGCGTCCATGACGAGGCCTCCCTGTCGCAGTGTTTCTCCCCATTTCTGCCCGTGGGAGTCTTAAACATCCCCGCAAAGTGTCAGCACCCCAGGTACGTGGTGGGCCCTGTGCATTCTGGGCCCTTGGAGGCCACAGACCCTGGGCACACCTAAGTCTATTTGCCCCTGAGAACCAATTTTTGCTCTGGTTCAATGCATGATATAAATGAAGACGCACACTTTATATGGTTCAGTATCTTAGGGAATAAACCAGGCACAGACCACAAAACACATTCCTACCCACCCCCCTCAACAAAACCCTTTCCTACCAACTAGGCCAGGCTCAGCTCAGACACCTGAGACCACTCGACACTCTTGTGTCAAACGCACCGAGGGCGGCCAGTGGGCGGCCTCCCCCCCATCCACTCCGTACTGAGTCCCAGGTCTCTGCAACCTGCAGAAAGCTGTCCTCTGACCCCTGCAGCAGCCCAGGGGGCGTGCATCTCAGCCCGCCCTCGGGAGAAGACAACCAAAGACCTGGGGACCCCTGGCTGTGTGGGGTGAGGCCACAGCAGGGCCATGGGTGCGGGGCGGTGGTCAGGAATAAGGGCAGCGTGTTCATAGAAATAAAATTTGAACCACAAAGGAAACACTTGCCTTTGAGAATCCTGAAATGAATTTATTAAATCTGCCAACAGTCTAATAACTGCTATATGTAATATAGGGGTGCAAACAAAAGTAAACCACTAACCTTAGCCCAAGAAGCAGCAGAGGCCCTGGAAACTTGCTTTGCAAATAGTGCTTTCAGTAAGGCAGTGGGGTCAAATGACTTTGCAGCTGAAATCTACCTAATTAGTGGTTATTAAATACCACGGAAGACATGGCGGTATCATGGAAAACTGCAAAAAATGCCTGATTTCACGTGTGGAAACAAGTGTAATACCCACACCTTAAAGAAAGTGCACTAATTATGACTTCGATGTCAAAAATTCTAAGCAAGGGGTTAGCAAATAGAATATGGAAATGCTTTGAAAGAATAGGACAGTGTAACAAGGTAGGATTTATTTCAGAAACTAGATATAATTTAACATCAGACTACTCACCAACTTCATCCACTCCATAGATAAATTGGATGAAAAATAAAGTAACATTGTATCAGAAAAGCTTGAAAAGAATTTTATTATATCTGCAAGCATTCTTAATAATTGCTGTATAATATAGGAACACAAAGAAATTTTTTAACGTAATTAAAAGTACTTACCAAAAGCAACAGCAAATACAATTTTAAAGAAAAACATTACAGTCATTTCAATAAAAATAAGGAACCAGCTATTAACCCTGGTAGTCACATTACTTAGGAGTGTGGTGAATTTTATTGTAAGCACATTAGGACAAGTCCATTTTAAATGTGGTTTAAACAATAGGAAAGTAGAATTCTTAACAACAACAACAACAAAAATGCTTGCTGGTTTTATAACTGCTTATCTAGGAAACCAAGAAAATGGAAAAATACCTTCTAGAATTAAACTAATGACATGAATTGGTACACACACACAGACCCCTACAAGTGGATAACATCTGACTCAAAGTTATGATAGGAAATAAAAGCTTCTTAGCAATCTATTCAGAAAGAGTATCACAGGGCCAATATGAATGAAATTTAAAGGTTTGTGGAATGACAAAACATTTGGGGCTTCTGGTTGTGGGTCAGGTGGAGTACGCAGGCTGCACCCTGTCTGTCCCTTTAAATGCTATTATAAGACCCGCACACAATGCCTGGAGCGTACACCTGAAGGCTCTGAAAGTCTGTGGCCTAAGGCAGATTGGGCAAGAAAACCAGAATTCAAAGGACGACCAAGATAGTTGTGAACCCCCTTCCCCCCGGTACGTCCTTCAATATCTCCTGGCCTGAATCCAGGAGATAGTGAAGGTGCTGATGGGCGCTCCAGGAGAGCCCTCTAGCTCTGCTTCAAGGAGGGAGAGGGATCTCCTAGCCCTTGAGAGACGGGGGAGGAGAGGTCCCCCATTGCTACTTTATCTCTCCTGTGTTATCGCAAGCCCCCAGCCCAGACAATGTCAATAACTCAGGGACGACAGCAGGAACAGAAGTGACAGAGGTGGCAGGGGTACCCACGGCACCCACAACACTGAGGGAGGGGGGCTTCCTATCTGAACAGAGATGCTCTGGGCCAAAAGGAGCTGGGCGAATCCCACTGCTTTTTCTGTCTCTCATCTCCTTCCACTTTGGTTCTGAAAGTGGATGCAGCCAGGGGGCATGTGCCGCCATAGGGGGTAAGTAAAGCCCCAGATTTGTGGCTGGAGGATGAAAAGGGGGAGCTTCTGGGAACTCAGAAGGACTGGAGATGTTGCAGAAAGAGACTGGGATGGAATTAAAATTGTTCATATAATCCCAAAGACAGAGGAAAGGAGAAACAGAGGAAAGAAAGATAGTTAGAACCAATAGAAAACAAATAATAAAATGGTAGACATACATCTAAATATATCAATACTTTTTTGAATGGCAAGTTGTTTAAACAGATGGACAGACTTTATCGGAATGGATAGAAAAGTTTGACCCAACTATACATTAGATATAAGAAACTCATTTCAAACAAAAAGATACACTCAGTTCAGAAGTTAAAGGACAGAGGATGGCATAACATGGAAACAAGTCGAAAAAAAGCTGAATGAAGTAGCTCTATTAATATTAAACAAGGTAGGCTTCAAAGGAAGCAAAAATAAAACAGGAATAAAGAGGTACCTTATGTGAGGACAAAGGGTCAATTCACCAAGAAGACATGACAACAATGCTAAACTTGTATGTACCTAAAAATATAGCTTCAAGATGAATAGGATAAAAGGATATTAAACTAAAAGGATAAATAATTAAAAGGATAAATGGACAAATTCACAGCTGCAGTTGAAAGCTTCAACACTCCCTTCTCAGTGTTGACACACCTCATAGTCAGAACATCAGAAAGACTGAAGGAGGCCTGAATCACACCACCAACCAACTGGGTTTAGCTGACGTTTGTAGAAACCCCCCCATCCCCCCACCTCCCACCAACACCAGCAGAACACACACTGCTTTCCAGTGTACATGGCACATTCACCAAGATAGACCACATCCTGGCTTATGAAACAAACTTTAACACAATTTAAATAATGGGAATCATACAAAAGATGTTCTCTGACGATAAAGGAATTAAATGTTCAATAGCAGGAAAATAACAGGAACATATCTAAACACTTGGACATGAAGTAACCCACTTGTAAATAATTTGTGGATAAGGAGACAACCTCAGTGGAAGCTTGAAACTATTTTGAACTGAACAAATATGAAAATACATCATATCAAAATTCGCAGAATATAGCTAAAGGAGTTCCAAAAAGGAGATTTATGGAATTAATCACTTATATTGAGAAGAAAATTAGTCTAATAGTATAAGTTTCTACTTTAAGAAATTAGAAAAGATGAGCAAAGGAATCAAAAGCAAGTAAAATGAAGGAAATAATAAGGATAAGAATAAGTCATATTTCTATATTCTGACAATAAACAACTGAACTCTGAAATTAATAAAACAATGTCATTTACAATAGCTTAAAAATGAGATTCTTAGGGATAAAGCTAACAAAACATAGAAAGAATTTTCGTGCTGAAAATTGCAAAGTGCTGATGAAAGTAATCAAAGAAGATCTAACAGAGAGACATATAATGTCAGTGGATGGGAAGATTCTGCATAAGGAAAATGTCAGATTTCCCTCATTTTATCTACAGATTTGAATTAAGTCCAGTTAAAACGCACAATTCTTTTGTAGACGTAGAAAAACTGATGCTAAAATTTACTTAGAAAGATAAAGAAAGTTGAATAGCCTAAGCAATTTTAAACCAAAGATAAATTTGGAGGCATTGTAATGCCGTGTTGTAAGACCAGCTTGAAGCTGCTGTAATCAAGACCCTACCGTATTCACGGAGAGATAAACACATAGATCCATGGACCAGAGCGCAGAACCCAGAAAAAGACTTACCCAGAGGTGGCCAACTGATTTTTTAAAAATTAATTAATTAATTTATTTTTGGCTGCATCGGGTCTTCGTTGCTGTGCGCGTGCTTTCTTTAGTTGCAGCGAGCGGGGGCTACTCTTCGTTACGGTGCGCGGGCTTCTCATTGCGGTGGCTTCTCTTGTTGCAGAGCATGGGCTCTAGGCACGTGGGGTTCAGTAGTTGTGGCTCGCGGGCTCTAGAGTGCAGGCTCAGTAGTTGTGGTGCACGGGCTTCGTTACTCCACAGCATGTGGGATTTTCCCAGACCAGGGCTTGAACCCATGTCCCCTGCACTGGCAGGTGGACTCTTAACCACTGCGCCACCAGGGAAGCCCTGGCTGACTGATTTTTAACAATGGCACAAAGACAATTCAGTGGAAGAGAATAGTCTTTCAACAAAAGATGTTGGAGAAATTGGATCTCCACTTACCAAAAAGTAAACCTTGACTTAAATCTCACTGCTTATGCAAAGCTAACCCAGAAATGAGCCTCAGATCTAAATGTAAAGTGTGAGCTATACAACTTCTGTAAGGAAACATTGCAGAAAATCTTGTGACCTGGCACCAGGAGCACAATACATAAAAGGAAAAAAACACTGAAAATTGGAAATGATAGACGTTAATAATTGTACTTATAGGTATTTACCTGAGAGAGATGAAATTCATTGTTTATATAAAAAATGTGCACTAATGCTAACGGTGACTCTATTCATAGCCAAACACAGGAAACAATCCAAATGTCCTTCAGGAGATGAATGGGATCCACACTGGATATATCTGAGCGATGGAATAACAGAATGGGATACAGTAGAATCTGTGCCCTGGAACTGCCCCGTGGGGGTGGACTCAGCAGTGAACGTGAACAGAACATTGACTCACACAAGAGCACGTGGGTTCTCCAAAGGAGTCGTGTGGGTGAAAGGAACTAGTCTCAGCAGGTTACACACACTGTGATTCTCTTTTTATGCCATTCTTGAAAGGCATAACTACAGACATGGAGAACAGATCAGTGGCTGCCAGGGGACAGGGACAGGATGGGGAATCACACGAGAAAGGTCCTGTGGTGACAGATTCCCATCCAGCTGGACTGGATCTAAACAAGTATTAAAACTCATGACTGTCTACACATTCCTCTTAAAGCCCATTTTACTCTATGGTAACTTAAAACGGAATAAAATAAAACAAGAGCACCAGCCCACAAACTTTTTAAAAAAGTATGAACGAATTGAGAGAGAGAGAGCAAAAAGCTCTTCTCCAGAATAATTCCATATCATTTCATCACATAAATTAATAATTTAATTAAAATGTCAATAAAGCAAAAAGTAATGTCGAAAGCTAGAAATTTAAAAATAGAATAGAATAAAAACCGAAGCAGTATGAAGGAAGTAAGACACAGAAATTAATGAACTTGAAAATGAAAATCAACGGAATCAAATGGCAGTTCTTAGAGCAGATTATTAGGACTGCGAACGTCATCAGGATGGATGAAGACAAAAGGACTAAACCATGGTATACATTTTAGGAGCCAAAAAAAAGACCATGACTTCAAGAAGCAGCCAAGATTAAAAAGATAATAGTATGAATAATTTAACACCAATACATTTTAAAAAATTAGGTGAAATAGAAAAATTACAAGAAAGACAACAGATCTAATTGAAGCAGAGGAAGAAAAAACCCTTTAATTCTCATATTACCATTTAGGAATTGAAAACACAGAGGAGAATTCTTCCCTCCAAGAAAGCACAACACCTGGCTTTTTTTTTTTTTTTTTTTTCTTTTTTTTGTGGTACGCGGGCCTCTCACCGCTGTGGCTTCTCCCGTTGCGGAGCACAGGCTCCGGACGCGCAGGCTCAGCGGCCATGGCTCACGGGCCCAGCCGCTCCCCGGCATGTGGGATCTTCCCGGACTGGGGCACGAACCCGCGTCCGCTGCGTCGGTAGGCGGACTCTCAACCACTGCGCCACCAGGGAAACCCTACACCTGGCTTTTTAAAAGGCAAATTCTACCAAATGTTTATGGAACAAAAATACAAATTTTCCATCCCATACACAGTGGGCATTCCCTAAGTCATTTTAAGAGGCTTATATGACCTTGATAGTAGAAAAATCATTGATCTCAAACAAGACAATTATAAGAAAAGTGTGAATAGGATAATGTCACCCATAAATATAGATACAAAGATCATAATTACTAGCAGCAAGAAGAATGCAACAGCATATAAAAAAGAAAACATCACTGCTTATTGAATTGGGCTTATCCCAGGAATGAAAGAGAGGTTTAGCCATAGAAATCAGCTTCTGTATTTCTCCACATTAATAAGTTAAAGGAGCAAAATGATACCTTTTCTCAATGGACTCAGTTAAACTGTCTGATACAGTTAAATATTTGAATAATAAATATAATAATAATAAATAATAATAAAAATATTATTTAATTAATGTTTTAAAATTATAATACCAGTAATAATCTAAGAAGACATACATAAGACATTTTTGGAGAAAATTACAAAATCTCTGAAAAAATTAATGAGCTAAAAATTAGGAAAGATATACCATATGCATGGACTTTGGGATATTATTATAAAAATATTGATTTCCCTGGAACTAAATTAGAAAAGTAATTCAATTCCAGTGAAAATCCCAACATGCTTTTCTACTTTTTTTTTCTTTTCTTTTTAAGGAGAGGGGTCCTGACCCACTGCTTTTAAACAGAACAGAGCAGAGTCGAGAAACCAAACTTGCGTGCAGTCCCTAAATGAAAGGAAGAGACAGAAATGTCAGATATTTCAACAAATAAGGTGTCAACAAATTATTCTCATCACAAAAAATGGACTTTGATCCCAATTCATACCATGTACAAAAATTAATTCTATTTGAATTAAAGACCAAAATATAAAAGATAAACTAATGCATTTTAGAAGTCAACACAGCGGAAAACTTTTATGCCCTCAGGGTAGGAAAGTATTTCTTCAACAAGACACAAAAAGCACAAACTAAGAAACAAAAGACTCATGATTTTAACTCTATTAAAATCAGGCAACACTGCTCAGCACCTAATAATGTAAATTCAGTGAAGAAGCAAGTTGCAAAGGTGGAGAAAAATCATGGCAGAACACGTGACAGACTGTGGGTTAGTACTTGGAACATAGGAAAACCTCCGCACATCAGGAAGGAAAAAGGAAAGTCCATACAAAAGTGGGCAAAAGACATGGAAAGGAAAACCTGGATGATCAATAAATATACCAGAGGAGAATCACCATTCATCATGAGCAGGGAATTGCAAAATGAAATGAGATCCCACTGCACACCGGCGTGTGTGCAGCACACACAGGCACACGGCCACACATGCCAAGAGGGCACCTGGGGAGTAAGTGGGGCTGCCTTAGGCTGTTGGGTAGTGAGGCGTCCAGCTTCCGAAGCCAGCCTAGCTTCACGGCACACCTGGATCACGCATCTCCTTCAGGCCAGCAGGTGCACCCCTCGGACTGGAGCATCTGGAGTGAGAGCAACGTTCACGCGTGCAGCTAGAGACGTGTGCGAGCGCGCACACAGCTGTCACGTTCACGGCGCCAAGACCCGAGACCGTCTCACTGCCGCCAGCAGCAGCGGGATGGGTCACACGTGGCACATCCATAAATGCAACATCACACTGTGCTGAAAGTTAGTGACTTTCAGCTGCACACGTCAGACAGGGATGATTCTCAAAAACCTGCTCTTGGAATAGCAAAAAAAGACAAGCCGTAGAATGCATTCGCTATCATTCCATTTATAGAAAGTTCAAAACAGGGCAAATCTAAACTCTACGTTATCTGCAGACAGGAGTTGTGTGAGTACAACAATCTTATTTAAAAAGAAAGGGGATGATTAAGGCAAAACTTAGGATGGATTTTACTTCTGTAAAGAGGAAGCAGCGTATGAGCATGGAGGGCCCCCAGGAGGCATGAAGTACTGGGAACGTTCTCTTTTCTACGCCAGATGGTGGGTACACTGTAAACTTACATTACTATTATTATTAGCTCTCAGTATGTTCACACTAGCTCTGAAAGCCCCTAACCGGAGGCTGCGTCTCAGAGGAGAGAAGGAGGTTCTGGGCCTTGGGGCTCTGCTGGATGTGGAGCACAAGGGCAGCGAGGCCTCAGGGACGGCATGGGGTCGGAGGAGAGGGTGGGTCCGGGGCCCTGGTTCAGAGGGCACGGCGCCTCCTGTCACCACGTGAATTCACGTCCCACTGTGGTGGCTGCCGAACGCAGATGTGGCAAGACCCCGATTTCCTGAGTTAAAACCGTGATCGTTTGGTAGACACTCCAAGTGGAGTCAAATCAAGGCACTTGGTTCCAGCTGTTCTGGTGGGTCTGGAGCTTGGTCACTGCCTCTGCTGGACAGTCACAGCCCCCGGTCCTGCATCTTCCTGAACGGAGCAAATCGCTGCATGTAGAGGCTTAGCGCGGTACCTAGAACTCAGTGTGGATCAGCTGTTCTCACTGCCATCGGGAGAGCCAGAGGTCTGGTCTCGGGTGGCTGGGAAACAGCCGCCCACACCCAGTCTCCTTAGAAACACCTTCCGAAATCGCGTCGCGATGGGCACGCGACTGCGGAGGTGCCGTGAAAGAGCCAGCCTGCAGATCTCGCCAGCATTGTGTGGGTTGTTCTCTCAATTCTCCGAAGAGCTTGGAAGCTGCAGTGAGACATTCAGGAGAGGGGGGTCCCCAGGGTCACCGAGCTGGACCTGCCCTCAGAGACAGAGCAGTTTGGAAGCAAGTCTGTGGGAAAGACAGGCTTAAGGACTGCTGGCCCGGACACCTCTCGAGAGGGAGGGGTCCGGGAGGCCCTGAGGCGGGGGGGACCCATGCCACCTGGCTGACAGTGGAGGGCCCAAGGGGACAGCGGCTTTCTAGTCTCTTCCACGTCCCCACGTCCTGGCCAGTGGGACCTGTGGGAGGGGCCACAGAGCATGGCACGACGAGGAGCTGGGAAGCCCAGGTGAGCGTGTGTGCGCCTGCCTGGGTGCGCACCTGCGGACATGCAAAAAAAAATTAAATTAAAAATGAATAGCTTATATTAACGCGTATATGTGGAACCTAGAAAAATGGTGCAGATGAACCGGTTTGCAGGGCAGAAATTGAGACACAGACGTAGAGAACAAACGTGTGGACACCAAGCGGGGAAGGCGGTGGCGGGGGTGGTGGTGTGATGAATCGGAAGTTTGGGATTGACACGTATACACTGATGTGTATAAAATGGATGACTAATAAGAACTTGCTGTATAAAAAAATAAATAAAATTCAAGAAAAAAAGAAGTAATGATAAATGCAAAGGCCATGTGATGAGGAATCATGAAACGTACCCAGAATTGAATGACGTTTCCCTGCAAAAGAGAGGGAGGGGCAGCCTGATGAGGGAAGAAGTAGAGGGTAATAAAAACCATAACGAAGTAAAGGTGTAGTTCCCGCGCTGTGAGCGCTCCTGAGGGCTGAAGGAGCCTCTCACAGCCTCACAGCTCAGGACGGTTTCCTCCGGGACCTGCCCGCCGCCCTTGCGAAACAGCCTCCAGGGACGTTTGGTGGACGCCTTGCTCCAGTTCACAGACTACCTCCTGCCCTGAGGATGGGGAGCCCACGAGGGGGTCCCCACCTCTCCATGATCAAGTCAGCACTGACTGGGACAAAAGGGACAGAAGCCCTGTTGCTCACGGACCGCCTATGTTTTTCTTGAGACGTGGACGGAGTGGGGTGTATCTGCGTGGCCAGGACAGGTGAGGTTCCTTCTGTGCCTTCTCAGCAGATGGCCTGAGACACGCAGCGCACTGCCTTCATGCGTATTCAGTAGCGCACCAGCTTTCTTTCTCTACAACATATTTGGAGAAGTTTTCTGGGTTGGGGGAAGATTTTGGTTTTTTTTAAATTTCCCGAACAACTGGGTGCATGTGTTCGTGTGCCTGCACGTGTGTATGTGTGTGTGTACACACGAGGGGGTGTTAAGGGGAAAGCGTCCGCTCTGGCTCCTGCCCACCCCCACTGGCTTTGCCCCTCAGTCACTGGGAGGAAGGTGGCATTGAAAGCCTCTGGGGAGCCAGGTGGGGAGCTGGTTTGCAGGGGGGAGTCTGGCACCTGAGGCCCAGCTTGACTAGAAGCTTCTGGAAGCCGAGCCAGGGAGTGACTCCAACACCTGGCGTCCGTGCCAGACCTGGGCCTCACCCAGCTTTTTCATTACTGAGTATTATTTAATGAACTCTTGGAAAGTCCCCTCAAATGCACTGCATTTTATCTCACATTTTATTGTGAATATCTCACTGTTTACTTATATTCATTCAGCATATAGTATTCAGCGCCTTGAGAAAAGCAATTTCAAAATAGATCAGGAAAAACAATGATAGCCCTGACACTTGGCCAGAGAGGATAAAAGGGAAGAAGGCCAGGGAAAATGAGAATATACTCCTCAGAAATAGCACTGAATCCATGGCTCTGTTTGCACCATCAGTCAGGGTTTTGAGAGAAATGACAACATCTCAAGTATACAAAAAAGAACCAAGAAAAATGTAACAGGTACATCTGTGTCCACTACCACGGGCAACGTTTGGTGGTATTTGCTTCTGATTTTATGAAGAAAGCTGATTTTAAAGAGTAAACAACTACGGTGAAGTTGGCTTGTAATTTTTCGCTCTGGGTTTGTAGTTCACTCTATAAACAATTTGTATTGTATTTTAGTGCTTTACATTTTAAAATAAAATATAGCTTCTTTGGGACTTTCTGTTTCACACAACACGAGCTGTGTTGATTTGGTCACTTGTTTTAATAGTGATGTGCTGTATCTCACATATCAATAAACAGTCCTTTATTTATCCATTCTCAGGTTTGTTCCCAGTTATTCTCATCACCGTTGTTTATGTCAGAAGCATTCCTGTGTTTGTTTCCTTCTGACAGTCCTTTATGTCAGTGGTTGAATGTTTTGTTCTTCTTCCTCCAAAAGAACTTTGAAAATTTATGAAATGTCACAAAAGTTTTCAAGTTGAAATCCAGATTTGTTACTGTATGTTTAGTAACTACTTAGAATGTAAACTATGACGTTGGATTTTGTGTACAGGCAACCCTGGGGACACTAGGCGTTTGATTCCAGACCACCACGATGAAGCGAATATCAAAATGAAGTGAGTCGTGTGATTTCCTTCGTTTCCCAATGCATATAAAAGTTATACTTAGGCTTACCTAGTGGCGCAGTGGTTGGGAGTCCGCCTGCCGATGCAGGGGACACGGGTTCGTGCCCCGGTCCGGGAAGATCCCACATGCCGCGGAGCGGCTGGGCCCGTGAACCATGGCCGCTGAGCCTGCGCGTCCGGAGCCTGTGCTCCGCTACGGAAGAGGCCACGACAGTGAGAGGCCCGCGTACCGCAAAAAAAAAAAAAAAGTTATATTTACACTATACTGTAAACTATTAGGTGTGTAATGGCATTATGGCTTTAAAAGATCATGTACATACTTTAATTTAAAAATACTTTATTGCTAAAAAACTGTCAACTAATAATGAGGGATGCCACAAGCCTTCGACTTGTATTAGAAAAGCAATGTCTGTGAAGCACAGTGAAGCAAAGTGCAATAAAACGAGGTGTGCCTGTGTGTGCGTTCAATATACTTTCTCAGAGCCTCATTTATCATTCCCTGGATTTATGGAAAATATCATAATTGGCAAGGCTCGTCATCATGTCAGAAAAGTTTAAAGTTTACTGACTTTAAGTAAAACCTTCAAGACAACCCTCCTACTTATGTATTCTGATTCTAAGATGGGTAGTTTGACAGAGAGAAAGAGAAAAAGATAGAGATAGAGACGGAGATGGAGAAGGGGAAGGGGATGGGGATGTAGAAGAAGGAGAAGAGATTGAAACATGCTGTCTTTGGTGACTTGGGTGAATAAAGTGCTGACACTTTAAATATTTCTTACCACAACTCTCAGATGAATTCACCGTAGTAAGATTAAGATTCACGATGGACGGTAATTCTGTTTTGCTTTGCCAGGAGAGCAATTGCGTCAGGAAATGGAGAAGAAGAGGCAGGCATCCTCACCAGGTCAGGGGCTGGGCATAGCGATGGAACGGGGACATACGTTTGGATGTACTAGGACTCCCACTCGACACTCTGCTGAGAATCCAAGCATGAAAAATCCCTAAAAAGGAAAAATTAATAATAAATATAGGGATTGGAAAGGGAGAGAGACCATTGTGCGTATGGTTACATATCTAGAGAATCTTTAATAGTCTACTGACAAATTACGAGAATCAGGTGAATTTACCAAGGTCACTCAAATTCTGCTCCGTATGCAAAATTCAATTATATATTTTTTATGTTGGCAACAAACAAGTAGAAGATAAAGTTAAGAAAACAACGTCATTTGCAAAAAACATCCAAACACATTAAAGGTATTTTGCATAGGAACAAATCTAACAAAATATGTAACATTTTTTACCCTGAAAAGTATAAAACATTATAAAATAAATTGTTGGAATAAATTAAGAAAGACTTAAATAAATGGAGAGGTACATTGTGTTCGTGTATTGGAAGACTTAGCATTATGAAAATGCAAACTCTCCCCTACATTAATGCATGGATTGAACTCAAGCTCTGTCAGCTTCCCGGTAATATCCTTGGGTGGAAACTGAGCAAAGCTGACTCTAAAGTTTGTATGTGAATGCAGGAGCCAAAGAAGCCAGGACAGCTAGCACCTGGGGGTGCTCCATGACCACTCCCCAGTCCTGGGGTTCACCGGAGGGACTTGCTTGGCTTGACATAGAGCTACTCACAGTGAAGTTTTACTCCAGTGAAAGGCTTGTACAGAAACTTCAGAAAAATGTGCCGTTTCCCCAGCCTCCTTCTGTGAGCTCATGGGTGTGCCCTTGTCTCCAGATAAGAACCATGGAGATGCGTGTGCCATGCCTCCGTCCAGGGATGCCCATTCCAGCCTTGGTCTCCAGTGGTCTGACTCCAACTCAGGCAGGCACTGGGGATCAATAAAGCATAGATACCCAGTCTTTGCCCCTGGTTCCTGGCATACAGCTCCTATAACCCTTTCAGTCTCCGGAGTGACAGAGTGTCTTTTGTACGCTAATGGAATGCCTGGTGACGGTGGGGGGGGGGGGCGGGGGGGGAGGCCCTTGATAGGCTCAGGGTCGGGGCTGGTCCCCAGAAAGACCAAGAGTCAATTAGAGGATTGCACTTTTCAGCCCAAATCTCAGGCACCCAGGGAAGGGGAGGGGGCTGGAGATGGAATTCAATCCCCAATGGCGGATGATTTGATCAATCAAGTCCTTGTAATGTAACCCCCATAAAACCCCTAAACGACAAGGTCCAGAAAGCTCCCGGGGTGCTGGGAGGGTGGTGCCCACAGAGTGTGGAAGCTCCTCCCCCCATCCCTACACCTGCCCTGTTCATCTCTTCCATCTGGATGAACCTGAGTCGGACCCTTGACAATTACTGGTGATAGTAAAGCGCGTTCCTGAGCTCTGCGTCATTCTAATAAATTACTGAATTTGAGGAAGGGGTCATGGGAACCCGCAGGTTATAGCAGCTTTTGGTCAGAAGCACAGGTGGAAACCCCAGACTTGTCACTGGTGTCTGAAGTCAGGGGGCAGTCTCGTGGGACTGAGCCCTCAACGTGTGGGCTCCGCGCTGGGTGGGTCGTTCGTGTCAGGACTGAATTGAATTGTTAAACAGCTGGTTGGTGTCAGAGGGCTGGAGAATCAGCTGGTGTGCAGAGTAAAAACCTCATACACCTGGTTTCAGAGGTGTTGACGGGAGAGAACACCTCGGGTGCACGTGGTGGATCTTAACGTTTATATTAAACAATCTGACAGTCAGGTCCATCCTGACCCACCGCAAATCTTCCAAAAGTTTAAACCTCAGACTGTGAACAGGAATCACTGCCAAGGCTGCAAAGATGAACAAGGTCTGAGTAAAACACCTGCCCTGTTAACTCTTCCCTCACGCAGGAGAATCCACCTGTCAGATATCAGGACCTGGTGGAAAAGTGGGGTGTGATGTGGATGCAAATGTGGACCAACAGACCAAAGAGGCCAGGTGATGGCCGAGAGCCGACCCGTGTGTATGTGGTCAGCAGGTTAATGTCAGGTGGCATGGGGGAATAAACGGTCGAGGTAAACTGAATCTTCGTCTGGAAAAAAATAAATGTTATCTCACATTTTCACCAAAAATTAGTTCCAGAAGGAAAAAGTGAAGTGTTCTCATCAACGAACTCAGTAACAATTCACTAACCAGATACAAATGCTTGAACTGTACAGGAAAGGAGTTCTGACGACATGAAGATGATGACCTTGTGTGCAGCCAAGGACACCCCAGGGTGGAGAAGACACTCGCCACAGACCCACAAAGAGACCCACTATGAGTGTCCCACAAAGTCCTCTCGTACAAAATCGGTATTTTTTAGTTATGAATCAGTGAATGGCACAAACCTCATGGAAAACCAGGCAAATGACTTGAATAAGCACTTCACGAAAGGGTGAGTCCAGGAGCCCGTAGATGTGAGGAGGGCTCGTCATCAGGAAGAGGAAAGGCGGGGCACAGGTGACCGGCTGCACCCCTGTGGGTGACCGGGATGGAGACAAAGGGCTCCCGGCAGCTCTTTTCTCTGGCCTTTTCCGGAGCATCTCCCCAGACAGCCCTGGAGGGCTGGAGCCAGCTCGTGCCCACCAGGCACATGTCCTGTGGGGGGACTCACGCCCTCGCCGTGCACACGATTATAGGGGATGTGTAGGTCCTCACTGGGCGTACGTCCTGCGGGGGACGCACATGTCCTGACAGCGTACCCATCCTGTGGGACAGGGGTGAAGGAATTCCCAGGGAGCGGGCGGGCATCCAGGGGGAGAGACCAACTTTACCTCTGTTGACTGGAAGTGCACAACGTAAAGTCAAGAGTTATGTTTTATTTGACAGACAAAACTGAGGACTTAAGCCAGGGACACAGCCTGTCAGATAGCTCAGAGATTGCTCTGCAGAGGCGAGGGAGGGGCGAGGATCTAGAGGAGTTTTTGCCACAAAGACCCACTAGTCAGAACATCAGAAGATTACTGTTCATTAAAGAAAACCAGACATCTCAAGTTAGGGAATTAGCGCTTTTCTATGCATGGGAAGATGCAAGAGTCTGGCTCACTGAAATCATCCCTTGATGTGCACCTCAGCTACATGGGGCCAGCATCCTGTGCTTTCTCGACCCGAGTCTCCTCAGGGTGCACCGCTGGGGGTGCTGCAGCAGTTGACTGCTAGATGGGGGGCATCCTGTTTCCATCCTGAGCTCCCTCATGGCTCACCGTCAGGGCGGCTATAAAGTGGTGGCTTGACGGCTGCAACATCCTTGGTTTACTGATAACGACGGCAATATTTTTCTTCCACATCTCCATTGCAAACCACCAAGAGCTGGGTTAGCTAAGCATCACATTTCATCCGTCGTTTAAAATTGTCATTTAGAGGAAGATGGAGTGTTTTCCCCCATCCCCCTGCAAAGTCCAACTAAAGGCACTGGACGTCGTATATAAAACAAACAGAAGGAGACTCTGAAAGATGGAGAGAAAATGTCAGGTCAGTGAGTCGTGTCAGGAGCCAGGGAAGGACATGACGGGGGTTTCCTGGGGGTTTCTTTTTGTCTTGTGTACCCCAGAACTGAGGCTGAAGAATTGGTGGCCCTGGAAGGCCACCTGTGGGGTTAAGATGTCCTAACAAAACTCACCGTCCCCACCCCAAAGACCAGGAGAGGGCAGCCTCGCAAGGCTGCTTCAGTGTTTGAAAATCAGTTCCCCTTGGTCGTGGTGTGTGATTCTATATATTACTGAATTCTATTTGCTGCTATTCTATTAAGGATTCCTTTAACTGGGTTGATGAGGGATGCTGGGGTATAGGTTTTTTTTTTTTGGACTGTCCTCGGGTGCTCTCGGTACCCGGACAATACCAGCTTCATCCGTTTGGGGGTGCTGTTTCCTCTTTCTTTTTCTGGAGATTACGTAGAACTGGTGTTAATTCTCCATTGAAAGATGGGTAGAATTCTTCATTGCAATCATCTGAGCCTGGGGACTTCATTTTGGGAGTTTTAAAATTATGAACTACATTTCTGTAATAGCTATAAAGTTATTCGTATTATCTCTTTCATTGTTGAGCAGTGCTGGTAGCTCGCGATTTTTGAGGAATGGCCCATCAGACCTAAACTGTCAGATTCGTGTGTGTAGAACTATTTGTCATATTCTTTTATTTTTATTATTTTGTGTCTGCAGGGGGTGTATTGACAGCCCTCATTCTCCTTGTTGATATTGGTGATTTGTGTCTTTTTTCTTTTCTTATTATCGGTCTTCCTGGGGCTCCTACAATGATGCTGTGCTTTGTAAAGAATAATCCTTTGCTTCACCGATTTTCTGTATTGTTTTTCTGTTTTCAGTCTCACTGATTTCTTCTTTTATCTCTATTCTTTTCTTCCTTCTGCTTACTTTAGGATTATTTTACTCTTTTTTATAGGTCCTTGAAAAAGAAATAAAAGGCATTTTATTTGAGAAAGAAAGAGTAATACTGCTCCTATCTGCGGATAATGAAATTGTCTAGGTAGAAAATCTCCAGGAATATACAAAAAAAAAAAAAAGAGGCAATAAAAAACCAAAATGAACCAACCTCCTAGAACTAAAACAAATAAGGTGGTTCAGTGAGGTCGCAGGATACAAGATAAACATACAACATTCAGCAGTATTTCTATATAGAGTAATGAACAGGTGGACCCCCAAATAAAAAATACAAAACCACTCAATAAATGAAATACTTAGGTGTAAATCTAACAAAAATGTACAGGACTTGGATGCTGAAAAGTACAAAATAGTGATGAAAGAATTCAAAGCAAGTCTGAATAAATGGAGAGACATTTATTTATTAGGTCCATGGACTGGAAAAATCAGCAGAGGAAGATGTCTGTTCTCCCCAAATTGATGTACAGGACTAACATGATTCTTATCAAAATCCCAGCAAGATGTTTTTATAGATGTAGACAAGATAATTTAAAAATGCATAAGAAAAACAAAGAAACAACTAAAATAGCTAAAAGCAGTTTTGAAAAAGAAGAAGGAAGTGGGAAGGATCAAGCTCCCAATTTCAAGGCTGTAGCCATAGACATGAGACAGTGTGGTAGCCGCAGAGGGACTGACACACAGATACTGGGACAGAACAGAGAACCTGGGAACAGACCCACAAAAATACGCCCAACTTATTTTTGACAAAGGTGCAAAAGCAGTTCGAGAGGAAAGTTCATCTTTTTAACAAGTGGCTGAAGCCATGAATGACTAGACTCCAGAAATGAACTTGACAGAAACCACAGACTTCGTACAAAATGAACCCAAAATGCATCATGGATTTTCATGCAAAATGTAAAACTTTTAGGAAGAAAGAGGAGAAAGATCTTTGGAAACTAGGGCTAGGTTCCTAGGCAGCAAGTTCTAAAAAAATTGACAAATTGGACATCATGAAGATTTAAAATTTCACAGTTCAAAACACCTGTTAAGAGGATGAAACCGTCAGTTACAGGCTGGGAGGAAATATCTGTAAATCACATACCAACAAAGTACCAGTATCTAGAATCTAAATGAACTCTCAAAACTCAACAGTAAACAAACGAACAAACCTATCAAATGAGAACACGGGCAAAGACATTAAGTGGCATTTCACCAAAGAGGATGTACAGATGCAAAGGAAGCAATGAAAAGGTTTTCGACATCGTTAACCATGAGAGAAATGCAAATTTAAACCACGCTGAGACACCGGACCTATCAGAACGGCTGAAAACTTTTCAAGGGCTGTAAGGATGCTGAGATCGCGATCACGCAAGCATTGCTGGCGTTAATTTAGGACGGTACAGCCTCTCTGGAAAACAGCATGGGGGTTTCTGTTTCTTTCTTTTTTTTAACTGAGGTATAGTTGATTTACAATATTATGCTACTTACAGGTGTACAACACAGTGATTCGAATGTTTTCTATATTATACTCCAGCACCAGTGTCCACGCAGTAGAAGGAGCTCCCGAGCATGGATACCGCCAGAGTCTATGCCCCCAGGGTGAGCGGCAGCCACCGCTGCTGCCCCTCCCCCCTTCTCTAGGAGGCCCTCCAAGACCAGCAGGTGGGTCTGGCCCAGGCTCCCATCAAATTACTTCTTCTGCCCTGGGCCTGGGAATGTGTGAGATTTGTGTGTGCCCTCTAAGAGTGGGGTCTCTATTTCCCACAGCCCCCTGGTTCTCCTGAAAGTAAGCAGCTACTGAGCCTGTGCTGCAGAGGCTGCGAGCCACAACTACTGAAGCCCGTGCACTGCAACTACTGAAGCCTGCCCGCCTAGAGCCCGTGCTCCGCAACAAAGAGAAGCCACCGCAATGAGAAGCCCGCGCACTGCTACGAAGAGTAGCCCCCACTCGCCGCAACTAGAGAGAGCCCGTGCAGCGACGAAGACCCAACGCAGCCAAAAATAAATAAATAAAAAATAAATAAATTTATTAAAAATAAAAAAGAGGTTGATGGGATTAAAGGAAACTAGACTGGGTGAAAATGGAGGAGGGAACGGAGAGTTTGCTCATTGCTGTAAATTTAGCAACAAGTCAATGTTACAATGATCACGGCGCCAGAAGAAATGGGTTTACCTGAAGACGGTGTCCCTGCAGCACTGCCCAAGCCAGAGGGGATGTTTGGGCAGCACGCCAGGCCCCTCTGTTCCATGGACTCTGAACAGTGATTAAGAGCACCTGGGCACATGGGCACCTGGGCATCTGGGCACCTGGGGACATGGAGACCTGGGGCACAGGGCCAACAGGTGTGGCAGGAGGTGCTTTCCCTCCCCCACCTCCCCCCGCATGTGTCCCCCCACCAGGAAAGGCCCACATCACGCACTCTCTACCTCCTGGCCTTCAGTCAATGTCTGTGGGTGGCAAGGCGCCTCGGGACGGGCACCCACCCTTCTGTGCTCATTGCTGGGAGACTTATTTTGTGGCTGAGGTGTGGGTGCCTTGAGGGCAAGAAAGTTGATCTGATTGACCTCCCACCGATCCCTGTCTGAAGGCCTGACAAACTCGCTAAAGGAATAAATGCATGATTGATCTGCGTGATCAATAACAGGCAGGTGAGTTCCACATCAGTCAGCGGCGACCCCCAGGGCCGTCGCCCACCTCAGCTCCTCGGGACCCAGCCACCACACAGTGTCCGCAAGCCACGTCTGGCCACAAGCCGATCAGCCAGCCCAAGGCGATGGCCTTGGCCTTCGCCACCCAGGGCAGCCTTGCCTGGACCCTGACACTTCCAGCCCTGACTCTGCCTGAGGGTCCATCCCTGGAGCACCAGCCTTCTCTCAAGCCCCATCCCTGACCCGTAGGTGGTGAGGCCTGCGGAGAGGGGGCTCTGAGGGCGGTCATGGGGCTGAGGGCAGGAGGCCCTGGTGGGCGGTGCTGCGGGTCCCAGCCCTGCTGAGGGAGTCACAGGGCGGAGGGACCTCGCACAGCACCAGGGTCACCACGACGTGAAGGATGGGCTCCTGCAGAGGGGCGAGCACATGTGTGGTGGGCATGGCTCCCCGGGGACGTGTTCCCTGGAAGGACAGTCCTTTCAGCACGCTGGGCTCGTTGGAGCATGGTTCACACGGCGTTTCCCTGCACACACGGCAGGCACGGTGAGCGAGTGCAGCTTACGCGTGGCCCTCGGGGCAGTGAGGATGCTGGGATGCAGGCAGCTCACACCACTTCCCGCTCCTCTGGGTACCACCCTCACAGGCAGAGTCTGCTTGGTGAGGGTTCTGAGCTCCCTGTGGGGAGAGAATGAAGGGGCCATGTTGGCACTAACCTCGGGCGGGACGGGCAGAGACTCAAAGAGCCCTTTTCTGTCCTCCGCTGACCTCGGCACACAGGCTGGGAGTCTCTTTGGGGCTTACACGTTGGTGGGGGTGGATTCTGCCGCCTTAACCATGTACCCGAGGGGCCTGAGGGAAGCGTGGACCCGTGGGATGTGGGGTGTGCAAGGTCTGAGAAGGTCTGGCTGGGAGGCTGAGGACGGGGCCCCAAGGGGGTCTGCTCTGAATAAAGCAGGTGTCTGGGACACATCAGAGCAGAGCCTCCCAGATCTCAGAGCCAAAGGAACCCTTCCGAGGACCTCTCCCGATGCCCATTTCACAGATGGGGAGACTGAGGCCCAGGCCACCCAGGCTTGGCAGTCCTTCTCACCCAGGCTCCCCCCTTTCCAGCTCATCTATTCCCACTCTCCTCAATCCTGGATCTTCTAGGTTCTTGGGCAGAGGAATCATGGCCTCAGGGCCGTGTGACCCTTAGCGTTTTGCTCCCTGTAACGGTAGGAACAGCCCCCCTTTCAGGACCTGAAACTCCCCACCTGCCCACAGGAGATATCCCTGCGCTGTTGTCTGCTGTCTGTTCAGTGGAGCCCTGGGTGCCTCTGGGGGATGTGGGCTGGACTCTCTGAATAGAACATTCTGGGTGGACTGGCCTCTTCAGAACAAGCACTGTTCCTGTTCCCTGAGGCCAGACTGATGGTCTAATTCCATCCCACCTTCATTCCCGCGCTTATGCTGAGCGTTGGTCTGGGTTTATGGAGAGATGAAGAGGTGCCTGGGGACGTTTCCAGGTGGCAGCTGGGAGGGGGGAGCCACCACGTCCACTGTCCGCCCACAGCCAGGCATGCCTGGCGGGCCTGGTGCAGACAGAGGACAAAAGGCAGTGGGCACCAGGGCAAGAGGGAAAGCTGAGGGGCGGGAGAGGTGGGCAAGGGCTGATGGCCCTGTTCCTGCAGCTGCTGGTGTGGGGACTGCATGGGTCAGGGGCAGCCAGACAGAGTCGTGCGGAGGGACCGCGTGAAACTCAGCCAGAACCTGACCCCATGAACCCTCCACCCGGGCGTGGCCCGACTCCTCGGGGGAAGGAGTGGCAGGTCCCCAGCCCTGGCCCTGTCAGGCAGCTGCCCTGCAACCCTCCCTGGGGGGCTTCTTCTCTCTGCTGTCAGAGCAAAGCTTCCCGCCGAGGAGTCACCAGAAATGACGGGCTCTACCTGTCTTCCCCCAGAACCGCAGCTGAAGCCAGTCCGGATGTCCTCTGGGACCCCCATCTGAGCCACAGCTGGGCTCCCTGATCCCGGCACGCCCGCGGCTGGAGCACCCGGTCCCAGGGCATCTGCTGTGTCTCCGCGGAGCCTCCCCTCCCACCCGCCCCACGCTCACTCCCCGCGGGCAGCTCACCAGCCTGGGACCAGCTGGATGCTTGGAGCGCTCGGGCTGGAGGATATTCACCCGAGACTGAACAGCTATAGCCCCTCACCTGCGCCTCACCTGCGGATGCTCTGAGGCTCCAGAGCTCCCAGCCAGTAACACCCCATTTCTGCTGACGACGATGCGCCCTGCTGGGGCCGGGGTGCAGAGGGTGGCAGCACAGGCTCCCGGAACTGCCCGAGGCAAATGGGGTTCAGCATGCATCGGATCAGAGCTGCCCGATCGCTTGGTTCCCACCCCTCCACGCGTGTACGCGCACACATATGCACTCACACGTGTGCACGTACATTCACACACACACACGCACTCGAGCGTGTCACACAAACACTCGTGCACGTGTGCACATATACACACTCACACATGTCACACACACACACAAGAGCCCACATACATTCACACACACACACACACTCACGTGTGCACACACAGGGGGCACGCAGCTTCCATTCCGAAGAAGAAGGAGAGAGACAGAGACGGACGAGGGAGAGGAAAGGAAGTCAGCCCCCAGAGACCCCCCGGACACCAGACACTAGAGGGCAGAGTGACCAGAGTCAAGGAAACTTCTAAAGCCTAGACTCAGGGAAGGCAGAGCCAGCCCCAGGACACGGCAGGGAGGGTCCTTTCACTCCGGGTGGGGAGCGCTTCCTAAGGGTCCCTGCAAGGGGCCAGCATCACGCCACTGGACGCGGGGGAAAGCTCAGGTCAGACGCTGAGGGACTGGGCAGCCGTCTCCGCGTTTGATGCTCATGGGAAGTGCTGGTCCTCCATGTGGGGATTAAGGAAGTTCCAGCTCAAATCCCACACAAGCAATCTTCCAACCGGGCCATGAAGGAGGCAGTTTTGCTCAAGTCCCCGCGGTAACTGTCCTTTTGTCCCTCTGCTCATGCACTGTGCATGGAGCCCCGAGCCCACTCCCTGCCACGTCGCAGGCATTTGAGAAGCCGACTGAGAAATCCTCTTGCGCGGCTTCTCTGTGAACCTTCATTTTGCCCTTTGCTCATGGGGGGCCTCTGGGCGCAGAGTCTGCACTGATTACGGTGTCTGGGCGCGGGGAACGGTGTCAAGGTCAGGAGAGCCTGCCCGCCACCCGGTCTCCCAGCGACCGTCCGGAGAGTCAATCTGCGGGCCTCACATTCCCAATTGGGAGCTCTCTCAAGCATGAACTATCAAATTATTGTCAATTCCGGCTGATTTTCTAACAGACGATGGAAAAGTCTGCCATCGACTTCACAGGTGGCTTTCACCCACTTTCTTACTTATTCAAAAATAACAGTGAAAGGTCACGGGTCTGGTACATGCAGTTAGCTCTTTGCTGTTTATTGAGTTTCTATGCTTGGTTTAAAACTGAATTACCGGGGCATCAAGTGAAAATGCATTTATGCCCTTCAGAAAAATCTGTACATAAAAATTAAATTGTATTATGAAAGCAGAGAAGGCTGTCAGGGAAGCGCAGGAGAATTGATTAGGAGATCAAGCGCCTGTGAGGACACGTTATAATTGTCGGCCGGGTCGCCGTGGGTGCTTGTGTCATGGGAGCCACTGGCTCGGGGGCCTCCTCTCTGTCCCCTTCCGGCGGCGTGTCCCCGAGGAAGCCCCGCTAGAGGGGTTGGCCGGCTGGATGCTCATTACGGGACGGGAGCAAGGCGGCGGGGACCACAGAACAGGCCCAGAGCTGTTCTTGCGTTCACAGGGTGCTGGGTCGGACGCCACACCTGGGCCTGCCCACGAGTCCCCAGCTCTGCGGGTCCCGTGTGGGGACTCTCTGGGATCAGGCAACTGCAAGGTGACACCAAGAAACCCGGGGCACAGACAGGCTCCCAGGGGAGTGTGGCTTCGGGCAGAGGGGCCCAAACAGGGCTGATTTGCTAGGAAGCTTTACCTCAAGCTTGTGTTTGGGGGCGGAGGATAAACTTCTCACGGCCAATTAAAATAAGACAGGGGAGGGTCCTTCCCACTGAGGGTGGCGGGGTACGGAGCAGGGGCGGCGTGCGTGCCGCCTGGCCCCCAGCCCGGGCCGGTCAGCTTCTGCAGGGCTCTGACAAGGACGGGTCAGGAGGGACTGGGGGGCGTCCCGGCAGCCTTGGCCTGGAAGGAAGCGTGCTGAGGATTCGGAATCGTCACGGTCACTGTCACCTCTGCTTCCTGTTTCCAGAGTCCTGAGTGCAGACGTCCGAGCCACCCTGGATCCCAGGGCCCGTTTCCAGGGTGGACGAGCCCTCTGCTGTGGGGTGGCCAGTCCCCAGTGTCCGGGTGTGCTCAGCTGTGCCAGGCTCCCCTCAAGACCCCCGGTGCTCACTCATCAGTAGAGCGGGAATAAACGCCTGTCCGAGGCTGCGAGGAGGGGAAATGAGGCCCCTCGGTCCAGTGCCCGGCATGTGGAGGCCACCAGGGTCACAGCTGACACACAAGAACACGCTCATTTTCACAGGGGCTTGTATTTGAACGTTTATGTTTGCGTCATTTGGACGCGCATTATGCAGATCTAAACAGGACACCAGCCATCCTTTCAGAGGTGTTGCTGCCGAAGAGACGCATCATCGAGAAGTGAGTCCATTTCAGGTCATTTTAAAGAAGAACGTTGGCCAGCGACAGCCCCGCGGGTACGGCCGCCGAGAAGAGGCACGCGACACAGCTTGTGAACAGCTAGGTTCTGGGGAACAGGATTCCCTCAACCTTCTCATTTTCTGGATAAACGTGGGGCCCGGGCGGAGCTGGGCTCAGCTGCCAGCCCACCTCCCTCCAGACAGTGGCTGGGAAAAGAGCCTCCCCACCACCCCCCTCGTGGAGGGGACCCGCATCCTTCCCCCGGGGCACGCGGGAGAAATCAAACATCCCCCGTGCCGTGTGCATGTTCGCGGCACCATCTCCAGTCCTTCGTGTGAAACGTAAAGCAACGTAAACAATATTAAGCGCTAGCACGTCCACCCCGTCTGCCTGGCACCTGCCTTGGCCTCCTTGTTCAGCTAGACGTGGCATCAAAGACACACCCGGCCAAACCGTGGGACTTTACTTTTCCTTCCAGGAAAGTTTCCTATTTCCCCATAACAGGGTGACTCTGAAGGTAAAGCACTTAGCAAGCCAGGGAGAAGCCACAGCTCCAAGGCTCACTGTTGTGTGTCATTGTAGGAACTGATCTGCCGCCAATGAAGCGTCCTAGCTCCAGGAGGCTGGCCCGTTCCCAGGCGTCAATCGACGGAGCAGGTTCCATCCCTCGCGGGCGTAGAAACGGATCCCTGCCTGGTCTCTCCTAGGAGTTGTGACTCTGGGTGGCTGGGCTGCGTCTGCTCTGCACTCACGGCGTGACAGCAGAGCCGACCGCCAGCAGCAGAGAATGGCCTGTGCGGGACGTTTGGTTGCCGGCTCCTCAGAGGCTGACGGGGTGACTAGCTTCTCGCCCTTACCTGGCAGGCTTGTTGCTGCAAGAGACGGGTAATGCACACCCCGGGCAGAATCACCTTTCATCCTGGGATTCCGATGAGTAACTAGGTATTCCAGGCAGCCGCCTTACAGACGGGAAAGCAGCCATTCACACAAATAAAACTCTGGTTCATGCTCTGCACGGAACAAGTTCGGTGGGAGAATGTGGGATGATTACGGGTATTGCTGCTGCCGATGACGAAGGGATGAAGGCGATGATGGTGATGAGGGGGGGAGGGGGAGGACACCATTTCTGCCGTCTTGGATTGCTATGGTTGGAAGATGGGTCCCTGTGTTCATCCCTTCGTGCCCATTCAGACATTATGAAGCTGGCTTTGCTTCTCTTGATGAAGTTCAGATACACTGGACTATGGCCTTGACACTCATCTAGTTTTTTAAATGAAAAAATGAGTCTGTATTACCTGATACCAAATCAGACAAAGACAGTACCAAAAAAAGCGAAGCAAGGACACCAGAGACCAATAAGTCTCATGAACTTGGATGTGAAAGTCCGAGACAAACACCAGCAAATTGAATCCAACTGTGCATAAGGAGAGTTTGCGCTCTGACCAAACAGGATTTATTCCGGGGATGCAAGGCCGGCCCAACAATCAGATATCAGCCAGTGTAATCCCTCACATCCACAGACTGAAGAAGAATCATACGATCACATCAGTCGCTGCAGTAATTGCATTTGACAAAATGTAACATGCGCTCGAGTCCTTCCCCTCCCCCTCCTCTACCCCCTCCCTCCCCTCCCCTCCCCCTCTTCCTCCCTCCTCCCACCTCCAGCCTCTGGGAGTCCTGACACCACCAGGCACCCTGGAGCCACAGTTTCCCTCCCCCGCCCTCTCAGTCACCCTGTTGGAGGTTGTCAACCTCACCCCTGCTTGTCTTCCTGAGAGCACTTCCTGCCATCAGGTAGTCACTGTAGCTTTTGGCGAACGTTTGCTTGATTTGTTTTCTGTCTTTCCGCTAGAATTTAAGGTCCTCGAGGGCAGGGGTTGGCGAGTTTTCGCTACCACACTCCCAGTGCTTAGAAGGTGCTGCGCAGAGCGAGTGCCTCCTGAGAGCTTGAGCGCCAGCAGGCGTCTGCAGGTGCGGTTTGCTGGGCCGGCCCCAGGCGGGCGCTTGCCTTTACTTCGTCCACTCCACGGACCCAGAGAGCTTTCTCTTCTCCTTAAAGATGTCAGTGCTTCTAAAACAGAAACACTCCACCTTACGAATGCTGTTATTAGCGCCTATTAGGAGTTGCCTCAGAGCAGGAGACGGAAGCGCAAAGATCTCCCCATGGTGGGGCCGGGCGTTCACTCCTCCTGACTGTGCGGCGGATTTTAATTACGAGGCTTTAACATGCATGTCAGGGAGGAGAGGATGGTAGGAACATGCAGGCACCTGCATTCCCATCCTGTGAAACAGCAGGTAACCTCCTCTCCGCCAGCGCCACTAAACAAGCGCGAAATCAGCGGATATCAGCGCCGAAACAAGCGAGAGGGCCTGCGGCTTCAACCTGTTCACTTAACGTTCACTTTGGTTCCTTGTCAGACAGACCCGGCTGGAGCAGTAGCAGGGGCAGTGGCTGGAGGAGACTGGCCAACCCCAGGCTGGACCCTGCGTGTCAGCTGGCGGGGCAGGGACGGGCCGCGTGGCTGCAGGGCCCCTCTCTTCCTACCTGCCCTAGTCCCAGTGGGCGCCCGGGATGAGGAACACCTCCGTACCCCCCCTCTGTCTTCTTAGCTCTTTGAGCCGACACACCCCTGACCCTCCGCGCTCAGCCACATTCTCTGCCTCCTCATCAGGGTGGCCCCCACTCACTCTCTTGCTGTAGGCCCGGGGACCTGCTCTGGGACGTGTGCACGGGAGCCCCGCTCAGCAGGAGGCAGAGCCGTGGAGAGCAGCCCTGCCCACCAAGGATGGAGACCAGCAAGGCGGCAACTCAGGGCTCCTCGTGCAAAGCTCAGGAGGACTTGTGAGTCGGCCTGGCCTGGGCTTCCATCACAGACTGTGGTGGACACTGGGGGGCCTAGTGTCAGGCCCCCTCCCCACTTTGCAGCAGTCCAGCTGCGTGAGAGAGTCCTCGCCGGTTGATCCTCACCTGCGTAAGCTCCCCCCTGCGCCGCGGCAAGTCTGGGGATCAAGCTCCTCTCGCTCTCTCTCTGGGTTTAGGTGAAGAACTATCATGTCATCCCGGGAGCCGCTGGCAGAGGGAAAGAACCCACATACTTTATGAAACGACTGAGCTGCTGGATCAAACCTATCCTGAAGCTCTCCACTCTGTATATTTCACTCTTCTGGGATGACACATTCCTGATGATTTTTGTTGGGATTTTAGTTCCTTGGAAAGTCAAGCACCCTTCCAGTCATACCAATGACCCTGGCCGAGTCCTTTTCCCTCTGTGGCTGCAGTGGCCTTGTCTTAGAATTGGTACCAGGATTAGGGAGAAGGTGGGTGTGAATTTCTCAGCAAAGTCCTGGCTTGCTGCACTGGAACCATTTTTATTGATTAAGGGGTCACTTTACTGCAGTGCTGGGTTCCTGAAATGTTTCTTGTGTATCATATCGTGTTGTTACTGTTTCTATTGGGTAATTAGATTTTATTAGCACTGCCCAAAGGGAGCTGTTCTTTTAGGTCTCATAGGGCGAGTGTCCTGTGAACCCCGGGCTCTGGGGGGCCTCTCTCCTCGTTTACTCATTTGTCTGATTACCTTCGATGCCCACCCCGGCCAGGAACAACCAAACTGATATGCTCACACACTCTTTAAAGGGACCTTGTTAAAGCAGGCGTTGTCTTCTGCACGTGCATTTCGCAGTTGCTGAAACTGCCTTGCTGTTTAGAGCTTGTTCTGATGCTCTCTGCTGGCAGCGCTGCCTTTGACGTCTGCCCTGGACCCTCCTACAATCGAGTCATTGGAGACAGTTCTCTGCGCGGTACCCGGCTGCCCACCCCGTGACGCAGGAGGGGCAGGGGTGCCACGGCTCCCAGGCTACAGGGCCACCTCCCGCCTCCCTCCGTCCTGTCCCCGAAGGCTCCACATCACCGATCGCATCACCTGCTGGGCTCCTGAGACACAGTGGATGCCCTTGGGGCCTGAACCTCCATTTCCCTGTAGCCAATGAGCCGGCCTGTGTGTTTCTGGGGCCCCTCTCCTTTTGCCCCTGTTTCCAAAGGGTCTCTGTCTGGTTCCTCTCACTCCTGGCGGCTTATTAATTTTAGAGTTTGCAAATAACTGGCCCAATTTTTTGCCTGCCTTTCAAACTTCCTCATGGTGGCCTTCCCTGACAGCAACCCCTAAGATGGCAAGTCCTGTAAGGTGACAAGTCCTGCACCTTACGTGCTGGGTAGCGTAGTTTCTGAGCCAGCGTGGTGGGCACAGAGTTACAGCTAAGCTGTCTCCAGGAGCCTGGAAAGCAGAGGGTAAACGCGGCTCCACCCCATCATCACTACAGGCACTTGGTAGAAGTGGCCTTTTGCTGCAGGCCCTCTGGGGCTGCAAGCCTGGAGAACAGCTGTGGCCCCAGATGGCCCCCTGTCGGCTCCTGGCCTGTTCCTGTCATTGCCCTCGAGTCCTGGGGGCACCGCTCCCCTCCGGGCATCTCATCCCCGCGGCCCCCTTGCTCAGCGCCCGGTCTCTGTCCTCCCTTCAGCTCTCGCCCTGCGACAGCTTAGCCCGCACCTGGCCTGGGGCAGCTGACCGCTCCGGCTCCCCTGCAGGTGAAGAACACTGATCTTTTTGCCGAGAAGTCCTGGCAGACCCAGATCCTCCGAGGTACAGAGTGACTCAGGCGAGGAGAAACTGCAGGCAGGCCAGGAGGAAAGGGACTGTGTGGGAGAGGGCCAGGCGCCTGCAGGCAGAGGAGAGGCCTGGGGCGGGGGCAGGCGGCCTGGGGGCGCTGGGAACGGTGCTCACCTGGCCCAGAGAATTTGGCCTTTATGCTCCTTAGGCCCGTGAGAAACTGGGCGCTGCGGGTGAGAGGTGAGAGCTCAGACAAGCCGTGGCGATGAGGCTCCAGGCCTGATAGGCAGAGAGAGCAGCAAGCAGGCTCCGGCCTGGCCGGGGGACAGTGGCCCCCACCCTTCCTAGCTCAGCCTGAAACCCCAGGGACTGGCCGAGTGGAATCAGCTCGCTCTGGAATGGCAGGCAAGCACCGAGCATCCCTGTAAATGAGACCCTGGGGAGGGCCGGGCAGGGTCCGCAGGGCAGAGAAGGCTCACGTGTGCCCTGAAGGGTGGCTTCCACACCTGCACCGCCGAAGACGCACCCCTGACGTTTCCTAAGTGCCACTCTGTCCCCACACCCTTCCTGGCCCCGGAGCTGAGGCAGGAGAAAGGCGGCCAAGACCCCACTTGACAAAGCTGGACCCCAAGGGGGGAAGGACGACGGAATCAGATGTCCAGTAGCAACATCTGATCTGGGGAGAAAAATAAAGAGGGAGCAGGGAGGACCAGAGGAGGGGGCTCTTCTAGAAGGATGGCTGGGGCCCGTCTGATGAGACGACACACTGCAGAGCCGGGACGGGTGGGGAGACGCCGGGAGGTCAAGGGCGAGCAGGGCCTGGGAGGACCTCAGAGGAGCCGTGGGAAACAGGGGGTGGGGGGAGGAGGGATTTGGCGTAAAGTGGGAGACAGGCTGGGTGGGGCCCCTGGGGCTGGACCACGGGGCAGCAGCTGGATGAGGGGCTTCACGTGGCCGGTAAAGCAAAGAGGAGCTGCAGGGGGCGTGGATGTGGGGCGTGAAGGCGGGAGAGGAGAGCAAACCTGCTGAGTCTGCACCTGGACGGGGGGACGGGACACGGGGGACGGACACAGGGACGCGGGGATATGAGGGGCAGGACATGGGGACACAGAGGTGGGACATGGGGATGGGACAAAGGGATGGAGGGGCCTTAATGGCAGAATGGAACCAGAGTCTGTGCACCGGGAGCCCCGTGGTGCTGCTTTGGAATTGAGGTTGGGTGGTGGGTTTTTTTTTTTCTTTTTGAGGATATACATGTGTCTACATAGTTAAGATATTTCAAACCTGTTAAACTCAGAAAAATTAGAAGTAGAAAGAGCCTGTATAATAATATTCTGCATTGAGGAAGGTCGGTGAAATACGGAAGCAAAGATATTCTTCCAGGACACTTTTCTTGTCAATTCCTGCATCCTGGGGGTCCTCGCTGACCCAGTTGGGAAGAGGGATACGTTTTCGCACCTTAAACCCACGGCCAGCCCAATGGAGCTTCTCCAACATTCCAAGGATTAGAGGGGTTCTCTCCCCCACCCCTGATTCCAGGAGAGGCCAAGGGAGAAAGAAGGGTGGCCTCTGTTTCCGGCTGGAACCAGCCTTGTTCTCCTCCATGCAGGACCCGGTCCCGGGTCCCCTGGGGCTGCAATCCCAGGGCCGCCATCCCAGCGCAGCTGCAGCCCGGGCCTTGGTGAGGGAGGGGGCCCGAGGCAGGGTGGCCAAGCAAACGCAGTGAGTGCCCTGAGGTTGGGGAGGAGGTTTGCTCTCCCAGAAGCTTCTGGGGCTGAGTCGTGGGCCCGCCCCATGCAGGAGCCTTTGACAAGAGACGACTTGGACACCGGCCCCTCACGAGGACCTGAGGTGCCCAGCCGTGGCCACACGCACCTGCCGTCTCCTCCAGGACCCTCCTTCCTGGCTCCCCGACTGACTCCTGCACCTGCCAGGTGGGTCAGGCTGAGCCCTCAGCTGCGTGTGGCCTTAGGCCAGGGTCAGGCTGCAGGCCAGATCTCACTCCCTTGTGCTACTTCCAAGGGGCAGCGGCCCGTGTTGGGAGGGCCCGTGGTCATCTGTTCCAAACTCCTGTCCCCGGCCAGAGTCCCCTTTGCCACGCTCTGACCTCTGCTGCCACCCCCTCTCAGCATCCAGCTGGAGCCCGCAGGACGCCTTCCACATCCATCCAGGGCAGTGTCGGAAGAGCTGTCAGGGTCCCGGGAGCTCTCTGTCGTCCTGGCTCACCTGCCTTGTCCCACGGCTATGCCCCTATACACTGTGTTCAGTATGCGGTCACCTCCCTGGAATGGACACCCGTTATTCTTCAAGCACATGAATTTCTAGAAGCTACTATTTCCCCACCCAAAGACACTGACCAGAAACAAAACAAAATAGAACCAAACGAAAACAATCTCTTGGGTTCGGGCCAGGCCACGTTTCTAAGACCCGACGCTCGGAAACTGTCCTGATGCTGGTCGCCAGGTGCCCAGGGCACAGGCTCTTCCCCACACGGCACGTCCTTCACCTGCTTCACCAACGGTCCTTCTCCATCTGAGTCCCAGCCCTTCACCAGCCAGGGGCAGTGCCAGGACCACGGCGCTAGCCCACGGAGGGAGGGACGGGGGCGTCCACCACGTGTCAGGGGGCAGGGGACCAGGTGGGAGCAGTTTGCCCTCCCTCCCTCCTGGTGCCCACACGTCCTCATGCACAAGGTGACTGGCTGGCCTGGTCAGGACGGGACTGTAAACTGCGGGTGTTCGCCTTGCAGGGTCCCCTGAGCACTTTTTTTTTTTTTTTTTTGCGGTACGCGGGCCTCTCACCGCCGTGGCCTCTCCCGTCGCAGAGCACAGGCTCCGGACGCGCAGGCCCAGCGGCCATGGCTCAAGGGCCCAGCCGCTCCGCAGCATGTGGGATCTTCCCAGACCGGGGCATGAACCCGCGTCCCCTGCATCGGCAGGCGGACTCCCAACCACTGCGCCACCAGGGAAGCCCCCCTGAGCACCTTTGTAGCTGATCGGTTACCAAGTCGCGGTCACGGCGGGGGCTGACTCCGTGAAATCCCACAGGCCGTCTCCTCTAGCTGGGGGTGCGCGTAGATGCAGGCAGGTCCATCACCCACTCCCGAGTCCTGCCTGCCCCTCTCAAGGGCGTTTCACCGACCAGAGGCTGCAGCAATGCTGTGGCCACGCCGGGGAGCTCGAAGGCCTCTGGGAATGAGCCCTGCACCTGCAGGACCTGACGTTCTCCAGGTAGGTGGTGTCAGAGCTGAGCTGAATTGTAGGACGACCGGCCGGCCAGTGTCTCAGAATCAGACGGCGGGGAGGAACCCCCATGAGTCTGGTGTCAGGAGTGCTGTGTGTGTGAGAGTGTGAGAGGAGAGCAAGAACGGACCCCCGGCCATCGGCCCGTCTGTAAGGGGCTCAGCTCCCAGGCCTTCAGTCCCTCGGCATCAGAAGCGGCCCGTGAATCCCGCCTGGGGGACCTGGCGGCAGGGCTGCGTGTCTGGAGCGGTTCATTACCATCGGGCACTGTCTGCTCCGCCCAGGATGCCTCCTGCTCTGCAGAGGGTCACGAAGGGGGTCAGGTAATAGCCCACCCGAGCTCTCAGCCCTCCCAGGCCCCTGCCCTGCACTCAGGCCATTAGCGAAGAGCTGCTTCTCCCTGGAAGTCAGGAAACGAGTGGCGCTGGGCAGGACCGCCGGGCGCTGGGAGAGGGCGCAGGGTCTGGACAAAGGCCACCAGCAGGTCCTGCCGAGGGTCATCCCAGGACTGTGTGCACAGCAGCCTGGAGAGTGTGTGCGCAGGTAGGACATGGCCTGGCACCATTTAACAAGCGCTAATTGTGTCTCTGCAGACACCCAACTAATCACGGGGTTAAGAGGACGATGAGACTGCCACCACGAGGAACCACAATCTGTCACTGGCCCTTTGCCGCTGTGAGTGTGAATATTCATTTGCAATGAGCTTTCTCTAAACTAGCGAGACCCCGACTGCCTTCCTGGGGGAGGCGGCTGGGGAGATGTCTGGGGGCTCACATGTCCACGTGCTCCCGTGCACGGTGGGGGGGCGTGTGTGGCATCACCACCGTTTCCCCTTGTCAAGCCCGCCCAGCTGCAAGGGGAGGGGCACTGAGGTCTTGCCTCTCATGCCCCTGTGCCCTCACGGTCATAGTCAGCTGGGCCTGACCCTCTCCGCCCCCGTCCCCGCCCACGGCCATTCCTCCCCACGCTGCCCCGGAGCCCCTCGCAGGGTCCTCCCCGCAGACCCCGTACTAGGAAGGCTCGGCCTGTGGCTCTGTGTGAAGGTTAAATTTTGAAACAACAAGGTGGGGCCACCAGGACCCCTCTGCCCACGCAGGACCTCCGAGCTTCTTGATTGTTTTACGAGGAGATTTTCTCGCTCAGTGTTCCCTAGATACTGTTTCTTAAGCAACCCGCGAATTTTTCACTGGGGTCTTAGACTTTGCCTGTGACTCCCGTACTGACTCAGGATTTCCAGCTGAGTAACTGATGAAGAAATAATCCCAAATAAAGGATGGTGTTGCAGAACGTGAGTGCATCTCTGCGGGATACATGAAAGGCAGCTTGTAGCTGGGGAAGAGGAGTGGCCTCCGTGCTTATTAATTCAGCCGTCTAAACGAGAGTCAGAATTTCAGGCTGAATAAATATCGAGAGTTTGTTTAGGTCCCGGAGGTCTTCGAGAAAGTCAGTTATTGAAAGGCTTGCTTGGAAAGCTTTTAACCTCGGCATAATTACCATGGCGCTCGCCGCCATTTCACTTCCATTAATGCAGTGCGGGAGTAATCCTCCTGCTGTCATTAGCCCAGGTTAAGTGAGTTTGTTTTTTATAATTGTGTCCTGGTGATAGCCACGCAGATAAAAGCAGTACGATGTTGGCTGGGAACCCTCCTGCTACAGACAGGCTTCCCTCAGAGCCTTGTCTTTCTGGATTACTGGACGTCATTCCAGAACCTTCTCCGTTGAAAGCAAAGTATTGACACAGAACTAAATAAACACACACACACACGCACACACACACGCTCACACCCCATGCACACACGCACACAAGTACAGGTAAATCTGGGGGAGTCTAAATAAGATGATCAGTGGATTGTAGCAGTATTAATGTCCTGGATGTGATATTAAATTACAGTTTGGGGGAAATGGGTAAAGGTTACGTGGGGTCTCTCCCTGGTATTATTGCTTATAATTGTATGTCTATCCACAACTATCTCAGTATAAAAATTTAGTTAACAATGCTGCTTCCTACACCCCTAATTGGGATTCTGATGAACCCACTGCATTACAAATTTCCCTCAAAATCCTTCCAAAAGTAATGTTGATGGGTCCACTGGAATACAAAGTATTTAACAGACATAAATAAAACAAATATAAAGCTTTGCACTGGGGTTGTTGCTTTCTTATTTCTACTTGACTTTGTATAAAAGTAACCAAACAGAAGTCTCTGTTTTTGAGACATTTCAGGTGTTGCTAAGAAATGATGTTGAACTATTTTCTCATATGCACACAGTCTACGTACAAAGCTATCTGTGAATCCCTACTCAAGTTCAAGTGGGCGTTCATAGTCATATGCGTGTGGACAGGCATCCGCAGACTGTGCCTCTCGGCCGAAGTCAGCCCCTGCTGTTTTTGTCAGTGAGATTCCCTGGGTCGCAGACACACACGCTTGTGGGAGCTGAGCAGAGACCCCCATGGACTGCAAAGGAGAAAATATTTACTATCTGGCCCTTTACTGAAAAAGTCTGTTGACCCCTGCATGAGGACATCATCTCTTAGCAGCCCTCTGGGAATGGGATCTTCTAGATTGCTAACGGTTCTGGGTAGATGAGATTTTAGCACTGGCAGTGCTCCGTGGAATATGGGTGAGAGGCTAGGATCCCCTGACCATGGAAAACTCAACATCTGCTACCAGCACTACCCGGGCCAGCTGTGGAGCCCAGCCACCGGCCGTCTCTGCTGGCTCTGTCTCATCCCAGCTCCCAAGGGCAGGAATCTTCCTCTTCCTTAGGAGACCTGGATCTGGATCAGGGGCTCAGAGGGTCGGGTGGTAGCACAGGAAGAAAGAGGGCAGAGAGGGAAACAAAACAAAACAACACTGTCCACTCCAAATGTGTTTTCACCCTGAAATTCCAAAATACCTAAAGAAAACTGATATTGAGAAAGAGAGTAAACAGACGGAAAAAATCAATCATCAGCACATTAAAAGATTTTAGCTGAAAGTTGCTTTTAGACCTGTCATTCAAACATTTTAAATAACTATATTGAAGATGTTCAAAGAGGTTGATGAATGTATAACTTTTATTTAAAAGAATGAAAACCAAAATGGTATCTTATAAAAAAGTTGCAATTGGAAATATTAGAAATTCAAAATATTAGAAAAGGAATATAGACATTGATGTGGGGGAAACTGCAGGCCAGACGTGGCCCTAGGAGTAAAATGGTGAAGGAAGGGAGAGAGTCAACACCTTCCTCTGACATGGCATCGTGCGTAGAAAAGAGTCTGAATTATGAAAGAAGATGAGTTAAGATGCATGAAGGCCAAATTTGCAGAGTCCAATATTCTTCTGATGAGACGTTTTGGAGAATATAAAGGAGAGAATAATGGAAGGTAGAATTTGCAGAGTGAATGACTGAGCAGTTTACAAAATTGAAGACAGAAGTGAATTCTCAGATTGAAAGTGTGCTCTGAGGACAAATAAAATCGGCGGCCCCTGCACACATGAAGGTGAAACTACAGAACATCGAGGGTGAAAGGACAGCCTTAAAAGCTGCTAGAGGGAAAAGGCAGGTGGTACTTTAGGGGACAGAGAGCCTGGTGCAGACTCTTTTCACAGGTCACAGAAGATGGGAGAGTGGGCAACGTCCTCCAAGAGTCGGAGGAAGTGCCTGTCGGCCCAAGGTTTATAGCCACCCAAGTCGTAATTTTTGTATGAGGCAAAGTAAGGTCAGTGCTGGTCTTTCAGGACTAAAGAATTTACTACCTAATAACTTCATTAAAAGAAGCTTCAAAAAAAAATGTTCTTTAAAAGAACCATCACAAGAGTGACTGCGGAAGGATAACAGTGTAGAATTTTCAAAATCAAGGAAACGTAAAGAATAGTAATCAGAAAATACAGAATAAGTGCAAACTCATCATCACCATGAATATCATCCAATTAAACTCAGCTGTGAAGAGATAAACGTTCCATGACTGAACGCTTTCAAGACTTTCTAAGAAGCGTGAGAAAACGTTTAAAAATAGATTGAGAAGATATGCCATATAAATATTAACGTAGCAATATTAACATTCGACAAATCCAAATTTAGGATATATAGTAAGAGGGTTCAGGAGGTATATCAGGTAACAGAAAATGGTGTAAAATAGAAGAGGATATAAGTGCTGTAAACTCATATTCATTTAATAAAAGCTTCAAAATATACATAAAAATCTAAAAGGATTATAAGAAGAAATAGGTATACCCACGACGATAAAAGGCGAGCTTAACATATGTGAATTTTTTAGGGTAAATGAAAGATCATTGTGCCTCTGAAGATCTGGATGACGAAATCAACACACTTGACTATATATATATATATATATATATATATATATATATATAGCCATATCCACAGAAGTGTATTTATACATATATATGTAGGTATGTGTATATATAATTATACACTCATAGTGTGTATGAAACATTTATAAAATTAACACTAATAAATATTAAATAAATATTAATAAATAATAAATAAATAAATATTCTGAGATGCTGGCCCTTAGGACTTCAGCATATGAATTTGGGGGATAGAGTTCAGCCCATAACTGATTGAGCCCCAGGTCCCGGCTTGGGGCGTCCACCGTCCACAGGTAGAATCACAGACGCGCTGGCTCGATTGACCCTCGGCGCGCAGGTGAAGACGCTCCCCCAGCCCCGAGCCACCCCCGGCGTCCCGTGCAGATGGGCGCAGGCAAGCGTCACGCAGGGCGGGTCACCGACAACTTCAGAGACAAGCAAGGCACCTCTTGTGAAGGTGAGCCGTTCAGGTCTACAGCGTGAAAGCACCATCTGGGAAACCCAACTTGGAGCGGACCTGGAGGTTTAGGCTGCCCGGGGGATCGGACCAGCTCTGAGGATAATCCAATGGGTGACATCTGTCAGCCAACTGCTTTGCTTCCTGCAGGGCTGTGGGACCCGGAGGCCTGAGAGGTAGAGGACCCCACCCTGCCCTCTGTGCGGCATTTGGACAGCTGGGGAGGGGGGCCCAGGCGCCCTGACCCCCCGAGGGGCGGAGAGAAGGTGATGGTGCAGCTGCTCTGGCAATGGGAAGAGGCCGGTGGGTTGAATCGTCCCCGCCCTTGGCCTGCAGACCCTTCCGCTGACCTGTTGCAGAGCAAAGACCCAGCCTTGATTGGATAGGATTGGATTGGATTGTTTTCACATCTTTATTGGAGTACAAATGCTTTACAATGTTGTGCTGGTTTCTACTCCAGCCATGATTTTAAATAATCCAATTAAAAACTCCGCCTCTGAAACATGGTAATCGTAATCTGTCTCATCTCTAAGTGTAATTATATTAAACTCCAATTTTCCCTCAAATATACATTCTAATTTAATTTTCCTTTTTTTCTCTTCTTAACTAAATCTATTATCAATCCCTCAGTTAAATTATGCTTATTTAATCTTTGATGAGGCCTTTGGCTGGCAATCAACTGTTTTAAATTAATGCCCCGAAACCTTGGGGATGTGGGGGTCTTCGTTCCCACGGACTCCGGGGAGGCAGAGGGGACGGGGCTGCTGGTTTCTGGGTCCCCGGCGGAGGGGCTCTGCCTGGGCCTGGTCCCCGCAGACGAGGGGCAGAGCCCACGCCCCTGCTGTCCAGCTGCCCCAAGGACTTCGCAGCTCCCTCACCGCTAGGGAGCGTGGCCAACCTCAGCCTGATGGGATCTCACAGGCAGACCTTCCTCAAAGGAGCAAACAATTACTGCAAAATACCAGTGTTGGCCTCAGTGATTTTCACTGTATCAAGTACAAATCCCACAGGTTTGCAGCTTCTATGCAACCGTTAAACCGAATTAACATACGAATTAAGTGCAAGAAAATCACCCAAACACAGTAGTCAAATGAAAGCCCTTGGTTTGGAGACAGGTAACGTTTTTTGTCTTTTTTTACAATATAGTGATTCACAATTTTATTTTGTTTTATTTTTTACTGGATATAAATATTTTTTTTTTACAATATAGTGATTCACAATTTTATTTTTTTATTTTTTACTGGATATAAGTATTTTTTTATAATATAGTGATTCACAATTTTATTTTTTACTGGATATAAATATTTTTTTTTACAATATAGTGATTCACAATTTTATTTTTTAATTTTTTACTGGATATAAGTATTTTTTTATAATATAGTGATTCACAATTTTATTTTTTTATTTTTTACTGGATATAAATATTTTTTTTTTACAATATAGTGATTCACAATTTTATTTTTTATTTTTTTATTTTTTACTGGATATAAGTATTTTTTTATAATATAGTGATTCACAATTTTATTTTTTTATTTTTTACTGGATATAAATATTTTTTTTTACAATATAGTGATTCACAATTTTATTTTTTATTTTTTTAGTTTTTACTGGATATAAGTATTTTTTTATAATATAGTGATTCACAATTTTATTTTTTATTTGTTTTTACTGGATATAAGTATCTTTTTTTCCATCTTTATTGGAGTATAATTGCTTTACAATGGTGGGTTAGTTTCTGCTTTATAACAAAGTGAATCAGTTTTACGCATACATATGTTCCCATATCTCTTCCCTCTTGCATCTCCCTCCCTCCCACCCTCCCTATCCCGATGTGGCCCTGCCAGCTGGGGGCTGGCTTTGTCTCTGCCTGCCCTGGGCATGACGCCAGGGCTGGATCCTCCCCACCTCCCTCAGTTCCTTCGTGTTCCCAGCAGGCTGGGCTGGGGGGTGTCTGGCTCCATCTCCCCCTAAGAGGTGTGGGAGCCGCAGCAGGTGAAGTCGCCCCACTGGTCCCCATGTAATCACAGCACAGCTGAGAGAAACATTCAGATGCTCAGCCTTCAGGGATGGAGAATAATTTAGAACAGAAATGGAGAGGGCCTTCTGAGACCCCCAGCCTCCGCCCCCATGGGCGACCCTGCCCATCACCTCGTGTGTGCACGGTGGGAACATGGCAGAACCAGTGGGTCCCATGACCATGGTCCGTTGGCCCCACCTCCATTGCCATGACGTGGCTTCCATGATCAGAAGAAACGCTGCTGGAAAATCATGTGGGTGGATAAGGCCTCCACGAGTCCAGGGATGGGGGGCCCCCAATCACCACCCCCAGGTTCGGCCTCTCTGCCCATCTACACAAAACCTGGGGCCCAGACCTCCTGCCCAGAGCCCGGCCTCGACTGACCCAGGTCTCCGTCACGGAGGTACAGCATGTCCAGGGGGGCTGCCCCAGACGCAGGGGGTACTCAGACCTGAACCCTCTACGGGGAGAGGGAGAAACCTCCTGCCTGGTGGAGTGGCAGGGCCAGGCCCCCACTGGAGAAGGAAAGAATTCACCCACGCTGGGAGCGGACTCCATCTACAGCCAAGTGAAAACGCAGTGGACACACCAGAGAGCAGACGTGTCGGAAGCTGGGCGTCCTTTGCTGCTCCCTCAGTGCATTTTGTGTCCGGATCCCGGGGCCACAACCTCAGAAAGTGCAAACCTTGTAATTAAGTTTCAACATTCACATCATGGCAAAACTCACACGTGGGTATCATTTTTATTGCAAAAACGTACTCACTGGCATGTAATTTTTTTCAAATAATTAAAAACGCTTTGTAAACTGTGACATTTCACTGCTGCACTGCAGAAGTTGATTATGTAACCGTGGAGTCTAATTGTCCTGCCTCACATCCAAGAGACAGCCAGACATTTTCAAATGAGTGAAAATGTTCTATAAAATCAGTTCATTACGTAAGAGCTGCCGGTAAGAAACTTGCTGTCACAATATCAACATTTAGAGGAAAGAAGCTGGGAAAGAATTCCATTGCACCTCGAGACCACCCGCATGAGACGTGCACAGCCTGTGCTCTCCTCTGCGGATGGATGGGAGCTCCCCTTCCCTGGGGGCAGGTGACGGGATGGCCCATGAAGCCCATGGATCCTTGCGGCCTGCTGGGAGGAACGCACTGGAAATTTCCCACTTACCTTTCCGCAGCGGCAGGAGAAACTGCATAGTTTGTGGGGTGCTGGGCGAATGGAACATGCGGGGCCCTTGTTCAGAAGCGAGGAGGCATCCCAGAATGGCGCCAGCGCTGAGCCCGCGAGCGGGGCCTCCGGAGCTCGTGCCGTGAGCCTGTGCTCTGACTGCTTAATCCACCCGCGAAGGCGGCCCTGGAGCAGCTGGCTTCGTGTCACCAGCACCCAGTCACCCAGCCGTGAGACTCCGTCCCCATGAGGGCCTCTGTGGCCTGGTGCAATTTGTTGCACACAATGCCTGTGAAGTCCGTGCTTGTATCTGTGTGCACGTGTGTGTATATATGTTTGCGTGTGCCGTGTGTATATGTGTGCATGTGAGGGTGTGCACCCATGTGCTTGCTTAAGTACGCACGTGTGCACACGTGTGTGTTAGCCTCTGAGTTTGTGTGTGCACGTACGTGCAGACATGTACGTCTGAGTGTGCGCACATGTGCAGGCTTACGTGTGCCTGTGTGTGAGCTGAGTGTGTTCGTGTGTGTTGGAAGAGCCGTGTCATCCCCACTTGGTGGTGGCCTCGCACTGAGGACGTTTCCTTCCAGACCCCATCCCAGGGCTCCCACCCGGACGCTGCCAGCTTTCTGGGGAGCCACACCCATCACCCTGGGGGAGCCGCCCAGGCTCACTGGGCTGCCCGGGCCCCCGCCGACTCCTGGGGGCCCCGAATCCCATGACCTCACTCTTTTCATTGCTTGTTTCACGAGAAAGGTGGTGCCTCGTTTGAAAAACATATTTTTATGACTGTTCCTCATGTCTCTACTTCCTGCGGATCTCGCCAGGTCTCCCTTCACTCTCCAAGTTCAGAGTCTCACAGGGAAGGGACGGCGGATTCGGGAACCACGTCTACCCGCTGGGAGGGGAGGGGACACCTTCCCCAGACGAAGCCCGGTGGTCTCTGCACACCCCTGCCGGCTACACTCCCCGCAGTGCCCCGACAGGGCTTTGGGGAAGGTCAGGGGTGGGAGGGGGAAGCGAGGACCCTGGCTCTGCCGCTGACACAGCCTGGGGACCCGGACGTGCCACTGGCCTGGCTGAGTCTCTCTGCCACCATGTACGAGACCATCCCCCCTTCCTGAGGCCGCCGGGGTGTCTGTCTCATCTCCGGAACCCCGAGTGGTGAAGGGGGGCGCACAGGTGGCTCCTGTCCTCCAGCCGACATTCCACGACGCCAAACCTTTCACCAGAAGCTTCTCTTCCTTCCTCAATCCCTTTTAAAACAATTACCATCACGTGAGCAGAAGTGAAATATGCCCATCTAATTTATTAAACTACCACCCAAACTTAGACATCAAATGTTTTATTAATATTTTCTATCATCCTTACAAGTTAAACCAGCCATGAAAATTACCTTCAACAGAAAAAAAAAAGATGTTGAAAATGTATTCATTTATAGGTGTCACTGCTGAGCAGCCCTTCCTGGGTAATTTAATCAGAAATAGCTGAGGTCTGCTCCAATACTCTCTCTCTGATACAAATATTGAAATATTTAATTAATGTCAATCAGGCCTGGAAGAATGAGTCATGCCAGTGGCAGCAAGTAACCCAGAGCTGCCGTGGCGCCAGAGAGCTTCAGGCCGAGGCCTCGGGCCCCCACGTCCCTGCAGGAAAGCCAGGCTGAGGCCACCCACAGGCCCCTCGCGCTGTCGGGTGTGGGGACTTGATGTGTCCCCTCTGTGCTGGCAGTCAGGATGCAGCCTGCCCCCCTCCCCCTCCCTCCCTCCCTCCCTCCCTCTCTCCCTCCCTCCCTCTCTCTCTCCCTCCCTCCCTCCCTCCCTCCCTCTCTCTCTCCCTCCCTCCCTCCCTCCCCCTCCCTCCCTCCCTCCCACCTTCGTCTCACTAAATTCTCGTTGGCTTTATTCCTTCAGGGCACTGAATACCATAGGCTACGGGAAACAGAATATGGGGGGGTTGGCTATTTTTACCAGAAATAAGAACGTTCTCTCGGGGAGTAGATCGGGCTCCATCTGTTGCTACAGGAAGGCACCCTGAGAATAATGCTCAGAGAGGACCTACTGGGTGTCCCGCGTGGCACCCCGCCCACCAAGCGGGTGGGTGTGGCTGGAGGGGGGCGTCTGGGGAGGCTCACCTGGGTCCACCGAGCCGGCTGTGCCCCAGGTGGGATCTGAGGGTCGGAATCCACGGTCAGGGGCCACGTGGTCTGGAGAGGGACAGGGTCCAAGCCCACAAGCTGGGCGGTCCTATCCTCAGCCCTGGGGCAGCCCCACACCGATGCTCTCCAATGAGACTGTCCTGGTGGATGCTGAGAACCACTGGGTCGTGCCTGGGCCCGAGCGTTGGCGGAGCTGACCCTCCGTGCCTCTCCTCCTCAGCGGGGAAACAGGGCCGTACCTGCAGCCCCGTCGGGGTCCAGACAGCTCCTAGGAGGCCGCTGGATGGACACCTGCCCCCTGAAGCCCCGTGTCGATCTCAATGTACATGTGATCGGGCACCTCTGTTCTCCTAAGCTGCACCCTCTGGAGTGGGGCTCACCCCGTGGAGGCTCCCAGGGTCCAGGGTCAGACCTGCTGGGATCTTCACAGTGGGCCTGGCAGGTGAGTGTTTGGGGGTGACTAGGGGTCTTGGGGACGATGGAGGCCTGAGCCATCCCCGTCTCCAGACCCCGGGGACTTCTTCTCCAGGGGGACGGGTCAAAGAGGGGGGAGGAGACAAGGACCTTTAGGCAGAACTTTAAGGGAACAATTGTCTTCCTCTCAAGTAATCAGGGAATGTTCCTTCTCTCAGACATCCTCCTGTATATCATATGAACGTATTTCTTCTCTGCTGAAAAGCCATAAAAAGGCACTTTTCCGTATTTCTATCATTTCATGGCCACGCGATGGAGGAGGCGTCATGAGCTCCGCAGTGGTCCACCCCCTGGAAGGATGCTGCAGACAGAGTTTCCTCTCATCTCCTGAACACGTGGAGATGCACCTGGGGAGGGGCTGGGAACACACTCCTCTTCTCATGAAGCCCCCAGGCGGAGGGGCTGGGCCAGCACACGCACCCCACCGGGAGTGGGACCCTGCTCCACACACAGCTGCCTGGTGTCGGGTTCCCGGATGCAGTGCCCCGCCCCTGAGGCGAGGGGTCCACCCCGTTGGCAGACCAGGAAACTGGGGCCCAGGTCGGGGGGGCTCTCTCCTGAGTCTCACGGACTGTCGGCCGTGAACCTGCCCCTAGCCAGGTGCTCTGACCCCAGAGCCAACGGGGCAGATTCTGTCCCACATCACACAGCACACCTGTGAGGGCACGTGCGCCCTAGTCGAGGTGGACGTCCAGCCACGTTGGGTGTCAATTGTGAGCTGAGCTCTGGAGGGGCTGGTGCCCTTGGCCTACCCTGCAGGTCAGGGAGGGTAGCAGAGGCAGCCGGGGTCCATACCGGCGTCCAGCCCCCTGCTCTTGGGGTGGAGAGAGGCCGAGGAATGACACCGACGGCATGGATGCCTCCAGGCAGAGGGACTCGGGCTGGAACCAGAGGCTCCACGGCCATGTCCTCCCTCTGCGCAGGCTCTCCATCTGCTTTCCAGGGTCTGAGGACTCATTTCACCTTCCCGGGCCTCCTCTCCTCCCTGACCTCCCAACTCTGATCGAAGGCCCTCCTCCCGTAAGACGACAGACGTCATCCCATGAAGAGGCTGCTTCATTCGTGGATGCAGTTACTTCAATTAAGAGCACAGCCTGGCGATGATCAATGCCGAAACTAACTCACATCCCAGAACCCGGGCGACGGTCACGGCGGGAGTGCCCACTGGTCTCTGGACAGGTACGTCTCCACCGGCCCCGCCGTCCAGCACAAATGAGCAGGGACCTGAGTTCCCCTGTCTCCCCTCAAGCCAGCCCGGGCACCCCTTCCTCTGAAGCCCTCTGCGGCCCCTCCTGACCTTTGCATAATTAGCAAATCTGCGTTGGAGGGAGGACACCCCTGGGCAGCCGTCCGGCCCCCAGCGATCCTGTCCAGACTGGAGCGCACGGCAGCTACCATCCATCATGCTTGGACTCGGGCCTGCGCGCTGGTGCCGGCTGTCCACTCGCAGGGACTGGCGGGCTTGCGCGCTGGTGCCGGCTGTCCACTCGCAGGGACTGGCGGGCCCGAGCCCCAGTGAGAACAGTGATGGATTCACAAGCACCAGCTGAATTATCCTCTGTAACGGTGATGAATATGGTTTGGACCTTTCTGGCGATAATGGTTGTTTATCCATTTTTAGACCCAGGAACGGCTATCAAGTCCCTTCAGCTGCCTATTCAGAGAGGGGACTCGGGCTTTCTTTCCAGGGGTCCCATCTGTCACAGGGAAGCAGTGGGGCAGGTCTACTCTGTGTCTCTCCTGTGAAGAGAGCTCTTCCAACAAAAGCTTTCGAGCGTCAGATGGGCTGGTCCATACGGGCCCCTTCGGAGGAAACCGGCTGTATCGTCCCAAGACGGTTTCTACGTTGGGTAGCCTCACCTGCTGGCTTTGAGATGTGATTATAAAAGCCTGGAAACCATAACATCCTCCCTTTTCCCCCTTGGTAACCGTAAGTTTGTTTTCTATGCTGTGGGTCTAATTCTGTTTTGTATGTAAGTTCATTTATATCATGTTTTAAAAATTAAATTAGGAGTTTGGGATTGACACACACACTACTATATATAAAATAGATAACCAACAAGGATGTGCAGTATAGCACAGGGAACTATACTCAGTATGTCGTAATAATAACCTATAAGGGAAAAGAATCTGAAAAAGAATATATATAAATATATATATATACGTATAACTGAATCACTTCGCTGTGCACCTGAAACTAACACAACATTGTAAATCAGCTGTATTTCAATTAAGAAAAAAGAAAACCTAGGGTCAAGACTGGAAGCTATCTCAGCAGTTCGGAACCTGGGGCGTGGAATCTGAGGTCCTACGTGGGGCCGTCGGGAGGACCAGCCCGTCTCCCCCAGCCTGAACATCCAGGCCATTGTCTGGGCTCTGTGCTGGGTTCTGGTTAGGGTCACGTTTACCAAACATCTGCTTTCAACTCCTGCAGCGTCAGGTGAGAGGGGCGGAGGCTGGTGACGAGAGTGTCCACACAAGGGTGACTGTACCACATGCCCCTGAATTATTAGTCTCATTAAAGCGCACTGTTCACAGGCAGGGAAACGAAGTCCCAGGCCAAGGAAGGCCCCCCACGTTCAAGGCTGACCCTGGCCACCGGGCACCTGGGGGTGGGCTCCATCGCTCCCTCCCTGTCTGGTCACTGCCACCTGATGAGACCCGTGTTTGCCTCGCTGGACAGCCCGAGCCCCCGTGGCGGGGATGTGGGCCTGGGTTTGTCACCAGCACATGGTGGTGCCGGGACATTTCAGGGTCTCCATGTGTCCCTTTAACCGGGCGACGGGTCTGAGGTCTCACAAGGTCTGCTTGGCAGGACTCATGGGTCACGTGGGCGAGCCGGATTTAAAAATTAAAGCAAATGGTGGTAATTAGTAGGCAGGGGGACGCTGGGTCACGGCTGAGGCGCCCCGCATCCCTAAGGACATCTTTGTTTGGGGCCCGTGTCTGGGTCATAACAGGATGAGAACTAAAAGTGCTTGTCTGCGCTGTTATAAATTGTTCTGATGTATCTCTTTAGAACATTATCTTCAAGGAGGAATAAAGACCGTCTACTTATCGTAAGCTGCACTCCAGGGGAGTGTGATGCATGGGAATCTGGATGTACAAAGCAGACCCATTTAGGGGACATTATTTATCTTGCGAAGGAGCCGGGAGATCTATATTTGTAAGAGGACACACATAGGCTTCCTTCTAATGGCAGCTGTCCTACGTGTGCAAATGTTTATTTACAATTCATGGATGCCTTGAAGCAGGAGCAAGGGAGGGGAGACAGGAAACGGGAGGGTTTTGCAGGTCTGTCCGGAAAGTGTCAATCCATCAGCAGAAGAATAGAAACTGCTGGGCATAAAAGTTCTCAACCACACGTACGGCACATGAAGAAAGTCAAACCTGGCAGGACCTCGTGGGGCTCAGAGAGCCCTGTGGGAACCGGCCAGTCGTACATCAGAGAGGAGATGGGTGTGTGGTGGCGCCCAGGGTCACCCAGGCCCAGAGTGAGGAGTCAGACGACGGGGCGCCCGGCTCGGGACGTCTCACCCACAGCCCGGGGCCCTGGTTTCCAGGGAGGGGCGCACCTCTGCAGACTTGCAGCCGTGGGAGTTGCATGCATGCTTGTGGAGAGAGGGCGGCAGTCAGCAGGGCAGCAGAGCAATCACGGCCCTCGCAGAGCTGCCTCGGGCTGTGTTAATGAAGGCATGAGGCCCCCTGGCGGATCAGAGGGGCCGCCCTGCCATGTCACCAGGTGATGAGGGAGCGGCGACCTGCGAGCCGGCGGCGCGGGGATGGCGATGAAATTCGGCGGGGCTGGTGCATTCCCTCCTTCATTCATTCAGCCCGTGTTTATGAAACAAACCGACAGGTAAGGCGGGCACGTGCTCGGCTCTGGGATAGAGCAGGGGACAAAGTGAGAGGGGCTCTGCCCCTCGGGCTCCCATCCTGGCTGGGGGTCAATCCTGCTTGGAGGTGCCGAGAAACGATGCAGGGAACCAGGGTGCTGTGAAGGGGCCTGGGCAGCTGACCCAGACTCCAGCTCGGTTACACCAGGCGATGCCCTGGAGGGCCCTGGGCTCAGGTGGGGAAGAGCTGTCTCTGCGCAGAGCCAGGACAGCGTGGCTCCCATGAAGAGCTGAGCTGTGTCCAGCTGGGGCGAATTGCAGTGTCTCGGGAGACAGCACAGGAGAGACCCGGACACAAGACGCTGGACCATAGGGCCTGCACTGGGGACTCGCTGGCGGTGCCTGCAAGCTGGAGTGATGCCTTTTGCTCGGGTGTCTTCAATGGTCCTGAGGCCGCTGCAGTGAGTACTGGCCACAGCAGAGAGGGAAGGGGTGAGCTGGAGGCAGGCGCCAATCTCTGCAGAGAGACTGGAGGGACCCGGCGGGTGGAACTGGAAGAATCCGGGACAGCACGGAAGGGTGGCTTGGAGATGGGTTTTGATGGCGGGAGGTGGGTGTGACAGGCCTGGGACACAGGGTGAGGGGCAGCTATTCCCTGCCTTCCTGGGAACGTGGGGAGCAGGGAGAGACCACGAGACCCAGCCTGCACCTGCTCCGCCGGTGACGGGACGAACGGGGCAAGGGTGTCTGCCGGCCACGGATGCCCGACTCTACACCCTCCAAGAGGCTTGCGCTGGGGAGGAAACAGTGTCCAGATCATAGAAGCTGGGAAACTACTTCAAGTGAGGACTGAGGGGAGGAGACACCCCGACCTGCAAGGTCCCCACCCTGATGTCAGATTCCCACGAAGCCTGCCCGGGAGCCTCTTCTGGGTTCAGAAGACCCGACGAGAGCTGTGCCTGGAGACACCCTTTCCCTCCCACCCCCAGAGCTGTCTGCGTGTTCTAGAGGAAACAACTCCACCCAGCCCTCCAGGGCGGCCCATGGTTCCACGGATGGGGTGCGAGGGCCGGGGGCAGGTTCTGGAGTAACTCCTCTGAGCGAGGATGCTATGGGGGGTAGGGGGGACCCAGGGCCCAGAGTCCCTGCACTCGAGGACGCACCGGGGCGTGCCGGCCGGGCCAGGTTAGGGCTGTGCTCCCTTACCCTGGCGTTACGGAGACAGTAACCTTCAGAGAACTGTATTTATTTTTATTTGTTACATATTTGATTTTTACCAAAAGAATACATATAATTATTTTAGGACTTCAAACGGGCCGATCCGTCCCAGACCCGCTCCTCGGAGGTAACCTGTCCTCTGCTGGTCGTTGCCGTCTGTTCAGGGACTAGGTCTGTGCGGAGTTTTCGTTTACCGGCTCTGCCACTGAATACTGACTCCTCTGCTATAGCGTAGCTCTGCTCAGTTACGTCTGCCTCTCTATGACATCAGGTTGCTATGCTAAACCCCCACAACCGTCACCTTTGTAAACGGTGCACCTGTATTTCCTGTTTCATCGACTCTGGATCGATTCTCCAACCTTCCCCTCAGGTTGCTGTTTAAGCCCCAGACCCCTCCTCGGCCTCGCCCCTCCCGCAGGCAGCCCCCCAACTCCTGACCTGACACGGCCCTGGCTGGCTGTCAGGCCAGCATTGCTTTCTGTTCTGTATTATTAAGTTTTCAGGTGGTTCTAAGAGTCAAAGCTCAGGTGCGATGCCAGCATCACTGGTGGATATGCAGATTCCCAGGCCCAGAGCCAAGGCGTATGCTCTGATTACATCGCCTTTTCCTCACGAGGCTGGTTTTGACTTTTCTTGCCGCGCTTTCTTTTTTTCCTGCATCTTTCCTTTCATCACCCTTAAGCGTCTCTAACACCTGAGGTACATCTCACCCTCTCTCAGCTGACGGAGCCTGTTTATCCTGTAGACACTCATCTCCCAGGACCCTCCTCGGCTCGGGCCCCCCAGGGGACCCCAGCACGGCCACCTCCATGTCTGTGTCCTCAGGACATTCGCTCCCCGCGCAGGTCAGCATGCGTCTGCCCCCCCCCCCGCCCCCACACGCAGTTATCTCGCGTAGGTTCAGGGGCAGCACGGGTTTGGGTTTGGACTTTGCCTCCGGGTGTAGGGACACGGGAGGCGGGCCGAGGAAGGGGGACGGGAGGATGCCCCTAAAATGGTCGGAAAGCCCCACGGGCGGGTGCCTGGAGCCAACACTTGCCCTTGTGGCCGCCCCCAGGTCCCTGAGGCACGTGGGGTGCTACCTACTCTCCCAGCACCCAGGAATCTGGAGAAGGAGGTGGATCCCGAGGACGCGGCCCAGTGGGGGCGTTGCTCATCCCTCCCTCCGTCAGCTCCTCCAGCGGCCTCAGTCCTCTCCAGACAGCGTCCCCTGGGGCCCCTCATGGTCACCTCGAGGACCTCCGACTCCTGGGCACTCTTCTTTGGGCATTTCTCCCTCCACCACCTCCCCTGCTGCATCTGGTCCCTGCAGCCCTGGCCTCCCCGCAAAGGCCTTTTTAAGTCACTGCTGTCACTCACTTTCCCTGTGTTTTGGGGAATTGCACAAAGTGATCCGTAAAACTTTTAAACAAATTCTGAGCAGGTACCCCCTCCTTTCACTGGCCTGACCCTGGAGTTCACATCCCCTCGGAGGTCTGCCCGAGAGTCCTCAGCCCCCTCAGCAGGACAAAGGTGTGCGCGGGCACACACACACACACACACACACACACACACCATGCACACGGCACAGACACAGGTACATGCGTGCATACCACACAGACGCGCCCGCCACGCCTCCTCAGATCATCTGATGCTTGGCTCTGCAATGGGCTTTCTCGACTGGGAGACGTCTTGGGGCTCTTCAGGACAAATGTATTTCTCTCTGTCTCTCTTATTTAAATACGAGCCTAGAAATCCTTAGAAGGAACGTATTGTAATTTAAGCTTGTTTGGCCACTTCTTTGCTGAGTGTCACTGTTTTGTTTCTAATCAGCTCTCGTGAGCGTGGCCCACAGATGTCCCAGGCACAGTCTGCAGCTGGACCTCCTGCCTCTTAATTTAGTTCTGAGTGGAATTAGTCCTTGTGTTGTCACTTTTTATATCAACACTGATGTTTTCCGAGATGACTTTGCCAGTCGCTCCTTATGCCAAATGTTTCTTGCTGCTCCGTTCCCCTGAAAGCTCCCCCAACTTAATTACCCAGAGTCAGGGAACATTGTGCTGGTGGCGGGAGCTCACGACACACCATTCTGTTCGGAGCGCCCGTGCGGGTTCCTGCGGCTGTGGCCGTGGAGACATCTCTGCTCGGGAAATGCCCGCTGCATGTGGCTTGTCTTCTTTTCTCACTGATTTATAGAAGTTTTAAAATTTATTCTGATTTCTGTTAGTCTGATTTCCATTTTAAATGCTGGGATATTTTCTCCTGCATGTCACCTGTCTTCCCACTTAATTTATGGTGGTTTTTGTTATCACACTGTTGAAACTTTATTACGTAGCCAACATTTTTTTTTTTATGACTTCTGGGTTTCAGGTTTTGATTTAGAAAACCTAGCTTGTTCCACGATTACGAAATAGTCCCTGAGCGTCTTCCGGTCTTGTGTGCCTCCGTTTTACTTTGAGATCGCAGAGGCTGCTGGGCTGAATCAGGTGATGGGTGTCATCGCATGAAGGCCTTAGGTGGAGAGGGGCGGGTCTCCCTCTTCTCCAGATGTGGAGGCAAGACGGCAGCTCAGAGAATTTTGTTTTTCCTTTTTCTCCCCCAAATGGCTTAGGTTGAACCATCGGGAAGCAAACAAGATAGAGAAGAATTCCATGTCAATGGCTCTGCAGCCTGAGCTGGGGCGGGAGGGGCTGGGCTGCCCCACCTGGTCCCTTCCGCACAGAGGTGCTTGCGTGCTCTGGCTCAGGAGGGAAAGAAGCCCGCCCGCTCCCGGGAGTCCCCCGGGACCGCCCCCGCCCCCGTGCGTCTGCGCTGGTGTCACTGGCGGGCATCGGAAGGGACTGCTGTCTACACTGCTGTCCACTGTGTTTGTAGCTTCTCAGCCCAGAGAGTCCAGCCGTCCAGATCCTTCACACCCGTCTGAGCCCTCGCCTGGCTGTGGGTCACGGCCTTGGACTCCTGTGTCACGGCGGGGACCGCGGCCACCTCACAGCCTGCTGAGCTGCGTGGCCTTGCTGTCCCCAGAGCCAGCACAAGTGCCTGACACACCGCTGGGCACGGAGGCTTGGCTGACGTCTCAAGGGACAGAGGCCACTTCCCTGCAGCATCCCTGCTCTGGGTGTGTATGCCACGTGCCCGCGTAAACCCGAAGGGACGTCTCCGTTACCACATGGATCCCGTCACATCACACCATCCACTGTGTCCTGTGCCGTGGGTGTCGGGTTTCTCTTCTTCCCGCTTAAAACACTTCTCTTCCCGTGTCAGACACACACACTGGGCTGTTCTCACGCCCGTTGAGGGGCCGTTAATATAAACGCTCGGTGACGCAGCTGTGAGGGGTGTGCAGTGCTTCTTCTCAGAGGAACGCTGGCGGGTGATGAAGAGTGTCCCCGACACGGCCGTACGCCTGCCCGCCGCGCGCCGGCCGCGGCGACGGTTAGACGTGGGGACCTGCGGCAGCCCTTGCGCTGGGCCGGGAGGGCTGGGCGAGGCCCGCTGTCAGCTCGGCTACTTCCCGACCCGCGTCCAGGGTGGCTGAGCCCTGCTCCTAGACCCCAGACCCCCACGGACAGTGAAGGCAGCCTCCTTGTCACTGCGGGATGAGGCTGCTTCCTGCACAAAGTAAGCGTGGCGCCCCTTGCTCTGTACCTGAATCTTCCGGCGTCCTTTGCGTCCTCTGCTCAGGGCGTTTGTGAATAAGGTCAGTGGAGGGTGGGCTCTCAGGCCCACATGAGCCCGGGCGGTTGGGAGACCGGCCGCCTGCAGATGCAGATGGGAACCTCGCCCAGGGTCGCTCAGCCCCCGCGTCCTGTGTGCAGAACCCAGGGCCGACACCCAAGGGGACGCCTGAGTGGAAGGCCCAGGACGCAGGCGCGGCCACCCGCAGGCAAGCGCGCGGGCACGGCGGTGCCTGCAAGCCCGCCGTCCAGCTCCTGGGGGTGCGGCAGCTTTGTTGGTCCCTCCTCTGCCCGGTTGGCCCCGAGCAGCTGCTTAGTGGACACGGGGGGCGGGCAGTGAGTGGACGGTCCCCTGGTCATGTGCCCACAACCCTTTGCTCCATGAGGAAGCTGAGGGCTGAGGGCCTGGTGAGCCGCCCCTTGTCCCTCCCTCTGCAGTGGGGCTCACGCTCGCCCTGCCATGTGCTTCCGATCCGCCCCGGCTCTGCTCGTGCGCACTGCTGCCCCGCCGTGGGACAGCCCCTGCCCTCCATGCATCTCTGACGAGTCCCCTTCCCTCCTCTCCCAAACCCCAGCCTCCTCCCTCGGGCCCAGATGCAGGCCCGGCCGCCCAGCCAGGTGAAGGTGGTGACGGAGGCTTCCATGCACACAGGGAAGTTCCATCTGTCTCCTGCCCTGCTGACATCACTCAAAATCCGTGCAGACGGCCAGAGCCCTCCTGGAGGAGTGGGGACCGGCTCCCCATGGGGTCTGCGCTGAGGCCTGTAGCGGCCACCCCAGCTGGGGCCACGCCGGGAAAGTCCTCGCCGTATCCTCCCACCGCAGCTCGGGAGGGACCCCTGGGCCAACTGCCACCCCCAGAGGCCGACCGTGGACTCTATCTGGAGGCCTCGAGGGGGCCTCGGTGTCAGCCGGGAGCCTGGGCAGAGTCCAGAGCACACTAAGTTACTGCCTGTTACACAGACCCGGCCCCCGTGCTCCACCACGACTTACTGACGAGTAACTGGGGGCCTGAGCCCTGTTGAATAGCAGGCCCACTGGAGCTGAAATGGTAGGAGCCCCGGGGATGGCTCTGCCCTCGTGGTAAGTGGGTCTGTCCTGACCTCACCCCTGGTGGAGCCCACTCGTCTGTGAAGGACCGAGTGAAAGGCCTCTGTCTCAGCTCTGCCCCACCCAGCGGCCTTCCCCGCCCCACACTCACCCCAGCCTGGGACCCCTGAGCAGAGGCCACCTCCACGGGGAAGGGTCCTGAACTTGGACCGAAAGAAGTTTCGGACTCACCTCCGATCACCTCTGCCCACCCTGGGGGTGTGGGGTCTACCTAAGTGAAGGTTCCCTTTCCCACGAACGGCTCAGGGTCGCCTCTGACCCCCGGGCTTTGCTCGCCCTGCCCACCCACTGGGGCCTCCCTGACCCAACTTCCCACCCCAGCGCTGCACGGGGAGCCTTCTGCGTGCGGGTTTGTAACCATTCAGGTCTGCAAGGCCGACGGACCAGGAGGACACGGCCACAGAGGAGGAGGCTTCGTGCCCACCATTCCCAGAGGAGGGGCCGCCGTGCTGCGGGGCCCACGGGGACGCACAGGTCAGCCATAGGCAGAGGGAGCGCGGCAGCTGCGGGGAGACTGCCCTGCTCAAAGCAGGTGGCAGGTGGGAGGGAGGTGATGGGTGTGGGCTCCGGACACGTGGGACGTGGGCTCACAGGAGGGGAGTTCGCTATCTCCAAGGGTCAGATACTCTGAGAGGGGCCGTCCCTCCCCAGTCAGCAAGCCCCCAGTCCAGCACCAGATGCAGAAATGGGAAGCGAGGTTAACACAGCGCCATGCTGGGCTTCTCTCGGACTCCTGCTACAGCCGTGAGCGTTCTCTGTCCCGCTTTACGTCCGTGGGCACGACTGCCGCCGCATGACCAGGGTGCGGCTCCATCTGTCCTGGAGTCCTTGCCTGTGCTGCCGGGACAGGGCTCAGCTCACCCGGCCCTAGACGATGAGGATGGGCCAGGCCCCGGAATCCCTGCTCTGTCCCTTTCGTGCGTCTGCAAGGGCTGATCCGCTCCGAGGACACAAACCACAGACAGAGCCAGAGCTCTGAGGCCACCGGAGGGTCGGGCGATGGCTGGGCAGGGCCCCCGAGGCTCTGCTGAGACCTGCACATCAGGAAGCCGGCTTGCCTTCCAGTAATTCAAAAACTGGAAGATTTTTGTAAACTCCAGCAGACTCCCTCTCATTTGGCCTAATTAGCAAGACTTTCCTGTTTATAGAAGAAAAATTGCCTTTCACGCCTGGCCGTGTTTCTTTGCCGTTAATTATGTCCGGGTGTGTCAGCTGCAGAGTCCCCCACAGGGACACTGACGTGGTGTCAGGTGATACGGGGGCGGCGGGCACCCCGTCTGTCTGTCTGGCTGGCTTCTCCCCCAGATTACACCCTTGTGGCCATTGAGTAAACACGCCCTGCCTGCCAGGAGGAAAGGCAGGGAGGAAAGAAATAAAATCCCCAGGGATGCGTCCACCCTGTCACCGACTCCACATGAAGACTTGGGGCCAAGACCAGGAGCCGGGCCACCAAGGCCCTCCGGGGACACACACTCTCCAGGAGTGGGGAGTGGGCAGGGGCTGGGGGTCCCGGGCACTGAGGGGCTAATGGCCTCGCATGCTATTCTGGTATTTCCTGTGGGAGACACTTAAATAAAAGATGACCCAGGAGACACAGGATCTTTGGATGACCCTGAGGCCCCACCCGTCCAGCCACTTCTCTGCAGACTGGCCTCTTCCTCGGGGTCACGAGGGTGATGTACGGGAGGAGCTCGGACCCTCAGCACCCTGGGCTCCAGGCAGCCCCTGCCTCTGCCATGGGTCCCGGCTCCCCGGGGACCCCCAGCCGGTCGCGGAGAAGCTGCAGATCAGCCTGGGGACCAGTCTCCACCTGCTTCTGCAGGCCGAGGGTGTGGCCACCGTCTCCCAGCCTCAGACGACCCGGGGGAGGGGGCAGCTCATTTGTGGAACCTTCTCCAGAGGCGTGTTGATTGAGGTGAAATTGCATTTCTGCTCAGACTGATTACCTAATGTGATAGAAAAATATACAGTCTGGGAGCAAATTTAGATTTCAGCGAAAAATTAAAGTGTTATACCAAGTCGCCCGCTGAAGCATTAAATGCGTTCTCTGTATAATCGCAGCTGCAGGTAGCACGGTGATGACTGTCGCTCCAGCTGTTGTCTGGAGGCCTTAGGACGACAGGTCCACAGATGGCAGATACCACCTCCGAGAGCATCCGGAAGAGAGGCCCCAATTGACTCCAGTGGTGTCTCTTCCACGAGCAGAAGGCAGCTCTCTGGGTTCGGGAGAAGGGACCACACAACACCCTCCCTCGGAATGTGGGGCATGAAGCCGCTCCAGCATTGCGCGGGGTCAACCAGAGGAGAGCGGAGGGGGCAGAAGCCCCGGTGCCCACGGGTAGGCGGCGGGATCCGCCTGGCACCACTAATGACCCGAAAGGCTGGCCCGGGACGTCCCGCCCGGACATGCCCAGCCCCCCACACAGAGGCTTCTGAAAATGAAATTCCCACTGTCAGCAGCCCCAACCCACCTCGATTGGTCATTTCACCCGTTAATGGTACAGTCATTAGGGCTTTTTCCAGGCCTGGGATGTAAGATCTCACGGCAGAGAGAAGTTAGCATCACTGCATCCTGGGAGGGTCTTTCGCTTCTCCCTAGGTCACCCGGCGGCTCCCTCTGTCCTGGACAGGTTGACTCCCTGTCCCCTGCCCCCCGCCTCACCCTTGGGGGGGCATCACGCCCACTTCACAGAAGGCATGTCCACCTTCACAAATAAATACACGGAGAGAGGAATTCACAAAATAATCAAGTGTGACTCATGGTGACTTGGCAAAGCCCTGCGCAGAGAACCACAAAGAGAAGTGGCCCGCACAGCCTTCCTCAGGCCTGGCTTCTGTCCAGACGTGGACGGCGGCCCCTCCAGGACGGTCCCGCCACAGCCGGGACACAAGGCCCGGCTGCTCCTTGCAAGGCCTCCTAACCTGCGCACTGGCTTCTGCTGCTCTGTCACCCTCTGACGGGTGAAGACTCAGGAGTGGTAACGTAATAGGACACAGCGTGCTTTCCACACATCGGCCACACTCACGCACATCTGAGAGCAGGGCTGTCCACGCCAGACAATGCCCACCCACCTCACAGGACATGTGGAGGCTTTCCACTGTTTCGGTATCACCAAAGTCCTTGATTCCGGGCCCTGGGGCTCAGCCTTGAGTCTCTGGGGAGAAGGTGCTCTTGTTGGGGGAGGTGATGGGGGCTGTGCTGATTCTCTTCTAGAGATCAGAAGCAGCTAACCAGGAGCAGGGACCCTTCCTTTCTATCTTTTATTAATCTTCTGCAATTGTTGGCTTGACAAACCACTCTGATTGGGGGTCACAGGGGTTCAGAAAGGTTGAGCTGCTCTCAAGAGTTGGTACCTCGTTCTGATGACTTTCCCCAAGAGAATTTCTGAGTTTGCAAGAACCTGGGGTCACAGGGGGAGCCACATTTGTGAGTGAGATATGAGGACGACTGGAGGTCACTGGATCCCAGTTCAGTGCTGGAGCAGGACATGGAGAGACCAGCATGGTGCCAACCCCCAGCCTCCCCCAGTCCAGGGAGAATTGGGGCTAGAAACAGACTCTTGGCCCCGGCCCACTGTTCCCCTATGACCCCAGCCCTGCTCAGTCGTTTTATCCAAAGGATGTTCAGTCACTGTGTTAGTCAGGGCTCTCCAGAGGAACAGAACAAATAGATACATAGATATATATAGATAGATAGACAGATAGATAGATAGATGATAGATAGATAATAGATAGACAGATAATAGATAGATGATGGATAGATGGTATATAGATTGATAGATAATAGATAGATAGATAGATGATAGATAGATAGATATGGAGATAGAGACAGAGATAGAGATACGTATAGATAGATAGATAGATAGATAGATGATAGATAGATAGATAATAGATAGACAGATAATAGATAGATGATGGATAGATGGTATATAGATTGATAGATAATAGATAGATAGATAGATGATAGATAGATATGGAGATAGAGACAGAGATAGAGATACGTATAGATAGATAGATAGATAGATGATAGATAGATAGATAATAGATAGACAGATAATAGATAGATGATGGATAGATGGTATATAGATTGATAGATAATAGATTGATAGATAGATAGACAGATAGATAGATAGACAGATAGATAGATAGACAGATAGATATGGAGATAGAGACAGAGATAGAGGTACGTATAGATAGATAGATAGATAGATAGATGATAGATAGATAGATAATAGATAGACAGATAATAGATAGATGATGGATAGATGGTATATAGATAGATAGATAATAGATAGATAGATAGATAGATAGATAGATAGACAGATAGACAGATAGATATGGAGATAGAGACAGAGATAGAGGTACGTATAGATAGATAGATAGATAGATAGATGATAGATAGATAGATAATAGATAGACAGATAATAGATAGATGATGGATAGATGGTATATAGATTGATAGATAATAGATAGATAGATAGATAGATAGACAGATAGACAGATAGATATGGAGATAGAGACAGAGATAGAGGTACGTATAGATAGATAGATAGATAGATAGATGATAGATAGATAGATAATAGATAGACAGATAATAGATAGATGATGGATAGATGGTATATAGATTGATAGATAATAGATAGATAGATAGATAGATAGATAGACAGATAGACAGATAGATATGGAGATAGAGACAGAGATAGAGGTACGTATAGATAGATAGATAGATAGATAGATGATAGATAGATAGATAATAGATAGACAGATAATAGATAGATGATGGATAGATGGTATATAGATTGATAGATAATAGATAGATAGATAGATAGATAGACAGATAGACAGATAGATATGGAGATAGAGACAGATAGAGGTACGTATAGATAGATAGATAGATAGATAGATGATAGATAGATAGATAATAGATAGACAGATAATAGATAGATGATGGATAGATGGTATATAGATAGATAGACAGATAGACAGATAGATATGGAGATAGAGACAGAGATAGAGGTACGTATAGATAGATAGATAGATAGATAGATGATAGATAGATAGATAATAGATAGACAGATAATAGATAGATGATGGATAGATGGTATATAGATTGATAGATAATAGATAGATAGATAGATAGATAGACAGATAGACAGATAGATATGGAGATAGAGACAGAGATAGAGGTACGTATAGATAGATAGATAGATAGATAGATGATAGATAGATAGATAATAGATAGACAGATAATAGATAGATGATGGATAGATGGTATATAGATAGATAGACAGATAGACAGATAGATATGGAGATAGAGACAGAGATAGAGGTACGTATAGATAGATAGATAGATAGATAGATGATAGATAGATAGATAATAGATAGACAGATAATAGATAGATGATGGATAGATGGTATATAGATTGATAGATAATAGATAGATAGATAGATAGATAGACAGATAGACAGATAGATATGGAGATAGAGACAGAGATAGAGGTACGTATAGATAGATAGATAGATAGATAGATGATAGATAGATAGATAATAGATAAACAGATAATAGATAGATGATGGATAGATGGTATATAGATAGATAGACAGATAGACAGATAGATATGGAGATAGAGACAGAGATAGAGGTACGTATAGATAGATAGATAGATAGATAGATGATAGATAGATAGATAATAGATAGACAGATAATAGATAGATGATGGATAGATGGTATATAGATTGATAGATAATAGATAGATAGATAGATAGACAGATAGACAGATAGATATGGAGATAGAGACAGAGATAGAGGTACGTATAGATAGATAGATAGATAGATGATAGATAGATAGATAATAGATAGACAGATAATAGATAGATGATGGATAGATGGTATATAGATAGATAGACAGATAGACAGATAGATATGGAGATAGAGACAGAGATAGAGGTACGTATAGATAGATAGATAGATAGATAGATGATAGATAGATAGATAATAGATAGACAGATAATAGATAGACGATGGATAGATGGTATATAGATTGATAGATAATAGATAGATAGATAGATAGATAGACAGATAGACAGATAGATATGGAGATAGAGACAGAGATAGAGGTACGTATAGATAGATAGATAGATAGATAGATGATAGATAGATAGATAATAGATAGACAGATAATAGATAGATGATGGATAGATGGTATATAGATAGATAGACAGATAGACAGATAGATATGGAGATAGAGACAGAGATAGAGGTACGTATAGATAGATAGATAGATAGATAGATGATAGATAGATAGATAATAGATAGACAGATAATAGATAGATGATGGATAGATGGTATATAGATAGATAGACAGATAGACAGATAGATATGGAGATAGAGACAGAGATAGAGGTACGTAAAGAGACTTACTATGAGGAACGTGCTCCCATGTCTATGGAGTCTGAGGAGTCCCATGGTCTGCTGTCAGCCAGCTGGAGCCGAGGGCAGCTGGGGGTGCAGCTCCAGTCTGATCCCAAAGGGCTGGGACCCAGGGTACCTGGTGGTGAATATCCTAATCTGAGGGCAGAGGACTAATGTTCCAGCTCAACAGTGAGGCAGAGAGAGAGTGACCTCTCCCTTCTTCCCTTTTTTTGTTCTATTCAGACCCTCACTCTATTGGATGAAACCCCCCCACACTGAGGAGGACGACCTTCCTTACTCTGTCCACCCCTTTAAATGCTCACCTCGTCCAGAAACACCCTCACAGACACACCCAGGATCATGTTTAACCCAGTCAGGTTGACACATAAAGTTACCCGTCGTGGTCCCCTGGTTGAAAGGACGATGATGGTGGTGATGATGATGGTGACAGTACGACAGTAGTGACGACACAGAGCCAGCTTGTAACAGCCAGGGGGACTTGGCAAGCCCTTCTTACACCCCATTGAACCGTTCCCCATAGCACACCCCCAATGGCCATGTTTCTCCCTGTCAGGATCACGGGGAGCAAATCGGGTCTCTGCTCCGTGGCTCTTCTGATGTTCCCAACGATGCTGTCTCACCTGAGACCCTCCTCTGGATGACACCACAGCCTCTGCTCTGCTCCAGCCAACACCTGTGGCCTGGTCCTTTCGCCATGTCGGTCACCTTCCTCAGAGCAAGCTCCACCCCAAGTGCTTCTCACTCATTCATTCAATCAACACCAGGGGGACAGAGGGAGGCCACGCTGCAGGTGTGGCCAGGCCTGGGTGAGAATAGGAGTGTGTGGCCTCTCTGGTCCAGCTGTGATGACCACATCGCCAGGGGATGCTGTGGGGCTTCAGGTCAGCCTTACCCTGTCTTCCCTGGAGCTGGACAGCAGCAGAGCTGCACTGTCCCCAATTCATGGCTGGACAGTGGCTTTGGGCCCCTGCAGACCCCAAGGGTATCAGCTTGCAAAGTCTGAAGTCTCAGTGTTCTTCCCTTCTGAGGAGAAGGAACACATACAGAGATGTACCCACCAACAAACACAGCCCTTCCAAACAGTCAGGGTCACTCCCAGGAAAATCTTCACGACATGGGAGGCTGACCCGAAGCTCCCTTAAGTCCAGGAACTGCTCCCCAAACGAGCATGAAGTTACAAGTTGTCTGTCCTGCTTCAGCGTAACCAACATCCCCATGAACTCACCATGCCTCTGCAGAGACCCCATCAGAAACTCCATCTCAGGGGCCACTGCACTGAAAGAGCAGGAGCTGACAGACTAAGATTCTGCTTCCTGGGGCAGACTGCATGTGCAGGAGACTGATGGCGTCAGGCCCCTGCTGAAATGTCCACAGCGGCTCGCCCATAATATATGTGTACACCTGTTCAATCGGTAATAAAATACAATGACTAACAATAACTATTGTTGGAGAGGACGAGAATTCCCAGGGTCCCTCACTTTATTGTTAGAAACATAAACTTAGGCAAACATCGGAAAAACTCTTAGGCATCATTTCCCAGCATCAAACATCACCTGCCACGTGACTTGCCATCACATTTCTAAGTATTTGTCCGAAGGAAACTCTTGAACATGGACCAGGAGACGCATGCAAAAGCGTCCACACATTCGTCATGGGAACAAAACTTAGAAACAGCCATGCAGTTATCTGCAGTCTTTTTATGTAAAGAACCGGGCTGAAAATATTTTAGGGTGGCATCAGAGAGATGGAGGAATAGGAGGCTCCAGCCCTCAAACCCCCACAGAAACACTGATTTTAACAACCATCCATGAATAAGAATACCTTCATGGGAAACCGGGAGTACACCTGAGAGGTTCCAGCACCCCAGTGAGCAAAACACTCTAAGAATAGACGTGAAGAGGGTAAGAAGATTGGTTCCCTTTACCCATGTCACCACTCCCTCCCCCACAGGTGGCAGCTCAGTCCCGAGAGAGGCACCCTTGGTCCACGATTTCTCCCGTGGTGGAAAGTGAGAGTAAAGTGAGCACCTAGCTTTCCCATCCTTGTGGAATCCTGCCCAGAAGGCCCACTTCTGTCTCATCCTGCCCAGAACACTGAAGTGATCGGCATGTCTGAATAGTCGGGGGACAGAGAGTAGCAGGGAAAGGGTCAGGGGCTCACAGCAACAGGTGCACAAAACTCCATCAGCTGTAGATCCTACTGACTGGTGTCAGACTCCACCAAGAGCCCCGGAAGACACCTCGCCTGCAGACCCCATAGCTGGCTGCCATGTGCCTCCAGAGCCCCGTGTGCCCCTCTCCCCCTGTAGCTGGTGACGTGACCCCCCTGTCTATGGCATGCACGAGCCTTTGCACCCTGCACACAGATATCAGCACCTGGCTTGACAGTGCTGCATCGCGAGAAGGTGCAGAACCTACAACACTCAGGGAACTTCTCCTGGGAAAAATAAATGAGAGGGCCTCAGCATTCAGCCTGGCTTTGTGAGATCCGGAGAAGGAAAACAATCAGAAGACGTCCCCCAAACAGGGAACGAGCAGAGTGAAATGGGTGCCTCCACTGAAAAGTTCTGAGACTCTCAGAATTCCCAGCCAGACTGAGTGGTCTTTCTCTCCCAAACCCAGTAAGGAAAGCATGGAGGAGATAATGGTTTCTTCAAATGTGCTGGCAGCAACACAAGTCTTCAAGGAAAACACAAAAAATTAAGAAAACATGACACCAAAGAAGACAAAAATCAAGTTCCTGTGTCTGACCCCAAAGAGATGGAGATCTACAAATTGCCTGACAAAGGTTTCAACATAATCATCTTAAAGAAGCTCAGTGAGCTATAAGAGAACTTATAGATAGATAAGTAAAGAAAACTAGGAAAACGGTCCAAGAACAAAATGAGAAGTTCAGTAAAGAGATAGTAACTATAAAAAGGAACTAGACAAATTCTGAAGCTGAAGAATATGACTGAACTAAAAAATTCAACAGAGAGCTTCAACATCAGACGTGACCAAGAAGAAAAAGAATCAGTGAACTTGAAATCGGATCATTTGAAGTTATCTAGTCAGAGGAACAAAAAGATAAATAATAAAAAAGAGTGAAGAAAGCCTATGGGACTCATGGGATACCATCAAGGAATCAATATAAGCATATGGGAGCCCGAGAAGTTGCAGAGAAAGGGAAAGGGGCAGAAAACTTGTTTAAATGAAAACTTGTTTAAAACTTGCTTAATGTTTAAATAATGACAGAAAACTTTCCAAACTGAGGGAAGAAAATGAACAACCAGATGTGTGAAGCCCAAAGAAATCCAAATAGATTGAATATTGAGAGGTCTTTACTGAGACGTGTTATATTCATGTTGGCAAAAGTCAATGACAGAGACCATTTTGAAAACAGGAAGAGAACGATGGTTTGTCACATGCAAAGGTATCCTCATGAGACTATCGGTGTTTTTCTCAGCAGAGACCTTGCAGGACAGGAGAGAGTGCAATGCTATATTCAAAATACTAAAGTAATAACAACTACAAAATAACAAGTAATACAAAATTTAAAACCTCCTGCCAACCAAGAATGCTTTACCCAGCAAAGCTGTACTTCAGAAACGAAGTAGAGATAAAGAGTTTTCCAGAGAGACAAAAGCTGTGGGAGTTCATCACCATTAGACCTGCCTTCCAAGAAATTCTAGGAGAGTTTTTCAAATTGAAACAGAGGGATGTTAGACAACAACACGAAAGCATGAGAAGGTGTAAAACTCACTGGTAAGGTTCAGTATATAGTTAAATTCAGCATGGTGGTGTGTGAATCACTGTTAACTCTAGTATAAAAGTTAAAAGACAAAAGTATTAAAAATTCTATAGATGTAATAATTTCTTAATGGATACACAATATAAAAATATGTACATTGTGATATCAGTAGCATAAAATGTGAGGAGGAGAGGGAGAAGTAAAACTAAAGAGTTTTTATTCAACAGTAAATACTACATAGTTCACAGTTGGTTGAATCCATGGAAGCAGAACTGTGGCTATGAAGCAACCTTGTATACAGAGGGCTTACTGTAAGTCACATGCAGATTTTGGGTCAGCGCCCCTAGTCTCCTCATTGTTCAAGGGTCAACTACATCAGAGGTTTTATGTAAGCCTCACAATAATCCCAAAGAAAAAACCCGTAGTAGATAAAAAAGATAAAAAGAAAGAATCAATGTATACCACTACAAAAAATCATCAAATTCCAAAGGAAAACAGAAGAGAGTAAGAAAAGAAAAAGGAACCACAGAATAGTAAAAAAAAAAAAAAAAAAACAATATGTCAGTAGTAAGTCTTACCTGTCATTAACTACTAGTAGGTCTTAACTATCATTAACTATTTTAAATGAAAATGGTTTAAATTCTCCAATCAAAAGATATAAGGTGGATAAATGGATTAAAAAAAAAATAAGATCCAACTATATGCTGCCTATAAGAGACTCCATTTAGGTTTAAGGATACACATAGGCTGAAAGTCAAGGGATGGAAAAAGATAGTCCATGTAAATGGTAACCAGAAGCGGTCAGGAGTGTCTGTACTTAGACAAAAGAGACTTTAAGTCACAAGTTGTTATAAGAGATGAAGAAGATTATTATATAATGATAAAGAAGTCAATTTATCAAGCAGATAAAACAATTGTAAATTTATAGGCTCTCAGCCTCAGAGCACCTAAACATGTAAAGCAAATATTAACAGAACTGAAGGGAGAAATAAAAGACAATACAATAATAAAAAAGAACTTCAATACCCCACTTTCAACAATGGATAGATCACCCAGACTAAAAGCAATAAGGAAACAGTGGGACCTGAGCAACACTGTAGGTCAGGGGTACCCACCCCCAAGCCGAGGACCCATACCAGTCTGCAGCCTGTTAGGAACCAGGCCGCACAGCAGGAGGTGAGCCATGGGCGAGTGAGTGAAGCTGCATCTGCCGCTCCCCAGTGCTCGCATTACCACCTGAGCCATCCCTCCACCCCGTGGAAAACTTGTCTTCCTTGAAACCAGTCCCTGATGCCAAAAAGATTGGGGACCACTGCTATAGATAATGGACCTAACGGACATATACAGAACATTCCATCCAACAGTATCAGAATACACATTTTCCAAGTGTACGTAGAATCTTGTCCAGGATAGAACTTATATTAGTGCACAACACAAGTTAAAACAAATTTAAGAAGATTAAAATTATATCAAATAACTTTTCCCAGCCACAATGGTATGAGACTAGAAATTATTGACAGTAGGAAAATTGGAAAATTCATAAATATGTGGATATTAAACAGCACATTCCTCAAAAACCAATGGGTCAAATGGGCCCAAAGCCAGAAAAGGACAGTACAAGGACAGGAAACAAAATAATTACAGGCCAATATCCTTGATGGGCATAGATGTAAAAGTCTTCAAAAAATACTAGCAAACCTAATTCAACAGTATATTGAAAGGATCACACACCATGACCAAGTGAGTTTTACCTCTGGGATGCAAAGATGGTTTAACATACATAAATCAATAAAACACCACAGTAACAGAATAAAGGTTAACATCATATGATTATCTCAATAGATGCAGAAAAAGCACTTGACAAAACCCAACATCTGTTCATGATAAAATTTCCCAACAAATTAGGCATAGGATGAATGTACCTTAACACAATAAAGGTCATATATAGCAATCCCATAGGTAACTTCATACTCAACAGTGAAAAGTTGAAAGCTTTTCCTCTAAGATCAGGAACAAGATAAAGATAAGAATGCCCATTCTCACCACTTTTATTTAACATGGTACTAAAATCCTAGCCGGAGCAAGTAAGCTAAAAGAAAGAAAACAAAAACAAAAATCAAGGCATCAAAATTGGAAAGAAGTAACTTTGTCTCTGTTTGCAGATGTCGTGATCTTATAGTTAGATAACCTTGATGCTTACACACACACACACACAACCAAAACCAACCAGAAACTCTACTAGAGTTAATAAACAAATTCAGTGGATTTGCAAGGTACAAAATCAACGTACAAAAATCAGTTGTGTTTCTATACACTAACAACGAACTACCTGAGAGAGAAATTAGGAAAACAATCTCATTTGAAGTAGAATAAAAAAATAATAGGGTATGTAGCAGTAAATTTAACCAAGGAGGTGAAAGGACTGTACACTAAAAATTAAAAAAAAAATTGATGAAATAAATTGAAGAAGACTCAAATAAATGGAAAGATACTTCATGTTCATGAATTGGAAGAAATGATAGTTTTAAATGTCCAAACTACTTAAAACAATCTATAGATTCAATGAAATCCCTATCAAAATTCCAATGGCATTTTTCACATAAATAGAAAAAAAAATCCTAAAATTCATACGGAAACACAGAAGACCCCAAGTAGTCAAAGCAATCTTGAATAAGAAGAACAAAGCTGACGTCATCACATATTCTGATTTCAAATTATCTTAGGAAGTTACAGCAATCAAAACAAAGTGGTACTGGAATAAAAAGAGACCCATAGACCAATGGAACTAAATAGAGATCCAGAAATAGACCACAGCACATACAGTCAACTAACCTTCAACAAGGGCACCAAGAATACACAATGGGGAAAGGATAGTCTCTTCAACAAATGGTTTTGGGAAAGTTGGATATCCACATACAAAAGAGAGAAATTGGACATCTATCTGATACCATACACATACATCCACTCAAAATGGATGACAGACTTAAGTGGAAGACCTGAAACCATAAAACTTCTGAAAGAAAACTTAAGAAAAAACCTCCTTGACATTGGTCTTGGCGATGATTTTTTGGATATGACACCCAAAGCACAGGCAACAAAATAAAAAATAGACAAGTAGGATGACATCAAGCTCAAAAGCCTCTGCACAGCAGAGGAAATCATCAACAAAATGAAAAGGCACCCTATGGAGTGGGAGAAAATATTTGCAAACCATATGTCTGATAAAGGGTTAAAGTACAAAATATAAGAGAAACTCACACAACCCAACAGCAAAAGACAAACGGCCCAATTAAAAATGGACAAAGAACTTAAATAGATATTTCTCAAAAGAAGACACACAAATGGCCAAGAAGTACATCAAAAGGTGCTCAACGGGCTTCCCTGGTGGTGCAGTGGTTGAGAGTCCGCCTGCCGACGCAGTGGACGTGGGTTCGTGCCCCAGTCCGGGAAGATCCCACATGCTGTGGAGCGGCTGGGCCCGTGAGCCACGGCTGCTGAGCCTGCACGTCCGGAGCCTGTTGCTCCGCGACGGGAGAGGCCACAGCAGTGAAAGGCCCGCGTACCGCAAAAAAAAAAAGGTGCTCAACATCACTGATCATCAAAGAAATGCAAACCAAATCTACAATGAGCACCAATATCATCCTATGTCTGTTAAGATGCTTATTATTAAAAAAACAAATAAACAAAAGATAAAAAGTGTTGGTGAGGGTGTGGAGAAAAGGGAATCCTAGTGCACTGTTGGTAGGAATGTAAATGGTAGAGCCACGTGGAAAACAATACAGAGGTTCCTCAAAATTTTAAAATAGAACTACCATATGATCCAGCAATCGCAATCCTGGGTATTTATCCAAAGCAAATGAACTCAGGTTCTCAAAGGGATCTCTGCACCCCCGTGGTCACTGCACCCTTAGACACCATATCCAAGCTATAGGGATAACCTAAACGTCCACTGATGAAAGAATGGATACAGGAAATGTGGTCTCTACATAAATGGAGGATTACTCAGCATCTATTTAAAAAGTAGGAGTCCTGTCATTTGCGACCATGTGGATGAAGCTGGAGGGCCTTATCCTAAGGGAAATAAGTCAGATGCAGACAGACACATACCGTATAATCTCCCTTACATGTGGAATCTAAAATAGTGAAATTCATAGAAGCAGAGAGGGGGATGTTGTTTGCCATGGGAAGGGGGCTGGGGGCTGGTGACAGTCAAGGGGTACCAAGTTCCAGTTGTACAAGATGAATAAACCCTGGGATCCACCACCCAGCGCGACACCTGCAGCTCACAATGCTGTTTGTATACTTAGCATTGCTAAGAGGGTAGATCTTGTGTTAAGTGTTCTTACCACACAGACAAATAATGACGATGATAATTAATTGATAATAATATTATTAATTATTATATTATTAGCAGGGGGAGGAAACTTGAAGATGGTGGAATACCTATGGCCTTGATGTTGGGGATGGTTTCATGGGTGTACACTTATCCCCAAACTCACTGGATTCTATACATTACATATGTACAGCTTTTTACATATGAATCATACCTCAATAAAATAGTTACAAAAAGAAAATACATTTAAAAAGAGAGACCATTTCAGACTTTGCTGGCCACAGGGCTCTGTCACAGATACTCACGTCTGTCGCAATAGCGCAAAAGCAGCCACAGACAATACGGAGGGGAATCAGCCCTGTTGTGTTCTAGTCAAACTTTATTTACAAAAGCAGGAGGCAGCGGGACTGGCCCTGGGCTGTCGTGTGCTGGCCCTGGATACAGCGGAACTCAGCTGTGGAAGCAGATGAACTGCAGTGATGTAATAGGTAGGACTGATGAACGTTAGCAATCTAAGTGAAGAAGTTAGATTGCCCACTGCACGTTATTCTTCAATAAAGTTAAGAACAACACAAATCCAACAGTATAACACGTATATACATACTCAGCAATACAGCTAAATGCAAGGAAATACATGCAAGGGAAAGGAAGTGTAATAAGGAAGAACAAATCCACGTCCACATTAGATGTGCTCCTTTTCCCCCATGCTTAGTCATGCTGGCTCTGCACTTTTTGTAAAAGAATGCTACCTACAGCCTGAAATATACAGGATAGCCTATTCTTAGGGCTCTGGCCTTTAAGAGTCCATTCATATAGAGATCAAAAGTTCCAGAACAGAGAATAACATTTGTCTTGTAGGTTTACAGGAACATCATGGGCTGACCTCCCTGGACAGCTGCAAGAACAGAGGATCCGTCTGCACCAACCAGCCACGCCCCTCCCTCACCTGGCATTTAAAAGTGCTTTGCTGAAACCTTTTGAGGAGCTTGGGTTTTGGGGGCCTGAGGCACCCATCTCCTTGCGTGGCCCTGCAATAAACGTTTCTCTGCTCCAAACTCCGACGTTCTGGATTGTTTGGCCTCGCTGTGTGTCAGGCACGTGAGCTTGCATTCAGTAACAGAAGGGAGGGAAGAACTCTGGACCCAGGTGCCTTTCACCTCAGGTGTGTGGAGGTGCCCCCGGGGGGAATTAGATGGACCATGTTTTCAGATATAGGCTGTGATCAAGGCCCTGGCAGTTACTTGGGGTGGTAGGTCCAGGTACCTCTCCTAGATTATGGAAAAATGATGGATCCTTTTCTGTGCACCTGAGAGGCACTGGAAAGAAAAGGAAGGAAGGGAGGGAAGAGGAAGGAAGGAAGGAAGGGAGGGAGGGAGGGAGGAAGGGAGGGAGGGAGGGAGGGGACAATTCCAAGTAAAATAGGACAATGGGGGCCCCTGTCACCCTCAACAGCCGACAGTTGTGGGTGGCTTCCTAGGGCTAGGTTTTTTGCAAACCCTCTGTTTTGCCTTGAGCTCCTGTCCAGCCTGGTCTCTCTTACCCAGAGCAAGGACAAAAGACGAGAAGTGCGGAGAGAATCGCAGCCCCATGGGAGGTGGCCTGGCGGGTGAGAGTGCTGGGCTCAGGGCTCCTAAGGGGCCCCGGGGCCAGGATGGCGTCCTGCACTCCCAGTAGCAGGAACTCTTGCCCGTCGCTGTCTGAATGGGCTGTACCACTCAGAGAACCTGTCTTTGATTCATCAGAGAGGGTTTTTATGGGCTAAGTGCTTTTCAAGGGTTTGAAATGCTTTGTGAGTCTTCAAAGGCGATGGGAGGACAGCTGGCTCACCTTCCTCATTTAACAGCCATCTGGGGCATTGGTGGCAGGAAGGATGTCAGCCCACAGGTAGTCCCTGCACATACTGTCCTCCTGCCTCAGCCTCCTCTCCACCAGAGCTCCGCTCGCCAGAGAGATGCGTTAATACAAGTGAATTTCTTGGGCTTATGTGTTGAGTCATAAGAACAGCCATAGATAGTAATGATAGTTTTTCCTTAGATTAGGAAAACACTTTAGATTTTTCAAAACTCCTGCATTAAACATTTTCTTCTTTAATCCTGACAAAATCCAGGAAGGCCAAACAGTGATGTGCTGGAGCTGCTATCAATGCCTGAGAGCACACCATGAAATTTCCAGGAATCCTATGAGCTGATGGTAAAGCACAGCTGTTTTAAGCGTTCAGTTATATTAACTTACAGTTAAAGACACTATATTAATAACAAAGGTAATGGAATATATAAAGAAGTCCTATAACTCAACAACAAAAAACAGCGCAATTCAGAAATGGGCACTGGGCTGGAATAGACATTTCTCCAAAGCGGATACTCGGATGGCCAATAACCGTGTGAAAAGATATTCAGCTTCATTCACCATCGTGGAAACGCAAATCAAGCTCCCTGAGATGTCACCTCACACCTGCGAGGATGGCTGAGACAGGAAAAAGGACAATAACACGCGTTGCTAAGGACGATGAGAGGTTGGGGCACATCGCTGGTTGGAGTGTAACGGGGAGAAACCACTGTGGAAAACAGTTCAGTGGTTCCTCAAAAAGGTAAACAATTATCACGTGATCCAGCAGGTCCACTCGAGGCATATACTCAAAGGATTCAAAGCAGGGACTCAGACAGATTCTAGCGTACCCATGTCCATAGCAGCCTCTTCACACAGCCCAAAGCGGACACAACCCAGGTGCCCATCCACGGATGGAAGGATAACGACCTATGGTCCATCCATACAAGGGAATATTATTCAGCCTTAAAAAGGAAGGAAATACTGACACCTGCTACAACTTGAATGGACTTTGAGGACATCTCACTCTTGGTGAAATCAGCCAGACACGAAAGGACAAACCCTGTATGATCCCACTCACGTGAGGTCCCTGAATGAGTCAAATCCATAGAGACAGAAGGCAGAAGGGTGGTTGCCAGGGGCTGGGGGAGGGGAATGGGAGGAGTTTCAGTTTGGGAAGATGAGAAATTTCTGGAGGTGGATGGTGGTGATGGTTGTGAATGTACAACAATGGGAATGTACTTAAGGCCCCTGAATTGTACACTTAAAAGTGACTAACTTTATATTGTATTTCACATTATACATGTGTATGTTACCCTAATAACAGGAAGTTAGAAGGCAATAATTCAAACTCATCACATCCTAATGTTTCCAGTACTTTTCACTGTAATCTGTGTTCTTAGGTCATTGGCACTGGTCATCCTATAGGTCATCTGTGGTGTCTGTACTCAACCCTTGTGAACACAGTTGCCCTCACAAGCCCCACACCGAGAGGCCAGAACTGGTCTCAGGGACCAGACCTGCTCAGAACCCTCCTTACACAAGTAAGATACGCTTTAAAGAACTGTTGGAACATCAGCAGGGGTCCAACTCAGAGGGGAGGGGCGAGCGTACCCAGATCCCTGCTCTTGAGACACAGCTCCGTGGAGGCCTCCACAGCCCCACGGGGTCTTTGTGCAGCTTTGGAACCACAGGACATTCTGCACGAAGATTCCTAAACCCGCCCCCGGGGCTGACTGTGCACAGGGATGACAGGTGTGGTTCTGGGTGGTGAGCATTTTACCGGAACGCATCCACTTTGGGACTGAACCCTGTGCTGTTGCCCTCATTTGACATTGGTTGGCCTCCTCAGGTGATGTTTTCAGAGATTTCATCCTCCTGCAGCATTTTATACTTTCATTTTAAAGAAATAGATCGCTTCCTAGTTGGGAAAGAGTCATACATTTATTCTAGAAAACTTTAAAATGCAGAATTGTACACAAAATGCACATAAACCCATAGTAATTCAGCAGACCTTCTTAACACCTCATACATACTCTTTGAGGCTCTTTCTAGGACAATGCACCCCTTTTTCCCCCTGAAATCGGGATTATACTTTCTATAATTTTTATGACCAGATTTGATTGAATTTAAATAAATTAATAAATAATAAACAACTTGACTGTTTACAAAATGTGTTAGTCATCGTTCTCCAGAGAAACAGAACCAATAGGGGATATGTGTGAGTGTGTGTGTGTGTGTGTGTGTGTTCAGAGAAAATGTGGAGGGAAGAGATAAACCAAGACAGAGATGGGGTGAACCTGTGAAGTTGGTCCGTCCGCGACAGACCACCATTTTCTAGGATACTTAGAATTGTCTCATCTTAAATTTAAAATTGCTGTGTTATTTTTCCTTTCTTAGTCCTTTCGTTTTGCCTTGAATTGGCTTGAATTTGCAGGAAATATGTTTAATTTCTTTCTCAGAGAGAATTAATTTTTTCTAAAGCCCTTAGAAATTAAGGGTGTTCTTTTTCCATTTTCCAATTTTCTTATGTTGAATATTTAGTTCCTTTCTTTTCTTCCTGTCCTTTATGTGAAAAAAAAGTAATTAACCTCTAAATACAGCTTGGGCCACCTCGGCTATAGTTTGGATATACACCATTCTTTTTTCATTATTTTAAAAATATTATTATTATAATGTTTCCTTTATCTCCAATGGCTCTAGCCTGTGATTTAAATTTTATTGTATCCTGGTAAATGAATGTTGTTTGTGTCATTTCTGTTTTTACAATTTACTAAAGTTGTATTGGTGATATTTTCTTAAACGTTTTTTAACACTGGAAAAGAATTGGCACCAATTCGTTCTGTTATTTGACAAATACTTACCGAGCACCTGCTGTGTGCTTGCGGGAAACTCCTCTCTTTAGGACCTCGAGCTGGTCTATCGGTGACGTCACCGCAGTGGTTCTCAACTGCGACAATTTTGTCCCCAGGGCACATTTGGCAAAGGTGGGGACATTTTTATTGCCATAACAGGGAAGATGCTGCTGGAATCAGTGGATAGAGTCCAGGGGGTCTCCCAAACGTCCCTCCAGAGCTGGGCACTCCCTGGTCCTGTCACCGGCTCTGCAGTTGGGAAGCTTCCACCCTAAGACCCCAATGTCCTTAACATCATCTTCGTTTTCAGTCTATATGATCCAACATCAATTTTTATGATAACAACATGTTAGCATCTTTCTTGACCATTTCCACAAGTGTTTAAAATAGAACTTGAGTTTTGGGGGCTGGGATGGGGGATTGGACAATATGTTGATCGCAGCATAGAAAACTCTTACGTAATGTCCTCAGTCTGGAGAACTTTTTATTAGCCACAGCCCTGGTCATTTTGTTTAATGCAAGATAATACTGACACTTTCACACCTCTCATAAATGTGCAAGTTATAACTGTCCATCTTTTTATTTCTAACCTGTTCACTTTGCCTAGTTTTATGTTTTCTAAATAGTGATTCACTTTGAATCTAGCTGAATCCGTATTTATCAACTAGGGGGTTTAAAGCACTTCTATTCTGGGCATAGCTGTTGTGTGTCATGTTTCTAACGACATCTGCTCTTATATCTTTGTTTCATCTGCTCTTTATCTTTGTTTATTAATTTCCTGTTTTTGGTTTTCTACATGTTATACATAAAAGTGCATTATTGGGGCTTCCCTGGTGGCGCAGTGGTTGAGAGTCCGCCTGCCGATGCAGGGGACACGGGTTCGTGCCCCGGTCTGGGAAGATCACGCGTGCCGCGGAGCGGCTGAGCCCGTGAGCCATGGCCGCTGAGTCTGCGCGTCCGGAGCCTGTGCTCCGCAACGGGAGAGGCCACAACAGTGAGAGGCCCGCGTACCGCAAAAACAAAAAAGAGAAAGTGCGTTATCTTCAGCTCCTCCGCCTTGTCCTCCGAGCCCCGGCTGCAGGCGCCTGTCCGGGCTCCCCCTCGGGGAGGACAGTGTCCACCGCCTCCTCCAGCTCCAGCTCCTCTCTCCCATCTTCTGCTTTCCCGTTTCATTTGTATTTTGTGGCGATGTTCAGAGTTGTCTGCTGCATGTGTGATTGTGTCTATTCAGCACCCGGTGTGCTTTCCATTCCCTCCAAAATGGCATTATTTCAGCCTTAACTTGCAAAACCTAGGGTCTCCCCTGGGGCAGGCCCGGGGTTATGGGATCTACCTAAATGCCGCTACCACCACACCACGAACTAGGTGGCTTTATCGTCTTGACTCCCTTAAGGGGAAACTGAGGCAGAGACCGGTTCAGGGGCGTGTAGTGTGGCCAGGAGGTCGGGAATCTGGGCAGTTTGCTTCTTGGAGCCACACCCCAGCCCCTCCCCACTGTTCTGTGCACTTGGTGCTGTTCACTCCCAGGGGAGGGGTATGTGGCTTCAGACCTCCTCGCATTTTTGCCTCTGTCTTTAGGGAACAGCCTCTCATCTCTCCAGCCAGGAAGCTGGGAGGGGTCCCCAATACTCCCCAGGCTTCTTGCAGCGGAAGATTTGCTCATCTCTTGATCCAAGCCTGGGACTCATTGGCTGTGACTCACTGGGCTGGGGGCAGAGCATCAGAACTGGTGGATCTGTGAGCCTTGTCTCCTGTGTGGAGGCCTGGTCCTCGCACCCACGTGCAAAGTGGATCCTGGGCAGCAGGAGGAAGCCGCGGGTCCTCCCAGATCCGAGCTCAGCCTCTTGCTCTGGCACCAGATTCAGACGCGAGGAGAATTTATCAGACATTTACTCTATCACTTAGAAAACAATGGTTTTCTCCTTAGTTATTGTTCTTGGTGTGTGTGGTTCCCCAGGCAAGAATCACAGAAGGAATAGACAAAACATATGGGATCCGGGGAACTCTTCCACCAAGAATCCCCCAGCCCGAGGACCCAGCCCCGCTCCCACGCTCCCCCAGGTTTCCTTCTCAGATGCTTCTTCCAAACCTTCTTTAACGTCAAAGCTGTGTCAGGAGAAAGTGTCCAAGATTCAGAAAAGGGCAGACGCAGGTCCCAGGCATCCTTTCAGTGGGGTTCGGACATTGTCCGGGGGACCGCCGGGAAACAGCAGATTCCACACAGCGGGTGCTTCTGCATCCAGGGTCCTTTCACAGCTGCTGCCTCAACACAGGCTCAAGACTTCAGTTCACTTCCCAGAAGCAGAGAATGCTCCGTTGATAAATTCAAGGAATTAATGATAAAATTCTTAGAATTTTCTACAGTAGTCTTTCATTTGACCTTCCTTTAACGCGTAGAATGTGCATGTGAAGTCCCAGAATCCAGTATTGCCATGCCCTTGAGTAAAATTTAAAATTAGATAAGACAAATCATCAAATTCTCCCTTTCTTTTTATTTTATGTTACTTCTATTTATATGTCTCCAATCAATTACTTCGGGGTGTGGGGGGGAACCTTGCAAAACAAAATGCACTGAAGATTTTCTTTTTTCTGGAGGCATTGATCCAAAGCCATTGAAATCATTGAGTTCACAATCGTTACCTCCTAATGGTTATTGAGCCTGACTCTGCGCTGGAGCGATTTAATGAGAAGGGAGATCACTGCTCTCCTCCCTCCGTCTTACTGAATCCCAAGGTCAATGCTAGCTGGCCTCCCTTAGGACAGGAGCCATATCCAAACTGGCCCCCGCGCTTGAGTTCAGAAAGTGAAGAGGCTAATTAATAGAAATCATTATTAAGCCACACACTTAACACCTTAGAGCAAAACTCAACTTTCAAATGAAAGATAGAGCAGTGGATGGATTTAGCAAACATTTACTGAGTTTCTACTATGTGTTTGCTGCTACCATCCAGATAAAAGTGTTCAGTATAAACTACCTTTGTCTCCAAAGGGCTAAATATGAATATCCTTAAGAAAAGGAACCAGCAATTCACAAAAGGAGAAATACAAGTGAAAACAGACACATAAAGTCCATGTCAAAGCCACATGCAAAACCTACTGGTCTCCTACGCAAGACCGTCGATCGCTACCAGACGTGGTCCCTGAGCTGCGTGTGTGCAAGCCACCCTCCTCGTTCCTCCCGCTGCTGCTGGAGCGTGAGCCCGGCAAGCTCACCTGAGCACCTTTGGCGAGGCAGGACCCGGTGCTCGCTCAACCATTTATCCCAAGGAGATAATCAGATAAGCTAGAGATGTGTTTACAAGTGTATGTTTTCACGGTGAAAAATTAGGAAACAATGAAATAGGCAGCAGTAGTGGAGTGGCCACATGATTGATGACGCTCCCACATAATCCAGTCCCACGCGGGTATTACAAGCAATGGAGAGCTTCCCTGGTGGCGCAGTGGTTGAGGGTCCGCCTGCCGATGCAGGGGACGCGGGTTCGTGCCCCGGTCCGGGAGGATCCCACATGCCGCGGAGCGGCTGGGCCCGTGAGCCATGGCCGCTGAGCCTGCGCGTCCGGAGCCTGTGCTCCGCGACGGGAGAGGCCACGGCAGTGAGAGGCCCGCGTACCGCAAAAAAAACACAAAAAACAAAACAAAACAAAAAACAATGGTGCAGGGTAGTCATTGACACCAACATGTGTTTCTGATACAGCCAGTAAAGATGAAAGTGATCTAGGACACTGTGTTCAGAATGTAATCAGTGTTTCATAGAAAACTATCCCTGAGCTGACACACGTGTACATATGCAAACCCAAAGCCTGAGGTTTACATAGTAAAGGAGTGACCTCCTCGGATCTATCTTAGAGCAGGAGGCAAGGCTAAGCCAGACAAAGGGGACGTGTGGCTGGTTCCGCGGGGCCAGTGCTGGAGGGTGGGAGGGGGGAGAGAGCGAAGGCCCCCTCACCACAGGCGATGGAGCAAATCAAAGAAGGAACCCTTCTAAAAACATAAACCGTGTCATCCTCCGAGCTGCTCAGTTGTCAACTCTGTCCCAGGAAACACAGGGGGGTGAAGCCGTCCCTTCCCCATGGTGCTGCCCTGTTCCCCTTCCATCCCATTTCATGCCAATGTAATTAACATCACCACACATCATTCAAGTTCAGCGGGCAAGGGGCATCCAAATACCTGGAACGAAGTCCACTGCAAAGGGCGTCCTCCCCTGGCGCCCCCACCAGGCCCTGGAGAGTCCTCACTGCTTGATTCCTACTCTGAATAAAGACGGTCTCACCACATATGCTTTTTACCTAGTTGTATCTCTTGGAAATTCTCTTACTGGCATTTTTTTTTTTCCTGCACATATGATGGGGAAACACAAAAACTTGGGAGAGATGGAATGAAACTTGACTCCTGCGAAGAGGACATTAGCTGAGTTTAATGTCCATTGCAGAGACTTTTCACCTGCTGTGCTGTGTGCAAAAAAAGGAGAGTCTGCCTTCCCCGAGCACTGCAAGGCGTGAGGGAAGAGTGCCATCAGTTCAATTGTTTGTTCTGTCTGAAACAATTAAGTTTCCAACCATTTCAGGTACTCCTTCTGTGACCATTTCTGCACTATTCAAACTCACACAACAGGCCAGCTGAGTTCTTTTATTCCAGAGGTAGTGTCGTTGGGAACAGACCCTCCCAGGGATGTGCTCTGTGCCCAGGAAGTGGTGCAGTGGGTCTCTCTCTCCCTGGGTATCTTCACTTTGTGGAAGACAGTGTCCTTTCCAGACCTCAGAGGCAGCCACCACGGTTAGGTCACACGTCTCAATTTGACACCTGTGCCTTCCAAAAACTTGGGCTGTCTCCACCATGTCATACACCCTGAAACGCTGGCATTAAACCTGGCTGCAGGGATTCGAACAAATATTATTAGTGATGGTCAGCGGATCCCCTGAATACAATCAAAACACGGTCTGAAGTCTTTCCAGAACTTTCTCAAGGTCACTCCCATCTTTCACAGAGCTGTGTTCACAGGCTCTCAGGAAACTTTCAGTAAATTGTGCAGGTAAATCATCCGATGACGTGGCTTCTACCCACTTTCTTCACAATGTCTTTTCTCAGCTCAGGTGCCGTTTCCCCTCTGGTCCTACTATGTTCAGCACTTTAGAAAACATCGAAGGTTCTTAATCATTTGCACCTAAGTACGATTTTAGGAAAACGTCTCAGCCCTTTAATTCATTCTCATTGTGTTTTTCAACGTAAGAACAACCTTGCTCGCCCAATTCTGAGAGTCCTACGTAAAAGGCAAACTAGATGCAGTTTAGGCTGGGTGTGGCGGCAGAGCAGAACAACCCCTTCAGATGTTCCCGTCGGCTTTAAGATCATGGCCTGATCGCAGAAAAGCCAAAATGTTTTTAAAAACAGTATGCGCGACTATGCATAAAACAGTAACTGATGAGAACGGACTGTATAGCACAGGGAACTCTACTCAGTGCTCTGTGGTGACCTAAATGGGAAGGACATCCAAAAAAGGGGGATATATGTGTACGTACAGCTGATTCACTTTGCTGTGCAGCAGAAACTGACACTACGTTGTAAAGCAACTCTACTCCAATAAAAACTAATTAAAAAATAAAAGCAGAAAACCTCACCAGGGTCTCCAATCGAGGACGCCTGGAAACGAGAGGCATTTCCACATACCTCGTAATTCCTGTGCGAAGCTCTGGGCCGAACCTGACAGACGCCACACTTAGCGACCACGCAGACCCTGGGGGCAGATGTTGTTTTCTCTGAGGTGGGCTCAGAAGCCTCACCCTTCTCCCCTCCTGACATCTGGAACAATGTAAAATAAGACAAAGAGAGGGACTGGAATTCCCTTTTGAACCCTCACACAGAGGGACATAAACATTCATCCTTGGAGACGGCCTCACAGGTGTATGTGGAGATGTTGGGTGATCACCTGATCCAACTTCTAAGCCAGAGAGGGACTTGTGTCAACATCACTCGTCCAAAGAACACGGCCTTGAGCATCTTATGGCCCTCAGTGCCCTGGACCAGACCCCTAGGAGCCCCGTCCTCACACCTCGCGGGGTTCGGGCAGCTTTGTGGGAGGGCCAACCAGAGACGTGTGCTTGACTCCACCACCCTGCTCTCAATCCGCTTCTGTGTTGAGTACTTCCGGGCTTTCAATGTTCACTCCTTACGCCAAGTTAGACGATGCTGCCTTGAATCGTCTTCCCAAAGAGAATGTATCTCTTGAAAAGGGCTGGTGCTCGAACCCCAAACTGCACAGGGGGCGGCGGAAGGAGACTCACATCCCACAGTGGACAGAGTTGATGAGAGACTCTCCTGGGAGAGGACGACGTGCCCAGGGCTTGTTTCTCTGAGGCTCCGAGAAACCCACAGTTTGAGTCAGGTCCAAGTGTTTTGTGTGCTCAGTAAAGGTTCTTCCATAATGAGAAACTCTCCTTCAAATGGTAGACTCAGCAATCATTCACCGCTCGGTGCAATTCAGTGCAACAGTGAGGAAATGCACTTCCTCTGGCAGCTCCTGGGCAGAGTAAGCCACCCCTCTAGTCCCCGAAGGACCCAGGGGGCGTCCCACCAAAGGAGACGCCAGGAGCACAACACCCGCTCCCACCCCGGTGGGGAAGAGTCTCTCCAGACCGAACAGCTCAGGGGTCGTGCAGGGGTGCTGCCTGACCCTGATATCGACCCCGTTTGTCCATGCCTGGGGCTCTCACAGACCTGCCCCATCGGGGTCCACAGCCCCTGCTCATAGGGACTGAGGCTTGTGGGCTGGAAATGCTTCATCGAGTGAGCAAAGTCATCCTGCTGAGCTACAATGGGAGGCATTTCCAGCTGGAGGAGATCTGAGCTCTGTGCTTCCTTGCCGCAGACTTAACCCCCCGGGCCCGGCTCTCCTGCCAACAGGGCAGGGAGGCAGGGCTGGTCCAGGCAGTGAGACAGGTTCAGTTAGCTGTGGACAGGAATGGAAATCTCAGAGAAGGAACTCCCGAATTAGGGAATGAAGATCACTGCTGATTGTTCCAGCTTTCCCGTGACCCTCACACACCAGTGCGGAGCTGGAGGCAGGTCCGGAAGGGCCAGCCTCTTCTCTTCGACTGAGTTTGCAACTGACCAGCAGATGGAAAAGGAATTTGCTGGCTGCAGATCAAATTACCGTCACTTCTACAATAAAGCTGACTTTCGGGAACACAGCCCCTCAGTCCATCCATAGACCGTCTCCCTGCCTGCTGCCCAGACCAAGACCACGGGGGGCACTGCAGGCCTGAGCGGGTGGCTCCCACCCCCAGACTTGCTCTTTCCCGAGGAGCACAGCGAAGCACGAGCCACTGGGCACAGAAGTGGAGACAGAGCAGAGGGGCTGGATTACATGAGCCCAGGGCTTCACTCCAATCAGCCGGGTCAGCAGCGCCCCCAGCGGCACCAAGGGGAGGCCCAAGCGTAAGAGGGTAGAGCCAGGGTCCCTCTCCATGGAGCAGAGGCTCCGGAGGTGAGAAGGGTCCCCCGCCCCAAATCTAGGTCACCGCCGAACCTCTGGACGCCTCGTGGTTGGCCTGAAACAAGCAAGATGTGGCAGGCATGTGGTGGCCAGCAGACGGCTAGACTCGGAGAGGAGCCCGTGGTCTCTGGATTCTCCTTCTTTGGCTTTTATGTGAGTCCCCGCGAGAGCACTCAGACAGCCAGCCCTGGCCGTGCCCTGCCCCCAGTGGGAAGGTCCCACAGCAGGTAGTGATGGAGGACAATTCCCCATTACTCATGATGTGTGGCCCAGGTCCCCAGCCACAGAAAAGGGCCACAGCCGTGGAGTCGAGGAAGCCGGCAGGCGTGGCTCTTAAGCGGCGTCTCTCTTATTTCCAGGTTGCGTGACTGAAACTTCAAAAAGGGCTTCTGAGCAGTCTAGAGAGATGTCCGCTCTGTGCACCAAAGGCAGTTAAGTGCCAACTGAGACTGTTTGGAATCAGAGGTCATAACCAGTCACAGGCCCAAGGCAGCTGGGGAAGATCAGAAACACAGGAGGGTGCAGGAACAGCTGGATCCAGGTGCTGGCCACCCTGTCCTTCCCCCCGCTGCATCCCTCCTTCATCCCTCAACCAGTGTCCTTCTGTCTCACAACAGGGTGCAATGGACAGTTCCTAGGTTTATACCTTCAGTGTCCGCTGCTGGAGCAGTAATACTCATCCCAAGCCCAAAACCACCTTGAAGGAAGCTCCTGGTCTAGGGCTGCGTCAGATGCTTCCTCGGGGCAAGTGATAGGGCAGCATTCCGGGGGTGGCGGATGGGCCCAGCCTGGCTCCCAGGGTAGGTTCCAGGAGCACACCGCCCCCAGAGAGCCCCTGGATGCCGCCCTCAGGGCCTTCACTCTGACCCCAGTGTGGTTCCAACAGGCTGCACCTTCGTCCCCCTCCTCCTTTTAGACACTTACTAAGAGGAGGAGGAACTTAATAAAGAGAAGGAGGGTCCTTCCCTTGGCCGCTTCTCAACCCCTGTCTCCCTTTCCTCTGATACCTGCCCATCCCTCACGTCACTGAGGAGAAGGCAGTGGGAAGAGGGGTGAGGACGGCCAACGGTTTTTAAAAACAATTTGAAGGGTCATAAAAGAAAAGTGTCCTAGAGTCATTTGTCTTGGGGACGGCCTCACGCACTAGTGAGCGCGTCCCATGGTGTCACCTGCTCAGCACCAGGGGCAGGCGGCGCTGGGGACCCTGAGGTCCTGGCTGGGCACGTAGAGTAGGTTGGGCTCCACTCCACGTCTGTGGCGTACGGATGGGAAGGCAGGAATCACCCAGCGTCACACCCACAATGGTTGATATTTTATCCAAATCTGTGGCTGAAGCTGCATCAGGAGAGGGGCAGGGGAAGGGAGGGAGACGGTCTGCAGACACACTTAGCGTCCGATACAGAATGAACAAGCCTGGCCCTCTTTCTGAGCAGAGCTCAGCTAATGGGGTAATTCTCTCTTCCTACCTTTGCTTAAGGAGAGGTTCAATTTACATGTTGTCGTCCTGATTGATGACGCCTTGTCATCCATGAAATCCAATCAACAAAAATCTGGTTCCTGGACCATGCGCATATGTTCTGTCTCTCAGTCAGGAGAGCTCACGCTGGTAGCAGCCCCAAGCACCAACGCCCTGTGCTCAGGTGATGAGACCGAAAGGCGGGTACCATCCCTGGTCCTGGGGTGGGGGATCCCGGAGACGGGCCCCATGGGCTAAGGGGTCCAGGTTGAGCAGAACTTGAGGCAGTCCCGTGTTCAGACACTTCTGTCTGAAGAGCTGCAGCGTCCATCAGAAGGCGTGCAGTGCCCTGCCCTGTGACCACACAGCATCCTTGTAACACAAGCTTCCAGAAAAGAGGGCGGGGGCTCCTGCACTCCATCCTGTCCTGAGTGCCCAAGGGGTGAGATTGAACCTGATGGTTCTTAATGGACACTTACTAAAGGGAGGAGGGACTTCATAAAGAGAAGAGGGAGGCTTCTTCCCTTGGCCACCTCTCAACCCCTGTCTCTCGTTCCTCCTCTGATACCCACCCACCCCTCGCCTCAGTCCTTTAAGCTTCTCCAAATCCAAATCCATCATCATTTCCCCAGGGAGTCCCCCAAGCTTTCTCATAATATTCCTTGATTTTGTCTTACTTTGTAGTTGGTTCAGCTCTTGCATGGCCGCAGTGGGGATTATTTACTGGGTCTCCATGGGACCTCTACAAGAAGATCTTGTGAAATGGGAAGGAGACTGTGAGAGTTGATGTTTTGTACAGTTTGTATTGTTTTAGAGGAAGTTAAAGATACTCAGTAAATGTATACTGTGTTAGTTTTAGTATAGATATTACCCAATTTAGATATAACTGTTTAAAGAATAGAAACAATGCATTGTATCTAAACGAATAAAAAGAGCAAATCCATCAAGTGAAAGGGAAGAAGAAAGTGATGAATGAGAAGGTAGTTAATAAAAAACCCTCAGCAGGTGATCTAACTGAATAAGGTACTGTGTCATTGATGAAAATACATGCAAGTAAATGCACATACTAGAGAAAATCTCCCTCGAGAGCTGGACAAATAGATATAGGTAGGAAGATAGAGAGATAGATAGATGGTAGATAGATAGTTGATAGATGATAGCTAGTTAGCTAGATGATTGATAGCTAGAAAGATAGATAGAATGACTGATAGATAGATGATAGCTAGTTAGCTAGATGATAGATAGATAGATGATAGATGATAGATAGATGATAGATAAATAGGTAGATGACAGATAGAGAGATGACAGATTATTGATAGATGATAGATAGATAAATAGATATAGATTGTTGATAGATAGATAGATGATAGATAGATGTAGATACAAAACAAGTGCTGTTGACAAGAGACGTATCAAAAAGAGCATGACTTAGAAAGATGGAAGGCAAGATATAGAAAGTACCAAAGACCAACAAGAACAAGGCTGGCATAGCCAATTATGTCAGATGGATACACATTAACCAAAACACATTATGGAGAGTGAAAAAGGTCACTACATCATAAGAAAAGGAATTATTCTTCAAATCTCGAGGAGAAATGGACAAATACATGATCACAGTGAGAGACTTCACACAACTCTCAGTAGCAGAGATGCTGCAGAAACCAGAAATTAGTAGGGGAGGCTTTGGACAACATAGTTAGTAAGCTTGATATAATAATTATCTAGAAATTGTACACCTAAAGCATCAAGAATACATTAGTGTTCATGGGACATTAGATACATTTCGACAATTACTGACGAGTCAATATTTACAGAATACTTTCTCCAAACATCACACCTCAAAATTAGTCATAACTGAAAAAGAGTCCCATAAACATGGAACTATAAAAACCTATTTCTAGAGGAATTTTAAATAGGATAACAACATAAATGCGCTACATCAAGACCGTGGTGTGCAGACAAAGCAGTGAGCTTTCTGCTAGGGGTCAGACGGGACCTATTCCCGACATTCTGGTCTGGTCTCTGCTCTTGTGGACAGAGGCAGCGTGGACCACACCTGAGTGGACAGGTGTGTCTGTGTACCAGTGAAACCTGGTCTGCAAAAGCAGGTGTGGGCTGGGGTTGTTCCAGGGGTTGTAGTTCGCAGAAAGCCTTCATTTAGAGGAAAAACCTTATATATATATATATATATCTTATACTGTATTACATATGTTATATATATATATATAAAGTAAAAAAATAAAAAATAGGGATTTACTAAAACATTTGAGAATAACAAAATAAACCCAGAGAAACTGAAACAAAAAATAATTACGTGCTTAAACTGATGAGACGGGAAACAAAGAAACAGAGAGGGTCAAGAATACCAAAAGCTACTTTATCTAGACAACAGAATAGATGCTGCTGTGGCGAGATTGATGAGAGGAGGGAGCGGGTGACAAACAAACATTACTGAAAGGGAAAGCAAGTCAGCCATGCGAATAAAACAGAGTTTTAAAAATACGATAATACTATGAAAAACTTTAACTCAATAATTTAAAAACCTAATCTGAGTGGATAATTTAAAATGCAGCGTACCAAAACCATTTCAAACAGATATTAAGCACATAGATTTATCATCATTAAACAGATGTAAAATATAATTTAAAATTAACTGGCATTTCTGCCTCCCAACCCCCCCCCCCAAAAAAAAACCTTCTCAAGTTTCCTCTCAAGGATCAGAATATTCCCGCTTTACATCAGATTTTCAAGAAATTACAAAAAAAGAAATATTATCAACTCTTTTTATGAGGCTACTCTATCCTTGATATCAAAATGAGATGTCAATTTAATATGGGAAAAAAGTTTATTTATGAATGTAAATTCAAAATTCATTAATAAGATATAAACAAACCAAACGTAGGGATGTATAAAAGTACCAGGATATTCAAGAAAGCTTAACACCAGGAAGGCAGAGACTGTTTAATATTAGAAAACCTTTATATACACCTCCCGTTTTCATAATAACAAAGTGAACATGTATGTGGCATTTCCCCTGGGCTTGGCCTGGGTCGTGTGCGTCACATCTGCAATCTTTCAGTGCCCCCGGCCACTGCTCCGCCGTGATCACCCCTGTCCATGCAGGAAAGTACTGGAATAAATTTATCCTTCTGTCATGATAACAGGAAAGGAAAGGGGACTCTTGGTCCGCTCACTTTGGAAGAGACTTCCTTTACCTCCCAGTGGGTGAATATTTAACTTCAGGTGAAGTGTTAGAAATATATTTTTAAATTAAGTACAAATAAAGGATATCAACAAAAGCCAAATTCGGCCTAAATGGTACTAGAAATACCAGCCGGCACCGTAAGACGAGTGGAATAAACCACCTGTAGAAGACTTAGAGAATCATTGAAGGCATCCTAGTTACCCGCTTAGAGGACCCAGAAACATCTATGGAAAAATGACCAAAATTAACGTAGCATGTTGACTCGTTTATTAACGTCTTTTGCTGAGTCCTTCCACTAGGATGTGAGCACCATGAATCTATTCCCGTTTTGTTCCCCGCTGCCTCGGCAGCACTTTTAACAGTGCCTGACAAGTGGCAGTACTCAGTATTTGCTGAATAAATAATGAGCAAATTCTCAAGTGTGCAAGATATAGATTAATAGACAGAAATCAATGATGTCTCTATAAACAAGCCAAAAAATAGAACATATAACTTTAAAAATATATCATTTATCACAAGAAGAAAATCTTGTGACAGAGAGATTTAGACCCCAAAAAAGAGCATAGAAGTTTGTGAAAACTGTTAGAAAATAAAGTGAAATAAATAGTCCATGGATTGGATGAATCAACACCAAAAACACTGCATTTCTTCTCAAAATGAATCTATAAGTACACCAAAATGATAGCAAACATTCAAGTAGGGGTTTTCATGAATTTGGGAAAGCAGAAGCTACAATTAATTTGGAAACGTGAGGGCAAAGGGAGCACGAGAATGGGCTGAAAGGACACAGCAGACAGTAGGGCTGCTCTAGGTTTCTTCTGATTGATGAGTGGTGGGAGATAGACCAGGGGGCAGAAATGGGACCCCTTGCAGGGGAGGAAGCTGGTACTCAGGGCTCGGCGATGGGAGTGGACAGGTGGGCAACTGTCGGCTGTTCTGAGAAACGTGGTTTTCCCTTTGAGTGTGTGGTATGTGATTTGTGCCTGTGAGTGTGTAGAGGATACAGTGAACATGAGGCCGGCTCAGGTGCAGCACAGAGAAGAGAACAATGTTACCATATTTTTTCAAGCTTCTTAAGGACACAGTACACAGATACAAAATTCAGGTAGATTAAAGACCTAAGTGGGCAAAGAGACATAATTATAATTTTAGAAAAAAAATCTAGGAGACCGTTTTTATGATGATGGAATAGGGAAGGGTTTCTTCGACAAGGCACAGTAAGCGTCAACCACAAAGGAAATATTTGATGAATTTGCTTATATTTACAACTCCTGCAGGGAGTTGTAAATAAATACCATGAACGGGGTGAAAATATAGACTCCTGGCTGGGAGAGAAATATCTGCCAAGCCTGAAATCAAAAAGAGACTAGAACATGAATATAGGGAGGAATCCCTAAAAATTAGCAAGAAAAAGGCTACGCGCGCAACGGAAGGGTGCGGACAGGCGATTCGTAGAGAAAGGACCAAGAATAGCCAATCACCGCTTACCAAGAGGTGCCGCGCGCAGCGATAATTGGTTGGCCACTGACTAAACAGCCACAGCGCCCTGGGTCACAGGAGCCACAGAAAAGCTCTTGGAAGGTAACTGGATGTGGGAGGTGCGCGGAGGGATTATTCGTCACGACGAAAGGGGAAGCAATCCAACGTCCCTCACTGGGAAACAGAGAAATGAATCGGGGTATTCAGGCGATAGGCAATGAACAGAACTTAAAATGAACACGCAGGACATACGTGTATGCACACGGAGAACGTGCAACACGGCAATGTGGCATGACGACAACGAAAGAAAAGTAGCAGAGGGTTAAAGAGGATAACAGGCAGCTTAGGTAAATCTTTAAATGCAAACATAGCTGTAGATATTTCTAGACACTTACACACGATGTAAAGCACATGGAAAAATGTGGGGAATGAGAGAACCCCACCCCACAGCCATCGTCACTCCAGAAAAGAGAGGGGGACACGGGGTGGGGGGTTAGCTGAAGCTGGAATGTTATAGCTTGAAGGCAAATGTGCAAACTATTAGCTCATTCACGGGCTCATTCTCGATGTGGACACGCAGATGCTGCTAAATTGTTTTCTGAGTTTTCCTGTACACTTTTAATATCAAATTAAAAGAATAGTTTTAAGGATTAGTCTTTCATAAGGTGTATACACGCTGACCCAGCAACTCTGTGTCTCGTTCCCCGCCCTCGGGACTCCCAGGCACATTCATCCTCTGCTTCAGTGTCACCCCCATACCTCCACACCCTGGAAACCGAGACCAGGGTTGACACCAGCTCTGCTCCCCCGAGCGGGGACTGTGTTTAGGACAAGTGCAAGAAAGGACCTACTACACCCTCAAGCCAGAGACGGAGCCCAGCCACACCGCAAAACTGCTGGAGCATAGGAAGAGAAATAGAGGAGAAGATAACAATTAAAAACAAGTCCTTGTGGGTGTTTAAAATACACGGCGCCACCTTCTCTGACACTCCTCCCCTCGAAGCAGGGGCCTGGCACTCGGTGGAAGCCAGAGACCGGACGCAGCTTGTCAGAGCCTGTGTGGCCCTGACTCGGCCTGCGTGGCCCCTGAGATCCGATCCAGCCAACAGCTGCTCTGGGCTTCCACCCAGCAGACACGGGGATGAACTGCCTCAGTGTGAAAAGTGAAGCCTTACAAATTGTGGAAGAAATCAGAGACTGTATTCATGACGTAAGAACATGGGAAGTTTTCTTATAGACAATCCGAGAGATAAAAAGGGATAAAAATGACCACCTTATAAATAAAACCCTTGCACCGCACAACATACTAGTGAAAATACAGGCCACAGATGGAGAGATGTTTGCAACACATATAATAAACAATAAAACGTATTCAAAACCTTCAGAGGACACCTATAAATTATTAAGCAAAAGCCAGCCGTCTCAACAGACACCTGAGCGAAGGATAAGGGTAGATCCTTACAAAAAGGGAACTTGAAGATCCAGCACAGAAAACATTCTTTGTTAATCAAGGGACTTAAAACTATAAAGATACGCCTTACCATAGCCCGGGATTAGCGGAAGGCACGTCTCCAGTGCCGAGACCTGGCTGAGATAGGGAAACAGGGGCCCCCAGGCAGAAGCGGCCATAGGAGCGAGCCTCCCAAAAGATGCGGACAGCGTCTCCACGCGTGGATGGAGTAACAGGCCAGAGGATGCTCCCGCAGAATCGTAATTGCCGTAAAGCAAACAGACCCGTCTGAATGTGGCTTATTCCTCAAACGGAAAGCTATACAGAAGTTAGAATGAATGAACCATGAATATGTATGTAACAATTGTGATAAATCTCAAATGCGTATTGAATTTAAAAAAAAAAATAAAACGCAAAGTGTGCAATGTAAGGGTACAAAACGAAACCATTTATCCGGTTTGTAAAACACGAAAAACATAACTCCACCTGGCTTAGGGACACGAGAATATATATTAAAATTTGACACCGGGAATTGGGGAGATGAGACCACATGCTTACTTTGGGATAATCTTGGTCCCTGGGGGTCTCCCAGCTCCAGGCAGGTGTCACAGAGGCAGTCAGGGATTTGGGGCAGGGATTCCACCGTATGGTAAGGTTTTATTTCTTAGGAAAATATTTAAAGCAAATATTTCAAAAATGACTAAATCTGAGTGATAGGAAATGGCCGTTCGGTATAGTATTGGCTTTTCTCTAGGTTTGAAATGTTTCGTTTTTTAAAAGGTCAAGTGAGATAGTGTTTATATACTAAATAAAGACTTCCTGGCTCCTGGGTCACCAGAGAGAAGGGTCCTCATCCCCGCCCAGCACAGCGGGGGTAACGAGGCTGCTGTCCAGACTGAGGCCAGATCAGGACCTGTCCCCCAGTCCATGATTCATCTCATGTGTGTATGGTGTGAACATGTGAGTGTGAGCGTGTGTGTGTGTTCACTGGGATGGTTAATTTTATGTGTCAACCTGACGGGGCCACGAGGTGCCCGGATATCTGGTTAAACATTATTTCTGGGTGTGTCTGTGAAGACGTCCTGGGTAAGAGTAGCGCTTGGTGGACCGAGTACAGCAGAGGCCCGGCCCGAATGCAGGGCCTTAGTCCAATCCTGTGAGGTCAGCACAGGACACTCCCTGCCTCGTGCTGAGCTGGGACTGAGGTCCTCAGACCGGAACTTACATCTTCAGCCCTTGGGTCTCAGGCCTCTGGTCTCAGACTCAGCACGTGGGTGGTCCTGGGGGTCCTGCTGGCAGGCGGCCGATCGTGGCAATTCCCAGCCCCTTAATCGTGTGAGCCATCTCCTTGTAATTGTCCCCTATCTGTCTGTCTTTCTGTCTATCTGCCTTTCTGTCTGTCTACCTACCTATCTATCTATCATATGTATTTATATATCTGCATACCTGTATCTCACTGGTTCTGTGTCTCTGGAGAACGCTGGCTGACACATGTGAACCTGTGTTCCGTGTGTGTCTGCATGTGCGCACACGCTTGCTCCCTGTGTGTGTGCAGGTGTGCACACGTGGACAGGACCCCCGCACTCCCTGTAGCCAAGAGCTTTTCCCAGCTGTGCTCGCCATTCATCCCCTGGCTTCCCCGGGTCCTTCCCTGGACGCCCTGGTCTGGCGGGTCCCTCACGCCGGAGTCAGAATCCTGCCCGGTACGCGCGCTGACGCTTTGCTCTCCTCCTCACTGGCTTCGTTCCTCAGGCACTCGACCCGTGCGTGCTCGGGAGTCACCATCTGTCTCCTCCCTGGACTGCGACCCACAGGAAAAGAACAGTGTCTGTGGCTGGTGCCCGTTGCTCAGTCCCCAGGGCCCAGAACAGTGCCCGACAGCTGGGGGGCGCCGGAGGCTCCTGTGGAACCTGGGGGGCGCCGGAGGCTCCTGTGGAACCTGGGGGGCGCCGGAGGCTCCTGTGGAACCTGGGGGACGCCGGAGGCTCCTGTGGAACCTGGGGGGCGCCGGAGGCTCCTGTGGAACCTGGGGGACGCCAGAGGCTCCTGTGGAACCTGGGGGGCGCCGGAGGCTCCTGTGGAACCTGGGGGACGCCGGAGGCTCCTGTGTGAACCTGGGGGGCGACGGAGGCTCCTGTGGAACCTGGGGGACGCCAGAGGCTCCTGTGTGAACCTGGGGGGCGATGGATGCTCCTGTGGAACCTGGGGGACGCCGGAGGCTCCTGTGGAACCTGGGGGACGCCGGAGGCTCCTGTGTGAACCTGGGGGGCGACGGAGGCTCCTGTGGAACCTGGGGGACGCCGGAGGCTCCTGTGGAACCTGGGGGACGCCGGAGGCTCCTGTGTGAACCTGGGGGTCGATGGATGCTCCTGTGGAACCTGGGGGACGCCGGAGGCTCCTGTGGAACCTGGGGGACGCTGGAGGCTCCTGTGTGAACCTGGGGGGCGACGGAGGCTCCTGTGGAACCTGGGGGACGCCGGAGGCTCCTGTGTGAACCTGGGGGGCGACGGATGCTCCTGTGTGAACCTACACGCACGCGCCCTGCTGTGTGTGCTGCTTGGTCGGGTCTCCACAGCCAAGCTTTCCAATCTGTCTTGTGACCAGGGTTTCCTGGAGACTCACCCACAGCCACGTGATCTTCCTGGCACGGAGCCCCCGGCCACCAGGTGTGTCCTCACCACCACGTGCTCTCTAGTGGCCTGGGGCTCTGAGAACACTCCTGGGGCCGCACCCGCGTAGGGTCCTGTGACATGGCTCCTGGCTGCCGATGTGGCCGGTGGGTGTGTCAAGGAGTTGCCCCAGATGGGGGTCATGGGAATAAAGCACAGCACCCGGCCGCCCGGGGAAGAGGCATGGCAGGAGGCATCTGCGAGAGCAGGAGACCGGGTGGCATCGCCAACTCTCATGCCTTGAACGTCTTAAACCCCAATAAACCAGTGAGGTTTACACGTCCAGAACCTTGAGCTGAGCCAGGTCCCAGGGCGAGATGGCTTTGGGCTGAGTTACATACACAGGGACGTGCTGACTAAGGTCTGCTGAGCCGACAGGCACATGTGCAGAGTTTGGGGGACAAGAGGAGGCAGGGCCGGCACAACAGTGCAAAACAGCGAGGCCGGGAAGGAGGAGTCCGAGGACTTGGAGACACGGACACAGATGTGCGTATCCAAAACGATGCTCCACCCAGCTCAGGACGTCACTGGGGCACGAGGGGGAGCCCGTCTTAAACAGAATCAAACGGGGCTGAAGGGAACAACACAGAAGGGTGGGAGCAGCCCCTCCCCCTTCCCCGCCCACGCTGCACAGGAGGCACCAGGAGGCCCCCCGGGCAGGGGCTGCAGGAGGTTTTGGAGATAGTGAGACAAGGCAGGGCTCACACTGATTCCCCTGAGCCTTCCAGGCAGACCGAGGATGTCCAAAAGCTAGAGATGCAGTGATTAAAAAGGTTATGAGGTTTTCAGGGAGGTGGCCAAAACCCAGGAAGCCATGGAAAATCCACCCTGGGTGCCCAGAAATTTCTACGTGGACTCCTGTCCACCACATGGATGGTAGTGACCGCATAGACGCGTCCTTCAGAACAGGCTTCATCTACGTACGCCAGGGGGTCCACGTGTGTGCACCACAGCCCCAAGCTGTCCACCCGTTCCCACACCAAAGGCCACCACAGGAGGACGCCCAGTTCTGGACAGAGGTGGTTCTGCCAGGACCACAGAAGGCTTTGTGCGTTAGGTATTGCAATATTTAACCTGCTAAACCTATGCCTGCACGCTCAGGGTAAAGATGGCTGGACTTTACTCCCGTTCAATTAAAAAATGTATGTATTGTTCATCTACCACGGGCCATGGCCACAGACTGAATGTTTGTGTCCCCCCAAAATGAATATGTTGAAACCTAACCCCCAATGTGATGACCTTAGGAAATGGGGCTTTGGGGAGGTGATCGGGTCATGAGGGTGGAGCCCCCATGAATGGGATCAGTGCCCTCAATAACGACCCCAGAGAACTCCCTCTCCCCTTCCCCCCCACGAGGACGCAGGGAGGAGAGGCCATCAATGAACCAGACTCTGAGTCCACGGGCGCCTAGACCTTGGATGTCCAGCCTCCAGAACGGTGAGAAACGTTCTCTATAAGCCAGCTGGCATGTGGTATTTTGTTATGGGAGCTTGAACTGACCGAGACACCCGCCCCCACATAATTCAGAGCTGCTCCAGCAATAACTTGACATATTTACTCATCCGTTCACGGTCTCCATCAGTCTTCACTGAACCCATTTTGCATGCCAGGGGCAGCTGGTTGTCATAGGCCGATGATGGTAACTGTGCCAGGGAGGGTCCGGAGCAGCCTGAGAGGCTGGGGAGAGAGGCCACTTTGGATTGAGGGTATCTGGGAGGACTTCCTGGAGGAGTCCATGTCAGGCCATAGGGACGGGAGGCTGGAGGGGCTGGGGAGAGGTGCTGATGGGGGGCGGAGGAACATCTGGCTGGGGAAGTGGGACCCGGGAGCCCATCTTTAGGGGGAACAGGTGGTAGGGGAGGCCTTGTGGACAGGAAGCCAGAGTGTGAACGAGCCATGCAGAAAGGACCAGGCGGCCACGGGCAGCGGGTGTGAACAGCCAGCTGCTATCTGTGGGGGGGCCTGGAGGAACAGCTCTGGCTTCTGCCCTGGCCCCGGGGGCGGGGGGACCGTGTTGCTCGGAAGGGGAAGAGGGCGTGCGGGCGGGCGGCACGCGCAGGGAACGGGGGAGACCTTGACTCCAGACCAGCCCGTCTAAGGGTGGGACACAGCCCCCTTCACCGCCTCAGGGGCTCCCCGTTGCCTTCCGGACTCACCCCCCCGGCCGTGCACTTGGGGCAGCCCCCGGGGGGTCTCCCAGGCGGGGCACAAACCCCTCACCTCGCGACACTGGCACCTGCTGCCGTGCCTCCATCAGGCCTGCCCTCTGTTCCCGCTGCCCGTGAGCCTGTGCAGAGGTCTGCCCTCAGATGAGAGGTTCCGGGCCCAAGGGGGGCCCCAAACAGTGCTCTGCGGTTCTAAGGGGGCCGAGGCTTCCTGAGCCCCCAGAAAGCTGCTGTTAACTTGGCTGCCTCACCTCCGGGCGGTCTTTGCCTCTAAGCTCATTCAAAGGTCCGTTCTCCGGGGGCTCTGACCAGGACACAGAGCAGGCGGGGCCCTGGGAGAGGCTCAGGCACCTCCCATGTCGCTGGACTCAACGCGACCTCTTCTCCAGCCTCGGTCCCTGGGGCATCCCCGGCGGGTGGTGGGGGGACCACTGGCCTGTGGCCAGTGTCCTGCTCCCGACGGCAGGGCCGGAGCCCCCTCCCTCTCTCAGAATATGTGTGTGGGCTTCCAGGAAATGGAAAATAGAACAGAGAGTTTTTGAGGAGTTATTTTTATAGGTCTTAAGTTTATTTATATTTATCAAATATGTACCCGTCACTGAAACCTCTTTAGAGGGTTTCCAAAAATTAAAGAATTTGCATCTAAAAATACTGACCTTGACATTCAGCATGCATGGATAACTCCTGGCCCCAGAAACGTCAAGACGAAGATGTGACAGCAGCTACTCAGCGGCCAGGGACTCGGGGAAGGGCCGCCTCTTCTCCCCTCAAGGGAAAAGCAGTCCTGACGCGATTATGCCTGAATCTGAAATCCATTCATTTCCCTCCATTTTTTCATCTATTCATGCGTTCACTCAACTCACCCTGAGTGGGCATCCGCTGATTCAACAAATCCTGCGGGCGGCCGTGCCCCGGCCCCGGGCAGGGCTCGAGCCCACACCCTCACACGGCCGCTGGTCACACTGAGCTTGTGTTCTGGGCAGATGACAGGGCTTCTCAGAGGTCAGGTGCCCATGGTCCCCAGAAAGGCCAGAGGCCTTATGCCCAGAACCACAGCCCCTGGGCAAAGAGATGGGCTCTGACTGCAGGAAGCCAGGTGGCAGCCTGGACCCAGGAGTCCTCGGGGCTGGGGGTGACGGGCTGGGGAGGGTCAGCGCCTCAGGCCCAGGGAGGCCGCACTGTCCCCGTGGCCGAGTGTGGCCACCTGAAGAGCTTCCGGGTCTCCAGTGGCCCCAGGGTCACAGCCAGGAGGGAGTGGGGAACCCGCGGGTGCTGAGAACTTTCTGGAGGACACGCAGCCTCAGGGAGCCCACACCTAAAATGCAGCAACCAGCAGAGGTCACCGAGACGGAAGGCCTGTCCTTCCCCGACGGGGCGGGCGCAGACAGGAGGCGACAGGTCTTCCCTCCTTCACTCTGTCCCCCGAGGATCAGGGGCTCAGGCGGGGGGGCTTGGCTTTCCAAGTGACAGGGCTGCTGGGGACCTGGGAGGGGACGTTGCCCTCCCTGGACGTCCAGTGGAGGATTGGAGACTGGCATTGGGTGGAAAAGCAGCTCAGCCCCATGTGTCCCCTCAGGTCAAATCGGACATTAGTTCGCAGGAGTCCAAGAGAGAGGGGGGACATCCAGACAGAAGAGAGAGAGGGGCTCAGAAACTACATCAGGTTTAACTTCGTCCCGAGTCAGACGCAGACCGACTTGCTGGCACGGAGGAGTTTGCCCTCACCGTAGGCTCCACGGCATCTAGACGACAGCAAACCCGGCCGCCGTCACATCACCGTGCGCTGGGGCTTCTTCACGGACTGCCATCCCCACAGCAGTGCCGGCTCTGTGCACCTGTTCACAGTTCCTGCTGAGCCCTAAGGGTCTCGGGCAGCTCACCCCGTGTTCCCCCTGCACCTTTGCCAGGAGCGTACAGCAGATACCTGAGCCCAGTAAACCCGCAAATGGGCAGCGGGCAGAGGGCTTGTAGGACCTGCAGCCTGGGACACCCTGGGACCCACAGAGGAAAGACCAGACCCGTTTGGAAGGGGACTCGGGCAGGCCCCTCGGCCTCTCCTCCAGCCCTTGCCTTCCTGGGCCCTTTTCCTGCACACGCAGAAGTCAGTGTGAACCCCGCATCTGGGCAGAGCCCTGGAATCTGGGATGACACCACCCGGGGAGGCAGGAGACAGGTCTGGGCCACTCGGCCATTATGAGGGTGACAGTCCCACCACTCCGTCCCTCCCAGGCTGTCCTGTTCCTGTCCACCGGTCCTCGGGGGCCTTGATGGTGATCACCGCCCAGGTGTGCAGGCAGCGTCGTGGGCTATAGCACCCACCCTACCTGCCTTAGCACCAGGCAGCCACACCTACTCATCTGGAAGGCACAGGGGCATCAGTCTGAAGAACCATGAAGGTAAGTTGTGGGGTATCAGGGAGGGAAGCAAAGGGTGCCCCAGAGTCGAGGGGTCCTGGCTGTCCTCTGGGGATTCCGGGGGGTGGGTGCTGGAAGACATGAAGACTGTTCCCCAGGGAGAGGGAAGGACAGCAGTGGCCTTTCCTAGTCTGTCTCTATTTGTTCCTGAAATCCTAAAGCCTTGTCGCATGTGTGCACACGTGCGTGTTCGCCTGTTGTCTGTGTGCGTCCTCTCTCTCTCCATCTCTCTCCGACTGGGTCTCTCTCCCCACCCTTCGGGTGGTCACACAGGCATCTGCAGAGTCCAACCCAGTCCTGGTATTTTTCTCCTCTCCCCCGTCGTCCCCGCCCGATGACTGTTCCTTCCTTCCCGACTCTCCTTTGCTCCAGGACCTCTTGCCAGGGTGTCCCTCTCCTCCATCCCTGCCGCACCCCCCCCCCCCAAACCAGACTCACTCTGTTTACGTCATTCCCATTCAAGTTGCAGAATCAGGAGGTGCATTTACTCCTGAAAAGCATATTCGGTGACGTGGGCTTTGCCCCCCACCCCCTGCCAGGTCCCCGAGATCCCCTCCCCACCGTCTCAGAGGAGGCAGCTCTCACCCTCAGGCAGCTCCACCGTCAAGGGGATTTAGCCACGTTCCATGAGCAAAGATTTCCTGCTTTTCAGCAGACAGAAGACTCTGTAGATAATATTCTTCTCAAATATTCAGTAATTATGTATTTAGTTGCTACCAACCGCAGAGAAAAATGCGCATATGAAAGCATCCGTAATTACATAATAAGCCCTTACCGCCAGCTGCGTTTTGCTCCCATGAACTATCTGTCCCCTTTATCATGAAAAAATTCAAAACCATTACATAGACGCTAAACAAATCAAGAGGGCAGCAGCAGGTTAACGTGAAATGAGGGGTTTGTGCACGTGGGGAGGCGTCGACTCAAGTATCGCAAGTCTGGTCCGGGGCTCCACGGTGAACAGTGACACAGTAGGCGGGAGGGCCCAGGGCTGGAGCCTCGTAGGAAGGCCAGCGGCAGAGGACGCAGGAGGGTGCCGCTGGGACAACCCGCTTGGGCTCGAATCCACCAAAGTATTGAGTCATCTGGGGAAGATCTGTGACCCCCCGAGTTGCAAGGTCTTCATGGGGCGGACAGGAGTATCTCCCTCACAGAGGCTGTTGTGAACACAGCACGTCCACCTAATATTCATGGTCTTCTTTTTACACATTTTGCTCCAAACACACAAGCAAAATAAAGAAAAGAAGTGAAAAACCCCGTTTCTCTCATGGCTGGGGGCCGCAGGACCCGATCCTGGCCGGGGGGATGGAGTGGGGTCTCTGAATCCTCAGGCAGGACCTTGCAGTGGAAGTCGACTGGTCAGCTCTCCCCTGGGTCCTTTCCTTTCTGCACCTGGAAGGAGGATGCAATGCCAGAGGTGCGCTGCCATTCTGCGTGCAAGAGACATCCCGGGAACAGCTGAGCAGAAGCAGGTCTGCATCCCGCTGGTGTGTCGGAGATGCCACACATTCTGGACTGTTTCTCCCATGACCTTCTTGGTATCTGAGAAGAACAAAGGCCTTACTTTGTGTGAACTGCTCCTGGGAGAGCCCCACCTGCAGATGAATAGAAATCAACAAGTGTTCAGTATAGAAACTGGTGTAATTTCAAGGTAGAAACATTAAAGTCTTAGATGTCACCGGTCCTTATCGTCCTGAGCCTCTGACTCATTCCTGGGAACAGGCTTATAAGGAGAGGAGCATGCATGCAGGTGTGTCCCACTGAAGGCTGGGGGGTCCCACCAGCTCCCAGGACGGCACACAGAAAGCCAGGGTCCACCACTGGCCCCAGAACTCTTTTCCCAAAGCTCAGCGCAGAGTCTGCTCCCTTCCCACCCTACCAAACCTCCCCGGGGAGCCCACCGACTGAGGGGCGATGTGTGAGGACGTGCTGTGCCCCCGGCCCTTGTGAGTCTCTGCCCAGGTGGGCTGCACGGGCGGCCGCTCAGAGGCGCTGCCCTTTGGCCTCTTTGTAGATGTCCTCTCCTGAGCACCCTGTTTCTTTCTCAGGGTTCTGCTCCAGGGGGCATCAGCCTGTCCATTCTCAGGGCAGCAGAGCCAGGCGGGGGGGTGCCAGCAGCTCCCACCTGCCCGTCCTTTAGCCCAGCAAGCTATGCAATGCTGTCCTTCTCCATGTTTGCACAGCATCAGAAAGATGGAGTTTCCCTAATCTGGTTTGATCCTGGCGGGGAGCCTGTCAGGGCAGATACTGGAAGGCCCCAGCCTCCCCTTGTCCCTTCACCGCCCCCCCCACGTCCTCGGGAGCCACAGACCTCGCAGTCGCCCGCTGGGCTTCTCTGCCCACTCCCGGCTCTGCCCAGATGCCGAGATCTTCACTCTCACTTTGTTCAGGCTCCAGTCAGATGCTTTCTCGTGGGGGCCCAGGGCACCCTCCTCCCTAGCACGCTTTACTTCCTTCATCACTGCCCCCGCCCCAGCTGCGGTGTATCGGCCCCATTTGCTCGGGGCCTCTGTCCTGCACCAGGACGGGACCTCCTCAGACAGGGATTCCGTCTGCCCCGAGCTTGGAACTTGGAAGGGTGCTTGGTCCTTAGTTGTTCCTCCAGGAAGCTTTGTAGAATAATGGAGGGATGACAAGCAAATGAGTGAACGGGTGAAAAGCACCTTTTCCTTCCAGCTTGCGGCTCTGATCTCCACTGTGCTCGGCAGGCCCCTTGCTCCTAGCCCTTACGGGTCCACAGGTTCCCTGGGAGTGTCTCAGACTTTGTAGAACCCCCATTCCCATATCTCAAGCGTTCCCGGCCGGTCCCCAGAAGCCCTGGGGGTGCTGGCATCGGTGCCCGTCTAGCTGCCGCCCCCTCAGCCCCAGCTGAAGATCCAAAGCCCTGACACCCGACAGCGGCCAGCACCTGGCCAGGGTCCTTGTTGAGCAAACAGCTGAGTCAATGACAAATGAATGACAAATATTAAAATTAAATTTCAAATTGCTTAAAATCCAAGAAGAGACTAGAATTGATTTTTTTTAAAGAAAAGAATCCAACAGCCAAGCTCTGCATGTGAGAGCCAAAGCCAGGACCAGCAAAATAACAAATAAACAAACACATCTGTCTGCGAGCCGGAGGCTGGGATGTGGCTGCGTTCTGCTAATTAGCCTCCCTGCGCCTGCCAAGAGCCTCCGGGCTGCAGCGACGGGCCCAGCCTGTGACCGCCTGGGTCCCAGAGAGCTAGTTCTGGAAGCCGTTTCCCTCGACAGCAAACGTGGCTCGTGTCACCCTCGCTGCGCCAGAGTCAGAGCAAAGGCAGCTTCCGGCGAGCGACTGCCGCCTCCTCCTGCGCGAGACGCAGCTCCCGGAATGCAGCGTCTTCTGCAAGAAGAGGGTCCGATGGCCGCGCTCTGGGCTGTGGCGGCGCCAGCCAAGTAAACCGTGGTGACGCTGATGGTCTAGGTGGGGCTTGGAGAGAAACCCTAGATGCCCGTGCAGCTCTCTGCCCTCCAATGCCAGGGCCGCCACCTCTGGCTTGCAGCCCCCTTTAAAGAAGATACCTTCCGTGTGTGTGAGTGTGTGTAAGTGTGTGTGTGCACGGGCACCACAGAAAAAGGCATCTTCCTGGAATTCAGGTCCAGAAGCTCTCCCAGGCTCAGCTGTCCTTCCGTCCGGTCTGGAGAGTGGACAGTGGGTGTGGTGAGAGGGCGGGGGCCTCGGTAAAGACGGCTATCACGGAAGCTGGGGTTATGGAAGAGCAGGGTGAAGAAAAGTGGGGCTCTTGGGGGTTGTGATAAAGAACCCCAGATTGTACCAAAGCCTGGAGAGCAGTCTGGGCCCCGCCGTGGTCCCAATCGACACGGCAGAGGCCAGCATCACGGTCGGTGGGATAAAAATTGTAACTCCGAAGCGGCCTCCAGTGGGCGACCCAGGGTCCGTAGGGCTGGACAAGCCGGCCCGAAGCGGGGGCCCAGCTCCACGGGGGCATGGCTGCCAGGTCAAATCCACCTCTGGCCTGGTGAGCGCTATGGGGCCTTTGGGATAAAGCACTGAGCGTGGAGGCCCGGGAGTGGCCCTAGACGGACCCAGCTGCCTCATGTGCCCTCACAGTAAGAGAGGGTCCCCAAACCTCTCCTGCAACAGCTCTCAACTGCTTGTCACCATCACAGCCACACCGTCCGTGGCCACCCTTGGGCCACCCTGTCTGCCAGGGGCACCGTGTGGTCACTGGATCCTCAGATCAGGAACCCAAGAGGACGAGTGACTTCCAAGTCCCAGTGCTGTTCAGAGCCAGGACCCAAACCCCTAGGGCCCCGCCACCCAGACAGGCGCCGGGGAAAGCGGGGACCCCGCAGCCGCGACGTAACCAGGACACGTCTGGCTGCTTTAAAGCAACCTCAGAAATTCCACTGATAAATACGAACAGCCAGAAATTGTAAGACCAAAGAAATAAACTTCAAAAGGAAGAAATCCCGATAATAGGAAAATGCCGAGAACGTCCTGCAGACAAACCCGCTCCCCCGATGTCTCTGCACCCCAGTCCTGAGGCTGTGCTCCCCTCACAGGGCCACAGCAACAACTGTCATCATCGCTGTAGGGTTGGGGGTCGGAGATGGGGGGAGACACAGAAAGGCCACCGCCGGCTTGTCCTGGCATGTCCGCCAGGGTCCTGAGGGAGGATCCTTTAGGGGGTCCAGAGAACCGACTCCTTCTGAATGAGACTTGGGGAGAGCCAGGTGAAGGGTTTGGCCCCTGCAGGCGGCAGCAGAAGCTGGGAGGGGGCTGCAGAGCCAGGGGTCCCCGAAGGTATTGGCTTCATTCCTCTGGGCCAGCCCTCGGCCACGCGTGGTGAGCGGATCTCGAACCTGGTCGTCTTACGAGGTCCTGGGATGAGCCACCTCTCAGCTCCGTGGTCACAGGTGGTCTGCGGGCGCTGGTACAGCCCAGGGTACCTTGGGAAGGGCCTCTGTCCTTTCACCTTTGGGGGCCCAACTTCAGAGGCCCTTGTGCTGCTCCGACTCTCTCCTGATCCCCAGTCCCCTGGAGGTTCACCCCACTGGCCACAGTCCCCAAGGTCTCAGCTCCAAGTGTCCAGCCCAGTGGTCGCGCACCCCTTCCCAGGACCGGCCCCTCGGCACCCTGCAGCCCCCATCCCGGCCCCTTCCCTCTTCTGGGAAGAAAACTCCGTCTGCCTGGCACCCTGCTCCCCACTCCAAGCCTCTCTGTGGCTTCCGTGGTCCCAAGGCCATCCTCTGTCCCCTGGGCTCAGAGGAAGCAGGAGGCCAGGCCCTTCAAGGCACGGCAGGTCCTTCCCTTCTGGATCGCAGCCTGGCTTGTCACTTGTCTCCCTGGGGAGTGCAGAGCAGGGAAGCACCGTGGGGACAATGCCCTCTAGCTATTGTTTCTTGTGATTACTCCCCTCCTGCAGCATCTTACACCGTCTGTGGAGCACCTGCTGAGGCGTAGGGCCCTGGACAGTCTCCAGGTCGCTGGTGCACCTGGACTGTGGGTGCCCTCACACAGCCCCCGTGGGTGAGAAGACCCCCGGTGTGCCCAGCCCTCCCGGCAGCCCGGTCCCCCGGGCCCTCCTCACTCCCAGTCTCCCCAGGGTGTCTCAGATGCTGTGCAGACTTGTCTTTTCTTTTTAACCTATTTTATTGGAGTATAGTTGATTTACAATGTTGTGTTAATTACTGCTGTACACCAAAGTGATTCAGTTATACATATACATATTCTTTTCCATTCTGGTTTATCACAAGATATTGAATGTAATCCCCTGTGCTCTACAGTAGGACCTTGCTGTTTACCCGTTCTCTATATAATAGTTTGCATCTGATGATCCCAAACTCCCGCTCCATCCCTCCCCCATCCCCCTCCCCCCTGGCAACCACAAGTCTGTTCTCTAAGTCTGTGAGTCTCTTTCTGTTTCGTAGATAAGTTCATTTGCGTCATATTTTTACGTAAACATTTTCTTAAGCACTGCGCTTCAGATACCCCTGTACCGTATTAAGTGTTGTACGGGTATTTTATTCTGTACTTCATTCCATGAAATTTTAGTCTGCTGGATAAACGTAATTTCCCAAATGTAAGTGATTTAACTTTCACAGTCTTATAATATTTCTCATAAATGAAACACGCATCAGAAAAAGGAAGCCTTTGGTTTTAGAAAGTAAAGCCACCAAGATAACGGCTGCCAGGGTGGCCTCCTGCACACTTGACCCCAGGTGGCCTACCCTGGAGGAGAGGCTCCGGGGGGACGGGGCGGGTGGTGGCGTGTCACATGCCCCGGGGACACCAGGGACTCCAGTGGGGCCTACTCGGGTGGCCTATTTTTTGATCCAAAGTCATGAAACTTAACCTGTAAACCTCCCACGATCACAGGGCCTCCCCGAATCTCATTTTCAAATAATTCACAAGATTGTGGAGTGGCTCTCAGCCCAGGACTGTTAGCTCTGCGAGTGTGTGAGTGAGTCCTGCTCCCTTGTGGGGTGGGGGGCTGGCCCCAGAAGAGCGAGAGGGTCTCAGGCTGGTGTCCATACAGCAGAAGCCCCCTCTCCTTGGAGGACACCTGTCCCCACCTCTGGCCCCGGCAGCGGGCATCCTGAGCGGGTGTATACGTTCCCCACGCATTGTACATTCTCCCCGCAAATACATCTTTCTGTCCACGGTACACGTCGGATTGTGTTAGAATTTCACGTTCACAGTGCAGCATGTGTGTCCCTTTGCAACGTGCCCTTTCCTTCTTGAGTTTCCTCGTGTTACGGTATGAGTCCCATCGGAATCGGTGCAGACAGCTCGAATTCACTCTCTTTAACTGACGACGTCATTGTGCGTGTGAACGGGCCGTGGGGCAGAGCTGCGTGTGCTGTGCGGAGTGGGGTCCAGGCCCCCAGCCGTGGATGAGGGACTGCAAGGTGGGAGCCACTGGTCTGGTGGCAGCTCGCCGGCCCTGTGAGGTCCTGGCTGCGAGGCTGATCTCTTTCCGCGATTCCGCGTCTCCCTTTGGCCTCTCTGAGCGGAGTTTTTGTGGCCTCGCTGGCTTCGTGCTTATTTGCGGGCTCTCTTTGGATACTTTGTGTTCTTCCTTTGTGCTCACTCACGTCTCCTGAACCTCTTCCCTCTCCCTGGTCTTGCACTATATGCTGTCGTATGTTAGCCTCGCTCTTACTGCCCGGATCTCTCTTCCTTGAGAGAAAAAAGTAACTCTTCCCTGCCGTTCTGATGACTCAAATGTTAGCCTTATTGTCGCTGTTTTAGTTCCTCTCTTTAATTTTACTTCTTGTTTTTCTGTTATCTGTCACTTTCTTTTGGTCCCGACAGTGATCTAACCGTTGTCCACCCTCTTTGGAATCTACCACCGATGCCTTCACGTGTGCAGAGAGACAAATCGTCGCAGGTCCGGTTTCTCGCTGTTGAAGGAACTGTCTCGTGGTCTCTATCTCGGGTCCAGGGGAGATGGAGCGAGCCTTTACCTCCCACCTCTGCTTCATTTCAAGTTTTGTCAGAATCGTCTGGGATCATAGGAATATTGTTTTCAAAAGGGCCATTCTCTCGAGTCTGGAAGAATCAGTCCCTTCCCACTGGGCTGATAGCTTTACACACAAACACCCGGGCTCGTCTGCAAGGAATCCGAGGGCATTTATTCGGCGCGATTGCATACAGGTGTCTGGCCAGAGGAAGATTTATTGAATTTTTAACTGTCGGTTAAAATAGAGAATATTGAACTTTCTATTTCGGTACCTTTCTGAGCAAGGTCGATACCGGGATGTCTGTCACATGTCACCCCCAAGCTGATATTCCTAATCCACACAATTCTCTGCCTGCCACGAGGGCCAAAGAAACAAGTCCTTGCCGCCTCCCTGATGCCAAGGGAGGTAGGACGGACGCCCTGGACTTCTGAAAGAATCAGAGCGCAGATCGTACCGCCAGGGTCTCTGTCCCTGTCCTGGAACTGGGACCCCGGGACCAGCCCCGCAGGGCCAGAGACAGACACACGCCCACACCCCTCCCACCGCAGAGTCCCCGATCTGTCAAAGCCGCGGCGCCGAGCAGGCCTGCGAGCGGACTGACCTGGTGCGGGGCCACCTGCCTCTACCCAACCGGACTGACCTGGTGCGGGGCCACCTGCCTCTACCCAACCGGACTGACCTGGTGCGGGGCCACCTGCCTCTACCCAACCAGACTGACCTGCTACGGGGCCACCTGCCTCTACCCAACCGGCTCAGGCAACTGCGTAACTGCGAGGCTGGCTTCCTTGTTCGCGGGGTAGGGATGGATAACAGCAGCAGTGGACACGTGGCACAGTGCGGGCTTAAAACGTGCGGGTCCTTTCCACCCAAAACCTATCACGGCGCTGAGGCGGGCGTGGCACCCGGCTTCCGCATCCAGGAAGGCTCACAGAACGAAGGGTCTGAGCAGGGCGCCCCGTGGGATTTGGGGAGGGTGGGGTGGAGAACGAAGGAAAGCACGACTGTCCTGTCCCAGGTGCTTGGCGGCCGGCCATCGGGGTTGGGTGTAAAGGATGTTCTCGTTTAGGGGAACACGGAGGCCAGATTAGCATCGGGGAGCAGGGGAGACCAGCGGGAGGGCGGCGGGCATCCGTCCCGCATTGACAGACGAGGGGCAGGCTCCGGGCAGCCATGGAGCCGTGAGGGCGGGACCAGCTGCCGTGGGTCGTGGGTCAGGTACCAGCACCTGCACTGCAGGACCCGGGTGTCGGGGGAGGGGCGCAGAAGGCCGCCCCATCTGTCAGGGCAAGTGAGGAGAGATGGGTGATCCCAGGCGTCTCAGGCACCTTGAGGGCCTTTCTTGTCAGCGCCCTCATTTCCCAAAAGATAAAATGAAGGACCAAGGAGGCCCGCAGGAGGCCCAAGGCCGCCGGGAGGGAGGGGCAGGTGGGCGCGGGAGCCTCCCGCCAGGATTTGGCCCGAGGGTCCGACCCGCCCATTCCTCAGCCCCTCCCTCTTCCCTGCTGCGCAGGGGTGGGGGCGGCATCTGTCGGGTCACAGACGGCAGCCCTCCCACATCCCGGCCTGACCCTCTCAGGCCGGGTCCCTGCCTCTGTCTGGCTCCGGGGCGGCTGGCTGGGCCGACCCTCGCAGAGGTCTTTCTTCCACCTCCGCAGGTGCGACTGGCACTTGATCCCCTATTTCCGGGGCCCCCAGGACAGGCATGTCTCTGCCTCGGGGACGCGCCGGTGTCCCCACGCCCGCCCGGTAGGTCAGAGTTGCAGCGACTAGGGTGTCAGGTGTCTGGAAGAGGGTTTGGGAGGAGAGGCCTTTGTTAGCGCAAGGTCACACGGACGCTGACCTTTACGCATGCGGAGAAGACAAAGGCGGTGACCCGTGTGCAGACCCTCCGGTCACTCCTGCCGGTCAGAGGAGGCAGCCGAGACTAAGCCTCCGGAAATGCAAGCTCACGGCTCCAAACTGCTGCTTCAAAGCCACCCGTGAGGACAGTCTCGGGGCGCGCACAGAGGCCCCCCTCTGCCCCGCCCCCTGCAGCTCAGCTTGAGAAAACCCGGCTGGGAAGGGAGATGGGGTTAGGAGCCATGTCCTGCGATGCAGGACCTGCTCCAGGGCACGAGGAGCAGAGCCGGGCAGGGCGGCCGCAGCGCCCTCCCTCCCTCCCTCCCGAGGGGGCTCCAGGCCCCGCCCGGCCCAGGCCCGGCCCAGGCCCGGCCCGGCCCTGCAAGCTCTCGCTCATGCCCCGCTGCAGCCCCCAGGCCTCTGCTCACAGACGCCCCCCACCCCCTTCTTGGACCTGCTCTCCAAGGGCATCCTCTCACCTTCACGGCTCGGGCCCACGGTGCAGATCTCGGTGAGGTCCCCCAAATGCTGCTGCCTGGTTTCTTCCTTCTCTTCAGAGCTGCTCTGCCGTCCTGGCCCCTGTGCGTCTCCTTCCATCCTGTTCCAGAGCCCCATGCGTCCTGGCACTGCCCGGGAGTCAACACAAGACAGGCAGGGGTGGAATAACAGAATGATGGCTGAACACAGGGCACGGCCCCCAGTGTAAGCCCAGGGGTTAATCTACCATGTGGCCAGACGGAATCCACCATCGGTGTGTTGTGTGAGCCCCGCATGGGGCTCCGGACGGGCGCTGATGGGGGGCACACGGAGGAGGGCAGAGGTCCAGCCTGGGGCTGGTGCGGCGGGGAGCACACAGGATGGCCAGGCTTGGACAGGAGGGCAGGTGACAGCAAAAGCCAGCCAAGGGCTCCCGCGGAGGGGAAGGCATTGGTGGGAGACAGAGGAGGGGCAGCACGGAGGATGCTGGAGAGAGAGGGAGAGACTTCAGGCGAGGGGTGCCCTGCACTCACGTCCAGTGGGCACAAGGTACACCGCAGACCCCCGCTCGGCCCCCAGATGTCAACATCTCTAAGTTTTCCCAACCAAAGGAAATATGTTTTCTTTTTCTATTTTTCTTTTATTTATTTTATTTTTTTTGTGGTACGCGGGCCTCTCGCTGTTGTGGCCTCTCCCGTTGAGGAGCACAGGCTCCGGACGCGCAGGCTCAGCGGCCATGGCTCACGGGCCCAGCCGCTCCGCGGCATGTGGGATCTTCCCGGACCGGGGCATGAACCCCTGTCCCCCGCATCGGCAGGCAGGCAGACTCTCAACCACTGCGCCACCAGGGAAGCCCGTGTTTTCTTAATATTAACAGATTGTCAGATTGCTCCCAAAAATGTCACTGAAATTCTAATTTCCACTGTTAACGTTAGGAGCACCTGACACCCTTCATCCTCACTGACAATTATTTTAAGTGTTGCTGTCAAATAGGTACGAGATAGTCAGACACCAGTAATCTAATGATGAATGAAATAAAAGCAGTTGGAGCCTCTATTCACATCTCCTCTTCCCTGAATTGCTTGTTTATTTACACCCTTTATCAGTTGCGCGTTCTGCTGTTACTGCGCGTCCTACTCGCGTGTTATGTTATGGATGTTTCATGCTGGGGTTTCCGGTCATGTTCCCTGGCCCTTCCTGCAGCTGGACTCAGATGAGCTCTGGCCGATCACTGCCAAGGGCTTCTGAATATACGGGGTATTTGGAGCTGGATAATTGGTTTACTGCCAGGGCGTATCTGTATGCTCATCTTGCACACCCCACACATACTTCAGGGATTCCAGAGGCTCTGGAAAAAGTTGGCATCGTTGAAAACCACAGGTAGGACCAGATATACAGACACACGCTCAAAAAGCCTCTTTCAATTGGCTTTTGAAGTTTCTCCTCCTTATCCCGTTGGTAACGGCACAGCATAAACATATTATTGGAACAAAGTGTCATGTTTAGGTGGTTGGATGGAAAGTAAATAAACAAAAATGAACAGCTCTTTTCTACCCCAGCAGCAACCTGTTATATTCACAGATGGTAACCTCAGCCCCACAGAGTTCCTGATAACCGAACAAAAAGGGCCCAGACTCATGTAAGGAAAATATAAATCTGTCCTGATGAGACCAGGAGAGAGACACGGACAAAGAAAAAAGGCACTTTTGCTCGACGCGGAATAAGATGGGATTTCATCCTTCGTGTTTTATCATTCAGTTAAAATATGAATAGAAAGTCGTCCCAACAGGACTCACCTGGAGCTGTCTTTGACGCGGCACAAATAGCTAAGATTCCCATAGGAGAACTCTCTTTATCTGAGGATACTCTGAAAAAGACTAGCAGTGAGGGTGCGTGCACCTCGCCTGACATCAAAGCTCAGCACGGAGAAGCTGAAGTCTCAGCCCTACGAGCTGGCCCAGCTCAGCAAACAGAAGATGAAACAAAACAGCGTCCAAACGCACTCCATCCAGTTAAGGGAACTCAGCCAATGGCGAGCTCAGTTCCACGGAGAAAGGATAGTTCGTTTCGTTGGTAGTAACATCAGAGGCCACCCCTCATCAATAAAGAACATCCCTACCTCATACCAGATTATCATAAATTCAAGCTAGATCGACTCTCCAAAAGTAAATTATAGAAACAATTTAGAAGATTTAGACTTAGGTTTGTATAGCTGTGGACAAAGCAATGTTCTTATAGTAGAAAATCAAGGAGCCACATTTTAGAGTGTGGATACATCTGACTAGACAAAGCTTTAAAAAGTGTTAAACATTCTATAAACAATTCAAGGTACAAATGATTGCTCAGGAAATCTATGTGTAACATACTTGACCATAAAGAGTTAATATCCATAATGACAAGGCAGTCATACACGGGAGTTGGACACGTGATAGACAAATACGAACTTAATAAAGGTGTAAATAAACAGAATTTAAGGAAGAGGAAATCCTAGTAGGTGCTCAGACTCGTTTTTGTTGTATTCATACTTATATTACTGGTTGTACCTATGTGACAGCAACACTTAAAATAATCGTCAGTGAGGATGCAGGGTGTCAGGTTCCCCTAACATTGATGGTGAAAATGAGAATTGCAACAACCTTCTTTAGAAGTAATCTGGCGACCTATTAATGGTAAGAAGACACATGCCCATCACACTCCATCACGTGAGCCCCGTGGTCCCAGCCGTTGAGGGCCTGTCTCCCTCCCCTCCGTCCGGCATCTTCCAACCAACATACAACAGGGAGGAGGAGAGAGGGGCTCCAGGCGAAGGGGAGGGAGCGCAGCCTGCATCTGGGCTTCTGGAAAAGCATGGGAGGCTGGGGGAGGGAAAAGGCACAGGAGGAGACGCCCCGAGACTGGGAGGGTTGGTGGGTGGTCTTGGGGGATGGGTTGGGGGGGTGCCCCGGCGGCAGCGAGGGAGGGGGCAACGTGGAGGGAGGTGACGCGCCCAGCAGTCAACAAAGGAATCAGGGGGACGGAGGACGCTTCCCTGGGTGCCGCTCTTGGTCAGCCGCTCACGTGACCATCACAAAGCAGAAGCATATTCCCGGAGGCTGGGGACAGACGCTAGGCGGTGGGGTGCAGGTCCAGTGGAGGCGAGACAAGGACAGGCTGGCTTCGCGGAGCTGGGGGAGGGAAGCGATGGGCAGAGAGGTGGCCAGAGCGGCTGCGTTTTCTTTTCTTTCGTTCCCGTGTGTGTGCTTTAGTTAGTTTGTTGCTCCTTGTGTTTGACGGCCCTGAAAAGAGGAAGGGCTTTGAGATTCCAAGTCCAGGCCAACAGCACCCAGGGGCCTGCTCCAGACCCCCGAGGAGGCAAGGGGGGCTGCGTGGCCCGGAGCCCTGAAGCGCACTGCTTCGCAGGCACTCCTGGCCCGTCTCCCTGAGCTGGGCGCTCGGTCGTCTCCAGAGCCCAGCAGGAAGCTAGCAAAACCAAGCCAGCCTCTGCGGGGGGGGGGGGGGGGCTTCCCACGTGCCGCGGCTCCCGTCTCCTGGGGCTCAGGGGAGGCCCGGGGAGGCCGCTGTAGTGGCTTCCCTGGGCCAGACGAGCCGACGGGCTCCTGGAAGCGGCCAGTGGGACGCCAGGAAGGGTGTGAGGGCCCTCTCAGCGATGACGACGGGCGTCCTGCGTGCCCCCCGAATCACAAGCAGCCATCTGTCTCTGGGAGCCCAGCGCCATTCCTTGACGCCTTCCAAGAACACTCCCGACAGTCACTCACTGCAGGTGATTCCGTCCATGGAGACAGGACAGGCTGCCTGGACGCCCTCCAGCCCACAGCTCAGCTGGGACGGCAGGGAAGTTCCATTAACAGAACCCCGGACCCTGTTGAGATCTCTGACTGCTAAGCGCTGTGCCTGTTGTTAACTAGCAGCCTATGGGGGTTGGGATTTCTTAAAGAGTAAATACAATGTATATTTCTCACACTTGCTGAGAAAAAAGATCAATAGCACATGTGTACGGATGCCAGAGAGGCCAGGAAATTATTCAGAACTACACGGATTTGCACGCCGGGCGAGGACAGTCTGAATACATTAGAGGAATAACTTATATTTTCTTTGTGGTAATATTTCTATCTAAGACTTCCTTCTGTGCCAGAATAATACTGTTCTTACTTAGCAACACAGACCAAGTCTCCACCCTTCACAAAATACATAAATAACAATGCACTCATCAAGAAGGGAGCCCCGAAGAACATGGAGAAGAGGCTGGGCGCTGGCTCCAAAGGCCAGCGCGACGGCCGGTGATGGCCAGACATTTCTCCTCCCTGGGGGCCTGCCAGGTGGGACCCCTGTCCTCCATCTGGGTGGAGCTGGACCCCCAGGCTTCATCCCCAGAGAACAAGGCAGGGTCTGGCCTCAGCCCCAGGGAACCACCCTACTCCACATCCATCCCCCCACCCGACCCGCCGGTGGGACGCGGCCAGACAGGAAGTGTGTTTACGATACAACTTGCCCGTCACCACGTTCATTCTGTGCCAGGCCATCGAATCCTGCTTGCCGCCCTCTCCCCTCCGTGGGCCCCCGAGTTCCCACTCCCTGAATGGTGCCCCTGCCCTATACGATGCAGGAACTCTGCTGGGTGCATTCCGTTCCCCTTCTGTGGCTTCCTGGGGCCGACAGAATGAGGCATGTGGCCCTGTGCCCAAGCAGCGGGTTCCCCCTTGCTCCATCTGGGGCCCCTGGCCTCTTGGACCGGTGACCCCAGACGCGTGAGGGAGCCCAGCCGAGATTGGCAGAGGTGCCCAGTGGGGTGCCCAGGGCTGACCCTGTGCTTCAAGCACATCATCCCTGTGTCATTGCTGGATGCCCCGGGCACCTGGGAGTGTCTGTGGCGGCGGCGTGGTGACCGCAGAGAAGGATGCTCCGCCTGCATCCTCCTCTGCAGACCTGAGACCAGGTCTGCACCAGGGAAGGAGGAGCCCCCTGGGGAGTGGGGTCTCCCTGCTCTCCACACTAGGTGACCGCACCCCATGCGCCCGAGACTGAAGGGTCCCCAGGATGTGGGGGAGGTCCCGGGAACCTGGACTAGTCCGCTACCTGAGCCCCAGGAGCCCAGCTGGCCCTCCTTCTGCCTCCACGATGGGCGGGTTGGTCGGGGGCCAGATGCGCCCCTACCCTAGGGCTCCCAGAACCAGCTCCCTGGATGGTGGGTGTCCAACCCAGGCATGCTGGACACAGGCCACCCTGCCGACGATGAGGCAGGCAGGAACCTTATCTCTATGAGTGCCCGCCCTCACGCAGCCCAGGACACCCCCATCCTCAGAAAAGACCTTGGGTAGCCCTGGCCAGGGGCCCAGGCAGGCACTCACAGGCCCTGTGTGGTCCATGCCTGGGGGCTCCAGACCCTGGAAGCAGGCTGTCCTCCACCACCTTCCAGCTCCCACCCTGTGTGCACGGACGTCCACATCCCTCTCTGGAGAAGCATCTTGGGGGCGCACAGGGCTGCAGGCGGAAACCTCCCGACGCCTCAGAAGATGAGCCCATTCCCGGGGTCCTGTTTGCTCTGCCAAGCAGTGTAGCAGGTCCTGCACGCTGGGTAAATCCTGGGGTGCTGGGAGGACCGGTTCCTTCCTAGGAGAGCATCTACTCACACCTGGCTCCCCGAGCATCTCACCCACAAAGAGAGGAGCTCAGATGTGTGCAAACCCACTTGCAGTTGTCCTAGATTTTGTGGGGGGGATGGTGGTTTGTATCATGATTTCCTGCCTTTGATGGGAAGATAAAATTATCCTCTTTAAGGATTGGAGAAGATTCTGGTGATCTGTCTCCATCCCTTATTTCAGTGTGCCCAGTTTCCAAACTGCAGGTGGCGTGGCCAGAAGCGATGAGTCCATGCCCGCACCCTGTCACCACCACACACTGCTGCTCGGTCCTGGGCTGCCCCGTCCTCGAATCCTCTTTGCGTCAATGTAATACATGTGCATATTAAAAAGGCAAATAGCGTTTCTGGGCTTTCAATGAAAATCAGCAGCGCCCCTCCCCCACCCTTTCCACTCCTTCCTGCCCTTCAGAAGCACATCATTTCAGTCAAGTCATTTCTTCTCTTTGTGGTCACCTCCATCTCTTCCATAAAAACATGCTTACACCGCTTTTTCTTGAGATTTTCCTTCTTAGACTATATATGTATCGATTTCCTATTATGGAGGACGATGGTTTCATTTTCCATCACTTCCCCTCCAAACCCGACCACCTTCTCATAAAGGGATTTCAGTCGTCTCACCCGCCCCGGTGACACAGGCGCTCAGCCTTGGCAGCCCTGTCGGTATGCAAACAGCACTCACAGCTGTCACGTTGGGCTTTATTTCCTGTAAAATGTTTCGTTGCCCTCGTGCTAATATCTTCTTTCTGTGTCTATCACTCATTTATCAGAACGTTGGAATAAAAACCTCTTTTCTGTGTGGTCAGCGTGCCAGGAATTCCGGTACATCCTTTCCCCTCTTGGACGGCCTTTCCAGAGCCTTCTGCCCGCTCAGTAGGCTGCTCAGGCTTAGTCTGTGGGACCACTACCCTCCGAGAGCACACGCTGAAGACAGTGGAGCACTTCTGGTCATTTCCCGGGAATTGAAAATAATTACAGCTTGCGTATCTACCCTCAGATTTGATAGGTAGTTCGCCCAGCTGCAGAAATCCGGGCTGGGAACCGCTGCCCCTTGGAGCTCGGAGGACGATGCTTCTCCCTGAGCCCCTCGTTGGCAGGGTTGCTGCCGAGAACGCTGACCGTATCCTGATTCTGGATCTTCCTAACGTCACGTGACTTGTCCTCCTGTCTTCCTGACCATTTTTCACTATGTCTCTCCATCACTGATACTCTGCAATATCACTGTGCTGTGCTCTGGGAACTGGTCTTTTTTTCGCTTATTTGAGAACTTGTCTCTGGACTTTCAGTCTAAACGTTCAGGTCCTTCAACCCTAGGAGATCTTTTATTTGTTTGCCAGTGTCCTCCTTCTGGCCTTTCTGTTCCCTCTCCTAGAATTTCTGACTTCCTGGCGTTGAACCTGTGGGTTGATTTTCTCACAACCTTCACTCCCCAGGCTCCATCGGGACATCTTTTGTTTGCTGTTCGGAACGGGGTGTTTCCTCAGTATCGGCTCCTTCCTTTTATATAGTCTCTGTGTCTGCTCCCATCTTCTCATTTTCCAGCCCTTCCTGGCTCTTTGTCTGTCTTTGTCTCTGCATCCCCTGCCTCATGGGTGAGGGCCCCCCCTGTCCAGAGGTAGGATGTGCTGTTGTCTCCTTTGCTGCCGTCTGTCCTGCTCATCCCCAGGCATCTCCAGCGTCTCAGCCCTTCTCCATTCGATGATGCGGTCCTGCCTCCACACTGGCAGTTTCCCGCCGTCCCAGAGTCGCTGCCTTTAATACTTGACGATCTGGCAGGAAGCTGTGGGGCTGCACCCAAGAGGCCACTTCCCGGGGGGACCCCAGTGGTCTCTGTGGTCTGATCCGCACCCCTCCCCCCCGCCCGAGAAGGAACAAAGGGAGAATATGAATCCAACTGACTCTGCTCAGGGGGCCAGGTCAGAACAGGGGCTGGGGACCCCCTCTCCCTGTATTCACTGCCCGCCCCCCATGACCCCCGCCCCAGCTGTTCACAGTGCCCCAGGTCCCAGGGAGCCCACATCGTCCTTTTAAGGGTGTCGCTCTGCCATCGGCTGCCGTGCTGCAGAGAGGACGGGGTCTGACTGTCCCTCACGAGGACTGCCCCCACCCTGTGCTGTTGGCACCGCAGGCCCCGCCTTCCCGGGGGCCTTGCCAGCGCCCTGTGGCTTACAGAGCCTCTGCCCCTCGTGGCATCTCTTCCTGCAGATCTTTCCTCGAGTCTCCATGGGCCTGCGAGGTGAGCCACGACCTAGCTCCCCCTGCAACACCGTGCTGCCCTCGGTTCTCTTTACTGGTGGGGGTCTGTGCGCTGCGTGCCCCGTGGGTGAACCTTGAGGGAATGAGGCAGAAGCAGCCTCGTGTCCGATGTGCCACGGGTACCAGGGGTCCCGCAGCTTCCTGGGCACGTGCAGCCCTTAGGCCCTGGCCTCCCAGGGATTGCTGCCCTCATTGCCTCCCCATCACAGAGAACGAGCTGGGACCCTCCCCCAGAGACCCCAAGGCAGTGGCCTGAGGGGGACTCCAGGTACCCACCCCCAGTATTGGTTTTTCTGAGCAAAGGGGGTCTGAAGACCACAAATGAGGAAGATTCATCGTAGCTCGTCTGGTGGGACCTCTCCCCACTCACTCAGGTCCTAGTTCCTGCTCTAGGACTGCGACGTGACTTTGCTCACCGAGGATAACGGCGATGATGACAGCGGTGATCACAGCGGCTGTCGCACAGCACGTGCTGTGCTGGGGGCCTTCCCAGGTCCTCACCTGAGGACCTGGCGAGGCAGGTGCCCCCATGAGCCGTGTGACAGGAGACAGAGCTCAGTCTCCAGGAGGTGAGGGCTCACCTGAGATTCACAGGTAGGGACAGAGCCAAGGCTGAGGCCTGGCGTTCCCTGATGACAGCAGCTGTACTTCCAGCAGCCGGGTCCAGACGCCAAGGCAGCCAACACTGTTTGCCCAGATTCTCTCCAGGGTTCTGCGCACGTCTCAGCCCGTGGCTCAGCGGCAGGAATCAGGACGTGGCCTTGTCTGTTGCCCCCACTCACCGCCCCGGTTCCCTCCACCCCCTTGCACGTTAGGCCCAGGGTTCCTGCCCCAGTGGGTTGCTTTGGGTCCAGAGCACCAGCTGGGTAGACCGGCTGGGACTGGGCGGGGAGGGTGTCCCAGGCACAGAGGAGTGGGATTTCTCCCGGAAACAGTCAGAGTGGGGATAGGCATGGGGCGGGTGCAGGAGAAAGTCCCCGGTTGGGGGTCCTAACAGCCACGTATGGGGTCTGCGTATGTCTCAGCTGGAGGCAAAATCGCAGAGAAAAGCTGGTGATTAACATCAAACCAAACAGCCGCGCGAAGCAGAACCAGGAGCCTGTTGCCCCACCAGCCGGCAGAATTAGCTCAGTTCTGTTGTTTGTGCACTCGGGGGTGGTGCGGAGGCCGGACAGGCCATCCCTGGAGCCGCAGCGCGCGGGTGATGTGATTATGTTCACATCTTGATTTCATCTGCCTCCTCTCACCCCCAGACAGTTTGCAGAAATGACTGAATAAGCACCGCGCGCCTCCGACTCGGCCCTGAGCTGCTGGTCCCGCTCGGAGCCGTGCCAGCTCCCCGGGGCAGCGAGGCAGCTGCTCAGCGGTGGTGACGCCTCTGAGCACAGAAACGGCTGCTTCGGCGGCTGAGGGTACGGCCGTGTGGCCCCCAGCTCCCCAGGGAGCTCCAGCCCCCTCGGCGACTTCACTCAGAACTCCGCTGCTTCCCCGGTGCCCACCAGCCGACCTCCCAGCTTGCCTCACCCAGGGGTCCTTCTGTCTTGGCCACGTTGCCCAGGACAGCTTGGTACCCAGTGCCATGCTGTCTCTCAGACTGGGCCTGAGCCCCCTCTGAAGTTCTGGGGAGCTCTCTGCCCGCCCCACGTGGGTCCCTGTTGGCCTCAGAGCTGCTGCAGACACAGTGGCATCAGACTGCCTGACGCCCACCCCGTTCCTCCCACCCCCCACGTATCCTCCTTGGACCAATCACAGCCCCTCTGTGCCTCCGGTTCCTTTGGCGGAAATGGGGACAGCAACAGGACCTCCCTTCTAGGGTCCCTGAGGGTCACTCCTGCATGGACGGGCCTCACTCACGTCTCTCATGGTCAGTGGGGCTCTTCCTCGGGCACCGTCGCTAGGACCTGGGGCCAGGGGTGTGGGCTCCCCTCCGCCTTCCGCCGTGGGCAGGTCCTGCTTGTCCCATCACCGCTGACCTGCCAGTGCCGTCTCCTCCCCTCCCCAGGGCTGGGGTCCAAGCCCCATCCCCAGGAGGCGGCCCCCTCTGTCCACACACACGGGGACGTGCCAGGACGCCCTCCTGGGCTGGGAAGGGGGCAGCCTCATGAGACCCAGGCGACCCCTGCTTCCAAAGGACTTCTCAACATCCCTGAACAGCCAGCCGTCACTGGCTCCCCCGTTTTCTGTCCACACCGGTGTCTTCCTGTCTGAGCTACTGGGCAGAGTCTGGTGAGAGATGGGCCCCAGCCGCCCGACGGCCGCTCTGCGCTGTGTCACCCAGTATCCCTGCCCTGCCATTCCTCCCCAGAACCGCCAAACCCACTCGCAGTATCTGTGCCCTTGAGAAGCGGCAGAGGAGTTGCCGGGGATGGCATGCCTTTTGCCCTCATTAGAGGGCTGATTGATGACCCCAAACAGCTGCCCATGTGAGCGGTCACCGCCTGGCGCGGCTGAGACACACAGGCTCTAGGCATCCCATCCATCGCGGCCCTGATGATGTGGGTGCCAGGGGTGGCGGCAGGTGAGAAGGAGGTAAGGACAGAGTCAGGCTGACGGATGAACGAACCAGAAACGCAGGCTGTGTGGACGGCAATGAGCAGGGACATGCAGGCTCTGCGCACACGCACAACAGAGGAGGGGAAGTTAACCTGAGTTTCAGAAGAATACATCCCCCGGCAGACTCTCCGAACAGGCCAGGGAAACAGCCCCTGATGGCCCCACGGTCCAGCGCCTGGCACTGTGCTGAGCCTGGCACAGTGAGCCAGCTCTGTCCCCTGCCAGGAGGCGGGGCCTCACTCTTGCACGGGAGACATGGCACAGCAGAGGTGGCGAGAGGGGAGGTCACTGGTCCAGGAGTTCCAGACGGAAGGACAGGCTAGTGTGGCCCCTGCAGGGGGCTGGGTCGGACAGGAGGGAGAAGCATGGACGGCATCCTGTGGGGAGCCGTGTCCTGCTCTGCTCCTCAGGCCGGCACGCCCTCAGGGGAAGGAGGGCACGGTGGGGCCTCCCCCAGCAGGACCCTGCAGACAGCCTCGTCCAGAGTCCAGCCCTGCCTCTCCTGGGTCTGTGCCTCGTTTTCCTCCTCTGTAGAAGGGGTGACACAGTAACTTCTGGTAAATCATCTCCAGGACTAAATCGGTGCGTCGGAGCAGTACTGGGAGTGGGCGTGGGCGTGGGTCTCCAAACTGTTAGCCGGTACCAAGGTCAGGAGTTCCAGGAGATCTGCAGCTGCCGTTAGAGACTGATTCTCACCCCAGGCACAGAAACAGAACCATCACAATAAACCGAGACAATGTCTGGCACTGGCGTGTTTGGGTGGAAATAATCACCCCTGTTTTTCTGGGTGGGGATGGTTCATTGTTTTCATCTTGTTGGACCAGAGCTTGGAGATTTTCCTAAAGTTAGAAACGTGACCAAGCACTCAAGTGAGAGAAGGGTTCTTACGGTAAAATAAAAAGGGAGGAAGAAAGAGGCATTAAAGCCACGTAAGGATCCTTCAAGAGGACCCAGCACGTCCACACGACAGTGAAGGTTCAGCAAAGGGCTGGCCCACCACGGTCACGTTTACACGCCTGCAAACCAACCTACACATCAAACAAATGAACCGATGACACTTCATGCTCAGGAAATATTTTAAGCAAATGTGAAACAGTAATTCGTACATCACTAGTGGCTTAATCCTCCAACTGAAACTCATAGTAACCGGATGGTTCGTCATCTCGGGGTTATCCTTTATGCCATGTGTTAGACACTTTTTTTTCCAGGAAGATAGAATTTATTTATTTATTGGCCACGCTGAACAGCTTGTGAGATCTTAGCTCCTGGAGCAGGACCCCTGCTTCCTGCCCCCAGCAGTGGAAGCACAGAGTCCTAACCACTGGACCGCCAGGGAACTCGCAAGACACTTTTTCTTAGTGAGTTTGATCTTCACACGCTGCTCAGAATGGACGTCGCCAGGATGTGGTGCCTCTGGAAGGAGAGTCGTGAATAATTACACGTGGCATCCCTCCTCCATCCAACCTCAGGGTCTGCCTGGAAGGAGGGATCAGGGCTGGAGGGGGTGCATTCTTGCACACACTTGTCCAAAAATGAATGTGGCCTGGGGGGCACACAGGTGGATGCCAGGCTCCCTTTGTCCCCGAGGATACTTAGCAGGTTGTCCTGCTCTCCACCTTCTACCAAAGCACGTCAGGAACATGCAGCCCGTAAAACCGTTGTTATCATGATAAGATTGGTCAGTGGATCTGATTTCAAGACTTCTGATGAAGCTGTGCTACTTAGGACAGCTGCTGGTGGAAGATGAGGTAAGAGAAGTAGGCAGCATTATTTTTAAGTTTATGTACGCCCACTCATACACACAAACACTCACACTCACACACACACACAATTTACATAAAAAGATTGGCCAGTGTCACCAGATTCTTCCAAGTTCCCTCTGGGAGCTCCTTGGTCATCGCCTGGACCTATTTTCTACGAGGGGCTGCAAAATGCTGCTATTCTAATCCTGCCATCTCGTCTCATTCCATCAGCTCTCTTTCTCCTCTAGAAATGGTATTTCCCCCTCTACTCTCCTGGGCGCCTTGTGCAGGAAAAGCAGGGTAAGTGCTGGATTCCTGCCCTTTCACCACCAGTTTCCTGAGTAATAAGTCGATTCTCTAGTTTTCCCTTAAACAGACCAACTTTTTGGGGGGGGGTGTGGTCACCGTGAAGTCCTATATTTCACATGTTTAAGGTGTCTTAACTAAGTGTCGTTATTTTGTCTGCTACACCAGAATGCCAATGCAGAGGTTTTTGCTAACAATCTCTTTACTGAAGACAGGTTTAAATTAGTTTCATTTCGGGGCTATTTCCCACTAAGGATGGCCCATCAGATTACTGTCTGGAAGTCATTTAAGAGTTCCTTTCCGTGTGGTTTAACCTCTAAGTTAACACATAGTTGGGTTCATTTGTTTCATCTTTCACTTTTTAGAATTGTTTTTCACTGTAATTTACTTTTGTTTTGTAATCATGTAAAACACTTCTGTGCTGGGCCCCTTATTTTGATGTGTTTGCCTGTGTCATCTTCCCCCCTCACAGGCAGCTGCGTTTTACCCTTGTTTACAGATGGGGAAACGGAGGCACAGAGAGGCCAAGCAACCTGCTCAGCGTCACACAGCAGTGAGGGGCAGAGGCGGACCCGGGGCGCAGCAGAGGCCTTCCCTCAGGGTGCAGGGCGGCCCTGCTGGTCGCAGAGGTTACGAGGCAGAGGGCAGGGACGGGGCACAGCTGCATTCCCATCTGCTTCTCCACCCAGAGCAGGAGAAGGTCAGCCCAGGAAGGGGACGTGCCCACCAAGGCAGGGTCTGGGTGGGGACCCACTCAAGGCTCCCGGTGAAGAGAACCCTCCATCACAGCTGGTGGTCTGGGTGACTTTCCACTCTTTCCGCCTCCCGGGAATGAAGGTGGCACCCAGTCCTGAGCACACATCCCTGGCACCCCCCCTGCCCCCACTGTGAGGCTAATGAGCTGTGCTCTGTCCAGTGGACCGCAGGCCTCTGAGGGCCAAGCCCACCTCATGTCGCCCCACCCGGCCCCTCCTCCATCAGAGCAGAGAGGGCAGGGGTGCCTGGGGCCCAGGGGTGGTCTTGCTGCCCTGCACCTGGTATCTGGTAACTGGTGCCCAGTGTCCAGTGCTCAGTGCCAGTACCCAATACCCAGTACTCAGTACCCAGTGCCCCAAGCCCAGTACCCAGTACTCAGTACCCAGTTCCCAGTGTCCAGTACTCAGTGCTCAGTACTCAATACCTGGTACTGGTACCCAGTGCTCAATACCCAGTACCCAGTACCCAGTTCCCAGTGCCCAGTACTCAGTGCTCAGTACTCAATACCTGGTACCGGTACCCAGTACCCAATACCCAGTACTCAGTACCCAGTGCCCCAAGCCCAGTACCCAGCACTCAGTACCCAGTTCCCAGTGCCCAGTACTCAGTGCTCAGTACTCAATACCTGGCACCGGTACCCAGTGCTCAGTACCCAGTAGCCAGTGCCCAATGCCAGTGCCTGGGCTGACCCCTGCCCACCACCAAGGCCAGCACTGTGTGTACAAACCTCCCTGGGCTCCTGGATGGCACTCACTGCACACACCACTGAGCTTTGACACTGATTCTACTCAGGGCTCAGACACCTCTTGTGGGACCTGGGCCTCACCAGGACCTCCAGTCCCAGCCCAGCTGTGTGGATCTGCTTGGCCTCCAGCACCCCTCTGCCGGGAGCCCCCGCTGCTGCCGTGCTCAGCAGAGCGTTTCCCCCCCGGCAAGGTGGGCTTGGAGGGTCCCTGCTTCTCTGCGCCCTGAGGTTTGGACCCCTGACTTCTCTCTGGGTTGAAGGATTCTGGCAGATTCTCCCCAGACGTCTCCAGAGCCCTGACCCAGGGGTCAGGCTGTCCCGTCGTGGTTCCCAGCCCAGCATCAGACAACAGCCCCTGCCCTGGGACAGGCTGGGAGCCTCAGTCCTGCTCCCTGCTGGCCTCGGGGGAGAGAGCCTGTCACAGACCAGACACTGTAGCACAAGCATCTCCCAGACAGTCAGGAAGGGACCCGGCACCCATGGGCGCCTGAGGAGGGGGAGAAGCAGGTGTGTGCCCACCACCATCTTTATGCCTCACGTCACTACCCCTTCACCCCAGATCCACCTTCCCCAAGGTGCAACAGGGAAGCAAGGCCCCACTGCGGCAGGGGTGCAGAGCTCCTCTGTGGCCAGTTCACCGCCCCCAGCACGCCTCCCGGGGGGCTGAGGACCCAGCCTTTCTGGGGTCCCGATGAGACTCCCCGCTGAGCCTCTGTTCCCCCGTCAGCCTCGCGCCGAGGGGCTGGTGCTTCTGGCCTCAGGTGGGAGCCGTCCGAGCCGAGCCTGCCCCTCCCTGCCCTCCCCTTCCTGGCCGCCGGGGACACTAGGGTCCCCCCCAACCCCACGTCCAGGCCACCGTGTCTCTACAGGCCAACATCTGGTCCCCTTGATAATTCCTCCCTCCAAAGGGACCTCATCTCCTGATTGATTTTTCAGCAGCTCTGGCTTTTTCCCCCCAGATTGAAAAGGGTTTTACACAATTGACAGATTATAAAGACAGGTCTATCAAAGTGATTTATCTTCTCAAGGGAAAGGCCCCCTCCACCCCAACGTGCAAGCAACCGCGTGCTCACCTTGCAGGGGGGCCGGGGTTGGGGGGATGCGTTTTGTGTCCGGCAGGAGAAAGAGAAGCACCGAAGTCTCCAGATCCGTGAACTCAAACTGTCATCACTTCTCTCAGGGCACCTGAGGGGCATGGCTCCAGCCTGCTGGTCCCGGGGACCTCACCTTCCAGCCCCTGGGTGACACCATCTTCTCGGGGTTGGGCTGGACCCCAGCCCGCGCTCCCAGCAGAGGACGAGAAGGCCCCGTGTCCTGAGGGGCAGGGGCATCTCCCGGGGGGGCAGGGCACACCCCTCCCCCACCCCGCCCCGGGCGGCCGGGGGGCTGGGATAGCGTCAGGAAGGCTGCAAAACATTTCGGATGCATTTTCCCATGAAATCCCCACAACGTGTTTTAAAAGTGGGCCTCCAAGAGGCCGGGTCATTGGACCAAGGTCAGACCCCAGGATGTGGCTGCAATAGGAAACATCGTCTCTGAAGTCAGCCGGATACAAAAGGCACGTCCTCTCAGCCGCAGACAGAAGCTTCTGGAGCCGCGAGCCAGGAAAGAAGCCTCGCAGAGGTTCCGTTTCCCGGATCCCCAGAGCACGTTGCAGAGAGAAATCACTCCCAGCGCACATGGCGGCCCGGGGCAAAGTTGACTTCACGATTAGATAAATTGCGAGCCATCCAATTTATCTACCCATCTCTGTAATTAGCCTTCCTGACCGGTATCTGCTGCAGACGCTGGGATCCACAACTTTAATAAACGGAAGGGAATGAGGCTGCCCTAATCTCCGAGAAGCCTGAGATAAAAGATTCCCCCTGTTTACCCGGGATTAGAGGGGAGCTTTGACCTTGAGCTGAGAGTTATTATTGTTTTCTGAGTCACTTTCAATTGGAAACATTGTTGTCTTTCAAAGGAAACTGGCTACCAAAAGTGTAACCAGGCACAAACAATGCGTGGTCCGTGGGGAGAGCCCAGATGAATCCCCAGCCTCCTTATCTAAAGAAAATAACTCATTTCAAACTGTTATTGCATCTGGAGACCGAGACAACAATGTGTGCTAATCTCCGGAGGTGCCGGGCTCATCTGGGTGATGCAAGCCTTAGGGATAATTAGGTGCCTCGTAGGCTAATTATTTTGTGAATAAAATCAAACAAACGTAATTAAACAACCAGCAGACAGTGTCTAAAGCTCTGTCCTGAATGTCCGCGGAAATCTGATTCCGCAGGGTGTTTTTTATGAATAGAGCGGGTCTCCATCCCTGTAACACATCTGGGGCCTTGGAACTTGAGGTGGTCCCTGAAAAACAAGAGAGGGTAACCAACTAGGGCCAGCTGGTGAAATCCACCTCCTCTTTGGGCAGACGGGGCTTGGGAATCTTGTGTGTCATCTGGTCTCATTGCCAGCAGATCGCTGGGCTGTGAGCGCTTTGCCTGGGAGCCCACAGCCCTCGGTTACCTGCACACAGGCCCGTGGCCACGAGCAAGCCGGGCTGTGACCTCCACAGTGGCGACTCCACAGGGAACCTCTCCCTAGAACGATTGTCTCCATTCCACAGCATATCGTGTGTGTGGTGTCAATTCATTTATTATCTTATTCAGAAATAAGGAAACAGGCTACTTCAAGCCAAACACCCGATACGAAGCCCCTGTCCCTTCCGGGAGGCAGTGGACCAGGATGGTTAAGGCCAGGAAGGTCTGAATCCCACAGAGCAGTGGCTTGCACTCCGCCCTTTACCTAACTTCTCTGAAGTCGCGGTCTTTACATGTGTTTCTAGAGCTGCCCCTCAAGATCCCTACGTGGATTCGATGGGACACAGGTGTGAAGTGCTCTTTCTGGGTCCCCCTGAAATGACAGCTCTTATTAGCGGGTCACGATCCCCAGCGAGCAGCCCCGCCTGGGAGGAACCCATGTGATGGAGGACGTAGGGGCAGATCTGCCCCCCAGAAAGGCAGCGTTTTCAGGCCTCTCTCTCTGCAGAGAACTCAGGCTTTAAATCACAGCACAACAGGAGAGAGGCAACTGCTAACTATAGAATCAACTGCGCGCAGAGAGATTTGGCACTTGGAATTTGGGGAGAGAAGTCTAGCCAGGCACCCTAAAATAGGATATTTATGTTCAATCTTGGCCCAAAATACAGATGCCCCGTTGGTGCAGGTACAGCTGTCTGTTTTCATACAGTCTGGCGAGTCTGGAAAATAAGCACACCACCCCGATCCGCCGGGCGGGGAGGGACCGAGGAATCTTATTAAGCCATTTCCGTGGAGTGGAGCTGTTCAAACCGGGATAAAGTGGATTTGGAAGGTACAGCGTCATGGCTGTTAAAACGCAGAGTACGGGCTGGGGGCGCTGGGGGCGTTCATCGACTTCAAATTGGCTTTAAACGTTGTCTGCTCTTTAATAAGATTTGGCTTTACGAAGTTATCCTTTGCCCCCGGGGAGTCTTCCCACCCCTCTTGTCCCAGCCAGCCGGCTGGCAGAGGCAGTGGGCGCACCAGGGCTCTGGGTCCTGGGCTGGGCTCTGTGTCTGTGTTGGCACTGAAGCCCGTGGCGTGTTGGCTCCGGTACCAGTGCCGTCAGCGGTGGTGTCGGGGCCTGGAGTCTGAGCCTGGGAGTCCTGGTGCCCATGTGCCCACCCACTCCCGACCGCCTCCCCCACTCCTCCCCTCTCCTGCCTTCCCCACATCCTAGACTTCTCACCGTGCACCAGCCCTGTTCTGGGGCAGGGGGCCCAGCAGTGAGCACAAAGGGACGAGCCCAGCACCCAGGAGGCTTCCCTTCGAGAGGAGAGACAGACCACGGACGAAGTAAACCACAGAGCTGGCAGCTCTGTAGGCGGTGGTCGGGGCCAAAAGAGAATAAGGCGGGAGGGAGGGGAGACAGGAGGGGTGCGGCACAGGCGGGCAGGGGCTTCCCAGAGGGTAAATACTGGCGGACGAAGGACGGAGTGGACTGGCAAACAACCGGAGGAGAAGACACCCCTGGGGAGATAGCAGCAGCGCAAAGGTCCCGGGGCACATCCAGATCTGAGATTGCCTGGGGGTGGGGGGGAGACTCCTGGAGCAGAACAGGCGGCCAGAGAGGCCTTGCAGGGATTTGGCCTTTCCTAGGAGTGAGGTCACCAGGCCTGGAAGACAGGAGACGTCCCCTTAGTCACATTTCCCAGGGTCACTTGGCAGTTGGGGACGCAGGAAGAAGCGTGGACGCCGGCCGACCAGGTGGGCCCAGGGCAGGCTCTTGAGAACCGGCAGTGGCCGGCGTGCGGGCTCACCCTCTTCCTCCCACCCTCGACCCTCGACCCCTCCTCACACCCCACCCTGCCCCTACAGGCTCCCCTGGGCGCCGGCACCGGGCCCCTGCTTTACGGTGCCTGGGATCGCAGCAGGTGCGGCGCCTGGGATCGCGGCAGGTGCGGGCTCCCTGCGCCCTGTGACACCCCACGCCTTCGGCTGACCTTCCTGACCCCTGTGTGCATTTTTGTGTATGTGCCCCTGTGTGCACATGCCTGTGTTTACGTGTGTATGCGTGTGTGCATGTGTGCATGTTCGTATGCCTGAGTTTGCACATGTGCACGTGCGTATATGTGCCTGCGTGTGAACATGTGCGTGCACACACCCACACAAGCCCGCCCGTGCGGTGTGCGTGGCTAATGAGCCGGTGGTTAAATGGCAAAGAGCCTTTCTGTGACGTGCAGTCGGGCAGCGAGAACAGCCCTGGCTTCCAGAGGGGTCACAGTAACCTCTGGGCCGTGTAGAGGGGACACAGTAACCCCTGGGCCGTGAAGAGGGGACACAGTAACCCCTGGGCCGTGTAGAGGGGTCACAGTAACCCCTGGGCCGTGTAGAGGGGTCACAGTAACCCCTGGGCCGTAAAGAGGGGACACAGTAACCCCTGGGCCGTGAAGAGGGGACACAGTAACCCCTGGGCCGTGTAGAGGGGTCACAGTAACCCCTGGGCCGTGAAGAGGGGACACAGTAACCCCTGGGCCGTGAAGAGGGGACACAGTAACCCCTGGGCCGTGAAGAGGGGACACAGTAACCCCTGGGCCGTGAAGAGGGGACACAGTAACCCCTGGGCCGTGTAGAGGGGACACAGTAACCCCTGGGCCATGTAGAGGGGGCAGCCCCCCAGGGAGGCCCACCCCACAGGCTATCGACACACGTGCCCTCCTTGTACTTTAGGAAAAGCCCTGAGAAAGGGCAGAGGCGCTCCAGACCTGCCACCTCTGGGCTCAAGGGGAAGGTGCAGCGGCCACCCAGCTTTGGACCCCACCCCAGCTCGCCATCTGGGGCAGGGGACAGTCATCCACAGGGATGCTGGAAAGTTGTGTGTGGCGGCCCCAGGAGCCAGGACCCATGCCTGCCCTGACCCCAGCCCGGGACCCAGCTGAGCTGGTGTGACAAGCCCTGTGGAGAGTTTGCCTCTTACATAAAACTCCCTGTGTGTGTGGTGGCAATGGTGACAAATGGCCACGACAGCCCAGCCCGCTGTCCCGGGTACCTCCAGACGGAGGCAGTGCTGCCCCTGCCTGCCCCACGCCCCTCAGGAGAGGCCCTTCCCTGCAGCCTGTGTTTGGAGTCCGCCCTGGCTCTGCGGGAAGTCCTAAGGGATGTTCCTAGTGGTCACGAGGGAGGCATTCCCCAAAGCGTCTGACGGCGGGAGGACCTCCATCAGGGATAATCCAAGTCGGGGAGGAGCTGCCCAGTGTCAGAGCCCCCGGGCTTGAGAAATGCAAACCACCCCCAACCTCATCACCCGGAGAATGTCCTCCACAGGCGGCTCCCTGCGGGCAGCGGGGAGACTCCGGGGAGACCCCAGGGAGAGCCGCCTCCTCAGGGTCCAGGAGGACACGGAAAGTGACCGCCAGCCCCCCACTGAGGGCCGGTCCAGGTTAGGTCTCTATGCTGGGGGTGGGGGGGCTCTTCCAAATCTCTGCTCCCCCACAAGCAGGTTTCCTGAGGACGCCCCGGGCTCAGTCGGGAGCGCTCAAACCTGCAGAACAGAACGCGTGGCCCAGAAACGACACTCCACTGCGTAATGCAATTGTTGGAATCCCAGAACAGCGGGAGGCGAAGAAGCAATAACAATGTTCCCAAGCCAGAGCCTCAGGGCCCGCGCGCCGGGGGAGACGCCGGACAGCAAACCACTGGCTCTCCTGACATCATTCTCTGAAAACAAGGTGTAACATATGCAAAGCGTCTGACGCTGGATGCTGAGTTTGAGGGTTTAATGTCTTCCTTAATTCTTTCCCATCTAACCTGCAGGGTGGACCGGGAGGTGGCCCCCAGACCGGGGAGACTGTTCTCCCCGGAGTGTCCGGAATAGACAGGAGGCCTGTCCATAGCGTGTCAGGAGCTGTGACAAACAGCATCTGGGGGACACGCACACTCGTTGGAAGCCCCTTCCCCGGACGCCAGGCCCCACTGGTCCCTCATCCCTCAGTGACAGTGCTGTGAGGGGACCGTCCCAAGGAAAGGAAGCAGCGGCACAGCCCCCAGGACCAGCTGGAATCCTCTTCCTGACAGAGGAAATCCCAAGCACAAACAAAACCCTCTGGGAGAAAACAACCCTCAGTGAGAGAATCTCACCAGCCCCTCGCTGGGGACCGTCCCCGCGCGAGCCGGCCCGGGACACTGGGGACATTCCCTGCGCGAGCCGGCCCAGGACACTGGGGACCGTCCCGCGCGAGCCGGCCCGGGACACTGTTTATGGCCATTCCCAGAGCAGGAAGCAGAGGGGATGCTGACACACGGCTCATTTGCCGCATGGGGGCTGAGTGGTGGTCTCCCCAGATACATCCCCCTGAACCTGGAAAGATGGCTGTGTCTGGGTTTTTGCAGATGTGATCCGATTAAGGCTCTCAAAGTGAGGTCATCCCGGCTCAGGGCGAGTCCTAAATCCAATGCCCAGAGGCCTTATAATGGAGAGGAGAGGGAGGGGCCTGGGAAGAGGGAGGTGAAGACTGGAGGATGCCTGAGGCCCAGCAAGGCTGGAAGAGACAGGAAGGATCCTCTCCTAGAGGGTCAAAGAGCTCGGCCCGCCTCCACCTTGACCTTGGACTCTGGCCTCCAGACTGTGGGAGAATGAACTTCTGCTCTGTGAAGACCCCCAGTTTGTGATGCTTTCTTACAGCAGCCTCAGGACTCTGCTACATGGAGCAGAACCTGGCCTCCCGCCAGGCTTGCCCACCACCTCTGCCAGGCGTGTCCCACTCCCCACGGGCCCTGGCCTCTCAGTGCCTCACAGCCTGTCCCTGCCTCTGGCCCTGGTCCCAGGTCCTCTGCAGGGGCAGAAGGAAGGACAGCTCCTCCCTGCAGGCTGAGTGGCCTCTCCTCTCCTCCATGTGTGAACCCGCTGGAGGGAACCACGCCCTCGGAGGAAGTGTCTAGGTCACAGGCGGCATCTACCGAAGCAGGCGGCCGCTGCCAGCAGTCTGTCCCATTCCCTGGGGACTTCTCACTTCCAGAAATGCGGACGCTGTCCTGAATCCGGACCCCAGCACAGTGGCCCGGGCCATCGGAGGGCACCGGAGGGGACCCTCTGTCCCGAGGTCCTGCCCTCCTCGCCAGGGGGGACAGTCAGAGGGACACACTGACCGAGGTCCCCAGTGGCTTCCCCAAGAGAAGAGAAGCACGCCACCCACCTCATTTGCTCTTCCTGGGCTCTGGGACTCGGGGACATTTCTGCCCACACTCAGTGTCCCCAGGAGTTAGTCTGCAGGGGGTCATCCCTACCCCTCTCTTTCCCCACTTCACACATTACAGAAGGTGGCCAGAGAAGGTCCTGTCCAGGAGCCAGGCTGGGCTTGACCTCACCTGGACACCCAAGGCCCCTGAGATCCTGGAAGTCCACCTTCCTGGCTTGTCCACCACGGGGCTGACACTGCTGGGTTCTCCCCAGGCTGTGCCTGAAACCCTGTCCCTCAGCCTGAGACTGGAGGGACCCAGGTCGTAGGGAGAAGGCAAGGCCATCGGCCACCTTCACAGAAGCGGAGTTCCCTCTCTCCGGCGCAGCCAGTAATAGAACAGAGGCCAGCAGACCGCCGGGAGGCTGCGCCCTGCTGGGTCTGCTTTGGTCCCTGGATACTCGGAGAGCCACCACCACCTTCCTTCCCAGGAAATGTCTGTGAGGACAGGTGTCTCCCCTGCCCCAGCCTGGGGCCGGGTGCGCTTGGGCACAGGGACCTGCGGGGCACACTGACCTCCCAACTCCTGCAGAGGTGAGGCCAGGCCCCGACCGCCCAGTGCGAACTTCAAATCCATCGGGCCGATCGGCGCTGGACTTTATATGCGGGGATCTGAGCCTCTTAAAAGGAAACCTCAGCAGGCCTCCTCCCTCCCTCTCTTCCTCCCTCCCTCCCTCCCTCCCTCTCTCTCTCTCTCTCTCTCTCACACACACACACACACACACACACACACACACACGTGCACACATGCACACACAGAGGCACGGTTGCTTCTAGGGTGGAGACAGCGACCTGATTTGCTGAAACTGCTCCCCTGGGGCGCTGCCCGCACTTGTGCTCTGGGGTCAGCCTCTTCGAGGAGCAGGTCTGTTCTGGCCCTGGCTGCTGTGGCCGGGAAACTCCGGGGCGAGGAGAATTAGCCACACTCAGCAAACGGTCTCATCGCCTCCTTTCTTTTCCCAGAGAGTTCCAGATTCCATTCTGTCCCTTACGGTAGGTTCATCCCCCCAGACCATTCCACAGGCCAGAGAGTTCCTTCTGGCCTGATTTCCATTTTCCTTCAAGGAGAAGTGGCATTTCTGAGTTTTGCCAACAGGGAAAGCGCCTGCTAAGGGCCGCGGCAGACGCTCGGCCGACCCACGGGGACCCCGTGCAGAGCACAGACACTCCCCGAAGCGGCCGCCATCTTTCAGGAACTGTGAGGCGGGTCCTGTGCTCCCCTTGTAGCAGAGTAGCTAATTCTCACCACAGCCCAAGGGGCCGGGGCTGTCGCTGTGCATTTCCACGGCTAGAACACTGGGGCTGTGGTCTGGTCATGCCCAGGGAAGGGGCAGAGCTGGCCGCCGGACCCAGCCTCTGCTGCAGCGCCCCCATCACCCCTGCCACGTAGCCTCTGGGTTGGAGAGAAGCTACAGGGCACCGGGGCTGCTGGTGGCTGCGTCCACACTCATGTGCCACGAAGCAGCCTGGATGCACCTGTCAGTATTTGGGGGAAACTTGGACAAAGTGCCGCTATTCAAAGGCACTCATCATACTGGTGACATCTGTGCAACACATAAATATTTACACAACGGTGTAGAGAACCTCCATGCAGAGGAGCTGGGAGTCTATCTCGGCCACGTGTTCTGCCAGAGCGTGAAGGCCAACAGGGGTAAAGCAGGGGACTGAGGCGACCCCCTGCCCCCTGCGCATCTGTCAGCCTGAGTGTCCTGCCTCTGCTGGGCCCGGCAGCCCGGACACCCGAAGGCATGGCCTGGTCCCTCCGTAAGCAGTTCCACGTGGTGCTGGGGTCCTGGTCCTCTTAGCCGTAGCACGGGGGCCAGGTCGTGCCGGCCGCAGCACGTCTGTGGGTGTTGACTTCACACGTGAACGGGAAGAGCCAGGAGCATCCCCCGACTGGCCCGGCTGCGAGTCACCTTGGTCTGAGCGACGAGGCTTGCTGTTTACGTGGTGAACTCGCTGTTTTTTTTGTTTCTTTTGCTTTTTCTTTGCGGTACGCGGGCCTCTCACTGCCGTGGCCTCTCCCGTTGCGGAGCACAGGCTCCGGACGCGCAGGCTCAGCGGCCATGGCTCACGGGCCCAGCCGCTCCACGGCATGTGGGATCTTCCTGGACCGGGGCACGAACCTGTGTCCCCCGCATCGGCAGGCGGACTCTCAACCACTGCGCCACCAGGGAAGCCCTCAACTGGCTGTTTCATGTGACTTTCTTGCCCTCCCAGATCCAGCCTGGGTCAGGGTCCCAGTCTCCCACCTTCAAGGAGCCCACCAGGAGGGCATCCCTCCAGTCCATGCGGGGGTCAGAACCTTTGCCGGGGCTTGCCCCTCCGCCCCCGAGGCTGCGCTTCCCTGTTCCCCATCCATCTCGACTTCTCCCCCACGCGTCAGCTCCCCTTGTCCCACCGAGCCCTCTGAGAGACTGTCTCATTTCTTGCCTGTGGGTTTGCTGTTGGCGCTGAGCAGGGGGTGACTGTCCTGCCCATGGCTGGTCCTGAAGGTCAGACCCAGGCCCAGATATCGCTCAGGCAGCACACGACAGATGCAGGATAAGGAAATTATGATCGAGGGCGACGGACGGGCCAGAGAGCGGGGCACCGTGTTTATGAAACGGCTCTGACTTCACCAACGGAATGCAGGCGTCTAGGAGCCACTGTTTCACTTTTATTATGTGAGAACCCGCCACCACCAGCATGCGGCCGGGGAATAGGTGCAAAGCTGGCTCTAGATAAGTACTTGTTGAATGAAAACGTGCAAGGTTTTCCATTAAGTTACAGTTAAAGTATTTTAATAGTTCTAAATAATTCTAAATAAAAACGACCATTAGTTTTTACTTCTCCTTTCCTGACCCCGTGTAAGAATACCATCTAGAAAAAAAGGGGAATGACAGGGGGAGACGTGTTGAAATATCTTTCTTGGCCATATGTAGGTGACGCCGTTGCTTGAAATACTGGAAACAAAAAGTGTTTATTAATGGCGTAAACCTCAAGAGTTTGAGAAAGTTCTGTTTTCTTCAGATAAGAATCCGATTCTGTAAATGCATGTACTTTCTCCGCCAGAAATAAGGTCCAAAGTAATAGAGTATCAAATGCTGACATAAAATTTTGTCGATTATTTTTAACTTTCAGTGTGGAGGTTGAATACATTTTATGCTGTGAAGGAAAAGAAGACCAAATTCTTGACTACGTTCTTTCCAAAGAGTATCTGCTTTGAAAATATGACTTTGAAAGGCTGATGATGGTGATATGAACTTGACAAATTAGATCCTGTTAATGACTCCGCGAGAAGAAACAGAATGGAACACAATGAGGAAAAATTATTCCACTCTATAGATGAGGGCCTGGAGGCACAGAGAGGTCAAGTAACTCGCCCAAAGTAGAACAGCTGGCGGGTGGCAAACTGGAGAGTCAAAGGAAGGCTTACAGGAGGAGAACATCCTTGCTTTATTCCACTTCTTTGATGAGAGTAAGAAATATCCCACCTGCGTCCATGCCGTCTTGTTTCTCCTGTTACTCGCTGCAAACTAAATAAATTAATTTAACATGATTTTTTATGAAGGAAGTTGTAAAACAATCCCACAAAAGTAAACTCAAAAAATAGGAAAAAGCTGTAATATTTTAGGATAGAAAATCTCAATTACCCGGAATGTCAGTTTTTCCTTAGGGTCCCATAAAATTCTGTTTTTGTTTGGGGTTTTTGTTTCTAGGGGTAGGCAAGTTGATTACAAAGTTTATCAGGAAAAAAAAAGTAACCAAGAAAACCCAAAAATAAAGGTACTGCAGGTGGAGGGCTAGTCTGTCAGATATGAAAACACACCATGAGTCCTCTGTAATTGTAAGAGTAAAGGGTCAGTGCAGGAATAGACAGGCTAATGGGAGAGAATAGAAAATCCAGAAACAGACACAATTGTACTTGAAAGGTTAGGATGCTGTGAGGACACCATCTCCAATACCGAAGAAGGATGGACTTGATGAGTAGCATCAAGTAACTGGGTAACCACATGAAGAGTTGGATCCATTTCTCACAACTGTGTATGAGGATAAATTCCAACTCTTGAGAAATAGAAAAAAAACCCTAATAGTACAGAAGAAAATCTGATGAGCTTGGCTATAACATGGAGGATTACCTTGAGTATATAAAGAATAAAGACACTTTTGCATGGCGAAAGTACCGCAAGCAAAGTAAAACGATGGAGAACCAACTGGGAAGATACACGTGGCTTATCTCAGACACAGAGTAAGTATCCTGAGCACACAGACAGCTTTTTAAAGCAATGAAATAAGAAGGTGAAACCCAGTGAGGAAGATGCTGGGGCCAGGAACACAGAAAATAAATGCAAATTACCATTCATCATGGAGAAAGCTTATCAACCCTTCTCATAAGAACAGAAATAAAGATGAACACTGCACCTATATGGACAGGGTTCCAGGAAAGATGGGGTAAGCACACTGTACACTGCCTATCCCGCTGTGAATCCTGGACAGGACGCCTGGAGCAGCTCCCAGAGGACTCTGGAAAGTAGACGGTAGCAGATGGATTGTGGAAGAAGACCAGAAATCAAAGTTCTACCAAACCTGCAAGTTCACCATTATTTCCCTCCAGCGTCACCCGGCCTGGAGGCAAAAATTACAAAACTAGAAATGCATGCCAAGCACAAAGAGGAAGACCCCAAGAGGAGCTGCTGTGAGGAGTGAGGAGGGGACTTATAGGGAGCAGACAGAGTCGGGGACAAAGCCCTATGTTCAAAGTGTTCCCTGCTCTCACTTCTCAGCCAGAGGCAACACAACAGAAGTGATCATGGCAGCACAGTGACAGAAGGGCAGCCAGCTGGGCACCTGATACACTGAGGGAGGGCAGCCCTTCTCTCTGACCAGAGTACCCACTGGATGAATCCCCACTGCTTTGTTCCTCTTCCGTCCTCCTGGCACCTGGGCCCAGATGAAGGTGTAGTCACGGCAGGTGTGCGGCAGAGCTGGGAAACATAGCCTGGACCTCTGGCCAGACCAGGAAGGGGAGTCTGGAGCTCGGAAGTGTTGGACAGATGTTGGAGGGGAAGGAGATCAAGGAAGTGAGCCCATAGAGTTGTGAATAAAACTTGGGCATGTGCGGATCTGACCCAAATCAGTAAACCCCAGACTTTGAGCTCTTGAGCCAGTCCCTGGATGGTGCGCTTGTGGGACCAACCTGAATAGCTCTGCAAAAGCTTGAAAATGGGACTGATTATGGGAACCATAGCCCACAGAAGGCAGGTTGGAACTCAAGGCTCAAACGCAATCTGAATTTTCTGTTAATACAACACAAACAGAAACCAGTATTTACCTTAGGCTCTAAAAGGCCCAGAGTCTCATAGGATAGCGCTGAAAATTTCCAGAATACAATTTAAAATCACTCATCATACAAAGTACCAGCAAAACTCAGCTAACAAGGGAAAAACAAGAAGCAGAAGTTAAACCCAAGAAGACACAGCTATTGGGATTGTCAGAGACGTCAGAGCAGCCAGTATCAGCCTGCTCGAAGAAGTAAAGGTGAACACTCTAGAAAAAAATGGGAGATGGAGTGTCAGCAAAGAATGAGAAGATCTGAAGAAGAATCAAATGTCCATTTTAGAACTAAACTTTTCAATAAGCAAAACAAAGCATTCACTTCATGGACTCCATACCAAAGTAGAGGTGAGAGTAGAAAGTGAAACTGGCTTGAAAATGGGATGATGAGAATTAGTTTGAAAAACAGAAAGGGAAAAGAAAGTGTTGAAAAAATATATAAGCACAGCTCAGGGACTTGTGGGATACTCTGAAAAGACCAAAAAGAAAAGAAAAGGTATGATGTTAGAGTCCCAGAGGAGGAGAAACAGGAGGGGTGCTGGGGATGGTGGGATGGTGGATTCCAAAGAGCATTGAGGAGTAGTGGGGGCGGCTGGTTTCTTGACGGGGGTGATGGTCTCACAGGCTTAGGCATGTGTTACAGCTCCTCAAAGCACACAATTTAAACAGGGCTCTTTATTGTATGTCAACTGTATCTCAATAAAGCTGTAAAAATAAAAATAAATTAAGAGGAGTCTTGATCAGGAAAACCACAAGCTCCTTTTTTGCAATGTTAGTAACATAAACCTGGTAAATCTAAATGCTATTTTTTCACATTCATTTTTTTAAATTGAAGTATAGTTGATTTACAATGCTGTGTTAGTTTCAGGTGTACAGCACAGCAATTCAGGTATATATACTTATATATATATATATATATATATATATATATATGTATATATATATATGTGTATATATATATATATATATATATATATATATATATATATACACTTTTTCAGATTCTTTTCCCTTGTAGGTTATTACAAAATATTGAGTATAGTTGCCTGTGCTATAGAGTAGGTCAAAATTTTAAAAGCAAAATAGAAAATGCATGTATGTAGAAAAACGTACACGAGGAAAATTATCTTAAGGAGAGTAAAAGTAACTGTCAGAGGTAAATTATCAAAAGTAAAATTAAAACCACCCATGAGTCACCTTTCACGGGCATCAGGTCCAGACGGCACCTATGTATGTTTTCCAAAACTCACATTTAACAGATCAAGCCTCCTAGAACTTCCAAAAGAGATGGAAAGCTGTCTCAACAAGGTACTAAAACGATCATACGTTACAACCCAAAAGGCTTAAATCTGAAATACAAGGATATCTCAGGTTTAGGAAATTGATTCATGGGCATTAACTGATCATAGAGAAAATAAAGCCTGTTACCCTCTTGATAAACACAAAATGCATCCCATAGATTGAATACCCATCTACTTTTTAAATGGTTTAACAGATTAATAATGCAAAGAATCTTCTTTAACTTGTTTATATGAATCTACCATAAACCGGCAGCAAACGCTCTCATTAACACTGAAAATTAGCAGTGTTTCCACATCGAATGTAGGGAACATTCTATCACGGTTGCTCTTTATACTGCTGCTGCTTTTAAATTCAGAGCAGTTATCCCCACAATGTGCATCTCTTTATGCTCTTCTATGACCCAGAAGCTAAGCACCGAGGGACTTGCTGCACTCAGTGTCTGCAGGACCTCAAATACAGACTGACATCAAATACATGCGCCTTAAGAAACTGTAGGGGACGAACAAGAAATAAGACTCTGGTAATCACGGCTACTTACACGCTTCAGGGAGGGAGAGTCTGCAATGCAAGAAAACAAGCTGGAAGTATTAAAAAAGAAGAAGTCTTTAAGATGTATAATTATCTGCAGATGGAATGAGAGTGAATGGAAAACCTGATAGAATGAAATGGAAACGACCAGAATTATTTCAAGAGTACTGAAGGTGGCCAGGTATCAGACCAAAATACCCCAGCCAATAGCTTTATTATATGCCTACAAGAACTAAGTAGAAAATGTTGTATATCTACCACATTCATGTTAACAACGGAAAACTCAGACTATCCAGAAAAAATATATGTACATGAAATGCAACGTATAGATTTAAGAAAGTTATGAGCATTGTTGAAAAGTCGTAAAAGAAGGCCTGTCTGAAAGGGGAGATAAACTGTGCTTTTGCTGGGGAGACTTGCTACCCTCAGGATACAAATTCTTCCCAAATGACTGTATAAAGTCAATGCAATTCCAATCAAAGTCCCAATTTCACGTCTTGTGAAATTTAATCTTAAAATATATATGAAGTAGAAAGTGGGCAAGTCTTACCATGACAGTATAGGTAAAGGACAATGCAGTGAAGTTTCCAATCAGAGATCAAGCAAAACTACGCAAACGTGAATTCAAAATATAATGTATTAGGGCTTCCCTGGTGGCGCAGTGGTTGAGAGTCCGCCTGCCGACGCAGGGGACGCGGGTTCGTGCCCCGGTCCGGGAGGATCCCACATGCCGCGGAGCGGCTGGGCCTGTGAGCCATGGCCGCTGAGCCTGCGCGTCCGGAGCCTGTGCTCCGCAATGGGAGAGGCCACAGCAGTGAGAGGCCCGCTTACCGCAAAAAAGAAAAAAAAAAAAAAAAATATATATATATATATATATAAAATGTATTAGCACAAGGGTAAAAATAGAAATGTAATAGAAAAAAGGATAATAAAATCCAGAGAAAGACCCAAGCATATGTGAGGATTTGGCATGTGACAAAGGTTGCACTAACAAATAGCACTGAAATCACAGTTTTAATAAATTATTCTGAGACCATTACAGTCTATCAGGGGAAGAGTAAAGACAGGTAACTACCACAAGCGATAAATAACACAGAATCACATATAGAGCTCAGATGCTGCAATCCAAGACAGATTTGTCAACATGAAAATTAAAATATCCGATAGGAATGACATTGTTAAGCGATGTGAAGAGAAATGATAGAGAATATTTGCAGTATATGCAAAATCAAACTTTAATATTCCCAATATATCAGGAGAAACACAGAAGAGGGCAGTAGTGGGAAATGGGCGAGAATATGGGTAAGCAATTCACGGGAGAAAAAGATGGATTTCGCTAAACAGGTGAAACGATGGGCCTCGGCTGGAAACTGAGGTGAGGGAAGCCTGCAGGGGGTAGAGCCCAGCCCGCCCTGGTGGCGAGGTCTAGGAACCACGCTTTTGGTGAGGAAGCTCACAGGCCAAGCCTTCCCAGAGTCAGCCTGACGGCATCCATCCGATTTAAACGTGCATTCTCCTTGCTCCAGGGAAGATGCACCCCGAGGGCCAAGACACAGACCAAAATGTCACTATGACAGCGTGTTTACAAGGAAAACCACAGAAGCACGTCCGTGTCCATCAGCAGGGAAGCTGCTGCTCACGGAGCGCGATGCTACCGTCGCATACCAAAGGGCAGATCTCTGCGCACGAGGAAAGATCCTAAAATACGGCACAAAAGTGTAAAACGGGGACAGCAGAACAAGACAAGCCGGCTGAAGTCACGTACTTTCCAGGAGATGTGGGTCCGACCATCTGTGTGTGTTCCTGTCTTCACCTGCATGTCTGTGGGGCTGCAAGGGCACAGTCAGCGTCCACGCCTGCTGGTGTCAGGATGGGAGGGCGTCACTCTTCACCGTTGGTCTCGTCTAAGGTTTTACTCATGGTTTTAAAAACACGAAGAGGATGTATATGAGTTAGGGGAAATCATTGTACCTGGTGCAGAGGTATGAATATTTTTTAAGTAGAAGAAGGGTGAGATGAAGGAGAAAACAGGTAAAGGTGGGGGAGAAGGTCAGAGAGAGAGGAATGAGACAGAGAAAGGAGGACCCACCGCCAGGATCAGAAAGGGCAGGGAAGAGCTGACCTTCACCAAGGCGACCTTCACCTGCTGCTCTGCCGAAGAGGTAAGGGGGGAACCAGGACACACAGGAGTTTCCGTGGGGGAAAAAAAAATGTGGTCAAACATCAAACGATTACTGCTAGTCACGAAAAGCAGACATCTCAGGTTAATGACCTTAGTGCTTTTCTACGTATGGGGAGATGCAAAAGTCTGGGCTCACTGAAATCATTCCTTTCATCTGCATCATAACTCCTCAGGGCCAGCATTTTGTTTTTCTCCACCCTGAATCCCCTCAGGGTGCACCGTAGGGGCAGCTTCAGTGTCTGAGGGCTTGATGGCCACAACATCCTTTGTTTGCTGAAACGGCAGGGGGCATATGATGTAATTTGCTGTGTGTGTGTGCGTGTGCACAGCTGCTTGTGTGTTTACCAACATTCGTGGCATTGTTCCCCATTTTGCCTGTGTCCCCGGTGAGTGTCCAGTCTGGTCCTTCGGGTGCGCTTCTGTTCCAACATGAGAAGTAGAGAGTCAAGGTCATGGCCTGCTTTGGTTGGAGGGGCTCGTTGCAGGCAGTGACGTCCCCCAGAGGAGGGCCCCCATGCTTGTACTAGGAATACGGGTCCCAGCCGGCAATCCGCGCAAGCACATCCCACGTCCAGAGAGCTGCCTGCCAGGGCGCACACAGGTGATACCGTCGGAGAACAGGGGTTCGTCCTGCTCCAAGGGCCCACAGCCTCCCAGCACCCAGCTCCCTGGCCCCGGACCATGGCCAAGGCGTGCTTGGTTCTGGTACTGGCCATGGGTATGGACAAAGGCCTTCAAAGTCACAGGTTGACTTGCCCGATCAATAATGGTGCAGGGAAATAATTAAAACTGTCAGATTTAGAAAGTATTAGAGGTACTTAGAGCTTTCTGCCAACCACGGAAAACAGGGATTAATGGCGTCATCTGGAGCGCTTCTAAGTTACAGAGCAAGTTCTGAAAGTCTTCCTCTGACACTCATTTGCAGAGGAGGGTCCACAGGAAGGGTCTCAGCGCAGACTGCTGCAGTCCATGAACCCCCAGCGCAGCTGCCTCCCCACTCAGAGCTGGGGACGCCTTCCAGAAGAGGCTGTAGGATGAGAAGGCCCTTAGAGCACTCACAGCGTGTCATCCCCCGCGGCTCGGCTACAAAGGATGACCCCTGTGGGGAGAACAGAACTCAGAGGGGCTGGAGCCCCATGCAGAGGCCACAGGATGCGCTTTGGCACAGCTGGACTGGCAGCCAGGAGCGGGTGCAGGGCTGGCTGAGACTGGGGGGTGCTGGGGAGACCCGGCCGCTGCTGGCCACAGGGAAGGGGCAGCGTCCAGGCTGGAGTGAGGACTCTCCCGAGGACGGGGTCTCTGCCCTCGCGCCCTGCCAGGACCCAGCCCCGCTCAGCCTGCCCCTTCTCTGGTGAATTTCTCAGCATCCCTCCCATAGAAGCCCCCCTTCCTGTCACTCCGCCTTGAACACCCCTTTCCCTTCACACCTTTCTCTTCACTTCAGCATTTCTGTTGAAAGAAGTTCCCTGAGACCCAGAGGGTGGGAGTCCCTGGGCCAAGGGGCAGAGGCGACCGAGAGACAATGACCGCACTATTGGGACAGTCACTGCCTGCGGAGACGCCCTCTCTGAAGCTGAAAGTCCAGGCAGAAGGGGCTCATTGACAGAGGCTGAAAATCCTCGTAGCACAAAGTAGGGTGTGAACTTGGGGCGTGGCCACGTGGTCCATCCACAACTCCCCAAATCCCCCGCTGGGTGCGGGTGATGTGGGCTGGGTGTGAGGCCACGGAAGCACATCAATTACCTCCTCAGTTTCAAAGAGCTTGGCCGGACCTGGCTGATTCTGGGGGGGACACTGGGGAACTTGCCATTGGGGTGACAAGACCCTGACCCTGAACAGTGGCTGCTGGGTGTGGGCAGGTGCCAGGGATGGAAGCAGAGGCACCTGTGGTCAGTCCACCACGCCCTCTCCCCCTGCTGTCGGCATCTCCCCACCCCTGGCCCATGCAGGTCTTGGAACGACCTCCCTGCCTCCCTGGTGGCCTGTGAGTTTCCCCTGCTCGCCCCCGTGCTTTGTACAAGCATCTCTAACCCCCAGTATGAAGCCGATTTTCTGGGGACCGTGACAGTCACCCCACAGGCAGGGAAGCTCCTGCAGGACAGACGCTGGCTCTCTCCTGCTCCTCTGTGGCTTCACGTGTGGAACACGGGGCAACATGCAGCAGCCACCCAGTCCTTCCCCGCAGAGCGAACGTGTCCTTCTTATGCCACGTGGGGTTATCCGTGGGCCTCAGGCTTACGAGGGACGCCCGTCTGTTTCTTATTTCTCTTGCATACATTGCTTCTACACACGGAAAACAAAATAAAGTATTCCACCAAGTTAACAGATTTTCTATATTTGTAAGAGAAATGTCTAAATACACTAGAAGGGCTACCTGCAGTGAGTGTTGAAAAATGTGTGCTACCTTGAGATTCCATAGGTGTAGCCGCCCTCACATATGCTAGTCTCCGGGACGATGCTAATCTTGGGGCTGTCTGGATGCAGTGGGACAGCCGGTCCCTTGCTCGGGGCCTGAGATAACACACACCCTTATCTGGGACTCTGCATGAGTCTGGGCCACAGTAGCCCTCAGAGGGCAAGTCTTCAGAGAAGGTGTGAGTACGGAGTGAGTCTGCCCACTGAAGGGGAAGGGTCCTGGAAGGTGGGCTGGTCTGAGGAACCATCAGATGCAGGGATAGGTGTGGGAGACCGTGGCTGAGTTCTCAATGGGTAACTAACTTATGGAGAGACCCTGGGTAAGCATCATCAGGAAATAATGGTAACAATGATCATGGTGATGATGAAGACAAAGATGATGATGATGATGATGATGATGATGATGGTGATGGTGATGGTGATGATGATGATGATGATGATGGTGATGGTGATGATGGTGATGATGGTGATGCTGGTGGTGGTGATGATGGGGGTGGTGATGATGGTGGTGGTGAAGATGGTGGTGATGGTGATGATGGTGGTGGTGGTGATGGTGATGATGGTGGTGATGATGGTGATGATGATGGTGGTGGTGATGATGGTGATGAAGATGGTGGTGGTGATGATGGTGGTGATGATGGTGATGATGGTGGTGGTGATGATGGTGATGATGATGGTGATGATGGTGGTGGTGATGATGGTGATGAAGGTGGTGATGACGGTGGTGGTGAAGATGGTGGTGATGGTGATGATGGTGGTGGTGGTGATGGTGATGATGGTGGTGATGGTGGTGGTGATGATGGTGATGATGATGGTGGTGGTGATGATGGTGGTGGTGAAGATGGTGGTGATGGTGATGATGGTGGTGATGATGGTGATGATGATGGTGGTGGTGATGATGGTGATGAAGGTGGTGGTGATGATGGTGATGATGATGGTGGTGATGATGATGGTGGTGGTGATGATGGTGGTGATGATGGTGATGATGGTGGTGATGATGGTGGTGGTGAAGATGGTGGTGATGGTGATGATGGTGGTGGTGGTGATGGTGATGATGGTGGTGATGGTGGTGGTGATGATGATGGTGGTGATGATGGTGGTGGTGATGATGGTGATGAAGGTGGTGATGATGGTGGTGGTGAAGATGGTGGTGATGGTGATGATGGTGGTGGTGGTGATGGTGATGATGGTGGTGATGGTGGTGGTGATGATGGTGATGATGATGGTGGTGGTGATGATGGTGATGAAGGTGGTGGTGATGATGGTGATGATGATGGTGGTGGTGATGATGGTGGTGATGATGGTGATGATGGTGGTGGTGATGATGGTGATGATGATGGTGGTGATGATGATGGTGGTGGTGATGATGGTGGTGATGGTGGTGGTGATGATGGTGGTGGTGATGATGGTGGTGGTGATGATGGTGATGAAGGTGGTGATGATGGTGGTGGTGAAGATGGTGGTGATGGTGATGATGGTGGTGGTGGTGATGGTGATGATGGTGGTGATGGTGGTGGTGATGATGGTGATGATGATGGTGGTGGTGATGATGGTGATGAAGGTGGTGGTGATGATGGTGATGATGATGGTGGTGGTGATGATGGTGGTGATGATGGTGATGATGGTGGTGGTGATGATAGTGTTGGTGATGATGAAGTTATATTTCCTGAGAAGTTATCCTGTGCTTTACCCCCACCAGCTTCTCTAACTCTCACAACTTCCTTCTTGACAACTGCTGGGCAGAACAGGAAGAGTACCCCACAAACAGCATCAGCGTGCTCTTTACTGAGAACATTCACCCCTGCTTCCTCAGACACGTTGGATGAGCTGCTGCTTCTTCTCAGGGTGCCGGGGGCTTGGGGCTGTGTTTGCAGAGTGAGAGCCATCCAGGAGCAGTGGGTGCAGAAAGCCACGTGGATGCGCGGGACCAAGCCCAGGAATCCCTGCATGCCATGCACACCCTGGCCCATCACTCTGCCATCCCCCTGCCCCACCCCAGGTGATGCCTGTGACCCACCCCTGGCATCCAGGGGACATTCTGTGGTGGAGATCCCAAATGAGCTGGGGCCACAGAACTGACTGCTGGGGAAGCAGGGCCCAGGTTGTGCACAGATCTCAGACCCTGGTTGCCTCCCTGACGATGGAACAGATGCAGCCAGTCTTGGGCCAGGGAGGGGGCTTGCTTCCTGGGCTCGGACCCAGCAGCTAATCACAGACAAATGGTCAGGAGGACCGTCCAAGTCATGTAACATTCTGCTCTCGGCTGTCCTCTGGATGCCATCTGCGCTCCTGTACTGCCCTGGCACTCTCGGCCACCATCGCCCTGGCCTTGTCACCCCACTGCCCTGGCCCAGTCGGCCATGTCCAGGCCCTGTCAGAGCCCGAGTCCCCTCACTTTAGCCACACAGGTCTCTGCAGGGAGCCAGCGACATCAACTGAGGTGCAGCCTGGAAGCCCCTTTGGGGAGGGTGGGTGACGTTAATGCCAGACCCCTGTCCAGTCAACTGAGCCTCCTCTTCCTCATTTAAAAAATAAGATCATTAAAATAAAACTGCACAGAGATATTGGGAAAGAGAAATGGTGCCATGGAAGGTGAAGGACAGAACATGCCGGCATTTCCTTGGGGCGCTGTTAGTCCCGTAACCTCATGCCACCCCGGGGTCCTGGCGGGAGGGGGCCTGAGGCTCACGCAGTGAGGCTGGAGACAGCAGTGTCACAGCACGGCCCCTGCAGCGTCTGTCCTGGATCTGCACTGGGCTCCTTCGACTTGGCCACAGTTCCTCTGCCTTCCAAATGCCCTCCAGGCTGAGACCCAAGTGTCCCAGATGGTGGTGGGGGTGCTGGGATTGGTGTCGGCCTGCCATCCCCCCACCTGGACTCCAGCGCCTGCCCCACCTGCAAGGGGAGCTCCGCGGTGGGCTGGATGGAGACACTCCTATTGGTGGTCTTGGGGGCGAGGCCAGCGCCTCCTCCTCCATGTGGGTCTGGATCCCGAACCAGTCAGCCTGTCAGTCACCTGCACTCCCAGGGCCTGGCCCAGTGAGACGGCCTCAGACTGTGATCTGGGCTTTGGGGAGGAGAGTCAGCTCCTCTCTCAGCCCCCAGGAGTCTGTGCAGACTTCCGGGAGCCTCAGATTGACCACCTGCGCAATTGGTTGTGAAGCTCTGTGCGGCAGCTGTCAGGCAACGGGCGTCAAGGGGCGGAGCGGTGGGAGGGACTAGCGCTGAGGAAGTGCTTGTTCTGGAGCCCGGAGCACAGAGAGGGCAGAGCCCTGGGACCACCCGGCCTGCCTCCCTTTTCACACCCAGACCAGGGCCCTCGCTGCTGTGGGCACTGGGCACGGGGTGGGGTCCCTCTCAGGTCCCTCCACCCCGACCCCCGAGCCCCATCCTCTTCTGAGGGTGGCTCCTTCCAGGGTGTCTCTGAGGTGAGCTCTGCAGCCCCACCGAGCGCAGGGCCTGGCCCAGAACAGGGCCACATGTCCTGTGGGCTCAGGGCCAGAGTGGGAGCAAAGCCAGGGAGATGGGGCTCAGCCTGCGGGGCACCCTGCAGAGGGGGAGGGAGCGGGACATTACTGGGAATAAGGCACCACTGAGATGGGGTCCCGGGTGCCCCGGGAGGTGTATGGCACCTCTCATTGCACACAGACACACACACGCACACACACATCACACACATCACACACACCATATACACACCACACACACAGACACACACAGAGACGCACATGCACACACACACACACCATATACACACCACACACATCACACACACCATATACACACCACACACACAGACACCCCACACACATCACACACACCATATACACACCACACACACACACATCACACACACCATATACACACCACACACAGACACCCCACACACATCACACACACCATATACACACCACACACACACACCCCACACACAGAGACGCACATGCACACACACCACATACCACTCACACACCACACACACACAGACACACACTCACACACAGACACACAAACACACACAGAGACACACACTCACACACAGACACAGAAACACACACAGAGACACAGAAACACACACAGACACACACACACAGACACACACAGACACACACAGACACACACACGCACACACCATTTTGCTAACTGAAATCGCATCCCACATCCCAGGCTTTCTTGTGCATCATTTCCGGTACTTTTGCTGTAATCGCGTACCTGTGGTTTGGGTGATGCTCTAACGGTGTAACAAATCGGGGTCCTACAGGGGTGGCTCTGATTCTCGCTCTCTGCACACAGCCCACTGTCCGCATCGCCCCCTGGCGGCACTCAGGGCTGCTCTCAATTCTTGGGGATGAGATTCAGGATGGGAAGGCTGGTTCCATGGTTTTGTGTATTTTTAATTTAAATATATTTTTCCAGATGACTTTCCAAAAGAGCAGTTATAATTCACATCTCCCGCAGTAATATGCAAATGTCCTTTCCTTCACGTCCTCACCAGAAGGTGTTACCTTTTCAATTTTGGCCTAGCTGAGAGGTGAGAATTGATGTCTCCTTATTAAAATAACTTGAATTTCTGGCTACTTGTGTAACTTTTCCTACTATTTTTGGCCATTTGGGAACTTTCTAGTAAGCGCTTGTTCATATACTTTGCCTAATTGTCTCTAATTTGTCTTTTTAAAAATCAATTGTAACAGCTCTCTGTGTATTACGGCTGTGAACCCTCCCGCTGCTTTCCTATCATTTCTCTTTGGCGTCACCGTCTCCTCATGCTACATATTTGTTAAAACATAGTCACACGTTTCTTTATGAAGTTTTCTGTAATCGCTTCTTAGTTACCAATATTCATTAAAATGTTTGCCTAATCCAGAGGTTACACATATATTCACTTTCTTCTAAGATTTATTCTTTCACATGTTAATATGTGCTGTATTTGCCATTTATTTCTGAATGTGAGATGAATGAGAAGCCCAGCTGATTTGCTTAATTATGAAAGCCTCTTTCCCGGTGTATAAATGCACCGGCCTTTTACCCCCGGCCTGGGCTCCGTTCCTGGCCCACCCCATGCACTCATCTGCCGTGGTTTTCATTCCAAAAGTTTTACTATTTCTCAGACAAGAGTCCCCTCAATCTTCTTTTCCACAGTTTTTTGGTTACTTTTAGACATGTATCTTGTTATAGGAATTTAAGGTTATTTTATGCAAACTACACACTCACACACAGAAACACACTGGAATTCTATTTGGAATTACATTAGAGTTTTATCTTAATCTGTGGAGAATTGATATTTTCTGTTTTATTATGTCTTTCCAACCAATAACCAAGGATTCCGCTGTAAATAGTCGTGTCTTCCTTTCCTTCCTCCACGAACGTTTAATGATTCTTCACTAGGATCCCGGCAGACTCGGGTCCCAGGTCCCCGTTGCTGCTCCCTGACCTCCTCTCCGTGGGCGCTCATTCCTGGGATCAGGGAGGAGCTGAGATGCTTGGGGGGCTGGCACCCCGCTCCCCCTTCAGGGCGGGCAGCCTTCCCTTAGGGGAACTTCGCTCCCGGCAGGGCCGGCAAGCTGAGGCCTCCCTCACCCTCTCCTTCAAGCATCCGCTGTGCTCAGAGCTGGGGACACACTGGTGTGTACACATGGTTTTTTCCTTGCAAGAAATAGTTCAACGTTTAGGCAAAGACAAAAGACAAGAGACGGATGATCCCACGGCATGCGACACGCACGGAGGATGTGCACGGGCCTCTGTGCCGGCAGCTGGGGACACAGGTGAGGAGCAGACACTGTCCCACTGAACAGGGGGAAGTGGCCCGGGGCGTGGTCACATGATCACACGGTGGCAGCCTGGGAAGCAGGGCAGGACAGAGCCAGAAAGAGGGTCGGGGGCAGAAGGATGTAGACGTTCATCTGTGGGAGCGCAGAGCCCCGGCTCCAGGCTGTGGGCTAGCAGAAATCCACAGGAAGAGAGGAAACCAGCCCGAGAAGAAGCTCGGAGAGCGGCTCAGGCCACCAGCTTGAGCCTAAGGGGCACCTGAGGGCAGGGACGCTGCTCTGTCCTGTCCTGGTAACTCACGCGCCCTCCTTGTGGGGTTCCAGCTCCCCTATGGGCTTTAATAGTGGGACACGAGGAGGTCTAGTTGAGTGTTCACCTTGCTGTGAACGCCTAGCCTCATCTCCAGGAGGCGTGCCTGGCTGAGCCCCAGGGGAGGAAGGGCCGATTGGGAGGCGGCCCCCCTGCCTGCAGGTGGCGTGGAGTCCAGAGGGCGGAGGGGGCCCGTCCACCAGCTCTGGGCTCCCCGGCTTCCCACAGGCAGAGCAGCTGTCAGCCCGATTGATCATGAAGCCATGCATCTGCCTCCTGAAAGATAAATTCCAGCATTCCCGAGGTTTCTATTTCACTTAACTAAAGCTGAAAGCGGAGAAGGAACAATTAAACGCAACCCGAGGCAGCCCCAAATAAGACCCATCAGAAGCCTCACATCCACTCCCAATGGCACATTCATCAAAATGTCAGTTATTCCAAATGCGGCTTTATCTTATTAATGCTAATTTCTTCCACGGAAAGACGAGTGATTTCACCGTTCAGTGGTTATCAGGGAACTGGAGGAAGCTCTATGCATCTTAATTCAGCAGGTTGCCTTATTTACTGTCAGCTTACTTGTAGCCCGCTGACAATCTCCTCACTTCTTGGCTTTGGGATCCCTCACCTACGGCGGGGCTGGTCCCACGAGGTATGGGCCACAGCAGGTCAGCTCACGGTTTTTCTGTCCCCTCCCTTCCCTTCCCTGTGTGTGATGTAGGAACCTCGAGAATGGGTGGTCAACCGGTCCAACAGGACACGGCACATCTGGCTGAAGTCACTCTGCATCCCCCATGGGACGTCTGCTGTGCGTGGGCACAGGACCAACCCACGTGGACAGTCCTTCCCTCAAGATTCCTGGGCCCGGAAATGCCATCTCCCCTCCTCCATCAGCCTTGACTCTTCCGGGCACTGGGCCCCCGAGAGGGAAGAGGCAGCAGGTGCATCGTGGGGGGATGGGCAGGGCAGAGGCTGTGTGGTCACGACCTGGTGGCACTGAGTCTGGAGCCTCGGGGCCCACCCGATCCCCTCTCTTCCCTGAAACAGAGCTCTCCCCGTGGCTGCTCTTTTTAAGTAACATGTTTGGAAATGATCTGAGAAGTCAGAAATCAAGAGCCTTTTGGGCAGAAACGCATAATGAATGGCCAGCCGGCAGATCTGGAGAAAATATGGTCAACAAAGAGACAAATAATGGACGAACAGCAAGAGGTGAGATAGATGCTGGAACCGGTAGGTACCTCTGGACGAGGCGGGGAGGTGTGCTTATGTTTTGGTGCCGCTAGACACTTTGTAAACCACCCTTCACATTAAAGTGTTCAGGAAATGAAAGTTAAATGGAACTGGGGTAATCTGTTTCTTCCTCAATTGACAGTCTCCGTGGGGACCCGGTACCCACTTTCCTGGTGGTTTCTCCTACCCTGCGTCCGACTCTCTGGATGTGTGTGCCAGGTGGAGGTGTGTGCCAGGTATCAGCTCAGGTGTGAGCTACACCCTGATGAGCACCTGCTCCAGGGTCAGGCCGGGACAGACTCTGGGGTGGGGGGATGACGGACCAAGCAGGTGACCAGAGGTCACAGGAGCGCTGGAATCAAGGCTGCCTGGCCCAGGTGCTCGGGAGGGCCACCCAGAAGCAGGTACTTAAAGGTCAGGTTATTTATATCTGTGGTTAGCGGGCCCCAAGCAGGTGGAGCATCAAAGATCTGTGCGGCTGCCCCGGGGTGTGTGCACAGGCTGTAACTGGAGGTCATGTTTGGTCAGATGGACTGGACAGGAGAAACCGTTCTTGATGGCGGAAAGCACAGGAAAAGGCCCGCAAGAAAGCACAAGGAGGAAGGGAGACACAGCGGGCTCTGAAGGCGGCTGCACAAATCATCACACACATCACGGAGCTGGGCAGGCTTCCACTGGGGAAACTCTGCTCGCTTCCTTGCGGCTCTGACTTCCTTCCAGAAGGAAGGAGATGCAACTAGATCAGTTGCTATTCATTATTGTTATAAATCAATGAATCGTTTCATATCATTAATAGAAATCAATGTATTAAATTCATTTCCTGTTTTCGTCAGGTGTCTTCCTGTGAACTCTTCCAGCCAAACATAAATAAAACCATAGAGAATAAATAGTATAAAAACATGCTTCGCCAATCATTGCCTTTAACAAAATTTTTAAATCGTCCATATTCGTTTCTGATTATGGTTTTTGAAAACAAATTATTATAGCTGTAAGTGAAACTCCTTCTGCACCTCTACCATTCCAGTCCCTTCCCTCCCCAGAGGTAAGCTTGAGGCAGGGATTGCATCCTTTCACCTTCTTCCACCTCCTCCCGCTTATTGGCCTGGAATAGAGATGCGATTGCTGGAACACCAGCAGCCATCTTGGAATGTGAGGCAACCTTGAGACCAGAAGCTATTCAAAAAAGATGGTGGGGCAGAAAAATAATGGAAGCCCATAATTCTCATGTCACCATGAAGCCACACGCAAGCCCTGGATTTTTGGCCTTTTGACTTAATAATTATATAAGAGAAAATAGTTTCTTGTTTTATTTAATCTGCTTTTGCATGAACTGGTTTCCGTGTTGTGCTGCTGACTTTATTTCTAACCAAAGCAGCCACTCTCCTGAGTCAGGTGTCCATCGGTGTTGCCATCCTTTCACTCACTAGGTGGGCACAGATCCCTAAACAATACGTAACATCATCCTGCTTGTCTTACGCTTTATACAATGGTATTTTGCAGTACAAATCGTTCTGTACCTTCTCACTCAATATGGTTTTGGAGACTCATCCGTATTGATAGTTTGCTCACTTTACTGTCGAATAGTATACCCACTTCGTACTAATGAGTATTTAGATTAATTCAAGAAAGATTTTGTCACTAAAAGCAGCACTGCATTGGCATTCTTGCTGGCTTTTTCCTTTTGCACGTGGTCACAACCCCCCTGGGTAGAAGCTTGGAAGAGGATTTCTGGGTCACCCGCTTGCAGAAGCTCTTGTGAACTTCCCGCCTCTGTGGATATCCTCACTCACCCGTTCTCACAGCCCTGCTGTTTACACTTTGGACGATCCGAAGGGTGTGATTTCATATTTGATTGCCTGAATTTTTATTTTCCTGATTACCGTTAAGTTCAGAATTTTTTATATGTCATTGGCCTTTATTTTTTCCCTTCCTGTGAAATGTCTGTTCATTGCCCGGGGTTTTTCTCAGTTGTTTGTCTTCATCTTAATTCCTTGTAAGGTTTTCGGTGCTCCGAGCATCACCGTACCAGCCACAGGTACTGCAGCATCTCCTGCAGGTCTGTGCCTTGTCTTTTCCTCTTTGTACGGCCTCTTATTTCCCAGAGACATAGTTGAGTGTAATGGAATGAATCAGCCACTTCCTCTATCACTTGGGCTCCTTTGGTCTTGACACATCTTCTTCTGACTCAAGGTCATGAAGATCTAATGCCATATTTTCTTTTAAATGTCTTTAAATATTAGTTTAAAAAATTAGGTCTGTAACCCATTTGGGATTTCATTTCATTTTTGATGGAACTTAAAGATCAATTTTATTTCTTCTATGTGAGGAACCCGTCATCCAGCACATCGTCACCTGCCCATCCTTCCCTTGGGTGTGTGGTGTCACTCTGTCCCACGTTCACTCCATGTGGCCTGCATCTCTCTTTGTGCTCTCTTTCCTGCCTTTAAGGGCTTTTTATGTCCTTCAGTGATTTATATATATATTTATGTTTCCACCAGAAGAGTCTTACAAATCTTCTTTTTTTTTTTTTTTTTTTTTTTTGCGGTACGTGGGCCTCTCACTGCTGTGGCCTCTCCCGCTGCGGAGCACAGGCTCCGGACGCACAGGCCCAGCGGCCACGGCTCACGGGCCCAGCCGCTCCACGGCACGCGGGATCCCCCCAGACCGGGGCACGAACCCGCGCCCCCTGCATTGGCAGGCGGACTCCCAACCACTGCGCCACCAGGGAAGCCCCTTTTACGTCTTTGCACGGGGAGCTAACAGACAGAGAAAACTAGACCTTGGACTTAACAGCTGTCAACAGTTTGAGCCCTAAAAGCAAACAACCAACAAACATGCACGAGGAATGAGCTCCTTTCTGTCCCTTTGGGCGTGTCGGCCCGCGAGGAAAGCCCCTGGATAAAGGGCCAAATGCTAAGAGATGCTGAGACCCTCCTTGGGCTGACAGAGTGCCACGGCCACTCCCGCAGGGAGAGCCCCTACCTCTGCCGGGCTCCAGTTCCCTAAAGTGTCTCCCGAGGCCGACGTCCCGCTGTACGGCGGTGATCCCGGGTGGGGACTGACTTTTCCCATCACGCACACCGTGGCGGGCTGACACCGCGACCTCTGGGTCCTTTGACAGATGATCAGCTGATGACGGTCCATCTTCTCCCGCTAAGTCTGGGTGGAGGAGAGGGTCCTGAGCAGAGCGGTACGCGTAGAAATCAGCAGATGCTTTGGACGGGCTGCTGGCTGAACGGATGCATTCATTCCAGGGGCAAACATGCACTGAGCTCCTCACAGGTACCTACTTCCAGGGGCAGGGGTCAAAATGACCTCTGGCCTCATGTCCCTGTAGCCCAGCACGCGGCCACGTGCCGGGCATTGCCCTTTGCAGATGGATGGGTGGTGGAGGGGCTGCGTCCCTGCGTCCCGCTCTCCGTGTGTGAGTATCATAGGGTCAGGCAGGCACACAGCACATTCTGGTCTTGAACGTGTACAGAAATCTATACAGGAGGATGTGACCCCTGCCTGCCTCTGAGGTCCCTGGGGGCCTCCCCGGTGCTCCTGAGTTTCTGTGGCACACTCCTCGATGTGATTTAGCACAAGATGAGAGATGCTTCCTAAAGCACAGGACTGAGGGTCCAGCCAGGGACGGATGCGGGAGAAGGTCCAGGCCACCGGTGCTGCTGAAACACACATATAGTCCGGCTTCCTGGTTAGAGGGACTGGTGGGTGCGCCAACCCTGCCAAGCGCAAGCGAACTTCGCCAAAGGCCAGAGCACCCCGTTCTCTCTCTCCCTGGTTCTTTGGTGCTGGCAAGGCCACCCAGCCCTGGGGCTACAGGGCAGCATCTCCAAGATGGAAGGGTAGAGCCCATGCCCAGAGGGAAGCAGCCATCCGGAGACACCAGAAGCTGCCGTCCTGGCCTGAGGAACCTCTCAGCCCTCGGGAGCCATGCCCCTGGACCCAAGTCAGGGCCTCCGAGCTCTCACTGAGGCTGCATATGCTGTCATCGCATTCTGCCCCTGGGCTAAGAATTCCACCCCCCTCCCTGGGTGCTGCCCACAGACGCCCCTCCCCCCTGAGGACAGCAGGGCGGGGCTGACGCCCTGGGACCTCCCTGGCTGGGAGCCTCATCCCTCCGAGGTATTTGCTCCAGAACTTCCAGCTAAACTTCCGCCCTCTGCTTCTGGTTTGGAATTTTCCCGAGAAGCTGGGAGTGGGGGGTAGGGTGAGCAAAGAAACAGACCATGTCTCCACTCAGTCTTTCCAGTAGCTTGCATCTCCTCACCAGCGAGCATGCCCAGCAGGCCCTCCTGCCTTTGCTTCTAATTTGTCACGTTGCGGACTTTCCCCCACGATTGTCTGAGTTATTTTGCTAATTAGAAGAATCTGCCTTCGCTGGGTGGCATCTGGATGCTCCCAGGGGAATCGCAGGTGCACCCGGTCTCCCCTGGCTGGGGCACATGGGGTCCGCGGCTCCCAGGCTAATTCTCAGCGGGATTTGGAACAAAACTGAAATCCCCGCTGAAATGGCAGGAAACGTGGTCTTTTCATCTTTTCCTGTCCAGTCCCCTCCCCCGCCCTTTATTATGTTTATGGAGAAAAAAGGCCCACGTGCTTTGAGCAAATGTCCTTTCTACTATTCCCATGGAAAAATGGGGAAAAGTGCTTAAAATGATAGACCTCACTCTTTTCTAATCACAGAAAATTGACTTACTGAGGAAAATGAAATCTGAATTTTCTGAAGAAATGTCACAAATGTCGACAACCAGGCAATTTTGTGAACATGGGTCATCTGGGGATGAGAGGGAGGTTTGGCTGAAGCCCTCAGCATCGTGGCTCATAAAAGGGTCTGACTTCTTCCAATTAGCTCAATAAGATAAGCAATTTTATGCTTTCTCTCAAAAAAATGTTTCAGATACTCAGTCTGAAGGCTGAGATGCAGTGGGCACGGTTATCTACATGCACAGATGGGACCTGGTAAGACGCTCAGGAGGTTTAGCTTGGAGGATATTAGGGATACATTCTGTGCAGTTCTGTTTTCTGAGCTACCTGAGAGGAAGACCAACTAGGGCCCAGGGCAGCCGCTCGTCACATGGGAGGCATCTCCAGCAGAAGCACTTCGGGGGCTACAGCCAGAGTGTGCAAACCAGGAGGGCAGGGTCTGGGAGCTTGGCTGGCTCCTGGCCTGGCTGAGGGCACAGAGAGCTTGATGTCGATTCAGGGCAGGTTCTGAAGTTAGCTAGAAGAGGAGACAGATGATCTGAGTGGGCCAGAGGAAGACGTTCCTGGTCGAGAGCTGGTGGAGTGAGTGTTGTAGTCCGGATGTATTGAGGCCAAGGAAGAGCATCCCAGGTGTAGGGCAGCCCTGGGGGGAGCCCTACGGTGGCCAGGACAGCAGGGAGGCTGGGGCACAGACACCGAGCTCCCCTCCCTCACCTGTCCTCCCCTCCCCCTCCCTCACCTGTCCTCACCTTCCAGAACTGAGCTGTCTTCTCAGACCTTGCCACATGCAGCTCATGGATATGATCCTCTCTGATGAGCTTTTTTTTTCTTCAGATAAGAAATATTTGCTGTCAAGTCTTAATTTACATTTTGTGGGGGAGAAGCCCAGTTGTTCAGCTAGTCTGTAATGAGATATGTTGTCCCCTGCAGTGCATTTGCATTTGCAAAAGTCTTCTAAATGTTCCAGGCCAAGAAGGAGCATCTTGGTGTGGGCGTTACGGGTGTGGGTGGAGGGTGGAGAGCAGATGGGGCAGCGGGACATCCGGATCCGGGCATGCTGGGGACACACGGGGCTCCGGGTCAGAAGCCAGCCGACTGGCCTGCGGGGCTCCAAGGAGGGGGTGTGGGCAGTAAGGCTGCTGACTCCCAGCGGCCAAGCAGGATGCTGCTGCGGGGCCCCGGGGTGGCCCCCGGGCCTGTGTTCCTGCCCTGGAGTGCAGGGGGCGGGGGTGGCATCCAGACCGGCTGGGACAGGCCCCCGACAGGCTCAGCACTTCAGCTGCTGCTCTGCACGGATTACAGTCAGCACAGCTGGGGGGAGTCCTTTTGTGAGTCAGCGGTGCATTTTAGTTAAGAATAAAGGAGGGGAATTTGCTAGATGCACTGGCGGGTGCCCTCGTCCACACGCAAGTGCATACGTGTGCACACACGAGCACACACACGCACACACACATGAGAGCACACACGTGCACACGCACACACATGCCCCCACACGCACACACATGAGAGCACACACGTGCACACGCAGAGCTTCACGGAGGGCCTGGCTTTCTGCTTTTGCTCTGCTTTCCTAGTGGCGCTGCATTCCTTCGCGCCGAGCGCTCCATCCTGTCCAGGGAAGAAGGCACTGAAGGGCCAGGGGCCAGTCTGGGCTCCATCCCCCCTCCCGTGCAGCAGGGGAGGTGTCTTGGTGAATTCCGAACGGAGGCTGCCAGGGCAGGGGCTGCTGGGAATTTTGGGGGGAGCGGCAGGAAGTGGGGCCTCGCACACAGGAGACTCACACTTGTCACCTATCACAGGCACCTGTGGCCCCGGGAGGATGTGGTTCCCACCCAGGAGCACGTGACATCCCGAGCTCTGGCGGGTGCAACTCTGTAAGCTTTGGTTTCGTCATCATAATGGGGCAACAGTCCCTTCTTTCCCGAGGACATGAGGAGACAAGTGTGGTCTCCATGGTGATAGATGTCAAGCTCCCGGCCCAGGACAGCTACCGACCAAGTGGGGTCAACATGGAGGTTCCACCTGGACTCCCAGATCCCTGGCTCTGGTGGGAGACCGCCACCTGGGATCGTGGCAGGGGGACCCAGCTGGTGGCCACGCAGCCTCCACTGGCCCACCTCCATCAGCTGCGTGAAGCGATGTATTAAAAAGTCCCACAAGGGACGCGCGCCCTTTCCTTAGACATGGCGGATAAGTGGCCTGCTGCTGGGTCCCAGCTCACCCTCAGTGCCACACGGGGCCGCGCCTGCAGTGGGGTTGGAGTGCGGGCGGCGCTGTCAGCACAGTTAGGACGGGACCTCAAGCCATTTCTCCCATTGGCTCCGTAGCCATAAAGCTGACATGGGGATTTCTGTCTGCAGCTCTCACGTCTCACTGCCCAGCAGGCACCAGGCTCCAGGACAGGAGACGGGCTATTTATCTGCCACATGAAGGCCCTCGACAGAGAGACCCCATGCCCAGATGTGTGTGTCTTAGTGAAGCCTCGATCCGCTCTAGGGTGAAGACACCGCACCCCTCTTTGAAGGAGTCTCCCCAGGCAGGCTCGGGTTTCTCACGGGGGATGGATGTGGTGACGCAGCCCTACCTGACCCCCTGATCCCCAGGCTCAGGGCAGGGGAGGGGTCTCGGGCACAAAGGAACAGAAGACAGCCTTTTCCTCTAGCTGGGTCTCCTCTGCCAGCTTTGCTGACTGGTCTCTGGAGTTTTCAGCAGAAAAGGGAATCTCAGGCTTAGCGAGGAGAAGGCCTCGGGCTGCTTGTGCAGGAACCACGATTAATCCCCTCACCAGTGTGTAGGGCTGCCTGGTGTTCTGGGAGAGGCGCTTCCCCTGGATCGGGGGAGGAGTCTTCCGCTGCAGCGTGAGGGGTCAGGAATCTCTGGGGCTTGGTTCCCTTCTTCTCTTGTTTGGGGGGCATGAGACACCCAGTCACTCGCTGTGCTGCTCTCCAGCCCTGGGGTCCCCGCCTGCAGCTTACCTGCTAACAGAGTCCCTGCCTGGTTATCTCTTGCACCATTTCCAGAGTTTATATTCCTGTCTAGCAGAAAAGAACAGGAAGAATCTGGGCCACACCATCTTTTCTGAACCACAAGTCCACACACTTTTTAAATTGACGTTATATGTGTAGAGGTTAAAATCCACCATTGAAAGTATACAATTCAGTGGTTTTTAGCACATTCAGAGTTGGACTGTCCTTACCACTATCTAGTTCCCCGCTTTCACCCTGAAAAACAATCCCCATGCTCGTTAGCAGTCACCCCACCTCTAAGCCCCTCCCTAAGCTGGGTGCTGGGGCTACGGCTCAGGAGAGGGCGGAGCTCACCTCCAGGAATCCAGAGTCACGTCAGAGATGGGGATGCAGGGAGAAGACAAGTTAGCACCAAACACTCCGGAATTACGATTGTTGTAAATGACGTCCAAGAAAACAAAAGGACAGCGGCAGCCGGGGGAGGCCATACTGACAGGGCTGGCCAAGGGGCAGGTCCTCCAGGGTGGGGGTGTGTAGTCTGGGTCCGGCTGTGCTGCTGTGACACACACACACACACATGCACACAAGCCTAGGGGCTGTGGAGACACTTCCCTGTCCTCTGGGGGAGCTCCCTCCAGGGGGGACCAGGTGGAAACCAACAGCACCACATTGGCATGTGTATCAAGGGTGCTGGGCATTGAAGCAGCCTCTGAAGGCCTCCCTGGGAGAGGAGAGACCAGAGGCTGCCAGCACGGGGGAATGTTGTGCGTCCTGGTCAGGCGGCCTCTGAAGGACAGGCATCGGCTGTGATTCTGTGCCAGGGCCAGGACGAGGTAAGGCACGGAGGTGCCCACATGCCCTCACCTCACTCCCACCCAAGGACCACCTGTGGTCTGGAGAAAGTGAGACTCTCTCCTCATCCTGAAGTTTCACCTTTGATTTCCAGACATCGGTCATCGCAGGAAATGTTACCTTTGTGGCCTGATGACATTGATTGGGGAAAAGCAGCATCTATCCCAGAGTAGAAAATAGAAGCACCCAAGGAAGTGGGAACGTCAGGTTTCCTTCCAGGGAAAGGGACCCACTGCTGCCAGAGAAGAGAACACAACGCACACCAAGCTGGTCTGTGAAGGGCTGGACGTCCAGGCTCCGCGGGGACTCACGGAGGGACAGGTGAGTGGAGGCAGCCTCCCAGGCATCGACAGCAGAAAATCACCAAGACAGAAACCCTCCCTCCAGCCACCAACCCCCTCCCCCTGCGGGTCTCCCGTGGAGGAGAAGATGGACGGGGGCGGTGGGGGTGGGACCCACATCTCCACGTCTGGCACAGCCTCTGCACCTGTGGGGAATGCAGATTCCAAACAGTAAATGGTACTAAGTGATTAGAGTAAATGCTGTGAGCTGAACAGGAAAGCCGTTCATCACTTCAAATACTTCCCTTGAGGTCCATATGCCTTCGACAGCATTCATCTTTATTCTTCGGCACTGTAGCGGCCAATCAAAGAGTCAGCTAATCTTCCTGACCAGAAAACCATCGACTAAAACATTTTTATACCATGCAAATTTTCAAGATTTATCATCTCCGGTACCCATATCTTAGAGTGCACTAGGCTGGTGCTATCCATTTTCATAATAGGCTTCCTAGCTAAAACCGGGATCAACGTCACTGGGTTTTTAAAATTTTCATTACTAGACTCCCTGAAAACACAATATCCCATGAAGAAAGCACACTTCTCTCATTGAAAGAGGGAACGACGGTGCTGGCGGCTGGCTGGGATTTTTGTTCTCCCTCTTAGAGTTTTCACGTCCTCTCTCTCCTGGTGACTAGGATGACCTGAATTTCCCACACCTGCATCTATGGGATTCAACGTCTTTTCTGTGCTTTGAGACGTTAAATGAATCTACTGATACCTTAGAGTTGTTTTCTTATAATTCCCAGGAAAACAAGTGTTCGTTTTCAAGAGACTTGCAGGTCTGCCTTCACCGGGGGGAATGGTGGAGGCCTGCACGTCAGACTGTCTGTAAGGACCTTGACCGAGGGACGCATCACTGCCTCTTCCTGGGGACGGTGTGGCTCTGCATGGCTCCCACTTCCTGGGCATCCATGATGGGGTCCGGGCGTGGAATCCCCCCACGCTTGAGAGATCAAGCAGAATTTGACGGAGACGCATCCTTGGACAGGGGCCCGGCAGGAGAGGCGGGTCCCCCCCCGTGGAAGCCTAGGACTTTCCTGATGAGGTCAGACAACAAATTTTCCCGGATGGACGCAACACAAATTGTTAGGGATACGACAAAAACAAGAAGACAAAACCCTAACCCAAACCACACTGGTCCTCAGCAAGAGGGTTTTCCACCCAAAGGCCTTCTTTGGACAAGATGTGAGCAGCCAGGTGATGACCTACCTCACCGCCCACCCCTCACGGTGGTCCCGCCCTGCAGGACTGGCATTTCTGGAACCTGGGTCTATGTGCCCAGGTGTCTGGAGATGTGTAGACAGGCACTCAGAGGAGTGTGTGTGGCGGGGAGGTGTCCTTCGTATGTCCAGTCCTCATGGCACTAGACCAGGACATCACTAACCCCGCTCACCTGAAGAATGTATCACAGTTAGCTGCCTCATGTGCAGCCCCCAGTCTTGGTTCCCAGGGAGGTCTGTTACCCTTACATCTTGTATCCAGGACCCATAGTTTCAGGGAGGTGAGAGGGAGGCCCAGGATGCAGGAGCGCTCGGGGTCAAGAAGGAGGCCACTCAGGGGGGCCTCCCGGGCAGGTGAGGGCACCGCGTGACTGAAGCCACACAGACACCCTTACGGGGTCGGCAGGTAGACCAGAAGCCTCATCTGTGGGTTTCCTTCTGCCATGTCCACGAGTGGCTCAGTGTCTCTGCAGTGTCACCCAGGGTGAGAAGTTCCCCAGCAACATGACCACGGACCGGCCAGCACTTCCTTCCGTGTGTCTACTGCTGATGTCCCCAAACGTCCCGCCAGCGGGCGCTGTCACGTGTCACAGATGGGCAGACCGTCATGGCAGCTTTGCCCTCCCCATTGGGCTGGCGATGGAGCCCCTGCCTGGAGACTTCCACCCTGACGTTTGCATGTGCCACCCACACATGCTTCTAAGGGTGCTTCCGCGGCCAAGGACAGAGGGGAAGTCTGCCTGGTTCGGTTCATTTTTATTAACGTTAGCATCACACGTGCAACATACTTTGTTCAGAACTTCAGCAGCCAAGCAGAAGAAACTCCTGGAAACGCGCAGCATCTCTCACAGACGTGAGCGAATGAGCGCAGCTGCTTCACTAAGCAGGTCATTTCCCTCCACAGAGGCCGCGTGTCTTTATGAGCAGCGTGTACGGGGTTTCTCCATACTTAGTCCTTTTAAATGGCCCCAGTGGACCAACCTAGTGCCTGGGGCCCTCCCAGTGCTGCCAGATTAGCTGGGAATATCACTCACGCTTCATCCCCAAGCCTGGCGACGATCAGAAAACTTAGCCCAAGAAAAGAAAAGGACAAACACCGGGCAGTAGAGGCAGTGATGAAGTACTGAGTTTTGCGGGTTGTGACTTAAGAAATGCCACCTCCTACCTGGCCAGCCTGGAGTCAGCTAAGAGGAGGACGCCAGAGAGCTCACACTCACTTATCGCAGGCAGACCCCAGTCGGCTCTCAAGGTCATCGAGATCATTGAGGAAACAGGAAGCCTCTGCTTCCCAGGGGCACGCTGTTAGATTCTCATACAGATCTTGTGTTCTCATTTTTCCAAAAAGCAAAGAACAGACCTTGTGAATCAAAATATTCTCTTTCTCCCCGAAGCCAGGGCCAGGGCCTAGCCTGGGGAGGTGAGGGCGGGGCCTCAGCACAAAGTCCAGGGACAGATCTGACCAGGCCGGCGTGGGAAGGCAGGGTCAGTTTGGGGAGGGGGTTGGGAGGCTGAGCCTTGCAGGGTTTGACGGAGGGAAGGACACTCCTGCCACATGTCCTGGGGTCAAGTCTCCAAGCCATGTCTGCCTAGACAGAAAGAGACCTGCCTCACATGGACCCCAAACTGGCTCCTGGTTAATATGTCAGCTCTGCACAGCTCCAGGATGTGCCAGAAATTACCCCGTTTTTGGAAGCTACAGTCGTACCGAAGTCCGCTTAGGGAACGAGGTGGCAGAGAGAGGGTTGGAACCGTGTTTTCTTAAAATGCAGCCCATGCTCTGTGCTCTGGCCGGCTGCTATCTATTTTTAATCGATTACAAAGGTAAAGCCGAGCCTCCCTGGAGGTGCCCTGGGCATCGGGGCCACCCCTTTGGTTAGATAATCACTTAGATGCAAACATGGGAGAAGGTGTCTGTCAGTAACCGGAAGCTCTGGGCCTTACTCCGAACACGGCACCCTTTAATGAAGATGGGTTCACCCCGCACCCCAGGAAAGCCTGGCTTCTCCTCACGCTGGGGACCCTCAAGGTCCTGGTGAGCCCCTTCCTTCTTCAAGGGGACACTTTGTATATGCAGAGGTTCGGGCCCAGTCGGAAATGGCTAATGCGATTTGAGCTTCCCAGCTGCCGAAACGATCTCAGATCACAGTCAGCCAAACGCACTTCTCCGCAGCTCACAAGCTTCGGGAAACTCCTGGAGGCTGGGGTTGCTGCGGAGAAGACAAGCAAAGCAGTCGAAGGCTTCAGCCCCTGGTCAGCTCCCAACACCCACCCGCCACCTGCGCCTCCTGGGAGGGGTTTCCTTGTTCGGGTTTGGTGTCAAGCTGCTTCACCCGCCCCCCCTCAGAGGAGTTTACTTAACTCCCTGGACCTCAGTTTCCTCATCTTTAAAATGGAGAATCATACGCTTTCCTTCTGGGGTTCTGGTGTCGATTACACGAGACTGAATACAGACGCGTCTGACTTCATGTGAGCTCAGTCAGTGCTGTGTCCTCACATGCTTGGCCCCCGTTAGGCTCTTATGGACTGGAAATGCTGCTCTGTGGGATGGGCCAGGCTGGGGAAGGAGAAAGGAGGAGGCTGGGCCAATCTTTGTCCACAAGTCAAGAGCTTACAAAGTTCCCTGTGCTTCCCCAAAACACATTGATACTGTGTGTGTGGGGGGGGAACCGAACGCCTGTGTCCCCCCCAGAATCCATATATGGAAACTCTACTGCCCAGTGTGATGGCCTTAGGAGGCGGGGCCTTTGGGAGGTGCTGTGTCATGCGGGTGGGGCCCCCATGAAGGGGATCAGTGTCCTTATAAAGGAGCCTCCAAGGAGCTCACTCGAAGATGCAGGAAGTCAAGTCTGCACCTGGAAGAGGGTCCTCACCAGAACCAGCCATGCTGGACCCTCATCTTGGACTTCCAGCCTTCAGAACTCTTTAAGGCCCCCTCCCCTGTCAGCACTATTTTCTTCCAGCACCCAGACTAAGATGGCTTGGGGTGGAGGCACCATCATCAGTTATAACCAGTTCACAGGTGAACACGTCCATCCGGGGTTGGGGGGGCAGAGACAGAGAGTCAGTGCACGTCCTTCGCTGCCCGGGTTGGTGAGTGTCCTGCCACGTGGGCACTGAACCCCTTCCCCACACTGAGCAGCCCGGCTCCACGCCCCGCACTCCAGAGGGCTCCGAGGCTCCCCAGAGGTCAGGGGCAGGATGGCCATGGGGTCAGAGGTCTGGCAGAAGGGACGGGCAGGCCACAGACTCTGTCCTTGAGGCTGGCTCTGCAGCCACCCAGGGGTGCAGGGGGCAGCTGTTGGCCAGGAGCATCACATTGCCGTCCACGAGGGGACCAGGGCTGGGAAAGCTCCTCGGCACCTGTGCCATTTGGTGCTTTGCTCTTCTGGCTCTTGTAGGCTTGGTTGAAACCCAGCAGTTTCTTTTTGGATGTGGTGGCTGATATAGTATCCAATTGGCTGCTTGAGGTTTTCCTCTCGGGGTCCCCAGGTCTGTCTGCATCACTGCAAATGCTCTGACCCACACTAGGAGGAGGTGGGGTCACGGTGGGAGGCGCCGTTAGTAGAAGTTGTTACTATCACACACCTGTTTGTCATCAGCTGATCAGAGAGGTTCTTTCTCCCAGGGAGGATCCTTCGTGCCTCCTCCTGCTTCTGGGGGCTCCAGGGTCCCTTGGCTTGTGGCCACATCCCCCCAGTCTCTGCCTCCATCCTCACATGGCTGCCTCCCCTGCCTGTCTTCTCTTCTGTCTCTAATCAGGATGCTTGTTGAATTTACAGCTCACCTGGATCCCCCAGGATGGTCTCACCTCAAGATCCACAACCAGTTTCATCTGCAAAGACCCCCATTCCAGACTCTATCACATCACAGCTTCCAGTGGACGTGCATTTTGGGGGGAACACTGTTGTGTCCACCGTAGCATGTAATTCCATTTTCCAGCAAGTATCCGGGTGACAGGTGCTGACGTGGGAGGCTGGCACGGAGCACTGCCACTGGAGTTAGCAATGTCACCGGGAGGACGAGCTCCAGAGACTTCACGGGAAGCCAAGCTACAGGACGCACCTGTGAACCGCGTTGCAGGGAAAGGTCAGACTTTACACACGAATGCCCAGAATTTGTGTTTCAAATTCATGCGCTGTATTCCCTGCAGCAAAACTCTCAGCTGAGCAGAAAATATATTTCCCAATGAGCCATTTCCTAAAACAATCCCATCGTGCAGCTCTAATGCCTTGGCAACAGCCACTGTGACAACTGGCTGTGATTTAACTTTCAGATTTGAAATCGCTGGCTGATGGCCACCATGACAAATGGACAGGGAGGTTCTCTCTATGGAGAACAAACCTCTCCGTGACTGTTTGACCCTCTGGTCGAGTGGATGCTACTTTCAGGCGCAAAGATGGGCTCAAGCCCCTCCCCACTGTTCCCTGCTGCATCCTCAGGGGCTTGGGAGAGGGGCCTGAGCTAGCAGTGGCCCCAACTCGGCAAAGATCTGCAGCCCTGGAATTTGTCTGCGGTCCTGGTTGAGACTCCTTCACGGGCCACTCTTGTCCCCTGACCCTCAATCACTGCTCTCGCAGTGCTGGCCCTGCGGCATCTCCCAGGGACACCCCAAACTCCTGCAAAGCTTCGCCTCGGGAGGGGTCCCAATCGGGAGTCTGTCTGGGGACTGTGCTCCCCAAGCTCCACACGCAGCGGGAGCCCCCTGAAGACCGGGAGAAAGGCAAGCACAGGTTCCAAGAAGAAGCCAAGGCTTTAGCTAGAGAGACTGGAGCACCAGGGCGCCTGCGTCTTCTGGTAACGGAGGGAGTCGAGGTGCCAGGAGCTGAATACCCAGAAGTTCACGAGACCCCGGGAGGGACTTATGTCAGCGACAGGTGCATGCACAGGTCCTGGACCAGGTGATGGAAATAAGAACTCAGACTTGCACCATCCTGCATGTCCTGTGGGCGGTCCCTCTGAAGCCCTGTCCATGTTTTACTAGTTAGTCAGAGTTGGATCTGGGTCCCCTACCTTTTCCTATTTGCACTCTGTAAGATGTCTCTACTTTGCATGTTGGTGTCATCTGCAATTTGCAAATGCTGGATGTTGGGAATAAAACATACAAAGTTGGGGCATCGAAATCCGGAGGCTTCTTTTCAGGGCTGGGAAAAGCTTTCACATGCAAGAAGCCACAAGCCCACAAGAGGAAGACCCCCAAAGACGCACAGGTGTCCTCTGCTATGGTTTAATTGTGTGGCTCTCCCCACCCCCAGAGATGCTGCTGTCCTCACCCCCTCACCTTGAATGTGACTCATTTGGAAGGAAGGTCTTTGCATATGGTCATGTTTAGATGAAGTCAGTGGGGTGGGTCCTAATCCAGTAAGACTACTGTCTTGACGAAAAGGGAAAATTCAACCAAGAAACAGACGCCTACAGAAGGAAGACAGGCAAAGCCACAGGAAAGGGTGGCCATGGACCCACCAAGGACCCCCTGAGGCCCAGGGGCTAGAGAGAGGCTGGAGCAGACCCTCCCCTCGGAGTCTTGAGGTGAAGCCCTGCCCACACCGGGATGTCGGATTCCAGCCTCCATGTTGCTGTTCAGGGCCTGTGTGTGCCCTGTGCCAGCAGCCCCAGGACCCTGGCATGGCCTGGGCGGTTCGCATAGCCTTCCCTACCCATGAGGAGATGGGGTGATCGTGCTGAGTGGGGCGGCGACACTCGCGTGAGGCCAGCGGGGCTCAGTAGACAGGGGCCCCTGGCTGTGTTCCCGTTACTCCATCCCGTGCTCCATCCCATGCTGCAGGAATCCCACAGGCTTCCCTGGATTTTCTCTTTTCCTCAAGATCCTGGAGGCCCCAGGGAAGCCCCTGTGCTGGTAACAAGTGCTTTGTTCGTGAAAAAGTTAGCTGGAAACAGACTAGTGAGCATGGCCGGGGTCACAGGGCGAGTCGGCCTCAGACCCGGGAACCCCCCCCCAGCACTCTGACCTGTGTTTTCCTGTTCCCCGTGAGGTTAGCGATGGGAATGAGCCCTCCTTGCTGCTCTAACTTCATTCATCCCAATCCCTCACTCACTCCCTCCTTCACTCACGCACACCAGGACTCACGCTCGGCTGGGGGAGAAATCATGGACACACCTGCCCCAAGGAAGCAAGAGCACAGCCCAGCTGGTGGCTCAGGACCAGGGGCAGGTGAGGCTGGAGGAGGGGCAGCCGGCGAGCTGGGACGTGGAGTGTTGGGCGGAAGTGCATCCCCTTCACTGAGGTCCAAGGCCCCCTGCGGGGCCCACGTTGTGGTGTCCTGGAGGCTCAGGGTCCTGGGGTCCAGCACGCCAGTTCCGGGGCCCCTCCTTGGTCTCCATCCTGAGGCTCCAGGCATCGTTTTGAGCTCTGGAGGTGCCGAACATATGGCTCTTCTCTGCTGAGCGTCTCCTGTGCCAATTAAGAGGATGCAATGATGAACCGTCCTACAGTTGCACCCACTGAAGTCATAAACGGTGAAACAGTTGAGCATTCGCTCTGTGTCCCTATCAAAGTTGTCTTAATTTCACCAAGACATGTAAGTTTCTCTTGAGGGAAACATCCTCTTAGGATCTGAGAGTGATTCCTTGTTAACAAAACAGCGAGCACAGAGTTCTGTGTCAGAACCCTGACTGATGGGTTCTAAATTGACTCTCCCACCCCAGTTGGAGACTTTAGATTCCTGCCTTCGGAAGGGGGGCCCCCTCCAAGGCGTGAGCCCGGAAGCTGTCACTCGCGTTATTTAATTTGCCAGTGAGGGGACATCCACACACCAAAGTGCCTGCCGGGGACGGCCGGCAATGTGCCTCATCTCTGCCCGTTAGCCTGTCTATGGTTGGAGAAGCAGGCTCAGCATTGCTGGGATATTGGTATCCTTCTGCTTTCTGTGCTGCTGGAAACCTTGCACTTCTCTCCCTTTTCACAGAACAAGAAAGACAAAGTCTTTAGCAATAAAGTGTACACACAGCCTAGTGACCTCTCTCCGGAGACAGGGGAGTTAGGGACACTTTCCAACAGTCACTCGGAGCAGCCCTTGCACGAGCTCATCTCCATCCTCAGGACCACAGCCCTCGTCTGGAGCCTCCAGCTATACCCGGGACCGTTCCCACAGCTGTCCAACTGGTCTACCTGTCTCCATCCTTGCCCCCTTGGTGGGGAGCCCCGCGATGGAATCACAAGGAGGAAGATGCCTGGCCCAGACCCTTTCCTTAGGACAGGAGGGTCTGGAGGAGTAAGAACCCTCCGCACTCGCCACCCAGCTCACCCTTCCCAAGACACGTTCCCCTCTTGCCCCTTCCTCTTCACCGGCTAAAATGCCATCTGAAAGGTTTTGCTGTAGGTTGCCTCCCATACACTAAGTGGTTCACCCCATCCTCACCTCAGCCGCAAGCCGCTCCCCAGGGATGGAAAGCATGGCTGTGGCGAAACGCAGCAAGGGTGCGTGTGCCCGCCATGCAGAAAGCCAAACACTGACAGCAGGGGGTTGCAGCAAAGTAAGGGTGTATTTGCAGGTGCCAGGCAAGGAGAATGGGCGTCTCCATGCCTAAAGGGCCTGGATGCTTTCCAGGCGGGGGGTGTTAAATACGCTCTTAGGGGAGAGGGTCATAGGATGCTTGTGGACCTTCTTCTGATTGGCCAGGTGACGGAGTGATGTTTCGGCAATCTCAATCACCAACCTTCTGGTTCCAACCAGTCTGGGGTCTACGTGCTTGTGGGCAGCATGTAGCCACCATCCTCCACCGGGTGGGGGTCTCAGTTTCTATAGAACAACTCAAAGATACGCATCAGACTGTTATCTACATCCCTCAGGAAGAACTAGGAGGACTTGGCTCTAGTTCTAATTATGAACTGCTGGAGCCTGTTCTCTGGAACTCAGGAATGGCCCAGGAGACTAAAGCCTTTTTTTCTACAAACGAGAAAGAGGGGGGGCTTCCCTGGTGGCGCAGTGGTTGAGAGTCCGCCTGCCGATGCAGGGGACACGGGTTCGAGCCCTGGTCTGGGAAGATCCCATATGCCGCGGAGCTGCTGGGCCCGTGAGCCACAGCTACTGAGCCTGCATGTCTGGAGCCTGTGCTCCGCAACAAGAGGCCGCGATAGTGAGAGGCCCACGCACTGCGATGAAGAGTGGCCCCCGCTTGCCGCAACTAGAGAAAGCCCTCGCACAGAAACGAAGATGCAACACAGCCCTAAATAAATAAATAAATAAATAAATTAAAAAAAAAAAGAAAGAGGGGACACGGAGGGACTTTTGCACCCAGGAAGGCCCTGCAGGGTCCTGCTTGGTTTCAACCCCCCCTTTCCTCTGATACTCTTCCATCCTGAGGGCAACAGGAGCAGAACAAGAAAAGGGGTAAAGTTTTGGAAAGAGAGATTAATCATAAACTCAACAGGGGAACTCAGTCTGGGGGACTCCTTTTCAATGGGAGGGGAAATTTGCAGGGCCCCGTGCAAGGTGAGAACACAGGAATCTTGTTCAAAAGCACAAAGAAAGTCCCTTTAAAGATATCAAGATATAAAGCTTTTCTTTCTTTTATGGCTTCTCTCCCCACTCGCGTGCTGTTTCTACTTGCTATTTAGTGGCATTCTAGGTAAAGAAGGGCTAAAATCTTAATGTTACTATCATGAGTTTCACTGTTCATCTGTGCCTTGCGCAGGCAAACTCCCTGCGGTGACGCATTTTGGATTTCACTACTCACATGCGCACGGGGCCCCTGTTCCATCAGACAGCGGAAACGAGGCACCAAGCGCACTCAACCGTCTTCACTTCACTCCGTGATCTGTGCACAGCACAAGGAGAGAAAAAGGATGTGGCAGGGGCCCGTGCCGTTGACAGGGGCCCTGGCCACCTTTCTGTGTCTGAAGCGAGTTCTGCTTTGAGTGAAAAGCATAGCCTTTTGGGTCCTGTAGTTCCCCCCCCTCCCGCTCACCAGGTGCAGCCCTAACTCACCCGAGCAGCGCACACGTTTAGTCCCGCTGAGACCCAGCACGTGGGTCCCGGGAAGCCTGAGCTCACGGCATCACAAACGCTCTCCAGGAACAAAGCATCACTGGGCAGTGAGCACGTACCCTGCTCGGATCTCCACATCTCCCACGCAGGCCCCGATGTCCCACTGGGTCTCACTTACAAAACACAAGTTCAAAGATAAAATTATTAGGATGATAGCACAGCTTTGAACCGAATGGGGGGCCCTCCTGAGCACAGCACAAGCCCCGCTTACGAAGCCAGGCTGCGTGTCCCAGGGGCAGGTTTGCAGCGCGGGAGGACATTCCACTGTGGCCCCGCTTCCCCAGCCAGCTGAACGCCTGGAATGTGGGGAGGGGGCAGGAGCCCTGTTTCCCACTGTCATCTCTGATCCCGTCTGTTCCAAGTCTCCATCCCTCCCTCCCCCCAGGGCAGCAGGTCTGGTCTGGGGCAGCACTCTGGCTGCACAGAGAAGGGGCTGAGGAGTCCATCCTGAGACAACCCAGGGACGCAGAGCTGCGACACCGAATCTCATCCAGGCCCGGCCGGCAGGGGCAGCTGGCGCGGCCCAGAGCTTAGAGCCAAGCACAGCTCTGGTTGGAGGAGGAGGTCCGGGGTGGGGGGCCCTGGGTGTGAGGCAGGGTGCCGAGGGCAGAACCGCTCAGCGTTGGGTCATGTGGGCTTAGGGGTGAAGCCCCTGCTCCAGCCCCCTCTGGTTGGGACGTGCTGGATACCTGCCTCCATGTTCCCAGCTGTACCTGCCTCATGAGTGGGAGGCGCTCAGGACGACACCAGGCACACAGAGCAGGTGCCTGTCACGTGTGTGGCCACAGAGATCCAGGCGAGACCATCCCGCTTAAAGGGCAGGCTGACCTGCCAGACACGGGCTTGGAGCCTCTGGCCAGAAAGCTGGTTATCAGTTAAAAGGATGTGATCTCCAGGCTTGTCTGTCCAGACTCACAGAAGAAGCAGAATCAGAGGAAAGCCACCCACCCATGAGCCAGGGATTCTGAAGCAGCCCTCAGCCCTCCTGTCCCACCCCTCCTGCCCAGTCTGGAGGACCAGGCTCCTGGGTGGGCAGTTGGCCAGCTGGGTCCCCCTTTTTCCCAGACCTGTGCCGGCTGGAGACGCAACCTCCCTCTTAGGTGCTGGCAGGCATCGCCCTGGCCCCGCGATGGAGCTGATGGAGAAGCAGAAACGGGTTCTGTTCCCTCGGAGCCCAGGCAGCTCATCTTCCAGCTACAGGGCACTTCCTTGGCCCAGTTTCTCAGCTCTGGGGACACCAGTGCCCATTAAGAGGGGGATGGGGCGGGCAGTGGAGCTGCTGGGCAGCCGGGCGGCCACTGTCCGTTGGGAGACAGCCTCCATCCGCATCCCACCCCCTCCGCAGAGCTTTGCTTCCAAGTTGGGCTGACGGCCTCACGCTCTGATGGTTTGGGATTCTATTTAAAACGGGGCCGGAGGAGGGAAGTGGGAAACGGAGGAGGCCGCCCACAAGGGAGCCATGTCTGAAAGTGAGAAGGAAGTTTCCATCAGCACCGAGCCCCTCGCTGCCCTCTGGCGAGGGGGCCGGCAAAGTTCCCAGAGGGATGGCTAGCGGAGGCCCTCTGAGCAGCCTGGGGGTGGGAGCGGGGGCGAGGGGGAGGGCGGGGGGGGGAAGCTGGGCCCTGCGGGGGGTGAAATAGGACAATTCCGGGAGAACTGTGAGATGCAGGGAGAGGGAACGGCCTGGGGTGGGCTGCCCACGGCTGCCCTCAAACGTTCCAACAAATGTAATGGCTACACTACAGACATCCATTCTTTCCCAGTCTGGAGGCGGGAGGTCCAAGACGGAGGTTGCCGTCAGGGCTGGTCCCTTTAGGCTCTGAGGGGACTCTGCTCCAGATCAAACTCCCTGTTTGCTGGCCATCCTCAGAGCTCCCAGCTGGTGGAGGACGTCCCTCCAATCCCTCCCTGCGTTGTCACAAGGTCTTCCTTCCTTGTGGGTCTGTGTCCTGTCCCCTTTCTTATAAGAACCCCAGTCACGTTGGGTTAAGGTCCACCCTGCCCCGGTGGAAACTGTCTTAACTGTTACATCTGCAAAGATCCTGTTTCCAAATGAGCTCACAGTCTGATCTGGGAGTTAGGACCTCAGCATATACTTTGGGGGCACAAGTCCACCCACGCAGGCTCCTCTCCCGGCTGCAAGGGAGGGGGAGTGGGGGTCTGGCGAGCTGGAGCTCGGGAGCCGGCAGGAACCACCTTCATGGTGCAGTGTCCATCTCTGGGGGCCCCCAGGTCTGCCCTGGGATGAGACCGACCTCCTTCAAAGGCCCAGGCCACGACGGGTGTCTTCTTGGCCAGAGCCCAGTGCCCTGGGACCAGCAAGGCCACTTCCATGCTGCCATCTCCTCCCGGATCCCTGGACACGCGGGGCTGGAGGGGGTGTGTACCGGGTTTTTCTCTTCAGGTCACCCTCTCTGCTTCTCAGCACTCATCAACAAGCACTTGGAGGGTCCTGAGAAGTAGAAGAAAAGCAATTAATTAATTAGCCGGAGAGAGCAGAAGAGACAAGAGAGGGAATCATAAGGGCTGAGGACGCGCCTGTGATGGGGGCGCCGGGAGCAGAGGGCTCAGAGCTCCGCGGGCGGCCCCTGCGGCAGGACTGAACCCCGCTCAAGGCCGGCAGAACTTGTTCCTTCTTCCCACACCTGGGCCACGGTCCCGCCCACACAGGCTGCAGGGAGGCTGAGGTGCGCCCTGCGCGCAGCCCGCACGGCCAGGCAGGGGAGGCGCGCGGAGACTGCGGGGTAAGCCCCGGAGTGGGAGCCCCAGTGGGGAAGAGGGAGGCGCGCTCACAGCCGCGGGGTGGGCCGTGGCGACCATGACCCGATCCTGCACTTCCAGAATTTCTGGCGTCCCGAGCCTCCTGTCTGCGGCCAGGCCTGGCTTGGCTGGTGAACTCAGGGAGGAAGGGAAGCTGAGCGGGGGCAGACCCGCAACTCACCTGGGATCCCCTGGGGGAAGGGGCGCGGGGGGCTGGGGCGGGGCCTGGGGAGCCCGCTGAGAGACAGCCTTGCGCGGCAGCGTCCGGGGTGGTGGGGCTCTGAGTCCCCGAGCCCCGACAGGCCCGGCTGGGTCTCCGTAAGGCTGGCGGGGGTCAGCCCCTCCAGCTGCGTTCCGGCTGCCAGCCCCGCGCCCACCACCGGCGGCCCGACTGTACCCCCCCAGGCCCTCCCTTCACCTCCTCCTCCAGGGGCCTCATTTCTGTCTCTGTGACCCCTCACCCTGCCGCCCCCAAGGCTTGGCGTCCTGTCCCACCTGGACTCCAGCACAGAGCCTGTCCTTCTCAGGTAGCCGTGGGAACGGGCGTCTCTCTCCTCCTGGACTCCAGCCCGGAGGCCTCGCCCGGCGCCAGCCCTGAGGGTCTCAGCCACATGCCCCGAGGTCCCCGCAGCCCAGCCTGGCCTGGACGGCGAAGGGAGGGGGAGGGGTCCCAGGGAGGGGGGGCTCCATCACGGGGAATTCCAGCCCGGCCTAAAAAGGCCTCACTTGAGCTTCCGTCCCCTTTCCTTCCGAAGTGGAGCACGAGACAGATCAGCCATGAGGCTGAGGTCTGGCTAGACGACTCATCCTCCGGGGAGAGTTCAGAGCAAAGGTGGGATCCAGGGCCGAGAGGCCTGTCGAAGCGACGGCTCCAGGGCCGCAGCCCCGTGTGAGCCGCCCAGTTCCGGCCGAGCCTGATTTAGAGAGACGCCGCCCACTCACCACCAGGACTCAGGACGGCAGGCTTGCCTCCCAGCTGCCATGAACCCGCAGGCCTTTCCCGTCTCCTGGCCCAGTGCCCACCCAGAAATCTGAACCGTTCCGGCTGCCCCCACTGGGGGCAGAGCGGCAGAGCAGAGACGGCAGTGGGGCTGTTTCTCTTAGAGGAGCGGAGAGACCCCGGTGGGGTGAGGCAGACAGCATCTCACAGGCCATGCGGGGTTAGGACCCTCACGCCTGGACCACCCCCTGGGCTGTGAGTCGGGCCTGGGCGGGTCTGGTGGCTGCCCCCGACAGCAGGGCCCCCAGAGCATCCCGCGGCGTGGAGCCGGCCTCCCCGTGACCAAGGCAGGCGTTGGGCCCCGGCGCTGGCATGGGTCCCTCTGTGGCTGCTGCCATGTGCCTCTTGATTCCAAACGCTCCTTGTGAGGAAAGGGGAAAAAATAAAACCTTTGGGATGAAACCCTCAGACCTCACTCTACAGAGGGTGACTGACCTCTGATGTGGTGCTCAGAGGGTTGGATGTGGCTCTGAGGACAGCTGGCGTGGGTGGGGTTGGTGGGGGAGGGACCTGGCAGGCCATGTCCTGCTGTGAGCACATCCTTCCCTCCTCCCGGCAGAATGGGTAGGGCCAGGGCAGCACAGACTGGCAGGTACCCTGCAAACCAGAGTGCCCGGGCAGAGTTAGCTGACACGGGGCTCTCGGTCCCTGGCTTCCCTGGAAAGCTGCAGTGAGGTCTCTCCGACGCCGAGTCTAACGTCAGCACCACTTAGGAGTAAACCAGAATCCCCTTCCGCGTGCAGGACCGCGGCAGTGCTGCTTCCCCCAGACGTGGGGCACCCTCGGGCTCTGAGTCCTTCTCTGCTCTGTGTGCTGCTGTGTGGCCTTGGGCAAGCTCCTTAGCCTCTCTGAGCCTCGGTTTCCCCACGAGTAAAGCAAGAATAGCAATCCTGCCAGGCTCTGCCCAGGGGTCACAGTGCCAGCACGTGAAGGTGAGCTGTGACTGGGAAACCCCAGGGCCATGGTGAGCATCCTTTCCTGGTCCTCGTTCTTAGGTGTGGACCCTGTTTCAGGGCATGCAGGCCGGGGCCAGGGGGCCCAGGAGCATGGCGTTTGGAAGAGGGCGGACTGGTCCCCACCTGGGACGCCTGGTGTGTGCGTGTGTGTGTGTGTGTGTGTGTGTGCACGCGTGTGCGCGTGCGATTGTGGCTGGCCAGCTAGGAACCTCCCCTGCCCCGCCCAGGACTCTCTGGATGGCGGGGAGACAGAGGAGGAGCTGGTCCCTCTCTCCCAGGCAGGTGTGGGATGCAGACCCGCAGAGCACACCCCTACCTCAGGGCAGCAGATGGTACCACTCACCGCTCCAGGCTGGGAGCCCAGCAGGAGGGCCCTGCAGGGGGCACCGAGACTCCCCTCGCAGGGAATCCTGTGTTCCGGGACCCCAGGGCGCCAGAGGCCCAGGCAGGGAAGGTGGCCTCACCCCGGCATCTCCTCCCTGTTCAGTTTTGTGTGCCGGCTTCCTGGGAGTTGGATTCGACTAAAAGGTCCTGCTGCTTGAAGGAAGCATTGGAAACTCACCAGTCCAGTGGCCTCCTCCGATCGATGCCCAGGCCGTGGCCACCGCAGGCCCCGCTCTGGTCTCTGCTGGCCTGGCTGCTGCCTCCGTGCTTTCCCTGGAGGGACTCTTCTCCAGCTAAGCTGCCACCTCCTCCAGGCAGGCTTCCCTGACCTGCCTCCCATGGGCTGTGCTTCTTTCGCTGAGTCAATGCCCCACTGACCAGGTTTGCCTGATCAGTGTGTGCCCAGCAGTGAGCAGGGCATCTGATATGTAGGAGGCACTGGAGAATCTGGGGGGAATGAGTAAGTGAGAGAGTGAGTGAGTGAGTGAGTGAGTGAGAGAGTGAATGAATGGCTACCAGGAGAGATAGCACAGGGGCTGGGGGGGAGATGCTGGAATCAGGTGGCATCCAGGGAGGCAGTCTGGGCTCTGGGGATGGGGGCTAGGCCCCTTTCCTAGGGACGGGTGCTCTGCCTGGGCCGAGGGCCGGGAGGTGGGGTGGGGCCGGCCCTCCCCAAGCTGGGCGCTTCCTTCCTCTCTCTGCCCAACAAATAAGGCACTTGTTCTCCACCTGGAATGCTGCATCCTGGCGTGATATATGGCCTTATTACAGAGCCCTCCCAGAGGTATGGATTTTTTTTTTAATGCAGTTTGCATTTTAGGGACAATTGATCACCATCTCCCCTGAATCTGAATCAGAGCTGCCTGCTGGTTGCTAGGGGTCTATGGGTCACTCAGCACTGGTCAGCTCCAGTTGGGCACCTGAAGCTCACAGGGCAGGTGGCCCTTTGGCTGGACACCTGGGGACCAGGGCCACGGGGGCTGCACCACTTCTGACTCGTGGACAAAGCCAGCCCCTGCCTCCGCTGGGACCCTGGGCCCTGACCTGACCTGGGCTGGGACTTCCTTTCTCAGGTGGGGCAGGGACCAAAGAGTGGGCTGGGTCCTAATCCCTTGCAGGTGTCTGGTCGGTCCTGGGCTGTGAACCTTGTCACCACCCTGGGAGAAGCCAGGCAGGTATTGATCCCAGTTGGCTAATAGAAAATGACATTCAGAGATGCAGAGTGATTCACCAGGGTTCCCAAGTCTCCCAGTAAAGGAAGGCTTGAATGAGGTCCCAGGCTGAAATGGCCCCTAAACTGGAAATCCCTCACTGGTATTGAATTTTTATTACTTGTATTAATATTTGAGATCCTGAAATAAGACATTTATAAATGAAGTGCTTAATTTCAGGGTTAGCTACAAAAATCCACAATAATAACAAAACTAGGTGCCCCTGCAGGGGCGTGAGCACAGCGGCTCCACTGCAGGCTCTGGTCACTCAGGGCCGAATCCCTCCAAGGCACCGGGTCCTCAGCCCCTCTCCTTCCCCTGGACCTGGCTGGGCTGCAAGGCCCAGCTCCCCTTCGGTTCTTAACCAGTGAGTGTGGACGAGGAGTGGCTGCCGCCCCAGGCCCGGCCCTGAGTGGGCAGCTCTGCCTCTCTCCCCGCCTTCGCTGAGTGCAGGGAGCTCTCAAGCCCCCGGGAGGGCGGGCAGCATGGTGGACGGGGCCTGGCTCTCTGAATGGCCAGACGAACAGGGAGCAAGAAATACCTGCTTGGTGTGGTAAGCCCTGAAAACGTGGGGCTGTTTGGTGAATCTGTCACCCGCCCTGATGGCACGAAACGCTCACCTGAGGTCTGGAGCTGTTGTTCAGAGATTCGAGGAAAAGAAACAACAGCAACGAGAAAACAAACACGGGACATTGACCTAGTGGCTGGGTAGGAAATGAAGCATAAACGAAGAAAAAAAAGGGAGGGAGGGAGGGAGGGAAGGGAAAGGAACACAGGGCTGGGAGACACCCGGGGGCCCTGATTAAGGCACACTTCTGATTGCATCAGTTTCTATTTGCTGCTCTAACAAATTACCCCAGACTTGTTGACTTAAAACAATAGAAACTGATAACCCTGCAGTTCTGGAGAAGAAAATCCAAAATCAGTTTTATGGGGGTAAAGCCAAGGTGTCAGCTCTGCTGGTCCCTCTGGAAGCCCTCTGGAGGCCTGGGCATGTGGCTGTGTCCTCCGGCTCTGCCTCTGTCCCCCCGGTCTCGTCTTCCGAGGTCGCATTTCCCCCTGCCTCCCTCTCAGAAGGTCGCGTGTGGCTGCATTTAGGGCGCACCGGGTGATCCAGGACCATCGAGACCCTGCACTTGGTCACACCTGCAGGACCCTCTTAGCCCGTAAGGAAACACCACAGGCTCCAGGCCTTGAGTTCTGGGTGTTTGGGCTCAGTGCTCTGCTGCTGCCATCTTGAAATTCATAATCATTTATCTCAGAGTTTGTGTCTTCTAAGTGAAGCCCCATGAGATGCTGGAGGACACCCTGGGAGCTCAGAGCCTCCGTGGACCCAGGTCCCACCCCTGCCCCCTGCCCACTGCCCCCTTAGCCTCCCACTAATGGGAGGTCCTGTTGGTGGGACAAGGCCCTCCCCCGCCGATCTCGGGTGGCCTTGGCCTGCAGTGGCTTGAAGCAGGATCATGTTTCCCCAGCCAGAGACGGAAGTCAGGCCGCGGCAGTGAGGGTGCTGAATCCTAGCCGCTAGGCCACCAGGGACCAGTGGCCAGTGACAAGGCCCTGGCCCTCCAGCTTTGCAGAAACGAATTCCGAAACGAAAGTAGCGAAACAAGGGAAGTGTTTGTTAGGAGGGCAAAGAGCATGTGTGGAAAGACATGTGGGCGGGGCTCAGGGGAGAGTCATGCCCCCATGGTGGTTTGAATCACGTACGTGGGGCATTTCTCCCAGGTTGCCTTTGGACAATCACCCTGCTTTGCCTGGTTCTGGGTCCATATTTGGTTTATCTCAGGATCCTTCTGTGTATGTGTGCGCATCTCTTAGCCAAGATGGATTCTAGCGAAGAGGCCTGTGGGTACGTTGACGTCACTCCTGTTTTGACCTCCGAGGAGCCTTTCTGTGCATGTATAGTCGGGAAGGTTTCCCTGACTTTGAGAACGAAGACTGTGTGTTCTTTTGTCTCTTATCTGGGCAGGGCTCGGCTTCTCCTCCCTCCTGCCGTTTTGGAGGATCCGTACACAGGGGAGAAGCTCCAGCTGCTCGCCTTGGGGCCCATCTATCTCCTGCCTCACCACCATCTCCCTCCCTTCTGGTGCGGTGCATGTAGCTGAGCAAATCCGCCCTGGACACCTGAGGCCGTGCCAGGGCGCATCCTGCAGGTGAGCTCATCTCAATCCCCTGGGGTCGCCCATCACCGTGGGTGGGGCAGCAGCTGGTGGGAAGGGTACGGTGATGTCCCGAACCCTGGTTGGGCCGTGGCAGTTCGGTTCCATGGCTGCCCAGAGGGAAAACCCAGCCCAAAGGCACAGCTAGAACAGCAGAAGGGAACACGGCAGGAGGAAGGGCCACTTTCATGTGTCAGCATCTCTACCAGCACTTCTGTCCCAAGTTTGAATAAGGCCCCCATTTCCCTTCTGTGCTGGGCCCGGCTGGGTAGGCGTCCGGCGAGGGGATTAGCAACCTGAAATGGGCGAGGGGGAAGCTGGAGCGGCTGCAATGGGTCGTGGGCATTGTGGGTGCTGGTCGGTCTTGCAAGTCATACGATGTGAAGGATCGAAGGAAGGAAGGGCCAGTCGGCCCAGAAGTGAAAGGGCACAGGGGACGCCAAAGGCTGGGGAAGCCGACTGGCTCTAGGCTCAGAGGAAGAAGAGAGGGAAAAGGATTGGATGGAAAAAATCCAGCAAATGTCCCCCGTGATGGAATGACTCAGGCTGCAGCTAGGGGAGCTTCCTGGGGTTCCTACAACCTCGGGAGACAAGGATGAGGAAGGCCTGGGGCGAAGGCATAGCTCTGAGAGCAAGTCTGGGAAGGAATTGAGGTCGTCCTGGTCCCTGGGGCTGATGAGAAGCAGGTGCATGGATGCTACCATGCTTCTAAGGGGTGTCCAGGGCCGAAGCCTCCACAGTCCTGATCAGAACCTCTTGTTTAAATTGGAGATTGCAAACAGCCTGGGCTCCCAAACTTGCACAGAGGAGTGGGTGATGGCCACCCAGCCCACGGGTGTGCATGGTGGCAGGCAATGAGGGATCCGCCTAGGGCGAGGTTGGACCCAGAGATCGTCCACCAAGAGGGTCCCTCCTGAGAGCTGGACAGACTGATCTCAGAATCATCAACCCCAGGCCTTCAGGATCCGTCCAGCAGGTTGTGGAGCTGCTTCGGGCCACTGGCCATCGTGTGTCCCCCCTCCAATCAGCTGTACCATTTCCTGTGTGCTTTGTTCTGCCACAACGTGTATGGTGCCTTACTACGTTTATTTATTGCTGCCCAAGTAATGAGCGTACTTTATCAAGGGACCCACATGCCAAGCATGCTACTGGGGGCTCAATTTTGTTTTCTCATTTAAAATTGAAACTTTTTTATCCTTACTTTGTCGGACTTGAAAGCCAAGTCCACGAGAGCCGGGGAGGCAGTGCCGGGCAGGAAGGCGGGGCCCAGCCTCCTGCCTCCAGACCCACGCCCTGCCCCTTCCTCGTCTCAAACCAGAACACTATTTCCTTTAAAAATTCCTCTTCATCTTTATAAAAACTGATGAGAGTATACTTGTGCTGTAACACAATGGGACGGAGAATTTCTATTCAGTTGCCAATGAAAGCCAGCTACAAAGAGCAAAAAGAATAAACATAAAGGAAAAGAACTATCTTTAGTGAACCGGAGAAAACCGCAGCCATCAATCTTGGGTTATGTGGGAAAGTGTCCAACGCATGATGTTTGGCAAAATGGGGCAAACCCTGGAAACAGCTACAAAATGTTGCAGATCTCAGCAGACTATTGATTTCTCCAGAGCAGAGAGGGGAGCGCAGATGGCTGGTCCTTGGAGGTGGATGTGCTGGGAGGGTGTTCTTGGGCGGTGATGGAGGGTTGAAGTGGGCCAGATGTGCAGTCTATGGGGGAGGGGGTGGGCAGGAGGGGGCATAGGGGCTGCCCAGCTCCATCACAGTGGAGCCATGGAGAGACCTGTAGGAGCCAGACCTACAGCTGCGTCCCCTCTGAGTCCTGTACCACACTCCTTTCTGGGAAGGTGGCACTGCCACCTGCACGCTCACCTGGCTGTGCCCCCTGGTGGCTGCATCTGAGGTAAGACCCCTTCTCAGGCCACCTGCCCACCTGCACAGCAATCGCTCTTCCCAGGAGGGTGAATGTGCTGAGAAGCTTGATCCAATCAGGGCCTTGCTGAAGCTGGAGGTGGGGTCAGATTCTTGTCAAGAGCAAGGGAGATTGGGTGGGTAGATCCCCCCCAAAATCAATGCACTGGGGTGGGGCAACTGGAATGGCACAGTAACCCCCCTCACCCAAATCTATTCCTCCATCAAGGTGATCAGAACACTGACAGCACTTGTCAAAATCAGCTAATTCAGAAATCTATATTTTAACGAAAGACTTGCAATAACACAAGAAGTGTTCACTCAAGATAAAGGGATGAGTTCTGGGAAGAGCAGAAAGCCCTTCGATGTGTCCCTATTTCCCTTCTCCCAGCCCCATGGTTGCCCTGAGCACCACTCAAGAGAGTGGGCCAGGCTGGTAGTTCCCTAGAAGCCCAGTCCAGTCCCTGGAGATGCGTCACAGTCTCATCTCCAGCTCCCCAGAACACCCCATCCACAGGACTTCCATGATTTGACCTGACTCAGTGTTACTTGTTGAAGACAATCTGTGTAAACTGTTTAGCATCTGTTGGAGGACAGAGGGAACAAAAAGTGCACACCGAACTGAGAATCATCTTGAGACTGGAAACTGAAGCAGCAGCTCCACCTAACCGATGGGTCAGTTTATTACCAGGGAACTTCCTCGCTGGGTGGGATTGGGGTCAGGCACCCCCAAGGGGCCACTGGCACAAGTTTATAGTTAACCTAGGGTATGGGGATGGGTGCTTGGAAACAGGACATGCATTTCTAAGTCAAGAGTTATGAATGGGTAACTAGTCTCATGGGTGCCGGGAATATGTCAGGGAAGGTTTTCATCATTGTTTGGGGACTGGCTGAGCATAGAAGCCACCTGGTCCTAATGATTATTCAGTGATATCTATTAACTGCCAATCTCTTGACAATAGAGAAGTAATTCACTACACAGTACAGTCCTGGGCAGGGTCAGCAGCAGGACAGGAGGAGCTGTACAGGCCCAGGATGGTGTCAGTTATGCCCACAACCTTACACCATCACAGCTGCCTGACGCCACAATGCCAGTTTGGGCAGGAAAAAGGCTGATGAAACACTTAAAAATGTGATCTGGAGAAAGAGAGAAGCTCTGCCCTATTACTGTGGATCTGCAGAAACAGGCACCAGTGCAAGATTATGAACCCGCCTGGGAAAAACATACACACGTCCTCACCTCCCACCTCTGGAATTTGAGGCTCGGTACCAACGGGAGGAGAAGGCTAAGGCAGAGCTGGGCTGGGCCGAGCACTGAAAGGGAACCCCAACAACGAGTGCATCCCCTCAGCAAAGGCTGGGAGCCTGACGCATCCACTGTATTTAAAGGCAGCTCTGTCCAATCATCAGCTGACCAGCTGACCAGGACACTCGCTGGGCAGAGACGTCAGTGACTACACATCAGAGAGAACACAGACTTTAGAGAACTGGCCCAGATAATCAGTAAGCAAAGAACACCAACAAAAATAGCAGGTAACAACAATACAATAAACTCTAGGGAGGAGGGGGAATATGATTTCCAGAGTTGCCAAATCATATTACTTAAAATGCCCATCTTTCAACAAAAAGTCACTAGATTTGCAAAGAAACAGGAAAGTATGGCCATACACAAGAAGAAAAAAAAAGCAGTAAACAGAAACTGTCCCTGAGGAACCCAGATGTTGGACCTACTAGACAAAGATTTTAAGATAGTTCACACATCTTCAAAGAACTAAAGAAAACCATATCTAAATACTTTAAGGAGTGTATGAGAACAATATCTCTCCAAATAGTGAATATCAATAAAGGGAAATAAATTATTTTTTAAAAAAGAACCAAATAAGATGTTGGAGTTGAAAAGCACAATAATTCAAAGGGAAAAATGACTAGTGAAAGGGATTTTGTATGAGAAGTTGATCTTAAATTTCGTATTGAAATGCAAGAGACTCAGGATAGCCAAAATATTCTTGAGAAGGACTCACATTCTCTTATTTTAAAACTTACTACAGTAACCAAGACAGTGAGATGTTGGCATAAGGACAGAAATATAGGACAACTAAAGAGAGTTGAGAGTGAAAGAATAAATCCTTACGTTTTTGGTCAATAGGTTTTGACAAGGTTGCCAAGAATATTCAATGGAGAATGAGTAGTCTTTCAACAAATAGTGCTGGTCAATTGGGTATTCATATGCAAAATAATAAAGTTGAACTGCTATCTCAAACCACATAAAAATAAGCTGGACATAAGCATGAATTTGAATAGACATTTCTCCAAAGAAGATAGACAAATGGTCAATAAGCACATGAAATGATACCCAAATCTTTAGTCATTAGTGAAATGTAAAACAAAACCATAATCAGACAGTATTTTAGACCCAGGAAGATGATTAAAATAAAAGGAGAGACAATAACAAGTGTTGACAAGAATGTGGAGAAGTTAGAACCTCGCCAATGGCTGATGGGAATGTAAAATGGTGCAGCCACTTCGGAAAAAAGTTTGGCAGTTTTCACAAAACATGTAGTCCAGTAATTCCACCCCTTAATGTACACCCAGGAGAGGTGAGACTTATGTCTACACCCAGACTTCTTCTTGAATGTGCATTGAAGCGTTATTCATAATAGCCGAAAAGGGGATGCAAGCCACAGGGTGGTCAAGTGATGATCGGATAAATAAGATGTGTCGTATCTGTACCACTGACTATTACTTGGCAATGAAAAACGTAATACTGATATTTACTACACTATAGATGACTCTTGAAAACATTATTCTAAGTGAAAGTAGCCAGTCGCAAAGGACCACATATCGTATGATTCCATTTATATTAAATGTTCAAAATAGACAACTTCATAGAGACAGAAAATAGATCAGTGGTTGACAGAGGCTGAGGCAAGGGAAGATGGAAAATGACTGCTGGTGGGATCTCTTTGGGGGTTGATGGAAATCTTCAAAAATTAGAGCACGGTGACCATTGCAAAACTGGGAATGTACTAAGTAACACTTCATTGTATGCTTTAATGGGGTGAAATGTACGGTCTGTGAATTTCGTCCCAGTAAAGCACTGTTTAAAAATCAAGGGACTGCTGGGAAGGGAAGGGAATGGGGTACTGGAGGGTGGGAAAACAGCTGATAGGCGTTGATTACAGAGCCGGCCATGATGCCTCGACATACAGAGATGCAGAACCTGCAGTTGGAGAGTAGAACCTGCTGGTGACCGAGGAGCCCACCCAAATGGAAAGGAAGGCCGCACAAATATAAAAAGAGCTTAAGCAGCACATAAAGGTCTTATGTATATATGTGTACGTATGTGTATGTGTGTGTCTTGGACAAAATAGAGGGAAAGTGGGTAAAAAGAAGCCACTGCTCTGATTTATTTCACTTATAAGCACTTTTAAGTAGTCCTTAAAGGTAATCGAACTGAATTTTAGATTTCTACAGGTGCAAATGTAGCCATTAGTAGACCTACGCAAATAAATAAGTAGAAAAATCAGAAGATGGTGACACTATCTGGGAAACACATCCATGAATTAATTTTCTCTGTTTACAAAGTGGGGAGTTAGTAGGCTATCAAAAATTAATAAATCTAGAAATAAGGTTTTTTTTTTTCCAATGCTATTAAAAGTTACAAAGACAACTACCAGAAAAAAATAAACAAGCAGATGGATTAACTTTCTACATTATCAGACGGAAAACACACACAGAGAGACTGCAAACGAAGCAGTAAAAGATGGAAAACGATGGAAACATGAAAGTAGAGATACAACAGAAGACGTCAATAATCAGACGGGTATCACAGCAGCAAATGTAAATGAGATAAATTCACTTACTAAAAGAAGAGTCTCAGATTAAATTAAAGATTGAAATCCAGTACAGGCATCATGTACAAGGCATCAATAGCATAAAGCAGTCGAGAAATTCGTGGGCAAAAATGCACAGAGAAATGCAGGCAAAGAGTGATGCGGAATGACCGCGGGAGCGCCCGACAAGCTTGTGATCGATACAGAGAAACTGAAGGAGGCCACGGGAGCGCATGGCAGAGACGATGAACACAGGACAACCGAAGTCTGTCTCGTGCGTCTGTAACCAACACAAAGTAACACCCACAGCAAGGGGAATGAACAGCCAGGTACACAGGAGTCAGAGTGTCTCACCTTGGGTCCCCAGATTGCAGGACCTGAAACAAGTTTTTGAATGAGGGGAGTTTGGGGGGGGGTGAGCCCAGGAAGTGGGGAGTGGGGCAAGGGAACCAGTTACAGGTGAGCGTCTGAGCAGAGGCCACCTGTGAGCATGGGCGGGCCCTCCCTCCAGCATCCCCCGGTACCACTTAATGCACCTCCGAGCTGTCCCTTCAAAGCCAGAGGGTGAGGCGTTATCCTCCAGCCCCATCCCCACAACTGGAGGTTTGCAAAGCCCCACGGTCCTGGGGAACGCCAAGGTGCGACAGCAGGGGTCGGGGTGGAGGGCCATCTCAGCACAGGAGCCTGGGTGACCACGCGTGGAGGAGGGAGCATGGCCTGGGACTCCAGGGGCAACTGTCTCAAATAGGACATTCACCTGACTATGCTCATCCCCAAGGTCAAGTAGACAAAATGTACATGAGACTTAGACTTAGGAGGTGACGAGGAGCCCGTATGATTACGCACCCCCAACTCTATGTGGCGAACAGGGAGCACAGCTTATCAGATCCTGCAAATTATTTATAGAAAATGATGGTGTACTTGGAGGCAAAAAATGCTCAAGGCCTTCTCAGAAAGCACCTGAAACTGCTGAATACCTGGAGGAAAACAAAAATGAAATATGAAGCAATTCAAACTACATGATACCATTACATCACCACCGGAACAAAATGATTCGTCATGAATATTTTAAATTCTGAATTAAAAAGGTGATTAAATCAATTACCCACTCAACTAAAAACAGAAAAATAATGAAAGGGAAAGCAGAATGATTTTATAAAGGTAAAACAGAAATGAATGATGCATTAAAGAGACAAAAGTAGAACTAGTAAATAATTTCCACAGTAGCTCCTTTACAAAAACCCTACAAAATATAAAATATCAAACTTAACTGCAAAAGGGGGATGAAAAGGAGGAAACAGAAAAAGAAATTAGGGTAGGAAGCAACCAAAAATGAGGCAGATTATATATATATATAATTTTTTCTCAGCTGTATATAAGTAATTAGAAAAGACCAGAAGAAATAAATGGTTATGCTAGATAGATAGATCTAGAAAGATAATCTCTATCTATCTTTCCATCTATCCAACCATCTATCCCTCTATTTATCTATATATAGAGAGAGAATCCAAAATTTACCTGTGGATGAGACTGGTAAATTGATCAGTTACCATCTACAAAACTGAGAAAGTTGTCTACTAGCTACTTCCCCTTAAATCATCAAGAAATTTCAAAATTCTTTATTGAATTCTATCAAAACTTCAGAGAATAAATAATGCAGAAGTTATTTAAATTTTTGGAGACCTCTGTCTTTTAGGTTTGTAACCAAGCAGAACCCAAAACATTACATACACACACAAGGCTAGAAATGTATCTAGTTTGTGAATATAGATGCAAAAACTCTACATTCTATATTAACAAGTAGAATCAAACAATTCAGAAAAAGAAAAATGCACTATGACTAATGTGGTTCTTTCCAGGAACCAGAAGTGATTCAATATTTGGGATTTAATTACAGATTAAGTCCATAAACTATCAAATAGAAATGGTTAATGATTTAAAATACATTCTTGAGAAAACAGTTTAAAATATTTAGAAGATCAGCGACTCTTCCCCTCAAGTAAAAAGTTGAAGAAATGGACGGGAATGTCATTTCCAGTAAGAAAAAACACAAGTAGCCAATAAAATAATACAAAATGTCCAAGTCACGTGAAGTTAAAGAAAAGCCAATTGCTAGGCCAATGATAGAGTATTCTCCTTATAGGGTCAGCCCCACCAAGGTGTGAGGTGCACTAGATTGACAGGTAAGTGCAGGACAAGCCCGCATCATCTCAGTGGCCAGGTGACCTCTGCAGTCTCTTTGGGGCATAATTCTGGTGCATCTCAAAAATGGTAAAATGTACTTTCTGTCTGTCCCAGCACCTCCACATTTAGAATGCAGCTCCACACAAGTGCATGCACATAAGAGCAAAGATATATTACAAAGAGTTCCATTTTTTAAAATAATTGCAAGTGCTGGGAGCCAATCTAAGTACCTCTCATTATGGGAATGAGTAAATAATTTATGGAATATCACAGAACTATTTTAAAGACTGGATTAGAATATCTCCAAACTATATTGTTAAATGAGAAAAGCAAAATGCAAAACAGGGTGTACATAATACTCCTATTCGTGTTTTTAAAGAGGGTGATTTATGGATAAACATACTCACAGTAATACAGAAACATCCTACAGCCCAGGGCAGGTAAGGAGATGTCTGGGAGAATCCACAAAACTCTGTTAACGGGCATGGCCTCTGGGAAGGGGAAGGGCATCTCGGGTGCAAAACGACTGGCTTTTATTTGCATAACCTTTGAACTGTTTGATATATTAGCCATGCTGAAGTGTTACTTTTTCCAAGAAAACATACGCATACATATGCATAAAGTATACATGCATATTCATGTACACATTCATATACATGCATGCACATAGAGTACTCACACCCGCATAGGTATGGGTCTCCAGGAGCGTGGTTCAGCAGCCGGGAGCAGGGCGTCCAGCCCAGGTGTGATCCTGCTGGGGCCACCTTGCCAGCCCTTCGCTTGAGTTTCTCATCTCAGGAGTGAGAACAATACGTAACACCCATTTCGGAGGGCTCTTGTGAGGACGGAGTTAATACACGCCAAGCGCTTCAGACAATGTCTGGCTTGTAGGAGTGTTTCGGGGGCCGCTGCTCTGAGCATCATGTGCTATCATTACCAGTGTCCTCCGCCACGCCCTGCTTTTGGGCGCTGTGTCCCGAGTCCCGAACGTACGGCCGGAGATGGACACACATGCTGTGTCCACAAAGTGCTGTCACGGTGGAACTGCAGAGATGTGGGAGCTCGTGACCCAGCCTGAAGGAGCTAGGAAAGCCTCATAAAAAACGTTCACGTATGGAGATATAGGAAGTCCTCCCAGCTTATACATGAGTTCACTTGAATCTGCTGCCAACTAAAATAGTCTGTTTGTGGCCCATCAAAAAGACATTGTACATCTGCTTCCATCATTACGTAAGAGGACACATTGACCAACAGTAAAGAATGCCCAAGTTAAAAATAAAGATTAAATGTCTCCCTAGGATGCCAGGGCTGGTCCTCCTTTGATGATGACTCCCTTCCCAGGTGCAGGGCCATGTTGACTCGCTTGTGTACATGCTGTTCCATGTGTGTGTGTGTTTTGAAATGTATCCCTGACTTGTTTAATGTTCTTTGTTCTGACAAGATATAAAACGGTGCTGGAGACCATGCTTCTCTGAAGCAGTTTCTCAGAGTCATCTGGGAAGCAGGCTTCCAATCTATCGTCTTCAGTTTGGCTCAAATAAAACTCTTTTCTATTCTTATTATAGAGTGTTTATTGATTATTTTTGTTAACAAGTCTTATATTTCCAGAAAGAGAGAAAGGAAAGAAGAATTTAAGAAAATAAACAAAACAAAGACATGTTCATGGCCAGATTAGGTCTGCCCACTTCAGGGATATACATACTACAGAAAGCATTGAACAACCTCGTGCCTCGGGGCAGGTGTAATAAATACGTCAGTGAGATAGAGACAGGGTCTGTGAACATTTGCACACTTACACGCACACTCGGCTTATGACTAAGATGTCCCTACAAATAAGTGAAGAATGGGCGGGCTATTCGATAAACCAGGCAGGAATAACTGGGTAGCCATATGGGAAGATAAAATTTTCTCCCTCTCCCAAGCCACACACGAAAATGAATTCCAGATGGCATACAGATCTAAACTTTAAAATCCTAGAAGAAAATGTATTTTCTTATTCATATTCTTATTCCTTAAATAAGACACAAAAGCACAAAACCTAGAGGAAATGAATAATGTATTTCATGACATCAAAATGAAAACTTTATACAGCAAAGCCACCATTAATGATAAAGCAGGAGGGGATTTTTTAGCCAATAAAATCAATAAAGGCTTTTATCTGGAATACGCAAACAACTCTTATGAAGCATCAGGAAAAAGAAAAAAAAGTAATAAGAAATAAAAGGAGAGATATAAATATACAATTCAGACAAGAGGGAATTCCAATGCCGAACAAACATATGGGACAATTTAATCTCATTCGTATTTAAAATGATGAGACAACCTTGGACACTTCAGATTAATAACAAACAGACAATCACAGATATGGGTGAGGATGTGCTCACGGGAGGAGGGCCACGGTGCGGCCGAGTGAAATTGATGAGTGACACTACAGCTGTGTGTGCCCCCTCCACGTGCCACCTCTAAAGCAACCCACCCACGCGCCGGGGGGAAACAATCAGGAACGTTCAGGCGGCATCATTAGTTACAGCAAATATGTGGAAACAACCAACATGCCCATCAGCGGCAAAATGGGTAAGTAAGTTGGAACATAACAAAATGGAAAAATTTACTGTCGTTTAAACGAATAAACTATGTGCCTCGAGGAGAAGAGATCTCACAACATAGTGGGAACTGAAAAAGCAAACTGCAAAATCGTAAGTATAGTGTGTTACCTTTGGCATAAAGGGTAAAACAAAAGATGCGTGTGTTACATTGTTTAAACTACAGAAAAAAAGGGGTGGGAAAAACCCAAGTTTCATTTTAAGGAAGATTCTGGGGATGTACAGAGAAGAGAGGAGGACAGTTCAAAGCACTTTGATCTTTCTTTTTTTAAAAATTATTTATTTTTATTTATTTATTTTTGGCAGTGTTGGGTCTTCGTTTCCGTCCGAGGGCTTTCTCTAGTTGCGGTGAGCGGGGGCCACTCTTCAGCGCGGTGCGCGGGCCTCTCACTGTCGCGGCCTCTCTTGTTGCGGAGCACAGTCTCCAGATGCGCAGGCTCAGTAGTTGTGGCTCACGGGCCCAGTTGCCCCGTGGCATGTGGGATCCTCCCAGACCATGGCTCGAACCCGTGTCCCCTTCATTGGCGGGCAGATTCTCAACCACTGCGCCACCAGGGAAGCCCAAGGCACTTTGATCTTATCTAAAATCTTTCATGTATTATTTTATACAGATTTTACCTTTTTAGGGCATGTTAGATTTATAGAAAAACTCAGCAGATAGTACAGAGGGTACCATACACCCACTCCACCCCCTCTTCCTGGAAATAGTGTTCCTTATTATTAACTGTACCTGTGCAGTACATTTGTTACAATTAATGAATCAGGATTGATACATCATTATTAACTGAAGTCCACAGTATTCATCCAGGGCGTATGGGTTTAGACAAATGTATGATTACGTGAATTCACCATTACGGTACCCTACAGAGTAGCTTCACTGCCCTGCGTATCCTCTGTGAGCCCCATATTCTCTGCTCCCTCCTTGCCTCAAACCTCCCATAACCACTGACCCTTTTCCTATCTCTCTCATTTTGCCTTTTCCAGAATGTCATAGAGTTAGAATCACAAAATCTCTAGCCTTTTCAGTTTGGCTTCTTTCGCTTACTGATGTGCATTTCAGTTCCCTCCATGTCTTTTCATGGCTTCATAGCTCATTTTTTTCAGGGCTGAATAATATTCTGTTGTCTTCAGGGACCACCATATATTTACGCGTCAGCTACTGCAGGACACCTTGGTGGCTCCCAGTTCTGGGTGATTATGAATAGGCTGCTATCAAGTCACCTCCAAGATCCTGTCCAAGTGACCGTGGATGTGTTCACACCAGCGTGCAGCTCAGGCAGCCATCGTCCAGGTGAGCAGAGGTCTGGGTTCACCTGTCTCTCCAATGTCAGGCGGTGATTTCCCTGCTGGCTCGGTTCTCAGAGGCTCCAAGAAGTCATTGATGTTCAGTTTGTCCAGCACCGTTCTTGCAAGGATGGGAGTGAGGGCTTCCAAGCTATCTATATGGTGCAGCTCAACCAGGTGGTCCTTGTCTGTTCCTCTCCGACTTCAGTGCTCAGTCTTGGCTCCGGGAGGGGACCTGCTCACCTGAGATGCTTCACGCACACAGGTCCTCCGATGAGCTTGGCGTTCTGCAGACGTTCCTACATGCCTGCCCAACACCCCGCGAGCAAAACGCATCGGCTCGGAGTCTCCTCTCCCCCAACATCTCAGAGCTCATCCTGGCCCTTCGTGGTCACAAAGCTCACGTCTCAGGAGAAGCTGGCTCTGACTGGTGCGCAGAAGGCGGCCAGTGCGCCGAGCACCCTTTGTGGCACTTCCGCAGGCTCTGGGGGACCCGGGCTGCGCACAAGCGTGGCCTGTATTTGAACCTCACTTTCTTTGTCTCTCCTCTTCACATGAATATTTATTGCGAGGAAAGCCAGGCCAGCACGCCAGACCCCATTCACGGAATCCATCAACAACTCCTTTGTGAAACCTGACCTGGGGAAGGAGGATTGAGAGGGAATGAATGTGTTTCGTTTTCTGAGTCACAAGGTCTGTGACGAACGATATTCAATGGGCTTTTGTTCTTTTATTTCTGTAGGACCCAGAACTTTGGGAGAGCAAAGTGATGGGGAATTGGTTGCAGACTAAAATGCCATCGGTTCGAAGGGAGGCCTCTAGGGGCTTCCATGCTGTGCCCCCGGGGACTCTGACTCCACAAATGCGCTCACAGTTCCCACCAGGGGAGGCTCTCTGCCCTGAAGGAGACGCCTACCTGTGCAAAGCCTGGGCTCCACGGTCCCCCCACTCCATAGCACAGCCTGGGTGGTCAGCACGCCTGCCCCCAGCATCAGGACCTTGGAGGAGGGCCTGAGTGCAAGAGACCCTTCCAGGCCTGGGTGCAGGACTTGTGCCCAAGCCTGCATCTGTTCAATGTCCAAACAAGAGCAAATCCAGCCAATTTGGGCCGAGGTGCCTTTCAGACAGTTGCCTGATGTCCTGTAAGGCAGCAGGCAGGTCAGTGAACCCTTTTAGCTGGGCATGATTCAGGCAAAGCACCCGGCTCCAGGGCGTCTGTAGCCCCACAATCTACATGTCACAGGGTCCAGAGCTGCCACCCACTGCACCTCCCCCTGGGGACAGACCTTTTCTCTCCTGTCTCTTCAACCAGCCGGCGAGAGGAAGCCTCCCCCCTCCCCATCCCCGTGGGCTGACGGGTATTCCTTCTTTCCCAGGAAGCCCACTTCCTCGGGAGCCCCGCCCACGTTCTCCTCCTGAGCCCTGCTACCCACCCGACCCCGGCTCCACAGTATTTCCTCTTCCACAGGGCAGCCCTTCAGAGATGAGATTGCTAGCAGGGACCCTCTGTGTGTGTGTGTGTGTGTGTGTGTGTGTGTGTGTGTGTGTGTCTGTCTGTCCGTCTCTCCCCCCAGCACACACACACAAATAACCCAGTTCTCTTATAAAACTCCCCAGCCGCAGAGCCTCTTCCCTGAGACGGGTCCCAGGTGCCCTTGGGCCTGAGTCTTTCTCTCCAGGGTGCTGGGAGCGGCCCTTCCCCAGGGGACAGAAGCCCTGAGGGTTGGGGCTGCACAGCGGGCCCGGGAGGCCAGGCTCTGGCTGGAGCTCGTGGTGGCCAGCGCAGCACATCCTCGGGGGTGGGCGGCATAGCCGGGCCACGGAGCTTCAGCCGGCTCTGCCGGAACCACGGCACCCACGGAGGATGCCGACGCGTGTGGTGAGCGGCATCTCTGTGCAGAGCGGGACCGCTGGAGCCTCGAGGGCTGTGTGCAGAAGCTCTCCACTCGCGGGGCTTCCCAAAACCTTTCCAAGGAGGCCATCAGGGTTGGCTCTGGGACACAGTGATGTTCTGAAGCCATATCTATCCTGAAAAGGAGTTTATGGTTGCTTAAATTCCATGAGGGTTAAAAAATAGATTTCTCTCATAAACTACACAGGAAATTAAAACAAAGTTCTGACACCCCGCTGGGGTCCCAGGAGTGGGTCCCCAAGCGGGCAGGCTTCTCTGGGAGCGTGACCACAGCTTTCGTCCACACGGCTCCCCCTGACCGGCCGGTGCACCCACCCAGCCACCACAGGCAGAGGGCCCTTCCCTGACTGGAGACTGGAGATGCCTGGGGGTGCTGCCCCACGCCCACCTCCAGGACCATTGATACCAGGGAACTTTCGAGGCACAGTCCAGGCTCCGAAGTTCTCCGTAGGTTCAGGCTGAGTCCAGCAAGCTATGCTTGCACACATGTGTCCCCAGGTGCCTGTCTGGCCCCTCATGTGAGTATCCAGACCCTCAGAGTTAACACATACAAGCTGAAAGTCGTAACTTACCTCAAACCTGGGTTTCTCTGCTGTTTCCATTCTGAGAAATACCCCAGTTCCCCCAGGCATCCCGACTTTTGGAATAATCACCCCCTCTTCTTGCTCTATGGTTTTATCACTAAGTGCACATCCCTCGATGTGAAAGCCCCGTCTTTCCTTTTCCTTGATACTTCCATGTCTCTTTTAATCGACAGCTTACCCGCCCCCCCCACCGCTGCCAGTCTCTGTTTTTCCTTAATTTATCAGCTGTACAAGCCACATCGTTCAATCGGTAGGTTTGCCGTCATCAGGATTTTGCTGATTGCACCTTCGTGGTGCAGAGCTGTGTGTCCCCCTGTCCTCCACATCTCCGGGGAGTCTAAAGCGTCTTTGGGCTCAGGGACCACCACCTGGGCCAGATCACAGTTGCTTCTCTCACAAGGAGGCACCTGGTATCTGGTTGTCCTTCTCTTTTAGCCGTTAGCATTACTGACACTCACCACTTAGATGCATGGCTTCACTGGGAGATAACGGTGATATTTGCACCCCGTCATTTTGTTTTCCTTTATTAGCTGAACACATTTTGTAAGGAGCTGCGTTCTCACATCCACCACGTGTGATGATGTGGTCTGGTAAGTGTTTATTCTCTACGGATCGAGATTGGACTCTTCCATGTGATTTACCTAATTTTCAAGAAAACAGCTTTCTCTCTGTTGTCCACTGAGTTATCTTTTCGTACCATTACTGGAAGGGGCCTTGATCAATTGCAGTTTTTACTCTGCGGAGGCACAGGCTGTGTCGTCTGGGGTCAGCGGGGGCCTCGTCCAGTCCAGGCAGCCCCTGAACCCTGCAGATGTGGACTCTTTGCTGTCTGATTGTCAAAAGGCCCCGGGTCAGCCTCAGGCCGGGCAAACCAGGCTCACCTTGCAGGCTACCCAACTTAAGGCTCAGAATGCTCCCTGCAGTGCCATCCCGGCTGGGGGCTGGGCCCCGTGGGTCTCAGTTGGCAAAAGTGCCTTCTGCAATGTTTTCTATACTCCACCAACTTTGCTATCTCATTACTCGTTTTTAGGTGAACTGGGGAAAATGTAAAATCTATGCTGCTACCTGCCACTGCCAGCTCCCCAGAGCGAGGTTTCATTTTCTTTACATCACTTGTCGTCAAGGATAAAAGCCGTCACCTGTTTCCTGAGTTTTCCCTCATCAGAAGGAAAGTGTCCTGTGAATAAGGACTCGGCTTTGTTCAGTGTGTCCTCCCAGGCCCAGGCACAAGAAGCGTCCAGTGGCATTTACTAAGTGAACCAGTGAACATTTACTCAATATTCATTCTATGTAAACTGTGCACTCACACCGTCATTTAACCTTCCCCTCAGCATTAAAATGAGGTCTTGTTATTCAGCCCCATTTTAGAAATGAGGACACCATCGTTTAAAGAGGTAGCAATTTGCCCAGGACGAACATCTAGCAGGGCAGCCAGCTGCTGGCTCAAGGCCGCATCCCATCAACAGACGTGCTGAGCAACAGGGCCACCAGAGCATCCTCAAAATCCCAGTGTCATCCTCACAGGGACGCCTCAAGAGGGAAGGCGGGATGGAAGTCGTAGGCAGGGGCCCAGCCCACTTCTGTGCATGCACCCATCACACACAAAGGGAGGACGGGAGGAGCTGCAGGAAATCATGCTGAAATGAGCAGGTGATTCTTTTCTGGGGACACTGACGATGTGTGAAATTTACCATCATTAATTTGTTTTAAAATAAGCACATCAGATAAAAATAAGTTTAGGCAGAAAACAACAACAAGAAAACCTCAATGTAAAAAGCCATCCACCTTGGGTCCCCATGTTGGAAGGGGGTGGGGTTGGCGTCCAAGCGCCCCTGTTGCAGGTCAAGGGCAGACGGGAAAGAGAACTTCGTACCCATTTCTAGAAGTAGCGTTGACTCACGTCTGTCGTTTCCCCTGGGTTCAGTGTGGGTTACTAGGTACCTACTGCGCACATAAACTCCATCAGTGAAGAGGTCCCCGTCTTCTCCGTCTGGCGTGGGCCTTAGCACATAAATCCCATCAGTGCAGAGGCCCCCGCCTTCTCTGTCTGGCATGGGCCTTAGCACTTTACTAAATTTTTGTCAGGCACCAGGAAAAATGCAAGTTAAAGTGATAGAACCCAAGTCTCAGGCTGTTTGGACCTAAGTAAGTGACAGAAGCTCATGGGCGATGTGTTACACTGGTTATTCTGCTGCATTTGTACCCAGGAGCTCACCAATGAGTCCATCTTCTGAGGATGGTAGTGAGGAAAGAGAAAGGCCTTCAGCTCCAACGTGAAGAAGTGGACGCAACTGTGCAGTCTAGTGGTGCCTGGTCGACCAGTAGTTCTCGGGGAACGTTGATTCAATCGAATACATGTCTCTGTTGATCCACAGATGCCCGGGCCAGTGGGTCAGAGAGGAAAGTACAGCAGCCATTTAGCAAAGAAAACTCTCGGTGTTGACTCCTGCCTCTGCCTGCAACAAGAAGGAAAAAGGGACACAAAAGGAACAATAACTTTCAACGGTGGCAGCAAAACAGAGTGGCCATAGGACTTGAAAGTCTGAATTCCAAAGAAAAATGTGTCTCCATAGGCGAGGAGGTGTCTATGTCAGCTTCCACCCCAGGGAAGAGGGGCCAGGGCTGGCTTCATGTGGACAGAGGACCAGTCTGGTTCAGACAGAGCGTTTTCAACAGAAGGTGAAACTAAGCCGAGCCTTAGACATCCAAGGGGAGAGGGAAAGGAATCGGATCTGGGAAACACCGTATTCAAAAATAAGTCTCTTGGGACTTCCCTAGTAGCGCAGTGGTTAAGAATCCACCTGCCAATACAGGGGACAGGGGTTCGATCCCTGCTGTGGGAAGATCCCACAGGCCGCGGAGCAACTAAGCCCATGCACCACAACTACTGAGCCCATGTGCTGCAACTACTGAAGCCTGTGTGCCTAGAGCCCGTGCACCGCAACAAAGAGTAGCCCCTGCCAGCCGCAACTAGAGAAAACCCGCTGGCAGCAATGAAGACCCTGTGCAGCAAAATAATGAATAAAGGTTTGACTTTAAAAAAAAGTCTTTTGGGGCTTCCCTGGTGGTGCAGTGGTTGAGAGTCCGCCTGCCGATGCAGGGGACACGGGTTCGTGCCCCGGTCCGGGAGGATCACACGTGCCGCAGAGCGGCTGGGCCCGTGAGCCATGGCCGCTGGGCCTGCGCATCCGGAGCCTGTGCTCCGCAACGGGAGAGGCCACAGCAGTGGGAGGCCCGCGTACCGCAAAAAAAAAAAAAAAAAAAAAAAAAAAAAAGAAGTATTTTAATCTGAAAATGATTTTCCCCACCTACTTCCAAGTTTCACAGAGAAATTGAAAGTGGAAGAGGGGCAGGGAAGCAGGTAAAAAGTACGTATATCTGTGTATTCTTGGGTTGGTTGACTTTCTGGCCCTGTTAGAATTGAATCCGTGGGTAAAACAAGGATTCTGAACTTCAGCTCAACCTCCTGCAGCATCATCCTGACAAAGAAGGGAAGGTGTGACTTGGCAAAACCACAGCAGGACTGAGTCGAATGAGAGACTCAGCTCAACTGGACTCAGAGCTGCCCGTGCCACCAGTGTACATGTAGATACAGATATAATATATAAATGTGTATATGAATATCTATATTCTTTTTCAGGTTATTTTCCCTTACAGCTTATTACAAAATATTGAGCAGAGTTCCCTGTGCTATAGAGTAGGTCCTGGTTGGTTATCTCTTTTATATGTAGTAGTGTGTATATGTTAGTCCCAACAGATGTGATTAAGTTAAGGACCTTATCTGGGTGGGCCCAGTCTGGTCACAGGAGCCCTTAACTGGGAAGGAGGCGGCACAAGTCAGACCCAGAGGGACGGCATCACGAGAGGACCAGCCAGTGCTGGCTCTGAGGAAGGAGGAAGGGGCCACAACCAAGGATGCGGCACCTCTAGAGGCTGGGGAGGCCAGGAAACAGGTTCCCCTGGAGCCCCTGAGGGAGGCAGCCCTGCCCACACCTTGATTTTAACTGCTTGAGACCCATTTCACCCACTTCTTTTTTTTTTTTAACATCTTTATTGGAGTATAATTGCTTTACAATGGTGTGTTAGTTTCTGCTTTACAACAAAATGAATCAGTTATATATATACATATGTTCCCATATCTCTTCCCTCTTGCGTCTCCTTCCCTCTCTCCCACCCTCTCTATCCCACCCCTCCAGATAGCAAGGTGGATAGAATCTGTGAGACGGAATGCCAGAGAAGAGGTATCTACAGAAAGAAAGAATATGATCAATCTATGGAGGGGTCCCCTTGAGTCTTTGACTGAGCAGTGACCTGCACACAATATGAGAAAGGGACTCACAGGAAAGGCAGGCAGATCCTGGGGTTCCCTGAGGCTGGACAGAGTTTACATTCCCACCACGGGAGCTGAACGATCTCATAATACAGAGGATGTTGCACAGAGGCCTCACTCAGCAGTGAGGCTGAGTCATCCCCAGAGCCCCAGAGATTGCTCTGGACGCACGCCGAAGGAGTTAAAAGATGTCAAGAAATGGTACAACTGATCCCGAATAATTTTACTACATCTCAGGAAATAGTCCAACAACATTTAAGGAACACAACAAAATTCAGCAAAAGACAACCTAAAATTCACAATGTTTCACATTTAACACTTTTTCTGCTTCTTTGCATACCTCGTATTTTTAACCAAATGTTGAACAATAAACACAGGCACAGAACTAATGCAAATAGTAGAATAACAAACAGGGATGTTAAAATAGCTGTTACGAATGTGCTCCTTACATCTCAGAAGATGGAGAAAAACATGAGTACATTAGGAGAGAAATGGAAGACGTATACGTATATATACAAAAATAACAAAACTTCTAGAGATGGAAAAGAGTGTCTCAAAAGAAAAGTTTACTAAATGGGATTAAAAGTCGATTAGACACTGTACAAAAATAGTATTAGTGATCTAATAGAAACAAACCAAAATGAAGCACAAAGAGGATAAAATCCTGAAAAAAATAAAACAAGTAAACAATAACTTTTCTGAGATAATATCGAGGAGCCTTGGGGGACAAAACAAATATTTAAGTAATTATTCCAAATTGATAAAAACTATAAACTCACAAATCCAAGAAATCCAACAAACCTAAGTCTAAGAAACATGAAGAAAAGTGCATTAAGGCACATGACTCAGATATCAAAATCAGACAAAGACATTGAAAGAAAAGGAAACTACAGACCAACATCCATTATAAAGATGTTAAAATCTTTTAAAATATTTAGCAAAATAAATCCATCAATATCTTAAAAGGATAATACATCATTACCAAATGAGATTAACCCCTGGAATTCAAAGTTGGTTTAATATTAGAAACTCAATTAATGTAATTTACTATATTATCAGAGAACAAATAAATAAACAAATGGAATACAGAAGAGACATTTGCCAAAATTTTAAGGCATTCATAAAACAAACAAATAAATAAAAACTCAGCAAACTATGAATAATAGGAATCTTCCTCAATCTGATAAAGGACATACACAAAAATTCTACAGTTAACATAATACAAAGGAATGAATAAAGCCCCCCTAAGACTGGGAATAAGACAAAGATGTCCATTCTCTCAACAACTTGTCCTGCAGGTCCTAGCCAATCCAATAAGGCAAGAAAAAGAAATAAAAGTCTTACAGATTGGAGTGAAAGAAGTAAAACGGTCTTTATTTGCAGGCAGCACAATCATCTTTGTAGAAAACTTCAAGGAACCTACAAAAGAAAGCTATTCTAACTAGTAAGTGAATTTAGTGAGGTTACTGGATTTAAGGTCAATTCACAAAAGCCATTGTATTTCTAAATGCTAGAAACAAATAATTGAAAGCTGAAATTTAAAAAAATGGATTTATAATAGCTGTTTACAATATTTAAAATATGCTTACATTATTTAAAATCAAGGTGTCACCAGGGCTGTATTCCTTTCTGGAGGCTCTAGAGGAGAATCTGTTTGCTTGCTTTTCCAGTGCCTGCAGACCCTCCGCTTTCACTGGCTCATGGCCCCTTCCGCCTTCTTCAAAACCAGCAAAGCTATGTCTCCCTGACTCTTCTTCCACTGACCACATCTCCCTCTGACCACAGCTGGGAAAGATTCTCCAAATTTAAAGATTTATCTGATTAGACAGGACCCCTCTGGATCATTCAGGATAATCTCCTCTTCTCAAGGATCTCAGAGTCCCCTTTGCTATGTAAGCTAACATTCTGAAAGTTTCTAGAGATTAAGGCATGGACATCTGGGTGGGGGTGGGGGGTGTAATTCTGCCTACCATAAACAACTACATAAATGAAGAAATAAATCATGACCATGAGTTGGAATAAAAATTATAGTTAAATTATGAGTTCTTAATAAATTCACTTACTTAATGAAATCTCCATCTATATCCCAATGACCTTTTCTCTGTAGAAATCAATAAGCTTACTCTAAAGTTTATGTAGACATGCAAAGGAGCTATGTGAGTTAAAATGATTTTGAAAAAGAAGAACAAAGTTTAAGAACTTACACCACCTGCTCGCAAGACTTATTACAAAGCAGCAAACAGAGTCAACGTGGCAAATATAGACACATAGATCAATGAAACGGAATAGAAAGTCCAGAAACTGACCTACAAAAATACGATTAATTGATTTTTTGACAGAGACACCGAGATAATTCACTGGGAAAGGTTGATATTTTCAACAAAGAATCGCCGAGAATACATATCCATATGAAAAAATAATGAAGCTCAACCTTTTACTCCATATAGAAAAAGCAACTTGAAATAGATAATAGAGCTAAACGGAAGTGATAAAACTATGGCTCTTCTGGAAAAATACTTAATAGAAACACTTCCTGGCCTTGTGTTAAGTAAAGATTTCTTAATAGGGGAGTAAACACGTGAACTGCAAATGTTTTAAAATTGTAAATGAGACTTCATCAAAATTAAAGCAAGAAAATGAAAAGGCAAACCACGGACTGGGAGAAAAAAGTGGCAAAACATATATAAAAGGCTTCTATCATGAATATATACAGAACTCTCACAACTCAATAATAAGATGATAAGTAAAACATTTAAGAAATGGGGAAATATTTGAACAGATGCTTTACCAGAGAGGACAAACATGTGGTTAATAAGCACATGAAAAGACGCTCAACATCGTTAGCCTTTTGAAGAATGCAAATTAAAACCATAATGATATACCTCTTCACACCCACTAGGATGGTGAAAATTTAAGAGACTGAAAATACCAAGTGTTGCTGAGGATACAGAGCAGGGGGAGTTTTCATGTGCTGCTGGTGGGGATGCAAAGCAGGACAGGCATTTGGAAAATAGTTCAGCAGGGTTTGTAAAGCTCGATGTGCACTTACTGCCTGACCCAGTAATTCCAATCCTAGGTATGCTTGAAGAAAAGTGAAAACATATGCCCACTCCAAGAGCTGTGCACCAATATTCATGCAGATCAGCTTTATCTGAAGAGCTAGAAACTGCAAAGGACCCAAATGCCCACCAAGTGGTGCATAAATGAACACATTGTGGTGTATCTATATCATGGAATACCAGTCAGCAATAAAACAGAATAAAATAATGATATTTACCGATGCTGCATATCTACATGGCCGATTATGTTAAATGAAGGAAGCCAGATGTGAAACACCAATACTGTATGACTCGATTGATATAACATTCTAGAGACATCAGAACTGTATTGGTAGAAAGCAGGTCAGCCTTCGTGGGGGGCTGGGGTGGGAGAGCGACTTGATGGCCAAGGGCACGGGAGACTTTGGGGTTGACAGAAACATTATATATCTTGATTGTGGCGGTGGTGGTAATGACAAAATTCACGAGATTATACACTGTAGACTGGTGCATCTTATCATATATAAAGCATACTTAATGAGGTAAAGAATAGTAAAATATATTCAATCCGAAATAAGGCAGGAAGGAGGAACAAAGAATAGATGGGACGAATAGAAAACAGATAGATAGTCGAATTAAAACAGATCAGTCAACTATTCCTTTAACTATAAATGAACTAAATGCTTCCGTTAAAAGTCAGGGACAATTGGAGTGGATGAAAAGCACCACTAAGTTACATGCTGTTTATAACAGTTGCAATTTAAATGCAAATAAGCAGGTGAGTTACAAGTAAAGACAACTAAATAAGCTGCAAGGATATGTTGTACAGCACAGGGAAATGCAGCCATTAGTTTGTAACAACTTTAAATGGAATATAATCTATAAAAATATTGAACCACTATGTTGTACACCTGAAACTAATATTATATTGTAAATCAACTCTATTTCAATAAAAATAAATATTTAAAAAAGTAAAGGAGGTATATAATGGAAACACTATTGACTAAAGTCATATCAGACACAGAGGGCTGAGACAAGGAAGAGTAGCAGATAAAAGGAGGGGCATTATGTAATGCAAGGAAGATGAATTCATTCAAAAAATAACGATCTTTCACGTGTGTGCACACACACAAAATGAGGTTCAAATACTTGACACAAAAAACTACAGAATTAAAAGAGAAAGTAGATGCACAATGGAGTGGGAGGTTTTACTGGTCCTCTCTCAGTAATCAATAGATCATGTAGGTGAAAACAATAACAATAAAATTAGTGAGGTATAAAAGATGTGACCACAGTACCACCCATTCAAACTGATGAGCATTTCTGGAATACTACCAACCAAAACTAGAGTCCACACTGTTGACAAGTGTTCACAGAATTGTCATCAAAGCACACAGTAAATTAAGCCTTAAAATAAACCTCAATGAAGTGCAAAGAACTGAAATCATACAAATTATATTTTCTAAGCACAAGAGAATTAAACTTAAAATCAATTACAAGATTGCTATTTATAAGCACCCATATATGTGGAAATTGAATGACACTTCTAAATAATTCATGGGTCAGAGAGGGAAATTACAAGGAATATTAGAGAAAATTAAACTGAATAGTAATGAACACAAACATATAAAAATTGGGGGGATGTTAACTCAGTACTTAGAGGGAATTTCATAGATTTAAAGTTAAAGTGTAACCTTTAAAAGTTGTATTAAAAAATAAAAAGTGTGAAGTGAAAAAAACGACAGATTAACAGGAAAAGAGTTTTTGATTTAAAAAGAAGAAATATTGAATTAGATTATATATAATTCTATCTTAAGGAGTTATGGGGTAAAGCAAATTAAACCAAAAGAATTAGAAGGAAGAAAATAATAAAAATGTCAGTAGCGATTGATGAAATAAAAAACAGACAATAGAGGAAATGAACAAAGTCAGTAGGTTATTTGAAAAGATTGGTATAATTGATAAACTTCTAGCTAGATTAATGAATTAAAATGTTAGAAAACACAAATTACCCATCAAGGATGAAAGCACTTGGCTACACAATAAAAGGATATTAAAGAAATGCCATGAACAACTTTTGCCAATGAATTTTACAACTTAGATAAGGTGGAAAAAAATATGTGAAAAGCACAACTTATCAAAACTAAGAAAAGAAGAAATTAAAAATCTGAAAAAAAGAACTTCCAACCAAAAAAATTTCCAGAAACTCATGCTTTATTAGGGCATTTTAACATATGTTTAAGAAATAATACCAGTTGTACAGAAACTCTTTCAAAGAATAAAGAAGACGGAAACACTTGCCCACAAGTCCAACATCAATCTGATACTAAAACCTGACGCAGATTTTACAAGAAAATAGAATTACAGACCGATATTCCTAATGAACGAAATACTAGGAAATCAAATCCTTCAATATATCTGAGAGTAATACATCATCACCAAGAATTTAAAAATCTGTCAGAGTACTCGTAGTTTTAAGAAGAAAAATAAGTGAATTTAACAACTTCATAGGATATATTTATTACAAATTTCAATTACAGTTCCATACATTAGAAGCAAACAAAAGGAAAATGAAAATTTTAAAATTTCTATTTAAATTTCTACTTAAAATTTTGTTAAAAACATAGCATGCTTAGGAATAAATCTAAGGAGAGATGTGCAGATCTCTATAACAAAAACTGGAAAACGTGATTAACAATAAAGAAGACATAAATGAAAGGACAGATTTATCTTGTTCGTACTGGAAGACAATATTTATACATGCTCGTTTCCTCCCCAATATATCCACGTCGGTGTTCTAGGGCTGTCGTAACAAAGGACCACAGACTGAAGGGCTTTAACCACAGCAAAGAGATCTCTCGCCGCCTGGAGGCTGGATGTCCAGAACCCCACCTTCGGCAGAGCTGGCTCCCTCGGGCTGCGGGGAGGTTCCGTCCAGCGCCCCCTCCCACTTCAGCACCAGGGGTTTCTTGACACTTGGAAGGCCTTCTTCCCGACTTCACATCGTTCTCCCCTTGTGTCTGTCTCTGGGTCTAAATTTCCCCTTTTTATAGGGACACCAGTCATATTGGGCTAGTGTACACCCTAACAGCTTCAGTCGAACTTGATTTTTTTCATAAACCTTCTTTCCAAATGAATCTGCACTCACTGAGTAGCACAGGAAGATCCCAGCAGAGGGCTGGCCCGAGGAGTCAGCCCCGCGGGGCCCCTTCAGCAGAGCCTGGGGACGGATGTGGTTCTAATTCACCCCTTCACACCGTATTTGGTGTGGCCGGGGCGTTCTGGGCCTGGTGCAGGTACCACAAAGACACCGTCCAGGCCCCTCGGGCTGAGGGTCCAGAGAGGGAGAGGAAGCAAGGGGCCACTTCACAACCCAGGGCAGGGGCCCAGGTGCTCCACGTGGCAGGGGCGTGAGACACGTGCTCGCTCTGACTGTCTTTCTCAGGAAACGTGAGCCCCACTCCATCCAGCTCTTTCTGCCCCAAGACCCTCGTTACAGAAGGAGCTCACCTTTACGCCTTTCCTGCCCACTGGCCCCCGCCTGTGGGAATGACCCCGCTGCTGACATTATAGCCTCGTGTCGTCAACATTCTGAGAGAGAGACGCCATCCCTGCCGCCCTGCAGGACGGGGACGGCAGCGAGGACCCACAGCTGCTTCCCTCGGAAGTTAGCCCTGCCCTCGCTGCCGTTTCTTCTGCTACTGCCTCAGTCTGCATTGGCCTGGGGCCCTGGCCCCCCATTCTCCACCCCCCACCATGTGCTCCCTGGTCAGTGTCTGTCTCAGACTCCAGGGGTAGCATGAAGGCCTGGCCGTTCAGCTCACGTGTCCAGATGAGAGATAGGTTCCTACAGATTTTCCATGGGGCAGGTTCCCAAAGGCAGTGGTCACCGGTCAGCCCAGACCCAGGGCCCCAAGAGTCCCAGAAGTGCCTTGCCATCGCCATGGTGCCCCAGAATGGTCTGTGCAGGGCACACGCTGCCCATGGGCTCCGGACAAGTGAACAGAAGAGCGGGGAGGACCCTGGTCTTGGGGTCCACGCAGAGCCAAGGGCGTGGGTCGGCCTGTGACAGGCAGTGAGGCCCCAGCCCAGCCCACCCTGGCTGGCTGCTCAGCGCGGCATCACCATGGAAACTGTACCTCCCACCAGGGCACTGGGCCACCCCCAGGGGTCACTGTGACCATGGTGGGTCCTCAGAGGCTCTGCCTGGAGGTGGTGGCTGCTCTGTGATCCCAGCAGGACAGAATCCTGGCATCAGATGCGCAGTGCCCCCCTGCCTCTCCCCTCCCAGCCCCTCCAGCCCAGCTGGGGCAGAGAGGCCGCCCCCCTTGACCGTCGCCTCGTCAGTGCACTTGGCTCCCTTTCTTGGTTGACGACGTGGATACCACTGTTACGGAGGTGACGTCACTTCACAAAGAGCCGTCCATGTTCCCCAGAGCCCAGGACCCCTCCCCAAGGGAGGCAGCATCGCACTGGGGGCTGGGCTGCAGCCACCCCTGGTCTCCCCAGCCTCAGTTTTCCTTCCCAAACCGTGCATCATTTTACCAATGTCTCTGGGCTGCTGGCGGCATCAGAAATACACATGGTGGTGCCGGAGCCTTGCCCAGCCAGTGCCAGCAAGCAAGCTTTCTGTGCTCATCCTCCCAAAAGCTGGGCACCCTGGAAAGCCCTGTGTGTCCTGAGACGTCGAGGCATGTAATCGGGTGTCTGACGCTGAGCCCCGTTCATCAGGAAAATGCCTTCCTCTCACACGGAGAAGGAGGCCCTACAGGAGCCGGAAGGTTGGCCCACAGGCAGCCACACAGGCAGCCCTTGAGGGGGGTTTATCAGCTCAGTGAGGCCCCAGGGAGCCTGAGAGCTACCTATGCTGGTTAGTGGGAAAACGGTAAAGTCGATTATTATTAATTCAGGGAGGTTGTGGGGTTTTGGTCTGTTTTTGTTCGTAAATTCAGTCCGTGAGTGGAGACAGGAAGAATAATAGCGATGTTTAGGATGCTGTGTAATCCTCACCACTCATGTGACCTGGGCACCGATGTCCCCACTTAGTGCAAGTAAACTGATAAGGAAGCCGGTGTCCCCACCCAGCCCTAACCCTACCCCCCAGGCCCTACCGCTGATCAGTGGCAGCGACGGACCCCAAACTCAGCTCTGGTTGAAGGTGGGACATCATGTGAGCCCACGGCCAGATCCAGCATGGCGTCCCGCATGTGACGAGCGCCCTGGCCCGGCGCCGGGTGACGAGTGACGAGAGTGTGGGAAGGAGCCACTTCCCAGGGGTGCGAGTGGGACAGTCCCGGGGGTCTGGGGCCCGATCCCTGACCCTCCCTGAGCTGCGACCCCACGGTTCTCCGAGACGGGACAGACAGGACCCTTCAGGGGCCAGAAAACTCGCTGAGGGACCGGCTCCCACAGGCTGTGAATTAACCCGGACGTGGGCTCAGCCACGCCAGGAGCTCTTCGCAGAAGCAGAGCCGAGTCGTCAGGAAGGACACCGTTATCCACGTTAAGGATGGGGCGGGAGGACCAGGGACGGAGACCAGGGCGAGACGGCAGCACGGAGAACGGCCACAAGGATGGGTCCACTCGGTGGCTCCGGCGCCAGCCATGATGCTAAGAACCTCATTAGGGCGCGTACGTTTCCAGGCCCCAAGGGCGTGTAGACGAGGCTCCCTTTCCAGAAGGCCTCGGGGGTCACCAGGGCAGGACAGCAATGGCTCAGGCGACCACGGAGAGGTCCCAGTGGGACACACCGGGCTGATGCGGCCGGTGGGCCACGGAGGGAGCCTGGCGGGGGTGGGGGGAAATCTCCTAAGGCGATACTTTTCTCAAAGTTTCTCCATTTCTGGTGTCTGTAGGCCAGGCCGTAGATGGGAGAGAGCGCAGAAGTCGGAGGCCCGAGCTGTGCCTTGGGGTCTGCCGGCCCCTCGCCTGTGGCCAAGAGCAAGGGCGGCGTGGGCCTCGGTTGCCCTTCTGGGTAGGAGGGGCGTCACTGCTTCCTGGACTGTCCCCCCCGGCCTCCCGAGACTTTTCAGATCCACTCAGTCCTTTACGCCACGGCCACCCGGGGTGGGCAGGGTACGGAGAAAGGGTTTTCTTTCTCTTTTAAGGAAGTAGAGGCACAGGAGGGCTAAGCCACTCCCCTACAGTGACACAGATGCAAAATGAGGGCAAGATTCCAGCCTCCAGTGTGGTGTCGCCCAGATGTTCCAGGCCCCAAGCTGTGCTGTCTCCAGGGGCCTGGATGTGGGCGTTTCCCAGCAAGATGCTGCCCGGATGCCTCCGTGGGGCCCATGAGTGGCGTCCAGCTGCAGGCAGCCCCGACCCGTGCTGCCTCTCACCAGCACGGTGACTGTGGACAAGTCACTCTGTGCTCCAAGCCCCGTCAGGCAGGGATGGTGGTGCAGCGCCCACTGCAGTGGCTGGTGAGGATTCAGGAAGACCAGGCTCTCTCTGCCCAGTGCGGGGAGCCTGGGCCGGCCCCTGCTCACCCAGCTCTGTGGGCTCTGAGGGCAGGTGTTCAGGGCAGGAGAGCAGCTGTGCTGTGCATGATGGGGGAGATGGCCCCAGGCAGTGGCGTGGGACTTGGGAGAGAAAGCCCAGGGCGCTTCATAGCCTCTGTCCCCAGGCGGCCCATCCCTGAGTCTGGATGTCCCAGAGGGCGGCCATCACTAGGTTGAGAGGCTGCAGGGGGCATACGTGGGGGTGGGCTCCTGGCCCCAGGGCCACCAGGAGAGGAGGGACCCTGTGGCTCCTCCCACACCCAGTGCGGGTGCTCATCGATGGCTCTTGTCCCCAGAGCTGGGTCCACGAGGCTGCAGACATTGGCCCTGGCCCACCTGGCTGGACAGGGGCCGAAACAGTGTCACCAGAGGTCCCCATCCCACTGAAAGTGGTGCCCTTTGTCACCTGTGGACGGACCTGCCTCAAAAAGAGCCAGGTTCACCGGAACAAAGACCGAGCACTGCTAAAGGCGAACTGATTTGCGTTTCATCTTACCATGTTTCTCAGAATATGAAGGACTAGAATTCTAACACTGCCTGGAAAAAAAAGTACAAGCCTCCAATGAGAAGATAGCATCTCACAATTTGAGGCGCCTGAGACATTAACAGGAAAGGACACAGATTGAATTCATTTTCATTCTCATTCTCAGGATGGGTCGCAAGTCACCGTTTTGGACCCACTGCTCAGCCCTGGGAAGCAGGGCAGACAGGACAATGCAGGGTCATGGAGGGTCCAGTTTGGTCACAGAGGGAGGACTGGTCAACCCTGTGCTAATAGAATGAGGGGGAGACAGACAGACAGACAGAGACCGAGACAGACTGAGACAGAGGAGAGACAGAGAGAGGGAAAGACACAGAGAGAGAGCTACGAGGCAGATGGGGTTAGCTCTCACGTCCCCCGCTGGCAGGGATCTGGCCCCCACCCCCAGAGCCTGGCAGAAGCAGCGGGTTTGGGACACCCAGGGAGAGGGAGACAGCTGGCAGGGCAGGGTGCCTGCTTCAGAGGAGGTGCCTGTGAGGGGGTATCCAGGGCTGAGTTCACACATGAGGGATGAAGGCCCTCTTCCGGCCACGTGTATGGAGATGAAAGGATTCAAGTCTCCCTCAGGCTCACAGGGGCCGCTTCGCCCCCTGGACTCTTGGTCTCCGGACCTCCGGCCGCCGCCCAGTCCCTGCTCGTCTACCTGCTGCCGAGTCACAGTGGGCGGCCATGTGGCTGCAACCCCTCCCAGCCTGGCTCCCCCAGGGCCCTTGAGAAGGGAAGCGCCCGCTGGTTTGCAGAGCCGGTGGAGAGACAGAGGCTTCAGATGAGCCCGTCACAGCAAGAGGATCTGCCTTCGCCTGCTACCCCGGCCCCAGATCTGAATGCTGTCCTACAAACCCCGTCGTACAAGGACGCTGCGCCCTGCGTGGGGGTCAGGCACCTCCCGGGCACAGTCACCTGTCCAGGAGGGGTGCTCGCTCCTTTTTGAACGAGGGCCCAGATGAAGGGTCCTGGGAAGGCCGGAGCGGTTCCCGGCAGCTGCCTGTAGCAACCGCATTCAGGTTGGCTCTGTAAGAGCCCTCGGGAGCCCCGGCCCTGCCAAGCACATGGCAGGAAGCCCACAGCATCTTCCAGACCCCATGCAGCCCCTCTGCCTGTCTCGAGCCTGGCTGGAGAGGCGATGTGTATTTCTTACTCCCAGCCGGTCCTGGACCAGCTCAGCTGTCTGCATCTAAATGGATGCAAAGGCAGCCGTCAGCCTCGGGGGTCCGGGAGACCAGGCTGCTGGACACCTGCAAAAACCATGATGGATTTTACCCTCGTGCCTTTCATGCTGGGGAAGATGCCACACATTTGTTCTGGCTGAGGTGCGCCCACAGGTCTATGAATATAATAACTCGAGAGGAAATTGAAGGTAGTTAGTGTGAAGTGATGGCCTTTGAAGGAGACTCTCGCCTGACCCGTGAGGCTAATTTTTCAAACGCCATTGATCGTCTGACTTGAGCAGGTGCGTGCGCATGGGCCCGCCTCGCAGGCTCTATCAGGAGGCGGCCGGGGCGCGAGCCTGGCAGCGGGAACTTTGGGATTTACAACCCCCCGCATTGAGCTGGAGGACCCACTCCCCTCTGTGTGGCGCCTGCGGCCGTGGTGTCTCTTTTTCTCCCAGAACAGTGGCCGCTGGCCACGCTGGCCTGGGCGTGGTGGGGAAGCACCGCCACAGCTGGTCGTTTGCTTGCTTTCAGGTCCTGCTGCCTGGGATGCGGGGCCACACGTGCTGCAGGTTCCATGTCTCTGTTATGAGGACCTTCCAAGATGTCACTGATTGCTGGGCAGACGGCCACACTCGCTGTAGCCCAGGCAGTCTTAGGTAGGGACATTCATCTTGGAAACAGTGTGAAAATGACAATCTCCCATTTTACATTCCACTGCCGAGGAGAGCAGAGAGCACGTCTGTCTCCTCCATGGGGAAACCTCTGTCCTCCGCCAGCCTCCACTTCTTCCCTGGGTGGAGGGGGTGACAGAGGTGCCCCGGCTGCCCCACAAACAGGAGACGGCTTGAAGTTAAGTTGACGCCCTTTAGGGCACGGGAGGACGTATCTCCCTGTGAGCTCTTCCCACTTCTCACTGAGCCCAATTCCCGCCATTCTGCTTCCTGGCCCTTAATCTTCACACATTTCTTGTTCTAAGCAGTCATTTCAGCGTCTGCCTGGACATCCCTCCCACCACGACGGCTGCCCATTCCTTGAGCTCCATCTCTCCCAAGATCGCATCCGCCACCACGTCCCGCTCCGCCCTTGTCTGTGCCGGAGATGTGTCCCCACTTCTCCCGCCCCCGTTGCTCTGGTCCTCTCTCCCCTGTGCCAGGTCCACGGCGCCTGGACTGTTCGCCACCGTCACCCCGAAACCTCACCCCTCCTTATATCCACCTTGGACCCATTGCCCTGAGCTCACCCTCAAGCCTGTCCCTCCCCCGCCCCCTTCTCCGGGGTAGGGGACCCGAGTGCACTGGTGACTCCGCCCCTGGCTGGGGCTCCACGCAGACTCTGGAATCAGTGGAATTAACTGAAACCAACCGGCTGCATTGGTCTGGACCGTGGCTCCCAGCGGCATTCTGCCCTCCTGTGGGGTTTAGGGCCCGGGTTGTATATCTGTGTGCATCCCAGGTCATTAGACCCCATTCACTTGTGGCACAGAGGCAACTTAGAAATTAGGTTCTAAAGCTACTTCTAGAAGGAGAACCTGATGGGTGGCGTCCACAACAGCCTGTGGGGTGTCTACAGGAGGAAGTCCATCTGGAAAGTCGCTCCCGTGGGGGGTTTCCGAGCCCCTGAGGACCCCTGCAGCCAGGCCACACGTGGCATCCTACATGGCCCTCCTGGCCCCTCCCTGTCCTGACCTCAGCACTCCCATGTCATGTGCCACCAGGCCCCTCCCAGGTCCTGAAATGTCCAGAAGCCCCTGCTCTCCTCTGGTCCTGTCCAGAACCCTGTCCCTCTCAGCCTTTCTGGGACCTGTGTGGGTGAGGCCAAGAGGGGTCTCCTCAGCCCCCCTCATTCCCAGGCTCATGGCAGACGTTTCCTCCATCACTGATTGATGGGGCTTCATGGTCCAGGACAAACCCCCGAGTTCCAAACCAAATGACCCAGAACCAGGCCCTCCTGACTAGTTGGAGGATCAGACTTCCTTCTTGGCTTCCATCCCGTTGTCTGTAAAAATTACGTCAGTGGAGCTGGGAGACGTGAAGGGCTTTCCGGACAGCAGAGACATGTCACTGCCCCAGGGCGAAGTGGCTAGCAGAGCAGGGCAGGCATTGGGTGAGTGTTTGTCTGCATGGATGGATGGATGGACTGATGGACAGGCTCCATGGGCTTCACCACCCAGAACTGGTTCTGGGGTCCTCAGCCACCACAGAGCATGGCAGTCAAAGGACAGACAGTTACACAGAAGCTGCCCCTAGTGGGAGTTCCCTGGGCCTCTGGGTGTGGCTCCCTCCCGTCCTGTCCCACTGCCCGGGGCCCAGCTCACAGAGGCCAGCTTGGGGGCAGCTCAGGGAGCGCCTCCTCTCCTACAGGCCCAGACCAGGTGTCTGGAACCCAGCTCACCTCATGCCCTTGGCATCCAGAGAGTGGACCGCTCACCGCAGAGCGGGGATGCCACACCTCCAGGGTGGGGGCCGCGTGTCCTTCCTCACTCAGAGCGGAAGGGAATCTCAGAACTGGAGGGAGGCTCAGCCTTGGGGCGTGTGGTGCCGTCTCCTCAGAGCGACAGCATCGATTTCTGTCCCCGGGAAATGCTGCGCCTTCTGCGTTGTCCCAGGGGGTCCTTTGTTAGGAAATACCACGCAAACGGGATTAGCTCACATGCAGCTATTACACCTGAAGATGAGGATTTCAATGGTGTTTGGAGTAGAGTGGGACATCCATCAGCTCCCTGGTCCCCTGCAGTTTCCTCCTGGAGCACAGGGAGGCTGAGTCCTCCATCTGGTCCTACCTCCCACAGGAGACGCAGCCCCAAAGGCTCCTGTCCCCATGCACACAGACACAGCATCTGACCAAGTGGCCTGGGCGCAGAGGGTGCGTGTGGTCACCGCATCTGTGTCGCCCACGTCTGCATCCCTCTCCCAACATCCCCGAGGGGGCAGGGGGCTGCAGGCTTTCTCCTTGATGCTGCCCCCATGAAATGCCCCTCGGGATGAAAGAGAGGATGACCCCCAGAGAATGGGACACAGCAGTTAGGACATGAGCCCGTGAGAGGCAGCATGGACCGCAAAGGAGACACAGCAGGACAGGCACGGGCCCTCCGCAGCTGCAGGCCAAGGCGGGGCCCAGGGCCAGAGAGCAGCGTGAAGACGGATGCCCTGATCTCCAATAGATGGGGACCGAATGCTACAGAGGCTGTGGCCCCGCAGAGACAGGAGCAGACCTCAGTGCCCCGTCTCTCCGGAGCACTCCCTCCTGGGTCTCACTGGGAAGCCTTGGTCCCCTTCCATGGCCTTTGACCCTGTGAATGGTCAGTGCCCTTGACCTTGTGTGAGGGCCAGGACTGGGAGGCGCCGTCCCGGGAGGCTGGCTTTGTCAGCCAGACACACGCAGGTAACACGACACTGTTAACAGCAAAGATACATCGCTGACGTGAAAACCAATGACGTGCATCAGAACAGTGTGGTCCTGTGTGGTTGGCAATATTTCACACACACATATGAACATTGATGTTCATGTAGTCTTAACAGGAAACAATAAATATACTTAGCGCTGAGGGTTTATTTTTAATGTATCCCAGGCATTTTCCACGAATTATCTTAGACCCAAAACTCTTTAAAATGTTTATTTTAGCTGGGACAAGGGGAAACTTTCACTTTAAAAATTTTACCTTTCTGTATTTCTTTTCTGTTGTTCTGTTTTTAAACAGAAGTGAGTGTCCCCCAGTGGTACTTCCCTGGGGGTAGGAGAGAGGCCGGCCGGGTGCTGGTGGCTCTGCGTCCATCCGCCAGCTCTCCCCACGCCTAGGAAGCCCCCACGTGCTGTGGGAGCAGGCGGCTGGGTCCGGCGGGCAGCTTCCTCAGCTGGGGACGGGGCAGAGTGGCCGGTGGGATGACTGTTAGCGGAGGGGGGGCTCCCGCCGCTGCCCCCTGCCCAGAGCTGTCTCGGAGCTGGGGTTGCTCCCAGCTGGGCCCCTGGGGAGGGGCAGGGGGGCTGGCCCTATCCACACACTCCGCTAATCTGCAGAGCGTGAGGCCGAGGCCATGAACGTTCTTTATAGCATCAGCTTTTTCAGTACTCGGTCACCACGACACCTGTCTCCAGCTCTGCGGGGAGGGAGACCCAGACTCTGCAAAACAAAGCACTCTGAGCTGCGGAGCAGAGGGAAAACTGGTACCCGGCGCCACTTAGAAAACGAGGCTGAGCTCCTCCTCGGGGCCAGCGTGCTCGCCACCGACGTCTGTGGGCATCCCTCATGATCACTGCTCCAGCACCAGGGAGGGGACATGGTGAAGGTGACCGCATGCTCTGTCACGCAAACCTGGACCCGTGGCCTGGGATGGATGTAGCCTGGGTTAGGCTCAGGGGCAGCAGGAAGAGACCAGGTCAAACCCGCTCCACGTCTCCCCGACCAGTTACAGGCTGGCTCCCAGGAAGTGATGCCCCCCAATTTTTTTTGACGTATACCTGTATTTTATTAGTAATATTGTTCCATTTTTTTGGACACCTTTATTGGAGTATGATTGCTTTACAATGGTGTGTTAGTTTCTGCTTTATAACAAAGTGAATCAGTTATACATATTCATATGTTCCCATATCTCTTCCCTCTTGCGTCTCCCTCCCTCCCACCCTCCCTATCCCCCACAAGGTGGTCACAAAGCACCGAGCCAATATCCCTGTGCTATGCGGCTGCTTCCCACTAACTATCTACCTTACGTTTGGTAGTGTATATATGTCCATGCCACTCTCTCACTTTGTCACAGCTCACCCTTCCCCCTCCCCATATCCTCAAGTCCATTCTCTAGTAGGTCTGTGTCTTTATTCCCATCTTACCCCTAGGTTCTTCAGGACCTTTTTTTTTTTTTCCCTTAGATTCCATATATATGTGTTAGCATACCATATTTGTCTTTCTCTTTCTGACTTACTTCACTCTGTATGACAGACTCTAGGTCCATCCACCTCACTACAAATAACTCAATTTCGTTTCTTTTTATGGCTGAGTAATATTCCATTGTATATATGTGCCACATCTTCTTTATCCATTCATCCAATGCTGGACGCTTAGGTTGCTTCCATCTCCAGGCTATTGTAAATAGAGCTGCAATGAACATTTTGGTACATGACTCTTTTTGAATTATGGTTTTCTCAGGGTATATGCCCAGTAGTGGGATTGCCGGGTCATATGGTAGAAGACCTAAATAGACATTTCTCCAAAGAAGATACACAGATTGCCAACAAACACATGAAAGAATGCTCAACATTGATCATTAGAGAAATGCAAATCAAAACTACAATGAGATATCATCTCACACCGGTCAGAATGGCCATCATCAAAAAATCTAGAAACAATAAATGCTGGAGAGGGTGTGGAGAAAAGGGAACCCTCTTGCACTGTTGGTGGGAATGTAAATTGATACAGCCACTATGCAGAACAGTATGGAGGTTCCTTGAAAAACTACAGATAGAACTACCATAATGCCCATATTGAGAAGCGCAAACAAATTCACTCAGGTCTTCACCCTGCCCTGTTGCTCTCCAGGGCAACCAGCGTGAGCCTGGTCAGAACCAGAGCCAGCTGGCCAGGGCTGGTGGAGAGGGAGCCCACAGCAGTGGCTGCCTGGTCTCCACCAACCTCCAGCCCCCCACTTCCCCTTCACGTGGTAGACACTCCCAAATTTACCTGGGCACATGGCTGCCTAGTAAGAGGTGAGCTAGGTGTGGCCATGTGACTAAGTTTTGGTAATTGTACATGAGCAGAAGGGATGTGCACCACTTTGGGGCAAGGATATTCAAAATAATGGGCATGCACTTCCTTGCCCTGTTCCTCCTTCCAGTCAACTGAAATGCAGATGTGATGGCAGGAGCTGGAGCAGTCACTCTGGGCCCAGAGTTGGAAGCTACCTGCTGAGATGGTAGGGTCACCCCGCCAGTCCAGCACTTCCTACATTTGCACTGCTTGTGAGGATTGTTGTTACTCCTGATTAGATGGTACCATAAGTCATATAGGTCCAACGAGCACTGATTCCGCAGAAGTTGGCAGTTCACTCAGGTTTCCACTCTGACGTTTACAAGGGGCAGGATGCAGACAGTGCCCTAAGGCGGGAGTACAAAACCACTGACACCACTACCTGTTCTTTCCTCTCAAGAAATTTGGTGACTGGCCACACCCCAGCCCTCCAGCCCCAAGGAAAGCCAGCTTACACTCCTGCGCAGGGCTTCTCTGGTTGGTGATGCAGGGACCCGGCTGCTTCTCTTTCACAACCCACGGTCTCAGAGCCCTTCCATTCCAGCTCAGCTCAAGGCAAGTGCACAGGAGAGACTGCAAAAGGACACCAGAGCGCAACGAGCTTGGACCAAAATGCCCTGTCCTTTTGATTCCCTTCATTTGGTAGGAGCTGACCCCATGCCCTGTGCCCTGGGGAGTGTGGGAGCCCACGGGCACTCGAGGAACTTTCATGGCTTCATGGTTTTACCAGGAGAAAGAGCTCTTCTCTATGTCCATATAAGGGCCATCAATTTGCCTTCTAAGTGGCTGCTTGACATAGAAAATCAGAAGTGAAAATGAAGGATCATAAACTTTCCCTAAAATGACAAAAAAGTTTGCTGATATGAGAACTGGACAAGAAGAGAGAACTTTTAAATACAAATGAGTTGGTTTTCAGGGCATACGTGAGTCTGTGCGTCTGCGATGGACAGTGACCGCCCATGCGGAGTCATGGAAACGGTGGAATCAAAGAACCACAAAAATGGGAAAATATTGGCACTTTTTGCCGTGTGAAATTAAAAAGAAAAGTCCTTGACGTCCAACAAAAGAGAAAAGTATATAATGGTTATTATTAGATTAACGGTTGTTCCCATACCCAATTAGTAAATGTTGAACACATATTTAAAAAGCTATTTGAAGGTTTCCCATGATACCCTCAGTCTGGCTCTGCCCTGGTAATGAACTTGAACGTACAGGTCCACAATCCACACCCTCCCCCATCCTGACCCACTGTTCCATGGGGACACCCTTCAGAGTGTCCCCACCAGGATAGAAGTCTGCTCCCACCCCAAAGCTGCCTTGTCTCTCCCTCCTGTCACCCTGTCCTTCCCTGACAGTCACAGCTCAGGCCTGCCCCCCGCCAAAGGCCTCCTCTGCTTCCATGTCCTCCTTGCTGCCCCTGTGCTCACGGGAGCTCCAGCGCTCCTCAGCTCCACCTCACTGCTGGCGCCACACCGTCCAGGTGCCTGTGACCTGGGACACATCATCCCATCGATAAAACGGGACCCACCCAGCTCTCCAGGCTTGATAAGTGGATTTTCCTACAAACGAGAGCCTAAGAACCCACTTCCGACGTGGCCTTGGGCGGTGACGATCCTAGGTCCCAGCTTAGCTCAGGGACACGGGGACGGCTCAGGCTGAGCCGTGATGACAGAGCCAGTGCCTGGGAAGAAGCAGGCTTAGTGTCTGAGCTCCTCGGATCCCACACAAGCCACTGTGAACTGGGGGCTCTCAGGGGTTCACGGTCAGGGGTCCGGAGTCTGAAATCAAGATGCCAGCAGGGCCGTGCTCCCTCCTGGCTCTGGGCGAGGACCCCTCCTTGCTTCTCTCATGGCTGCTAGTGGCTCCAGGGGTCCCTACCTTGTGGCTGCACCACCCCAGTCTCTGCTTGTCTTCACGTGGCCCCCCGGCATCCCCGTGTCTGAGACTCAAAATCTTCCTTTTTCCTCTCTTACAAAAACACATCTCATTGGATTTAGGGCCCACCCTAAATCCAGGGTGATCTCACCCTGAGGTGCTTAATTACATTTGCAAAGACTCTTTTTCCAAAAGACATCCCATTCAACGTTCTCGAAGGTTAGGACATGTGCGTATCTTTGGGGGCCGCCATTGAGCCCACCACACCCAGCAAGTGGGGGTCTCTACAAGCAGGTGCGCCCTCAGCCTCTGCTTCTGAGAGCAAAACATGCACTTTTCTTTCTCTCCTTCTCACTGCATCCCACCAACGGAGGCCACCCCTCACCCAAGAAGACTGCCGGACCCCCAGAGCCTTTTCTCCTGTCTCAAAACTCCCCACGGCCATGCCCACGGCTGCATTGCCAGCCTGACAACTCAGGGTTTGTGGCGTCACCCCACGGCCTCCCTCCCGGGTCTGCAGCCCCCTACCCCGGATCAGAGCCCCCATGACACAGGGCATGCAGCCTCGAGGCTCAGAACTATGCATGGCATTGAAACCAGGCCCCAGATGAGCGGGGTGGAAGGCCAATCCAACATGGCGCAGTCTGTAAAAGAAAGCTGAGACGCTGACAGCCCACGGCCTCGACGGGGAGCAAATTGCAGCTGGGAGTGTCGGAGGGGGGAACCTGACCAGGGCCCATTAGCCCGCTCTGCTCAGAGAGCTTGACTGAATGAGATTTTGGGTTTGACTTCACTGGTTATTGTAGTTTTCCCATTGTTTTATTGTGCAAATTCCTCACAGAGTCACCAGAATCTGGAGGTAAGCTGAGCAACTACTGTGAAGTGTGAAAAATTACCCTCAACGAATACAATCAAACTATTTGCCCATGGGATCGGCGCATGGAAATGAGGCCTCGGGGCTGGCCGGCTGGCCGGAACGGGCCACTTCCCGGAGTCACGGCCCCCGAGTCTAGCGGCCGGCAGGCCTGGCTCACGTCGGTCCGGCACCGCACTGTTTATGCAGACTGACAGCACCGTTAATTGTGCCATTGACAACAGCCCCCGTGGCTCAGGCAGGGCAAAGCGGGTAGAAAGCATGTCTATCTTATATATTCGTTCACCCAGCAATTATTGACTCACTTCCCTCTGTGCTTCCCCAACACGGGTCCTTAAATCTAGGCAGGCTGTGAACAAGAAGCAAATTTCTGGGGGCCGAGTTTGCTGTGCTGAGTGGACACTCAGGTGCCCGCTGGACCTGCTGCTGGGTGTTCCCAGGGTCAAGTCCCCATCGTACTCCCTGAGTCAGTGGCCGTCCCCGCTGGCTATGTGACGGAATCCCCTGAGGGCTGTGGCAGTCCTGACATCAGCCACATCATGACCAACTAAACGAGGATGTCCTGGTGGCCTGGGTGTCAGCATCCTTCACATACCTCCCAGGAGCAGCCACTGCTGAGCACCGCCATCCTGAACAGAGTCCTAGCTCGGTCTTAGTGGAGGCTGGAGAGTCCCTTACTCATTAGAACACGTGCCTGGACAGGGAAGGAAAGGCCTTGCATACACGGCAGATTCCTCTGATCTGTACAAGGGCTGCCCAGACAGGCAGGCTTCTCTTCAGTATAGCCAGCACTTGAGGAGTGAGTGGTGAGCTGATGGAAGGAAGGACGGACTGATGATGGATGGGGGGTGGATGGATGGACGGGTGGATGACGGAAGATGGGAAACAAATGACAGACACGTTTTGCTAGAGGGCTTCCCATAAACATAAGGTAGAATCCCTTCCCTTACAATACCTTATAAAACCTTACCTTTTAGGAACTTATAAAAGCAATGGTTTACTGAAGCAGCACGTGACTCAGCGGTCGGTTTGGGGAGGGTTAGGGAGATTCGGTGAACAGCACTGAGCAGGTGCTGTGTTCCTGGCCCTGGGCCTAGACCCTCCCACAGGAGTCGCCCCATCCCATCTCCCCTCATCTGGACCACAGTTCCCATCCCTGCCGCACTTTCCAGATGAAGACCCCGAACTCAGAGACGGTCAGCTGCTGGCTTGAGCTTGTGCAACAGGAGATGGCGGGGCTGGACCCAAACCCATCCGTGCCTGGACGTGGGACCAGCGTTCTCAACACAGAGGGCGAGGGCCCAGGGCCTGCTAGGTGTGAGGAGGATTCAGAGAAAAGAGGACCTCCCTCTCCACCCAGGACCCCCAGCTCACTCCTGGACCAGCACCGAAGAGTAAGGGGAGCGTTCAGGGCAGTGAAACTACCCTGTAGGATATTTTAGTGGCAGACACATGTCATTATGTGTTTGTCCAAACCCACAGAATGACAACACCAAGAGTGAACCTCGATGAAAACCACGAGCTCTGGGTGATGAGGGAGTGTCGATGCAGGGTCTCCGGCTGTGAAAACTGTCCTATCCAGAGGGGGGTTGACAGCAGGGAGGGGGACACAAGGAATCTGAACTTTCCACTCAATTTTGCCTTGAACCTAAAACTGCTCTAAACAATAAAATCTGAATTTAGAACAAGAGGATGGAGGGGAGGAGAAGGGGGGACTGGCAGGGAAGGCGCGTGGAGCCCCCACCCCCGAGTCCCTCTCCGCCCCGGGAGGCAGCGAGAATGAGTCACAGGTACCAGCAGGGGAGGTGCTGCAGTGGGGACCCTGCCCAGGGAGCGAGGAGGGGACACATGCTGGGCTCCTGGCACACCCCCAGCCACGCCAGCTGGTGCCCGCGACCACCAGCTCCATTTCCAGGCTGAGCTGTTCAAATAACCTCTCGGTGTCCGTACATAAATCCCCAGGCGGAGAATGCCAACGCGGGTTTGATTCTGAGTGTGGTTTCTGTAGCATTGATAACGACGCCATAAATTTGCAAAGTGTGTATCTTTAATCTGACATAATTAAATGCTGAGTTATTTTCAAATGAAATGTTTAAAACAAGCAAAGCAGCTCTAGGGTCCCAAGGCTGGATCTCGGGAAGTGGGCATCTCCTCCACCCGCCCTTCCCTGTGACAGCTGGTGGATGAAGAGGAGTGGGGACAGGAGGGCAGAGGCCCCTCTCTGGGGTCGTGTCACCCCCAGCCCGGCTTGCTTGGTGTGGGGGGGAGGCAGGTGACAGGCAGCACAGTCGGCTCCTCAGCAATGCTCCTGGTGGGCAAGGTCCCTGGGGGGAGGGAGCTGAAGTGTCACCTCTCAGCAGCTGCTTGGAGCAGCCCAGCTGGGATGAAGGGTCGTGACAGGAAAAAGGAACAATAAATGATGGGCTATTTACAATTCTGCATCTTCCTACCCCTTCCACAGAGGGAGGGTTGGGAGTAGTGCAGAGCCAGAGAGACCTGCAAGGTCGGGCGGGGGACACTCTGTGTCAGGGGGTCAGGGGCTCTCTGTGGGACACGAGGGGCCCAGGCCTATTCCCATGTCTCCCTGGACAGCTTCTGTGGACACAGGACATTAGTGTGTGTGTGTGTGTCTGTAAGGGAGATGCCTTGTGCAGGTGTGTGTGTGTGAATATGTGTGCAAGTGAGTGTGTGAATGTGTGTGCAGGTGAGCATGAATCTGTGTGCAGGTGTGTGTGTGTATCTGTGTACAGGTGTGTGTACCTGTTTTCAGGTGTGTATGAACCTGTGTATAGGTGAGTGTATGTGCCTGTGTTCAGGTGTATGTGAACCTGTGTATATGTGTGTGTGTGTGTGCAGGTGAGTGCATGTACCTGTGTGCAAGTCTGTGTTCAGGGAACTGGCCCTAGGAAACCTGATCGCACCCCTGGTGACACACGATTTTTAGCTCTGTCGTCCAGTGGTCAGTCACCGGTAAGTCTGAGTCCCTTGCCAGGCTCTGTAAGTCAGAGGCTGCAGGTCAGTGCAAGCTGACTGTGGACTACCTGTGGTGTGATAGGATCGTGGTGATGACAAAGGTCCTTCTTCAGTGATATGGCTGGAGCATTTAAGGTAAAAAAAATCATGGTTCTGCTATTGGCCTTTAAAACCATATTAATAATAAAAACAGTAACTACAGCAGAGTTAGTTACAACAGAGACAGTACTAACGCAGCCATTGGTGAAAGCAGGTACATGGTATATGTGTATTCATAAAACTTTAACCAGGGAAGAAGGAAGCCTTGACTAGGACGGGGACCATTAAATTTCCCCCAATGGGAAGCTCCAGGCCTGGAGTGTCAGTCAGTGTTAACTTCACAGTCAAGGTCATCTTCATCCTTTCCAGGAAAATAAGCTGATGAGCTAACTTTGGTGCTTAGTATAAACTTGATTCCAAAATTGGACAATTGCGTTGTGACCTAATAAAATTTTAGGCCTGTTTTATTTTTGACCATAGATGCAAAAGTCCTAAACAAATTGTTACTCAAACTCACATGCGTGTTGGAAAAATTTATCCAATATGATTAAGTACGATTTTTCCTTGAATGTGATCGTGTTTCAAGACTAGAAAATCCAACCATGAGATTTCCCAATCCAATGGACTGAAAGCTAAAATTTACATGACTACCAGGATGTTTAAAATGTTAAAATGTTAAAAATGTTTAAAATGTTTAGAGTAAAAGAAAACAAAACAAAACCCAAAGCACTGTTTAGGTTTTTAAAAAACTTTCAGAATATTAGTAACTAAAGGGAATTCTCTTGATTAAGACCATACAATAAAAACCTACAGTGCATACCATACTTAAAAGAAATTTTAAATGGATTTCCAGTAAAATCAGACTAAAGATGAAATTTGCTCATTAACGTCACCACAACTTGTGGCATCAGAGACTCTGGCCATGGACATGCACGTGTGTGAAATAAAGTCATCACTGTCGAGAGATGACTAGCACACACACAGAAATCCCAGCAGAAACAGAGGTGAAATCATAAAACTGTTCAAAAGATTTGGCAGGTTTGTTTCTCAGATGCAAGGTCAACTTAGCATCACTCAGCTGTGGACCTCAGTGCCAGCAACACCCAACTAAAATGTTGATCCAAAACAGAAGGATAATTTACCAAAACAACAACCATACACTTTAGGTAAACTAATCTAACAAAGACTTTGTTCGTCCAACAAAGAACACACAAGATCTTTCTGAAGATGTTTAAAAATTTTATTAAAGGGTATAAAAGACATTCAACAGGGTCCTGTTCAAAATGTCACGTGGATTAACTGGGGATGAAATTCAACAAAATCATTCCAAAATGTACATGAAATCTGCACAGACAGCTGAGTCAATCCTAATAAAAGAGCGGCCAGCACTGGCAACTCACCTGACAGGTGTTATGACATATGATACAGTCAGGTAAATAAAGTAACAAAGGCACAGAGGCTGGAGAGAGGAGTGGGCAGCTGAGGCCAGGAAGAGAGGACGGCTCGGCCAGCTCTGGACGTGCATAGGCACCTGGCATGAGGCAGAAGTGGGGCTTAATGGCTCATGACCACGTGGAAAGTTCTCAACCACAGGACACATCCAGCAGGTGCTGAATGAGGAACAGAGAAAAGGCTGAGTGAGTCTGAGTAGCAAACAGACCTTTCCTACAGGGCTGATGAGATTACAAACCGGGACAAAGATGTTAAAAGAAGGTTAAGCCACTGAGGCTAAATTAGGGCCACGCGGCGACTCAAGATTCCACACCTAGAGATCTACTCAGCAGAAATGTGAGTCTTCACACGTGTAAGGATGTCCACAGTCACCAGAAACAGGAAAACCACCAAACGCCCACCATGTGCCCGATGGTCCTGAGATGTGGTCTAACCTCCCGGTGGAATCGTAAGGAGCTTGAGAAGGATTGAACCACAAGGATGGATCCAGCAAAACAGGGGGTCACTCAGAGCACATGGGGGTGGGAGAACAGCTCCCGCCTTGGAGGAGAGCGACGCTAACTCCCACTTTCCCGCGTGAGGGTTAAATCCAGGGAGAGGAACGCTGGAGCACATGAGGTGAGGCTGGAAAGCTGATAGAGGGAGATACAGACCAATGTGTGTGATGTAGGGACGGGAAAATCTGCTTCCTTTAAAGGTCTTGGGAGCATAAGTCACAGGAAGGGGAAATGGTGGATTTGAGGGCATCCGAATTAAGCATTTGGGAGGTCCTGGTGTGAGGGGTCTGAAGCCAGCACGCTCTACCCCGTCATCCAGCTGAATGGAGAGAGGCAGGGGAAGCTGTCTGATGACTCAGGAACGCACGTAGTCACAGGTGCATCGGGAAAGAGACCCAGATGTGAAGGCCACCAATTCGACGGTGAGGCTCTCATTCCTTTTCTCTCCACATCACCCGGTCTGGACTCCAAGGCCGCCCAGTACAGATGTGAGCCCCAGATAGAAAAATGTGTGGCCAAGACAAACCCTCCCCTTCCTGCCCGAGGAGAGGAGGGCAGACGAACTACCTCTTTCCTGTTTTCTCCCTTCCGTTCCCTTCCCCAGATCCCCACCCCATGTGGGACCTCTGTGGTGGCACAGGGGGCCCCTCCGTGCCCTTGGGAGGCAGACCTCGGGAGCAGGGGGTGGAAATTCTCACTGATCAGAGGACCTCTCATCCCAGGAGCAGGAATCCAATCTCTCTCTCTTTCTCTCTCTGGATTGGAGATGAAACAAGGGCATTCTCAGTTGAAAGGGAAATAAAAACACTGCTGGCACGTGCTCTAAAAGAAAAGCTAAAGGAACTTCTTCAGATGGAAGGGACTTGATTCCCAAAGGAGACCTGAGACACGAGAATGGACGTGGGCAGGAGGGGGGGTGACTATCTAGGAAACGCAGGAAACTGTTTACAAAGTAGGTACAAGGGTTGAAAGGAAAACCACAGCGTCGTCTGTGGGGTTTTCAGCACGTGTAGACGTGCGCTGCGTCAATTCTAACAAGAGGGGCTGAGGTCACTGGGCCTGGTGGGCGCTTCTAAATCCCACGTGAGGTGGAAGGTTAGGGGGCAAGGGCCAGGGTGAGCGCCGAATGGACAGCTCGGGAGAAGTCGCAAGGCCACCTGGATCTGAAAGGCCGCCCGGCCGGAGCCCCGGACTGAGGACCATGGGGGAGGAGGCCACCCGGTGTCCAGTGGAGGAGGGTGGGCGTGACGCCCAGAGCCTCCCCAGGGAACCCCCCAGGTGAGATTCAGGAGGGGAAGGAGACGGGGGACAGGAGGGCAGCCGCTTCGTGGAAGCCAGACGGGGACAAGGGCACCAAGAGGACAAGAAGCTGGATGTTTGGATGAGAGCATGGAGGTCACAGGGACGGGAGCAGAGCCCTTTCCTCCGGAGCGGGGAAGGTCGCCGTCCGGAAGGTAGGAGTCGGCCGCTGTGGAGGCCGGACGATTGTTTGTCAAGTGACTAAATGAAGAGCGGGTGCGGGAATCTGCTCCCTGGGCCCCAGAGCAGGGCTCAAACTTCTGAACCCCCGATCCCGCTCTCACTTACCCTCAAACTGACCCTGAGTCTGTGGAGAGACATGGACAGATGGGGCGCCAGCTCGCAGCTGCAGTCCGGGGTCAGCTCTGGGACATGGGTGCGCTGAGGACCCAGGTGGGGACGCTCGTTTACAAATAAAAGGCCACGTCCGGACCAAAGAAAATGCCAGTTCCTGGCCATGGGAACGGTTTAATTTGCGGCAGCAAGAAGCCGGGGCCCTGGGGCTACTGACTCCCTCCTGCTACTGGGAAGGAAGTCCAGACACTCGTGTGACGTAAGTGTGCCCTGGCCCCGTTATCTAGGGGGCATGGTCCTGTAATGGAAATTTTGCCTGAAATTATGGAGCCGGTGGTAGCAGTTGACCCCTCTCGGATATTAGAAGCAGATAAACAACACCCTGTTCTTCCATCTCAAACACACATTCAATGTTATATGCAACCTGCAGGGAAATGACTTCCAACAAAGGGGCATTTCCATTATGGCAGCCGATTGGTTTCTGGAAGGTCACTCAAAACACACTGGCAACCGGGCTGAGAGGCACGTGTAGCCCGTGGCTGGACGGTGCGCCGAGGAGACGACCTTCAGGGGAGTCCCGGCCCCTTCGCAGGCCCTTAGCCCTGACCTTTCTCCCCGACCCAGCATCAGGCCCAAGGTATGTCTGACCCTTTTCATTCCTAGCTACCCCTGGGGCGGGGGTACCCCCAGGCACAGGCTTTCCCTGTCTCCTCAAGGAGCTTCAAGCCCTGTGAGGTTAGTGGTACAAATAACAGTGGTGTTATGGTAGATAGCATCTCTCCAGCCCCGGAAGGACTACACTTGTTTGAATGAATGAGAGAATGGGGGACAAACAGGGCAGAAACTTGGCCGGGTGGGAGCAGCAGCGTACTATGCCCACGGACGTGGCCTTGAGAAGCACAAAGGAATGCAGGATTGCTTTCAGGTAGGGGGTTATTGGGGGTGGGGGTGGGGTGGGGGGGTAGAATAGAGCTGAGCCTGCTGAGATGGAGAAAGAAAGAAGGGTTTCCTGAGAGGGTGAGCCCAGAAGAAAGCAAAGGACCACAAGGAAACAGTGCAGGGCCTTTCCCAGGAGCATGGGCAAGAAATGTAACTGATGAGAATGAAAAGTTACAAAGTGACTGTACTGTTTAGGTTTAGGGTTGACCCTATGTGCCAGGAAAGGAGAAGGAATAAAGGAACGGGGGCTTATGCAATATGGAAGGTTATTTCCCTCTCATGAACGTGAATAGGTGGCCCTGGGCAGGTCTGGTGGATGTGGAATCATCAACACCTCAGGCGCCTTGGTCTTCCTGTCTTTGGATCCTTATCATATTTGCCTCAAGGACCAATACAGCTGCTGGTGCTCCAACCATCATATCTGCTTTCCTGGAAGAAAGGGACTTTCCAGAATCCCATACTACATTTCTGCTGCCACCTCATTGGCCAGAACCCAGTGTCCTGGCTGTGCCTAACTGCAAAGTAGGCTGGGAATGTAGCCCTTTAGAGGAGTGCATGGCCATATGGAAGGAAGGAAGGAATAGATGTCTGGGAAGCAGAGTAGCGGCCTCTCAGAAGAGGCCAGATCATGGTAGTGATAAAAGACTGGCGAAGACGTCAAGCCAATTTCAAGGTTACTAGGAATCAGGTGGCAAAGACTTTTGAGCATGAAGCTGATGTGATCAGATCAGGCTTTAGACAAAGGACTCCTACGAGGGTGAATGTGGAAGCTGAACACTCCTGAGGGTTCAAATCGTGACTATTTCAATACAGATCGTTGAGCGCTTAGATGCCGAGGGCCATGCTGGTCCAAACAGTCAGACATAATAAATCCTCACCAAAGTGTGTTCCCTCCCCACTTGGCTCTTCCAAACTCCACTCCCAACCACATCCAAACCCTCCAAATTCTGACACCCCAGCCCCGCGCTCCGTCTGCCTCTCTGTACCCACACCCCACGCAGTCCTGACGGCACAGAGAACCGCACTGGCCCCTTGACGGGGCCTCAGCTGTATGTGTGAGAGCACATGTATGTAGTTACCCACGGTCAGGACATAGAGCAGCTCGTTCCCCCCAGAAACCTCCCTCATGCCACCCCACTGCAATCCTAGCTGTACTGGGGATAGACTGTTGGATAAAATACAGTACATCCAGCCATATTTGAATTCTAAGTAAACAAAAAGTACATTTTAGTAGACGTAGGTCCCAAATATTACATGGGACATACTGATACTACAAATACACCCATTGTGTACAGGAAATTCACATTTCCCTGAGCCTCCTGCAATTTTATTTGCTAAATCTAGCGCCCTGGATTTGGATGTTGTAGTGGTCAGTGTTCTGCAGAGAAACGGAAAGAGATTTCCTGTTATAGGAATCGGCTTCCGTGATTATGGAGGCTGAGAAGGCCCACAGTCTGCAGTCTGGAAGCTGGAGGCCAGAGCAGCCAGTGTGGAATCAGAGGCCGAGTCTGAAGGCCTGAGAACCAGGGCAGCCAGTGGGCTAAGTTCCAGGTCAGGGCAGGGGAAGAAGAGGTGAGAGGCCCCAGCTCAGCAGTGCCGCGGGAAAGAGGGATCCTTCCTGCCCCCTCCTTTTCTTCTAGGAAGGCCCTCAGCTGATGGATAAGGCCCCCTACGCTGGGGACAGCAATCTGTTTACTCAGTCTACACCCGTACAGACACACCCAGGGTCCTGTTTATCAGCTATCTGGGCATCCTCTTCGTCCAGGCAAGGCGACACCTAAAAGCAGTCAGCACAGAGTGTTTCCAAAAACGACACAGTGAGTCCCCTGCATACAAACGAGTTCCGTGCTGAGAGAGCCTTCCTAAGTCCAATGTGTTCGTAAGTCCAACAGCGTTAGCCTAGGTACCCAGCTGACACAGCTGGCTGTATGGTGCTGTACCGTCATAGGTCTGTAATACTTTTCACACAAACAATACATAAAAAGCAAACAAACCCATTTTCAATCTTACCATGCAGTCCTTTGAAAAGTACAGCAGTCCAGTACAGCAGGTGGCATCCAGGGGCTGGCATTGCAAGAAGAGTTACTGCCTGGAGGAGGGAGAGGAGGTGGGAGATGGTAGAGCTGAAGGATCGTCAGCCATGGGAGACGGAGGGCCAGCTGCCATGTCACTCACGCCTGACGCTGAAGGTAAGCACGTTTGCATCTTTGGAAGTTTGCAACTTGAAGATCCGTAGGTAGGGGACTTACTGTATGTATTTGCTCTCTCCTCGGCCTTATTTGGTTTGGAACCAAGAGAGAAGGTCTCATTTCCAGAAGGAGCCACTGGTGACCTTCCCCCACCCTCCGCCCGCTATCCACTTCCACGGGCCGAGGGACGTGCCGGCGATGGCGCAGACCACGTGCCCTGAGCAGAGGCCCATCCGTCTCTGGAACCTTCCAGGAAGGACCACTCGGGAGGCGACACCTGATCCCCCTCCTCAGCTGTGGGCGGAAAGCCGCAGGGCTCCCCTCCGGCCCTGTTGCTAATTCACGTCAGGCTGGGGCTGAGCCAGGCCCAGAGGTCCCGAGGCCCCTGACCCCGGCACTTGTGAGGCGACACTGGGCCCCCGGATGCCTGCGGAACCAAGCCTGTGGCTTCCCCGCTGGCCCTGGAGCAGGAGGAAACTCCATTTGCTTCTGTGACACGTGAGACGCAGAACTGGGACTCTGACAACCCGAGGACCCTGGCGGGGCGACACATCTTCACGTGCCGGTGCTTGGACACTTGGATGGGCGCCGATTCCCGAACAGACAAACCCGAGGCAATCGGCCCGCAGGGAGCGGAGGGCTGAGATTATTTTTAGACAACAGGTGCTTAAAAGCAATAAAGAGGTCACAGGGAAATCTGCATTTTGATGAGTCTGGCTGAGGCAGAAGAGCTTTCTCCGTCGTTCCGGTGCCGAGAGCATAAAATGTGCGCAGCTGTCCCCTGCGCGCTTCAGGGAAGCTCAGCGCAGGGGACAGGCCAGCATCCCGGCCACAGCCCGTGTGTCTGGCACTCCCCGGGGGCGGGGTCTGCAGTCCTGGGCCCCGCCTTCTCCCTCCAGCCCTTCCTGCACGCCCCCCCCAGGTGTGCTCCATGTCAACTTATCCAAAATGCTCTGTCCTTTCAATGCCCTTGAAGTCGCAGGTTGATCCTGCTTCCTGGAAAGACTTATCCCCCAAAATTCCTTTTGTAAACTCCTACTTCATCCTCAACTCCCACCTCACACAGTCTTTAATTATTCCCCTGCACACACAGCCCGACTAGAATGTGACCTTCCCAAGGGCAGGCAGGCACCTGTCTCATCTGGGTCTGTATACCCCATGTGGGGCACACAGTGGGTATAATCTGGTATCAGGTGAATTAACACATTAATGTCTTCTAATGTTTAATTAAGCCTTTCCTTGATGCAAGGGAAGACCTGGCTTTGATGTCAGCGGAATGAAATGCAGTTGATGTTTTATGTGAATTGGTTCTCAGCAAGTCTTCCCTCCTTTCCAGGACAGCCCACACACCCCAGCTCTGCTTTCTCTGTCCTGCACGGGGCTTCTTAGGGATGGGGCTGGTCTCCTGGGTGTCAGGACAAACCCACCTGCTTCCTAATGGGGCACCCACACCTCACAGGTGTCTTCCGGGGACAATTACCCCTAAGCTCAGAAACAGAGCCCAGTGCTGGCAACTGGAGGGGGGCTGGCTGCCAGGGCTGCTGGCTGGCTCCGCTCTCTCTGGAGACCCCCAGAGCATCCCGGCCAGGGCCCCTGAGCCCACATCTCTGCAGGGGGAGCAGCGTGTGGGGCTACAGCCGCGGAGCCCAGGACAGTCCAAATAGAGGCGTGTGCGGCTCCAAGTGTGAAATGCAGCCTGGATTTCAAAGACACTGCAAGAAAGCTGCACTAGCTCGTGCATCAGTTTTTAAATGGGATACATGTTGAAATGATAATAATTGGATAATTGGAGTTGAAATGATAATAACTGGATAATTGGATTAAATGAAAGAGATGATTAAAATATAAATATTTCACCTGTTTTTCCTCGTTGAGTGTGACCAGTTGGCTGGTACCCAGTTCCCCTTGGACGGCATGGATCCGGAGTTTCACTGGCGAAGCAGGGCCTGTGGTGTCAGATTCACGGTGGGACTCGGCTCTCCCAGCTCGGGCCTCACACCTTCTGACGGACCAGCGCCCTCCCACTAAGGTGACAAAGGGACCGGGTGCACTGTCCCGACCACCTCCCATCTCTGGGGAAAGACACGGAAGGAGCACCTTTAATGTCCTTGACACAGAGGAGCAGGGATCCTGGGGGGTCTGCAAGCCGGCCCTGCGAGCAGCTCTTCTGAGTCCCAGGAATGTCAAGGGAGGGGGTCTGCGCCAGGAGAAAGGGCCCCAGAGAACCACAAGCCCAGTTCAGACTGCCTCCAAGTCCCATCCAACCTCGGGGCACAAACAGCCTGGGCTAAGCGTCCCGCCTGCCCCCGGACCCTCCCGCCTCGGCCCAGCGGGGGCCCCGCCCCCGGCCCCAGCAGCCGGGCCCACAGCTGCCAGCCCACTCATCCCTTCATTCCAGGCCTCTGAAAGTCGGCCATGCCCAGTAGCAGCCTAAGGAGGGGAGCGGGGGAAGCCGAGGCTCACCTCCCCCGTCCTTGGGGTGGACGGTCCAGTCAGCTGGGAAGAGACGGGAGAAGCAGGCCTGCCGCCAACCAAGAGGGAGAGCATCCTGCCTGGTGAGAAGGGACCGGGATCCCTGTAGGTCCAGCAGGCTGGGCAGGTGTGTTTCCTGAGAAGGCTGAGCCTGGACGAGGGACGAGCGTGGAAGCAGCCCCACACTCCGTGTCCCGGGCGCACCCCCTTCACGGGAGGCATGTCTGTGTCTGTGCAGCACCCACCCCCCCGCCCTCTGTCCTCCTTCCCTTTTGCATCTACTGTGTTTTCTCTGATTCCAGCTCCTCTTCGTTTGTCTTGTGGCCAGGTCTCCAGGGGCCATCCTGGGGAGACCCTCGCGTGTTATTTTTCACTCCCCGAGCGTAGATGTCCAGGACATGGGAGGTGCCAAGTGCAGTTTCCTGGACGTCTGGGTCCGCACACGTGGTGGCTTCTGCTTCTTTCTCCTCTTGTCCAGGGCGATGCCTCTGGGCCTCCAGGTCTGTGGCCACTTCTCATGGATGCACTGGGTTCCTGCACGGCCCCCTGCTCCCCGGGGACAGACCACGGCGTGTCCAATCCACTCTGAGCACCAGCAGCGTTCGCTGTGGTCCTGCGCGAGCCTTCTGCGGGCCGGAGCGAGGGGATGCTGAGCGAGGTGGCTTCCCCCAGGCGCCTGGGCAGGGGGCAATGGGGCAGCTGAGCCGGGGCCCAGCCTCCCCGTTCTTGCCTCCATGTGCTGCTGTCCAGCCGTCGGCGGCCCCAGTGGCACCCGGTGCCACCGGTCCTCTGACAGTGGAGAGACGAGCCTCCCGGCGTCCCCCTGCAGCCACCCGGCCTCCTGCCTGTGAACTGGGTCCTCGTCATTTTTTGATCACTTCCCGTTGGGTTTTCTGTCATTTTTCCTGTTAATCTGCAGAAGTTTCTAGTGTAAGTGAGATATAATCCCTGGTCATGCTTTTTTCTTTTTTTTTTTTGCGGTACGCGGGCCTCTCACTGTTGTGGCCTCTCCCGTTGCGGAGCACAGGCTCCGGACGCGCAGGCTCAGCGGCCACGGCTCACGGGCCCAGCCGCTCCGCGGCACGTGGGATCCTCCCGGACCGGGACACGAACCCGCGTCCCCCGCATCGGCAGGCGGACTCCCAGCCACTGCGCCGCCAGGGAAGCGTCCTGGTCATTTTTAGACTTTGCAGAAGCTTCTCCTGCTTGTCTGTCTGTTAGCTTGGTCTATGCTATCCTTTCCTAAATAGAAACCCTTAATTTTGTTGTATTTGAGTCAGTTCACATGAGTCAATGGTTTCTCACATTCTCCACTGATGAGTACATTTTGGGAAAATAAACTCAAGAAATCCCTCACCAGGCCCAGCCCCCTCCCCCCCCGACCATCCACGTACATGACCTTGTTGGCTTTAGAATCACGCCTGTCGCTGGCGTCCTTCTGTCTCAGGTCTAAGAAGGGGCCGGGATTTGTTCTGCTCTCCTGAAAAGAGTTGGTTTCCCATGCTAGGGACCCACAAGGATCCCTTCCCCCACCGCATCCTGGGCCTGATTCTGTTTGTAAAAATTAGTTCAGAAGTGACACGTCCACCCCTCCCCTCCCCTCCCTAGCCGAGTCTCTCACAGAACATGACAGAACTCGGTTCCAATGACCGTTCATCCCGTCGGGAATGGCCCATCCTCAGGTGCAGGGGAGAAGTGAGCTCATGACACCTGGCCGACCCCGTGGGGCGTCTCTAGGAACCTTGGAAACGCTGCCCTGCTCTTTGCGGTGATTAATTGAGCCTGGCCGTGCGATCTTGTGGGACAACCCTCCCACTCTTTCCTCTTCTTTTCCAAACTGTCTCACTAGTTTTAGGTCTTTGTTCTCCCGTACGCATGTTAGAGTGAGTTTATCAATTCACCAGGGCCCCTGCTGACTCTGCCACCGGGTGGCATGGGCTTCAGGCGGGCTCCCCAGGCCCAGAGGGCACACATGTCTGGAGACACCGGGTGGAGGGGCGGGGAGAAGAAGACAGCTGATCCTGGGGCTTCCCATATTCCAGGTACAGGATCCTCGCCACAACCCTGGGAGGAAGATGCCTCCGCTTCCAGCACCTGCAGCTGCTCCGTGAGCTGAGTTCACAGTGGACGCCCTGAGCTCCAGCCTTGGGGACGGTGAGGTTGGGTAGCCGGCCTGACGATGGGGTGTGGGCAGAGGCGCTGGGCCACCCAAACCTCCCGTGCCCCCTCCTGCTACAAAGCCTTCATCCTGGAGACCACGTGCTGCGTGCGGCGGAGCCTCCCGGCAACATGAGCTTGTCTCTGTCCCCTTGGAACAGACAAGCCCACGGTCAGAAGCATCAACTTTGGACTTCTCATAAACAGGAAATTCTCCTCTACTGAGCTCTGGCCCTGGGTGTGGGGGTCTGTCTGCCACAGCAGCTGGTGTTCCCCTGACTAATACACCCCGTTGCACGGATGACGACACTGCAGCCGAGAGAGGGTGATGACGTAGCTCACGATCACACAGCCAGAAAATGGTGGAACTGAGATCTGAGTCCAGGCAGCATAGGGTCGTGTCGTTCTGTTCATCAGGATGGGATCTGCCAGTTCTAGACACAGATCTACCCAGAGCCTCGGTGGCTGATACGCTCAAGTGTCGTATTAGCTCTCTTCTGCCGCAAAAAAATCACCACAGACTTAGTAGCTTGAAGCCACACACGCACACGCACATGCACGCACACGCACACACACACTCACAGATCCTATAGGTCAGGAGTCTGGGCACAGACTGGGGTCTGCATTTCAATGTCTCACAAGGCTCACAGTTTGGGTTTAATTTAACTGCAGTGAGAGTCCAGGTCGTGTTCTGATGACCTTTGCATGACACTTATTTCTCCAGTGGCTTCTAGAAAATAGCCATGGTGGTCGTCTGAGTTTTTGCTTCCATCTCTGTACAGTGGGCTCTTTGTGCCTGGTGACGTAGAGACTCCTGGTGGCTCCAGGTTTGAAGTTGGACCTGCTGGGTTTGGGGCTGGCTTCCAATCACTAAGGAAGCGCCTGTCTTCGGACCCCCTCTTACTGTCTATAAAATGGCCTCCTAGCAGCATCTCCCTCAAAAGGCTGGGAGGACTCAGTCACCGGGGGCCCACAAGCCCGGGTGCAGAGAGACAGACAGAGGTCGGTTCTTCTCACCACTGATGGTTTAGAACGGAGACCTGAGTGGCCAGGACTGACCTCGGCAAAGGGGGAGAGGGCCATCTGCAGATCCTTCCAGAAAAAAGACTTTATCTGAGTCCATGAAAGAAAATAGAGACAAAAAATCACCCCTGAAGTTAGGAGAAAAGAAATAGAGAAAGTAGATTAATGCTTTAAGGAAATGTTTAAAAATAGAAAATTAATAAGCTATTAATTTTAAAATAAGTTAATTAAACAAGCTTGAAAGAATGCCATTTTTTCCTGAACTGTCGGAGATGAGGAACTAAGAATGCCTCACAGATGACACTATAAATTTCACTTATATTCTAGTGATTAAACCAAAGTGATTTATTAGAATTTTATGAGGGCATTTTCCCCCGTATCTTAAAACACAGACTGCATCAGAAGTGCCCATTCACTGCCACTATTTCAATATTGATTGCATTTTATTATCTTATTCTGTAATATTGTTGGACCCATGTGTAAAGCAGGTAGCAGTGTCTTCCTCTGGAGGTGTTACAACTGTTCCCTCTTCCCATCCACCATGCTCCAGCACGTCCCATGAGGAGGGGTCCAACCACCCCCTATGCACGTGGGCGAGAAGGCTGTGATCTCAGTGCTGGGAGGAGAGGGGTGCAGACCTCACGCCCCCATCCTTAGAGGACAGGAGACAGACACAAGATGAAATCATAGCAGATCCAATCAACATCACACAACCATCAGTTCCTGCAGGAAGAAACACAGCCAGCAAAGTCACCACCTCACAGCCGGCTGGTCACCGAGGCCTTTCTAGCCTTGATTGGTAAATGGTAGATTGACAAGTCAGACGGAGGTAAAGCTGAGACTGGAGCAGGTGTGTGTGGAGAGAGAGAGAACGGTCAGTTAGCGTGACCCAGTAAAAGCCAGAGTTTCAATAAATCCCAGATACACACAGCCCAGTGTCAAATACACACCAACACAAGAGTGTAGACAGACACGTGCACACACACACGCATGCGCACGCGCGCGCGCGCGCACACACACACACACACACACACACACACACACGGGTCAGACAGTTACTTTCAAGAAAGACAGTCCAAAGTCAGGGACCCCCAGAGCTGGAGGAGCTGCAGGCCCTACTGATGCCTCCATCCCCCAGGGTCCCCCAGGGCCGTCATGGGGGCTGCAGCCGGGAGCAGAGCAGCCCATCACGGCTCAGATCACTCATGGACTTTCACAAAATCCACAGTGCAGCCAGCCTGGCCTCGGGTGCCTCTGCCTTAACCCCCGAGGCAGTCTCTTCGGGATTCTGTGGGCCAGAACGGGCCATCACACCACCCTTGGCCAAGCCCGGGAGCATTCCTGCTGCTTCCAGAGAGCCCTGGTGTCCGCTGTGCAGAGGACCCACTGGTGCCCGTCTCCCCTCCAGGAGCAGCGCAGACTCCTGTCCCGGGGTCTCGGCTCTGAGTGGTCCACGGCCAGACTCCTGCCAAGGACCTGGCAGGGCAACTGATGGAGGGAGAAGATAGGCCCATCCCCTCCTTCCAGGCTCCAGACTGGCCCACCTGCAGCAGCCATTTCTCCAGGAAGCTGGGCCTTGGGCAGCCTCCAGGGACCATGCCCCACCCTGCAGCCCTGTTTGTCTTGGGACGTAGACTAGGCCAAGTTTGGGGCGTCCATGAAGCTATGAAAAACCATCTGCTTGTTCTCTGGGGTCGAGATTTGTTTTTTTGGGTTTTATTGGCGGCACTGGGTCTTTGTTGCTGCATGTGGGCTTTCTCTAGTTGCGGCGAGCGGGAGCTACTCTTGGTTTCGGTGAGCGGGCTTCTCATTGCAGTGGCTTCTCTTGTTGCAGAGCACGAGCTCTAGGCACGCGGGCTTCGGTAGTTGTGGCACACGGGCTCAGTAGTTGTGACTCGCGGGCTCTAGAGCACAGGCTCAGTAGTTGTGGCTCACGGGCTTAGTTGCTCCGCAGCATGTGGGATCTTCCCGGACCAGGGCTTGAACCCGTGTCCCTTGCATTGGCAGGCGGATTCTTAACCACTGCGTGCGCCAACAGGGAAGTCTGTGCGGTCGAGCTTTGATTATTTTTGTGAAAATGATGTACGTGCCTTGAAAAAACTATTTTAATATGGAAAGCAAAATATTCCCCCAAATCTCATCAACTGGAAAAAGCCTGTCTTCACATGAGGGAAATGTCCCCCAGGCAGATAGAGGCAGGTGGGTGGGAGACAAACAGGAGGGAGGAAGGGGGGGGGGAGCGGGTCGTTCTCTACATATTTTTTAAATTAGGTAATTTAATTGTAATTATATTTAACATGAAAATTCAAAGTGAAAACAGAGGGAATTGCTTATCTATGGAACTAACCACAGAAATGTTAGCTTCTAAACATCTTTCTTAGAAAAAAAACACATGAAACAATGACAGACTTGAGAGATTTTATATCTGAGTGTGCGTGAGTGTGTGAGTGTGTATCTGGGTTTCAGATGCTCCCTGCTGACCTGATCTGCCATGAATGATGAGGAAATCAGCACACACACCCCTTCCCCTCGCTCCCAGCGCCTCCCCCGGTTTATGTAGTTATATTACTTTTACTTGCGTTACTTTTTTAAGGTCCGTCATTGCCAAGGTTGTTTCATCTTCACTCTACACTTAAACGTGCTTTAATCAGTGCACAACCAACACAGCTGGGCTTTTTACCAAGTCTTCCTCCATCGACTTGTTCTTGTCATTTGCTTGTGGCCCAACAGGCAATTGGCTGGATCATGCAACCAAATGCTTCCCCCAGAGCGGCTCATAACTTCCTGAACTTTGGGTCACGTAGGATTTCATTCATCTTGAGTACACAAAATATTTTTTCATCTATTTGTCTTCCTATGTAAAGAAATCTGGCTTTAAACTGATGGCGTCCCGTTTCCCACCGACCCCCACCCGTGTCCCTCTCATGTCTTGTGATGTTGTCATGACCTCAGTACACCCAACGTGTGCGCACCCCGTCCCGACCCTCACGAGACTCTCGCAAGCACATGAGGGGCCCAGGGACGTGCCCAGCCCTGCAGAGGGTGAGAGCCCAGAGCCTGAGCTGCGGTCTCTCAGCTCATCCATCCCTATGGGGTCTTCAGCTCTCACCCCTTGCTCGTGAGACTTCAGCACAAAGTAGTTCTTCCAAGCAGGACGCAGGGGCCAATGTGTGTTTTAGAACATCTGCCGCAGGCTTTACCGTTTAGGGAAGTTTTACTTTTCCTGCCAAGAACTTGTGGACGTGCATGCACGCCCTTTTCCTGAAGTGCCTTGAGAAGGACAGAGCAGTCTCGCGCTCTCCTTGGAGCTAATGCTCTTCCCCCGAGATGCCTGAATGTTCTCTCTCATCCCCGGGGGGCAACGAGGCCACCAGGGGGCGTCAGCCGTCAGTCATTCTGGGTCAGCACGCTGTAGCCTGTGTTCATTTCTGCTGGATGAGCAGTTCTGCACTTCAGGGGAAGATTTTTCTTCTGTTACATCTTCAGAGGCATTTCTGTCACATCAGTTATTTCGGATTTGCCTTTCTCTGTTCCAGGGATGGTTATATCTTCTCCCCAGTCTCTTAATCCCCCATCTACCTGTGCCTTTTCGTTCTCTCCAGATAGAGCCCGACAACCTCCCGCGTCCACAGCTTCATTTCCATTCATATCTCTTCTGTTCCTTGTGGTTCTAATGAATATTCTGGTTGGTAATTGTGGCGCTTCTGCCTCAAGTTTTCTCCGGAGCTCGGAAATCTTCATTATTGCTTTATAATTTTTTAATCATCTCATCTCGAGCTCTCGTCCCGTGGAAACGGTTCTGCCTAATTAAGCCTTTAACCAATTCACAGAAAGTTTCCTTATTCTTTCTTCCAGTTGGTTTTTATAAGTGTTTCTATTTTATTTCTTTTCTCATGTTGCCAACTTCCTTCTCTTTCTCCTCCTTCTTCCTCTTTGCTGATAAATTTGTGCAGGTGCCAGACCATTTCTTTTGCATCTTGGTCTTCCTGAAAGGGCAGGTCTCTCTGACAATTTTGCTCTCATGTAGTGTGGGATGACTTTTCTGGACCCCGATTTACCTGAAGCCTGTTTGTTTTACCTTCTGGGAGATGGGCCATTGCGTCCCTGTGGGTTTGTGTTGATATTTCTTTGTCCCACACGAGTAGACCAGGGGCAGGTGGAGGGTGGTCCTCAGATGGGAACCTACCCATCTATGGGAGTCCTAGATGCAACCTTCCTTCTACGAGATTTCTAACTAAACCCCCAGGTCTCACTCCTCCAGCAACTTGGTATTGACTCCGTCTCTGTAAGGAAATCCCTCCTTTAGTTCAGCACCGACACTTGGGAAATAGTGAGTCCTCAGTGGCCCTTCTGCCTCCACCGGGACCCGACACTGATGGGTGAGCAGTTCTATTCTCAACAGTTTTCGTCTTACCTCCTCTCCAGAAGGCTCTGCACCTCTTGACAGCTTCTCTCCATTCTCGGGATGCCACGGACACTCTTTTTCCTGGGGCTACGTCTGCTGTCTGGGGCAGGGTGGGAAAGGGTTAGGAGACACATCGGAATCTGTTTCTTTTCTTCTTGGGGAGCTGAGGCTTTTCAAAACCCGTACCATGCCTTCGTGTGCCCTTATTGCTAACGCAGTGGCTGCATTTTAATATCATTATATCAACACTTCATTGCTTGGCACGGTCCCCTGGTTCCATGCATCCCCTGGTGACAAACGCATCTGTTGCCACGCGACGGTGTGGTCTTCCTCCCTCAGCCTCACCACCGCCCCCAGGCTACCTTTCTAGAGCACACATGTTCCCACCAGCCCCATTCCTAAAACGTGCCCCTGCTCCCCGTTGCCCTCAAGCTGACGTCCACATTCTTTAGCCGATCATCTAATTCAGCAACAAATGATTCTCCCCCTCTAACTTCAAAATCAAGTTTCTTTAAAACACAGGCACTTTCGTGCCGACATATTTAAGCCTTCCCACTTCTGTGGCCAGGGGTCGTTTTCACCCCGTGATACATGCATCGTAATGTGGTGGAGAGACTGGGGTTTTGGATTCCAACTCCAGCAGCTACTAGCTGTGCACCCTTGGTCCACTGGCTCATTTGTGAAACATTTCCAGCAGAATTCTTGGAAGGATTAAATGAGACAGTAGGTTTTAAACACCTGGCACAAAGCAGGTGATCAAAGAACACGCATTCCTTACCTTTTCCCACCCACAACCCCAGTCCTACCCACAACCCAGGAAAACATCCCACCTCTTCAAGATCAAGTGCTTTCCCATGTATGGAGCTGGTGTGGTCTCTCCTCCACCGCACCCCACTCCCCTGCTGTGCTGCTCTGATTCTCCCACCTGTTTATAGTCTACTCCCCCATTAGACTGAACACCCTGAAGGAGGGGACCACGCTTCACGCCAAACACCACAACTGATGTGCTTGTGGGCCCCAGGATACAGATGACATGAGAACCCCCACTGGTCCCCTGACTCCCCTTGATACACAATCCTCAACGTACAACAGTCCCACCGGCTGGGGCTCAGAAAGGCTGGGTGATGCACAGAAGCCCTGCAGAGAACCACCAGCAAGGTCACGATGCCCTGCCATCCCCAACCACAGCAGCTCAGCTACTGCATGGCCAGGCCTCCCCACCAGGTCTGAAAAATAGGAGCAGAGGTCCGGACAGACTCTGGGGACATGACTTTCAGGGGAGGGAAGTCAGGATGAGTCAACGTAGGTGATAAATTCAAATACGGCTTCGTGGGGAGGGAGGGGGCTCTGCAGATGATTCATCCAGATTTGGGGCTCTGAGGTTTACTGGTTGGTCAAGTTCTTCACTTTCCCAAGCCTCAGTGTTTTGTTCTGTAACACAAGGTTAATAGCAAGAGTTATTCCTCCCGTTTTAGTTTGTTGGGAGTATCCGTTGAGTTAATGTGTGTAAACACCTGTGACCGGGACACAGCGCTCGATACCTGTGTTACCTGGATGGATGGTGGATGACGGATGCATGATGGAGGGCGTGGAGAAGGAGAGAGGAATGAGAGAGGGAGAGAGTAATGGATACGTGGGTGGGTGGATGCATGGGCAATGGAGGGAGGGAGAGAAGGGGGGAGAAGCAGAGATGGAGGGAGAGAGAGGTATGTGTGGATGGATGGACAGGTGGGTAGAGATAAGGAGGGCTGGCTGGATGGATGGATGCATGGGTGCATGGAAGGAAGGAAGGATTGACGCCTACTATAGGCAGGTTCCTTGCCAGGCAATAAGGAATCAATGATGTAAAAAAATGGATACAATCTCTATCCTCATGGAGTTTACAATATAGTGGGATAAATAGACTTATTCAAATAACCACACAAACAGATGGAAAATTGCAGTTGTGACGTGTGCGGGAGAGATGCACAGCTATGAGAGGCTGCATCGCAGGGGACCTGACCTGGTCTGTGAGACCAGAAGAGGCTCCCCGACAGGAGGACTTGGGTTGAAAGGCATGTGGACGGACAGGCGAGGTGACAGCATTTCTGGCTTTCACCGGGCGTCCCCAGCGTCCCATGAGGGAGGTGGGCTAGGGAGGCTGCAGTGGGCAGAGCAAGGAGCTGGTGAAGGACGACCCCCAACTTCAGAGATGGGTGGACGCAGAACTGGCCAAACTGATAAGGAGCGTGTGAGCGCTTGGGAGGAGGCGGCCGTGGCTCCCAGGCTCCTGGCTAGGTCTACAGGGTGACGCCAGTGCCATTCCCTGAGAGAGGGGCGGGGTCAGGTGCGGGGTTTGGGTGTGTTGAGCTGGGTGCCTTGGGACGGCCATGAGGTGGGACTGGGAAGGCGTGGAGCTCGGGGCAGGTGGAATCTGGAGGCTGGGGTGGGGGGAGCATCTGTGTGCGCTCCACACCTGGGGCTGCAGGCACACGTGACATCACCCAGAGAGGGTATGGGAGACGGGAAGAAAGAGGGCCTCATGGCATCCTGGAGGAGCTCAGTCTCGCAGGGGCTGGACAGCCTGAGCCGCCCTGGAGAGAAGGTGCAGCCAGGGGGATGGAAGTCAGCCCAAGGGGGCCATGTGGAGGGACAGCAAAAGCTGAGGGGCAGGGAGCAGGGGGGCCCGGTGAGCAGTCGGTGGGGTGAGGCAGAGAGGGCCCCGCGTCCTCAGCACTGCTGCTCACGTGCACAGACGCTTATACATCTGAGCCGAGGCACCTCCCAAGGCATGTGCGCTGGAACCTTCTGGAAGCTTCCCTGCTGCCCCCACGGTGCTCACCGTCAGGTGGTGGCCAAACCCCACTCAGAGTGGGCTTTTGTCCTGTGCTCATTTTCCCTTTGTCTGTGGTCCTCGAACCCTTCGGTCCTTGGGGGCATTTTGGGGACCAATGGCTGACCGTCAATGTCATAGCAGTCAGTTCTCTCTAGGGTCTGGAAGCCAATTCATACAGCGTCTCATGTCCACAGTTACTCATAGGCTCTTGGTCAAGGCTTTGGATGGGGTGGTCCTGTTCACACACACCCGCTCACACGTGCTTCGTTTCTTCCTTCAGCCAAGTCACCCACTTAAAAACTGTATTTCAGGGCTTCCCTGGTGGCGCAGTGGTTGAGAGTCCGCCTGCCGATGCAGGGGACACAGGTTCGTGTCCCGGTCCGGGAAGATCCCACATGCCGCGGAGCGGCTGGGCCCGTGAGCCATGGCCGCTGGGCCTGCGCGTCTGGAGCCTGTGCTCCGCAACGGGAGAGGCCGCAACAGTGAGAGGCCCGCGTACCGCAAAAAAAACAAAAACAAAAAACTGTATTTCAATTTCTTTCAAACTGATCCATTACCAATACATCCCCTAACTTCTATTACAAAAATAATCATCCCAAGCTCCATGAATCATGAACTTACAACGATCATGGCAATCACACAGGTAACTGGTGTTACATGGAGATGGATGGCCCCCTGATCACTGCAGCCTCTGTGAATGTCACGGTCCCTACAGATGACGCGCTCCAGGACTCGGGTTTGTCCAGCGCCTGCAGGGCCACCAGACAGAGGCCCGCCACGCCCAATGGTGAACCTGGGCCTCACGCCCTTCTCCTCCCCAACCCCCCAAAGCCCACCCGGCCACGCTGGGCCCACGGTTCCCATCTGGGCCGGAGCTCCAGGGGGGCGCGCTCTGCAAGGCTCCCAGGAGGCTGAGTGCCCTGGGCCGGCACCACGCCCCTGCCCGTCCCTGCCACCCCAGCACAAAGTGCACCTGCTGCCCCCTTTCTGCTTCTGGGTCGAATCTGCGCCTGGCCCGTCTCTACCGCCAGCAGTGTCCAAGGAGGGAAATTGTGCCCCAATTCAGCCAGAACAGCCTCTTCTTTCAGATGGTCCGAGCTGGAAGGGACCCTCCCACGTGGGCGGCAGCGGAGGGGAAGCTCTGGCGGGGCTGGTGTGGGTTGGGACCGGCCACGGGGGGCAGGGGCATGGGAAGACGCCAGCCCAGCGACGCTGGTTGCAAGGAGGTCACGGCCAGCTGGCTCTGTGCCTTCCGTGGGCTCTGCCATGGGAGTGCATACGCTCCACGGCCACCAAGCCTGTAATTTGGATGATGTGTTACGATATTAAAACCCTGTGATTTTATAGAACTCAGCCCAGTCAGAAGTGCGCGCCTCATACACTCAGCGCGGTTTCTAAGTCACTTGTAGAGGCTGACGGGGCTGTGGTCACTGCCACGAGAAGGGGGCTTCGGTGTTTCCATGAGGCTGCCTCCTCCCGCTGCAGAGGGTCCAGGATAGGATCAGGGGAGGTGCAGACTGTGGGGCAGAAGCCGGGGGATGCAGGGTAGTGAAGGGGAGAACCACGGGGCCCCGGGGGTCTCAGGACCAGGCTGTCGGGGCCTGCCGTGCCCACGTGGAACTGCTGAAGCCTTGCCCAATGCCATGAGGGTCTCGGCACAAACCAGACCCGTCCCTGAGGCTCAACACAGGCTCCCCGGGGAGAAAGCACGGGAGTGACTCAGAGACGCCAGGCTGAGCTGTGGCCCAGGAGGCCATCCTGCCTGCTTCCCTTTCCAGAGTGGGTCCTGCTGTCAGCGGAACCCTCCCGCCCACATACACCCTCTGCTGTCATGGCCCCGGGGCTGGGGTTCCGTGTGCACGTCGGTGGCCACCACCACTCACAGTGTCTGTCTGGGTCATTTCCGGCTGCTGTAGAAAATGCCACAGGCTGGCGGCTGACCCAACAGACACTCATTCTGTAATAGTCCTGGAGGCTGGGGGTCCGAGGTCAGGGTGCCCAATGGCCAGTTTCCGGGCGAGCCTTCCCTGTGTCCTCACCTCGCAGGGAGACGGCTCTGGCATCTCTCCTTATAAAGGCTCCCCCGTGTCCTGTTGGATGCGGCCCCACCCTTAGGACCTCCTCCTACCTGAGCTGCTTCCCTGCAGCCCCATCTCCACGTACAGTCACCTGGAGGGGCGGTCACAGCCCCTTCCGCGTCTCACACTCTACAGGCCCCGGGTGTCCACAGCCCCCCTTCCCCCTGGCAGTCATGATCTGCTCTGCATTTCAGAGAACGGCCCCACCAAGAGCCCCACTGTGTGCCCGGCACCGTGCCAACCTTCCCACGACCTCCCCTCCCTCGTCAGGTCAATGGCCCACGTGCCGGCCTGCTGCCCCGGAACAGGACGGGCATCCACCTCCCTCCCTCCGTGCCCTCGTCTCACCTGAACCCCTGCGATTTCCCCCTAGTGTGTCCACACCAGTCCTGGCCTGGCAGAGTCCCCCCTCACCAGACGGGTCTTTCATAAAGATGTGCTCATCTCACACCCCACGCAGCCCCTGGCGGGCTCCACTTCACCATTGGATCAAGTCCAACTCCCCAGCAAGACTGCTGAGGCCTCGAATGGTCTGACCCCGCCAGCTCCCCTTTGCTGTCCGTGGGCCCAGGTTCCTGCAGACGTTGCTTCTCTCAGACGCTTTCCCTCATCTTCACCTGATGTCTGCTAACCCTCAGTTCAGATCCAGGGAGGGAGGTGGCGCTTAACCCCGGGCAGGCGCGCAGGCTCACACGCACCCACCAGGGGCTCAGTCCTGAGGACGCCGCGAGTCGCTCCTGCTGAGCAGAGGACAGAAACCCCGTCCTCCGCCAGACCGCACAGCGCGTTGTCTCCTGGGGTGAGAGGCAGGGAGCCCCGACACCCAGGGGTCCCCTCGGCTGGGCCAGGGCCCCCTTGTCTTCCTGGTGCCCCGAGGGGCCGTGTGCTCTCAGGGAGCGGGCAGCGCAGGCAGGACCACCGGTCCGTGGTTGGGAGCAGGCAGCTGCCGCGGGCTGAGCCCCATTGTTCGACTGGCCACGGACAGCTGGGTCCTTTGGAGGAGCTCGGTGCGGTTCTCTCTGGGCTGACCCAGGACCTGGTCCAGGTGCCCCCCACCGCAGGGCCGGGCTCTGCTGGGTGCAAGGAGACCCACCCCCACTCTGCCACAACCGTGATGGGAAGACGGGCGCTTGATGAGGCCCCAGAGCTGCCAGTCTCGTCCCCACCTGCCCTAGAGGGTCTGGTTCCTGCTGGGCAAACCTCTGCGCAACATGGATGCCTTGGGCTTCAGGGGTGGCGCTGGAGGAGGGCTTTTCCTTCAGGAAATGCCTAAAGGAAGCTGTCAGGTCAGGAGATCTGGACCCTGGCTGGGACAGGAGCTGGGGAGGGAAGGTGGTAGGGATGCTTTTGGGGGACGAGCCCAGGCGCCCAGCAACGCCAGGGCCCTTTGCTGTACGCGCTCGGGGCTTGGCATGCCCTCCATGCACAACAGGGGCCAAGCTCCACGCAGTTCTGCCCTCTCCCCTCCACACTCCCCAGGAGGGCTGTGGGCCTCGTGGCTCGCCAAGAGGTCATGAGCAGTGGCCCCGTGTGGTCCTGGGTGCCCTCCGGTGGCCGGAACTGGCCTGGGGAGGGCTCTGCAGGCCCAGCTGGGCACGAGTCCCGGAGGAGAGACCACGTCCTGCTTTCCTCCCCACGCACCTTGCGCGCTTTGTCTAATCCCCGAGCTCCTCTCCTCTGTGTTTCGAAGAAGCCACAGGACACCTGCCCGACTGGCTGGAGGGCGCTGCCTGGCTGGGGTGATGTAGGGTGGGGTCTCTCCCGGTGAGGTCCCCCCGGGGAAGGGGGGTGGGGGGTCTGGGGGGCCATGAGTGGTCAGGGGCTGCCAGGTCCATCTGAGGGGTCTTCGGTCAGGGGCCTGTGAAGCTTTGAGGGGAAGCCCACCCCACGGAGGCCCTGGATGCCCTCTCCCTCCGGCGTCCCGGCCGCCATAACAATGGCGAGGAGACATTGATTTCTGCTGAAAGGACATTAAGATCTATTGACGGGGAGGTTTCCGTTGATTCACTGGGAAGCAAGGTCGGGGGGGCCTCCCCCCGCCAGGAGGTAAATCGGCCCCTCGCCTGAGGTTGGGGTCAATAGCTGCTCTTTTCAGGCTGTCACTACTGTCCATTCTCAAAGTTAGTCCAGTGAACGAGGCTGGGGTGGGGAGGCGCCAGCGAGAGAACAAAGCAGCTGCAGCCACGGCCACGAGAGCCAAGAACACAGGCCACGTGGGCGCCGGCGCCGGCGGCCGGCCCGCGGCAGACACAGCTGTGCTGGGCCCGGCTGGCGTGTCGTCTGCAACGCAAAGAAGCCCCTTTGGCGACCCCGACGTCCCTACCCCGTTGCCCTGCGCTCACTGCCCACCAGCTGAGCAGGCCCCGTGGCCACAGCCGACTCCGATGGCCGACTTCATGCCCACCTGCCCCCCTTAGGCCGGCACAGGGCCCTTCTACCCAGTCGGGGAGACGTGGCCGTCACCTCCCTCCGCCACTCCCATCACTCCCGTGGGACCCCTTGGGATGCTTGGGTGTGAAAGGAGAGGCGGCGGGTACGTGACGGTAGATGCGTGGCAGCAGGGCCTCAGAAACGTCCTCTCCTCCTCCCTTTCTCCGTCTGGGAGCAAGAGACCCCAAGGGAATAGTAGCCCCCTCCCTCCAGGGTGCGCCCGAGGCTGGGCCTATGAGACTGGGAGCGAGTGTGGGGACGGGCGGCCTGCGACAGGTCTAGCTGGACACCCCCCAAGACCAGGGGGCCCCTCCGCCCTGCTCCCCTCGCCCTGGGGCTCTTGGGCCCCCTCCCCTTGACTCACACAGGGGGGTCCCGCAGCCCTTCCCCCCCTCACAGTCTCCTGTGGCTTTTCACCCAGCCCACCTCTCTCCCCGAGCCCAGCATCCGGCAAGCGTGTCTGCTTTGGAAGTGTCACCCGCATCTCCAGCGTCCCACGTCTAAGATTCTCTCTCCACCTCTGCCCCTAACCGGCTCTGCTTCTGTCTTTCCTGTTACAATAAACACCCTTCCACCCACTCACCTGTTTAGCCACCGACCCAGGAGCTGCCTCCGCCTTCACCTCTGGCTCCACCACGGGGCTGCTGTTCTCGCTTCTGTCTCTGTCTCTGTCTCTGTCTCCCTCTCTGTCTCTTCCTCTCCCTTCCCTCCCTCCCTGCTTCTCTCTCTGTGTCTCTCAATGGCTTCCCCCTGCCACATCCCAGCCACTTTCTCAGACCTCTAACTATTCGTCCCTCTTCCTTTCTTTGGGGTCCCCGTGTTCTTTGCTGCCCAATACTTGTGGAGGCCAGCGCCCGGTAGCCCTTCTGAAGTTCTGGGCACCTTCCTGGAGAGGCCGCTCAGGGTCACCTTTCTGCACTGGGCACAGAACTCAACTCCCCAGCCGGCTGGTGGGGACAAGCCCGCACCTGCGCCTCGGGCCTCCCTGGACAGCACAGACTCCACAGCACGATGGCCCTGGGGCCCAGGGAGGCCAGTGCGCCCTCCTGGCCGTGAGCTGGTACCCGGCGTGGCTGCCTGCTCGCTCAGCTCTGCCGCTGATGCGATCCAGCCTCCTCCGCAGCCTGCGCACAAAACTCCCTGGGAAGAAGTGGATGCCCCAGCGCCTTCCCGGGACCGGCTCCAGAGCGTGTGGTGGGGTCAGAGCCTCTGGTGCTGCACCTGCGGGCACTCCCTCCAGCCCAGTGAGTCAGTGAGAAGGGGCTTAGTGGGTTAGCTGGCCCGACCCTGGGGTGGGCGCTGCTCGCCAGAACAAATGGACCAGATTGCACAGAAAACCCTGCTGGCCACAGCCGCTGGGGGCCGAGCCCTGGGGACCTGGGAGCCGGTGAGGCCAGGTGGGCACAGGGCTGCCTTTGGGTGCCGGGGGGGGGCAGCTGGGTTTCCCCACCCCTGCCTGGCTCGACTCCCGCCCAGCTTCGGGGCCTGAACGTCAGCGACCTTTCTCTTTGCTCGTCTGCCTGTAATTCTCCCCCCGTCCACGTTCCCCACACCCGGTCCACATCCCCTGCCAGCCCCCCGGGCACGTCACCCCCGGGGCCCCCGTCACACAGAGCCTCCTGCCCCCGCTCTGCCCTGTGCCTCCTACAGGCCCTGCTGTCCCCCCCGAGCGGCCCCAGGCTCCCCCGCCGGGGCCCCTTGGCCACCCTCCCCCCAGCACGGGGGCCCCTCCTGCCTGGCAGTGCTGCTGGCCACGTCTATCACCGCTGCCCTCCCTGAACGTGTGAGCCGCCTCTAACGGGGGCCCCCACGGGCACGATGCACACCCAGGTCCCGGCCCCCGCTGTGCTTCTCGGCTGCCCGCTCCGCGCCTCCTCCCCGGGAGCATGGGCTGCGCCCTCCCTCCCGCGGGCTTTGGGGAGGCTTGGATGCAGGAACCCACGTGCTTCCGGCGGCTGGCGGTTGGTTAGGCCTTTATGGATGGCTGCGCCCCCAGTGAGCCCACACCCACCTGTAACCCGCCCTGGAGGGTGGGAGGGACCCCAGGACCTCTTTAGACGTGGACGTCACCCCCGAGCCGAGGTCACAACAGGACGGGGGCTTCTGCTAGGCTCACGCCTGGGGTCGGCTGGGTGTCCAGGGCCAGAGGGAGCCCCAGGCCTCTAGCTGGCAGGGAGCTTGGAACCAGGCCCGCCCTCCAGGTGAAGCTTCAGATGAGACCGGGCTCAGCCACCCCAGGGTGGGGTGTGCGCAGGGCCGTGCCGACTCCCAGGTGGAAACGCAGGGGCCCTTTCACCCCACGAGTCCCGTCCTGGGAAGCAGACATGGGGTCCAGATGGAAGGACCGCGGTCTTCTGGCCCCAGGTCTTCCGCCACCTCCACGCTTGTCTCGGAGTCGCCCCGGGGCAACGAGCCCAGGGGAAGGGCTAGCGCAGGGAGCACGTGTGGCCCACGGACAGCCGCGCCATCCCCCTGCCGTCCCCCTGCCACCCCTCCGGACAGACTTGACCGGCCGGGAGCAGAGGTCAGCCCTGAGCACCCTGCCATGTCCCCGGGTCTCAGACGGGCCCATCTGGGGTACAGTGACCACACACACCCTCAGAGTGCATTAATGTGCCCAGAGGCCGCGTTCCCCGGATGAGCTGCGTTTCACTGCGGTGTTCTCCACGGAGCCATCTGGATGACAGGTGGACCAGGGCATGGAGGGAAGGAAGATGTCCCCGTGGCACGATAATAACCGCGCTCTCCCTGTGGCCTGGTGACAGCTCACAGCGCATCTCAGGCCTTAGTAACAGTGGATGAGAACCTAGCCCACGAGGCCAGACAGGCAAGGCTGCAGGGTTGCTGAGGGCGCCCGGCCCCAAGACACGGGGGGTGGGGTGCTGCAGGTGCTCCACAAGCATGGATGAGCGAAATCCTTGCAGAGACGGGCTCACCTTGGCCGAGAGCAGAGATGAGAGGATTCGCAGAGCAGACACACATCCTTACGCATCAAACGCACTATTTTGCCCCAACCCACCCGCCTCTGCTCTACAGTTCCTGACCCACGCGCTCACTGTGTGTCCTGCCCCACCCGGCGCCCAGCCTGGTTGGGGGGACCGGGGAGGGGGCTGCCTGGCCCCAGCAGGCACGCAAGAAGCCAGCGTCACGGGGGCTGGAGATGAGAGTGACGGGCGACGGTGGCCCAGCAGGTCCCGGGAGCGACTGGGCTGGTGCTGGGGTGGGAGAGACAGAGACAACGCGGCGAGGGGCTCGGCCGTATGGAAAGAGGAGGGGCTGGTGTGCGGACGGGTGTACACAGAGGAAGGCGCTCGTTTGCTGGTTTGGTCTTGAAGGTGGAAGAGATGCACGTCGGCTCAGCGTCTTGGAGGCACGAGGCACCAGAGTGGTCGGTTTGAAGACGTAGATTAGAAGACTGAGGAATGACCCCAGGAGACAGGACGGGGCGGGGCCAAGCCTGTGCCCTGGACTCGTCCTTCCTGGGAGGGCAGCCTCCACGCATGGGTAGGCCCTGGGCGCCCGGACAGCACGTAATCCAGCTCTGGTGGTTGGTGGGTGGGAAACCAGGCATGCGAGCCACAGGCCTGGTGCAGCAAGGCCCGCAGACGCTTAGGGATAGTGGGGGGGGGGGGGGGAGGGGGGAGGGGAGGGGTGGGGGCGGGGGAGGGGAGGGGAGGGGAGGGGGAGGGGGAAGGAGACCCTTGGTAAATGGAGCTTTGTTCAATGCGCCCTGGCTTTCAGGGAAGGAAGGAGCTACTTCTGCTTCAGCAACTTGCAAACACCTCTTGGGGAATCAGACACACTTTGTATGGAGAGGTGAGTGGGGGTCACAAACGTCAAGGAAGGCTCAGGACACCGAGGCTGCAGGACAGCTGGTCCACAGGCCTGGGGTCACTGAGACGACCTCTCCCTCCCAGATCATGTCCAGGATGGGCAGTGTGGCTGGAGTCTGGTGGGGAGAGGCCACCCAGCGTCCATATGGAGGACGGGCCAGGAAGGGTGAACCTGGACGCAGTGTGGCCCCTGCCCGGCCTGTCCCCCGGGAGGCACACAGCTGAACCCCTCGGGGTCTCCAAGGGCCAGCTCCTCCCACCCTGACCTCAGGGGAAGAGCTGTAGTCATGGTAACCTCTCCATCTTCTGACTAAATTTCGGAACTGGGAATATTTGAGTCATCAGGAAATTCAATCAGCGGAGTGACATTCTGTCACGCACGGCTCTGCACACTGATTCCCGCTTTCTGGGAGATAATTGGTGTATTTGTGAAAAGCTGCAGTTTAAGATTTATCAGCCACTGCTTTTCAGTAAATGAATACTCTGTTAAACTCCCTCCCCTAGTGACTCGGAGACGGGGTGGGCGAGTCCAGGAGCCCCTAGAGGCTCAGGGCCAGTCCCGACTCCCGTCCCCCCCCCGACCAGACCGAGGGAGCCTGTGTCCCTGAGACGAGGGGACGGGCAGCACCGGCTGGTCACCCCCAGGAAGGCTGGCGCCCAGGGGCGCGTCAAGGGCCCAAGGCCCAGCTCCCGCCCCGTCCCCCTCGTACCCGCTGCACTGAGAAAAAACTACCTGCTGACTCAGAGGCACAGAGAGGAGCCTCGGCCGGCAGGGGCGGGGTCAGGGCACCAGCTCCCAGTTATAAGGCGAGTTCTGGGCCCTAGTGCAGCCTGTGGACGATGGTTCATGTTTCTGTGCACGGACTTGACAGCATGGATCTTAAATGTTCTCCCCACACACACAGGAGCAACCACGAGAGGGTCATGAACTCGATCGTGGGGGTCCCTTCACGACAGCGCGCAGGTAGATCAGAGCGTCACTTTGCACGTGCTAAATCTATTGCAGTTTTATTCGTCAATTATCTCGTTATAAAGCTTGATAAAATAATAATAAAAATTCAAATCGCCGGTGGGCCGAAGACTGTGAGATCACCTCGTTTGCTAACGAGGTCCCTGGGGCTTCATACCCACTCCTGTTCCCCCTGCCCTGGGGCGGGAGCCCCCCAGGCCACTCCCACCCTGCATCCCTCAGCCCCATCTCTCCTCCACGGGGGTGGAGAGAGAGTGGGAGATTGGGATTGACATATATACACTAATAGGTATAAAACAGATAACTAACAAGAACCTGCTGTATAAAAATAAAATAAAATTCAAAGAAAAGAATAATTAATTAAATCAAAAAAAAAAAAAAAAGAACAAATCCGGACGTGAATGGGGGGAGACGTTATGCAAGTCTGTTACAGGAGAGAGGACACCTCCATCTCGGGATCCGCGAGCATACCAGCACCAACAGGAAGAGGCTTTCCCCGCAGGGGGAAGCCAGGCTCAGCAGAAACTTGTAGGGGGAGGTCGGCAGGCATGGATTTGGCCGACAGCAGGTGAGGGTCTCCGATTCTAAGGGGGTGCTCCCCACTCGGTCCCACCATGGCAACCCTGCATCTCCATGCTTTGCCTGGTTTTTGTTTTGCTTTTCTCTTGTTCCTACTGGGGAACCCCCCTGGATGTCCCCCGACATCCACCTGCCCAGTCGTCCTTCAAATCCAAACCCCGACACTGCCTGGGGGCGAGGAGGACAGCCTCCCCCCGGAATTCCCACGAGGTCACTTCCTCTGTATCTCCGTCTGATGGCCTGTTGCCCCAGTGAGTGTGCCCAGGTGTGTGCCTGGCCCCCAGTTCTGGAGGAAGGGAGGGAGTGGGGGGTCTCCCGTATCCCCCAAGTCCTGCTGCGCCCCCCATGGGCCCCTCAGAGCCTCCCTATCCCCCAGAGCTGTAGTGAGGGCCACACGCTCAGACACTCCTGTGATTCTCAATGTTCTAGGCGCCAAGTTAAGCAAAATTAAAGCAGAAACAGGTGAAGCAGACGTTACTGATGTCATTTTAAGCTAATGTAGTGTGCACTGTCATTTCAACATGTCAGCGGGGGGGAAGCATCGGGACAGCTCGCTGTTTTCACACTCGGTCTGAAGTCTGGTGTGTGTTTCACCTCCCGCATATCTCACTGTGGGCGTTTCAGACGCTCGTGAGCTGTGCGGTCGCAGAGGGTCAGCCTCCTGCCCTGCGAGGGCCGGTGTGGCTGGACGGTCCTGGCGGCCCTCCTCCCGCGCCGCGTCCTCAGGGCCGGGGACCCGTCCTTCTGTGTCACGTGCCCCCATGTGACATGCCCCGTCCTTACACGCACTCGGGTTTAGGCAGAAGGGACAGAATCTGTGCTCCACTGGCCTGTTTGCAGAAGTTCTGGCCCCAGGGTCCCAAGCCCCTTCCTGGGCAGAGGCCGGTTTTCCTGGGGCTGCTGTGAATCCCTCCGGAGTTGGCACCCAGCGGGCTGGCCCGGCCTGGCAGAGGCTGTGCCTTCCGCAGTGACATGGGGGAGACCGTGAGAGGCAGACCTGGCCTGGACGAGGGGCGCTGAGTGAGAGGGGCCTCCTCTGTCCCCACCCAGAGGCACGTCTGCTCCAGGCCCCTGTTCCCTGGAACCTGTATTTCCAGTTTCCCATCCCTGCCCTCCACTAGAACGAAGGCCCGCAGTGGTCAGGCCTTTCTCATTCCTGCTGGTGCAAGCCCAGCTGACACGAGGGGTCCAGGGCCAGGGAAGCGAGTCCCCCACCCCTCTATGCTAAGTCCCCAGGGACGCAGACCAGGACCGCTCCCGGCGTCCAGCCCAAGTGACCCTCAGGCATGGGGGGACACTAAGCGTTGTGAGTCCAGAAGTCCCCCCACCCTGCGCCCAGAGACGTTTAGTCACGAGAGCAGGACCCAGTCCATCAGGGACCCACCTGCTCTCATCAGACGAGGCTCCCAGGGAGCGGCGGACTCTCCCACCTGGGGGCCTCCCCCCGGGGCTATTCCACAGCCCCAAATCAGAAACAGTCATGGGAGGGGGCCCTCCAGAGTCATCTCCTCACTGAGCAGCTCCCTGAGATGGTGGCCCCAAAATGAGGGTGGGAGGCGGACAGGGTTAGGGGAGGGTGGGAACCCCAGGCTTCCCTGCCCGCTCCCCTCTGGAGTCACTTGTGTCTGCCCCGCTGGACCCTGGAAGCCCAGGAGGGGGCTGCCCAGCTCGGCAGAGAGGTGCCAGGACGACGTGCTGAACGAGTGAGCAGGTGAGGGGCTCCGAGGGTCCTTGGGCACCTGGGCCTCTGACGGCTGAGTCCTCCCAGGCAGCCTGGGGCTCCGAGTCTGCAGGTGGACGTCTGGGGCCTACAGCACCGGCTGTGCTGGCTTCAAATGCCGTTCTGGCTCCCGCCGTGGGCTTTCTGAGTCAGGATCGGCTGGAAATGCTCACCCGTGCCGGCCCAGGGATGCCAGGCCACAGGACCCTCACACAAGAGGGCAGGAAGACGGTGCACGGCGGACAGCCAAACGCCCTGGGCAGCTCTCAGCCCGCAGGGAAACTGCTGGTCCCTCCTGGAGCCTGCCCGTCCTGGTGAGAGGGCCACGGGGCAGGAAGCATCCCTGGGGGGCCCTTCTCCGCACAGCCAAGGCTCGGGGACCCGCTTGGGCGGCACCTGCTCTGCCCAAGGGCGGCCCGCAGGTGCCACTGCACAGACCTGAGGAGAGCAGACAGCTAGGGGCCTCGGGGCTGGAGGATGCTACAGCCGGGCTGGACTGAAGACAGTAAGACCTGCCGAGGGCCCACGGTAGAAGAGAAGGCAGGGGGTTGGGTTCTCTGCATTTTAGGAAAGCATGGACTGATCCACACTCAGAGCTAGGAGGGGCCGGTCCTGTTGGCCCGAGCCCCAGGGCAGCCCCTCTGTGGTCCCACAAGATGACCACCCAGCCCTGCAGACACCGCGGGGGTGGGGAGGCCTGCCTGCCTGGGCCCCTGCATCCTCTGCCGTCCTTTCCTCCTCTTTCAGGTACCGGGGGGGTGGTACCTGCCCCCAGCAAAACCCCGTCCCGCCCAGAGCCTGCCCTGCAGGCCCAAGTTGCCCTCGGGGCAGCCGGACGCAGGCCCCCACTGGCAGAGGGCTGAGCCCCAGCCTGGGCCCTCGGGTGCACAGGGGTCCCTCAGCACCCTAAGAGCAGGGTGCTTTCCTCAGCACTTCCGTTTGTTTCCAAAAGGCAGAAGCTCTGATGCGTCAAGCTTGTGTCTATTGTGTTTACTGTGTGTTTGGTGTGTGTCACTCACACTTTGTTGCAGAAATGCAACAACCAGGTCTCGTTAGCTATCACACCTTCTCTTTAATCCTATTGTCTCAGCTAATATCCGCCCGCCCCGAGAACAGGATTCCCAAGAACCTAGGACCATTTGTGGGGAAACGCGGACGGGCCACCATATGAGCTTGGACCCAACAGCCAACCACTGTGACTGCGGTCCGGGAGCACAGTGACCCAGGCAGGCACCACTGAGCCAGGCCACCCTCAGTCCCCGTCCTTACACGCACCACGATCCCCCCCCCCACATTGTTTCTAGACAAACCCCTAAGCGTCCCCAGGAGTGACTCCTAAGTCCTATTTTAAATGTGAGCCAGCGGTGACTCGGGGCCTGGGCCAGGTGGCAGGTGAGGACACCTGCCGGTGTCACCTGCAGGTGAGGGGCCCAGGACCAGGCAGCAGCTTCCTTACCTGCCAGTGGGGTAAGGAGGGGGCTCACCTCCGCCTCCCAGAGAGCAGGCAAGGCTGCCCCACGACTCGTGTCTGCAGCCGTCGTCACCACTGTTTGAAGAGAGCCGGCAGGCGTGAGCGGGAAGAAAACCACCAAGGGTCAGAGTCAGGCCGTCGAGCACCGCCACTGCCAATGCTGTTACTCTGTGTGGCTATAATCTACAATTTCACATCCTTCAAGTCTTAAAAGCAGCTTTAAACTCCCAGTTCCTGCAACCCTGGATGGGGCTCCCCTGTGGAAGTCCCACTGGAGATGGGGGCATCCCTGCAGTGGGACCGGGCTGTGTCAGGCAGGGCCACCCAGCCCTGGTGATAGCTCTGTGGAGGGACCACCTTCCTGGGGGGGAGAACGCTCAGCTCAGGGCAGCATTCAGAAGACGTTTTCTTTCAGAGCCTTTCCTGCACAGACAGGATGCAGAAAATGGAGAGAAAATGGATTTAGAGATTATCTACTTTAATTTAAGGAAAAAAACCTTAATTTTGCATAATTAACTGGTGTGCACAGAAGCGGTATAGCTGGCAGGGATTCTGGGCTCTGTTCAGGTGACTGAAAGGCCTGGAGGCCGAGAGCAGTATCTGTAGGGCTGGTGTCACCTGCGGCGCTAAGTGCCGTGACTCAGTGGCACTGCAGCTCGGAGGGAAGGTGGCTCGTGGAGGGCAAGTGCTCCTGTCTCACCCTGGAGGGGCAAGAACTGGCCCGGCGCCACTGAGACCTGGACAGGTGAATCTGGGTGTGTGTATGCCGGGCCCCCTTCTGCAGGGACACTCGGCAGCCGCCCCCTTGCAGCCTCCAGGGAGGGACGGAGATTCAGTCTCTATCGGATTTGAGTTTGTCCCTTCAGAACCCACTCCCTTTTCCACTCCTGCGTTTGTTTGTTCATTCAAATTTGGTCAACTGCAGAGCTGTGGTCTGAATGCTTGAGTCCCTCCCAAAGGTATATGTTGAAATCCTAACCCCAGTGTGATGGTATTGGGAGGTGATGAGGTCAGGAGTGTGGGGCGCCCGTGGAAGGGATTAGCGTCCTTATTACAGAGACCCCAGAGAGCTCTCTCTCCCCGTCCACCACCTGAGGACACAGCAGGAAGACGCTGGCTGTGAACCAGGAGGTGGGTTCTTCCCAGACACCCACCATTCTGGCACCATGATCTGGGGTTTCCAGCCTCCAGAGCTGTGGGAAATAAGTTTCTGTTGTTCATAAGCCCCCAGTCTTATGAGAGCCCAGGTACTCTCCTCCTTGGGAGGGTGCAGAGGGCCCGAACCCTACACAGGCCAGAATCCAGGGCTGGGGACAGGGGTCAGCGAGGACAGTGACGAGGATGGTGGGTAAGAGAGGGTCCACCGACGCCACTACCTGCCAAACAGCCAGCAGGACACGTGCCAGGCCAGTCCTTTGGGGTTCAGTGGCCAGAAGCCGCAAGACCACACAAGTCCCATTGCACCGTGGGGTGTCCCCAAACACCCAGTCATCACCTCATGAGGAGAGCAGAGGGAAACACATCTCAAAGCCTAAGAATTGGCCCCAGACAGTTTGCATTGCCCAAACCAGATGGCTTCAAATGGGACATTGCACTACTTAGTGTCTCTGCCACCAGGGAGGTGACATCCCCCAGAGAGGCTTTGCTGGTGACAAGAGGAGGAAGGAGCAGCTCCAGCTGTTAGGACCCCCGTGACCTGCTCCCAGCCTGTCCAGCCCTTTCCCCGACCCCTGCTCAGACCTGACCTTCCAGCGGAAGTGACCTGAGTGATGTGCCCTTGGGGAGTGGACGGATGTTCCCCAGGGCTCTGCTCCGGGCACCTTCAGAAATGGCGGGTGAGCTGGGTGGCTGGGACAGCGGGGACAGGGGCAGAACGGGGGCTGGAGGGGAGGGAAGACGGCTCAGAGCAGGACCCAGTGGAAAGGGAGCCAAACGCTTAGGCCTCTCCAAAGCCCCAGAGGAATGGAAAAGTGCAGCCACCAGCCGGCAGGGACAAGCGTGGGGTGGTGACAGATGGGACCCCCAGCACCATCAGTCTCCCAGGAAGGAGGGGGCTGCCGAGGGGAGGGCTGCAAGGGAAATGGGCTGGAATTGGATTTTCTGGCTGCGTTGACGTCTGAGAAGGAGGCAAACTGTTGAGAACATACGACAGGACGTACCAGCGAGGAAGCGGGTGAATCACGCGCATCACCGGTTTAGTGACGTAATAACCACTTTCTCCCAGTCACCCTATCTCACCGGTTCAGTGACGTAATAACCACTTTCTCCCAGTCACCCTATCACCACCCGAGGGGAATCAGACGGGGGTGCAAATCCGCCCATGGCACACCCTCCTCCACCCACGGGGGTGGCAGGCAGCGGTCTTCCCCTTGCTGACCATCAGGACCCCTGTCCCCTAGGGGCTCGGTCCCTGGAGATAGAGCCAAGGCGCCAGGCCCCCGTCACTGGGCACCTGCAGCAGAGGCCGTGTGACCTTGGCAACCACTCACCTCCCCTGGGAAAGCCAGACCCACCTCTGGGGCTGCTCGGGGGCCAGGGGAGCGCTTGCTGTGACAGGGGAGGGAGAAGCAGAAGCCTGTGTGTCTGCACCTGCTCCCAGGCGCGACCTTTGTCATCAGAGGGTGAAGACGGAGGCCCCCTGGTCTGGAGGTGCGAGGAGTTTGCTTGAGAAGGGTCACACACGTGCCGGGGGCCCTGGGACATCACCGTGGGGAGCCCCCAAGGTTCCTTCCAGCCCTCAGGGCACCAGCCCCTCTCCCCTTGTCTTTCCAGTGGTGGGTGACGCTGGTGCCAACGCTGGCCACAGGACACCAGCCTCCTGCAGCACCTCAGTGACTGTGCTTCTTGGCTGGACCCCCTCACTGGACCCATGTCTAGCCTGATGCACCGTGAGCCCCACGTGGGAACCAGGTGGCAGGCGGAAAGCGCGTGTGGAGAGCACAGTTCTGTGACCTCAGCTCACAGAGCACGAAGCCAGGAGCAGGGGGGGTGCGGGTCTGCTGTATCTAAGTCCAGGACCACGTCCAGAAGCGTTTTCCCTGTTAAGAGGGGCTGCAGCCGGACACCAGGAGGATGCAAGAGGGAGGAACCTCTTGAAGAAATCTGGTCCTGAAGCCCAGTGGGGCGGATGGCGTGAGAAAGCCCAGCAGCCAGCCGGGGGCACAGTGGTGGCCGAGGCTCATTTGCAAGGAGGCGAAAGAGATGAAATGCCCGTCATTAAATGTAACAGGGGGTATGCGAGACCAGCGGGAACAACGTTGAGACGCTCACGGAAAAAACAAAGTAAATCTGCGCAGATGGAAATAAACTTAGTACCACAAAGTCCCTTTATAAAGTCAGTACAATCACACACACAAAAATACTAATGGGTTGCTTTCTCCGGGATTAGCCAGGGATGTTTAAACATCATATGGGAATATACAAGCAGAAGCACCTGGAAAGACATATGGGAAGGAGGGCTGGCTAGCTCTGGTGACATCAAAGGAAACGTGAAGCCTCTGCCGCGATCTGCGTGGCCCTGGAGTAAGGGGACAGACAGAGGAGCAGAGCGGGGAGCACAGAAACAGACCAACAGAGCTGGGTGGGATGGGGATGGCCGAGACCAGAAGAGGCACCAGAAGTGTCCCCCAAACCGCACGTAGCCTTGTGTGTGTGTGTGTGTGTGTGTGCGTGCGTGCGTGCGTGTGTGTATACGTATGACCTTCCTCTGTGGGAAGGTCTCAGAGCCGTGTAACCCTGTGACAGGCAGCAACGTGGCCTTTGGGGAGGAGCTGAAACAGGCAACTCTGCACATGCTCAGCCGGCCTCGGGGAAGGGTCCCACCCCCTCCTGTGATGTCTGCCCCCGTAAGTACCGCAGAGCTGAGCCCGCAAGGAGCACATGGACCACCTAGTCCTTGCGGGATTAAACCTAAGTGAGCTCCTCCCACTACTTTGTCCGCAGGAGGAATTTGGGGAATGGACCGACAGGGCCCTGGGAGTTTGTGGCTCCTGGGCAGGAAGAGGTGACGTGAGGGATGCTGTGGTTTGGGGATAGAGGCGGCCAGGACCCCAGAGATGGAAAACTCCCACAGGCAAAGCATCGTCGGGCTGATGGAGAGCTCAGACGCCCAGAGCCTGACTGGTGCCCCACTGGGTGGAGCCGGGGAGGGGGCCATGAGTGGGAAGCAGAACAGGGGTTCAGGCGCCTCCCAGGCTGAGCCCTGGACCTTGGCCAACCCGCCCCACCAGCCCCGGTCCACCCAGGGCTTCCTTCCAGCCATGAGACCCTTCTACACACACTGGGCCTGAGCCCCCAACCCCACAGGCCTCCCGAGGACACGGGAGTGGACCGCACGAAGGGGCCAACACGTGTGAGCCCGAGCAGAAGGCAGGTACTTTGTTAGGTCAATTAAGAATAAGAAAATAAGTGTTTATTTTACCTTCACTTAGTCCTCTCTAATGTTCTTTTTGTTAGGTCAATTAAGAATAAGAAAATAAGTGTTTATTTTACCTTCACTTAGTCCTCTCTAATGTTCTTTCTTTAAACAGAGTTTCTGCACTACATCATTTCCTGTCTCTCTACAGAACTTGTTTTCATATTTCTCACCGGCATGTGTATTGACACTTCCCTCCCTGGTCCCTGCACATACACCGTGCTGGGGACAGCTTGTCCCCTCCTCCAGCCCCAAGTCACCCCGGGCTCACGAGGAACCACGCAGGGTCAGGGCACCTGAGCACAGTGCTGGGTGCGCAGGCACCCTCCCTGTGACCTCGGGTGCTGCCCTGGGGGGCGCCTGGCAGGGCCACTAACCCTTCACTTGCTCACCCTCCAAACCAATCAAGTCCCAGGTCACTGAAAACTGGAAACAAGGAAGGAAAAAATAAATAAAACTCAGAAGCAAGGAGCAGAGAGGAGCAGTCAGTCCAAGCTTTGCTTTTCCTGGAGGCGCCTGAGGCATCCCACATCCCAAGCCTCTCTTGCCCGTGTCTAAAGCACAGCGAGGAGACAGGAAACGGGGCAGCAGCAAAGGAATTCACTTCCTTGCCTCGTTTTGAATAATCCCTAGGAAAAGTTCTTGGAATGATGTGCGGGTTCTGATAATTGGCCAATACGTCCTTCAACAAAGGCACGGGGGTGCAGGAGGGTGCTGAGAAAGAAAAAAACCTTCTCTTTTAAAGTAATACCCTTGTTTGCGGAGCGGAATTAATATCTCGTTGATTGCTTTTGCTATTGTGTACCTGTCTCTCTCAATCCAGCTACAGGAGGTGACCTCCAAATAGAGTTAATTTAATCGGCAGAAATCACCCCGCAACTGACTTTCCAGAAACTGCTATTAGATGAAATCTCTATTCCAATGAGCCCGCCTGTCATTAACTATTCCCCGTGAAAAGCCTGAAGTACAGCATTTAAAACTCTCGCCTAATGTTGTCAGATTTCATAACAGCGCTCTTTTATTAAGGAATTAGCAACAAGGGCCATGGGACTTGGTGGTGAACAGACGGATCCCAGGCTCTTGCTCTGGACAGGTTCCTGTGGACTGAGGCCGTGAGTGGCGGCCAGCAGAGACCCCCAAGGCCACCTGCCCAGGGAGCAAGAAAGATGCGGGGACCCCAAGAGGCCGGCTCCCCTCTGAGCAGGCTTGGGGTCTCCACAAGGCAGGGACACCTGCCTTCCCCAAGGACACAGGAAGGACGTGACTGCCAGGTTCAGCCCGTTCACCTCACCTGCATTCTTGGCCGGAGCTTCATCACGTGGACGATGTGACCATGAACACATCCGTGTCTCACGTGTGTTCCTGCTTCCAAACTGGGGGCCCCTGGCGCCCTGCACATCCTCCAGGTGACTTTGCACGCATGTACTCCAGGGTGGGCGGGACGATTGATCTCTGACCCTAGTATACAAACCCGCTCTGCGTTCTCCAGGTTGGGGCGAGGGCGTCAAAGTCAAAGCTCTGACCTCGCTCCCCGTCTCTGTGCCCAGTGCCCACATCTGTAAACCGGCTCCATGCTGGTCCCTCCTTGTGGAGATGCTGGGATTCCCTGAGGCTACGCTGTAGGGACCCGTCTACCTTAGGCACAGGTGAAGGGCTTCCTCTTCCTGCACGTGACCCTGGATTGGCACTTTGATTAGTGCTTTCACCTCCTGTAGCCATAAGATGGGGGGTGGGCTTGTCCAGCGCCCTGTAACTCATCAGAGCCTGATGGGGGATGGGGCGGCCAGGCCACCCACTGGTTCCCAGTTCAACTGAGAATTACATCTGACTTCTCCTTGGAAACCATGCAAACAAGAAGGGAATGGCAAGACATCACTGATTTTTTTACACTTGCTGTGTGTCCTGCAACCTTGCTAGACTCATGTATTAGTTCTAGTAGAGCTTTGTATGCTGCAATGGATATCCTCCATAAATGATCATGTCATCTGTGAATGAAGACTTCCTCTCAAACAAAAAACAACAACAAAAAAAGAGAATGGCATGAAATATTCAAAGCGTTGAGAGAGAGAAAAAAACCTTAAAATTCTGAAACCTGAGTAATTATCCTTCAGAAGTGAAGGAAAAATAAAGCCTTTCTCAGATAAACAAAGTTTGAGGGAGTTTGTGTCAATATACATGCCTTGTGAGAAATATGAAAACAAGTTCTGTAGAGAGACAGGAAATGATGTAGTTCAGAAACTCTGTTTAAAGAAAGAAAGAGCATTAGAGAGGACTAAGCGAAGGAAAAATAAACATTTATCTTCTTGTTCTTAATTGATCTAACAAATGACAGTTAAAAATAATAATGCCAATGTATTTGATTATGTGTCCTTATGTATGTATCTTACGTACATCTATCTATGCTGATATACAAATAAAATGAGTGTCAGGATAATACAAGTGACAAGAGGGAGGAATTAGGATTGTCCGGTGATTATGAGGCACTTAAACTACCTGTTTAGTGGTACAGTATTAATTGAATGTGTATTTGGATTGGTTGTAAATGTAAGCTGCAAACTCTAGGCAATAAGTTTAAAACAAAGTTAAAAAAGAAACACAACTGATACACTAAGAAAGGAGATTATATTGGGCTTCCCTGGTGGCGCAGTGGTTGAGAGTCCGCCTGCCGATGCAGGGGACACGGGTTCGTGCCCCGGTCCGGGAAGATCCCACAGGCCGCGGAGTGGCGGGGCCCGTGAGCCATGGCCGCTGAGCCTGCGCGTCTGGAGCCTGTGCTCCGCAACGGAAGAGGCCACACAGTGAGAGGCCCGCGTACCGCAAGAAAGGAGATTATATAAAATGCGCAATTAAAACCACAAAAGGCAGAAAAAGTGTGGCAGACAAAAATAAGAACAAAGAACAAGGGCATCAGACAGAAAACAGGTTCAGTTTTGTAGAAGCTGAAAGATTATTCTAAAATGTATACAAAAATTCAGAGTCCATAATAAATAAGACGATCTGGAAAAAGAGCAAAGTGGCCGGACTTCTCCATTGGCTATCAAGACTTGCTGTTGAATACAAGCTCCAGTGATTAAGAGCGTGGTATTGGTGCAAGAAGAGTTGGATAGAAGTTGGATGGGACCCAAAAGTAGACCCTGCATACATGGAAACTGATTCATGACAGACTCCCAGGAAGCAGTGGGGAGAGGATGCCTTCAACAAGTGCAACTAGAGACGATCACACTAAGTGAAGTCAGTCAGAAAGAGAAAGACAAATACCATATGACGTCACTCATATGTGGAACCTCAAATACAACACAAGTGAACTTACCTGTGAAACAGAAACAGACTCACAGACAGAGAACAGACTTGTGGTTGCCAAGGGGGAGGAGGTTGGGAGAGGGGTGGAGTGGGAGGCTGGGATTCGTAGATGCAAAGTATTATATATAGGATGGGTGAAGAACAAGGTCCTACTCTATAGCACGGGGAACTGTATTCAATATCCAGTGATAAATTATAATGGAAAAGAGTTTTTTTTGTTTTTTTTTTTTTTTGCGGTACGCGGGCCTCTCACTGTCGTGGCCTCTCCCGTTGCGGAGCACAGGCTCCAGACGCGCAGGCCCAGCGGCCACGGCTCACGGGCCCAGCCGCTCCGCGGCACGCGGGATCCCCCCAGACCGGGGCACGAACCCGCGTCCCCCGCATCGGCAGGCGGACTCTCAACCACTGCGCCACCAGGGAAGCCCGGAAAAGAGTATTTTAAAAAAGAATATATATGTATAACCGAATTACTTTGTTGTACAGTAGAAATTAACACAACATTGTAAATCAACTCCACTTCAATAAAAAAATAAAATAAAAAAACAAACATGAAATCAGATGATGTTGGAACAATTATTTGTGAGGCAAAACAAACAATCGAACTCGAACCCTCGATCGCACCGCACATGAAATTGAGCCCAGGCGGATTGATAAACAGAGGAATCAACCTTCTAGAACATGACAGGGAAGCAAAGCTTCATGATTTGGAGAAGAATTTCTTGGCCACAAATACAAAAACCACAAACATTGGAGACTAAAATGATCGAATGCGGTACGTGGCGCCTTAATCCACATCTATTCACGGCACACACGCCGGCGCATACCGCAAACGTAGTTGTGAGAGAAAGAAGTGTAACACAAAACCACCCGTACTGCACAATCGTACGCCCTGTGCGACAGCGCCCAGGGCTGGTATTTAGGGGGTAAAGGACTCAGTGTTAAGAAGTAATTCAAGACTGTGGTTACCTTCAGGACAAGAGTAGAGTCTGGGGCTGGTGAGTGGGTCTGGAGGGTTTCAGAGAGCAAACAGGTTCTGGATGACCTGCTCTTGTGTACGTGGTGCTCATCTGATGAAATTGTAAATAGTTGCACAAATGCGATTTTCATGGTATTTCAGATGTTAAAACTATTAGGTTATTACTTCACATTTTTGCAACGGAATCTAAATATACAGCAATGGATACCAGGCATATGATTTTTAAAGACTTCAGTAAGTGCTGGGTTTAAGTTGAAACGGAAGCACTTAACTTTTACCTTCCTTTCATACAGTCATTCCAGCCCTCCATTAAATTGTAACCTAACATTTTATGCTTTCAGGGTTTTTGATCATCCTATCATAATTTCCTATTATAACATGGATAAATATGTATATAAATTGATAGTTTTTAATATCCAGGTGCCGCTGGGCTTTAAATGCTAAAATTTCTTCTAGGTTGAGTTATTGTTACAATTATTTTCGCAACACTAGATTAACAGCACATGAATGTAGTATACACTTTGACAAATGCTTAGCAAACATAAAAAGGTGTTTTAAATGCATCTCACCCACACATTTAAATCACACCCCCTTAGATGGTCTAATTGCTAGAATGAAGCGGCATTCAATTTTATTCCTACTTTTAATTTTAAAACTTTAATCTAAAGCACTGAGAACGTGCTCCTATAAATGAGGTGAGAATGAAGGGAATGTTTTCATTCGATGTACATCATTTCATTGAAGTTGGACATTGAGCTGTGTGCCAGTGAGCACACTGTCTGTGCTACCCACGTGTCCCCCGCCGTGATGCTGGACTCACTGTGTGATGTCGACAAGGGGTCCAGGCTCCCTTCCCTGGAAAATCTGCCGGCCTGGGGCTCTGTGACTCTGAGGCTGGACACGAAGGGGATATGTACTAACTCCTACCACGAAGATGGCTGATAGCGAAAATCCAGAGAGGAGCAGGTGTTTGGGAGAATGTGGAGGCTGCAGGCTGCAGTCCCAGCTGTGGTCCAGCCCAAGGCCCGTGTGAGTCAGCAGGTGCGTGAGTGAGGATGCCTTGAAGGTGGACTGCCTCCACCTGAGTGTCCGTGAGATACAGCTGCCTGCGCAGCCCGTCAACTGTGATGGACGGTAAGGACACGGCTGTCCCGGCTGTCCCAGGGCATGCAAACTCACCCTGGGTTTCCTTCCACAGTAACCTGGTCATGCCACGCCCACAAGAGGGATCTGGCATCAGATATTTTTTTTTTTTTTTTGCGGTAGGCGGGCCTCTCACTGTTGTGGCCTCTCCCGTTGCGGAGCACAGGCTCCGGACGCGCGGGCTCAGCGGCCATGGCTCACGGGCCCAGCCGCTCCGCAGCACGTGGGATCATCCCAGACCGGGGCACGAACCCGTGTCCCCTGCATCAGCAGGTGGACTCTCAACCACTGAGCCACCAGGGAAGCCCCCAGACATTATTTTAAATGATTATGACTTAAGCATTAAAATCAACATATGATTATCATTAAAAATAAACCGTTACTAGAATTACTTTACGTTTTAATAAGTTATGTGAGAGTCTGAGCTTAGTTGAAAGGAAAGAATTTAAAACCTACCTGAATTTGTAAAATCATCTGTTACCCAGTCATTGGAAATTCTCTTCCCCCCCCCCCAAATCAACGATAATTTGAATTGTCTTTTTGTTTAAAGCCCATTGTTTTAGAACAGAAAACTTCAGTCTATGGGCCAGATACAGCCTACAGCCTGTTTAGAATTTTTTGTATGACCCACCCCCTAAGAACGGATTTTTAAAGGGTCGTACTAACAACAACACGTGACGGAGGCTGCACGTGGCCGATGAGCCTAAGATGCTTACGACCTGGCCCTTTACAGCGCAAGTTGGGGCATCTCTGCTTCGGGAAATCCTTTTCCAGGGTTTTGGTGGTAAAGCCCCCATTTTTGTCTGAAAAACATTGTTTGCTTCCTTTTCTCTTGAACATTAGATGTAAAAGTATTGACTCATAATTTTTCTTCCGTCCTTCGGAGATATTATTCTACTATTTTTTCTTGCCTCTGCTGTTCCTGCCAAGGGTTCTGTTATTAGCACAGTCGGTGATCTTTGGAGGTGGCAGGTCTTTTCTCTCCGGCTACTTTTAAATTCTTACCTTTGGTCTGGCATCTTTCAGGTTGCTTTTCAGGGTTGTTCTCAGTGTGAAAGTCTTAGTGTTATACTCCTGTATTCATAATAAGTCTTCCATATGAGGATTCATGTCTGTCATCAATCTCACTCTCACTCTCACTCTCACTCTCACTCTCTCTGTGACTGCTGCCTCTCCCCAGCTTCCTCTAGTCTCTTTTTCTGGAACTACAATTAAACTATGGTGTTTATGGGTTTTGGTGTTTGTCCTTCAAGTTCTTTTCTGACTCTCTGGGAACTTATTCAGTTCTCCCTCCCATTTTTGCCAACTGTCTCTCTTTAAAAAAATAATGATTTTTTTTTCACTTCTTAAGGTTACTTTTTTTTTTTTTACTTTTCAGATATTCTTGGCATTCTTAATAGTTTTCTGATCTGCGCTGAGGTTTCTGATCTCCCTTTTTATTGATTAAACATTCAAAAATAAATGGGCTTTGTGGTCAGCATTTCACCCCCCAATTGTCCCAGGCGCTGAGGGTCTGCGTCTCCCGTCCCCATAGCACTCGTGGAGTGTTTTGTCCTTCGGGATGTAAGCTGCTCAGCAGGGCTTTGTCTGAGAATCTGCTCCACTAGGAGAAGTACCTGAATCTCTTTTCTTGTCATTTTTAGGATTGCAAACTATGCAGGTCGAGTTAATGCAAACCCAGCTGAGGACAGAGCCCTCAGGCTAATCCTTGTTCCCCTCATCCTTCACCGCCTTTAGAGCCTTGGAGGACCACTCCTCATTTCTTTGGGAGGGGTCTTCGTTCAGGGCTGCCTACCCCCATCCCAGGCGCACATCCTTGAAGACTCCAGCCAGGCCTCTTGGGGGCCAAGATGGACCAACGACCCTTCAGCCCTCACAACAGCCTCCTGTCTGCAGCCTCTCGGTCTTGTTCCTGAGACCTTCTCCACTTTCTCTAGAGCTTAGCTGTGCGTTGACAAGGATGTTTAATTTCTATATCCAGCTTTTCTATGTTTCTAGAAGGACAGGGTATGTGAGTCCACCTGTTGCTGCAAGGGGAAGCCCCACGATCGCTCTCAGACCCATAACTGGACATGCTGCCCCCAACAGACAGTCAATTACCGCCCCCCAGGATGGGGCAGGAGAATCTCCACTGGCCTGGAAGAAAGCCAAGGGCACGTGTGAGGAGGGGAGGGGCTTGGATGGGAGGAGCCCACCCGAACAGAGCTCGTGGCCTGGGGATACACGGCTACTGGGCACCTACTCTGTGCCAGGCCTTCCTCCAGGTGCTGTGGACACAAGAAGAGGAAAATAAACGCCGTAATTGACAAAGCGCGTTCTGAGTTAGTCGGCCGTGAGTGCCCCAGCCATGGTCTGTGTCTGTCTCCCCAGTTAAAACATTTGTCACGTGGTCTTCACCACCTGTCCCTCTGTCTGCCACGGCAGACACAAGCATCCGTGTCCCAGAGCGTCCAGACTCCGTTTTATTCAGGTCTGTACTTGGGCACGGGCCTGGTATCTGGCATAAAGCGAGGCTGGAATTACCTGGTGGAGGAGTAGCTTAGTTCAGCGAGTCAGGAAGTGGGTTTACTCAGGGACGTCTCGGGAATGGAAAGCCTTCATCGCCGTCACCCCGGCCAGCCGACAGCTCCGGTCTCCTGGGCGCATCCAGCTTGGTCCTGATGTAGTGCGGGGCAGGGCCCCACCCGCCACAGCTCCCTCGTGCGGCGCCAGGACGCGTACCCTCCACCACACCCTGGGCCTGGGTTCCAGCCGCCCTGAGGCTCCCACACAGGTGGTGCACCTGTAGTGCTGGGCCACGCCTGGGGAGCCTGGGGGCTGGCTGGGAGGGTGGGGGGTAGAAGGATGGCCTCCCGCTGCTGGTCCCCGGGCCTGGCTGACCCACGGCGGCGTCGGCAGGAGGCACCCCATCCCCCTGCTCAGCCCTCAGCTCCCCAACCTCGCGTGGCAGACCCAGCCTCTACAGAGCCTCAGAGGGACCCACGCTTGACAGGTGGAAGGGGCTGTCAGGTACATGCTGGGCTCCAGTGGGGGTCACGTTTCCTCTCACGTTCATCTGAACTGACGCCATCACCACCTGGCAGGGCCACTCGACCCAGGGCTCTGTGTCACTAGCTGGGGTCGCATCCTTTGACCTCCGGGTGCCAGGCGGCAATGCTGGGACTCTGTGCAGGCCCCCTGCACTCCTGACAAGCAGCGGGGGGCCCTGGGACCTGCTCCTTCACCTCGAACTCTTACCGGGCGCCCCTTTGACAGAACAGCTCTAGCCAGAGGGGTTGCCCGGCTGTGTGCAGAGCCCTCACCTGGGGGGGGTGCCAGGTGTATTGGGGCACGGCCGTGGCCAGGGCAGGGGCAGGGAGAGGCAGGTGGGGGACAGAGGGGCTGCCTCCCAGGGCCCTCCTCCCAGCTTTGAGGTCTGCAGGGAGGTCCAGGGCGGGGAGGGCCGAGGACCAGTGGGGTTTGGCCACAGGATGAGGACGGAGTAGCCTGAGGATGGGCTAGAGTGGAGAGGCAGCAGGTGCCGCGTAAATGGCCTCGCGGGGGTGGGGCATCCAGCTTGGGGAGGGGCAGACGAGGGGAGGCCGCGCGTGGAGCAGAGGCCCGGCTCTCCCAGGACTCCTCCAGGAAAAACAAAGACAGATATTAAGCAAAACGAATGTACCTTCTAACTCCTCTGTGCTCTTAAAGGCACTCAGAGGACAGGATTTCATTCCACGTTAAATAATTCACTGCGACACCACCACCACCAACCAGCGGCTGAACCCGCTGGGCTGGGAGACTCTTCCGCCTCCAGATGCCGGCCTCCGGCCCCCAAACCCCAGGCAAGCGCGGCCGCGGCCAGCGGGCCCTTCTGGGGAAGAAACGTCTGCGGTCGGGGGGAAAGAGGGCCAACAGAGCCCCAGCGAACGTTCGTCGGGTGCCCCGGCCCGGCCCGTTCTTTGATCGTGAGGCCCAAGTTTTCTCCATCAGTCTCGCGGGGTTTCGGCTCCGAGCAAGCCTGGGTCTCGCTGGGTGGAAACCGCTGCTGCAGATGGTGTAGAAACTCGGCTCGGGAGTCCGAAACCCAGGACATCCTCCAGCAGCTCTTCAAAAGGAATCCCGAGTTACTCCCGACCTGCCCAAGGGGCTCCTGGGTGATCCTGGCGTCTGTGCTCCCTCCCTGCGGGGTGCCCGGCCGCGAGATCAGGGCTTGGCCCCCAGGCAGCCCGTCCGCAGGCCTTAACCTCTGCATCCCCCAGCATCTTCTTTCCTTCAGCGAGACTGGGCCAAGCACTGGCTACGCTGGGGCTGGGGACCCAGTGGGCAGGGCCGACGGTCTGCAGGGCACAGAGGAGGGTCAACTGCTCCTGGAGAGACAGCACGCGACGGGGGAGAGGGCAGGGCTGCGCGGGGCCAGCAAGGGAAGCAGCTTCTGCGACGCCTCAGGACACCTGCCCGACAGGGGGAACAGGACCCCCAGAGCAGGGCCGGCGCGGGGCGCAGAGCTGGATGCGGACCAGAGGAGGACAAACCGAGAGAGAGGGTTGCCACGTGGAGCAGAGGTAACTCCTCACGGGCTCGGGGTCAGCCTGGCAGGTGTTAAACCTTCAGAACTGACCTGCGCAGCTGGGCGGCTGGAGAGATCGCTCCAGTGAATGAGGAGGGAACCGCGGGAGCAGACAGCAGCCCAGGCCCCATATGCCTGCCCTACTCCACACCCTATCACGGACCCTAGCCATCACCTGGGCCACACCTGTCCTCGCTCTGGTCCACAGCCCCTCCCCCCCCCGGAGACTCGTTGGCGTCCGCACCTCACTCTTCCCCATGCCCCACAGGGGGCTCCTTGCCCTGTCCCAGCTCCCATGGGGCCTGCCTCCAATCCCATCTGACAGCTGGTTGCTGGACCCAGAGCTGGGCATGATCTTTGTTTCTTCTTTCTCCTGCAGCCCGTCTCTGACCTCCAAATCCTGCCCATTTGAATGACCTCAAGGCACGTCCGGATCCAGCCCTCCTCAAGCTGTCTCCGCCAGCCTGCCCTGTAGCCCACCTGATTTCTGCAGGGAACCCCTGTCTACTCTCTGCATAGAAGCCAGTCAGGCCAGGCGTGCCCCGCCAGGACACCGGACGTCATCACGGTGTGGCCCCAGGACCCGCCTGCACCTGTCACCGCCCCCTCCCCCCACCTCCCTCCAGCCACCCGGACTTCTTGTCATCCATGCGAAAGAGCACGTTCCCCAAAGCCTCAGCGCTCTGTACGTCTGTGCCCTTTGTCCTGAGCTCTTCTCTCTCATCTAGCCACGTGACTTGCTCTTGCCTCTCCTTCAGGACTTTTCTCAAAAATCACCTCCTCAGAGAGGCCCTCCAGGACTGCAGTATCTAAGCCAACCCCTCTGTCTCCCCGCCCTCCCCTGATTTCTATTTCTTGCCAGAACCTGGCCTCCTTCCAGTCCTTGCTTATCCACTTCCTTGCTAGTCCACCTGCTTCCCTTTCTGCCCTGTAAGCTGCAGGAGTGCACGGGCATATCTGCCCTACTCGCCACCTCACTGGCAGCATTTACAGGGGGGGTAGCTGCCCACTACAGTTTTGAGAGGGTGAACTGAGCCCCTACTTGCCTTGGACCACACCAGGCGCCCTAGCTCATTAAACCGCACCAAGGAACCTGAGCCGTGCACTGCCCTGAGTCTACGGGGAGACCTGAGAGGCTCCGAGGGTCTGGAAGACCCTGTCCCCTGCACGCCTGGCCCAGGAGGCCGTGGGGACCTGGGTGAGGGGGGCGAGAAGCTCTGCGGTCCGAGGCTGCCCTGTGCCCCCAGTGACACATCTGTCTTCATGTTGCTTTGCCGACAGCAGCCCCGACGTGTCCCACAATGTAAGCACTGCCAGGGATGCAAACACTATGCCGTGTGTAATTGCTCCGTGAAATCTGTATCCTCTCCCTGACGTGCGTTTCACCCACTCAACTAATCATTAACCGACAGTTCGCTGCATGGAGATAATATTTCTAATATGTAATGCAATTTACAGAGTATAGAAAGTGCTTACCGTACAAAGCTGTTATTCGGGGTCGCGGACCTGAATGGAAATTGATGAAGGCTCTGGCTTGGGGGACAGAGGCGCCGAGTCTGACGGCTGGCAGTCCCAGTGGGTATTTGTCTATGCAGGAGACACATCTGCAATCAAGGAGAGGGGAAAATCAATGCATCTGCATCTTTTCTCTCTCAAAAGCCCACCACATGCGCTTTATTTAATGCGAGGCGCATTCGTCCTCCATCACTTGGGTGACACATATGGGTCGGGACCTACCAATAATTTCAATCTCCTAAAAGCACATTTCTATGCTAATTTTTAATTACAGTTAGTGCCAGTGTCAGCTGTCGGCTTTGGTGACTGACTTCACGATTTGCCCACGTTACACCCCCGGTGCAAGCTTCAGGGCGGCAGGGAGGGTGGGGCTTACTGGGAAAGGAGGTGTGGATTCTAAGCCAGATGACTTTAGGCACCGGCCGGGGATGCCTCGTGGAAAGACTGGTGCGCGCAGCTCAGCTCATACTGTCTCCGTGGGCTCTGACGGTCCCACCCCACCCTCCTGTGCTCCCCACCCCCGGCCAGTGCACATGGCGGGACCCTTCCTGGACTTTCCAGGAAGGCCCAGCTGCGGGTAGAATGAGTGCCAGGAACGACTGAGTTCCACGAGGTCCGACCAACAGAGAACAGCCTGGGCAACCTCCGGGGTTGTGAGAAATGCTAAACTGCCCTTGTGACAGGCCACAGAGTTTGTGGTGATTTGTCTCCTGACCATAGACAGAGCCTAAGAGTGACAGCCCGGGCTGGGGGCTTTGCCCCTCTGCCCAGCTACACAGAGGAAAACCCTTCAGTGAGAAGACTGGTCTCCTGGACTTCCCCTCCAGGACAGCAAGGCAGGGGGCAAGGAGGCTGCACCCAACTCTGCACAGAGCTTTGAGGGGTGGATGGAGAGGGTGGGGGGTGTCTGAGGCTGGAGGGGAGGAGAGCCAGCCGGGAGGTGGCAGGGGCCCTGCAGAGAGCCCCCATCCCCCGCAGCATACCACCCCCAGGCTGGGCCAGAGGGCCTCAGCTCCCACCCATGCTCCCTTCAGTAACTGCAGGGCCCCTTCGTAATGGAAGCTGACAGAATGCAAATGAGTTTCTAAACGGACCAGCAAAAGTGGCAATTTATCTCATTTAATCTTCAGATGAGCTGTCTGTCTCTGGGAGCACAGTCTCATTAGAATTCGGAGACTAATTTTGTCCATCAACATGAGATTATTGGTGTGAGGGGGGTTTGGGGAGTGTCCTCCTGGTGAGGCCCAGATGCAGCCCTCAGAGCTGTCCCCAACAGGCCTGCATGGCCCCTGGTGGCGCTGTCCACACTGGGAGGGGACCGCCACACCTGCAGGACAGACAGTGCAAAGCCATCTGAAAAAGAGGAGTCTGGGGTCTTAATTCCCGGCTGGACGTTTCCTCGTATGCAGAGGTTTCAGTCCCGTACTTCTCTAAGGACATCTTACAACTCAGAACCCATTGCCTTTCTGGGACCCTCAGAGCTAGGTCTGTGGAGCAAGGGAGGCCCTGCAGGTCCTGTGCACGGACCCCACCTCCAGGACCCCGGGTTGCTCCAAGGAGTGCTTCCTGCCCAGGAGGAGGGGAAGCCAGGGTCTGCAGCAAGCACAGTACTTCTATGGCCCCATCTCACCTCACAGGAGCCCTGAAGGATGGTATCAACCCATTTCACAGGTAGAAACACAGACTCAGACAGGAGCAGCCTGGCCAAGGGCTCTGGACTCTCAGCCATGCGACCAGCCGGGATTCGAGCCCGGGTCTACATGACTCCAAAAGGCACGTCCTCGGTCTTCCTCCCGGAAGGAGCCTACAAGAGGCAGGTCAGCAAGGTCAGAAGCCCATCTCGGACCCGTGGGTGTGGGAGGGCAGAGCCTGGAGGCAGAGTGCAAACTGACCACAGGGAGCCCCGTCGCCGCACCAGGAGCTGGGCTCCCGCACACACGCTGGGGCGCAGGCCATTGCCGCTCACAGGGTCACGGTGACCCCGCCCCTCCCTTGCCCTCTGCCCCCACCCGCAGAGGCCACCCCATCTGACAATCTGAGGCGGGGTCTCCACCTGCACTGAGACACCCATACACACCTGTGTCTGTGGGCAAAGCAAGACATTGCACAGATGATCCCCACTGGGAGCCAGGCAGGAAACCACCAGTGTGGGCAGTGAGGACCCACTGAGATGTGGGGACCACAGTGTCCCCCGAGGCTCCAAGGGGTGCGCCCGGGCGGTCAGGATTCAAGTCCAGGAAACAGGAGGGCTCTAGGAGTGATCACAGTGTTGACGCCGCACTTTCTATGTGACTGACGCTGTCTTTGGCTTTGGGAATGAAGCCATTCAATCCTGTGCTCCCTCCAGGGGAAATTCACATTTATCAGCCCAGCTTTACACAGGGGCGGCCCGGAGTTCCGGAACTAGGATGACCGAGCCAAGCAGGGCTGGGCAGTGGGCTGAAGACCCACCCCTTCAGCACCATCCGAAACCTCCTCCAGTGAGACGCCCTTTTCCAATAATAACAGGGGAAGAATCTGTCAGCGTGAGGCTGGGGTCCCCGCCCTGCCCCCCTATACTGGGACACCTCCCCTAAAACACAGGAACCTTGAGCTCACCTCAAATGAGCAAGAGAAAAGGACTGTGAAAAATCCACAAAAAGACACCTCGGTGGGAATCAAGACTGAAAGTGAGCTGACGGGGCGGCCAGTGCGGAGCCCCCGCTGGAGACTGGCCTCTGAGCACGTGCAGACTGGAGCCTAATGTAACAGAGACGCCCAGCGAAATTAAGAAAATGACTGGCCCGGGAGAGCACGCAGTAAGGAAGAAATAGAAAAGCTCAGGAATGAGCTGGCTAAGCAGGCAGGGGGTGGAAAGGACTGAACGAGTTTAGAAACAAATGGTTAAAGCAATGTCACCTCAGCAAGGAGAATCCAGGGGGTGCGCACACAAGAGTGGCCAGACCCCACTGGTACTGCAGTCAGGCCGTGCAAGAAAGAAAGGGGAAAAATGGAGAAGTGAACTAAAAAGTAACGGTTCTAAGGACAGTTATACAGTCACAGAATAGAAGCAAAGAAGCTTCAAGAAATGTGTGAATTGGGCTTCCCTGGTGGTGCAGTGGCTGGGAGTCTGCCTGCCAATGCAGGGGACACGGGTTTGAGCCCTGGTCCGGGAGGATCCCATATGCTGCGGAGCAACTGGGCCCGTGGGCCGCAGCTACTGAGCCTGTGCTCTGGAGCCCGCGAACCACAACTACTGAAGCCCGCGCGCCTAGAGCCCGTGCTCCGCGACGGGAGAGGCCACCACAATGAGAGGCCTGCGCGTGCGCACCGTAACGAAGAGTAGCCCCCACTCGCCGCAACAAGAGAAAGGCTGCACGCAGCAACGAAGACCCAACGCAGCCAAAAATAAATAAATAAAATTGAAAAAAAATAATAAAGAAATGTGTGAATGGAATCCCCCCAAGTTGGGGAGGGAAGCAGTGGGACAGAACAGGTGTCAACCATCCCCATGGAAGGAATCTTTCCTGAAACACAGAACGCTGTGGGAAGGGTGCGCTGTGATTCTGGGACAATCAGAAAGCATTCCTGAGCAATGTTCTAGTAAATACCGGTCTTTAAGGATGAAAGGAAATCTACTGGGGGCGACGTGGACAAAGAGAAAGCTATTGGTAAGTAGGGTGCTGATCTCGTTATCATCCAATCAGGGCAGCTTCTGAGACGAAGGCAGGGGTGTCGTACAGATTGTGTTTAGTACAGATTGTGTTTAGTGCACGATACGCACAGACCAGGACCCCTGGTGACCGTGCACCTGAGACAAGGACGGGATCGTCACCAGGACCCTTGACAGCACAAGAAAATGGAAAATCAGACTTAAGATACTCAAAGAAACAAAATGCAAGCAGAGGTTTTCTATGCTAACTGACCTTCAAGGATCACGACCACAGACAAGCCTCAGGAACAGGTGAGGACTCAAGCAGCCTGTCTATCTCCCCCGGCCCTTCCGGGACGTCACAGGAGAAGCTTCAGCGTGAGAGCTGTGCTGAACATACAACTGCAGAACCAACAGCAAACGACAAGTCACATAAATTATATGATAATCTACATGAGTTATGTGATAAAAGCCACATAAGGTATGTGACAACAAAATTATCTCAAAAGGGAAAAGTCCCCGATAGTTTGGAAACAACCTGAAAGAGGAAAACCTGACGGTACATCAAGTTAGTGATGCAGGCAGGAAGAGAAAACTATGGAAAGCGTAGTGGATTTGTGATGCTGAACCGATACGGGTGCTGCCGTGGGGAAAACCAACACTGTCAGCGTTTGTGGTAAAAAGACTTAAATTTGACCAGACGTTTGCATTGAAAGTCTTTGCATGAACGAGTGGCTTTGCCTGAGGAGGAAAAGAGGCAGTGAAAGCCAGCATGGACAGGCACCCCTGCTGCCCCGACATCAGGAAGGGTCTGCTCCAGGCTGCAGGTATGTCGTAGGTGGGACATAACGTAGCTCCCTGTGGGACTGACGAATCAATCCTCCAGGGTCTGCGTATTTTTGCGTCCCTCCTAATATACCATGCGTTCACCCCCATCCCGAAACCTCCCAAAGTCACGTGCAGTTAGGGCAGCAGGTTCGGATTCCAGGATCCCAGGGTCAGAGTGAGGACCAGGCTTGGCAGTGGAAATTCCCGGAAACCTCTAGCATTTTACACCCTTATGCTTTCATCAACATGGCACCAAAATGCATCAGGCAGAACGTGGTGCAAACGGGAAGGACGGACCAATCGACCAGGGAGCTGGAGGTTCAAATGATCTTGCAGAAACAAAGGCCAAAATGGCAAAGGGTATTTGAAGATGCGACTGGGAGCTCCCTTGCCGCGATGAACAGAAGTCGGATGGAGTACTAAGGAGGACTGCAGAACACTCCTGAAATGTGACAGTCACCTACGGCCCTGAAAGTGTGTGAATTACAGCTACACGCCCTAAAAACTAGATGTTGAGGGAAAGAAGCCATTCCCTTCAGAAAATAAACAGAGTGGCTCCATGTTATAAAGTTCAAGCTGGAGAAATGTCCGAGTTCGTCATGTAGGGTCGTATTTGCAGGTGGCATAACTGCAAACCTAAGAGATGGGCATCATTGAAGTCAGGGGACCGCTTCCTCTGGGTGAGGGGGGCTTGGAAGCCAGGAGGGGCGTGGGGCGTGCCCCGCCTTCACCTCACACGCAGCCTTATTCTAACTCTTACGTGTACGGATGTGTGCTGTTCACCCTCTCGTGCGTGTACAAGAAATGCACACGTTTACAAATCGGCATTGAAGCCGTAAGAAATGAAGACGGTGGAGTAAAGTCCATCCAGTGAGAGGAAGGTCGGACTGGAGAAGGTTTCTCAAAAGGCAGAGATGAGATTAGAGCCACGGCGGGGGAGAGAGATCGAGGACCCCTCTGGAGACCCAGCTGAGGAAGCGCTCCTGGGCTGGTGCTGGGTAAAGACCCCACCCCACGCCATGCCGCACCCGTGGAAGTTCTGGCCATCGTGCGTTTGGAGTCTGAGGTCATGGGGGCTTCGGGTTCCGGTCCTGGGCTTTCTCACTAAGCGCCTGGGACTCCCCGGTCACCTGGGCCCACGGGTCCCAGGGGAGAGGCCGCCGGCAGAGACGAACTCGCACCCACCCGTGCTCCAGCGAGCGCGAGAGCCTCAGCCACTATCGTGTCCCTCTCATCCTGTGGTGCGATGACGAATTCCCAGAGGAGAGCTGGAAAGCAGAAGAGAAAGTGAGGGGAACCTGGGCCGGACCTGAGACCGGCCATTGTCCAAACCTCTGTGAGGCCTGAGCCCGACCCCTGAAGCCTCGCCATCTGGGGACAACCGCAGCTGTGCCCACCACCTCCAGGACTGAGTAAACCTGTCCCGGACGGGAATGAACAGAACCAAACCCCTGCTGCTCCCTGCTGCCCACACATCGTGGCTCCCGATGCCAGAGGGACCCGTGTCAGCCATCGCCTCGCCCCTCTGCTCCCCGAGGAAGACGGCCGACACAGGCTCACCCGGGCTCCAGACTCCTCTGCTTTGCTCTGGGGCCCCTGCTGGGCCCTCCCCACAGCAGATCTCACCGCCCCCCCCCCATGTGATTCCAGCTCCCAGAATGTTCTTCTCTCCACCCCTGGACTCGGAAGGTGCTCGGCACTGAATCAATGGTTAGATGAGGCTAGATCTGCTTCCCAGCCTCGCTGAGAGCAGAGGCCGAGGCCTCAGGTGGCCCAGCAGCGGGTCCGTCCGCACGTCGATGGCAGGCCCCCACTTTGGCCGCTTACCTAACAGGCCCTCAGACCCCGACCTCCCAGCTCTGCCCTGGTGGCCCCGGGGCTGCAGGCGGCAGGAGCAAACTGCGCCCTCAACCCTCCCAGCCCCCGCATTCAACCAACACAACTAAATGCGCCTGATCGTGTCCCTAAGGGAAGCCCCGGCCCCATTTGCCGACACAGACGCTGTCACCACAGCCGGTTCCACTCTCCGGGTGCAGGCACGAGGCGAGAGGCCTCCCCGACCTGGGCAGATACCCACAAGGCCTCCATACCCAGAGAGGCCGTCCAGTCCCACCTGGGATGGAGGGCAGTCCGGCTGGCCAACGGGCTGCCTGGGGTTACGGTGACGATCAGTCTCACCCAGCTTTCGGAGGCCACCAAGACTCAAAAGACAGAAATCAGAGCAAAGCAGGGGCAAAGGCGAACAGGAAACCCTTGAGTGGGCAGGTGGGTCTGCCTGCTGCTCTCAAGGGTTTGCAGAATCCGGTTCCTGCCAGCCTGTCAAAGAACTCCCCGGCCCATTCAGGGCGCCCGAGGGTTTATTTTCCTGCGCTGATTCAACAAGGCACCTCTTCCCGGCTTGAAGCTTCGGCCGAGAGCTCGGATGGATGTTAATGGATGTCTCGAAGAAAAGATAATCTTCTAATGGCCTCCAAGAGGCCGCCCTGGAAACGTGCTTTATTAACACGCCTGAGGAGCTGAATCCCGGCTTATCCTCGGTTTAGAGAGTGATCAGAAGGGTCTGTGACGGGCTCTAGCGCGGGGCCCAGCAAGCCTAAACCCGGGTCTTGGTGGAGGAGGACGGGGCCGGCTTGGGGCCAGTGGCCCTGCAGCCCAGGCCGCGCTTGGGGTCCTGACCGACGCAGACCTGGCCCTGCAGGAGTGGAGGTGGGGCTTCTGGGTCCCAGCAAGGGTCCCTCCGGGAAGGACAAGGCACCTGGAGCACCCTGAGGCAGACGTGCCCCCAGCCGGGCTCTCCTCCGACTCTGAATGGGGAAACTGAGTCCCAGGAGTTCACGGCCCCCCACTCAAGCTGGAGCTGGAGCGCGGCGCATCTCAGCAGGCCCTGCTGGTCCCCTCCACTTGCCCTGGCCAGGCGGGGCTGCAAGCCTGGTCCTGTGCTCCGAGACTGTGGGCTGCCCGGCTCCAGGACACAGGCTCAGAAGGCAGACGGCCCTCACTGGCCACCGGGACCCTCAGAGGCGCAGGCACGGTCTGGGCATCCCACCGACACCCACTCCAGGTGCCTTTAACTCCTGGGAAGCTGAGTTTCTGACCTGAGTTGGGGGCATGGCCGTGAGGCCCTCACAGGACCAGGTGAGGGAATGAGTCACGTGAGCTGATACATGCAGGTGAGGGAAGCCTCCAGGAGGAGATGGCTTGGGGTGGGGGTAGAGGGGAGTACGGGACGGGCCCGTGCCGCTGGAGGAGGGTGTCAGAGGGCTCCTGGGCAGCCCGCCCCTCCTCTCGCCTTCCCGCCTGCATTTGCTTTCCGGGCAGGACTGCGGCATGTGGGGGCCCCCAGGGTGCAGGTGTCCAGACAGGCTCCCACCCAGACTGGTGGCGGGGAGGATTTAAGGACAACCAAGTGGGGATCCAGCAGAGGGAAGTGGCCAGGGCCGAGCTGGAGCTGGAGGAAACAGGAAGCGGGAGGGAGTTGCGGGGTCCAGCCGAGCTGGATTTTAATCCAGAAGCGCTGACTCGGGGAGGACCTTGCAGCATTTCTCTTTGTCCCCGAGCCCCCGCCTTGTCCCCTGACACACCTGCCCAACCACTGCCCTGAGCTCCCTCACAGCTCCCGGCCGCCCCACAGGGCCTGGTGCCCCCCGTGCAGGGACCCAGGCTGCTCCCCGCCCCCCGACAGCGGCCCCCTCCAGCCTCCCGGAGGCCCGTCTGCAGCTGGTCCGGAGCTTCAAGTGCACTTGGCCCCTGCCTGGGTGGAGACGGTGGACCACGGCCATCCACCTCGTTGATGAGCCCATTTGTCACGCGAGGGCCAGCACTGTTCACCCCCCTGGTGAACGGTCTCTTCCTGCTGGACGAGGGCCACCGGGCTCTGGTGTTGGGACACTGCAGGCCTGTCTAGGTGCTCAGTCTAGGCTGTGTTACCCAGGGGAAGTGGTCTGTCTGGGCCCCTCAGCTTGCTGTAGACCACGGGGTTTCTGAAGGTGCCCAGTGGGGATCTGTTGGGTCGTTTGTCCAGAAAGAGTGTGGTCTGACCGGTGGTCACACTCTCCCGACCCTGGGGGGAGGAGAAGCTGCCGTGTCCCCGCACAGAGTCTATTCCTGGCTGTCCTGGCCCAGGGCTTTGCTGACCTGTCTGGGACAGAGGGGGACAGTTGCCTGGTTGCCAGGTTACCAGCCACGGATCGGGGGCTGGTCCGACCCTCCTAAGGGGACAGGGTGAGAGGAGGCCCCTCGGTCCCACTGGGCTGCCCCACAGCTGAGCACCTTGGAGACGCCATCCAGCCTCCTCAATTCCTCCAGAAGCATCCAAAGGGCACAGTGGGTGCCCACCCTGACACAGTCAGCCCCTAGTGCCCAGCTCCTGGGGTGCCGAGATGCTGAGCTGTCAGCCCAGGTGAAGGGCTGTGTCCCTCATTGAGCTGTGAGTGACTCTGGGCTAGGGGCCACCCGAGCCGCAGATGAAAGCCCAGGGACACTTGTGTGAGGGCTTCTGTCCCCAGGGTCCTCAATGCAGGGCTCCTGGGCCCGTGCCAGGCGGTTCTACAGGGAGCCCCTGCCTGGCCCTGGGCCGGTGGGCTCGGAGGGAGCAAGGGAAGGCGAGGTCCGGGCGCTGCTGAGGGGGGCGGTGGCAGCCGGAGAAGCCCGCCCCCCAGCTGGCCCCAGGGGTGGGTAGGCGAGGGAAGACCCTGCCCGTATTGCCCAGCTCCCGCCTGCTCCAGGCAGGAACCCTCCTGCCCTCGACCCCTTCCCTTCCTGAGGGCAGCCAGGCCATCCCTGGGTGGGGGCAGCAGTGGGGAGGCGGGGCAGCACAGGCAGAGCCCCAAAAGGGGGGATTCAGGATGAAAAGAAACACACGTGTGCAGAGGCGCTGGGTGGCCCGGAGGGGCGCAGACCTGGTTTGGGTCCTAGCTTTGCTCAGCTGTCCTCCGAGGCCTGGGATCCACAGAGCAGGGTAATCCTCCTTCCCCCAGGGCAAGGCTTGGCCCAGGTCGCCCCAGGCTGGCCCCCAATTCCCGACTCCAGCAGGGTCCGTGAGGATGCCTCAGCCTCCCTGGAATTCCATGTTGACTCTTCCAAGTGTCCAGGGGTCTTCCTGGCACCACGGTAGCCTTGCATCCCGGTCCCTGTTAAACCCCGCATTGCAGGAGTGTCTTCAGTGCTACAAAGTCTCCTTTCCTAAGTCGGGTTTCCTCCCGACGCTTCACCACGGGACCCGTTGCACGCGTCTCTTGGCCCCGTCGGGATGCATCCCTGGTCCTGCAGCTCCTCGGGCGTAAGGTCTCTCCTCTCTTAGCAGCTGCTGCACTGCCCACAGCCGAGCTTGCATCAGCCTTTCAGTCTGGCTGTTTGAGGGGAGGGGTGGGCAGACCCCCGGTTCTGGCGGGGGCAGCCCGCTCCTGCCGGCAGCTCTGGGTCTGCAGCTCTGCTCCATGGCTCTTCCACCCCAGTCACACTGGACACCAGCCATTTCCCTCCCTTACATCAACGGCTTCTCCTCACAGGCAGGGCCCCACTTGCCCATCTCAGTTTCCCTGCATCTGTGAAGTCGGGGCCCCTCCCCACGGCTCTCCATCCCCGGGGCACCCACGGGGTGACGTCCAGCACTGGCTGGGGGCCCCTCCCAGTGGCGGTGGCCCTTCTCCACTTTGTCCCCCGCAGCCGCCCCTGGGCTCCAACCCCCGCTGCAGAGACTCCGATAAGTATTCCAAGCCGATCTCCCCACGGTCTCCCCACGGTCCTCTGACCTCGGAACGCAGACTGAGATGGCTCTTTTCTCCCGCTGGCAGCCTGGACCCAGAACCCCTAATCCGCCCGGTGCTCTCCCCCGAATCCCAAGTAGAGTCCTCCACACAGACATAACACAGCCACCGACTGTGGCTGGCAGCTGTGAAGAAACGATTACCAGGGCCCGCAGGAGTGAAAAGAGCCCGTTGCTTTCCCTAATGGTATTAGGGACGCTCGGAAGAGATGCTTCCTGTCCCACGGGCAGTGCAGGCTCCATGGTCACACTCCCCACTTCTGCCCTGCTCAGGGGGTCCCCTGTGACCTGGAGGGCCAGGCCATCAGTGCTAAGGGGTGACACCGACCTGCATCCCTGATGATACATTATCCCCTGATAATACCTCTCCATGTGCATGTCCAGCGACCTTCCAGACAAGGGGGCACAGACCCCCAATCCTCCTGGCACCCCAGACGCATTCCTCCCATCTCTCCAGCTCAGTTACTGGTGCTGTGGCCTCTGCCTGGGATCATTCTTGGTCCCCTCTTCCCCTGACCTGCATCCAATCCTCCCAGAAGCCCTGTGGACACTTCCTCCGAAACCAGTCAGAACCCCTCTCTTCCTCACGCCCCTGCTGGCTCTTGTCTGGGCGCCGCTCTGGGCCCCACTCACCCCCTACTCCCTCTCTGGGCCCTGCAGCCCATCTTCCCACGAGAACAAATCCTTTCGAACACCACAATGTAAGTCTGTTAAAGGCAAGCCCTGGCTAAGCGCTTCCACGCCCTGCCGCACATCCTGCATTCCAGCCTCATCGGGAGCTGACCTGCCCGCCTCAGAGCTCATCACACCCCGCCCTGCCGCAGTGCCTCTGACACCCAGCAGGAGGCGGGGCTCACCTGAGGGGGGGAACAGGTGTGATGGCCGGTAGGACTGCACAGAGGAGTGGGGGTGGGGAGAGCCGGCCACCAGGTGGCCTCACCCAGGGCTCTCTGTACCTGCAGGACAGCCCGCTGGGGCGAGGGGACGAAGTATCCCACTTCTATGTATTAGTGCTTATCTACACGTTGCCCTCGGGTACCACTTCTGCAGAGTAAGCTACCCCAGACACCAGTGTCCACCCCAAGCATCGCAGGAGAGCAGGTGTCTGTGAGGCCCGTCCCTCTTCCTGGCCCTACCTCCCCTCAGGTGACCGATAGCTGTCCTCTGTCACCAAGGGGAGACTCCGTGTTCTTGAACTTAGCGTAAGTGAACAGTTCTGTCCATGGGGAGGGATGAGCGCACACTTACAGCCCAGTGACCACCTACAGCCAAAGGCTGCAGGTCTCGGGCAGGAGGACAGAGGACAGGAGCTGCGCTGAAGGCCCCTTGGGAAATTCTCGGGTGGGAACCCGAAAGGAAGAGTCCCAAGGCCTGAGTCCCAGCTGCAGCTCTTCTGTGACAAGAGTGGAAACCCACCCACGTAGTGAAATTAACACAGCGGTCAAGGCAGTAGACATGAGTGCCTGGCCGAGGCCCAGGGCCAGACCCCAGAGCCTCGGGGTTGGGCAGGTGCCCGGCAGAGCCTGGTCACCACACAGCCCACGTGACACTCAGCTTGGCTCCCACGGCCCCTGGCCCCTTCTTTGTGGCCAAATTCAGAACTCGGGGCCAGGAATCTGGTCGGCCAGAGGTCTTTCCTGACAGACCATGTGTCTGGACAGCAGTGGGTGGAAAACGTGGTGCGGCCTGGGGACATGGGCCTGGGGCTGACGGAGCGGGGGGTAGTGCCCGGCTCCCCAGGGGGCCAGGATCTCCTGGGAGCCTCTGGACTCGCACTCCCCCACCCAGCTCCACCGCTGCCCCTACCAGTTGGTGCGGGTTCAGCAAGCAGGCCGTGTGACTTCCTATCTTTGCAGGCAGTGGGCGTGGCCTGACAAAGCCCCTCCCACCAGCCCTGGGAAAGCACGGCTTCCAGCCTGGAGTGACGGCTTTTCTTAGGCAAGAGCCATGAAAGGAGCACCTTTTCCCCGGTCATCCCTGGGCAATCATAATGCTGCCCTCATTGACCGTGTCCGGAGCTTCCTCCGGACCCTGTGCTGGGCGGCACTGGCCGCATGGCCTTGGAATGACGGTCAGCCAGCCGGGCAGTCCTGGGACCCTGCACTGTGCTTCCACTGAGGAGGCCAATCCCGGGACCCTGCTCAGCGCCGATCCACCAGGAGTTCAAGGAAGTGGTGTGGCAGCCGCCAGGCAGTGATGCACGGGCTTTGATGTAGTCTTCAAAGCACAAGGTGGAGGGTTCACAGGGGCAGCAAGGGTGGGGGACACAGAAGCCTAAATCAGGGTCCCCAGGGACCTCCCATCAGGCCAGACAGTGCTCTCCAGGGACCACGGTCTTCCCTTCCCCTTGGACACGTGCCTCCACCTGCAGGGCAGACAGACACAAAGACTGAAACGTAGATGGACAGACTCATGGGCCCTGCTGCGGACCGAGAGACCCACAGACAGTGGACGAGGCCAGCGCAGGGGTGGAGGCTGCGTCTGCATTTCTGTGTGACGCACAGGAAGTTGGCATCTCCAGGCGGCTCCGTCACAGCTAATTACCCATAATCAGAATCCCCTGAATGTGTCACCGTGTTCCCTGAAGAGAAGAAGAACCACTTGCCTGACATCATGGAGCTCGTCTAAGGCGACAATAGGTCGGATGCTCTTGGCAGGCACAGAGTTCAGTGTGTTTTACCCCATTAATATGCAGCTGTTCAGGCTTCCACTCGTGGGCTCAGTGACCAGGCCGACTGCCCCTGGTAACCCTGCCCCATGGACGCTGACCGGCCCCGGACACGGAGGAGAGACACGCCGTCTTCCTCATTTGGCCCCGTGAAGACAGACTCCAACTCCCTGAGGTCAGAGAGAGCGGAGGGGGCTTCTCTCTGTCAGAGACAATGGATTTCTCCAGCTTGGCCCCTGGAGCCCAGAACCCCAGTTCACCCAATCCTCCCCACCGAGTCCCACCGAGAACCCCTCACACATAAACTCACAGTCCCCCCTGGAAAACCACATCCCCTGGTGCATAATTTGAGCAGGACATCCACTTTATCCCTGGGGGACCCACTGAATCAAAGACTGTCCTTCCTGAGACTCTCGGGACTGCAGATACCTCCTGAGAGTTTTTCCCTGATTTCAAATGTCATGGGTTGAATTGTATCCCCCAAATTCATATGTTCAAGGTCTAATCCCTTGACCTAAGAATGTGACCTTATTTGGAAATAGGGTCATTGAAGATGCAGTTAGTTCAGTTAAGATGAGGTCACACAGGGACAGGGTGGACCCCCTCATCCAATATGACTGGTGACCACATACAAAAGGGGAATGTGGGCACAGAGACAGACACACAGGGAGAAGGACTGTGAAGATGGAGGCAGAGATCGGGAGCTGTGTCTACAGGCCAAGGACGCCAGAGATGGCAGCAAAGCCCCAGAAGATCCTGGAACAGATCTTTCCCTCACAGGCTCAAAAGAAACCAGCCCTGCCAACACCTTGATCTCCGACTTCTGACTTCCAAACTGTGAGGTTTCTGCTGCTTAAGCCTCCTGGATTTGGGTGCTGTGTTACGACAGCCAGGGGAAAGCGATGGACCAAATCTCTCCCCAGATGGCAGAGGGGTGTCCAAGCATCTCAGCTCAGCTTAGAGAGGTCACATTCTCCTTATAAAGAGGGCTTCCCTTCAGTGCAAAGCGTCCCTTTGTCAAGGCTTGCAACCCTGGTGTAGGTGTGCTTCCAGAACACAGAACTACCAAGCCACCAGACCCCCCCGCCAACCTGCTCAAGGTCGCCGCCCCCCTCCCCTGAGACTCTCGGCTGCCCCGTCTGTCCCTGTCCCAGTGGCCCCAGGGGCACTGGAGCTCGAAGCCAGGGCCAGGTACTCAGACAGGAACTCTATTAAAAGAGGTAATTAATAGAAAGAATGAGAGATCGATGATAGATAAAATAGATAAATGGATATTAGGTACAACAGGATTAAACAGATACGATACATAACTTAAAGGGATAAAATAAACGAACACAACAACATGATGGCCAGTTCTCAGAAGACACCAGCTTCATCAGCCAACAGAGCTGAGCCTCAGAATCTCCTGGGAAGATTTTAGAACACGATGCCACGCGGTCCCCCTCCCCATCCCTAATGCGGAGGTTCTGGTCCTGAGTCTGGGTTGCAGACGAGGTGATTCCATATTTCATAAGCGCCCCCGGTGATTCTGATGCACGGGGCTGGGAGCAGGGTCTGCAGGTGATGGTTCCTGCCAGCTACAACCCCAGCTGAAGAGCAGATGCGCTGAATGGGAGGAACCCCATCCCTGCATAGGAGATGCGCAGGCTCTGAGGCATCATCTGGAGAAACGCATCTCCCAGACCAGAATCTGTTTCCATAAGAATACCTTTCTAGGGGAACGTTTGCAAAAGTGAATAACAGAGCCAAACTGTGGTGTCATTCTGGCTGCAAAGAGAGGTGGCCTCGCATAGGCCTTCAGGGAAGGGGAGAGACAAGAGGGGCCCTCGCAGAAGTACTGGAGGACATAGGGAAGGTCCCCCCCGCCCGCCCGGTCCCCCCGCTAAAGAATGATTCCTCCATATCCGGCACTACCCACCCTCTCTGGGCACGACGTTGCTCAGATCTACCTGAGAGAGGTCTTCTGTCTGGGGCCCACACAGGTAGGGGGATGCTGGCATCTCCAGTGCTGCCTCTTCCAGCCTCTCTCTCAAGCTCCAGGAAATGTCTTTAGTTACCTGCGGATCTCCCTCGGGTGATCCTTCACATCCTCGCACTCAGCAGAGCTGTCGCCTGCACATTCGGTGTCCCCTGCTTCAACTATTGTCACCTGTCGAGGGCTCTCTTTGTTCACCGATCCACTCACCAAACACTAAACAAGTATTTACCAGCCTTCTCCTGTTTACCAGGTACTGTTCTAGACTCTGGGGATGCGGTAAACGAGAGACATAACAAGCTAGAAGCCTGACCTGCACGCCAAGCTGTGCTGGAGTAGCTTCTATTAGACCAACCCTCCCACCGAGGGCAACGGTAACAGCTTGATGAAGTTAAAAAAAAAAAAAAAGGCTGTTAAAGGACATCAAAGAGCGAACAAGGCAGCCGGAATTTGAGGAGCTAAGAGTCCCCCCAAAAAGGGACACACGTTGGGTGGCCCTGAATTTGTCCCCGATCTCCCTCCTCGGGGCAGCTGGCGTGCCAGCATGTGGAGCAGACCGTAAACGGGTCTCCCTGGGCTGGGAAGAGAGAGCGGGGATTCGGGGCTGCCGAGATGCCAGGACCCGAGACTCCAAAAATCCCAGAAGCAAGAGCTGGGAGGGAAGCGAGCCCGAAATTCTACACACAAGGTCCCCTCAAGGCACAGGCTGATTCCCAAGCTACGTGCCCGCCCGGAGGAGAGGCTGGGAAGACAGAATTCAACAGCTGGGACAACTGGAAAGGTAAGTGTCGCTTCAGCAAACCTCACAGGACAGGGAGGTAAAAACTGAGGGTTTCGGGGCTTCCATGGAAAAGGGGCCAAGGGAAGCCACCCGGCCAGCAGTTCATGAGATCTCAGAAGGAGGGAGGGTGAAGGAGACATAAAGGGGACACTCCTTAAAGGAGGAGAGAAGGAAGGGAGGCAGGAAGAAAGGAAGGAGGGAGGGAGGGGCCGCATGGTGAGAACAGGTCAGGGGACACAGGGCACCTGCGAGAGCCCCCAAGGTCAAAGCTGGAACCATTTGGGCATCACGAAGCAGTGATCTAGGACTACACCCAAAGTCTGAAATAAATCTCCACGAATTCATAGTGATATAAATTAATGATTGAATAGATACATAAAAGGGAGAAAAGAGACCAATCTGTGCAAAGCCATCGCAAATAGTGTTTGTAGACACTCTGCCCCTAGCAGCTGGGGCATGACCCCCGCCCCTGGGCTGTGGATTCCCTCCAAGGAGGGCAGAGGGAGGGGGGAAACAGGACCATACAGCAGAGAGCCTGACAGCACACCTCAGCCAGGTGACGAGGCCGGCGCCACGGCGATCCATCATGGTGACAGCACGTACCCTTGGTACGTCTCCTTCCAAAATAACCGTAACGGCAACAAGGGAAATACCAGACGAGCCCCAACAGAGGGGCCTTCTGCAAACACCTGCCCTGCCTCCCAGACGGTCACGGTCACAGAGGCAAGGAAAGCTGGAGAGACTGTCACAGCCGGAGGAGAAGCCCGAGGAGACCGGACGACTACACGTCACGTGGGGTCCTGGACAGGGTCCTGGGCAGAAAAAGGGCGTTGGATAAACCCCGAGGAATTTAGCGAAAAGCTAAGGCATTTTGAGTGATGTGTGGACTTCATCTCATAATTGTACAGCTAATATATCGATACTGCTTTATTCGTTGTAACAAATACACGAAGGTGGATGAGACCCTGGGGGGTGGGGGGAAGGGGAACTCTCTGAACTACCTTCACAGTTTTTCTGCAAATCTAAAACAGGTGTGAAAAATGAAGTCTACTTTTGAAAATTAAAGCAAAGTTCCGATAGAACAGCACCACGGTCTGCAGACCTCCCCACCCCCGTCGTGGCGGCCCTGACGCTAGCCTCTGGCCCTCACCAGCCCCCTCTGGCCTCTCTGCCCCGTCTAGCCCCTTCCAGCCTGTCCCCCTGCAGCCGGACCACATCTCTGAAACGTCGGAGCTTTCCCACCCCATCTCTATTACAAACCTTGTCACAGATCTTAGCTTCCCCCGCTGTCAGCTCTGAGCTGTTGACCACGAGGTCCGGGCTGCACTGTCCTCTGTTCTCAGCTCCCATGTCACTCCCTGGGGTAGCGCATCCTGTGGTTTCCTGCTTTCAGTGCGCTTTGATCACAACGTCCCACCCACCTAGGACTCTGTCCCGTTCCTGCCCAGGGGCGAACTCCTCTTCACACGCCAGTGCCCCCCCACCTTGGAAAACCTGCCCAGAGCTCCCCAAGCCAGGAGAGGGCAGACTGGTCACCTGGGGTCTCCGGGACCCGTGGGGATCACAGAACCCACATGCAGGTGTCCCTTTCAGAGAGAAATGACCAAGGGAGGGACCGTGAATAGGACCCTGGGGCGAGGCTGCCGCCCAGCGAGGGTGACACGGGGGCTTGGGACAGAGGGCCCGCTCGGGGGCTGGAGGTCTCACAAGGTGTCCTGGACCAGGAAGTGGGGGACACGGAGCCCACCCACAGGGTGTCAGGTATAGCAATCAGAGAAGCACGTCTTCAGAGACCCTGCGGGCCCCTCCCCACCGTGTCTGTGTCTGGAATGAGGCTGCCTCGTGAGGTCGATCTCATCCACAGAGACGGCTGTACGTTCCATCCTGTCTGCAAATCCCAGGGAACTGCAGCTCAGCACCCCACACACACCCCAACCCTGACCACCCGGGGCTCCGGGATAACAAGTGAAGCCTGGCCTCCCGCTGGAGGCCTGGCCCGCCTCAGGGTGCAGAAAACCAGGGTCCACTCGAGATCCTCCACCACCACCCCCAGCCCACCAGGACCTCTGCCATTTCTTCTAAATGCTGCCTAGTTCCTTCACCTGGCCTCCTCCCAGGCCCAGCACGATCCCCCCTGCCAGGATGGTGTCAGGAGCCCCCTAACTGCACGCTAACATCGTGGGGGAGGGTAAGTCACCTGTTTCCCGCCCCTCCCAGCACTTCCCGCCCAGCGTCCCTACCCCTGACACCCAGGCCTCTGTTCCCGAGTGCCCAGTCTCTGCCGCAGGACCTTTGAAGGGCTGCTGCCTCTGCCTGAGCTCAGCTCAGGTACCTGTGCAGCTCGGACAGGCAGTGGTCACAGGTGTTGGCAGGACGCCCACCTGCTGTCCTAAGAAGGACGCTCGCAGGGCTTCCCTGGTGGCGCAGTGGTTGAGAGTCCGCCTGCCGATGCAGGGGACAAGGGTTCGTGCCCCGGTCCGGGAAGATCCCACATGCCGCGGAGCGGCTGGGCCTGTGAGCCATGGCCGCTGAGCCTGCGCGTCCGGAGCCTGTGCTCTGCAACGGGAGAGGCCACAACGGTGAGAGGCCTGTGTACCGCAGAAATAAAGAAAGAAAGAAAGAAAGAAGGACGCTCGCCACTGTGTCCTCAGACCAACTCCAGAAGCAGTGTCCCTGCAGGAAGCACTGCATCCCACCTGACCGCCCAGCAGTGGTCTGGGCCGCCTCACAGACCCCACCTGAGCCGGCAAAGGCCAGGGAGGGGGCCAGCACGACCCCCACGGGGGCGTGCACCTGCGTTCTGAGGACGGGGTGGGGGGTCCCCATCCACCTCAGTGGCCCCAGATGTGTCCCCTCATCTGTGTCCGAGCACAGAGACCCCACGCCCACCAGCTCCCGGCTCCTGGGGCCGCCTGCATACCTGGACCCGCGTTACAGGAGGGGGGCCTTTGGGAGGCCCCTGCCCCCGAGACGGGGGGGCCTCGAGCATCTTGCAGCCTGCGCCGCATTCTGCCCGGTGGGGCTGGCCTGTGACTTCCCCGGACCCAGCCTGAGCCTTGGGGTCACTTGCCCCCAGGCCTGCTGGCAGCCCTCCTCAGCCTCCATTTGCCGGCTCCCGTCCCCTCCGTCCTGCAGGTCAGGCGCCCACTGGAGCTGGGAAGCTACTAAGCATAGCTAATTTACAGCAGCCACTCAGGCTGTGAAATGGACTTCAGAGGTGGGTGACAGAGCAGACGGATGCCCCTCCTGGAGGCACACTCCGCGTGGGGGCCCTCTGCTCTCCTGCCGGCGCCTGGAGAGTTCTCTCTAAGCAGCTCACCTTCAGTTCTGTAGGAAGGCCAGGCCGGCCAACGTGCAATTACGGAAAATCCTTATCTGGTACTTTTCTTCCGAGAGCACGTCTCCTGTCCTTGTAAATAATTAGCCGAGACCGGCTCCGGGCCACAGGTGACCAAGCTGGACGGCCGGGCGCTGCCACCAGCGCCACCCTCCTCCTGCCGGCCCCGCAGTGGGACAGAAGCCCCAAGCCCAGCAGAGCTTCCTCAGCACTGGCTAGCAGGCTCCTCCGTCCCTTCTGGGCTCGAGCGTCCAGCTGCCCAGCCCTGCCTCCCGGGGCTGGAGGCCTCCTGAAATCCCAGCTCCTGCAGAGCCCGGCCGGGCTTCAGGGGCCAGGGGTCGAAGGCACAGCCCTGCCCGAGAGCCTGCAGCAGGAGGGGCACTGGCTGGACGCCGACGAGGCTGCCCCGCGTGGGGCCAGGGGTCCTGGGGGCAGGGGTCGCTGACCTGATGGGCTTCCCCGGTTCTACCGCTCCCCCAGATCTAGAGGTCGGATCACGTGACCAGCTGGCCGCTCCCTCCTGCAGGAACTAACCCTGATGGGTGAGCGCCCATGGGTTGACTGAGGCCTCGACACCTCAGGCCGCGCATCTGCTGGGGGAAGCGCAAGCCTGGAATTTGTGGCGAGAGCTGCTGTTTAGGGACAAACGTGTGACTCCTGGTAAAGGAACTTCTCGTCCCTGCAGGGGATCCCCTGCGCCCTCCACACATGTGGGCAGAGGGGCTGCCCTGCCCCAGGCTGCCCTCCTGCTGGCTCAGCCCCTTCCTCTCCAGCTGGACTCTGCCCCCCCGGGAGGGGGTCCTTCCGGACCAACACCTTCCCCCAACCTGTGGGCCAACCGGCCCAGCCCTTCCCCGCAGCCCAACCCCCACCCAGACCCTGGGCTAACCCCACTGCCTGGCTACGCTTCCTGTGACTTCGCAAATTTCTCCCCCGACCACAGTGCCTGGGACCCCCGTGAATCCAGGAGAGAAGGCAGGACCCTGCCCGTCCCTGAGAACCATTTCGGGAAGGGCAGACACACACGACTCATCCAGCCGGGAAATTCAGGCTGACTCAGCGTCGGGCCTGGGCTCCTGGGTGGACGGGCGTCATTCACGGAAGTGGGGCTGCAGAGGGCAGAGCAGGTCTGGGGGAGGTGACACTGGGTTTAGGGTTCAGGGGGCGGGCCCCCTGGCAGCTGGTCTGGGGGTGTCCACCTGTCCTGGCTGAGTGGGGCAGTAGGAAGTCACCAGGAGGCGCGGGGGTCTGGCCTCACCCCTTTGGGCGGGGAGGCCTGGAAACATGATAGATGTTAGGAGCTCACACCCCCGATTCTGCAGACGCCTTCGGGGGATCCTCAGCCCCAGAGGCCTCTCGTGTCTGTGTCTGCAGGGTGGGGCGTCCTTGTGCAGAGTGAGGCCAGGACGGAGTCTGCGGCTCGTGGCTTCTGTCCCTTGATCAGCGCAGGCCACCGTGTACCAAACCGCACAGCACAGGCGGCTTCAAGCTCAGACACCTGTTTCTCAGTCCTGAAGGCCAGACACCAAAATCAAGGTGTCGGCAGGGCTGGTGTCTGGGGAGGACGGTCCTCCTGGCTTGCAGACGGCAGGCTTCTCGCTGTGCCTTTTCCTGGCAAAGAGCGAGCTCTGGTCTCTCTTATACGGACACCACCCTATAGGACCAGAGCCCGACCCCACGACCCCGTTCCACCTTAATTGTCACCCTGGGGGTCAGGGCCCCAGTGTGCGGCTTTGTGGGGGGCGGGTACATAACAGGCAGGAGGGCCAGGCGGAGGAGACGGCGACTGCAGACTGAGCGCCAGGAGGGAAGGTCTCGGTCAGAGAGGGGGTGTTGGAAGAGTCGAGGGGCTTCCGCCCTGCCCCCCGAGAACCCCAACCCTGGGAGTCAAGTGGATGCCACACACACCCCCTGCCCAGCACCAGGTGTGCCTGCCAGGTTAGAGTTTATTGTTGACTTTGAAATAATTTCAAGTTTATAGAAGAGCTGCACCGACAGCAGAAGTCAGTGCAGGGCATCCCCCCGCCCACCCCGCCCCAGGTTAGGACATGAGCCCCAGCCTGCACCTCCCCTCCACGTCCACGGGCCTCTCTGCCCTTCCGTTCTTCAGCGTGCATTTCCTGAGATCAGGAAACAGGGCACCATTAGCCACTTGGGGACATCCCACAGCGACACCAAAGCTCTTTTCTGATCTGCAGACCGCCCAGGTGGACCGAGGTCATCAGTGGGGGAGGGGCCGCAAGGCCCAGGCCCGCCCGGCCCCCTCCTTGCGCCTGTCCCTCCTCTTCCTGTGTCTCCCATCATGCTCTTTTCCGGTTGCTTTCCTAAGACCTTAATTTACGGTAAACCAGCATATCGGGCCCCATCTCCTCCGACGGTCTCAGACCCCGGGCCCCTGCGTGGATGTCGCCCAGAGGGCTGCCGCGCGTGCAGACCCGCGGCCCAGCAAAGCTGGGAAATGGGGGTTTCTGGGCGGGGGTCTGGGGAGCTCTACCTTATCAACCCCTGTTGATTGGAAAGCTACCTCCTTGGCCCTCACTGTGGTCTATGGCTGGGAATGATGGTCTCACAGGGGGTCCCCAGGACGTATTGATGGGACAGGTCGGGGAGAACCCTTAAAACCTGCAAGGTCCCCACAGAGCTGGGTCCACCACAGAGGGTCACGACCCCTCACCCACAGGGGCCACCAGGCAGTCTTCTCCAGGAGCAGGTCCTCCGGGATGGCCTCAGGCTCACCCGGACAGGTGAGGCCACCTCCAGGGCCAGACCGGACCCTGCACCGGGCCCTGCAACTGTAAACCCACCATCCTCAGATACCAGATGAGTTTTACGAGCAGACAATGCATTTCATTGCCTGATTATTATTTTTTAAATTTTGGAATTAATCATCCAAGATCCAGCTACGTTTTTTTTTTTTTTTTGCAGCACGCAGGCCTCTCACTGTTGTGACCTCTCCCGTTGCGGAGCACAGGCTCCGGACGTGCAGGCTCAGCGGCCATGGCTCACGGGCCCAGCTGCTCCGCGGCACGTGGGATCCTCCCGGACCGGGGCACGAAGCCGTGTTCCCTGCATCGGCAGGTGGACTCTCAACCACTGCGCCACGAGGGAAGCCCACACCCGGCTACATATTTTATGAAAAGTTCTATCTCCCATTTAATGAGCTCGATGCAACTAATCAGAAAATAAAATGTAAAATGTAGGATGATTTAGCTGGTGGAATGGAGAACAAAGGGTAGCAGATTAAGTTTAGGAGAGCTACCTGGGGCAGAGTTGACCTTGGGGACAGTTTAGGATGGGGGGGGGGTCCTTCCAAGGGAGGCTTTGCAGAGGCCAGAGCGGGGAGTGGTTCTGCTGGGCAGGAGCTGGCTGGGGCCCCGGTCCCACACACGGCTCACCTCTAGGACTCGGGGGACGGGTGCCCCTGACCCTGGGCACCTCCATGGGCAGGACGCGACTATGACTTCCTTGCCCAGGGACCACCCCTTCACCGGTGCACCCCGCCCTCCACCGTGGAGCAGACCAGGCAGGCGTGTTGGAAAGCACTGGCCACCATGTGTGCGTTTATTGTCGATTTAGCTTTTAAAGGCTGTTAAAGAGCTGAGCCCCCCAGAGCCCAGGTTGGGTTTTCAAATCTCTAGCCTGGAGCAGAGTTCCCTGTTAACGTGCAAACCTCTCTGAGCTGAGGCCTTGCCAAGCTGCTGTCATCCATCCACAGGACGGCGGAGCCCCGGGGGAGGCTGCTTGGGGCGCACGGCGGGAGTGGAGTGCAGCGTGGACATCCTTGGGGGCGGCTGGACGCCCTCTGAAGCAGGGTGACTGGCCCTGCTGGGGGGCGCCTCCCTGCCCTCCTCCTGCCCAGGGCCCCAGTCCTAGAGCCCCTGACGGAGGATTCAGCCGGGCATTTTTGAAGGCTTCAGGAATGTTAAGGACTTATTTACATAAATGGTCAATAAACATGTGAAAAGATATTCAAACTCAATAGTCATCACAGAATGCAAATCCAAACAACAAAGCCATTGACACCTTTTTGTGTTTAGCAAATTGGCAGAGATTAAAGAGAATATAATTCCTGGTGTGGGCGGCCCTCTCCCCGGTCAGTGGGCTTCTGAAGGCTTCCGATTTGCAGGGTGTGATCCTGCCACGTGCAGCAAATGTGCAAACTCACAGAGCTTTTCTACCCCTCACCTAACGATTTCCTAACGTTTAGGGTAGCGAATTATTAAATGAGTTGCAGGAGTTTTACATGAATATGTTCGCGGCAGCATCAATCCTCACAACACAAAGCAGAAAGTGGGCTGGATCAGTGTGACTGCAGAGGGGCTGCCGTCCCTGGAGGGACTCCGGGGCCCACATTTTAAGTAACAGGATGCATTTCTATTTATGGACGTGCAACAAGGCTTGGTCCTACCGACGTGACTGAGGAAAACAGTGTATAAAACACCGTGCATATAGTGTTCGTGCATTCATCCAGCAAACGTTGATTAAGCGCCTACCAGGTGCTTCGTCGACCGAAAAAAGAAATGCACACTGTGGGAGCTGTGAGTTAAGTTTTATTTGGGGCAAAATGAGGACTACAGCCAGGGAGACAGCATCTCAGATAGCTCTGAGGGACAGCTCCAAACAGGGGAGGGGAGGTCAGTATATAAGCGACTTTGGTGACGGGGGAGTACCTGCAATCCAGCACACGTTTTTGCAGAATGTTTCTGCTCGTCTCATGAAGGTTCCTGCTAGCCACAAGGAGCAGGCCTCACCATGAAGGATTTTAGTGCTTTTCTAGATACGAGGAGATGCAAGACTTGGGCTCATAAAATCGTCTCCTGAAAATATCTATCTGAAGACCTGCTCTGATGGTTTTTCCCAGAGCACAGAGGGCCTCCTTCCTGATCTCCACCCTGAGCTCCTTTCCGGGGGCGGGGTTGAAGGTCAGCAGGTGCAGTGGCTCAGGATCTGATCCTTGTAGGGGTGGCTGGCGAGTGCCAGTTTGTGGTGTGCAGCCTGGACGAAGCTGGGGATGAGCTTACAGAAGACAGCAAGACAAAGGTTTGCCCACGAAGAGCAAATACAGAAAGACGAGGGGGTGTTAGTCCCCAAGGGCTGCTGGGCAAATGATCACACGCTGGGTGGCTTATGCCACGGGAATGAATCGGCTCGAGGCTCTGGAGGCCAGAGGTCTCAAGGTGTGGGCAGGGCCCTGCTTCCTCAAGGGGCTCCAGGGGAGGAGCCTTGCACCCCTGGGCTTGTGGCCTGCATCAGCCATCCCTGCTTCCGTATGCACGGCCTCTCCCTGAGTCTCCACGTCTCCCACAAGGACCCCAGTCACCGCATGCAGCGCCCGCCCTACTCCAACACGACCAGGTCTTCACTTGACCACAGCTGCAAAGACCAACTAAGGCTGCATTCATGGGCGGGGGGAGGGGGGTTCAGAACTTCAGTGCATCCTTCTGGAGGACATAGTTCAATCCACACCAGATCACAGTCGTCCACTTCCGAATCCAGCATCTCCTCTGGTTGTCACGACAACCCTGAACAGCCCACTTTACCAATGGGGATGGTCAGCCAGGAGATCAGGAACTCGCCCAGGGTCGCAGAGCCGATGTGGAGGGTGGGTCAGCGTTCTAACTCACCCTCCGTCCCCATCCCCGGGGAGCAGAGCTGTGACAGCCCTGGGGAAGCCCCCATCACAAGTGCCCCCTCCCCTCTCTGGGCTGGCCGCCTTCCTGATCTCGAGTCAACCAGTCTCCTCAGTGTCATGGACATAACTTCCTTGTTTTTCTTTATGGTTTCACTGCCTGTGTCTACAGCCCTGAAACACAAGTGCGGTTTTGCCTTTTTTTGGGAACTTTATAAAAACAGAAGCATAGGCATGTGTCCTTTCAGTGCCCTGTGTCTCCCATGCAGCACGGCGGTCTCAGGATTAATCCCTGCTTTTCCCAGATTTGTGTTTAATTCCTTTTCACCACGAGCTATGGATTCATTTTGCTGTTAAGTTCCTCTGGCTTGTCCCTCGAGGCTGTAAAGAGCAGTGAGACGCAGTGCTGAGCCCCTGCAGCGAGGGTCCCCGAGGGGAGCAGGGCTGCCTGGGGGTCTCCAGGCTCACACGACGAACGCAGCCTCCACTGCCCTTGGAAAGGTCAGCCTGGCTCCCGGTGGCGCTGGACCAGGTCGGTCTTCATTTTCTCTTCTGTATTTTAGAGATCGCTTACATTTCTAAAAATTTACTGTTTGAATAATTAAATTATTTTGCAATAATGTTAAGAAAGAGAAAGTGTAAGGCATTGTGTAGAATTGTGTTGAAAGCTTGGACTCTGCAGCCAGTGGGACAGCCAGCGGCTGTGTGTCCCCGAACGACGCTGGGTGAACATCGCCACCCCTCTGGGCCTTGGGTCTTCACAGTGTTGCCTCGTGGGCAGAGGGGGATTGAAGAAATCACTGCCAGATGGGTTTGCTAGGATTGCTATTATCAGAGAGACAAAACCATTTTCATTTTGGAAAATGATAAAGCCACACAGAGAGCAGATGGACAGACGGCCCCATGCATGGAGCTGACATTCCTTGGAGGGCCCACCCCCAGTGCCACGGCCAGGGGACGAGGAGACTCCACCCCAGGTTCCACGGGGTCCGCGTCCTGCTCTGTCCCAGCCACACTGTCGGGGGGCGACTCCACCTTCTAGGGGCCTCGTGCCTCCAGGGACAGCCCTACCCCGTGAGTTAGACTGTGAAGCCACAGGTCAGGGTCAAGGTCCAGCGTCTGAAGATTTGCAGCCAGATTTTAGCTCAAGGTTTAGTGAGGGGACTTGGCTCCTGCATCCCCCAGACACCTCAAGGCAGCAGTGTCTGTACTTGGGCCTGCCCTTCACACTGACCTGCTACGGGGCTGAACTGTGTCCCCCAGAGTTTCATGTGTTTAAGTCCCCACCCCCAGGACCTCAGAACGTGACTGTATGTGGAGATAGGCCTTTAAAGAGGTGATGATGGTAAAATGAGCTTACACAGGTGGCCCCTGATCCAGCGTGACTGGGGTCCTTATAAGAAGAGGCCAGGATGCAGACACACACAGAGGAAAAACCACGTGAGGACACGGGGAGAAGACGGTGTCTACAAGCCAAGGAGAGAGGCCTCAGGAGGAACCAGCCCTGCCCACACCCTGACCTTGGACTTCCAGCCTCCAGGACGTGAGGAAGTAAAGATCTGATGTTCAAGCCGCCCAGGCTGGGGTGTTTGTTACACAGCTCTAGGGAACTGATACATCTGCACTGTCTGTCCCTTTCAAGCTCAGCCTGATTCTTAGGAAACTGTCTCCACAGTGGTTCCAAAAATGGTCCAACCTTTCCGTCTTCTTCTCTACCTTTCTCTTCCCCTCTCTTCCCCTCAAGTGTGTCCCCGGCCACCTTGTCGCGGTCACGGTTAGTTTTATGTGTCAGCTCAACCGGCCATGGGGGCCCTGACAGCTGACCAAATGCTAATCTGGGTGTGACTGCGTGGGTGGCTCTGGCCGAGATGGGCATTTGAACCAGTGGACGGAGTAAAGCAGGTCCCCTCCCCAGTGTGTGTGTGTGTGTGTGTGTGTGTGTGTGTTGGGGGGGTGAGGGTGTCATCCACTCCCTCGAGGCCGGGATAGCACAGAAAGGAGAGGAGGGGCAAACTCTCTCTCTGCGAGCTGAGACATCCATCTTCTCCTGCCCAGAGACATTGGGGACATCGGAGCTCCTGCTTCTAGGGCTTTGAGATCCACACTGGGACTAACCCTCCCATTCTCAGGCCTTCAGACTAGGGGGGGAGCTGCCCACTGGCCGTCCTGGGGCCCCAGCCTGCAAGAGGCACCTCTCAGGGTCTCTCAGCCTCCATCACCATGGGAGCTGATTCCTACAATGAATATCCTCTTCTGTTTATTGCTCTGTATCCCACTGGCTCCGTTCCTCTGATGACTCCTTACTGATATACCCAGAGAGGCCCAGGTAGAGTTTTGCCAGGAGGGGAAAGCATGGGTTCCAGCCTCTGCTGGAACCTCCCCACAGTCCCCTGACCGGGTGACACCCATGGCGCCCAGCCAGCTGCACGGCCTTCACGGGTCGGCAGCTCTCTCTGTGTCTCCTGTGCAAACAGGGAGCTGCCTGGGAGGCTGTTACTTGGATGAAACAAGATGAGGGTCCAGTCGGCCACACCGCCCACAGCGGCCAGTGCCCTTCCTCCATCCCTTCCTCTCTCCCTCTCCTCTGGTGAGACCGGCCCCCTCTGGCATCTCGTGGGTAAGGAGGGAAGCCCGGGATGCCCTGCATCAGCTTGTGTCGGGGTGCTCACCCTGCCCGTCCAGTGGCAACGGCTCCGGGGTGAGAGGAGGGGGACCCAGTGGGGCAGGAGCGTCACTGAGGCTGATGTTCAGGTAAATTTCAAGGAAGTTGCTCGGAGGGTTTTGCAATGTCCAAGGTTACAAGAAAACAAGGCCAGTGGCCCACTTCATGATTCTACATCAGCCTCCACCACATGGTAAGTGGGCACCTCGCCAGAGAGACAGATGCATCCACGCTGTCCTGCCTTGGAGACCAGCTCCCTGTCCTTTGCCTTTCCTGGGCCCTTCATCGCTGGTGGGGGCTGGCGTCGGGTCATGGGTCAGTGAGGGCAAGGGCCTGGCTCAGGGAACAGGGAACAGTCTTCGGGGCCTTCCCCACACGTGCATCGGCCCCCGCTCCCCCGCTCGGCTGTGCCGTCCCACCCTGGACCCAGTGCCCTGCTTCTGCCCTGGTCTCCCCACATCTGACGTCCCACAGCGGCCAGTGGGCCTGTGGACCCCAAGTCAGAGCTGCTGCTTCTCTGCTGAGAGCCCTGCCCTGATTCGGAGGAGCAGTGAGAGGCCCCAGGGGTCCCCAGGCCGCGGGATGCGGCTCTGTGGCTCCCTGGCCTCGACCCCCGCATCCCATGATCCCCGCATCCCTCCATTCCATCCCCGGCTGTACTTGGGGGCACAGAGGGCTCCCCCTCACACAGGCCTCCATGTCGTGTCTGCGCTTCTCACCCCGTATCCCCCAGGTCTCCTTCCCAAGCCCCTCAGGTCTTTGCATAAACACCCTCACCTCCCCCGGGAGGCCCTCCCCACCCCTCATCTGCTCTGGTCCCCACACGCCTTTGCCACCCGACAGAAATGTCAGCCTCAGTGGGGAGTGGGCTCCGGTCCCTGCAATCGGGCTGCTTCCTCGGAGCTGAGGATACGGTGGACAGAGCAGCGCTGAGCTCTCACCTCTCGGGAGAGTTCTGGGAGGTTCTGCTCAGGGCCAGTCCCCTGAGACACAAAACCACCTGGCTGTGAGTCACCATAACAGTGGGCTGACTTCTCTCATGATGCAGAGGAAAACAAGGAGGAGGGGTAGAAGTGGGAACCCTGCTCTCATCACTCTATAAAATCTAATCTCTGGGAGGTGTAGCAAGCCAGGCCAGGCCCTCCCACTTCTGCAGACCTAGGCGAAGCCACACAGCGCACACCTTTACCCAAGCACTCTCTGCGGGACACCTGCCCCCCTGACATGGGACAAAGAGGTGCCTGGGCTGGTTACACAGGCGTCCTTAAAACTCCTGACACGCAAAGGGTCAAACAATTGGGACGAACAAGGAAAAGCACAGACTGCCATCTTTGCAGGAGACGGTTAGTCCAACACATGATTGAAGAAAGGAATCCTGCCCATGAGAAGCAGCTTTGGAACCACCGACCTCCTGGGTGGAAGCTTAGTGTAGACCAACGTCAGACAATAGGCCACATGCATACCTGCATGCGCGCGCGCACACGCACACCCTGCATCGCACAGAGCTTAACTCTGAGTCAGAGGGAGAAGATGAGGTACCAGCCAGGGGCACACAAGTGCATTCCTCACCTTGTCTCTCTACCAATACCTGATCAGGAATGAGCCCTTCTCATTGAAATAAAAATAAGCGTAAGAGGAAAAAATCGGAATGATGTAGAGGAGGAGATTAAAAATATACAACAGAAAAAGTTGACCAGGGAGCTGTTAATAAAAAAATAGTATCCAGAAAAAAATAATATCTCACAGACCTAAAGGTCCTCATTTAGAATAAGTTGTAGTGAACCAGGAGCTTAGAGCCAAGACACAAGAGAACCATGAGGCTGATAAAACAGAAAAAAAGAGATGAAAATAAATTGCTAGACTTGGAAGGGAATGTCAGAGGGCAGCAAGGCTGTCACAGAAAAGTCCCCACTGGAAGCATCATGAGGACGGACAGCCATAGGCGGGGGTGAGGGCACGTGGAAACTTTGAACAAAATGAAAAATTTGGTTAAGTTTTCAAATACAAGAAAGAATGTGGCAGCCAGAAAAGAAAAAGATTTCTGCATGTATATGATTGTTTGCCCTAAAGAAGAGGAGGTGATATTCCTGGACTTGAAAGATAAAGAAATAATATTGTGAGAATCCACCTCTTGCCCCCAAACTTACTCCAATATTAGGGGGAGATGTTGGTCCATCTCAGGAATTTTCTGTCGGAACCTTCAATGTCGGAAGAGCGTAGAGGGATGTTTATAAAGGTTTGCGGGAAGAAAATGCCACTCAGTAGTTTTATACCCAGGTAAACTTGAGTACAAAGCAAAAAGATAGATCTCTTCTCGTATGTGAGAACACCCGTCACCTTCCTGAAGAATTTCCTAGAGGACGAAAGCCAGTCAGCTCCGAGCTTAATAAAAAAGCTGTAACAAGTGAACTGGCAGGGAGCTCATTATGGAACCTCATAAATTTAATACTCAGGCGGAACCAAGGGTAGAAATGATGGTTATGGAGCGAGCAATAAACATTATAGACTATAACACGTGTAAATAATGACATAACGAACTAAAGAGCGGGTGGGCGGGGAAGTACGCCGGGCGTTGGGTAAGCAAGGATCTTATCCTTCTCAGTACAGGTCAGCAGACACGGTTGAATGCTCCTAAATGAAATAATTGAAGTATGATTCTATTAAAGTGTATAAAGTTGACTACCAAGATGAATAAGAATACTTGTGAAGCCAGAAGTGTTGCTAGCTTACCTTGCCCGTCCAGCTCCCAAGTCCACTGGCTTGAAGTTGAATTTGGTCAATAGGGAGACTCAACAAGAGAGCGAGGAGAATGGACTCAGGGGTTTTCTTCCTCCGTGTGCTCCCCCAGGTCCCTTGGAGCTGCCGTGTCCTTTGACAGAAGGTCGCTGTTCCCTCCACCTGGCCAGCATTACCCACATTCCAGGAAACTCCTTCCACATTCCGGCAAACTCTCCTTCTCCTGGTGCCTTGGGGTGTAGAGCTGACTCTTCCTACATGAAAGGTACACCCACAGCCTGCTTTCAGGAGAAAGAAAAGAGAGGGGAAAAAAGTAAATAAATTCAGATAAGGCAGAAAAAACAGCACAACACCAAGCTGTACACACGTGAAAATATTCCAATATAATTAAGTATAGGAAATGAAGGATTTAAGAAAAGCAGTCATAGGACAAACACAAGAGACATGCCTACAACATAAGGAGACACTTTGCAAGCAAAGGAAGGGGCGAAGCCTTGGAAGCAGATGAAACAACAGCGTCTTGGAGCAGCTAATGTTAAACGTGGAGTATGAGTTACTGGAGACAAGGAGGGTGACTAGACGATGAAAAGCCAGATTCATCAGGGGAACGTTCAAAAGTCCAAATACGTATGCACATAGCATAGCTCCAAATCTTAGCATGCCAAAGTTAATAAAACTGCAAGCAGAAACAGACAAATCCACCACCAATCGGGAAGATTGTAATAGAGCTTTCAAAGGGAATCAAGAGAGCAAAACTATTTATAAGTATATGAAAGATTGAAACAACACAATTAACAAGTAGATCACATGAAAATACAGACTGTAGAGGTCTACACCTCAGAACTGCAGGGTCGACTTTCTGAGTATACGCAGAAGACTTATGGAAATTGGCCTGGATTAGACTATAAGTCAAATCTCAATGCGTTTCAATTCCAAAACCAGTTTTACCACAAAACAAAATATACTTTGTGAACATAATTATATTGCAAGTCAATGACAAGAAAATAACTTAAAAACCCATACCTTTAGAAGGTTAAGCAAACTGGCCCACCCACAGCATGGGACAGGAGTCAGCAATGAGGTAAACTAACTGTGCCCCTGCATATGCAGCTTCAGGGAATTATGTGGGGCAGAGACACAATGCTCAAGGCTACGTGGTGAGCGATTCTCCTTATATAACATTTTTAAATGACAAAGTTTTAGGAATGGAAGATGGATTAGTGTTTGCCGGAGGGTGGGGGTGGGGAGGTGAGAGGGTGATGGGTGTGGGAACTGTTTGGTATCGTAACTGCTGTTGGGTTCATGGGGATAACATTGTATAGGGCTTAATGCACGCACAGAAACATACATACACCTGCCTCACCACACACACACACACACACACACACACACACACACACACACACACACACGAGTCCAAGTAAAAACGGGGCAATCTGAATAAGATCGGTGAATGGTGCCACTTTGGTGTAATACCGTACTATAATTTTATGTGATGTTTGAATGGGGGAAAACAGGGTGACATGTGCATGGGATTCTCTCTATATTATTTCTTATACCTGCATGTGAATCTCCAATTATCTCAATAAAACTTTCAATTAGAAAACCTGTATATTAAAAACCTTTAAAATTAGTTGGGGTTTAAAGAATAAAGAGTAATCTTAACTATACTACAGTTATTTCTAAATAATAAAAAAATTCTATGCATCCAAACATGTTAGACACAGCTGATGCAAAACTAGAGAAAAGTTTACATCCTTAAATACATTCATTTGGGAAGAAGAATGACTGAAAATAAAGGGCTTGGCAGGTAACTTAAGAAGTTAGGAAAAATAAGAAAAACAAAAACAATAATGTAAATACCAAAAGATTAGAATGAAGGTAATAAAAAGAAAAGAGTAGAAATTAATAAAATTGAAACCAAACTAAAACTAGTGAATACCCCCAAAACTAAAAGTTAGACTTTGGTGGGGAAATAAAAATGATTAAAATTGACAATCCCCAAGAAATTTGTCTAGAAAAAACTTCCAAAAACTAAAAGTTCATTGCACTTCGAGGACAAATAAACCAATATCAGGGATGTAAAAGAGGCTGTAACTATAAATCTATCATGGTCATATTGTCTCCAAAGATAAGACAATTTCTAGATTAAGATTTTGCAAGTTCCCCAAAACTCCATTAATAAAAGAGAGAATTTTTTTTAACCTGAAAATCTTTTCAGAAGTTCTGAAAAGATGGGAGGGGGGAGGAATAAAAACTTTGAAGCTGAGAAACAAACCAATGAAACATGGCTAATAGAGTGAGTCTGAGAAATCTGAATTCCAATCAGCAAGCAGGAATATGGAGAACAAAACTGATTTAGAGAATTCAAAAGGAATGAGGGAGGGAGCGAGGAAAGGAGGGAGGGAGGGAGGGAAGGAGGGAAGGAGGGAAGGAGGGAGGGAGGGAGGGAGAGAGGGAAGGAGGGAGGGAGGGAGGGAGGGAAGGAGGGAGGGAGGGAGGGAGGGAGGGAGGGAAGGAAGAAAGATGCCCAGGACCTGGCAGCAAGAGCTTCAACTGCTGTTGGAGAGTGAGTGTGTTTCTAGCTTTTCTCCCCGACCTCACATCCCCTCCTCTACCCCTGCTGGAGTCTGGAGATGTATTTTCTACATTTGGCAAAACTGAGATGTGGGTACCATACGCAAAAGACTAAGACAACCTGGCAGGCAAACCTCACCTTTTAGGCGAGAAACAAAAGCAGTTTTCTGGGGAGTCAGGCCAACCAAAAAGAAAACACCTAAAGACACCTTGTGTCTCCAAGGTGAGGAGTTCCCACAAGAGGACCCATCCAAATGTCCTCATAGCAAAATTCAGAGTGGACCCATAGAAGGCTTGTAAATGTACTCCACCGTGAGCCATTGGCTCAGGATTGTCAAGTATAGGGACAGTTTCCAACGGGGGAGATAGAGGCCGGAGCTACAAACAGAGCAGTGCCACTTGGAGGGAACAAGGGCTTTTCAGAGAGCAGAAACTTTCCAAAAAGTCATTGAATACCCCAGAGAAATAAGGAAAATATTGCAATCATAAAAAAGAACAAGATGTTATCTATAACACAACAGGAAATTCAGAGAACAATAACAAAGTAGCGACTGGAAATTAAAAACATGGCGATCAAAATGAAAAACTCTATAGAAAGTCTGCAAGATAAAATTGAAACAATCTCATAGTGAGAAAATCTTACAAAAAGTTAGCAGAGCTAAAGGTGAAGGGATGAAAAACAGAAATAAAATTAGAAGACCAGTTCAGAAGGTCCAACACCCAAATAATAGATGTTGTAGAGGACAGAACTAAAAAAAATTAAATAGAAGAGATTCAATCATCAAAAAAAGTCAAGAAAATTTCTCAGAAATAAAGGGCTGATGGGTTAAAAAAGCTCTGTAAACATCTAAAACAGGAATGAAAATAGATGCACACCAAGGTCCTCATTGTGAAACTGCACAACAGAATAGAGACGATGCTAGAATCTTGCTTGTAGAAAAATTTGGCTAAAAGGATGGAGAATCAACAAGGCTTGGGGTTTCTCAGTAGCAACAGAGGAATCCGGAACACAGTGATGGGCTTCCTTCAAGTCAGAAGGAAAATGGTTGCCAACCAAAATTCTTTACCCAGCCAGACCCTTCGATATGTTTTAATATTCAACAACAAAGTAAAGTAGGTAGAATAAAATAAAAACCGCTTTGGATAGGCAGGGTCCAAGAACACTGCTTCCCTTGAACTCCTTCTCAAGAAAATCGGGAGGCTGCGCCCACCCAGCTGAGAGCAGGGGCCCACCAAGGGGGCTCAGGACACTGGAGATATGATGCAGGGGGCAGGACCACCACCCTCAGGAGGCTGGTGGAGGCCCCTCTGTGGACAGCCGTCCACAGGACGCAGAGGTTACCCCACCCAGATTGGAGTGCATCCCCACCGATGCGTGTGGAGGTTAACCCGGGGCCTCACCCCCACTGCATCAGCTGTTTGATCCAAGCTCGGTGCACCTGGGGTGCTGGCCGGGGTTCTTCTCTGTGCCTTACCTTGGCTGTGTGCTCCTCTCCATGCCGGGATCCTGGACCAGCTGAGGGTGTGCCTCCCACCGCACAGATGGAGCTGCTGTAATCCCAGGAACTGGAGGAGGACGTGCAGAGAGAGCAGCCCAGCTCCCGGTCTGCACGACAGTCCCTGAAGGGGCCCCAGCCAGGGCGAGCCCTTGGGTCCCTGCCTCACGCATGACCTGCTCAGGGAATTCTGCAGGAGGCTCCTGTAAACTCTCCAAGATGCTGAAACCAGGCTTCCCCACACGCTCTCTTGAGCTTGTTTTCTGTGGGTGCCTTCCCTAGGTGGCGGCCACAGTACTCTGACCTCATAAAGCTTGTTTTGTGTCTATTACTCCCACTGTAAACCCAATGATAGAACGTAAGGATGCATTCTTAGACTATCAACTCTTAAAAATGTGAGAAGATGATTTTCACAAAGTCAAGTAGATGATTAGTCTGGGGAGAGGGTGGTAGAGGGTGACGTTGTGAGGGCTTCAACAGGGCTGGTGAGGCTCTGACTCTTCACAGAGATGCTGGAAGGATGTGTGTTTCGTGTGTTACTATTGTTGGAACTGTTCACGTGCATCATTGAATGCACGATGCATTTCATAGTAAAGACATCAAAGATGAGAGAACTCTATAAATAAATTTGTCCTGATAAATGTGCAAATTTAAGTAATCTTGAAAAGTGCCTGGAAAAGCATAACTTCCAAAAAAATTACCCCAAAAGAAATGGCAAGCCTAAATAGACCTACTGGATCAGTATTATAAAGGCCACCCATGCTATATTTTCAATTTTAAAAGAGGTATGGATAGTTTTATGGGTGACTTCTACCAAATAGTCAATGAACAAATCATTCCAATTTCATAAAAATTTTCCACACAATAAAAAATGAAAAGACTTATTTTATGAGATGAGTATAATCTTGATCCCAAGCCAGTCAAGGACACTATAAGAAAAGAAAAGTGTAGGTCAATATAATTCATGAGCATAGATCTAAAAATCCATCAAAAATATTAACAATTCAAAGGCAGTAATCCATTAAAAATTATTCATAATCAAATTGGGTTTTCTTAGAAGTAAAAGGATGCATTACAATTTAAGTGGTGTATAATTCACCACTTGAAAAACATACAATTATTCCAATAGAGGCAAGAAAGTGCATTTAAAAAAATTTAACTCCATTATTGATAAAAGCTCTTAAAAAACTATGAATAGGAGAGTACTTCCTTAAGTTGATATAGGTTACCTATGAAAAATGACCACAAACAGCATACTTCAGTATAAAGCTTCCGGACACACTGTCTTTAAAATCTGGGACAAGTTAAGGATACTTTGATTTGGCAGAGTAAGACAAGATAAATAGTAAAATATATAAAGATTAAAAAGGAAAAGTTTGACACTATTGCCAGACAATTTTGTGGTTATCAACAGACATATTATTCAAAATAATAAGTGTAAAAACAAAAAGAATGAAGCCTTAATACATAAAAATCCGTCAAGCAGAAAATAATGCAATGATAGTAAAAGACAAGCAGAAGATCTGAATAAATGAAGAGATCTGTTATGTTCATTCACGTAAAGTCTCAATACCTGAAAAATGTCCATCTTCCCACATTATTCCATAAATTCAGTACACATCTCATCAAAATTCTAATAAGATTTGTGGTAGAGCTAGATAACTGAAATTAAAATGTATATGTTTAGATATGTGGTATTTATAAACGGTTGATATTTACAAGACACAAATGCAACATTTACCAGATACACATTTATTCGAATTAATATAGTACATTCACCATGATAGGTCATACAATGGCCATAAAACAAGGCTCAATAAATTTAAAAGGGTTGCAATCATACAGAATACTTTCTTTGGCCACAGTGCAACTTAGACATCAGTAACACTAAAATATCTAGAAAATCCCCAAATATTTAGAAGTTAAATAACACATTTCTGAACAATCCATGGATTGAAAAGAAATAACCAAGCAAATTAGAGAAATACTTTGAACAGGACGATAATGAAAATACAACAGACCCAAGTGTGTGCGATGCAGCAGAACCAATGCTTGGAGGGAGATTTACAGCTTTAAATGTTTATGTTAGAAAAGGAGAAAACCTAAAATGAGACATGCAGACTTTCATGTTAATAAGGCAGAGAACAGGAGGAGAGTAAGCCCAGAGCAGGAGGAAGAAAATGAGAAAGACAAGAGCACAGATCAATGGAGCAGAAAACAGACTGGGTAGGCAAGGAGGGACCAGAGGCTGCTTTGGGCTGGTGGGCATCTTCTTTATCTTGACTGTGGGTATTAGGAGCTGAATTGTGCCCCCTCAAAATTCCTATGTTGAAGTCCCAACCTCCAATGTGATGGTACTTTGGGAGGTATTTAGTGTTGGATGAGGTCATGAGGGTGGGGCCCTTGTCCTCTGGGATTGGCGCCCTTAGGAAGAGACACCAGAGTGCTCTTTCCCTGTCTCCCTGTCTCTCTCTACCTGTCTCTCTCTCTTTCCCTCCCTCACTCCCTCCTTCCCTCTCCCCACCCCATGAGTTCACAGTGAGGGGCAGGTGACCACCTGTAACCCCAGAGGAGAGCCTTCCCCAGGAACCCAATCAACCAGCACCTTGATCTTGGACTTTCCAGCCTCCAGGACTGTGAGAAATAAAACCCCCTTATCAAAGCCACTCTGTCCGTGGTATGTTGTTACAGCAGCCAGAGCAGACTGACAGTGGTGATGGTTTCAAGGGTGTGTGTACATGGCAGAATTCTGATGTGTTTGACAATAGTGTGCTTTAAATATGTGTGGTTAATTACACCTCAATCGTAATCCTGTAAAGCCGCTTTTTTTAAAATCAAGCTCTTGGTTTCATTGCTTTTATTACTTATTCACTTCTTACTTCACTGATATCTGCTCTTATATGTGTTATTTCCTTCCTCCTATTTACATTGAGTTTACTCAGCTCCTTTTTCTAGTGTCTTAAGGAGAAAGCTTAGATCAATCACTTCAGACCGTTTTCCCTCCCAATATAAGCTTCTCAAGCACTGCACTAGCTACATTGAAGAGATTTTCACCATAATGTGTTTTCTCATTCAAGTCAAAATATTTAAGTTAATTTAATTAAATCTGTAAAATTTAAATTTCTTTTTTTTTTCTTTTCTTCTTGCCTCATGGATTGTTTAGAAGGTATTTGCAAATATTCGGGAATTTTCCAGATATCATTTTCTGGTTGATTTCTAGTTTAATTCAGTTGTGGTCAGAGAACGTATATTATACGATTTTCATTCCTTGAAACTTTCTGAGATTTGCTTTTTGTCCAGCACTTGGTCTGTCTTGGTTCATCTTCCATGTGTCTTGAAAAGAGTGGGTGCAAAACTAATTCTATAGTATGGCTAAAATTAATAAAGACTGATCAGATAGGTATGGCCACTTTTGAATAGAGTTTAGCAATTTAAGAAAATATAAGCACGCAGCCCTACCATGGGTTCCAGCACTACGAGGGGTCCGCTCTTGGTTGGTGGAATATTCTAGAAATGTAATTAGGTATTGGCTGATCTTGTCTGGGTCCTCCATGGACTTACTGGTTTTGTATCTGTTTTATCAGTTACTGATGGCAGAGTAATGGAATCTTCATTCCTAATGGTTGTGGTCTCTGATTTTCCTTTCAGTGCTGTCCCTTTTGTTTCATGTACTTTGCATGTATTTTCAGGCACATATACATCTACTATTCTTTTATTTTCCTTCTATATTGCTCTATTTTCCTGCTATATTGACACTTTGTTATTATTAAATGTTCCTTTTTGTGGTACTATTCCTTGGCAGAAAGTCCATCTCGACTACTATTAGCAACACATCCCCTCTCAATTTCTCATGCCTATTGTCCGCATGGTATATGTTGTCCATTCTTTTACTGTGTGTGTCTTTGTGTTAGGGTTTGTCTGGGTAAAGCACATATTTTGTTCTTGCTATTTTATCCCATCTGCCAACTCTTGACTTTTGATTGGAGTTTCTTCTATTTGTATTGAATATAACCGTTGAGGTGCTTGGATTTGGGGGCCACCTCGCTCTTTCTTTTCCATGCTCTAATCTCATGTTTGTTTCTATAGCCCCTCTTTCCTGCCTACTCTGGGGTCATCACATATTTTTAGCATACCACTTCAATTCCACTTTCAGCTTTCTAGGTAAAACTGCATTATTTTCTAGAGGTCTGACTATGGATTACATTATGTTATCACACTCAATTTAAGGTTAATATTAAGTGATTTCTGAAAAAAAAATAGGAACCTCATCATATTTTCTGTTTGTACCACAATCTTTGGGCTATATGCCTTTATACAGAGATAAATAAAACCTCTGTACATTTTAAACCCAATAATATGTATTCTAAAGAAATTATGAGATTGTGTACACACGCATATTTGTTTTTATTTATAGAATACTTTAGCATTTCTTGCACTGCAGTACCACTACTGGCAGGGAATTTTCTCAGCTTTGTTTTACTGGAAATGTCTTGACGTCACATTCTATTTTGAGGAATAGTTTTTCTGGAAATAGAATCTTTAGTTGGCAGACACTTTTTCCCTTGGACACTTCAGATTGTCTCTGCAGAGTCTGGTGTCTCTGTTTTTTTTTTTTTTTTAAATTGAAGTATAGTTGATTTACAATGTTGTGTTAGTTTCACGTATACAGCAAATTGAGTCAATTGTATATATATATATGGGGGGAGTTTTTCAGATTATTTTCCCTTATAGGTTATTATAAAATATTGAGTATAGTTCCCTGTGCTATATAGTAGGTCCTTGTAGGTTATCTATTTTATAAATAGTAGTGTGTATATATTAATCCCAAACTCCTAATGTATTCCTCCCCCCTTTTCCCCTTTGGTAACCATAAATTTGTTTTCTATGTCTGTGCATCTATTTCTGTTTTGTAAATAGTTCATTTGTATCACTTTTTATATTGCACCTATAAGTGATAGCCTATGATATTTGTCTGTGTCTGACTTACTTCACTTAGTATGATCATCTCTAGGTGCACCCACAATGGCATTATTTCATTCTTTTTCATGGCTGAGTAGTATTCCATTGTATATATGTACCACAGTTCCTTTATCCACTCCTCTGTCGATGGCCTCACTGGTTTCTGTTGGGACATCAGCCATGAGTCCCATCACTGTACCCTCCATGAAATGCATCATTTTCTCTTACTGTTTTCAAGGATGTCTCTTTGTCTTCATCTTTCAGAGGTTTGAATACCATGTGCCTTGTTGTAGTTTCTTGTGTTTATTCTACTTTGGGTTGTTGATCTGATGGATCTGTATGTTAATGTTTTCACCAGATTTGGGGAGCCTTGGCCATTGTTCCTACAAATGCTGTTTCTATTCCACATTTTCTCTCCTCTCATTCCAGGGACCTAATTTCCACTGATACTGGGCAGGTTCATATTGTCCCCAAAAGTTTACGACTTTCTTCCATCATTTCTGTCCTTTTTTTTTTTTTTGCGGCACACAGGCCTCTCACTGTTGTGTCCTCTCGTGTTGCGGAGCACAGGCTCTGGATGTGCAGGCTCAGCGGCCATGGCTCACGGGCGCAGCCGCTCCGCGGCATGTGGGATCTTCCCGGACCGGGGCACGAACCCCTGTCCCCTGCATTGGCAGGCGGACTCTCAACCACTGCGCCACCAGGGAAGCCCCTGTCCGTTTTTCAGGTTGAGTCCTTTCACTGGTCTCTCTTCAGACTCACCAGCTTTCTCCTCTGCTGGCTGCAGTCTTCTGTTGAGCCCATCTGGTCAATTTTTCAATTTATTTCCTGATATTGTACTTTCCTCCTGTAGAACTGCTCTTCTGTTGTCTTAATTTCTTGCTGAAATTCTCTATCTATTTACTCCTGAATACCACATTGTCTTTTAACTATTTGGACATCTTTATAAGAGCTACTTGGAAGTCTTGCTAAATCCAACGGCAGGGCTGGCTCCGATTGGTTTCTACGTCTGAATTCTTTCCTGAGTACACATCACGCATTCCTGCTCCTTTGCATGCCTGCTAAATCTTGGTGGAAAGCTCGTTGTAAGTAGTATGTTGTGGGCACTCTGAAATGTCTGCTGTTTTTCTGAGGGTTGTCGGTTCTTGTTACAGTTGGCAATTACTTTGCCTGCCCTCAGAAACTGAGAAATCTGTCTTCCCCGAAGTGTGGAGCAGCTGAGGTTTCAGCTCAGGGCTTTGTTTTGTGTTGTTCTGGTTTCCAGCTGTGCTTATTTTCTCCTGACTCCACGTGTGCATCCTACACCCATGTGGTCTAGTGCTCACCTGAGGATTTGGGCAGAGTTCATTCTCAGGTTTGGGGGCTAGCCCACTTTCTGGGTCTCTGGTGTCTGTCTTCCTCGACCACCCCGTGTTCTTTCTTCTGACACCTCAAGCCGGAGACGCTCCTCTCTCGGCGGCCTGGACCGCGCAGGTTGGGGAATGTCCTCGGTCAAAGTCACGGCCTTCCTAAACACATCATCACGAATAATGTCTCCAGTTTCTGCCCCACGGTCCTGTGCTGCGTGGTCAGCCAGGCGCTCGGGCAAACCTGACGCTCAGCTTTGGATCTGGACCCATTGGTGCCCTTTGCTCACGAAGGTCCTCCTTACATTCCCTGCTGCCCTGCTGCCCCGAGCTACGTCACCTGCTGCCTCACGCGCCAAAGCTGTGTTTTCTATCACCAAACCTGGGGTTTGGGGAGCAGCCCCAGGAAGAAAGCCACAAAAATGCAGCTCTTACCTGATCAGCAGCGTTCTTTCAAAAGTAAATTCTTCGTCATTTCTTCCTGCCTTTATTCAGTGCTTTCAAAGGGCTGTGCTGGGGAACTGAATTCGGGCTGTGTAGTTGTTTTCTTGGGAAGAGTTGCTGAACCTTGCCATCCTACCATTACCAGCATCCCACCTCCCGCAGTCCTTGCTCCTTCCTGAACCTCCAAGCTTCCACCTGGGGTACTTTCTTTCCTGTCTCATCCCTTAGTATTTCCTGGAGTAAGCGTCTTTTAGCAGTGCATTCTCTCCGTTTTAATTTTTCTTCAAGTATCTTTATTTTGCCATTGTTTTCAAAGCGTACCTCTGCTAGACATAGAATTTTAAGTCGGAATGGTTGACTTTTCTCCCCCAGAACTTCCAAAGTAACCCACTGCTGTCTGGTTTGCACAGTCTTGTTCATCCATGGCCCTCGTGTGTCCAGCACATGGTCTGTCGGATGCTTCCTCTGCTGATCTCGGCTGGGCTCACGATGGTTGTCAGCTGGGCTTGGCTGGCCTCATGCGTTATTTCGTCCTCCTGTGGCATCACCTAGACTGGGTCACATGGTAATAGGATGTGACAGCATTAAGAGTGGGAAAATTCTAAGAAGCCGGTGCCTTTTAAACGTTTGCCTGCTTCACATTTGCTGTTGTTTGATTGGCCGAAAGGCGTCACATGACCAAGCTCAGCATCAGTGTGGGGACATGGGGGTGTGAGCCACGGTGGCTGTCATGGCAACGATCCACCATGGTGGCCCCGTGAGTCCCATCCCCAAAGTCTCCTTCCTTTAGGGCTCCAGCTCATGGTCCGGGGTCACCCTCTGTCCCCTGGTTGATTGTTCATCTGCATGTGTCCAGGGCAGGGCTTGCCGTACGGCTCCACTCTTGATGCTAACGGCTGTGATGCGTGTGCCATGGAACCTTCCAGAACCCACAAGCTGGCTGGGAAACTTAAGTACAGAGGAGTCAATCCACGTTGCTCACAGGGCTACCTCTCCTTCACCCAGGGCCTGGCCAGGGACTGCTGTACCCTCCCTTGGAGCCTCAGCTGACTGTCGCCTCCCCTTTCAAATAGGACCTTCGGAAGCATCCCAGCAGGCCACCCTCACATTCACACTGAGAGCCCCCAAGGCCCTGCGTGCAGACCCTCAGTTTATCCCACCAACATTTGAACATTCACTTAACGGGTGTGGTGAGAGTTGACGGTCACCAGGCTCTGCAGATGCAAGAAGAGATGCAGCCCCTTCCCATGGGTCTTTACGTCCAGGAGACTGGGGAGATGCACGTGACCCTTGGGCTGGGCAGAGGGCGGGGGAGGAGGACCCTTGGGGAGTCCACGTTTCAAGACGGGAAGAATCTTATTCCCTGAAAAGCCAAAAATGGAATCTGACCAGGAGAGTGAAGGCAGAGTTTAAAGCGGGCATCAGTCTGAGACACGTGAGGGGAAGCGGGACGGAAGCTGACACGTGTGGGGCTGTAGGCAGCTCCCCTTCACGGGGGCTCCGCGTCCTGAGGCTCGGCTGCGGCCGTGTCCTGGCCTTGATGCTCTCTCCACGCCTCTCCTTCTTCTTCTCCAGATGCTCCGGTGTGGCTCTGAACCCACAGGATGCAGGTTGATCCACATAGTCTCTGTGCTCTGCATGCCTGCACCAGGGAGTGGGTCCTCGGCCCTGGGGGCTCGGGGGGTCTGTGGCCGCCCTGATGCTCACAGGCCCACCACCCAGCTGGTGACCTGCTTGGGCCCGTCTCTTGGTGGCTGGGAGGATGGTCTTCTCTTGGAATTCCTCGTGCAGGCAGGTTGCCATTCACTTCATTAAGAAGGAAAGGGTTGAACAGAGGCCAGGAGACGGTGCTTTGAATGTGCATCTTGTTTCTGCCAGATGTGCTGGGTGTGTACAGCACAGGGCGTGGTGGTGATCCTGCAGGGGTGGCCATGGAAGGTCCGCCACGTGTCCTGTCTGTGCTCTGCGGGGGTGGGGAAGCGACCAGGGTCCGTGCCCCAAAGAAGTCACATCCAGTGCCGCCTGGCACGTCACGGTCTGGAGGCCATGCCGTGAGCCTCAGAGAAGCAGAGTGCAGGTCTAGACCGGCTTCTCAAAAAGCCTGAGTGGGAAGGAAAGCAAAGCAGAGACCCAAACTTCGAATTTCAACCAATCCTAAAAGAAGGCTACTCTGGTTCAAGGTTTGTCTCAATCAGATGAGGACAACTTAGTCGTGATGGGCCCTGACCCCCTCATCGAGCAGCGGGCCCCCCTCCCCTCCCCACGCTGACCCTGATGGAGACATTTACCCATCTGCTTGGTGGGGGGCTGCCTTCCCCGGGCCTCCCCCTACCCTGCAGCAGAGTCTGGACCCAGCAGGACCGACATTTCTTCTGCTCTGTTCCCCGCTGTCCCCCAGCGCCAGGGCTCAGCCACGCCGGGTGGGCTGCCGTGAAAGCGCAGGTGAGCGGGGACTGAGGGATTCCTGTCGTGGGGAGGGGAGTGCGGGGCATGCTGGTGAGAAGGGGCAGGCCCACCAGAGACGGCACCCAGGGGAGCGTCTGGGAGCGGGGATGGCCCCTTGGGGAGCGACGGCCACTGCGTTTGGCTCCCCTGTGCCTGTTCCCTACAGCATCTGTCCACCTTCTCACATTTTCTTTTCCTTTTTTGAAAAACCACAGTTTCTCTGGAAGTCCACGTCGGACGCTGCCATCCGTGCTCTGGGGCTGATTCCGTTGCCAGACGTTTCTGGGGTCCGGGCTCCTGGGTGCCCCTCTCTTTGTCTCTGGTCCATGGGACTCATGTTTGGGGGACACATCCCAGGAGGGCCCTGAGTGGCCGAGTGGAAGGTGTGTCCCTGCAGAGGGACGCTGGGCTTGTCTCTGCCACCCACCGTGCCAGGCCAGAAGAACTATTATGTCACTGAGCCCCCAGGGAACCCCTCCTCCCCGAAGACAGGCCAAGCTCAGGGTCTGGGCCCAGGATCCCTCCTCCTGTGGACAACAGATGGGGCCTGACACAGACACCAGGATAATGACACACATCATGGACACTGCCACAGACACACACACACACACAGACGTTCACACATGCACAGACACACGCAGACACCTCCGAGGATCAAACAACCGCTGGAAAGCTAATTTTGAAAACAAAAATTTCCCTGACAATCTGACAGAGTAGGACCCTGCTAACATACACCCCAATTTAGTGTCTGAACACAATTTTCACCCACTGCTCCGGCACATTTGCATTTGTATTGCTTCCCCAGCAGGTATTTCCCTGGAGCCTCACTGGAAGGACCTCGAGAACAGCGCTGACCGGCAAAGGGAGGAGAGGCCCTACTGCCGGGCTCTGGGAGCTTCCTCAGGACCTCACACCATCCCCACGTGGTGGAGCCTCAGGGCATCTGAGCCTGGCTGACACCCCCCCCGCCCCCCCCCCCCCCCCCCCGCCATGAACCCTCCCACACCCATTACACAGGCTACTTCCCCAAAGGGATGGGCCGCCTCCGGCCTCAACTCACCCCCCCATGACTGAAGGGCTCTCACAGTCCTAATTAAAGGGGAATTTTATGAACCCCAAGCAGAAACCTGTTTAATTATTCGAAAGTCAGAAGCTCTTTCTCTCTGGGCGACTCACGACAGTCGGCCTCCAGCCTCGGGGGTGAGATCGGCTCCGATTCGGGCATTAAACTGATAACGTGACCGAATCGATTTCCTTAATGGATCTGTCATCGTCGCAGTTCACGATGGGAGCTCGGCACCAGGAACTGACAATAGCCCTTGAGAAACTGGGCGGGGGAGAGTCCACCGAGCTGGCAGCCACGCACGTTAACGGTCCTGCCGCCGGGACCAGCTCTCCCCGCGGGCGGCGTCCGCCCTCTGGCCCTGGGTCCCCTGGGGTTGCTCTCGTCCTCCTGCGTGCAGGGGCCCAGAGACCCTGGAGGCATCTGGAGGACCCAGGGCACCTGCTCAGGGAGGGTGAGTCGCGGGGCCCCTGAGCATCAGGGGACTTTCCCGGTAGCGACACCAGCATCCTCCCAACGCGTACCGCATATGGAAGCTACTCCCGGACCACGTGGATCCTGGGGACTTGTGTCCCGCGTTCACGCTCCCGACTCCTAAGCCCTGAGGCTGCTCCGCCTCCTGCCTCCAGCCATGGGGCTGAAGGGAGGCTGCAAAGGGCTGATGGGGCTCCCGCCACTGTCTGTGTCAGCAGGAGCCCCGGGCCCTGGGCTTTCGGCCCCGACGTGGCCCCTCCCGCCTCGGCCCCGTCAGACTGTCTCCCAGTGGGCCGTGTGCCTGAGCGTGTTAGCTGACGTGGCTTTTCTGGGGCGAGACTGGGCAGGCACGTGGGTCCAGGACTCCGCACGTGGACATGGAAAGCCCGTCCAACTCTCTCGGGAGGGAGTCCAGGCCGCCTGTCTGCCCGGCTTGGTGAGGCCTTATCCCTCGGGAAAGGTCCTGGGGAGCCCCGGCAGTGGGGCCCCAGAACTGCAGAGGCAGCAGGGCCCATCCTTGGAATACGGGGGCCTGGGCCTGGACATGTCCGCTGGGCCACAGCCCGTCACTCAGGGCAGTGCAGCTGCACTCCCCGGACAGGGAGGGGAGGGCTTTGTTCCAGGGTTTACGGCCAACCTCTGACTGAGGGCTGACCCTGCCGAAGCCCGGGCAGCGTGAGACCCAGCTCCCAAGGAGCCTCTGAGGATGACTCTCCTCTCCCCTCTCCAAGGAGCGTCAGAACCCTGGCGGCGACCACGGGCTCAGCATGAGTCTCGGTGTCTCCCTGGCAACGGGAGCTTTCCCTTCCTCGGTCTTCCCAGAAGTGAGGCTGGGCTCAGACGGGAGGGTCGAGTTGTGAGGTTTGTGTGGAAGGCACCATTTCTACGCTTAGCGACAGCGCATGACCGAAACGCTCCCCTTGACCAGATTTTATCAGGCCCCCGGAGTCCTGCGCTCAGCCAGACCTGGCCTTGGGATCCCGTGTGCATTCTCGATGGGCCCCATCTTAGCTAGAGTCCTACTGAGTCAGTCTAGAGGGACCCCCACCTTCGCCAACGTGCCTACAGCAAGAACCCCCTGTGCCCGGCATCTCCGGTCCTGGTCTGCCGTCCACTCTGCTCCTTGGCTGTAAATCCCCAGCCGTCTGCTGCGTTGGGAGGGGAGCCTGACCTCCCCGTTGCCCTGGTCCTCCATGAAACCTTCCTGACCGTTTTCCTACGCGTCAGAGTCACTTTTCCTTAACGCTCACCCTCTGCAGAGCCGGTGGACTGTACGGTGGGGACACGTCCTCGGACGGCACCTATGCCGCTTCCCACGCTCACTTCCCACCTTTACGACGGGACTGGATGGCGCAGCTGGCCGAGACAGGCGACTTTCAGGCTCCTATTGCCCCAGGGACGAAGGGCGACATCACATGCAGGTCCATTGGGTGCTGCCCCAGCTGCAAGGGCCCCCTGCCCGCCACCCCACTAAGGAAAGAGACAGATTTCATCCCGGCAGCCCTGGTGGAAGGAATAAATGAGGTGACCTCTGTAAAAGCGGAAAATTAATATTATTTTAAAGCAATTCCATGACCCTGGGCACAGAAGGAAGAAACAAAAGACATCTCAGATGCAGCGTGCCCCAAAGATGCCAACAACTAAATGGAAAAATATGTATATGACCAGGAAACTAGACAGCCAGCCGGAAGGGCGGCACACGCGTCCTTCAGGACAACGAGACTGGGGAGACCAGCCCCATGTGCAGCAGGGACACCCGATGCCCAGGCTGGGACCCCAGGCAGAGTGGAGAGGTGGCGGCTCGTGTGCTGGGCGATCAGGCCCTGCCTTTGAGGCCTGGGGGGCGGCTGAGAGACAGAAAGGCACACAGACCTCTGGAGACAGACCAGGGGCTCTGATCACTCACCCCCCGGGCACAGCGGGGAGCACGGGGCAGCGCTGACTCACAGCCATCACCGCAGCTCCCGCACAGGCCTGCGCGCCGCCCCTCGTCTGGGAGCAGCGGAGCCCCGTGTCCACGTGGCAGTGCCCCTGGGGGCAGGGTGGAGGGCGTGAGCAGCACCCGGGGAGTGGGCGCCTGGGAACCTTCATCTTAGCGTGTGTGGGGGCGGCCAGCAGGTCCGGGTGGGCACAGGCGGGCACGTGTCTGCGGGGGCGGCTGCTGTCCCCAGCTGTCCTGAGGTCCTGCGCCTGCGCTGAGCAGCCCAGACGCCCGTCCCAGCCCCACGCCCACTTCCTCCCCCCCTCCCCATCTGCCTTCTGTAGCCCTTCCCCCGGGGCTCACCTGCCCCACCCTCTGCGGAAGCAGACAGGGGCCCCTCCTGCACCCCACTATGGACTTTCCCTGGGCCGGGCTGACCCAGACCACTAAGGGAGCAGGGCCAGTGTGCCGGGAGCCTTTCTCAGCCCTGAAGTGGGTCCTCTCCACACATGCAGGACACTGTCACTGGCCCTGCTGGGGGCACGGTGCCCACCGTCAGTCAGATCAGCAGGCCGGGCGGAGGCCACCACCGCTCCTCGCTGAGCCCAGCACCCTGGGAATCTTCGGGAACCTTCCGGTCCTCACGTTCCACGAGGGGGTTTCCAGAGAAGCACACTTTCTGTGGGCGCCAGCCTCTCTGGGCGATGGTCAGCTCAGGACAAGGATGGCAAAGGGGTCCCCTCCCAAAGGCCAACGTGACAAGTTACTGTGGCACGTGGGACATCAGCAGGAGAGGCCTCGGCAACATCGGGGCTGCAGCGTCCACTGGGGTCGACCCACCCCAGGTGCCCTCTGGACCGACACGACGCCTCTGGGCATGACCTGGGGCTCCTGGAGTTTCCTCCTCGGACCCCTGACTTCGAAAGTGCCCAGAACATAAAGGTGACCGTGAAAAAAACAGGCACGTGTACGCACACATGCACAAACCACCTACACAGGCTTGTACACACATCCTGTCTGGCCGGTCCCGGAACTGACCACGGAGGCTTCGCCTGGTCACTGTAGCAACGGTGACAGTGGGACCCACGAGGAAGCCCTGCTGGGACCCTGACCCAGAGCTGCACCTGCCCCACAGCCATTGCCTGCAGCCTGGGTTCACATTAACACCCTCGAAGAGGCAGAGCCAGGATGCAGGCCAACAGGTGGCCATGGAGACTAGCCGTTAAAGGTGGCCTCAGGACCGGGTTCTGAGAGATGGAGCAGTGCACCGGTGGCACTAATCACAGAGCCGCCCCTAAATAAACACGCCTCCCGTTCTCTAAGGACGCCGCCCCGCGCGCCAGGAGAGTCTCGAGCCGAACGAGAACGGTCTCCCTTGATCTTCAGGAAACCTGATGAACTCGGCCCAATTCCCTCTATTCCGCCAACGGGGAAACTGAGGCCCAGAGAATAGGCTTATCTCAGCTTTGCTGGCAGCTCAGATGGGACTGACGCCAGATTCCCACCCTTCCCATCACACAGCGGGGGGGGGGTGGGGGGGTGGGGGGGGTGGGGGCGGCCACGCCCAGGGCCAGGCCGTGTGCCGAAGTAACGCTGCCCTCGGGCAAGGCTGTCCTGTAGGGGCTGCGGGAGTGGCCAGCGGGCGGCAGTCGGGGAGGACGGTCTGAATCCTCCCCTTCCTGGGGGCAGCGACCGCGCCCGTCTCAGCCTCAGGTCACAGCAGGGCTGGGACGGGCCGTGGAGGGAGTGCGTGACCGTCCATCCCCCACACGGGGAGGTGGACCTCACGTCTCTTCCCCAGCCTGGAGGTGGGCAGCACCGATGCCTCTCGAATTCGGTGGGTCAGGAGACTGAGGCCAGCAGCTCAGGTCAGCGACCAGCAGACGCGCAGCTTCCACGGCAGAGCCAGACTCTCCCCAGACTTGGGACGTCGGGCGTGGCTGGGAGCAGAGGAGGTGCAGGCAGACGCCGCTGCCCGCAGAAGCCTCTGCAGGCGGCTCTGGGCGCTTGCGTGTCCCCCGATCACGGAGACGTCCCCAGCAGGCACACGGGCTTGGGGCGGGAGGGGAGAGCCCTGCTCAGGGGAACGCTGGACTTGGACAGGCGGACTGTTTGTTCCTGCAGCGCCACCCAGCCCATCCTGACCGGTACACACCCTTGGATCCGGTTGGAGACCCGTGTCCGCTTTTACGAGCCCTGGTGGCCCAGAAGCTCTTTTCTTTTCCCTAGCTTCATGATTTTGCTTTTCCCCCTGTTTTGCCCAGAAGTCTCCGGAGTAGCGGCTGTGCGTGCGGCTCTCCGGTAGGCTGCTTCACCTCCTGCACGTGAACCCCGGCCCCTTCCAGCTCGTTTCTCCGTGTGGACAGAGGGCGGAGGCGAGGGTGGGCCCCTCTCCCCATCAAGCTGCCCTGCCCCGTTTGGGCTCCATGGCAAAGCCCCCAAGCCGCTCCCTGAGGTATCCCCCCCGGGGAAGGCCCTTTCTGGCAAGGGCACCCAGGCCCCTTCGAGAGGGGAAGGGCCCACCTGGGGGTCCCTGTGGCAGCAGCTAGGCCTGCACTCTGTCCCTTTCCCTACCTCCCAGGACAAGCCCGGCTCTGTGCCAGTGGGCGGGGCTCTCCTTACTCCATGTAACAGCTCCAAAGGCCAGTGAGGTCTCCTTAAATACAGCACAGAACTCGAATGGCCCGCGGCCCGCCCCCCAGGCCACAGGTCCCAGGGCTGACATTTTATCAAGAGCAGCTGGAAGCAGACAGGCAAGGCCTCCCCCAATGCACACACGCCTGTAGGTGATGGACCCTGAACACGCCCAACAGTGCTCTCTGGGGGTCCGAGCGGATTTCCCGGGGTCCTTTAGACGAGGGTCTCCTTCTGGAGCCCTTGAGTGGGGTTCTGCTCCTGGAACTGGGGGCATGTGCGGGAAGGGCCTGGCTCACGGACCCTGGGGGTGGGCTGAGTGGATGTGGCTGTCAACTTCCCACTGGCTTGGCCAGGAGCACACGGCTTCCCAGGGGATAGTAGTTACGGGCCAGATGCTGTCTACGCGCCGGGGGCTGGGCTTCAGGGAGTATCCTTGGGGGTCCGGGAAAGCCTGGAGGGCTCCTGACTGTGCACCATCACGGTGGGCCTGCCTCCCGGGAACAGGCCCTGTCACCACCTGTGCCCTGGGCTCTGTCTCCACCAGCCACGCCGGCGACAGCCCTGTCCCAGGACACCGCGGCCAGCGAACAAAAGCCATGCTTATCAAAGGAGTTTTTCTTTATTTTCATAATTTAGCTGAATCGACACAAAACTGAATACTGTAAAACAAGGGAAAAAATGCTGTAACATCTCAAATCTCCCAACCTCTGCCCTCGGAAGGTGTCTACACCCACTGTCCAAAGAAACAGGCGAGGGTGGTGGTGGGGCTGCTGGCGGCTGCGCCGGGCGACCCTCCCGGGGCCTCCCTCGCTGCCCCCGGGGTGAGCCCGGGCCGCAGAGCTTGGGGCTGGCCAGCTCGGGACAGCACACTGCGCAGTTCGCCTCCTCTGTGATGCCAAACCCCAACCTCGGCCAGGCCTCTTACCCCAGGATACACGTACCCATAAATTTGTGGTGACTGAAGGTAAATTATATACTCGTGGACATTGAAATGGGTCTTAGATAAATGGATTTTCTCTCCTGTCTTTAGTCTGTGGGTGGCTAGAGCAGCTTCTATATAGTTTTTTTTTTCCTTTTTTTTTTTAGTAGCATAGACCTAGCATAATACTCCTGTTAATTGGACTCTTAGGTAGCATACTTAAGCTGAAACTCAGGAAAATAAAGGGACCTGGCACAGGGTGGACAGGGGAAGGTAAACCGTAACTGTCCCTTATTCGTGGAACCTGGTGACCCCGCCTTGCAGGAGGGAAGTGGGAAGACGGGGGCTCCCCCATCCCCCACTGTCTCCACCCTCTGACATGAAGACTGAGAAAGATAAGGGTGTCCGCTTGAGAAGATGAGGCCGGCCGCACACTGCCCTCAAGTTGCATGAACGGGAGAGGGGTAAGAAAAAGGGAAACAAAATCCGTTGGAAGAAGCGTGATCAAAGGACTGGCCACTCCCACAACAGAGCCCCAGGGGGCAGGGACCACCCAACCCAAACCCAGCAAAAGGCAACGGGGCCTCTCTGCTAGCACCGGCCGGCATGGCTGTGTCACCCCAGACCTGGTCCTCAGCTCGCTGCCCGCAGAGTCCTGCCCCTCGGCGGTGCCGGGCGCCCCGACGTCCGGGATGCCGGTCCCCCCCGCCCACCCCAGAGACTTCGGGAAGCCCCAGCCCCGGCCCACGTTTCACGACGGCCGGGGCTACCACATGAATTGTTATATAGGATTTTCTACAAATATACAACATATAAAAACTGTTAAATATATAACTTTCGGCTTTGCAAAATACATTTAATGATCTCTTTCAAACAAGTGTTACTTTCGCTTTCTTTAATTTGCTTTCTGGAGCTAAATGGTGATCGGATGAGACAGCAGTCATGGGAGACCCGACATGCTCTTGGCGAATCCTGGATTATCCCACTATCAGAATGGAGCTGCAGAGAGGCGTGTTTAACTGGTTAAAACAGAAAGGGATTTTAGTACGAGGAAGTCCATCTAAGTACAGAGGAGCAGGTGTGCACAGCGAGCTGTGCTCCCGGCCAGGCGCACCCGCGGGGTCCACGCGGGGACGTCGCTGGCCGTGTGTCCTCCGGCCGCATCCTCTGGCTGCTCGGGGGCCCCGCAGCGTTCGTGGGCTGTGCCTCTCCAGCGTGTCTCTGCCCCCGTGCCCCCCAGTCGAACCCAGGGACTCTGATGGTAAGTACGAGTCCGCGTTAAAATAGATTTTGCTCTTTGGTCTATTGAATATACTGAAAGGATAAGAAAATAAAAGCGATTCGGACAGTCTGGGGCACAAGGAGAGGCCACTTCTGCGCCCGAGACTCGGTCCTCCCCGGCCCGGCGCTGTCCTCCTCTCTCGGGCTGGCTGGGCTGCAGCTGCCTCCGCCTCCTCGTCTGCGGCCGGGAGGGTGGCCAGGCCAGGTTCCAGGGACGCCCGGTGGCGCAGCCCTGCTGTATGTCCCAGGACTGACTCCTCGGGAGGCCGGACAGACTCAGCTCAGGCAGCCGAGGAAGCAGGCTGTCCTTGACAGGCTAGAGAAGCGGAGGGCGGGCGGGTGGCAGAGGGTGGGTGGCATCCACGACCGACCGAGGATTGTGGCCTCTCCAGGGAGCCAAGGTCACTCCTGGGGCCCCTGTGGGGCTGCGTTTGTCAGGAGACCTGAGGGGCAGAGAAGAGAGCCGTCAGCCTCCGCAGACACCAAGGGTTCCCGTCGGGCATGGCGGGAACCCAGAGATTGTCCACGAGGCTGGCCTCGCCCGGACAGCACACTTAAAAGATGCCAGCAGACTTCCTCGAGGACAAAAACTAGATCTCGGGCCCCAGGGCTGGAGGAGAACCCTACGCCTGTCACAGAGGGCAGCCCGGGGGCACCCGCTTCCTCTGGGCTCTGGGTGGGACCCCGCCCTTGGCCATGATGGGGGCACTGGAGCTCCGTCAGCGGCCAGTGTGAGCTGCGTGTCCTCCGCCCTGTGCTGGCCAGGGCCTCGGGTCTGAGTTGCATCCAACTGTTTCCCTAACCGTGTCTCGCACTGTGCCCTGTACACAGCAGGTACTGCATAACTGCACGGAGCAGAGTGATGGAAACACGTGTGTCTCACCCCTACAGAGCCCCTGGGAGGCTGCAGAGCTGGGGTGTTCATGCTGGTTGATGAGGCCCGAAGCACCCACACCCAACACCCCAGAGTCCCAGGAGACGCGACACAACAGGCCAGCTCACAGCCGTGAGGTGATGTGAGGGTTCCAGCCTCTGCTCTGGGGCAGCGGAGGTATCACCTATAGAGTGACGGAGACAGGAAAGCAGGGAGTGTGGTTTCCACAGAGCATCACAGCCTCAGGTGGTGGGACCCGTGTCCAGCAGCCTCCCGTCCCATGTCCCCGCTGGACCACTGGCTCCCTCATCCCCTAGGGTGGCCCCAATTTGAGGCAGGGACCCCGAGGCCTGGGGTCCCACAGACAGGCAGGTGGCCACTGCCTTTTAGGACCCCACACCTGGGTCAGGCGCATGGGGCTGCCCTCCCTGTACCGACTCCCAGCAGGCCCAGCTCTGCAGGGAGTGGACGGTGTCCTGGGGGTCCCACACATGCCATGGGAATGGGACGCAGCGGGTGTGATGGCCCGGGAGGGGCCTCTCCAGATGTGCTGGGGGAGACCTCCCCCAGAAAGCCCCTCCCCTCTCCCTGCAGCTGCTCGTCCGCCTCCGGGCTGGTCCCGCGTCTACCCCATCCGGCCTGAGCCCCGGCCCTTTGCCACCTGCCTGCGGCCCTGGTCACACTCCCACCAGGCCCCGCCCACGTCGCAGGCCCCTGTCCCTGTCACGCGGACCACACCACGGCCTCCTGGCTCCTCCCGTGTCCTCAGCCGCCGGGCTGTGTGCAGGCTGTCGGGCTCACACGGGCCGCTCCCCAGGCCCCGCCCCGAGGGCCTCACGCTGCCCGTCCGTCCCGTCCTGCGCTGCAATTAGCCGCCGGGGGCCGCGAGCCGGGCAAGCGCTGCTCACATCTTCACTGTCTTCCATCGGTGGCCGGCTCGGGGGGAATGCGGACTGACTGCCTCCGGCCTGCCGTCCTCCAGGACAGACAAGGCCCCTCCCCAGGTGGCTGGGCTGCACATCCCACCCCAGCTCTGACAGCGCCTCGGCACTGCACTCAGAGCCCCTGCAGGGACCCTGCTCTCCACCTGCAGCTCCCAGACAGCAGCCAGGAGCCATGAGGAAGGGCACCTGCCGGGCAGGACTCAGCTTGGCCCCCCTCCTCCACGCCCGTGGTCCTGGGCACCTGCCGGACAGGACTCAGCTCGCCCCCCCCCCCCACGCCCGTGGTCCTGGGCACCTGCCGGGCAGGACTCAGCTTGGCCCCCCCCTCCTCCACGCCCGTGGTCCTGGAACCCCGAGGCCGGCACAGTGTTCCAAGGAGCAGCTCTGAGAACCTCAGGTTTCCCTGAGGCCCCGCCGGACCGTGCTGTCTCCTCCCCAGCTCTGTGTGGAGCCCGCACACGCGGGCGCCCCGAACGCGTCAGTGGTGAGGGGGTGTTAACTGGATTTAGGTGTTTCAGGCCCAAGGACACCTAGCAGGTTGATGGCAGAGCTGGACCAGAGCTGAGGGTGTCCAGGGAGGGTCAGAGCTCTCTGCCCCCAGCCCCAAGGGACTCAAGGCTGCCTGAGGCTCCAGGTGGACAGGCGCCCACTCTCTCGGCAGGACTAGGGCCCCCACGGGGCTGTGGAAGCAGGGCTGCTGTGGGACCCCAAGGCCGCGAGCACACGTCCGGGGGTGACAGGGGCCCGAGAGAACCTCCACGTGCGGTTGTGGGCGTGCGTGGGCTCAGCCCTCACTCCGTCTCCGCTGCCTGAAGCCCATCCCAGAAGCGGGAGGGCACGGGGAGCAGAGCCAGGGCACGAGGTATCTTTGGAGGGGGGGTCACCGTTCCGACCACAGCAGGGTCCTAGCTGCAGATCTCTCTCCACATCTGGCCAGCCACCTGATCTCGGCCCAGGGACCCTGACCCTGACCCCAGTGGACACGTCCAGCCCCAGCCTTCCCGAGTTTGGCAAAGGCCTCCTTGCACATGGCATGCTCGACCCAGGAGTCCAGGAGTGGTGGTGACCCTCGCCTCACTCGGACCTTGTAGGCCTGTCCGTCCAGGCCCATCACCCTGCTGACCATAGCACGTGGCAGCCATCCCCTCCCCGACCCGTCCAGCCACGTCCACGACAGAGACCGTCCAGCACAGTCACTCACCGGCACCTGAGGGGTTAACCAAGAAAGGATGCACTGATTCTACTTTTTCTACCTACAAAATTGTATAAATTCTTATTTGTAGAGAAACGGGGAAACACATGAGTATAAAAAGAAAACAAAAATCCATCCACGTTTCCATATCAGAAGATATTTGGTTAAATTTAGTGTACTTCCTTCACACCCTTTAGAACATATCCACGTGTACGATGAGGGTTGGGTTCTGCGTGAACGTTTGCACTGTTGGTGAGAGCAGGTCGGCAGCCTGGTCTGTGCGATCGGCAATCCCTGGGCTGCACACGTGCTCACGGGGCCCCCACTGGATGGACTCCCAGGGACCCGGGCTGTCTCAGTGCCCCCCGCGCCCCGCCTGGGGGGCTGCTTCTCGTCGTCTGCGAGCTGAGACGACAGAGGCTTCACGTCCGCCTTCATTCGACAGAAGAGAAGCAGGATTTGGTTAGGGCTCATCTTCACTTCTCCTGACGACCAGGAGTAGAATAATCTTGCCAACGCGGTCCCCGGCCACTCGCACCGGCCCGTCTTGTCAGTTCATCTGCTCAGGTCTTGTATTTCTTACTGATCCGAACAAGACCGCGTGTATAATCTCAGCTGCGCCCACGTGCGCAGGCCAGGGAGAGTCCCGGGCACGTTTACTGCAGGCCTATCTCCCAGCTCGGTCCACCCTTGGCTTTCATTCATGGCGCGTCACACACACGGAGGTTTTCGTGTGGGGGGAGTAAGCACGGCTGATGTTTCGCTAGGAAGCCCTCACGGCTTGAAGCGATGCAGTCACTACACACGTTCTAGTCATTTCTTACAGTCACAGGTGTTTGCCCCTGTAGGTCCCCCATCCTTGGGGGGGGGTCTCCACTTTCCTGCAGGCACCCTGGCCTCTGGCGCTTCCTGCCCCTGGTGGGTTGGGGGGGAGGGCTGGATACAGGCCCCTGTCTGCTCTGGCCAGTTCCCCCAGTCAGGCCAGCCTAGAGACAGAATCCCTGAGCCCAGCGGGTCTGGAGGGACACAGAGGCCCGTCCAGCTAACTTCCGAGCCCTGGATGTCTGCTGCCTTCTCCTACCAGGCCCAGGCTAAGTGGGGAGGGAGGCAGGCCCAGAGCTGCCCGGAGAGGGTGGGCTGTCACCGGACCCCCCCGGCCAGAGCTCAGACACTCTCTGAGGCCTTTGTTGTCAGACCCCGGGGCTGGCTGCCCCCGGCGCCTGCCTGGCCTTCAGGAACAGACAGGAGGCAGCCTGATGTCCGCAGCGGCTGTGCTCGGATGGGACCCAAGTCCCGACCCAGCCAACAGCCGAGTGCTGGCTGCCAGCTCGTCCCCAGGCCTCGGGACCAGAGAAGAGGCCTGGAAGTCGGGTTTGCAGCCCACAAAAGTAGTCAGAATGGCCAGGACGAGCTCCAGCAGAGCCACACAGGCTTTGCAGAAGCCAGCAGAGCCCTTCTGGCCTCAGAGAAGCGTTTCCAGCTGGGGAAGCACACGGCCGAGGCCCACCTCGGGCCTCACAGGGGTCCCCGCTCAGGGCCCTGGGCTGGTCCTCACAGCTCACTGGAAAATCAGCGCTGGGCTGGTCCCTGCAGGCGGCAGGACGTTCCCGTGCTGGGAAGCGGCCCACTGGTCTCCGGCGCCCTTCCCCAGGGAGCGTCTTCTCAAGACAATCGGCCAGACCCCCGGGGACACCCAGGAAGCAGCCCCTGCTCTCCTGCAGGCTGCCCCCCACCCCACCCGGGATCCTGAGCCCCAGGGATGACCCATGAGAAGTGAGTCATGTCTCATCCACGTGGCCCTTACCTCCCACCTGCTCAGGGACACGCAGGGCCAGTGACCAGGACCCCGGGCCTGGCGGGACCATGACAGCCACCTGGCCGGATGCTCGGGCTGTGTCATGAGGGCCCTGCCGGATCCCTGTCTCTGGAGAGGGCATCCAACCTGGGGTCCCCTCCCCATCCGTGCACCTGAGGGCCCAGGACGCTGCCCCAGGTCAGCAGGTGGTGTCCTTGTGGCCACGTCCTCCCCCTCCCTGGTGAAGGCTCCGTGTAGGGGTTTCCCTGCTCCACTGGCCCCCGGACAGTCCCACTAAGCAGCCCTGCGACCCCAACCCCGAGCTGAGCTTGGTCAAGAAACTCGACGTGGGCCCCGGCTCCCTGGAGGGCCCTGAGCTTTGCCAGAGCTGGCCTCCCGGAGGGCACCTGCGCGTCCTGGTTACACATTTCTCATGGGTCAGATCTGTCACTGCACTGGGGGTCTCCCCAAACCCCCGTGGGCTCCTTCAGGGCCGGGGTCACCTCCCTCCCCTCTGAACTGGGCAGTGACGCCCGCTCTGAGCCCCTGTCCTGCTGACCATGGCTCCGTACGCAACATCGCCCAGACACCCTTTGACCCCATGGCTTTAGGACCTTCTACCCCAGTGGGAACAGAGGCCCAGGGAGGCAAAGCGGCCGGTCCCAGGTGACTGACGAGGCTCCAACACCCCACTTTTGCTGCCAGGGAGCTGTCCTCAACTCTGCTCTCCCCCTCGAGGGGCTTTCTGGGAGCTGCACCCAGCTTCCTGAATCCCGGTGGTCAGTGCCGCTGCTCTCCTGGTGTGCGGAGATCCAGAGTGTCCTGGGGTCGCAGCCTCTGTGTGACCCCCTGGTGTCCCCGGGCCGGGAAAGCAGCCGGCACTCGGCGGGCTGCAGCTCTGCGCATGGCCGTCCAACACCCCAAGGTCATGGGCTGCGTCCTCGGGGTCTGCGGCCATTTCTCTGGGACTCCGCCCCCGAGGTGGACAGAGCTGGTCTCAGGGTCACCTCGCCTTGCACGCTGGACACAAGAGCCGGCCCAGCACTGCCCGCGTCCCCTGCGGTCACCGGGCTCAGGGGACAGAGCCTCTCAGTCAGTGGCGAGAGCCCCGGGAGTGTTTGGTCTGAGGACTGAGCTGTGGACACGGCCGAGGTTCCTGTCCAGGGCAGTCCTTCCCGCCGGGCAAGGAGGTGACGAGGAGGTTTTTCTTGGTATTTGGACGCTATAAAGCATCGTTTATAAAACAAAAGGAAACCTTCCAGCCCTGCGAGTCCCCTGAGTGATATTCCCTCTTCCTCTAAAAGTTTCCGTTTGCCTTTGGGGGCAGGCTGTCTTCTGTTTAAAGAGCATAATGTTCTGGGCTGAAAGCCCCGAACAAAAGTTTCTAACGGACCGTGGAGACGTAGAAACTGCGGGGCAGCGAGATGACCATGGCCTGCGTGAGAGAGCTTGACCATGAAGGCTGCTACCACGGAGAGAGTAAAAACAACCGGGGAGAAGCTTCTGGAAAGGCTGCGCATCATCCCATCCATGCCCAGCCACGTGATTGAGTTTCTGGGACCATTTCCTGATCTTATCCGGCCAGTTCACACCCGAGGAGTGTGGTTAACTGACTCCTGAGCCTGGGATGTCCCAGACGCCCGAGGAGGGAGGGCACACGATCGTCCGCAGAGGGGCCCTGGCTGCTCAGACACGTCCCCCTCTGCCCTGCTGTGAGGCAGGAGACGACCGGCCACCTGGAGACCCAAGGCCCTGTGAAAACTCGCACTGGCGTCTAGCGCGCAGGCGGGGAGACGGGACAGAGAGATGCGGCACCTCGAACGGCGGGTCCGGGGACAAAGTGGGGGCGGGCAGCACGAGGGCCAAGGCCTGGTCTGAGGATGCCCAGCGTGAGAGAGCAGGGCCCCAGTCCCTCCCCCGCCCCTCGAGCACCAGCCCAGCTGCCCCGGACGCACCTGTGTCTTGTCACTACGGCTGCTTCTAAGGACCTCTGCCCCCCACCCAATCTCCATCACTCCTCTGCCCCCATCTAGGGGCTGCTAAACGCCAAGAAGAATGACAACTACGCCACCTCCTGATACTTAGGGGTCCTTAGTAGGCAAGGAGTGGAGGGTCTCGTCTCCTGGAGCCCACAGCACAGCAAGGTCACGTGAACTGCCCCCAAACAGGGAGCACAGCCCTGATGACATGGAACATGCCCGGCCCATGACGCTCTGGGGAATCGGCAGGGCTGAGGGCTGCGGACAGTGCCTGGCGGGACCTTGCTGGGCCAGTTCTGAAGGGCCAGGCCACGACGGTGCCACGTAGGAGAGAAGCCGGGGAGGGGATGGAGCGGGGCAGGCGGACAGGGGAAGCCTGGGTGGGGTGCTGAGGGCCCTCTCAGCCGGAGGGGCAGTTCCGTCCCTGCCCTGTGGCCTCAGGACATGTCCCCTTGTGCTTAGGAAGCAGCGTGAAGTGGCGACCCCGGCCCTGCACCAGGCAGAGCAGACGGGCGCCTCTGTGCACCACTATCTTCGCGGCCCCGCCACGGCCCGAGTCTGGAAGCCCCAGGGCGGCACAGCCAACGGGGACGCGCGGGTCTGACCCCCTCCTTCCATCCTCACACCACAGCCCTTGGTGAGGGCTCGGGGGACCACATCTGCCCTGCAGCCTCAGCTCCGGCCGGAGTGGGTCTCTCCTCCTGGGGTCCCTCGCTAACAAGGCCTCCACCTGGCTTCGATCCCCCGAAGCCACTCATCTCCCAGGGCCTGAGGAGACAGACCGCAGCCCTTGCTGGGCTGACGGAGAGCCAGCAAAGGCCGGGAGGGCCGTCTGGAGCCAACTGTAAAGGGTCAGCACGTCTGGGTGCTCACTGGCCTCCCCCCGCAAAGCGGGCCCTGCGGGTCGGAGGACAGGAGCGGATTCAGTGCCCGCTCACCGGGGCGAGGCTGCTGCCACAGACCACAGGGTGACTGGGCCTCAGGGGATAAAGGGACAAGGGCGCAGCAAGTCAGACAGGGGCTCAGCGCCGGCATGGGGGTCCCAGCAGAACAAGAGGGAGAAGACCTGAGAGCAAGAGCTTAGGCTAAACGCGGGGGCGGCCAGACCACCGCAAGCCCCGCCCCGCCCCCGCCGTAAGCTGCTTCTCAGCCCGTATGCATCTGAGCAGGGGGCCCAAAGGCTGGGTGCGGCCGGGCTGCGCCAGGCATCTCACCTGTCCTCACCGTGAAAGCACCCGCCACTCAGTCACCGCTCGGATGCAGCACCTGCACGTGAGGGACCGGGGCCAGGCAGCAGGCTGCTCTAACCAGGGCATCAAGCGATGTGGGACGGCACAGACAGCGCAGCCCTTCTGCGCCACGAGGCAGAGAGCTGCGGGAGGATGGCGGGAGCTGCCGGGGCCCTCTGGGGGAAGGTTTGTGCTGTTCTGTTTAGCTATAGACACGCAGACTGGAGTGTCCTTACTTTAGGCAAGCTGACGGCTGTAATAATACAGATTTATTGTGTGGCTAAGTGGTCTAGCTTCTCTTTCTAATAAAAAACCTGTTTCTTGATTCTGATGTGGGAAAGTCATGTCTATCTTTAGAACCATTTATTTATTTTCTTTGGCTCATGACTCGTTCTTGGAGTCTGTCTTCTGAGAGAAGTTTCTAGAAAGTCTGCCCCAGGCTGCGTCCCAGCGTGGTGGGGTTCTGAGGGGGGCTGGTCCTCGTGGACCGCAGTTTCCATTTCTGTTGAGCTGCCTCATTATGGACAAGCTGTGTTGTTTCCTCCTCCGGGAGGGAAGGAAGCATCCTGGAGCCTCTGGTTTGGGGTCAGGAACGCTAGGATCCAGGTCCAATCCTGATACAAGGGGTGGCTCCGGTTATAAGGCCCCTGTAAAAGGAGGAGGGGTGACTGAGAGTTCATGCCACCAAAGCAAAATCGCCCCTGAGCCTCGAATTCCGAACAGGGGCAGATCAGGGGCCAAGCTGGGCTGTCCCTGTGATGAGATATTCACCCTTGGCTCTGAAGGGTGATCAGCACGTAGCCATTAAGGCAATGATCCGGACCCTGTTTACTGGAAGGTCCTGTGGTGAGTGACCGCCCAGCACACCCTTCATCAGGGGCTTTACCCTCTCCAAGGGCCTCGTTCCCCGCTTTTCTGTGATGAGGGGCCATATTGAAAAAAAGAGTTACAAAGGCCTCAGAGATGCCGGGGGTAGATTAAATGCCCAGTGATGCGAGGGTCCCAACAAAACTGACAGCAGCCTCCATGGGCATTTGAAAAAGAACGTCGATGCAAGTGTGTGCACGTGTGTGGAGATGTGTGCATGGGTGTGTCTGTGCATTTATGTCGATGTGTGTGCAGATGTGTGGAATTGTGTGCGTGTGTATGTGTACATGTGTGTGCACGTGTGTACCTGCCGGACAACTCCCTGCCCGGCCCTGGAGGCCTGTGGAGGGTCGTTCTGACTCAGGTCTCAGAGGGGGCGGAGGGCTGTGGTCCAGGACCCTGGCAGCAGCTGCCTCCCTGGGGCCACCCCAGTGTGCGTTTCCTGCCCCACCATTGCCCCCTCCCTACAGCCTGGGGTCTGTCACTGGTGAGATTTGGGGTCTTAGGAAGGACCCCACTGAGACAGGTCTGGGTTTGAATCTCAGCTGGGCTCTTCCTGTCCTGTGGCTTCAGGAAAGGGGCTTGGCTGCCACAGCCTCAGTTTCCACATCCACTAAATGGGAGCCTGAAACGGGAGCACCCAGGGGCACAGTTTCCCCCTTTTCACAGGAGTAGAGGCTGTGAGCAGAGCACGGCTGCCGTCCGACAGCCTCACCCAGGACCACGGCATCTTTTTCTGCATGGCGCCCGCATGTCTGCAGAACCAGGGCCTGACGGTACTTTGTCTAGGCTCCTCTGGGTTTATACGGCCTCTGAACAAATAAAGGGATACTGGTCTCCTCGTCCTAAATAAAGTGATGATGCTGGTAATGGGATTTCACCGAGAATATGGAGGTTTACTGAGGACATCCATCAGGTACTGCAAAGCCCCGCTGCAGCCCGGGCCTCCTTCTCTCAGGAAAACACCCCTCCACGGCCCAGGGCCCCCTCGAGCAGCCGTGGGTCTGTCCCCTGGCCGAGCAGCAGGCCCACACCGCACAGGGCAGCCAGCGAGATTATGGAAATAAACCACACGCCACGTGAGGACGGGCAGGCAAGATGAGATAAAGGATGCAGAGACAGACGACTCCCCAGACCTGGAAGGACTCTGCATTCACGGCGTCTCCTAAGTACCTGTAAGTTCTTACTCCACTTCCTACAAATGAAAGCAGAACACAGAGGTGGCGCCAGTGCAAGCATGTAAGGGGGGCCCCACCAGGGGGGCCGCGCTAGTGAAATGCAGCACAGCCACGAGGTGACACCGGGACGGAGGCCACAGGCCACCCTTAGAACCCACCCACCTCCCAGGGTCAGGGCACGGCCTGGCGAGGAGTGAGGTGACCTCTAGGGACAGCCGAGAGGAAACCGGCCTCAGCCCTATAGCACCAGGGACCTGAATTCCGCCATCAACCGAGTGAACCTGGGCGGGGCTCTTTCCCGGAGCCTCAGGTGAGACGCAGCCCGGCCCACACCTGGGTTTCTGCCCTGTGGGGCCTGGGCCGAGACCCCGGCCACGCGGTGCTGGTGTCTGACTGCTGAGCTGTGAGATGGCCAAGGCTCTCCGTCACCAAGTGCGCAGCAGCACAAAAAATTCATCCACCCCGAGCCAGGCTCCCGGGCCAGCCCCACACAGGGGCCTCCAGCTCCATCCACCCCGGAGGCGGGCGGGTGCCTGAGTCCTGGGTGAGGGAAGCGGCTGAGACCAGCCCGTGCCCCTCACGGGACACACGTGGTCCAGTCCAGCTCCACTCATGACCTTGACGCTGCCAGGGTCACGTCTCCCCGGCGGGCCAGCCTCAGCCCAGGCCCCCTCCAGCTCTGCAGGGGGCTGCCCTCGACCTCCCCACGGGCTCAACTGCGCTGGGAAGGGCCGGCTGGCCAGGCGGCTTTCCTAAAGGGAGTGTGGGTGGTGCGGGCCGGCCCCGGATCCCTGTCTGCTTTGTCTCCTGGCAGAGTCGGCCTCTGACGTCCCATCCACCCGCTCCGCCAATCCCAGCAGCTAGAGCCCGGCCGGCATCGCAGGATGACGGCCTCGGCCACCGCAGCTCGCGGCCGACCCACTGTCCCCAGTTCACAGGCGATGTCTGGCGATGACGGGGTTGGGGTGGGGTGGGTGGAGGTGTGTCCTCAGAGGTGTCATCAGACACGCTCTCCCCGACACCTGGCCGTCCACAGCGGCGAGGGAGGCCCCGTGTGCCCGGGAAGCTCAGGGTCAAACCCCTTCCCTGCGCTGCCTCCTGTGTCCACTTTCAGGGGCTGGGCAGGTCACCTGCTGGGCCCAGGCAGGCTCTTCACGGTGCCACACGTCGGCAGGGGGGGCGGTGGCCCCGCCAGGCCCCTGTCAGTCAGAGGAGTCCCAGGACCGGGCCGAGGGTAAACCCTTTCTTGTTCAAATATCCATCCACATCCATCTGCTAATAGCGGCTTCACGGAGGGAGAGCTCACAGCCCAGACCACGTGCCCCGCTACAGGGTCAAGTCAGTGGTTTGGCTCTATTCAGAGCTGTGCAACCATCACCACAGTCAACTTAGAACATTTCTATCCCCCCAAACCACACTCGTCAGCAGTGACGCCCCCATCCCACCCCGGGAATTCCCCCAGGAGAGGGATCGTGAGTCACACAGTAGCTCCGTGTCTCACTTTTTGAGCAAATGCCAGACTGTTTTCCAAAGGGTCTGAAACATCATTTCGGATTCTCTTGATGACACACTGCCCAGCACGTCCCAGAACGACTGGCAAATTCACATGCTTATAACCAGCGCCCTTCACGAGGCCTCAACATGAAGGTAAAGAAATGAACACCAACCACGGCGAGGCCCAGGGAGCGGCGCCCATTCGTGTTTCAGCTGCTGACCCCCGACGGAGAATCTCTCGCCACACCTTGTCCCCACTTCATGTTTCAGGAACTTTCCACCCCTGGGCTGTGTGCCTTTTCGTCTGCCTGCTGCCCCCAGCCCCAGGGTTAGAAACCAGCTCCTGCTGGGCGGGTCCCCCGACGCCCACCTTGCCATCTGCCTCTGTTCTCGGAAGGTGAGCTGGACTTTCAGAAGTTTGGGATACCAAGGCGAGGCAGGGCTGCCCCTTGAAGGCGGGCCTAGCGTGAGTCTCTCGGTCACTGGGTGGCCTGCAGAAGGCCTCAGTGTTCTCATCTGTAAAATGGGGTGGTAACAGAGCATGGCCCACGGTGGCCGTCAGCCTGAGCAGGTCGACCTGTGCACGTGCTCAGAACAGCCTAGGCGAGTGTCTGCGATCGTCACCGATTCTTACTATTTTCAGGCTCATGGACCGTTTCAGCATCCTTCCTCCCCCTGAACTCAGGTGTCCACCTGGACGTGTCCTTAACCATCTCATGGTTTCATGTGTCATAGTTTAGTCTGTAATCCCTAGGGAATTTAATTTGGAACATGGTGTGAGGTAAGGATGCAAGTTGAATTTCTCCCAAGTATGAAGCTGGTTTTCCCAGCATCTGCTGTTGGGGGCTGCCCCTTCCACACTGTACCCCCAGTCTGTGCTCACCAACACCCAGGTTCATCTCAGGACCACATGGTCTGGTTCATGGGTCAGAAAGAGCAGCAGAAGAGCCAACGTCTTCTCGGGTTTTAATTGTATCCTGGGCACTCGGCCAGACAGGGTCCGCTGTTAACTCGGGAGGGGGATGAGGGGCAGAACCAAGCACTGGCTGCATCGCCCAGGGCTGAGCTGCTCACAAAGCTCCCTTTACCCCCTTGTCCGTCCCCAGCAGGAGGCGGACACTGCGGCATGTCCCAAAGCCTTCCCACACACCGCGGACGAGTCCCACCCAATATAAAATGTGAAAGCATTTTGTAATGTTCCAGAAAAAACTCACTGGAGATTTGATTGAAACTGTATTAAATCTAAGCATCAAATTTGAAAGAAGAGACAACCTCATAACATCTAGACAATCCCTCACCTTATCAAAGTATGTGACGTCTTTCTATTAATTTATTCAAGTCTCTTTAAGTCTCCCATGGGGAGGTTTTGCCATTATCTTCATAGGTGCCTTTTCTTACCAAAGTTATTCCAAGTTATTTTATGTTTTCTTCTGCTACTAACAGAGCTCTCCCCTCTCTCTTTCTTACTTTTATTTCACTCATTTATTGTAATTAAATCATTACACATACTTGCTTGGAGTTGAGAACACACAGGCTTTCGTCCAGTCTCTCTTTCCTGAGTCAGCGGGCATGTTTCTTCCTTAAAGCTGCCTACAAATTTCACCTCCCGTTTTCACCTCCTAAATGACACTTGTGTTCAAGCTACTGCTGACTCCGTGCCCTGGCCCTCAGGGTTGAAAGCCTTTATTAATCTAGTCTGGGGTCGGCAAACTTGCGCTACCAGGGGCCGGGTAGTGTACATTTTCAGCTTTGCGGGCCATAGAAGTCTTTCTGCAAAGACTCAACTCTGCCATTGCAGTGTGAATGCATGCCTAGACAATATGTGAGTGAATAAGCAAGGCTGTGTGCCAATAAAACTTTATTTAAAAAATAGGTGGGGGGCCAGATTTGGCGAGCAGGCGGTAGTCGTCCGACCCCGGATCTAGACCAGAGCTTGTTTGTGTCTATGAAAGCTTACAGTTGAACACAAGTAGAGAAACTTCCATGTTCATAACTGGTCCAATTTAATAAATTCTCTAATTAGTTTTCAAGGCATTTCAGGTGATTCTCCAGAGTTTTGGAAATACCTGTTTATTTACCTTCTGTAAGTAATAATGATTGCGTTTTCTCATATCAAATAGTTGTGTGAGTTCATTTGCCAGAACTTCCAAAAAGTAACAAGTTCCCGGGTGGCTGCAGGCTAGCCTCACGAGGGTCAGGTATGGACAGGGCGGGGTCCATCTTCAGTGCAAGGGCAGCTTTGCTTTCGGGGGGAACATTGGGTTCCAGGGAGAGCCCACCTTCTCTTCCAGGTTAGCCTGGAGGTCTGTAACCATCGTTCTCTTGATATTTTTCTGAGGAATAAATACAGGGTCTGTCTGGTGCCTTTTTCTGCATCTTCTGAATCAGAACACACATTTTATTTCATCTCCGTATAGGGCTTTTCGTTCTACCTGATTCTGAAATATTAAAGTATATTTACATTTCTTACATAAAGCTACTGTGTGGTGGCCTTTTTTTTGGTTCTTTTAAAGGACTGCAGAAATCAGTCTGCTGTCATTTTATGCAGGTGCGGGTGACCTATGTCCCAATCACTACTTCCACCAGGGGGCAGCATCCTGAAAACAATGCCAGGTCCTGGAGGGCCTCGGGGTGCTTTGCTGAAGGATTTCTGTGCCTGGAAGGGCTCCCAGCCCACAGCACAGACTCAAAAGTCTTTATTGAACAAAATGACTTTCTGGGTATTTTTCTAATTCCAGCATCCGGGTTTCACTAGTTCCTAAAATGAACTGGGTAATTTTCCACATTTCCCAGTTGGCGGGGAAGAGACACCTGTACACTGAATGCTTTCAAGAACATGCCAGTTAAAACATCTCCGTCTGGAACTTTTACTGGAGAATATTAACATTTTTCTATGCCTTTATTTTTGGTAATCCCCCTTCCCCAGAAAATCATATCTTTAATCAGATTTCCATATGTAGTGATCAGCGGGCTAGCTATGCATGCACTCTTGAATAAGTTGAGGCCCCAACGCAGGCTGATTTTCCCTTCTTCCTTTCAGAACTATTTTCTAACATAAAAAAAATCTACACATGACAGAAGTAAAAATGCATTTTTATAGTTTTGCCAGCGATGCAAAGATTAATTCCATGCCTTTAAAAAAATCATTAATATTTCTTTTTCATCTTTACAGGTTTTCTCCAATCTTTTTGAAGGTGGCTTTTTCCATAGCTTGGTTTCTTCATTTTCATTCTTTCTGAGTTAAAAATAAAGTTATTTAAGACACAAGTATACCGACGAGTCCATCCTTCCCTGTACCCACAGGTGCACTCTCTTATTCTCGTCACATTTTAAATGAGATTTAACGGTCCGTCAGATGCGTACACTGTATCGTCCAGTAAGTGCTGGCCCGCGTGATGGTGTTAACATTCTAACTCCGTCAACCTTACAGCAGCCCTAGGAAGCAGGGAATAGCATTCTGCCCATTTTATAGATGTGGAGACGGAGGCACAGAGAGCAAGGTCACGTGTTCTGAGTTAAGCAGATCACAATTGTTTTGCCCGGGAGCGGAGCTGGAAAGACTGACCTCACACCTGCATGTGACTCGTGGGTTGGTCTGCATGTTTTATTTCATCCTTCAACCAACAAACTACAGGAAGGTTCTGGTTGCTAGTGTTAAGGTCATTATTTTGGGTATAGTTTTAAACATATTGCATTGTGGTTGGAAAAGAAAGTTGGCACATGCCTCCTCTTAGGTTGGTTAGTAACCTGGATTATGGATATTTTTGTAAATTTCATAAATAATAGAAAGTTAGAAGCAATCTATTTGTATGTTATAATGTTCACTATGTTGCTGCAAATTCAACCTTGGTAATTTCATTTTTCAAAAGATCTATGCCCTGGTTCTTTTTATTGTTGTTATCAGTGGTGTTTACTTGACCTTAACACAGATTTAAGAGCTGTTTAAATTCCAACTAAAAATTGTGTTTCTGATCACTTTGTTTATTTGTACTTGGGTTTGCTTCCTGTAAACTTACGTTAATCAGTACATAAAGGTTTCTGTGATACTTCTACTAGTTTGAACTGTCATGGATCAGTATGTGTCAATAACTATATACACACCTTAAATGTATCAATATATGCCACCATATTGTTCCAATTTAATCACTTTACCTACTGATTTCCTTTCCATTTCACTTGCCTAGTAACTTTATTATTTGCTTTTAAACTTTTTGGTTTGTTTGTAGCAGTGCCCTTAGAAGGCAACACATATTTGACTATTTAAAAAACCTGATTTGATAGTCTCTGCCTTTTAGAAGAGAAGGCTAACCCACTTACATTTATTGTCACCACTGAGGCTGCATTTCTGTCTTGATCAGCATGTTCCACACTGATTTCTGGTTCTGCTCCTTTCATGGTTCATTTCCTTACACACAGTTTTACTCGCTATTTCTTCCACTGTAGTTTAGGAGAAATCATGTTCTTGTTTCTATTAGTGGTGGCCTTTATGTTAATCAAATGCACTTTTAATGATTAAGCCATTTCCCTAGTGATGTAAGTTCTTTCTTTCCATGGAGACATTAAGTGACTCTTTTCTTCATCTGCAGCTGCCCCCCTGCAGCTGTTGTCAATTTAACTAGAAGTTACAAATCAGATTATACAAAAATAGTCTTCACAACATACAGAGTACATTAAACAACAGTGTCGCCAATTTTGTGTTCAACTGCATAACCACAGTTACAGGAATAATTTATATCTAAGCTCCATGTAGTTAATTGGTATCTAGTCACCACTGATCATCTTACATATGACCTATGACCTTTCCGAGGTCATCAGCCACTCATTCGTATTTCTTTGATTGGCTCCAGGGCATCTTTCATTGACTCTTTCAGGAAAGGTATGTGGGTGGTACACTTTCTAAATCCTTGCAAATTTAAAGCCATCCTGTTTACTCCCTGTGTCCAGACCAACAACCAGAAATAGGACTGAACTCACAAGTAAAAGCATTTTTTGACAAATCCCTGGAGATGGTCTGTCCTTCACTCTGGTTCTGGGTCTCCTGGGTTCAGAGGTGGCTTGTCTGTGCCTTCAGAGGTCTATGGACTTGTCCTCCTGCCTTAGTTTTTTCCTCCAGTACAACCTGGATGATTAGAAGTTTTCCTTCACTCTTCCGATTCACAGATACTGCCATGGGTGCTTGGGTCCCAGATGCTCTCATGCTGCTTTAATTGGGGGTCTCCCCTGGCTCAGGACAGCTTCTCGGCAACTCTCTCTTTTCACCTTAACGTGGTTATTCTTTGTTCTCGCCACGTGGCTCCCCGCAGCGGCATCCACTTTCCCAGGTTGGATTTCTGTCCTCTGTCTTCTGTACTTACAACATCTCTCTCTTTGGCTTCATTTTCTGGGTCTCCTATGAACTGCCTCTCGGTTTAAGGTTGGTTCACATCCCTGTGTTGATTCTCTGCAGTGACATGTCCATTATCTGCAGCTTCTGTACACATCTCAATCCACTCTGATGTTTGGGGTCCCACGGAGTTCAGCCTCTATTCGGCCCTGCAAACCTTTGGCCGTTTGCCTGCATTTCATCCCAGGCTGCCCTTCCTTCAGGCTTCTTGCTCTGGGGTCACAGAGGTCACAGCCTCTTTTAGCTCTGTGATGCCCACAAGCAGACGCTGACCAGAAGCCTCACGTTTACCGCAGGGGTTATTTCCAGAGCTGACCCTGCCTTTCGGTCTGCAGAAAGTGCTACTCTCCATAGACGGTGCCCATCCTTTCAGAGGCTCCTGCTTATATTTTGGCTGTGATACTTTTCTTATTCCCTTTTAAACAGGCAGAGGCCAATCCCGGCCAGGAACGAGCCAGCAGGCTCGGGGGAGGGAGTCTGCACCCTTCCTCTCAGTTCCAGGGGCTGTGGGAGGCTCCGCCTGACCCAGGCTGGCCCAGAGGTTTGGGGTGATGTGCAGAGACCCTCGATCTTCATGGGACCCAAAAGGCAGCTCTCAGTGGGGTCTGATCCCACCAGGGAGGTCAGGTTTTCTGTCTGAGCTGCAGAGTTTTGAGAACGGAAGACTGAGGGGGGACAACATGGCCTTGGTGAGCCCGTCATCTGGCTTCTCCTGCCCCAGGTGAGAAGCTCTTCCTGCTAACTCTGCCCCTTCCAGTGGAGCTCACCTCTGCGCTGGCATCTTTTCCTGGTCCTGCTAGAGCCGCGTATTCACAGAGGGAAGGGAGGCTCCACCTCTGCCTGATTGTTTTCTGACCACTGCAGGGGTCTCTAGGTCCGAAGGTTAGGTCCAGGCACCAGGAGGAGGCCCTGGGCTCTTTGTGCATCACAGAAGGTCTTAGAGCAGGGGCTCAGAGGATAAAAAAGCAGGGACATCCTAAGGTTTCTACCGTCCACTCTGGCAAAGCACCCAGCGGGGTCTTACCTGACCTCAGTGCACACTTCTCTTCTCTCCAAGTCATGATGCTATTGCCAGTTGTCCTTAGTTTCAAAGTCTTTTGAAATTGGAAGCTGGGCAGAGGCTGTTCAGCCAGTGTGATGAGTCTGTCACCCTAGTAATCCAGAAAGCCACGGCCACTTCTCCACAGACTTGGCACGAGGACCAGACTCTTCCTCTCTCCTCCAAAGGTCCGGGGAGCATGCCATCCTCGTGGCGTGGAAGGCACAGGTCATGGGGGAGAGGGAAAATGCAGGTCTCCACTTGTCTGTTCCTCGCCCATCACACGCCCATCTGTCCTATGAAACCCTGAAGCCTCATGGCCATGACCGCACAAGGCCAGGTGCAGCCCGGACACGCAGAGTGGAGAGACACACCCGGGGCCTGGGCGTCCCTGCTACAAGGCACCGAAGGCTTTCAGGAGGGAACGAGGGTGTGGCTTCATTCGGATGCAGCCATTGGGAACACGAGCACATATTCTGGAAGGTGCCACAGGAGGAAAGTCACCAACCTTTCACCTACAGAGACTCCCCTGGGGTTTAGAAATGCTTCTCATCCACTACTGCCCTTTCCCCAAACCCCAAGGACCTGTGACGTCAGCCTGGGGTCACGCTTACCCCTTCCACAGATGAGGAAACTGAGGCTCTGAGAGGTGAAAGTGACTCCCTTAAGGCCAGCCTCCCAGGTGTGCATTACACCTGCCAAGCCTGTAGGCGGCAGGGGCGGGGCAGGGGGCGGCCCTGTCCGGGGGCCCAGAGAACAGGGCTTGACACAACAGGGCAGTGTGGGGAGGTGCGATCCCACACGGGTCCAGGTGAGCCTGAGATGACGTTCTGGTTGGGGGAAGAGGGGACCCAGGGGCAGAACTGCAGAGACGACAATGCCGGCCTTGGTACCATCCCGACACTTACATCACCGGGTATATCAGTTTAATGGGGAGCTGGCATTTAAGGGGATTTAGATTGAGACACAAATCCCTCTATTTCATTTTTCAAGACTGATCTTTAACAAATGTCTACGCCAAATGCCGTATTTCACACCCTCTGCGGCGCCCAGAAGCCATCAGAGCTGCTCTGTGGGCGGAGGGGCTGGGCTGGGGACCGTGGGTCACACCCGGACCGCAGCGAGAGGGCCGAGCGCAAGACACAACCACAGAGAGAGGTTTGGGTGTCCAGACCCTGGGGCGTGAGGGGCAGGCTGGGGTGGGTGGAGCAGGTGCCAGGGGCCCGTTGTTCTGAATCAGAGCCAGAGCCGTGCGGGGTTAGGAAGCACATCACTGCCCTGGCGAGTTCTGCCGTGCTCGTGCTGACTTAACTTCCATCTCAAACATACGATCTGCCTTTTCACAGTAAAGAACCATCAGGTTTACCTTTGTCTTTCATGAAAAAATAAATCACTAGGTAATGAAATGTCACGTGTAAGATTACAAGGACGTAGTAAACCAACAGGACAAAACCATGTTCTCAGCAGCTTTGCCTGTCGTTCTGCCCAATTAGTTCATGAAACGTGGAATCAACAAAGAGTATCAACTCAAACAGCTCTGCTGGAAACCGGGGATGGCTCTGAACTTCGCGCCTCCTTAACGAAGGCTCACGTTGACACGCTGAGAACGCACTGCGTGCCTGCAGGACCACAGGGGCGCTCCCGGCCGTGCCACAGGGCCGGGGGGAGGTGGCAGGCCCCGGACAGCCCTGGCCGGCGTGGCGGGCTGGCTGAAATGGACAGCATGGTGGTAGCAATGTCTGCTCGCTCTAGAACGGCTGTCCTGATCAACAGCGCTGTCCTCTGAGGGTCCCCCTATGGGGACACATACCCCATCGAAGGTGGGGCCCCAGGCTTCCCTTAGGACTGCTGAGATCTGGGACTATTTGGAAAACTTGGATCCCAGGCACCCCCATCAGGCTGTAGGACTTGGGTACCTGGCCAGCATCCCCCTCTCACCGAGGTCCTGCAGAAAGCATTCTCTTCCATCTGGTCAGCAACTACCTGACCTCACGTGTTAAGTAATAGCCATCCTTGCAGCCCCCAAAGCGGCCCCTCCAGGGATTCTTCCGGTGTGAGATCTGGAGGCCACGAGTGCTTCATCTGTGCATCCCGGCATCCCACATGGAGCCAAAAAGGATGGAGGACAGGGGGGCAGGGGGGAGCGGAGGGAAGGGGGAGCTGGCAGTACTGATGTACTGATCACGTGACCCGGCTGCCCGTGCAGGGCCAAGGGGAAGGCCACCCCTAGGTACGGAAAAGCAGGTCAGAACTCTGCTGACCCTGACCCTGACCCTGACCTGGTCCTCTTGGTAGGCTGCCTGTCACCTCTGCGGTGTCAGGAACACCCGACCCCACTGTGGTGGCCCGTCCAGTGCCCACTGGCTTTCTCCACTGGACCCCTTTCCTCCTGTTTCAACCCTTTGCCATTTACAGATTTAAAATGATTCAAAGGACAACTGCTTTAAGGAAAATCGAGACTCACGCAGCACAATTACCGTAAACAGCCATCCGCGTGCCACGCCTCCTCTAACGAAACTGGCCGAAAGCGCCCATGGAAATATCGTGGGTTTCGTCAAACCCGCTTTTGTTTCCGGGCTCACTTCTGCCGAGAAGACGAAGAATGTCCGTGCTCGCGCTGCGCTGGTGCCGCACCAGCTACGTCTGTGTTTACACACAGAATCTATTAAAATGTCCAGCTATTATTGCCATGATGAATAGCAGTGATTCTAAAGCACACAATACGGATTGCAGACGGGGATCAGAGTCATGACGGGGTATTTTTCATCGCTTGTGAGGGAGAGAGAACTGGTGAGTGGCAGGTACCGAGGTTCTCCTGGAGGAGGACCCACTGTCCGCTGGTTCCTCCACGTTTATCCTGGAACCTCCTGCACAAAAGCCTCTCGCCCTTGGGAGCACGACGTGGGCACAGAGCATCCAGGCCCCTCCCGGGTGGTCCTTGGAAGACAGACGCAGGGGCTGGCTTGCCTGGGGCCCACCCGTCTCAGCCCCCTCAGTGGTGAGAGGGGGCGGTCCTCCCACCCACAGTGCTCCTTCCAGGCTTTTCCTCTCCCCAGCCCTCCTGCCGAGCTCACCCCTAGGCCCCAGGGCCCTGCTCTCTGCCCCCAGTTCAAGCTCCGAGCACCGTGTGGGCTCCAGCAAAACCCGCCATAAACACCATCCGATCAGATTCTAGAAGACAGACGGCAGCCTCCCAGCTCTGCCTGGGGGAAAACTCAGCCCCAGACCTCACGGTTCGGCCAGCTCCTCCTCTGTCCCTCCCATCCCCTCAAGGGGCAGACGTGGCCCCGAGCCCGATACCCAGCGCAGAGCCGGCATCCAGAACCGGGAGGGACCACGTAGGTCAAGGAGTCTTCCTGGAGAGACGGACTGGGCTGAGGCCCTGTTGCTCCCCGCCGGGCGGAGAGCTTCGCAGATGACAGGAGGCTGTGGCCTCACCCTGCGCCATTCCTGCAGCCTCCTGGCCAGGGCCCCACTGGGCATCATCTGTAGGAGGGGAAAGGCCTGGGCAGGGGCCGGAAGCACGGACCCCGTGGGCCCTCTCAGGGTGGGAGATCCCAGCAGATCCTCAGGACTGACCATCTCCTCCTCCCAAAGGGAACAGGAGAGACCGGGCAGAAGGCGGCCGACCGTGGCCTTGGATCGGAAGGGCACACACCACCTCATCCCGGCTCAGGACCAGTTTCCTTCTGTTGGTTTTCAGAGCAGGAAGCGGTAAGGGTCTGTAATAAACCTTTCTGCTTGCCGGGATCGCTCATTCGCTTGGGAGCAGAGAGGAACCACGCACCCCCCAAGTGTCCCCAGGCACCCCTGGCCTTCCCCACACCTGGCGTCGCGATAGTCCTGTCTGTGGGAACTCACACCCGGCAGGGAGGCTGGGGACCCCCGAAGCCCTGGGTCATGAAATGGACTGAGCGTGTGCTCCTCCACACGGGGGACGGAGCCCACGGTTCCCGGGGCCCAGGGCGGGTGCTGGCCTGAGCCCAAAGCGGACGGACGGCCAGATGGTGGAGGAGAGAAGGCCTTCGGCTGTGACGGGAGTGAGGCCTGGAGGACGCCGGTCAGGGGGAGTGACAACCGCACCAAAGCCTCCCCAAAGTCCTTGCCCTGGGGGAGGAGGCCCTGCCACCTTGGCCATGGAAGGAGCCACGTTCCCAGAGAAAGACAGAAGGACTCCCACGAGGGACAGCAAAGTGGGGGCGTGGCACCTCAGACACCGCAGAGCATCAGAAAAGGCTGCAGGAGCTCCTGGGTGGCCGCAGGCCTGGGAGGGAGCCTGGCAGGCTCAGGGGGCACCCCGCGGAGCCGAGGGGAACGCAGAGCCGGCCGGGCCAAGCTCTGGGAGAAAGACGAAGCACGGGCTCCCTGGTGAGGCTGGGAAGGGGGCAAAGGGCGCACAGTGGGCCCCACCGGACCTAAGCCGCCTCCTCCCCTCATTGGCCACGCGGCGTCGGCCACGCAGCAGCGGATCTCACCCGCCAGGACACCTCTGAGCTCCCCTCCAGGACCACGGCCCCTACCCCCGCTGCTGGGGGACCCACACAAACTGCTTCCACGTGGGTGCTGGGGGGCCGCCACATGGTCCCCCTTTGTCCTCAGCGAGTCCTGGCCCTTCCGACCTGGGTGCGGCCCTGGCCTGCTGCGTGTGGGCCAGGAGGGGTCAGGCCGGGGTCACCAGTCGTCCTGAGCCCCGCCTCTCCTCACCCCCCTGCACCCGCCGTGTGCAGCCGTGTCCCCTCCCTGGCACTGCAGGCACGTCAGGGTCCCACCGCTCCTGCCGAGACCTCAACATCTCACCTGCCGCCCCACCCGGCCTCAGACAGTGACCTGAACTCCACGCCCAAGCCCATCCCGGTGCCTCGACAGTCCCTCAGAAGCCGCTCAGGATGGACTCACACCTCGTACGGCCCCTGGGTCCCGCCTCACACGCTGCTGGTGATGCCTGGTCCCCTGAACTCCAAGGGCCGGCGCCTGGGGAGCTGGCTGCAGACAGGTCCTGACTTCCGGCTCGGTCAGCTCCCTGGGAAGTGGTGTCGACGACCCACGTGAGCTCTGCGAGGAAGCGCGTGTGTCCATCGCGCGAGGGGCCAGACCTCCCCGAGGGCAGCCGCGGTGCCTGACAGGTGACCGGGCGTGAGATCTCGATACACCTGCAGGACTGCGTCAGACCCGAGGCTCCCAGACATTCCCTGGAGCATCCTGGATGATTCCCCTTTTTCTGTTCCTGGGGAAGCTTCAGGGCATCCCACTGCCTGACTCCTCTGCATGTGGGGGTTGCCCACCACTTTCGGGGAGCATGTCCATCCAGTGCCCCTCCCTCGAGGAGCCTGTCCTGCCAGCGGGGGCCGTGCCGGGGGCTGGACCACTGCACGCACAGCCTCCTGAGGATGGGGCGCCCAGAGTGGGGAGCAGGGCCACGGCTGCCTGACCCCGGGAGGGCCGTCCCAGTTACTGACTTTAGGCTGGAGGACCCCTACCCCCACGGGCTGTTGGGCCGCGGCGCGGAATTCCAACGCATCCCAACTCGGCTGCTTTCTGGCTTGGAGCGCTTCAGCTGAGAAGCCAGATACACTCTGATGTCTGAGGCTTTGTATGTGACCTATTTTTTCCCTCTGAGTTTTTACAATGTTGTTTTCATCTCCAGTGGCCTGAAATTTCATGCTGATACGCCTCAGGATGGGTCTTTCTTCCTTCATTTCTGGCCCGTGGTGAGTCCTGGCACACAGGAAACCCGGGCTTTGAGTCCTGGGAATTTCTTTAGAAAACATGTCTTTGATAATTCCTTCTTCATTGGTCTCTATTTTGGGATCTTATATTCTTTAGGCCTCCTGAATCGGTCTTCTAATCTGTTTTTTTTTTCCTTTCCTACTCTTCCTACTTTTTTTTTAAGTTCTGCTCCTGGCTTTTTGAGATTTCCTCACTTTTATATCCCAAACGTTTGCTGGAGTTTTAACAAATTCTGTCACACACACACACACACACTCATACAGGTACATATTAAGTCTGCGAAGACATATACACACATCACGTGTGTGTGCACGTGTGTAATTTCCAGAAGTGCTTTCTTGTCTTCTTACAGCTCTTGAAATAAGTCTTCCTTCAAGGAAGCTACTGCCTTGAGACAGGCAGCCCCGACTCTGGGTGGGAGCTGGGGGTGAAGGTGACCTTGGGCAGCGAGCCTGGCGGGCTCGCCGTGCATCTCCGTGTCTGCACCACCTCCTCTCTGCTGCCTCTGCTGTCTGTCCCCGCTAAGCTCCTAACCCCTTTCCTTAGGTTTGTGTTTGTTTGTCATCTCTCTCTTCCCACCAGACGAGGATTCTGATGCTAGAAGCCCGGCGGGGGGATGGGGGTCTTCACAGAGGGGCCTCAGACTCCAGCTCACAGCGCCCAGGTTCTGCAACAGGCTTGGTTGGTAGGCTAGCAGGATACCCTCCCCCCAAACTCTTGTCCACCCGAAACCTCAGAATATGACCTTCTTCGGAATTGGGTCTTTGAAGATGCAATTAGTTAAGGACCTTGAGATGAAATCATCCCTCATGTAGGGCGGGCCCTAAATGAGATGCTGGCATCTCTGGAAGAGGAAAGAGGGAAGTTCAGATGCCCGGGGAGGAAGCCAGAGGCTGAGCCTGGTGGGACGTGGCCACAGTCCAGGAGGCCCCAGGACGGCAGGCAAACCCCAGAGGCTGGAAGAGTCAGGAAGGACCCTCCCCGAGGATGCAGAGGGAGCACGGCCGCACTGACCCCTCTGGACCTCTGGCCTCCACACTGCGAGGGGGTGATTTTTGTTCCTGGAAGTCACCCAGTGTGTGGTCACTTCCGACAGCAGCCGTGGGAAGCTCAGAGCCTAAGTTTCTCGGTAAAGAACCCCCCGTGTCCTGACCGCACCCTCTGGGAGTGGGTGGGTCTCACATCTCGGGACTTGGGTTTCTCTCCATCTCCAGGTTTTCAGGAAGTTCCCCTACACTTGGCGTTGGCCTTATGGGGTCCAGAGTTGTGAAGGTGTGATTCCTCCCCGGCGTGAGCCTCTGGGGGCTCCGGGCTCCTGCGGGGCACACAGGGGGCCCCAGCCACAGTCCGGGTAGGGAGGACCTGGGAGCCCTCCTGCAGCCTTTCCACCGGCCCCCTGTCAGCTCCACCTCCACTCCACATGCAGGGGGCCTGCACCCCAACTCCTGAGTCCTGGGGTCTGAGCGTGACCCTGCCGCTCCTCTGGGGTTCAGCTCCCCGTGACCTGCCGAGTGCAGCTGCCTCTCCCATTTGGCCTTGCTGTCGCCTCCTCTTCTATTCACTCCCCACACGTCCCCGCCACATCCAGGGGTTTCCCGCGGGCAGAAGTGGGAAACGTGTATTCTGTTCTTTACACCTGGGAGCCTGGTACAAGCACCTGCAAAGTGCCCCCTGACTGCCCTTCGAGAACATGAGCCCCAGCGTGAGGGGTCCAGTGCTCGGGGCTCCCGAGGCTCCTTCTGTGTGTCCAGCCCTGGGTGGGCACGTGGCACAAGGACCCTGGCTGAAGCGTGGAGGCCTGGGCCACGTGCTGGGTGAGCTCCTTGGACAGAAGGCCCCGGACAGCCTTTCTCAGGAATCTCGGTGGGAGGGGCCCACACTGGACACACACGAGGCCCTCGGGTAGTACATTTTGAATCCGGGAACGCAGAGGCCTCCAGGTCGGACCTAGGACTCCTCCCTCCGGAAGCTCCAAGCTTCCTGGGCGGGGCGGCACTGGGTCTGCGGGGGCAGCCCGGGTGAGGCCGGCCGGCCCTGGGACGGTGAGGACCGACGACCAGAAGGGGCACTGCTCCCTCCCCACCCCCTGCCCCGTACCGGGCTGGCTCTTCAATCCTGGACCAGCCACGTGGAGGATGGACACTCGGCACGGAGGAGCGACAGTAAGAGCCGCCTGGGCCTGGACGTGGGTCAGTGGGTCAGTGTGCGCAGTGCACGCTGGCCTAAGTGCCGGGCTGCCCGGCCCAAGCACGGCCAGTTCACACAAGATGCGGGAGGCAGGGGTGATGAGCCGCAGGCCTCCAGGCTTCAGGCGGAGCTGGGCACTCCTCCGTCCCTCCGGGGCCTAAGGGAGCCCCCCGGGGGCCCGTCCGCACCTCGCTGCTGTGCACTCCCAGGTCCAGGACACCTGGGCCTGGGCAGAATTTGGACTTCCTGGGGCAAAGGTGATCAGAGGCAGCTCCTGGGAAAGCGCTTCTCTTGTCATGAATTTCCATGACATCCAAGGTCCTGGAGTAGATTGTACAGACGCCCCCCAGAATACCCCTTGCCCCCCACGGTGGCGTGTCCACGCAGCACAGAATTAAAACGTAGGACTTAATCGTGCATCTGAGAGACGGATTCAACCAGGTGGTTTGCTCTGGTCCAGGAGGTATTCATTACAGCAGCTACGTGGACCATCTTTAACACAGAAGCACTGTACGTGGCAGATGGAGCGTGTATCCGACTGTCCTGAGCGCCACTAAAGCCCGGGCGCCGCCCCAGCTGCTCATATCTGGACAGAAGCCGAGGGTGGGCAGGACGGCGCTCTGCTCGCGGGGGCCTCACGCCTACCCGGGGCCTGGCCTTTTCCTTCCCCTCTGCCTGCCCGGTCAGCTCTGCTCTAAGGGGCCGCGAGAGGGCCAAGGAGGGGATGCTGTTTGCGACCTCGGGGAGGGCCTGTGAGGTCCACCTGCTCAACTTGCCCGGTGCCGACCGACGTCACAGGCAGCCCTCGGAACAGGGATCGCGGGAGCCACAGATGCCAGGTCCCCCCCGCCGCCCTGAGTACCTCCGGGATGCCGGGTCCCCAGCTCTTCACTGCAACCTGTCCTGGTACCCGCGTGACCTCACCTGTGACCCTGTGTGCGCTTCATGAAGCAGCTTTTGCCCTCAAGACACAGATGCTTCTTCCTCTTTCTTTAAAACGCTGATCACGAGCCACTAAATTAACTTCACGACCCACTAATGGGGTGACGACCTGCACCTTGAAAAGAGGTGATGTAGGAGATGCAAACGTCAGCATGTGCCTGGGGTCTGGGCTCTGCTAGTCCATTAGTCAATTTATCACACGGATGTACGGGAGCCCCGAAAGAGGGACCGGGGCTGGCGGGACCACAAGGCCTGCGCCTGCCCTCAGGCAGCTCATGGTCTGCTGGGGACACAGAGAAGGGAGCAGAGAAGGGGGTGGGGCGTGACCAGGCAGTGGTGGGGGGGTGACAGCCACTTCCGGACGTGGTCCTGGCTGCAGGGGCGCTGGGCTGAGACCCTGGCACCTGGGATGAGTTAGCAGTTCTGTGGCCAAGCAATCCTGAGGTGTCTTACAGCCCCCCTCACGGAAAACCAATTTATGCTAAAATGTGAAACCCCACAGTGCTAACCTGCCGTCTGTAAGAGGCCCGAGATGCAATCGTGGAAGGGGATTATGTGCTCCAATTATAAGGTGTTTGGGTCAAGAGCTCAAGTAAGCTTTTAAGAAAGCTTTGAAAATAGGTCTCCGCACGCAGGCCAGGGTCACCTCTGCAGACACTTGGGACGATGACAGAGCTCGCTGGTCCCCTAGGGTCATCTCAGCGGGATCTGCCAACCCAAGCACCCGGGATCCACTTCCCCGGTGGGGATGTGACCCTGCGGGCCAGCACATAGGCGGGAGGTCACTGTCACAGAACACGTCCGGCCACTCGGCCGTATCTCCAAGTGTGAGCGCCTCCCGCCGGGGGAGTGAAGGGGCCCTGAGCGGGTGCACCCCTCCCTGACCTGCCCCAGGTGTGGCGGGGCCTCCCTGCCTGGACCGTGAGCTTCTCCTGATGCACCTGTTCCAGCACGAGGCGCTCTCCAGGGCGGGCTGATCTCAGGATGCGCGCATCAGAGACTGTCTTCTCACCTGGAAGACACGTGGGCCTTCTGCAGCGCCAAGGCCGCGTCTGAGTTGGGCAGACCCACCTCCACGGCTCACTGAGCCCCGGCCGTGGCCTCCCTCAGCCACCCCAGCTGCAGTTTTCACGGCTGGAAACCCGAGGTGATGGTTCTGAGCTCCGAGACCCGTGAGTCCGAAGAAAACGACTGTCTGCACCTTCTCAGCAAACGTCTTAGAGCAACTTAAGGACCTGAGGCCGCGCTTGCAGGGATAGGGTGCTAGGGCTGCCAAAGGGGCGCCCTTTGCACATAGAGGCCCCCCAGAACCTCTGAGGGGTGGGGGCGCAGGGCGTCGGGAGCCGGGACGGGCTCGGGGGCTTGATGGGAGGAGACGCCCTGATTCACCGTGAGGAGACTGAGGGGTGCTGCCTGGGGCCACGCGACCTGGAGGGCAGGCCTGACCCCGCATCCATGCACAGCCAGGCCCGCCACGGAGGGCGGGTGGCCCGGAGCCCCCTCCAAGCCTCACCTCCTGTGTGTGTTCATTCAAAAGACCCCCGACGCAGCACCTCCCGCACCAGGGCTGGCCCGGGCCCCCTGCACATCCACACGCTGACCCCGGGCCCCACGGATCTGGGGGCGGTGGCCCCGGGGGTCCAGGGGTCTGCTTGTCCCCCAGTCTCCACCTTTCGGGAAACCTGGAAAGGTCAGCTGCTTCCTAGACGGTCGGGGAGGCAGCGGCCCCACCTCCGAAGCCCTTCCGCTCCCGGCAAGGTCAGCTGCTTCCTAGACGGTCGGGGAGGCAGCGGCCCCACCTCAGAGGCCCTTCCGCTCCCGGAAAGGTCAGCTGCTTCCTAGACGGTCGGGGAGGCAGCGGCCCCACCTCAGAGGCCCTTCCGCTCCCAGAGCAGTGAGGCAGGTGGCAGGTGAGGAGCTGGCACACCCGCACACTTGCCAGGTGTGACGACAGATCCCTCGCTTCCGTGCTGCACGTGCGTGAACAAGCACGGCCGACGCTCAGACAAGCGCGCGGCTGCGGCTTCAACGACTGGAGACCCGGGGGCGCCCGCTGCAGCCCAGCCCAGCGCTCCTCGTGGGCGGCCCTGCTCGGGACGGGCCCCCAGGCCTGCAAGGGGAGGCTGCAGGCAGGGCCCCCCTGCCTGAACTCCCGCCAACACAAGAGGCCTCCGAGACCTCTGATGGGCTGCCTGGGTACAGCTGGGGCCCGCGTCTCCACTCGACAGCCCCGTCCTGTCCTCAGAATGTGCCCCCGGAGGCCTGGCTTGTCCCCACCCGACCTCCCTGCCGGCGATGGGACCAGGGCGTCTGTGTCTCATCTCGGAGCAGCTACACCTAATTGGCCTCTTAAGGACGTTGCTGAAACAGCCCATCTGACTTCTCCAGCGGAGCCTGCAAGGGCAGGAAGGGGTGGGTTTTCCTCTAGACTAATTCCTGAGGGGCCGTGGCCCCCGCTTCTCTGCCATGGATGCCAGGGGAGAACTCCAGATCCTTCCATGAGACCCCAGACCTCCCTGACATAACGTCCCCCAGCATCGAGGCGGGACTTTTGGCCAGGAGCCATAGCCCACCCCAGTCCTCCGCTGTCTACGTCAATGTCACGAGGAAGAGCCCGGATGAGGGGTGAAAATTGGCTGGCGGAGTCCAACACTGTGCGGGCCCAGCGTACGGAGCACCAGAACCGTCCCTGTGGCCCCGGCCAGGCAGCCCCGCTCCCCTGGCCCACACCATCCCAGCCTGTGCTTAATGAGTTTTCCTTTGGGAAAGGAATCTCAGAGCAAAGAGCCCCAAAGCCACTTTGCCGCCCTCTGCCTCCCAGCCTGCGGGAGACCAGCCTGGGGAGCCCAGAGTCCACAACTGTCCCTCTCGGTGGGATCCAGGAGGGACAGAGGCACCCTCAGGGGCTCTCGGGGTCTGTGCTGCAAACAGCCACCATGCCTGCCTGGGGGGCGAGGGGATGGCCTGGACGAGGCCCACGGCCCCTCCCCAATCCTTTTGCTTTAAAGGCCCTTCGTTCCGAGGCCCTTCTGTGGGTTCTAACCTTCCCCCCCAGCCTGGAGCTGGGAGTACATCGCCCAGAAACAGGACAACTTCACCGGCAATGTCGTGTGGGCTGACCGGCCTGGAGGGGGGTCTGTCCAGCCTCTCGGGCCGCTGGGCACTCAGTGACCGTGTGATGGGTCTGAGCAGCCCGAGGACATACTGATCCGGCCGCAGAGCAGGGAGGTTCTGGAGGAGGCGGGGTTGGCAGGCTGTCTGTCCGTCCTGTCATCGTGCGTGTGGGGTGCACCCCGCCCCAGTGTGCTCTGCTGCCTGAGGCTCCCGCACCCCCCGCATTTGTCCGTCCTGTCATCGCGCGTGTGGGGTGCACCCCGCCCCAGTGTGCTCTGCTGCCTGAGGCCCCCGCACCCCCCGCACAGCCAACGCCGCGCACCTACCGTGGTGGTCTTTATCCGCCCGCCGGGCTGCGTGCACGTCCAGCCTGACCGGTTGATCAACAAGTCACAGCCTTCCCCCTCCAGACAAGGGAGCATGTCACACCACTGCTTTGTTTTGATGATTCGTGCTGCGGAGAGAAGAGAGAGCTGTCAGCGCTGGCCTGGGGCTTGAGCCGTACCTACGCAGCCCGATTCCCGGCACCGGAATTCAGGGACGGGACGGTCCAGTGGGCAGCGCCTGGTGTCAATCAGGGTGGCCTGGCCAGACTGCTGCCCCCTCCCTGGCCTCGCAGTCAATCGCTCACTGCCCACCACCAGCTCTGCCATTGGCCACTCAGTAAGTAGTGACTGAGGGCGCTGGGGACAGTTTCAAGGACCTCCCTTCCCGGAGGCAACAATGTACTTCTCTCCTTTGTCTGGAATCTGCGTGGGAGCCAGAAAGGACAGCAGTGGGCGGGGGTGGGGGTAGGTCTCCCGGTCAGGACCCCCCTCAGATGCAGTGGGGACTGCCCGACTGCAGGCCGCAATCCTGGGGCCTGGGTGGGTGCTAGGAGGGAGGTGGGCAGGGGGAGGGTGGGGACTCCTGGCAGATCGTACGGAGGCCACGGCCCTCCAGGGGCCTCATCCACAAAGGGGACCCCTCCCCCCGAGGACGTCCCAGGGCTGGTGACATCAGGACTCGAGTCCTTGTCATTGTCAGATGGGGTGGGGAAGATAGACCCCGTGGCCGCTAAGCACTGATGACTCCAAACCCACGCTTCCGGGCAGATGGGGGCTGCGTCCCTCTCTTCCTGGGGAACCCACCACCTTTCTGTGGCAGTGGCGGGAGGGCCTGGGAACCCATATGTGACGGAGACCCTGGAAGGAGGGACTCTGTGATGGAGAGAACACCGACTGTATGCATGGGACTGTTCAAGGAACCTGGGAACTACGGGTCGTTTTGAATTAGGACGGAGTGATGCGCGTCCTTTTAAAGCAGGTTCGACTGCTTTGGCGGCTGCAGCGGCCCCCACGGCCCCACCCTGCTCTTCCTGCATCTTGAAATTCTTAATAACTTTTAAAGGGTCCCAGCATTTCCACTTTGCATGCGGGCCGCCAATCACACCACCAGTCCTGCAGGCGGTGACTGTCCCTACAAAGGCGATAGGGGACCTGGGAGGGGCCTCACCCCGTGGGGGCCTGGGCCTTGGGGGCCCTGCAGGGGAGGGTGACTCGGTGAGTCTTAACAAAGGGTGGGCTGGGAGGTGGTCTGGAAAACAGACAAGGATGGCCTCCCAGGTGACCCCTTGCTGCCAATTCTGACAAAGAAGCGGGAGCTGCCTGAGCGCAGCGGGGAGTGTCCTGGGATCGATGGGCAGGCAGAGGGCCCTGTGGGTAGTGTGCTGCCCACCTGACCCACACCAAGCATCTCTCTACCCACAGCCAGCTGGTCATCCTGAGACCGGCTCCTTTCTAGGCCGAGCTACGGACGGAGCTGTGACCCCCGCCCCCTGCAGTCGCAGGATGAAGTCCTGACCCCAGAGTGGCTGGACTTGGAAACAGGGCCTTTACAGAAGTACCTGAGGTTAAATGAGGTCATAAGGGTGGGGCCTCACCCCACAGCATTGGTGCCCTTATAGGAACTGACCTCAGAGAGCTCAGCCTCTCCCACGTGGGATGCAGTGCAGGCGGCGGTCTGTGGGCCAGGAGGGGGTCCCCACCAGTCAGCCGCACCTGCATCGCAACCTCCTCGCCTCTGGACTTCGAGAAAATGAATTTCTGCTGTTCGAGACCTACAGCCTATGGTGCTTTGTGACCGCAGCCTGAGCTAAGATGGCCCGGAAGACCTCACAGTGCAGAAATGCCCCGCAGCCAACCGAAGTCAGAGCGGAAAAACACTCCAGCCGAGCGTCAGCGTGGTTCCCACGGAAGAGGAGACGCGGCTCTGCTCTCACGGCAGGTGTCGGGGACGGGCCCTCTCGCTGCCCAGAAACGTCTCTAGGCCACGGCAGGCCCGGCTCCAGCCGCGCCTTGTGCTCCACGTGGCCCTGTCAGGACCCGCGGGCCACAGGCGGCTGCATTCCCCAGCACATCCCCTCGGGACTCTTCCTCATCCGCTCATCGTTCCGGCAGAAGTCCCCGGAGCAGCCCCGCCGTCCCTGGTGCACCATTTTGGTGACAGTAAATGACAACACAAAAACCTCATCGCACACCAACAAATGCAAACCGTAAACCCATGAGGCAGCGACAGGATTGCAATACACACCCCGCCGAGCCCCGGAAACCCTGTGTGCGTGGCTTAGAGACGGTCATGACGAATTAAAGAAAGAAGGGAGGGTTTCTCTGGGGTCATCCAGGACAGACGGCGTGGGAAGAGGCTCAAGAGTGGCTAAAAAAAATCTGGACCTGTGCTCCTGTCTGTCTCCTGGGCTGCACCCAGGGAAATGCTGTCAGCGTACTGTGCCTGTCACCACGGGGCGGGGGGACCCAGACCCCAGCTGTGCCCAGGGAGCGGAGGCAAGAGCAGGAACGTGGCCTCCTCAGGTGACAGACCTGCCCTCAGATGCAAGAGGGAAATGCAGTTCTGGAGGCAGGGAGGCCGAGGCGAGGCCCCATACAGAGATACTGGAGCCCAGAAGGGCACTGGCCCAGACCAGCGGGGCAGGGCAGCATGGGCCACGTCAGAGGCCTGGTTCTGATACCCACGCTTCCCTGGCTAGCCTGCAGGACAAGACAGCAGAGGAGGGAAGGGTTCAATCCTGCACTGCTGTGCCAGCAGAGGACGAGCCAGCAGTGCTTCCCGTGGGCTCCGTCCTCCCCGGGAAGCTTGGCGACCAAGGGGACAGAGAAGAAGCTGCAAGTGGAGTACCTGGCCCAGGGATTGGCCCGTCCATGTGTAAAACACACACCCTTCATGGTCAGGTGAGGAAATAAGCCACTCTTGGCCACCGACCGTGGGGCTAGAGACGGGAGACGGACACTGGAGAGACCGAGCCAGCCTCCAAGCATGCACGGGGCTGGGATGCCGGCGGGTCTCCTGAGGCTCCGCCCCCGGCCGCAGCTCAGCTGCGCTCCAGGCCCCTGGTCGAGGACACGGGCCGGTTCCTTCCCCTTCCCCAAAGCACGGGGCGTGTCACCAAGCCTTCATCCCTCTGCTCTGTCCCACACGCAGTGCTGAGAGGCGGGGCGACGGCGGTGGGGGAATACGCACCCCCCATTCTCCTGGGGGGAGCCCCACAAACATAACGGGACAACATGTGAGGGTCAGTCAAGAAGAGGGAGGAAAGCTTGAGGGGCAGGGCCCACAGAGCCTGGCCACACACGTTCACACACACGTACACACGTGTGCACATGCACAGGAATGCAGAGGTCACACATGCCCACGTGCAGACACATGCACACACGTAAACACCCACAAAGGCATGCACACCACACCCACACGTGTGAAACAGCACACACGTGTACACCACGGACATACACACAGATACGTGCACACGTTCACAGGCACGCTCACTGCCATACTTGTGGGACCACTTCATGGGCTGGCCTGGCGCACAGCAGTCGTGTGGGTGTGTCTGCAAAACAAACAGGCAGACCTGCTGCCTGGCCCCCGCCCTGTCCCCACCTGGCGCGGTGGCCCGGGCGTGCGGGTGCCGGCCCTGAGGAGGGCACTGGCCGGCCAGGCTGATCACTCAGCGCCTTTCGTTGGCCGCGGGAGCTTGGCTCACTCAGCCCCAGCCCACTTCCTGCTGGGGGCGGACGGAGGCGCAGGGCTGGGCCACCACGTCCCAGGGACAAAGGGGCCTTTCGTGCCCACACGTCACCACCTCCTCTCCTCTGGCCCCAGCGTTGTGGCAGCTCCCAGCGGGGGAGGGCATCACCCAGGGCTGGGGGTGCTGAGGGGGCAGAGGGATGGCAGCTGACGGATGTGGACAGCGGTCCAGCCTGTTCCTGTGTCACAACCACGGGGCCCTCGGCCCGTGCAGGCCAGGGGCGTGGATCTCCCGCTGGCCACGCGCCCAGTGCCTGTCCCGGGCCTCGGGGCCCAGCGTGGACCAGCTCTGCAAGCTCGAGCCTCTGAGAGGAAGCGGAAGCCCTGGGACCCGGCCTGGCCCACACGCCTCTCCCTCCGCCTCGCACGTACACACGCCCACACGCACACACATCCACCGTGTGCACGTGTGGACGTCGGCCTGCAGGGTCCCCATCTCTCCAGCAGCCAGTGCTGGGGCCTTGGGATGGAGAGGCTGGGTCCCTTCTCTCCGAATCCCCCTCTGCGAGGACACCCGGGTGATTCCAGGTCCGGAGGGGCTCATTCCCGGCTGCCGCCCCCCAAGGAAGCCGCCCCTGCAGCCCAGCTGCTCGTGACGGACGGACAGAAGGCCTCTCGGGACACAGAGGGCGCCGGGCCAAGCTCTCAGGCAGGCAGGGGCCTGGTGGCTGGGAGGGGTGCAGGGCAGGGCCCAGGGCGTCCAGGGGGCTGAGAAGGCCTCTCGGGACACAGAGGGCGCCGGGCCAAGCTCTCAGGCAGGCAGGGGCCTGGTGGCTGGGAGGGGAGCAGGGCAGGGCCCAGGGCGTCCAGGGGGCTGAGAAGCGGGGGGCCCGGCAGGGGTGCAGGTCCTGGACACGATCGGACTGCTTCAGGTGGGTCTGGGTCAATCGACTGAAGGGCCAACTTGCCAAAATTGTGGGGCAAACTGTGCCTGGAGTCGAAGACACATCCTGGCAGCTTCAGGGTGACAAGGGCCACAGAAGGGGGCTGTGGGGACACAGCCAAGAGGAGACGGAGTGATGTGCATTCAGGGGACAGGACGGCTCTTCCCAGGTGAGCAGGGCGGCGCTGCAGCCCACGAAGAACCCAGGAGGACCCTCACGACAGGTGCGCTCACCAGGGGTCCTAACAGGGACATAGCTCATCTGCCTTGGGGCCCTGCCTGGGGGACCAGCTCCTTCCTCCTTAAGAGACAGAAGGAGCCCGGCCCCTGTGGTCCCCACTCTGAAAACCAGCCACCTGGCATCAGAGGGATTCCAGGCTAAATTCACTCAGATCTGACAGCCAGCGGAGGGAGGCTGAGCTCACTTACACCCCAAAAAGCTAATGGTGCTTTACATGTGCAATTTCTCAGGAGCCTGCAAAACCTTCAGAGCTGGTCTCCAACAGCGGAGACCAGCAGCATCTTTCTCCGGAAGGCCCATGAGACAAAGCTGTTTTTCTTATCTGCTCACACTTCCTGAGCCCTTGCCCTCACCAGGCCCCGTGAGGGCCTCTGGCTGGCTTAGCCCTGGAGCTGCAGTGTCCACCCTCCAGGGCCAATGCTCTGGAATTTTCCATCTCGGGAAAAAGATGACCCACGTGAGGCAGGGAAAACGTGGGAAGGGCCAGGACGGAAGGCAGAAGCTGGAGGGCCTCAGAGTTCAGACTTGCCCTGTTCAAAGGGGACACTTAGCGCTGTGGCTTCTCCCCGGTGCTCTCCTCGACTGGGCTAAGCACCCCTATTGATTCCTTTCAACCTTCCTGCTCAGCATCCCGAGGAGGTACAGAGGGTCTGAGTGGACCCCAGTTCAATCAGCTCACCAGCCACGGGAGCCTCCTACGGCCAAGAGCCTGTGTGCCCAGCTGTTGATCCTGTGTGTGTGTGTGTACATGTGTGCGTGTGTGCACACACCTGTATGTTGTGTGCGCAGGTGCACGCACAAATATTTGTGTGTGGGTATGTCCCCGTGTGACGTCTGAAATTCTATTCTAGTGACTGAGCCGCACATGTGTGGGGACCCTGCCGCCAGCAACACCCTCTCCCCACCGTGGTGCCCATGACGCCGGGACACCCTCTTTGTTTACCAGCACAAACAAGCTCCAAAGATGTGGAAGCGCAGAAACACGCCCCTGCACGATGCCCTCGCCCACCCCCCAAACCTAAGGATGGGACAACAGGACGACCTTGAAGCCGTCCGGGGTCTGGTGGACAGCACGCCTGCTCAGACAGCAACGGCAGCGGCCAGCGCGCTGCTCGCTTGCGTCTGGACAGATGGACGGGGGTCGCGGAGACCATCTCGCTCCGCTCAACGCCTGCGCCCTTTGCTCCTCGTAAATTGCATGGGTCCCTTCGGAATAAACTGTTTCTTCATTTCCATTAACACGAGTCTGCTTACTTTACTGAACAGCTTGGAAAAATGAGTCGTCCAGAACAAAACCAGTGGGATTCCAGAAATCTCCGGCCACATTCTCAGATACAGCCATAAATGGACCCTGTCCGTCGCAGACGGGGAGGCCACTGTCTCTGGAAGCATCTGACCCAGAGGTATCTGTCCCCAAAGTCCCCCGGATCTTGCTGGTGACAGAGGGGTGAGGCCACATCCACACCCTTGAGGAGAGGGGCGGCTGGCATTTAATATAAGCATATAGATATTAATTACACACACACACGGGACTCAAATATAACTGGGATGTATCAAGGGTTCTGGAAGAATCTATCGCGTGAAGGGCTGACACAGGCCCTGAGGATGTAGTCCATTTGCTACTGCTGCAGGGAACGTTTCGAGGACCCCAGGAGGGCCCTGGGCTCCCATCTCTGTGCTCCTCAGGATGGCACGTCGAGGCCCCTCCCAGGAGCAGTTACCGGCGGAGGCAGGAAGGCCCGTGGGGCTGGGAGGTCAGAGGGCACCCTGGGTAGCCCCCGAGCTATCCTTAGAGGACCTTCCCGGCAACAGCCACTCTCATGCCGTCCCTCCCTGGCAGCCTGGCCCCGGGGACGGGAGGAAGCAGAGGTGTAGCGCTCTGGAGGAGGGCACAGCGATGGTGGGAGGGCAGGTGAGCCCACGGGAGGCCCCGCAAGGCCTGGGGAGGGCCGGCAGCTGTGTGGAGATGACCCAGCACACCTGGGCCTCCCTGCCTGGCGGGCTCTGGTCTCCCCCTGACCCAACCAGGCGATCGGTGGCCTTGGGCTTGGGAAAACGCAAACAACCGGAGCATCTGCTGGGACACCCCATGATTCCGGGAGAAATCCACTTTGCCCTTACACACCCAGGGGAAGCTTCTGCATTTTACAGACTCCCATTTGAAACGTCAATGCCCAAACACACCAGGTGAGCACACCTGGCGGGACTGAGCAGGCCAGGTGGCTCCTGGGGGCTCTGAACCAAGCTGCTGGGCCGTGCAGGCAGCTGCCGGCCATGGGGACCGGCTTGCTAATCCTCACGGGGAGTCCTGTGCTCCTTTATCGATAGACTGACTATTGGTTGTTACTTACGAGGAATCAGTTCGCCTGATCTTCACATCACACATGGGGACAAGGAAGCTCAGAGAGGTTAGGAGATTTCCACATTCACACAGCAGCCGGAAGGGGACGATGCGAGGGCTTGAGCCCGGCCAGCCTGACCAGGGTCCCCCACGCTCCCTGATTCCACGCGGCCGTGCACAGGAACGGGCTCCCAGAGGCAGCAAGAGGATACGCAGGCAGGGCCCGGCCGGCAGGAGAAACCGTGGCTCGACCAGGGAGGAGAGGAGGCCAGGGTGGCGTCTGGAGCTCGAGCCCTTGGGGTCCGAGTCCCCGTGTGCCGCTGCTCACAGCTGGGCCCTCGGGTCAGGCGCCTGCCCTCTCTGTGCCTCGGTTTTCTCACCTGTGGATGGGATGAAGGCCGCTGTGTCGGGGCAGGGTAGGGCGCTGATGCAAGGACAGAGCTGATGTAAGAGCCAGTCAGAACGGCCGCGGCTGAGGGAAGCCCCCGCCCCACCACTGTTCATTCTCTCAGCATCATTATGGGCTAGGACGGCGCAAGGGATGCTGGGGCGCGAAATGCGCGTGTCCCCCAGCACCAGCTGCTCTGCTACAGGCTGGTGGCTGGCCCTGCAGTTGGTGTGGGACACAGGCCTTCGGTCCCAGCATCCTGAGCTCTGGAGGCCAGCAAGGGACAGCACAACCACACCGAGGACCAGTGCCAGGGCCACTGAGGGGACAGGGAGGTGACCCTCCCCTGGGGCAGCCCCAGCCCCCAGACTCTGTTAAAGGGCCCTTGTGTAGCCGCCGCCTGCCCCGTCCTTCTCCATCTCCGGGTCCGCTAGGCCCTCCACGCTGCTCCACAGCTACACCCCCAGCTGCACGGGACCAACTCAGGCTCCTGTGGTCCACCATGCTGTCCCGAGACGGGCATCTCCGCTGTTTGCGCTTTCCAGCTCAGCTGTGCTATCAACATGCCTTTCGTCTTCTTTTGAATTATCTTCTCAGGACATATTTCCGGGAGAGGAATTACGGAGTCAGAGGGTCTGAGCATCTCCACGGCCCTGGACGCATCCCGCCAGGCTGCCCGCCAAGTGGATCAGACCCCGACCACGGCCAATCATGTGTCCTCAGTCATCTGCCCCCAGGGGAGTTGGCACCGGGTCCCGTCCTGCAGGCGACTCTGTGACCATCAGTAGGTGGGTCAGAGGGCAGCTTTCCGACAGTCTTGGGCCTGAATAACTCTCTCCTACAGACATTTATTCTGTGCACGTTAGGCCAGTGAGCCTGCGTTCTGAGAGCTGCAGGTAGAGATGGCATTTCCCGTCCTCCCTGGAGAAGCTGCTCCGTCCCCGAGACGCCCCAGGCCGGAGTCACAGTGCTCTGGAGGAGGGGCGGGGTCTCAGCAGCGGCCACGGGAGACTCCAGGAGGCCTGGGTGGTGGCTTGTCCCAGCCCCTCTCTGTCCCCAGAAGCATCTGGCAGGTAGAGGATGGATGGGGTCCTGGGGCTCCCACCGCGCTGGACCCACAAGACCACCCAGCAGCAGCCCAGCCCCCGAGGGGCCTCCAAGCTGGCTCCAGAGGCCTGGCTGTCAGCTCTGGGCTGCTCTGGCCTGGGACCGGCTGGGTCTGCAGTCAGCAGCCCGGGGACAGGGAGCTGCTTCCCATTCTGACGCGCCGGGGCTGTGCTCCGCCTACAGCCCCCTGCCGCCCCCCACAGGGCTGTCTAACATAGACACAGGTATACGTCTATTCACGCGTGTATTAGGAGCTTCCACGTGCTCACACGTTTTGCTTGGTTCCCCATAATCAGAGTACACTGCACGCACGTGTCTGCCCTACCTGCGATTTCAGGGAGGGCTGTGCTGACATTCGTCAGTTTATAGGGTTAGCTTCATCCCCTCAACCTCCCCCCAGCACCAGGCTGTGCCGACCCCTCTTGTAGGAACTGGGTACATAGAATGGCCTCCAACGGTCCCAAAATATGCTTCGGGGCTTTGCCATAGCTGATTGCAGCGGACAGCCGGGAAGGGGGGCCTGTGACGGCAGCGGGGCCTTGAATCACAGCAGCTCCTGGCTGCCCACCTGTGTTCCGGGGGCCCCAGACGTCCCAGCTGAGAGCGTGGTGTGGATTCTCACAGCAGCCTCAGACGGGCACAGGGCCGTGGGGAGAAGGAACACAGACCCTGAAGTCCCGGTAAGGAGCTGCCCGGGTAGAGGGGGGGGGGAGGGAGGGAGGGAGGGAGGGAGGGGCTCCGTGCAGAGAAGCCCCCATGCAGGGCTGGCCCTGTGCTCCAGCTCCCAGCTCTGAGGCCCACTTGGTGACAGGCGGACTTCATCCCAGGATGGAGGGACGTAGGGTCCGTCATCTGTGGACCCTGTTGGTGAGGCTTAGTGGGCTCAGCTGGAAAAGGTGTGAGGAGACGCAGGCCTAACAGGGCGTCCTGGGCAGACACACGTGGCCACTGACCCTACGTCCGCACTGGTCCAGGTGATAGTTTAAAAGCTCGTTGCGCTGCGGCGCAGGGGTAGTGCACGGAAAAGGGGGTCCACGAGGTTGCTGGGGGGATGGAGCAGGTGGTCCTGGATACACAGGTGAGCGTCGGGCCAGGAGAAGGGTGCCAGGGACGAAGAGCCTCCCTATCCCGGCTTTCCGGAACCTTCTCTGACCCTGCCCGGCTTCTGCTCCTGGTCTGGGGTGGGTGGCTTGTTACCGCTACCATGGCCCCCACTGTTCCTGGGGTCACGGGGCCTGACGCTCAGCACCGTGTGCGGGTCACGTACCTGTCCCCCCTCACTGGTTTGGTCATCGCCCCTCCCCCACCCCCACCCTCACTCAAGACGGGCAGGACAGTAAGGCCAAAACGCCAACAGGAAGAGCTGCGTCAGTACAGGGTCCCGAAGACCCCATCCCATTCCATCCTCACCAGGCCAGAGCAGGAAGGGGGGTCCCAGCCAGCAGACTAGGGACGGGCTCCGAGGGGCAGCCCCCCGCACCCCTGCACCACCCCCAAGCCAGCCGGGGCCTGGCTCTGCGGTCCAGGGGTGGCCTCTGTGCCCGACCTGGCCGGGGAGCCCGGGGCTCAGGGACTTCTTGGGAGCAGCCCGCCTCCTCTTTGAGGGGGGCCACCCCAGGGGTCTGGCTCCGGGCTCCCTGAACTTCTCTGGTCTCCTTGGTCACTTGGGATGGACAGACGTCAGTGACCCAGCCCAAACTGCAAAACCTCTGTGAGTCGCACCTTCCTCCTTCGCAGGCACGGCAGCTGTCAGTTTTCTGGAGTCTTCTCAGATGTTCTGAACACGCCGGGGCCAAGCACGGGAGGCCCCCGTCCGCCCTTGGTACCGGGATTAACCCATCAGGGAAGCGAGTGGGATGGGAGTGGGCACAGCTCAGCCGCTGGGACCCCTGAGCTCAAGGGGCCTGTCAACCCCTACCTCCCGGGCACAGAGGGCCATGGTCACTCACTCAGGCTGCACTCACCCCAAGCCATGGGGCACGCCCAGCTCAAGGATGTGGGCCTGTTCTCAGGACCAAGGGGCAGGCGGGGAGACCCACTTTCCCTGGAGAAGCCTGGGGTCCAGTGACCCCAAGGCCATGCACGTTCCCGGGTGGGGTCTGTGGTGGAGGCCAAGGCCGGGGGCCCCACCAGACTGGCACACGTCACACTCAAGACCCGACAATTCGGGAAGAAAAGGCACATCCTCCTCCTGCTCATTCATGCCGAATCCTTTAATCACTCAGAAAAGAAAACTCTGCAAAACCCAGATGACATTTTAAAATTAGACAAAATTTTCTTTCGACAACTTCTAGACAGCATAATTTAGCGAGAACAGTCTCGATAATTATTTTTTCTTTAAATAGTTGCAGTAGAATGGATTGATTTTTGAGACGGTTCCCTGATTAGTGAGGTTCATTAGCTGCCGGGGACCTGTCCCCAACAGAGCTCGAGAATGGAGACGTTCCCCTGTATGACTGGTTAGCGTCCTGCGCCCGTGGAAAACACTCCAGATTTGGGTAAGCAAATTGGATCGAGAGAGAGAAACCCCAGTTGTCATGAGCTGCCTGTCTCGCTATTTCACTAGGATTAAGAAATGTAAGTAGAGGGGAAAAGAAAAACACTCCAATCATTTTTCTTGGGCAAATTCCCGTGAATTGACAGAAGCTCCTCGAGAGGGTAGACAGGAGATGCAACCGGCTTTTCATTTTAACCTGAGGCAGGAAAGCATCTCCCTGGTTCCGGGAGGTGGCAGGGCTCCTGGGGGGCAGCAGGGGAGCGTCACGGCCTCACCGTGTGGAGACCCTGCACATCCCTTCGTAGAGAGCTGGGACACACTTTCATTTAGGGAGGTCACTTGTGGCAGCCGGGCGCCCATGGGGGTGGGGGCTGTGTTGTGGGTCAGTCTCCCAGGAAGCGATGAGGGCCATGGTCCAGGGGCGTGCTCTTGCCTGCATGGGGGAGACGCTGGACAGGACAGAGGGGCACTGAGGCTGAGAGCACCGGCTGCTTTCAGGGAATCCAGGACCCCACTAGGACGCAGACCTATCAAGCCCTCACAGAACGTTTCACTGTGAGGTGCGTGAGACACTTAGAAAACGGTCCTCTGTCCACTCATTTCTCCTGTTCACCTGCCCATCCATCCAGTCACCCACCCCTCCATTCACCTATCTACCCATCCACCCATCCACCCATCCACCCATCCATCCATCCACCCATCCACTCATCCATCCATCCACCCACCCATCCACTCAGCCACTCATCCATCCATCCATCCATCCATCCATCCGCCCACTCATCCATCCATCCATCCACCCACCCATCCATTCATCCATCCATCCATCCACCCACCCACTCACCATCCACCCATCCGTCCATCCATCCATCCACCCACCCATCCACCCATCCATCCATCCATCCATCCACCCATCCATCCATCCATCCACCCATCCACACATCCATCCACTCAAACCCTTGGTGTTCAGAGCACTCGTAAAACCCTGAACTTGACTTCCTTCCCGCAATAGTCAGAGATGCCTGGTAGCATCACACAGTGTCATGCGTACTGGGAAGGGCCAAGGACCCCACTGCTCAGGGACCCCTCTGTCCTCCTTCCCCCTGGAGCAAACTTCAGAAGGAGGAGGGAGGGAAGGGGTGGCATCGGTGGCTGTGTTGACCCCACCCTGCCTCCCTCTGACTCCTGAGGCATGCATGGCCAATGCATAGTCAACAGGAGGCATTCTGGGCTTCCCACCTCCCCCCCTCCTGCGTCCATGGGGAAGGTCAGCCGGCAGTGATGGAAGAAGCCAGGGACAGCCCATGGGCTCCAAGGCCTCTGCCCAAGCTCTTCCTGACTGGCTCAGAGAGGAACTGTAAAGAAGCAACCTGTGACCACCTCTCGAGAAGTAAACAGTGGGGCAGACGGGCGGAGGTGGGGGCTTGGGGTCACCATTGTAAGTGGGGAACCATCGAGTTTCCACCCACGGAACTAGAGGGGCCAGCGGCTCTTGGAGGGTGTTCTCCAGACCAACCTCCCCCTCCTCCAGCAGCTCTGCGCTCTCCTCCCCAACACGGGCACCTGCCAGTTGGCCCTGATGGCCTCAGAGACCCCAACCCCTTACCCCTGCAGGAAGGGAGGTTGTGAGGCCTGTGGAAAGATATCGATAGGGAGATGCTGGCCCAGGAGGAGGCTGGTGCCTCCCGGGGATGAAGGTGGACACATCACTCCAGTCTCTACCTCCATCAACACATGGCCTGCTCCCCAGGTGCCTCTGTCTTAATGTGGTATTTCCTCCTCCTATAAGGACCCCAGTCAATGGATCAGAGCCCACCTTGATGACCTCATCTTAACCTGATTATATCTGATTACATTTCCACCTAAGGCCACATTCACAGGCACATGGATTAGAACTTCAACACATCTCTCTGTTGAATCCAACCCACCACAGACGCCCTCCCTGGGGCACAGAAAACAGGGTACAGGTCAGGGGGCAGGCCACATCCCACGTTCCATGTCCCACACTCAGGATTGACTAGCACAAGGCCCCCTGGCCCCTGGGAAGTGGACTGAACTGTGGGCAGGTTGCGTGAACTCAGCACGGAGCCTGGGAAATGAGGGGCACGGGTGTTTGATCAAGTACCAGGGAGAGGCTGTGTTTGGACACCACAGCAGAACCTATCGTGTTTGCAAGAAGGATACACTGCTTCCAACCAATCAAACAGCTTTGCACGCGTGTTTTATCTTACAATCTGGGAAAGGTGTTTCTGACGGAAGCTTCTTGCCTGTGCTGTAAGATTTACGAAGCTTGATTTAAAGTAATGGGAAGGAAGTCTTTCCTGACGGTCTGTTTATTCGCTCGACGGTTTGAGCCCCTCGTGTTCTGAGAGGCTCCAAAATGGGACAAACTGGGCCTGGACATTCGGATCCGGTTTCCTTGGTTACTGCCTTGATCTGCCTCCCCAAGACTCCCCATAACCCCGAGCTCAGGTCTGGTCGAAGCACAGGGCCCTGCCCGGCATCACTATCTTCCTGCTGAAATCCCCAGAGGCTGGACTGTGCCAGGGTAACAGCAGGACCTGCCAACCACCCGAGTGAAGGTGCTGAATCAGAAGGCAAGGGCCCTGGGGGGTGAAACGCCCACTGGAGACACAGGAATCTAAGAGCCTCAGTTCAAGGGCTGGAGTCTTCTGGAAGCACTGGGGGTGGCACGCTGAAATGGGCTCGGTGCCCCGCCCAGGGATGCCCAGCCCTTCCTACTTGGGAGGTGGGGCTGATGCAGTCCCGGTGCCTGGGGGTCTCCGCGTATCGCACTCATGGGGCTGCTGCTGGATGCAGGATGCGGCAGGATGAGTCCGGGCGTCTCCCAGCAGTTTGGGAAAGCCACCAGCCCTCGGCTTACCTGTACCCCTCGTGCCCTGTGCTCCCTGGTCCCGGGGCTGCTTTCCTTCACTGCCGGGGGCTGCCCGGCCCCACTCAGTGCAGGGGGCACCCTGCCGCCTCGGGGCGCCCACGGGTTGAAGGGAAGGAAGTGCTCAGGGCCACAGGAGGGAGGCTCCAGGCTGTGGTGGGCTGGAAGCTAAGCCCTCTCTCTGAATCTCTCCCTTTTTCTGTTCCAAGAATCCAGCAACAGCTGGTGGCCACCTGGGCAGCAGGATGAATGGCTCCCCTGCCTGGTGTCCACAGAGCTGCAAATTGGGGGTTATTTATAGCTCTGCCTCCACTAAAAGCACAGGCTGGAGCCAGGGTTGGGGTCTGGGGAATGGGGCCTGTGGGCCTATAGCTTTAGAAATGAAGTCCCATCCACAGCCCGGCTGCACCAAGGCTTCCTCTGGGGCAAAGGCGGCACCAACCCGGCTACAGAGGCAAGGCCGGCTCGGGGCTGGGAGTTGGCCAGAGGGCTCTGTCTGGGCTCCCTGCGGCCCCCGTGACTCCTGGGGACAGAGCCGTCCTCCCCGCTTACAAGGGGGGGCCAAGGTCCCAGGGAGCCAGCCCAAGGCCTTGGGGGACTGCGCAGGTGTGGGGCCAGGTGTTCAGAGCCAACCTCTGACCCGTGAGGCGCATCCTCTGCTCTTTCCATCTGCCCCATGACACGGAGCTACGTAAACCTACACGTGTTTTTTTGTCCTGTTGCTTCTTTTCTTTCTTTCTAATTCAACCTTTAGTGTTGCTTCCGTGTCGTGACATCTGTCTCCGGCATCTTGTCACTGAGCACAGGATTCCATCCCGTGGGCCATGCCGGATACCCTTTCTGACTGTGGACCAAACCACCCTGCCCATGCCCACTGGCCGCCTGCCTGCAGCCTTTCCCCCACCCTTGCCCTCGCTGCAGGGGGTCCACTGTCCCAACGCCCTTCTCCACGCCTCTCAAGCCTGACCCAGACCTCCCCCGCGATGGAGGCCTCTCTCCTGCCCCTTCCGCTGACCACAGGCCCCAGGGTCTCCCTCGGGTGCCCTGACCCTTCACGAGGCCAGTGACACATGAATTTGAGTGTGGATTTGTGGAGTCTGAGCCCCACAAAAGGTCAGCTCCGTGACAGTGGGGCCCCGCCTGCTCGATCCCCTGCTGTACACCCGGCACAGCATCTTGTGCATAGAAGGTTCTGGAAATATGCACTAGAGGGGGGAGGGAGGGAGGGACAGATAGAGACAGGCAGCACTGCGCCCCCGGCTGGGCTCAGGCTGCCTGCTGCCAAGCGCGAGAAGCCCCTGCCCGGACGTCGTCTGCCTCATGAGGGTCCTTCCCAACCAGGGCTCTGTGCCCCCTGGGCCCTCGCAGCTCAGAGGGTGGGCAGGCATCGCTGGGGAGGGGGAGGGGAGGGGACGGGAGGAGACCGGGGTCTGGGCCATCGCACGTCGCTGCCTCATCTGCCCTGCTTGGTGCGTCCGGAGGAGGCCCAGCCTGGCGCCCAGCACCTCTGCCACCCCACCCGGGCAGTTCAGCAAACACCCAGCGGGCGGACCGCCGCGGTGGGGCAGCAGGAGTAGCCTTAGCCCTGGGTCACCCACCACACACACACCTGGGAGCCAGGCAGGACCAGGCCCGGCGAGAGGTGTGGGCTCTGTGCCATCAGACGGGGCTGCAGGGCAGCAGCAGCAAGATGGGGGCTCTGGGCGCAGCCCCTCAATATCGGCAGCGGCGCTGCTGCGTGGGCCAGCGTCCCCATCCCGCTCGAGTGGTCCTGGTCACCCTCGCCGCCCCCGTGAGCGCTGGCATGCCCGTCTCCAGAGCCACGCTCCCGAGGCCAGCACTGGGCCCACCTCGTGAGGACGATCTGTGCCGGCCCCTGTTCGGTCCCGAGGTGGCTGTGACGCGAGGAGCCCGACCCGGGCTGGCGGCAGGACAATGAGATCCTTCGGTCCCTCAGCCTTCCCGCTGGAGGCTTGGGAGCGGCTGCATTCAGTGCAGCGTGATTGTACTGGCCACTGCTTTCTGTCCAGGACACAGGAGAGAAGTCGGACAGATGTGTCTTAATATGGGTTTGTTGACACGGCCGCGGGTGGCGAGGATGCTGAGAAGGGCCTTCCGGCTGAGCGCCAGGCGGGCGTCCCTCCACGGGGATGACGGGGGCTTCCTGCGAGCCTCGGAGCCCTGGCCGGGGGCCCTGCCCCGGGTGCCGCCCCAGGCGCCACTGGTGACCAAAGCTGTCAGTGGTGGCCGAGGCCTCCCAGGCTGGGCGGGGGCCACACACACTCTAAGCATCTCTTGCTCCACAGCCCTGGGGGCTGGAGCTGCAGCGTCCCCTCCTTCCAAAGATGACACGGGCTCAGAGAAGCCCCCTGACGCCCTCCAGGTCAGCAGCCTGGGGTGGAAAGACAAAGCCTGGAGCTCGGGCTTGTCCCTCAGCCCCAGGGATGACCGGTACACACGGTCCTGGCCGCAGCGTCCACACCAGTAAATCAAGGCTGGAACGAGGGTCCCTCTAGTCACTCCAGCTTGTGCAGTTGGCATCCGGGTCCAGTGCCCTTCCCCGTGTGGGGTCCACTCACACCCCGGGTGGGAGCGGATGTACCTGGAGGGCCCCAGCACTCGGCTCCTGGACCGTCACCCAACCAGCCCTGCAGAAGAATGCACGGTGGCGAAAAGGCTGGCTCTGGGTGCTCCTCGGGAGGGGGTGACCACAGGGGAGAGGCAGCAGGGATGGGATCCAGTCACCTCCAGTCCATCCTCCCATGTCCCCAGCGAGCCCCCAGAGGTACCGCTGCCACCCAGCCCCTCCCCCAGGACGCTGCCCACCCTCTTCGCCCCCGGAGCCCCTGAATCTTCTCCTGTCACCCGCACCCCGACCCCTAACACGCGGGGCACGGCAGGTCCCTCCCTCCTCCCGGAGCTGAGGCCGGTGTGGGGGAGGGGTGCCGCTCCAGGCTCCCTGCTCTTTCAGAACTTTCCATTTCCTTCTACCACCAGGCACGGACAGGGCCTGCTCATCGAGCCTGGCTGCCGTGGCCCCGTGAGTCGAGTTTATGCTCCTGGCCTGTATCTCATTGCCAAGCTTCTAAGGATGTGTCCGGCTTCCGCGGCCCCATCGCCGCCCCGTCAGGCAGCCACCTTCGGTGTTCAGAGGCAGAAGCAGCTTCCGGTCGTGGACAAGAGCAAGCTTTGGCCACGGGGGGGCATGGGGTCAGCCTGCCATGCCTGGGGTCACTGCCGCCAGGAGGGTCAGCAGGGATGTTTGGGAAGTTTCTGGGTTTAGACAGAACTCAAGGCGGGGGCAATCTTCCCACCACGTCAGGTGGGCGATGCCTTTTCTGCCCCCAGTGTCCCAGGAACGTGGAGCAAAGCCCACCGGGCACTGGTCTGCCCCTCCAGGGACATCTGCGGACCAGGGCACCTGCACGTCCTCGAGCCTGTGCCGAGGGCAGGTGGTGTGGGTGGAGGAGGGCAGGTGTCGGGCCTCGGGCTGCAGGGCCAGGGCTCCCAGGACACACCGGCTCAGAGCCCAGGGAGGACGACCCGGCTCCGTGCTCCCAACAGCGTCAGAGAAAAGGGGCCAGATTCCCTCCCAAGGGACGGCCCATCACCCCTACCCTCTTCCTGGGCTTCCGAAGGCTCTGGGTTAATCCACCCCCAATCCCCTGATGGTGTCACTCGGAGATGCCCCGGCTGTGGGGTCCACTGGCTTGGGACAAAGTTCCCCAAACCCATTTCCTCCTTTTTCTGCACGTGTAACTAGAATGAACTTCCCAGGATCCTGCAAGGAGGTGGTGGCCCGGCCAGCGGACCTCAGGGAAGCCGAGAGGCCCTTTCCAGGCCCAGACCAGACGGCACCTGCCCTTCCCAGCTACACGGCAGCTCCTGCTGGGCACGGGGGATCCCGGGCCAGCAAAATGGGGAAAGACCCATTTTTTTTTGGCCGCGAGACATGTGGGATCCTAGCTCCGTGACCAGGGATTGAACCCACACCCTCTGCATTAGAAGGTGAAGTCTTAACCGCTGGACCGCCAGGGAAGTCCCGGGAAAGGCCCATTTTGATCTTTATAGGAATAAAACAAAATTTTATCGAAGGCTTGGTCATCAGCAAACTTTTCCTTAAAACGCCAGAAAGTCTTCCAGCTTTGCGGCTGGGCAGGCCGTCTCACAGCTGAGGCCCAAACGCGGCCCTGATGCCTCCCGGATGCTGGGTGTGGAGGTGACCCCATGAAACTCTGCAAAGCCGGGCCTGCTCTGAACGGGGCAGAGGCCTTCACAGAGCCAGACTCCTCTCAGGCTCAGGGCCACTGCCCAGCAGGCGTGGGGAGGAGGGGTGTGGAGGCCCTTCTCCTGTAGCCTTTCTCTGCTGCACGGGGGGCTCTGCAGGGAAGCCAGCTGACAGGAGACCCCCAGCCTGTCCCTGATCCGGGAGTTGGGGTGGAGCGAGGCCAGGGGAGGCACAGCAGGCAAAGATGCAGGGCCCAGCGCTGGAGGCCTGCAGCTGGCAGGTGACACAGGAACCTTGGGGTCCTGGCTCCGCCCCCCACAGTCTGTGTACGAGTCTCATCGAGAGCACGCACCCCACAAAACCCCTCATGATGGGTGGCAGGAGGTTTCCAACATCAGGCACTTGGTCAGGCCCCCACCTGGGCTTCTAGGGAAGCTCTGGTGGGAGGGCCAGGTCTGGGATGGTCCAGGGCCCTGGGGAGGGCGGCATCGCGGCCCCTGTTCCCTGCAGCCCTGTTTCCCTGTGTCCAGGTCCTCCCACCCCCTGGGCCAGGCGCCCTCTCAGGCAGACCGTGATCAAGGCCCGGGACGCAGTGTCTTCACTGCATTAACCTGGATCAGCCCGAACATGGATGCTGACCCAGCACAGTGCGCAAAGCACGCCCTTCAGTCCGTAAAGCCACGACGGCCTTTGTGGGACCTGGAATCACGCTCTGAGGAAGGATGCACTGCAAGGTCACACGTGGGCCTGAAATCCGCCCCCATGTGCCTCGGCCGCGGGCCGGAGAGAGCGCGGTGGGCAGGGCGCTCCGTCCCAGCTGGGGCAGGAGAGGCAATCGACCATAAATAAATACCCGAGAGGCACCATTTTATTTGCTCCCTGGTGCTCACAGCGCTGGGCTGGCGTCCTGGGAAGCGAGAACAGAGGAAGCCATGCCCCCAGGTCCACGCCAGGGCTGAGAGTTACCTTCCCACGCTGTCCTGGAACATCATGACGGCCCACTCGCTTGAGAGTGGCCAGCCCTCCAACCCGTGCCCGGCACCCGCGGAGCACCCGCTGTAGCAGTGAGCCCCAGGTCAAGCCAGGAAGATGTGTCCTTAAATGGCCTGTGGGCTGCACACACAGGCTTGGGGAGGCGGAGGCACGTCTGGTGGAGGATTCCAAAAAGGCGTCGTCGGAGCCTGAAATACCGCGGGCCCTCGGCAAGCCCGCCTTTCCGCACCCCTTCCCCGCCGTCTCACGAACAAGCACAGCCTTTCGGCTCAGGGGCTACAGACAAGGAGAGGCCGCCCTGCCCGGGCAGTGACAGGGCGCTGACTCCCCAGCCTGGCACCCGAGGCCTGTCCTACTCCCCGCTGTGGGACAGAGGCTGCTGCAGACACAGAGGACCCCAAGCTGCCCACCTGCTCAGTCACCCAGTTGTCCTGCTTCAGAAGAGGCAGAGCAGCCAGGGGTGGCCTGGGAGGGAAGCCACAGCCCTGGGAGCAGCAGACGCCACGGCCAGCCCACCTCAAGGGTCCCCTCAGACAGCCACCTGGACTCGGCTTGTGTGAAACGAGAGTGGATTTTGGCGACAGGGAAGGAAGCAAGGAGACAGCAGTAGAGCTCTCAGGAGTTGCAAGCGGGACTGTGGGGACAGAGGAAGGAAGGACAGAAGGGCCCCAGCACGAACAGCCGCTAGTGCCCTGGTCCCTACGTGACCGTCCCCAACACCCCCGGGCCTGGGTGTCCAGGTTCTGCTCCCCATTGAGAGCAACTGTTCTATCAGGAAAGAACACAGGTTGGGGGGAGGTGATCAGAGATCGTACGGACACATTCCCAGCAAAGCTGGAGTCCCCATTCCAAGTGCCCGCCGAATGTCAGCACACCTGGCTGTAACCCATGGAGGCTTCTGAGTGTGGACGTTCCAAAGAAAGTTTCAAAAGGCTCTGGGGTGGGAGGGGAAGAAGGGTGTCCAGGGCACGGGAGGTCACTGATGTCAGGACACACAGCCATCACGGGCGTTAGAGGCCACGTGAATGTGAGCGACGCCTTGGAAGCCCTGACGGGAAGCGAACATGAGCTGCCATTCTATACCCAGCCGAGGAATCACATGGCACGAACCGTGTTCACAGGAAATGTGCACCTGACCTTCAGCCACGTCTTCCACCCATGGGCTTTTGTTCCCTGATACACAAGAGAAAAATGAGTCCTTTCAAAGAAGCTATGAAAAAAAATACTTCCATCTTCTTCTTACATTATCTTTTCCCTCCTGTCCAAATCACCTACCACAAATAATTAATACTTAGGGCTAGTTTTAAAGGTAAGTGTTAAAGGGACGATTGTATCACAGGCCGAGGTAGGCAGCAGAAGCTCCCGCAAACCAACCCTCCCAGAGTTCATCAGTTACAGCCTAATAACCGGTGCTGAAATACAAGGGAAGGCTCTGAGTGTTTGCAGTCAAGGTCCAGGAGAGGGAAGTTCATGGGATGAAAGACGTCACATGAGCTGAGGCGATAAACAAAACGCAATAATCGCTACCCCTACTCATGTTGGCTCTGGTCCTTGAAGCCGGCATTGTACCCATTTTACAGATGAGAAAGCAGACTCGGGGAGGCTAAGGGGTTTCTTCAAAGACACACCGTTACTCAGTGAAAGACTCATGATTGGAACCCAGGTAACGAGATCCACGCCCTGGGCTCACTCCCCAGTTGTCGGACATCGTTCAGGTCTTGGAGACAGGCAGCTTCCCTCTTCCTGCGAGCCTGGCCGGGGCTGCAGCAGGAGCCGGGCTGAGTCGCAGGTGAGGCTCCCTCCAGCTGTTTTGGGGGAGGGGCCACAGTCTTGCCTGCACGTACAGGGTGCCCGTGGGGCTTGCGGGGCCTGGGCGATCCCCTGACAAACCTGCCAGCTCGTGTGGGGTGCGCTGCGGACGGCAGGTCCCCTTGGACACGGCTCTGCCCCGACAGCAGGGCTAGCAGGAGACACCAAAGGCCTCGCACTCCTGGTTCAGTTGGGCTGGATGTTCTGACTTCCCTGCAGGAGTGGAGGCCCTCCCCACCCCGCTGAGGATGTCTGTGCTTCGCCATGGAGCACCTCAGGTCGGGGAGCAAGGCAGCCTCCCCAGAGACGCACTGGGTGGCTGGGGTCTCCAGTGCGGGAGAAGGCCTCGGTCCTGCGGCGCCGGGCGGATGGTGGGGGGAGCCACCTGTCAGGAGCTGTCCCCCTGCTGAGTCTCCTCCCGCTCTGGCCCGTTCCTGGGGAGCCCTTGACGGCCGCTGCCGTCACCGAGGTCATGGCTCTCCCGGCTTCTGCGCTGCGACAAGGAACCAACCGCGTGATTTAAGAAGTGTGTCCAAGTGGCGTGCTCTGGTCCTCCTGGGCTTACCGCATCCCTGGAATACGAAAATCTCTAGTGCTTCCCGGTAGATACACGTTGGGTGATGTCCCCCCGGCCTCCTAATTTATGGGTAACGAGGGATGACAGTTTGACTCCACGAGGTTTAGGGTTTTCATGCAAACAGGTCAGTCAGGACTGACTGTCCCGGCCTTTGGAGACGGTGCTTCCCTGCCGTATTTATTACACAGAATATAGTCACCGGAGGCCGGTAAAGCCTGCTGCGGAGAAGCCGCCGTTAATCATCGTCTCCATCATGTAAAATCGCCCTCATCCAACACCGGAGGTGCCTCGTCGCCGTCAGGGCCGTGACAAAATGCCTCGACCCCGCGTTTCCCACATCCTGATGAGCTGGCAAGTTTACAGGGTCGTTACCCAGGGGCTCCGAACCGGCTCCGTCCTGCTGGGGGCTTTGACCTTGGGCCCCGTTCTGCCCAGGCCGCCCCCAGCAGACCCCCCTCCATCCTCGGCCCTCGAGCCTCCTCTGCAGGGTCAGGCAGGGTGGGGGGCTGGCCTGAGCCAGTGCTCTCCTGGGTCTGAGCTGACAGCGGCCACAGGCTTGGCCGCGTGAGTTCAACAGAGCGCGTGGGGGCGCGTTTATCGAGTGCGCACTGGATGGGCCTCCCAGCACCTTCTGAGTGGTCTGTCCACAGAGCCTTGTTCCAGCGAGACCCTCCATTAAAGAGAGCTCCAAACCTCTCCGTGTGCCAAACCGTAACGACCTCTGCAGGGCACGAACACCCTCCATGAAGGAGTGGTAACAGATACCGCATTTATTTATCACGAAAGCCACAATTAAGGGAGGCCATCCCGAGAAGCAGCAAGTTACGGGACTGGGGGCCGCAGGCGCCAGCCCCGCGGCGCGTTCACAGCCCAGAGCCGCCCCCTCCGACAGGATTTAAACGCACAACCCAAGACCGGGTTATCTGGCTCCTAAAGTCCGTCCTTCATCTTTCCGTGATTCGCACAGGCTTGGACAGCTGACCAGGGCAGCCTGCCAGACGGAGGAGGGGCCGGAGGTCCCGATTTTCCATTCCCGATGAGCTGAACTGAGGCTAGCTCAGGCAGGAGGTAGCCCCGCGTGGGCGTCTGCGGGATCTGAGCTCTGTGATGTCCTGTTATTCGGCCACTGGTGAGCATGGACTCCCCTTGTGCAAAGTCCAGGAGGGACAGGGCTGGGGAGGTGCCCGAGGGCAGGTGCTTCACCTGCCACAGAGCAGGTGCTCCGGAACGATGCCACAGCCCACAGTGCCCAGTTCTGGACCATTTAAACTGTCCTTGTTCAGAAAGAGAGGCCACGGTGCTAAACTGCTCCTGGGAGGGACTCCAAAAGGACCCTTTCTCGTAGGTTCTTCTCCAAGGAACCTGCCACCTGGAGCCTTGGGAATCCCTGCTGGCCTGGGGCAGGTCAGTAATGCTCACTCCTCAGAGGTGACCTGAGGCTCACGGGCAGCTAGTGACCCAGGTCAGGTTGAGGACGGGCTCCCTCCCCTCCTGGGGGTGGCGCCAGCGTGAAGGTCCACCTGGAGGGAGACAGACGCACGCTGTCCTGCCCGACACGACTTGTCCTGATGGAGGAATGCAAGTGACTAGGCTTGAATCAGGGACCCAGAGGTGCCTTTAGCCTGAATGGGTCTCCGTGGCTCCCACTCTCCTTTTTTAAGGGTTTTGGAGATGAAGCCATGCCCAGTTAGATCACTTGGGCTTTTGCTGTCATCTCGATTAATCCATTGAAGTTGAAGACGGGACCTCCTCTGCCCCGTTGGGCTGGGAATCAGGGCAGCAGGGGGTGTTGGGGGCTCTGCCCATCCCGAGAACGAGGCGTGCAGCCCTCTCAGGCCGGGGACATCGGGGACACCTGGAGACTCAGCTCTCGGTGGGAACTGCAGCTCTGGCAGCCAAACGCCGATTACTTTTGTCAGCGGAGTGAGAACACAAGAGAAATTGAATTAAGTGGGCGGCGGGTTACAGTGCAGTGCTGGCGCGCGGAGCAGCCTCACTATTCCAGCAAAGCCCGCGAGAGAAACAAACACCGACAGGAGAGAGCAGCCCGGGACCCGGGTGCAGGACGAACGCGGGAGACGTCGCTAATGTGTGTGTGGTACCCGTGTCAGAACCAATATGGTGGCGGGCGCATCACCATCACGGTCACGGCTACTTCAGGAAATGCAATTTTATTAGAAGGTTTCCAGCCTCTCCCCTCGCCTTCTGCCTCCTGACTCTCGGGGGCCGCCGTCCCTCTCACTGCAGCATGCGCTCATGTCCTGGGTGGAAGGCACGAGGCAGATGGACGATTACGCCGTTCGACGGCGGTAACCAGGCTGGGAAGGGGCGATTCTGGCTCCCAGGCTGGCCCTCTTAGGCCCCAGGGCACTGGGCCTGGCTGCACGGGGTGCCGGCTCTGGGCCCCCTCCTCAGATCTCCTCGCGGGGCACCCAGCACCTGCCTTCCAGAAGCCCTACTAGCTCTTCTGGGCAAAACAGGGACCGTGCCCTGCTGCCCTCTGCCCCCCAATCCTCAGGGTCCCCGTCTGGGTTTCCCCAGACAGACAGGGCCGCCAGTGTGGACGGAAGCCTCTCTGGAAGCGGCCGGCCCAGGGATCTCTGCAGCTTGGAACCACAGAAGCCTCTCCAGCCGGGCAGGAGGTGGGCACAGGAAAGAGTGGGTGCTCTGGGGGAGGGGAGCAGGAAGCCCAGGCTCCACCTTTGGGGTTCAGTCTCACCCCACCCCGCCATGGCTGGCAGGTGCTCCGCCGGGTCTCTGGACGCACTGGGTCCCCCTTCCATGGGCGTCCTGCTCTGACTCTGGCCTGGCGACAGCACAGATCCAGGCCCCCCGATGACGGCTGCCCCCCCGGCGCTGGATCCTCCGTGGGGCCGGGCTCTGGGAGGGTGGGCTGCCCTTGGGAGCACAGGCGTGGCTCCCCTCCCAGCTCACCATCAGACTGGCTTCCTGGCATGAGGGGGAAGAAGCAGCCGCATTCTGGCCTCCCTGCTGACCTCCAGGGGCATGATGCCGGCCTCGGGGCTGCCCTGCATGGAGCCAGGCCTCGGGGCCCGGCCAGGGGGCAGGGGCAGGCATACCCAGGTACCAGCTCCCTCCCACCTGCCACAGGGAACCCCCCATCTCAGGGAACGGCCCCCGAGCGTTGTGTAATGCCAGCTAGCTCCAACAGCAGGCTCGAGGGCAGTGCAACTATTTTGTGTGATACCGTCCCCGACACAGTCCCTGACATGACATATTTGGCAAAACCCAGACACCGCGCAACACAGAGATGGAACCTGATGTGAATGGTGGACTTTGGCTAATAACAGTGTATCACTGTCGGCCCCTCACTTGCAACAAATGCACTAACAATGCCATCATTAATGTTAACAATGGGAACATGGGGGGCACGTGGGAACACTCTGTACTTTCTGCTCTGTTTCTCTGTGAACCGAAAACTTCTCTAAAAATAACACCTATTAATTAAAATCAAACAGACGAAGGAAAAACACCCGATCCGGCCAGACAATGTGGAAGAAGTCATGTGGCCCAGTCTTCAGCAGGACAAGAGATCGGCCTATCTCCCCAGAGCACAGAGCTGGGAGAACCGGGACGTGAGGTCCTCTGCCGGCTGCCGGACCACGCCAGAGAGAAGAGATCCCCCCACCGTCTGCGGGTGCAGCGTGGCCCACCATCGGGCACAAGGACCCACCCCAGGCCGACAGCTCCGGATGGAGGAGCAGGCCGGACCCCTCTTCTGCCTGTCCGTCTGTCCTGCCCTCACGGCAACAGTGCAAGGCCAGCATCCTCACCCTGTGGAGCCCCGCCCTGCGCCCATGTGGGAGGACCCACAAGGCCAGGGCTGGGTGGACGCAGAGCGGGGGCATCTGGGGGGGGAATGTGGGGAGAATCAGCTGTCACTTCCTCCTGCCAACTCCAGCCTGAGATGCTCAGGAAGGTGGAAAAGGAAACAGGAAAACAGAGATTCCATGACCTTGTTAGCGTTCCAGGCCGGCGGGGGTGGGGTGCGTTAAGTATATATAGCAATCCACGGGCGAGCTCAGCCCCAGCTCTCAGCTGATTAGACAGTAGGACATAATTAGCTAACTAGGCATCACATAATCAGGGAAAGGACCCAGCTCTCCCATTCTGCTTCAAAATCACGTTTCAGAACTTTACCTACAATTGTTATGAGCTTGAAAGGTTAGAACTTTTCAATAGCGATGCTGGAAATGAGATCTGAGATCCGTCTGAGACCACGTAAAATATCAATAAGAATTGGATCACAGACCCGCATTGTGACGTGGACGACAGAGCTCGTGGGAGGACACGAGGGACCAGCCCCCGACCAGCAGAACACATGACGTAAGAGAAGAGACCGGTAAATTAGACCTAGTTAAAATTGGGGATTTCTGTTCATCCAAACACACCAGTAAGCCAGTGACCACACCAGCCTGGGAGAAGATGTTAGCAGTACAAGCCCCCAGTGCAGGACTCAGACTCAGAATAAAGAAAGCGCTCCTGGGAATAAACAAACCGCCCAGTCCTTTGACAGATGCTTCACGAGAGATGCTTTCCACCTGCCCAGTAAGCCTGGGGAATCACACTTGTTATTAACCGCTCAACAGAGAGATGCACGTCGACACCCAAGCAAGCTGCCACACTACCCCCAACAGGGCGGCTAAACTAAAAAGACCAACGACAACAGGTGCTGATTAGAACAGAGCAAATGGCACGCCATACACTGCTGCGGGCAGCTCCAATGGTACAGGCACTTTGAGAACCGCTTCGGGCGGACCTACCATAGCTGATGTGCATCTGTGCCACTGCTGGGTATACGTACGCCCACAATTAATGAGTGTGCATGTCTACGAAAAGACACACGCACATGTTCACAGCCACGGCACTCATAATAACTGAAAATTCAAAATAACCCAAACACCCATCTTCTTTAGGACAGACAGATAAATTACGGTACAGCCAGGCGATGGAATTTCACACAGCAATAAAAATAACAAGATGTCGCTTCACACAACAAGGTTGATCTCACAGACACGGTGAGTGAGAGAAGCCAGACACAGAGGTCTATGTACTGTCTGATTCCATTAACGTGAGGTTCCAGAAGACGGGGCACTAGTAACGGGAGGGGGTAGGACTGGGGTGGGGGGTGAGGCATCCAGGCTCCGGCGGGCGAGTAGTGCAAGCCTGCGCGTGTTACATCTCAATTAAAGTATTTTGTAAAAGAATAAACACTTATTTTGGACTTCCACATCCTAGGCAAGGTCATGAAATCGTTTCTGAACTTGCCTACACGGGCATCGTTATGAATCTGTAACTGTATAGACTTGGATTCCCACGGCCACCAGGGATGCCTGATGCTGGAGGGAAAGCCTTTCAGTGAGGAAGGGCTGCATTTGTTTTCTTCTCCCTGGTGCTACTGTTCAGGTGTCAGAGGCACATTCACATTCAGAAGCGATGATGCATCTCTTTAAAACCACACGGGAACATATGTATATGTATAACTGATTCACTTTGTTATAAAGCAGAAACTAACACACCACTGTAAAGCAATTATACCCCAATATAGATGTTAAAAAAAAAACCAAAAACCAAAAAAACAACACACCTGCATCTTTGGTTTGCTGCCCCAGGAGGCTGTGCAGCCCAGTCCCCTAGGAAACACGGATCGCTGGGTCCAGGGTCCTGCAGTTTGCCCTTTGCCCTTACGTCCACCCTGGAGGGACCCTTGGTGCTCAGGGTGGAGGTGACGGCCAAGGTCATGTGGGCAGCTGGGCACTGGACCTGCAAGGACTCGGGTACTTAACCCCCGTATGGGGGCCCCGACTCTGACATTCACGGGCGGCACCCCGCTCCCGAAGCTGTGGACCCAGGACGTGAACACCAGACCTTCCCCAGTTACCGGTAAGATCTGCGTTAGATCAGCTGCTCGACTACCAGCCGAGGACACTTAACATGAGGACAGTAAAGCTACACCAGAAGCAGCTAAGGCACAGGTGAGGAGGGCCCTCCGGCTGGTGCAGGGAACCGTCCTCACGGGGTCGCACTGACCCGAAGGGCCACGCCCCTCCCAGGGCTCCTCCGACCGCCAGGCCCCGGGCTCCGGCGGCAAACGAGGCTGCGTCTCGCCCATCAGGCAGGCGGGCTGTGCCGATCCTGCCGGCATCTGAACAATTACAGGGACACTTTCACTCACCTCTGCAGCTCCCTGCTGCGGGGGCCTCCTTCCTTCCCCCCATCCCCCAGTACAGCCCTGGAGAGCAAGGAAGGGGACGCTGACATCGCCGCCCTGCCGGACGCTGCCGTCCCTCCCCCAGCCTGGGCTCTGAGCGGCGGTCGCGGCCTGGAGCCCGGCCGCCTGGCCAGGAGCCGTATGCCTGTCCTGAGCTTCCTCCCTGCTGACCTCACTCCCCTTCACACCACCCAGGGGAGCCCCTGGACCTGCCTCCAGGCCCCTGTCGGGCACATGCTCCCTGGCCCACAGGTGAGCCACACCTGCCGCGGGACAGCGCTCAGGCCGCGCCCAGGGCCCCCTCGGTCGGCACAGACACCTCTCTGCACTGTGCTCAGGCCGCGCCCAGGGCCGGGCTCAGAGCTTCTCCGTCCAGTTTCTCCACAGCCCCACGGTGTGTGCCACCCCCCGGCCTCCTGACTCGCCTGTCCACCGTCACTGCCGCTTCCATCACCAGCCTGACCTCTGCCAGCACCCAGTGCCCTGACTTTCCTGTCCAGAGAGCAGGGCAGAGATCTTCCAAAAGGCCGTCAGACACCGCCCGTGCTCCCAGCAGGTGGGGATCAGCCCCTGCCCCCCCCACGGCCTGAGGAGCTGGTCAAAGGGCCCGGCCCCTCCCGCCTCCCCAAGCCCTACCTGGAAGGCTGCGCAGGCGCTCCCTCCACGCGGGTCCTGAAAGCGACCAGAGCTGCCCGCGCCCATGCCGGAGCCAGCAGGACATGGGGGCAGGCCGGCTCCCTGGATTAAAATGCAATTGTTTTGTCGACAATTTCCCTGGTTTTGATTTGGTTTTTACCACGCTACCTAACTGAGTTTGAAATTTCAAATCACATGAAAGAGCATGAGCTTCCCTCAAAGAAGGGCCTCCCTGGGAGGTACAGAGCCCCAGGGCCCGCGCTCAGCCCCCAGGGAAGCCACTCCTCGCCAGGAGGCCCGGGAGGGATGCCTTCCCAGCCCCGGGTGGGCGCAGCCGCTCCGGAGCGCAGAGGAAAGCCGCAGGGGCCTCGCCTAACGAGGCCGGCAATTTCGGCGGGAAGGAGAGGCTAGTAAAGGATGCCAGGTCCCACCCTCCTCCCAGAGGGGTCCCTACCACACCCCACTTCCTGGGCCTGCCCTGAAACTAACGGTGCCAGGGTCTGTCTGCTCTACAGAAGCTGGACTCCCTGAAAAGGGGCTGGACTCGCTGGGAGCGACGGGACCCGTGGTGTCCAGCTCCTGTGACCTCCACCCTCGGGAGTGGACGTGACCAGCATGGCAGGCGGGCTGCACCCACTCTCTCCCTCCACAAGGTCGACCCCCAGGCAGGGCCCCCCGGCGCTAGGCCGCGGCGGCTGGGGTATCTCCCTCTGCGGGCCCAGAGCCGGGCGATGGACTGGGGCCAAGGACGGCCCTGCCACCAGGCTGAGCACCAGTGTGACCCTGTGCTGGCACGTGTGAACGTGAGCAAGGTGTGGACGAGAGAGAGGGGCCGCTGCCTCCCTCCTCTGTGGCCGCCAGCCCAGGAAGGAAGGGGGACTCAACCACGGGTTCTGACGGGCACTGTGTCCTCAGCACGGCTCTCAGAGACTCTGCCCGTGACGGTACCCACTGCCCAGCAGCCAGCAAGCACCCTGGTTTGCTGCCCGCTGACGCCCACCTGCTCCGGGCAGCCGTGGCCCAGTGATGTGCACTGGTGTCACCTCTTGCAGGAAGTCTTCCCAGGTAGCCGCGGCCTGAGTCCACAGTTTCCTCTCCTGGGGTCTCGTGCTTCCTCCACTCCCCCACACATCTCAGGACACAGTCAGGACCTTTTGTCCCGTCTTCCCCGGGGTCCTCGCTGAGGCCAACAGCCTGGGCTGCTCTCATTCTGCACCCAGGTCTGGGCCTCTCAGCGCTGCCGGGTGTTTCCCAGAGGGCACTGCGGCTTCCTGGGGGGCACTGAAACCCAGGGGCCTCCAGGCTGCAGCTGACCACTTGGGGCAAGCTCCACGCCCCTTGTGGCCCAGTCTCCAGTCTTTAAAGGGGGGCAGATAAGAGTGCTTCCCTCAATGGGCGTCTGTGGAGATAAAACCAGCGATTCATTTAAAGCCTTCAGCAAGGCCCTGGTGACCATGTAAACCTGCACACGCTGGCCTTTAGGAACTGTTCGCAAAGCTCTGACGCGCCCACGTCAACTGCAGCTTTGCTTGGGGGGTCCTGAAAAAGTCCAAATTTAAACTCCGCCCAGGGTCGGGGGCTCCGGAGCTGAGCGCCCCCTCTGCCCTCCTTCCTGAAGGAGACAGAGGATCAACAGTCTCAGGGAGGGGGACCTGCCTGCATCGGCCCGGACAGGGCCTGGGGACTCGCAGGGGACCCTGGGCAGAGCCCTGTGTAACAGGGTCTCACGCACGCCCCCGCCACGACGAGTGTCTGCGATGTCCCTGAGCTACAGGCGCGGGACGGGAGGCAGGCGGCCTGCAGATCTGTCTGCTGATCAGCGCAGAGCCCCCTGCACCCTTCTCTGAATAATGTCACAAGTGTCCCTGCTAACGGCTGCAATCAGAGCACGAGGGTTCCCAACACACGCTGGGGCACATCAGCTCCTGGTTCCTGGAGAGACTCTCCTCCCAGACGCTGCACAGATATTTCTTCTCTACACGCTGACAATCCTCAAATGCTGATTAAAATGTGTCAGATGAGGGCGGCGACGTTATTAGCTTTCTGTTTTATAGCTTTCAGTGCACGAGCCTGGCACATCTGCTGAATTTCTTTTTGAGTATTTCATTCTTCCTGAAGCTACTGCAAGTGGAATTATTTTCTTGAGATCATTTTCAGATTGTTCCCTACCATTGTGGAGAAATTCCATTGAGTTTTGTGTACTGACCTTGTATCCTGCAACCTTGCAAAACTCCTTTATTCCTTTTAAGTGTGTACGTGGATTCCTTCAGATTTTCTCTGCAGAAGATCACATCATCTGTGAACAGATAGCTTTACTTCTTCCTTTCCCATCAGGATGACTTCTGTTTACGTCTCTCCCAGCTGCCCTGGCCATGCTGCCTGGACAATGCTGAACTGAGTGGCCAGAGGAGACATCCTCGTCTTGTTCCTGATCTTAGGGGAAAAGCGTCCAGTCTTCCCACTGAGTACGATGCTGCCCGGTGGCTTTTCATAGATGCCCTTTGTCACGTTGAAACGTTCCCTTTTGTTTCTAGTTTGCTGAGTGTTTTTATCTTGGAAGGATGTTGGATTTTGTTAAATGCTTCTTCTGCAACTATTGGCACGATCATGTGACTTTTGACCTTTATTCTATTAATACCATATGTCACAGCTACCGATTTTCTTATGTTTATCCACTCTTGCACCCTTGAGATAAATCCTCCTTGGTCGTGACGTACAATCCTTTCCACACTCTCCTGGACTCAGTGTGTTAGTGTTTTGTGGAGGAGTTCTGCATCTGTATCTATAAGGTCTGTAGTTTCCTTGTAATGCCTCTTCCTGATACTTTTGCTATTGGGGTAAACCCAGCCTCGTGGAGTGAGTCAAGAAGTGTTTTGTTTGGAAGAGTTCGAGAAGAATTGACATTAGTTCTTCTCTAAATTCGGTAGAATTCACCAGTGGAACCATCTGGTCCCGGGCTTTTCTTGCTAGGATGTTATTAGATTATTAACTCACTGTCTTGACTTGTCATGGGTCTACTCAGACTTTCTATTTCTTCTTAAGTCAGTTTGTGTGTTTCTAGGAAGGGGTCCCTTTCGTCCAAGTTACCTAATGTGTTGGCACACAGCGGTTTATAGTATTCCTTTCCACCCTTTGTGTTTCTGTGAAGGATAGGAAAAATAAAGAGGGTGGTCCTCCTTTAGTTTCTGATTTAGTAATTTGAGCCTTTTCTCTCTCTCTTTCTCTGATCAGTCTAGTTAAAAATAAAGTTTCGACATTTTTGTTTATCTTTCAAATAATTCACTTTTGGTTTAGCTGATGTCCGCTGTTTATTCTAGTCTCTCTTTTATTTATTTCCATTCTAAGTTTTGTTATTTTCTTCCTTCTACTCGATTTGGGTTTAGCTTGTTCTTTTTTTAGAGGCTTAAGGTGGATATCTTTCTTTTTAATATAATTTATGTACAGGTAAGGTTAAATAACTTACTTTTTACTAATGGCTGTATATAGCAGTCAGCTAACAAAATTTCTGGAAATTTAACACGACTCTTGCAAGTCACTGCAAGCCTGCTCGGCCCACCACGGGGGGCAGGTCTAGCAGACTCCAGAGAGCAGGTGACACAGATAAAGGGTGGTGCAGGAGGCCAGGCAGGGCTGGACCCTCACTCACACCTCTGCTGCTCCTCTACCCACAGCTCGCAGAGCTTAGCCGAACTGCTGGAGGCCACTCAGCTGCATAAAGGGCACACACAGGTTTCTAAATATGCATACTCACTTTTCCAAGTATTAAAACACCTAAAAGCTTTTGCCCCCAAAGACGGAGGCCTGCTGTCCACTCTGAATCCTGTCCTCTTTCCTCTCAAAGAATGGAGTCTGGGGTCTGGACGTGGCTGTGGGGTGACCACTCATTCAAGTCTGCTGCCAAAGGACACTCTGGGAGTTCAAGGGCACGACCGGGGCCATGGAGCAATGCAGGTGGGCGTGGCCACCCCCGTGGGACACAGGGCTCAGCTCCTCCAGGAAGCCTTCTGGGGTTTTTGCTACCGCATCTGCCCGGTTCAGCCCCCATCAGGTTTGTGCTGCCCGTGACGGCCCCCTCCTCTCATCTCATGCTTCTGCCTCTGCACCCACCCTAGCGCTGCTGCAATGGCCCTGGGGAGAAGCAGGGTGATCCAGGTGAGGCTGCAGAGCCGGATGCTGAAACACCAAGGCCCCCACCTGATGGAGAACTAAGGGCCACCCAGGCATGGGCCTTTGAGTTCCGTCCAGTCCTCACAGCGGGGAGCTGCCCGTCCCCTGAGGCAGCCCTGGGCCCCTAACCCCTAACACCCTTCTGGGAATTTCCAGCCACTCCCAGCTTCTCCGTTCCTCTCCGTTGCCTCGTTCTCTCCACCAGCATCTAAAGGCCTCACGTTTCCTTCCCTTTCGCTTCTGAGCCTCAAAGCCAGGTCCCAGCCTCCCTGCCCCTTCACAGGACCTTGGGGTGGGGTGGGGGGGGGGCTGCAGACCGTGCTGCTGAGGCCACGGCCCACGATGCTCCTTACGCCGCGAGGCCAGTGTGACACAGAGGGGCCGTCCAGGCTCTGCTGGATCGAACACAAAGCAGACTTCGACTCAAACGCTCTCTGAAATTTTGTTTCCCAGTTATGTGATTTTTACCGTATCCTGCAAAACAGACGCCGGGCGCTGCCATCAGAGCTTAAGGAACGGTGGTCTACACTCGCCTCCCCTGTCAGACCTTCTCCAACCTGAGCTCCAACCCAACCAGCTGTAGAACAGCCCGCGTCCTGACCCCTGGTCCTCGCTGCTCAGGGGTGACTGGAGTGCCGGCCCCGCCCCCTGCCTCGCGCAAGGCCCCCCCACCCCGCCTTCCCAGTTCACCCCCCTCATCAGCTCTGTGCATGTGTGTGGGCTTTGCCTCAATTCACACACCTTACGATTCACGATTTAAAAGGGCATCATTCAGTGGTTTCAGTGCGTCCAGAGCCGTGCATCCATTGCGTCAGTTTTAGGGCCTCTTCATCCCCCCAAAAGAAAGCCCGTTCCCCTACCTATCCCTCCCCAGCCCCTGGGAGCCACTAATCTGCTGTCTCTCCGGATCTGCCTGTCCCACGTAAACAGAATCACATACCGCGTGCCCTCTGGGCCTGGCTTCCTCCCTGAGCGTCCTGCTTTCCAGGTTCGTCCAGTTGAACGTGTGTCAATCCTCGTTCTTTTGTACAGCTCGGTAACGTTCCATTGTACGGACACACTACGCTCCGTTTACCCCTCTGTCCACTGATGGACGTCTGGGCTGTTTCCACCTTCTGTCCATCAGGGCAGATGCTGCTGTGAATGTGTGTGGACAAGTTTCTGAGCTGCCAGCTACAAATTGGCACTCGTTGACCTTCAGCCCCGCCCTGAAAGGAGTTCAGGGTGGAGATCAGGAAACAGGCTCTCTGTGCTCCGGGAGAGACTGGCAGCACAGGCCTTCGGATAGTTAGATCTTCTCAGGAGATTTTATGAGCCCAATTCTTGCATCTCCTCTTATGTAGGGAAGCACTAAAATCCTTCATGGTGACGTCTGCTCCTCGTGACTTGCAGAAACCTTCTGCAGAAAATATGTGCTTGACTGCATGGACTCCCCCTTCACCAAAATCTCATATATGCTGGCCTTCCCCCCACCTCTTTGGAGCGGTCCCTCAGAGCTCTCTGAGATGCTGTCTCCTGGGCTGGAGTCCTCACTGTGCCCCAGATAAAACTTAACTGCCAACGCTCACGTTGTGCCGTTTTTTTCAGTCGACAGAGTGGATGTATGTTTTCATTCCTCCTGGGGAATACCTAGGATTCCATTCGGAGTGGAACTGTTAGATCACAGGATAGCTCTTGTTTAATCAAGATCACTTTTCCAAAACAGCTGCTCCCTTTTACAGTCCCACCAGCAGTGTAGGAGGGTTCCGATGTTTCCACACCCTCGGGAACAGTTGTTGTCATCTGACGTTTGGAGTCTAAGCCATGCTTTCCAGCATCTTATTGTGTGCTTAATTTGCATTTTCCTGCTGACTCATGAGAGCTGGCATCTGGTTATTCACGTCTATCTTCTTTGAAGAAATGTCTACTCAGATCCTCCGACAATTTTAAAATTGTGTTAATTGTCTTCTCATTTTTGAGTTGGAGGAGTCCTTTATATATTCTAGATAAAGGTCCCTTATCAGATCCACAATTTGCAAATATGTTCTCCCATTCTGTGGGCTGTCTTTTCACTTTCTTGATGGTGTCTTCTGAGGCACCAAAGTTCTTCATTTTGGTGAAGTCCCATTTCTCCATTTTCCTCTTGTTGCTTGTGCGTTTGGTGTCATGTGTAAGAATCCTTTGGCAAATCCAAGGTCATAAAGAGTTACCCCGTCTTCTGCTACAAGTTTCATCATTTTAGCCCTTAACATTAGGTCTTTGATCCACGTTGAGGTTGCTGGCATATATATGGCATGAGGCAGGGATCCAACCTCGTTCTTTGGCACATGGAAATCCAGATGTCCCAGTGCCACTTGTTGACAAGACTACTGCTTCCCCATTGGTCTTGGCGCCCTTGATGAACACCAGCTGATGCGATGCAGGGTTTATTTCTGCACCCTCAACTCCCTGCATCTACTAATGAGGTGCCTCTTCTGGGTCTTCACTTCCTCCCTGGCGGGGACCCAGACTCACCCCAGACCACAGCAGCCATCTGCACACAGACCCCTCTCAAACAGCCATCCCTGCTCCCGCTTCCTCAGCAGAGTCCCTCAGAGGCCATGTCTGGAACATGCATGTCTCACACATGGCTGGGAAGAATGTAAATGGTGGACGGGTGGTTCCCTAGGTTGGTACATCAGTTCAGAGAGAGCCTCTGAGCATCACACCTCCTCTCACTCTAAGAGGAGTGTGGTGACGCCCAGCTGTTACCCAATCTGTGCGCACAGCTGGTGAGCACCCAGGAGGCCTGGGGCCACGGCTTTCCACCCAACACCCTGGGCCCTGTCTGCATCCCAGGCTCCCCGGAAAGGAAAGGTGTATTACGAGATCTGACCCTGATGTTCAGGGATGTGACCTGGATGCATTAGTTCCCTGCTCAGGAATACAAAGGCATGTTGGCGAGAAGACAGGCCAGCTCCCAGCAGGTGCCAGGGGTCAACAGCATCAGCCAGGAGGTCCTGGCAGGGACTCCGGAGAGCCTGGCAGGCCATACACAGGAGGACCCTCTCCAGACTGGACTGTACCAGCCTAGGCTGCGACCTCCTCCTCAGGGCCGCAGCGGCCCTCACAACAGGCCTGTGCGGAACTCCGCCTGCCCGCCACACCCCGTGGCTCCCAGGAACCCTGCCGGGCCCGGCCTAAGACCCCTGCCCTCACGCCCACCCCCGCACCACGGCTGGGGCAGCGCCACTCCGGAAACAACCCTCTCTTCTCCCGCCCGACTGCCCGTGCCCGGCCCCTGGGCACCACGCCGCTTTCTTTACTTTGCTCTCTTCCAAGAGAGTTTCACGAGGGTTCCGCTGATGGGAGGAAGAGCCTCCCTTTATAAAGAAAGAGGCCACTTCAGGGAGAGTGGAGCTGCCTGTGGGTGACCTGCTGTGTACTGGGCGGGGCGGGGCGGGGCCTGGGGACTGGGCCTCGGTCCTCTCAGCGGTGCTGCAGGGGCGTCGGGGCCACGCGCATTTCCACCGGTGGAGAGGGGCCCTCGGAGCCTTCCAGAGCTGCAGTGCCGGCGGAGGAGGCTTTTAGCCGAGGTGTCCACGACCAGCGGCAGCCCCGAGGGTAGGTGCCGTTCTGTGTTTGTGTGTAAGGGCGTGGAGCCTCGCAGGGATAGTGGGGCTTGTTTGAGAAACTCTCTCGCCGATGGTTCCATGAGTTGGAAAGACCCTAGGCAGGTTAGGGTTAGGGTCCAGGCTGCGGGGGGGAGGGGGTTGCAGTTTACCCAGAAACACGGCCAGGAACTCCCCTCTCACCACCAGCCCCCTCGTTTTACAAAGAGATACTTTCTTGGTGAGCTCCTATTCATCCTTTGGTACCCTGCTCAAATGCCCCCTTGAAGATGCAACTTTGCTAAGGTCCTGGACAGGAAGTGACGGCTGTACTCTGGGGTCCCCCAGCCCCTGCCCCACAGTCTGGACCCTAGCCCCCCAGCGCTGCATGTTCTAGGTACTAGGTACCCTAAGAGTCAATCTCCCCTTCCAGCTCTCCTCCACCCAGGAGCAAACACCTTATTTGATCAAACGAATGAGTGAGGGGGCAAATGAATGAACGATAAGTTAATAAATAAATGAATAAACACGTGAACAGATGCAGCTGGGCTCTAGTACTTCAAGCCCACGTATTTACCAAACATGACAGGGTCAGCACAAACCGTCCCAATTTAAGGCCCGTTCCTCCGGAATTCCAAGCAAGCCATGCAACCCGAGTTTCCTCTTTAGCAGCACAGTTCACACTTGAGGAAACATTATGTGCACAGAGCAAGAACACAGAAAGGCAAAAATTAAATTAGACGGCAGCCTGGAAATGCCCGCTGTGCAAAAAATGCCAGCTAACTGATTTGTACGGCCTCCCCGGAAAACGGCCGGGTTTTAATTTGGGTCTCTGGGACCCAGCTCCTGACGCGCGGGGAGGCTCGCAGGAGAGGGGTGAGAACGCGGTTTCGGATGAGCAGACCCAGATTCAATTAGTAATCAGTTCTGACCTGACGCTCCCGAAGGCTCCCAGAGCTAATGACCAGAGGGGAGGGGAGCGGGCCCGCACCTCCCCCTCCCTCCCTCCTGGCCGGGAAGAATCCATCCATGTCAGCCCAGAAGGCGCTCTGGCCGCTTCTAGTTACAGGAGCTGCAGATGGGGATGCGGTGGCTTAGCCCAGCTCACTGGGGGTCAAGGCGGTCCACCGGCGACCCACTGGGCAGACAGAGTCTAGGGTCAGTGGAGCGGCCTCGGAGCAGCTAGGCCTTTCCTCTCTGTAAAGACTGTCTGTTTCTGAGGATGGCCCCCAGAGGCAAGGACGTTAGCACTGCGCATGGACATCTGGCTGTCCAATCACACCCCGTCCGTGGGATGCCGATGGCTAGACGTTCTTAACAAGGACAGACAACAGCTTCTTAGAAACAGAACTGACGCCAGCACGGGTGCTTCCTTGCCCCAGATCCTCAAAAGGCACCAGCTGTCTCAGCATCCTTCCACTAGCCTCCAGCCCCCGCCACGGCACAGTCCTTTCCCACCATCTCCCAGGTGCCCCCGACATTCCCAGAGAGCCCTTCCGGGCTGGCAGCACAAGGCAGGTAGCACGTGGCCGAGGGGCCTGAGGGAAGCAAGGCAGGTCCCGGGGGCGGCCGGGTGGTCCTGGAGCCCCGTGCACCTCCAGGGTGCTTCTGGGCACCCCAAGCTCCGTGGGTGAGGCTCCCGCAGCCAGCTCAGCCCCAAAGGTGCACAGGACATCGGGGCCTGGAGTGGTGAGGGCCGGGCCTGCTCCCTCGGGCCAAGAGCCCAGGCCCATCCCTGACTCCTTCCCTGTCCTGCTGGAGGCCATGTGGGGCTAGAGCTCCAGGCCCCGGGCCCCGAGCAGACTCACTGCCCCGGCCAGGTCCCCGGACAGTCCTGGACAGGCTCACTGGTGACACTGACCCGGGGCCCTGAATCAGCCCCATCCCCGAAGGGCCCTTCCCTGGGGGCCTTTCTCCCTTTGGGGGCTGCACTGGGACCCACCCGGCTTGTCAGAAAGCCTCCGCCTCAGGGATGATGTGTCCTCGCTCCTGATGCAGCCCTACCAGCACTGCTGGTGAGCCTCCCAGAGTGGCCAGGAGCTCACGATGCCCCAGCCCTGTGCTCAGCACGCCCGTCACCTCTCCCGTGACCTTCGCCAGCACCGCCTGCAGCAGGCAAAGTGGTTCTCCCCACGTCCTAGGTCAGAGCAGGGGAGCCGGTGGGACTCCCTGGCGGAGGCAGCAGATTGAACCAGGGAGCTGGGCCCCCAGAGCCCGTGCAGAGGCTGGAGGGGAGGGGAGGGACCGACCAGAAGAGCTAGGGTCCAAGTCCAGCTCTGGGCGACCCTGTGCATCCCTGCCGCCCCCACGGGATGGACCGGCTGATACCTTGGACCCTCCACCTTGACCACGGTGACCGCGACTCCTCCAGCCGCCCCGCACCCCTGCATGGGGCCATCCGCCCCAAGGAGCCTGGACCAACACAGGCAGCTGCCAGCCAGGCCCACGGGAGCCCCCAGGCCGCCCAGAAAAGGGGTGTCCCCCCTGCTCTAGTCCTGGGGCTGGGCAGGGTTCCGGACTGGCTCCAACGCCACCTCCCCCACTCGCCCGCTGGCCCCGCCCCAGACCCCTGCTGGGCCCCGTTGCGTCCGGCCTTGGGATGCCCAGGTCCCCTGCAGAGCACCCACGGCGTCTCCTGCACCAGGGGACGCGCCCACGTCGGTGCCCTAATGGAAGCCGCAGGGACTCCTCCCCGCTTCGTAAAGGCGGCTTGTGGGTCTGTTTCTGAGGACGGTCTCCAAAGGCACCACCTCCCACAAGGTGCCTGAGCATCAGCTCAGCGAGAACGTTAACAGGACGTGTGTCGCCCCCGAGCCGGCTCAGCCTCAGTGGTGCCACCAGCCTACCCGACGGGCGCATCTCGTCGGCTGTCCTGGGAGCCTGTGGCGGCCCCGCTGCACGTCACGAAGCCTGGGGCACCTGCCACCTGCCAGACCCGCAGGCACCTCAGACAGAGACCACACGGGCATCAGGGCCATCTCGCTGGTGTCACCGCCTCCACCCCTCTGCCCGCAGCAAGCCTGACTGGCCAAGAAATGCCCTCTGGCCCCCTGGGCACCCGGCTCCCCGGCAGCCTGCACTCCACGCCCACGGCCAGCAGGCAGCCCTCAGATGCATGACCGGCAACGCCGGGGGTGGCGGTCCCGTGCAGCCCGAGGCCTCGCCCAGCGAGCAGGGCGCCTCGGTGGAATGTTCTGGGGGCTGGGGGCATCTCGTGGACCCTGGGCACGCAGCCTCTTGTGGCCCCCGACGGCCGCCCGGGCCGGGGCTCTTACCGTCCACGCAGGCGGGCCTGGCTCTGGTGGTGCCCGCGATCTGCCCCTTCCTGCACGCGCAGCGAGCCGTCTGCCGGGCAATCGTCCTCCGCGGCTGGCTGCTGTCGCGGTCCAGCGTCACAATCTCACAGGTGCCGGCGGCCAGCTGACCTGCAAGAGAGGCACAGATGGGGCTGAGTGGACGCGCCTGGAGACCAGCCGTCCCAGCACCACACGAGTGCCCACCTGGCGCCCGCCTGCAGAGGGACCCAGAGGGACATCTGAACCCCCCAGACGACGCTGTCAGACCCACCCCGCAAAGCCAAGGCGCCGGGTCAGGCCAGCGCCCTCCACGCTTCGGCAGCGCGGCTCTGGCAGCCTTGCCTGGGCGACAGGACGCTCGACGTGCCCCATCCCAGCCACTCCTGGAAGTGAAGGGCTGAGTCACAGGCGAAGGGCCCCCGGTCACGAGTCAGGACCCGGGCTGCACAGGGCTCCGTGCTGGGAGGCCAGGCTGGCCTGGAGCGGCCTCGGTCTGTGTCTGGACCGGCCCAACCTGCCGAGAAGGGACCCGTCTCGTTTGCAGGTGATGACTCCATGGGTTTCACTGGCTTCCTCACCCCCCACGTGACTCCTAAACCCAGGGAGGGCACGACGGCTCTGAGGAGCTGAGGGGGCCAGCATCCCAGCAGAGGGACATGCCTGCCTGTAAACCAGGATGCCCTGAAGAGTCACACCGACCAGACAGGCAGCGCTGGCTCCGGACGGCGGGTGCCGACGCGGGAAGCCTGGCCGCTGGCCCCAGGGAAGCTGCAGGTCCTCCCCGGGCCTGGCTGGTGCCCCACCGGTCATCCCCGAGCTGTGAGCCTAGATCTCTTGGTGACACCGGGTGGCCCCTCGGTGTGGCCACACAGCCACAGCCTCCACCGCGGCGTCCACTCACTGCCTCACTTTCCTTCCCTCAGCAAACAATAAGCACCACTGTATGCCGCCCTCTGCGTTGGGCCCTGGGACCACAGTGCGAGAAAGCGGATGGTGCTCTGCCCCTGAAGGTCCCTCCCAGCTCGAGGATACGGCCCCGTACAGATCCCAGCCCACCGCTATGCAGGGTGTCGGCAGGGAGAGAGGATGGGGGTGCCGGCCGCAGCTCCAAACAAGGGAACGACGAGGAGGTGACACCCAGGAGACGGGCCCCACGTGCAGGGGAGGAGGGCGGCAGGGTCCACCCCACACAGGAAAAGCTGGCAGCTCCCTGGGGCTCCCAGGCAGCCGTTTCTTCAGCCCTGGGTGTCCTTCCTCATACACTGCTGTCACCCCTGGCCCCCTCCTCCAGGCAGCCCCCGGGTCCTCCAGGCGGCTCACTGCACAGGACTGCCCTGCCTTTTTGTCACTGATGTCACCTCTGGGTGCCCAGCCCGGCCTGGGGCCAGGCTGGCAGGATACAGTGCATGGAGTAGCCACCGGCTCCATCAGCCCAGAGCTGCCCAGGCCACCCTGACCCGGGGGAAGCCACGTCAGGGTGTGACCGACCCAAGAGGCAACGGGGTGTCTGCAGTGGGTGCCAGACATGCCCGGCCCAGGGCCTGAAGGGAGCTGTGCACGGGGACCCCAAGCCAGCCGCCAGAGCCCGTCACGGACGGCTCACGGGAGACCCACACAGGTGTGGGAGGAAGGATGTGGGCCCCGGGCCCCTCGTCCTCGACCTGCTGGGACCCCCCTCCCCTTGCTGAGCAGAGCCTGTTCCATGGCCAACACCCGAGTGCCGCCTCCCTGAAGGCTTTGGCTGTGATTGAACGTGCACTAACTAATTACACGCAAAATTATATACTGCGCTAAGAACCAGCAAAAACAGACAGACGCGTAAATAACGAAGTAGATAAACAACTGCAGCAAAGGGAAGAGCGTCGTGGATAGTGAGGTGTGCGTTTCTGGTGACAACAGTGGTTAGAGCCTTAAAGACAGACGTGATTACGGGCAACCGTGCATCTGAGGGGGTCCAGGAGCTCACGGCAAAGATGCTGAGACTCGTGGGCTGGTCCGACTCTGCGACGTGCGGTCGGGCAGCTGCGTGGGTTCTGTCCCGGCTGTTATTTTAAGCTCTGCGTGTTGCCGTGGGGCTGCTCCGGCGCTCTCGGTCCTCGCTGCCGCCCACCCTGACCCCAGACACCTTCGGCTGACGTCAGTGGCCGGCAGAGGCCCGTCTCCTCGGAACCTGAGCCCTGGTCAGTAACTAACAAAGCAACTGACCGACCAGCCATGGGAACCCCCTGACCCAGGCACATCGCGCCTCCGGAGCCTGGACCCTCGTTTGTAAGGGGGTGGCCGGGCAAGGTCTCCGCCGGGGGTCTGAGGGCTTCTACGTCCAGTGCACCTCTCACACGGCAGCCGGCAGCCTCACGTCGTCATCCCCCCCAGGTGCCACGATTCCGGACCACGCCCCGTAGACCAGTGGCGCTGGGGTAGGGAAGGACAAGGCGGCCAAGGGCCCCCCAATTCCTCTGCATGTGTACCCACGTGGAGATGAGGCGGACAGAAGGTGTCCTGGACTGTAGCCAGTGCCCAGGGGCGGCCGTAAAGAGGCGTCACAGCCTGGGGGCCTAACCCCCAGCATATTCACCCATAGCCTGGCGGCTGCAAGTCTGAAATGGAGGCCGCGGCAGGGCCGGCTCTCTCAGGGTGGCCGTGGAGGGGGGGCCTTCCTGCCTCTCGTGGGTCCTGGTGGCCGTTCCTCGCCTTGTAGCCTCATCAGTCCCGTCGTCACAGACCTCCTGGTGTCTCCTCTTCTCACAAGGTCACTGGTCACGTTGACCAGGGTTCACTTAGTGGCTTCATCTTAACTGCAGCTGCAAAGCCCCTATTTCCAATTAAGGCCATCGTCCCAGGTAACAGGGCTGGGACCTGAATGTATCTTTCGGGGACACCATCAATCTATGAAAGGAAGAAAACCAACCTCTGCCTGGGAGTGTGGAAAAGCCGAAAGGGAACGAGCCAGCACCGGGGCGCACAGGCCCAGGCCATGCACGGCTCCGCGTGCCTTCGGGACACCATGGGTCCCGGTTCATGAATTTATTACCAGCTCACAGCCTAGGCGCCCAGCCCGGCCCCTCTCCATCCCTCCACACCGTGTTTCCTCGGCTGCCCTGGCCGCCCCTTCTGGGGTTTCCAGCCCTCAATTCCGTGTTGGGGGTTGGTTGTCTGCAGACTCGGGTCTCTTCCCGGGCTTTCATCCCAGGACCTTCACGTGGTCCTCGCCCTGTGCCGTGACCATCCTCCCCGGGCGGGGCTGGGTCTCGGATGTTGTCCCCGACCCCTGGAGGAGCTCATGGATAAACGCTCCCATCCCCGGCTGCCTCGCCCCCAGGCTCCACCGCGCTGTCCTTAGCTCAGGCGCCCCGCACCTCTGACAAGGCTGGCAAACGGCAGTACGTGAACGGCTCCCATGGGCAGGTCCAGGGCTCCTGGAAGCAAGCAGCCAGGTGAAGGGCAAGGGGACGGGGACAGGGTGGCAGCGCATCACAGGGGCTCAGAATATAGGCTCAAGAGGTGCTCGGCGAGCTCGGAAGCGGCGGCGTCCCAAGACACCAGGTGGCTCTCCCCGCGGGTCACACAGCTGAACACGGAGTTCAGGCAGGAGAGGGGTGGTCCACCCGCACCGTGAGGTCGCCTGGTGTCGAGGAGAAGACTGCCCAGCCCCGCCCACGCTGTCGGTTCTGCTCTGGGGGTCGACAGTGAACTTGGGCTGCGCAGTTAACACACAGTACTTAGAACTTGACCACGTGCTCGGAACTCACCGGACTCGCCATGGACTCAGCGGATCTCTCCTCCAAGGCGCTGGTCCGTCCCTGTCTGCCCACACCTGACCTGGAGCTCCCAGGCCCCCCCGCCAGCTGCCCAGGAACCCACAGCACCTCATTCAACCTGCATCCAAGTGTGGGGCACAGGGCAGGGGGGAGGACAGGCAGCCAGCTGGCCCTGGGCCCCCGGGGGACCACACTGGCTGCCTTAACTGGGGCTGACGTCCTGGACACCCCCTGTGGCACTCGGGGGGGGGGTCTTCTCAAGCCAGCTCCAGGCAGGCGCCCACCCTGCACTTGGAAACCTCTCTGGTCCACTCAGATTTCTGGTTTGTTGTGAAAATGTCACCACCTCGCACTTCAGCCCCGGTGTCCTCTGACCAGGCCAGCGGCTTCGTGACGACGGGTATCTCAGCCACAGGGCCGAAGGCCGGCCGGGACCCCCTGGGAGCCTACTGCCCCCAGGAATGACCCTCCCCAGGTCCTGCCGTGCCCGCCCTTCATTCCCCGCTCCTGAAGCTTGAGGAACCAGGGACCCCAGGGTCTGGGACAGCACCGCGGTTACAGCCGGGAGCACACGTGGGACACGGGCCTCCGAGAGGAGTGGGGAGGCCTGCAACGGGCCAGGCCAGTCCCCACACGCCTCCCGGTGGGCCCTCCTCCTCTGGGAGAGGGCAGCCAGGAAGATTCTAGAGTCTGGGCTCCCCCTTCCCTCCTTCCCTTGTCTCACCTCTGCTCTCTCTCTGTGTCACACACACAGACACACACACCAACACACAAGACGTGGTCGGCGTTTTCTTCGGGGGGGCGGGTGGGATTATAATTCTTATTGTCTTCCCCCAGGTATTTTTGTTACAAAGAACTTGTATTACTTTTAAAACCAGAAAGAAAAAAAAATGCTTCAAAAATAAAACAAACAAGAAATCACAATTCCTTCCCCAACAGCTGCTCCCACCATGCACGCGGCCCACACCTGACCACGTCCTCCTCTGCAGTGGGGACACAGGCCGGGCCTCCCTGCAGCTGCCCCCCAAGCCCAGCCTGGCGCCTGGACCCACAGGCCCTGCCGGGGCCCAGGGAGGAGAGTGTCCACGCGTGCACACGTGTGTGCCTGAGGGGTGATGGGCGGCTGCCATGAAGACGGAAAGAAACAAAACTCCAGGGAGTCTTCTTAGGAGAAAGGCAGCAACATAAGCGTTTAACAAAAGCCAGATGCCGTAGAGAGACGTGTAAGAAAAGAAAGAGATGCTCACTTTCCCCCAGAGACAGACCTGCAGCTTCTCACTAGACGGCGGAGGTCAGGGTGCGCGTGGGTGGTCACGCAAACCCCCAGTTCTATGGTCTGATTCTGTCCCCTGACACTCGTGGCAACGTCACTGCATGTAAACAGCTGGCCACGCTCCCCCTGGACGCTGTCACCTCTGCCTGCAGCTGGGGGTCCCGCGGGAGAGCAGGAAACACCCCCCCAGGAGAGGTCAGGTCCATCACCTCTCACCCCCATCCTGGCCACCCATTAGGAGGCAGCCTTGCCCAGCCGGGGATTCAGATGTACCGTGACCTACAGGGCTGGGATCTGCAGGGCCCCGTCCCTGCTGCTGGGACCCGTCCCTGCTGCTGGGACGGGGGAGGATGCGTGCCACGCCTGCCTAGCTGGTGGTGGCTGAGCCCGTGGAGGGGACCCCGGCTTGGGAGCGGACCCCGGCTTGGGAGCGGACCCCCAAGGGGCTCACTGCCTCGCTGCCTCAGTGATCCAGGCCGCTGAATGTGCCCCAGGACCAGGGGCCGGGGGCTCCTACCACCCATGCAGCCCCAGAGGCTAGGAGTGCAGAGCTACCCCCAGCGACAGCACTGGTCCCTGAGGGGCCGGGCCAGACTCGGTGGGGGGCCACACCACGCCCTCAACGCTTCCCCATCAAGGCAAGTACCACCGTCCCTGTTTCTTCAGAGTTTCCACAAGCGGCTCACAGAGGTTCCTCCCATGCCCAAGAGATCCTGACTGGGGGTCTGGGGCTCGGGGAAGGGGCGCTGTGGCAAGTTCCTGTGGAACACGCACCCTCCCGGTCCCCGGGCCCCGCAGGCTGGGAGCGGAGGGCAGCTGCATCCCGAGTGCTCACGGGCACAGTCCCCGCTGCGACGCTTTGGCTGAGCCAAGCTTTGCCAAGTTTCATTTATTGCCTGAGCCGGACCAGGCAGGATGGCCGGACACCAGCCCCTCAGCATCCCCTGCACGGCCCCCAACCAGGGCGGCCGCCAGCCCGACCCTGAGCAAGGGCACTGGGGGGGCCGAGGGGCCCAAACTCCCGCTCAGGCGCCATTTCTCAGCGAAGAGAACGGCCTGCAACCTGGGTGTAGGTTCCAGGAGGGCACGGCCCAGGCCCCCCCCACCCCCCACCCCCGGCTCCAGATGGATGGATACCAAAGGATGGCTCTGGGCAGCCGGTGCCCCGTGGCCTCCCGGGTGGGAAGAGGCCCTGGGGCGACTCAGCTGGGCCTGGCCCTCAGGCAGCCCCCGCCCCGATCCCGGGAAGGCACCACAGCCATTTAATCCCGTCTGTGCCGACATCCATCTGGGAGGAGGTCTGACAGAATAAAGGCACTCAGAGGGGATGGCATTTAGCAGTCACGAGTGTCAGCCCTGTGCCTGGATGAGAACGAAACCTGGGCAGCCCAGGAGGCCAGCAGGGCCTGAGGCCAGCACGGGGCCCGGAGCTGACCACAGGCTGGGTCACCTCCAGGCACATGCGTGACCAGGAAGATGGGGGCCCGGGCAGGTCCCCAACAGGAGGGAAAAGACCCAGACGAGAAGGCGGCTCTGCCCTCGGGGAGGGTCCAGGCCATGTAGGTGCGGACATGGAGACCCACACGGGGACCAGGAGGTGGGAGCCACAAGGCCTGTGGAGTTTGTGGTGGGAGGACCCGGGGGCCCTGGCTTGTCTCTGGCTGGGCCTGAGGCATCACACCGCACCTGTAAGCGGGGGGCCTGCACTCTGGTCGGAAGGGCTGCAGGCGTTCTGTCTCCCACAGAATGGGGGGTCTGGGGATGCACTTAGCATCTGCACGTGCCCCATGGCCAGCGTGGGTCAGGGCCTTGCCGTGAGTGTCCTGGGCCTCACAGGGCCCTTTGGGAGACGGGCGATGGTTGGTGGTTACAGGGAAGCAGTTTAAGCTCAAGGAGAACGCATGACAACAGCCGTGACCTAAACCAAACCCTCATCCTCGTCACCTCTGGGTCCAGAACAAGCTGCTCCCAGCTAGGGACGCCCAGGACGCCTCTAAACGAGAGCAGGCTTCGTCCTGCGAGGCGTGGAGGGCGGTGAGATGCGCGGTTATGAAATCCTGCGTCAGGACCTGCCAATCCCTGTGAAACCCAAGGACGGCACTTGATAAAGTCAAGTCCCAGGCGCAGTACACGTGCTGTAAAACGCGCCCGCTGTACGCGCGCGGGCCGTGCAGGCGCCCACCCAGGCAAACCCACTGCCCCCGACCTGCAGGGTCTCCCGTCTCCCAGAAAGTCCCGCACACCCTTCGCTGCTGATTCCTGCACCCCTGGCTGTGAGCCACCACAGGTCAGCTTTCGGGACAGGAGCCCGGGGGCTGCGGGACTTGGTCGGGGGGGACACAGCACAGGATGGCAGCTGTGTGTTCCCGGCTGCTGCGTACAATTGCTTTTAACCAGGATTTACGGTCCAGGACGTTGTAACCCACCAGCCTAAATGACCTGGAGCTTCTTCCTCGTCCCGTGGCCCCGTGGTCCAGCCTGGACTGGCCCTGCTGTTCCTGCAGGTGAGGCCACACCAGTGACGGCAACACATCCAAGAGGTCCAGTGGGCCCACGTGGTAGACACACTCAAATCGCCCCCGGGGTAGGCAGGGCCCTTGTTTTCTGGGCTGGGGGGTGGCCCACTGGCCTCAAGAAGGTCTCAGATGGCCTTTCCACGTGTGTCCTGAGTACACGGGGGGCTGCCAGCTGGGGGGATGGAGCTGGGGTGGCGGGGTGTCCCAAGTCTGGAGCCAAGTGGCTGGCACCTAAACCCCTCCAGCAAACCTCTCCCCACTGGCCTCAACAGGACTTCCTGGGATGCTGGGTGTAGGTCGGGGTGCAAGACTGCTCCCCAACCCTCTCCCTCGAGGGACCAGGTCCCACCGCAGGGCCCGCCTGCCGCTTTGATTTGGGGTGTCGTCCCGGACCTCACAGACACACACAGGACGTGGAGCTGTTGCGCTCCTGAGCCGGGAGCTTCAGTTCCCACACCCCCCGGGCTGCAGAGAAGGGCTGCGGGGTCGGTCCTGGGCCGGCCCCTCGCCTCGGCAGACGCCTCCCCCATAAGATGGGCAAGGCAACTCCTCCCCCCGGAGAGGCCAGGGGCAGGCGGCTCCTCGCAGGAGAAATCAGACACCAGTGAGGACCAGACTCTCCAGTCCCATCAGTCCCGCCAGCAACCGAGGAGCACGCAGCCCTCGGTGGGACCTGTGCGGGGTGAGGGGCGCTCAGCGCCGAGACCCTAAAATGCCACCTGCCTTCACCCTCGGAGTGGACCTGTAAGGGTCCGCCTAGGCGGGAGAGGAAGACGCCAGCAATCGGCGTGTCGCCGCGCGTCGCCGCGACAAACCAGAGAACACGGAGAGCCCCGCCTGGCACACGGGGATGTGGCCTTGGCCACTGGAAATCGTGGTGTGGACGGCCTCTCACGCCCCGGGACGCGTCCCTCCGCGGCGCGGGGTTTCCATTCTGCACGCAGGGCCCCCTTGTGCTGTGCTCTCATGGTCCTCACCATGTCCTCGGGCCACCACTTCGTCCACGGTCACCCTGAACAGGCATCCTCGGGGCGCACGTCCCCGAATCTGCGCTTGGCTCATTGCCAAAGTGTCGCACAATGAGAAAATACTATTGGCACCATCAGGAGGAGGGAAGAGTTAAGGAATCGCTAGGGGTAACGGGGGGCGGGAGCTGGTGACAGCGGGGAGTGGGCGGCAGTGTGGATGCCACTGTCACTGCCGCCGGTTGGAGACGGTGGTGGGAGGAGGACCTCACCTCATGCTCTCTAGCGTACGTGGAACATGTCACCATGGATTTAAACAGCACTGGACGAAAACAGAGCTCAAGGAGGGAGCGAGGCAGCTCTGGTAACCCAGGCAAAGGCGCACGCGGACTCTGAGTCATCCAAGGAGATGACTATCCCTACTGCCTTTACTGTGGGTTAAACTCACCAGCCAGTTCGGCCCGAGGCCAAGAGACAAGGTAAAGGGGAGGCGGACGGGGGGGACGGAGCAGCTCGCAGGCTGAAGGCCTCAGAGGGAGGGGGGAGGCTGGGAGACCCCCCACACCCGGCTCTGTGTCTCTGCGGTCAGGACACCCACAGGGGTGCTCAGGACACCCCCTGCGGAGCCCTGCCCCGACTTCCTTAGAAGGACTTCAAGGAGCTGCACCTGCAGCTCCCGTTTGCAAAGGGCTTTCTTCACCTGCCCCTCAGCCACGAGCCCCTCACCTCCCAGCTGCGACTCTGAGCTGCCCGCTGCCCCGGCCCAGCACTCCCCTCTCCTGCTGCCCTTGGAACCCGGCTCCAGCCCCCACCCGCACTAGTCCTGCCCCCAAACCACAGGCTGCAGCCCTCCATCTTCAGCCCGGGGGTGATGGGGGGGCCAGGGCCCCGACGTCAGCAGGAGGCAGCGCGGAGAGCAGAAGCCCCGGCTTCCTCATCCACAGCCCGCCTCTCCCGGACAAAGCGAGAGCCACTTTGGAGCTGAAGCTAACTGCCGGGGCCCTGGACGCTCAGACTAAGGCAGCCATGTTTAGTTCCACCCCTAACTAGACAGACATTAGCGCGAGGGTTCAAAAGACCAGAAAAGAACGCCTTTTACAATCAGACAGAGCATCAGTCTCGATATCTGAGCTACACTGAAATCCAGTCTGTGCTGAAAGCCGAGTGTGGCCTTCCGGATCGCCGCTCACCTTCCACTTCAACACGGGTGGCCTGTCCCCAAGTCCAGGTCCCCGTGGAAGGGTGTGGAGACCAGCCAAGGGTGATCTCTGCACGGGCTGGGGGTGTGAGGGAGACAGAGAAGTCGAGGGAAACCGGCGCCTCACAGAAGGCCCCTCCCGTGGCCCGGCACAGGGGACCAGCCCCGGCCGCTCTGCGGCTCAGGCCTCGACGGGGCGGTGGCCCGACCCGTTAAGCTGCGGCGCCGTCCCTGACCTTTTGGGCGGCAGGACTGGGTCCCTGGAGTCGAGGCCCCCCCAGCAGCGACCCTGCCTGGTGATGCCTCACGGGTACCCTGTCTGGAGGGACCGGGGAGGGGAGCTGAACTTGGGATAATCGAGAGGGGCAGGTCACCTTCGCAGATAGATGGTCCTCACGGCTCAGAGCACGGCTCCCGCCTTCTCCCAACTTAAAGACAAGCTTTTGAACGCACCTGCTCCGTAAATTAGCCCCTGGCTGTCCCCAATGACACGACTGTGAAATAGAATTACGGCCTGCCCAGCAAAGTCACAGATCTTCTCATGCAAACCTCCCAGAATCCAGCTGGCTGGTCCCAGCCTGCTCCTGCCCTGTCACCGCCATTCCTGTCCACGGCCGCGCCCTCTCCTACCCTGGGCTGTCCCGTCCTCCCACCCGGGCCACGTCCTCCTCCCAAGCCCAGAAGCAGGATGGGCTGGGAGGAGAGGGGCAGGGGGCAGCCCCCTGCCACGGCCGGGCGCCCCCTCTGGAACCTTGTCCCTGCCCACTGCCTGGCTCGTCCCGCAGCCTCCTGTAAGTCTGCAGACGTGGGAAGGGTCCCAGGAAAGCACGGGGGAGAGAGGAGAGAGTCCGCTTGTGGCCACCAGCTCAGCGAGAGGCCTCTGCTTAGAGACGCCCGCCCAGCAGGCCCTTCCGAGAGAGGCTCGCCTGGGCTATCTGAGAGCCTGGCTTTTTCATCTGGATAAGAGCAGGTGGAGGGAACTGTGATAAAAAGGAAAAGAATAATGGCTGTGATTACGGCAATGGAGCAGGCTTTCCAGGGTCTCTTGGAACCGAGACCAAAGCCTCTCTAGTTAAGTTCCCTGCAGCGGCTCCACTGCAGCCTTAACATCAAATTAGCGTCCCGCCCCCTCGGCCGAGCACCCCTTTTCCCCTCCTCCCCAGGCTCACCCAGGCTGCACAGAGAAAGCTGCAGGGTGGGCCGCAGAGATGCCAGGTGACCTGAGCTAGCAGAAGCCACCGCGTGGCGGTCGGGGACCTCCCCCTGCTGTCACTGCCACTGTCGTCAACCCACGGAGGGCAGGGTAGTGCCCAGAGGCGGGACGCTCGTCCTTGAGATGTGAGATTTCAGAGCTGGCTGCCAACTGAGCTTCAAGTTGGAAACACAGGGACAGATCAAGAGCCCCTGAAACACCCTCTGCCGCCGGCACCTGGGGAGACACACGCCTCCCGCGAGGAGCAGCTGTTTGTGGCCGGTTCTGGGCCCTCAGTCTGGGGAGGGGAAGGTCATGAGAGGCGGCCCAGGCCAGGCTTGCAGAGGGCAGAGGGGTCTGGGGTTGCGTGTGACCTTGTGGGGCTGTGTGCCCTGGAGAAGGCTGGACGGGGACAGATTCCTCAGGACACACAGGCCCAGAGCTGCCCCTCCACCTGCCCGGCATCACCCGCCATCCCTGGGCCCCTGGCCTGTCCTCCCTGGTACCTGCTGTCAGAGCCCGGCTACCCTGGGCTGTGCGCCCTCCCCCGCTCAGGTCCACAAGGGCCCCTCCCCACTCATGCCCTCAGACCCCTACTGAAAGGACACCTGTTGGGGTGCACCGGGCCACCACACCTTTCAGTCCTTTTCCTCTAGCTGGGAGGGACAGGGCCAGTGAGGATGCTGGTGGCCACGCGGATCACCCCCCAAGTTAGCGCGGTCCCGCTGCCTCCCCAGACTCCACAGAGGGGCGAGGCCTGCAGGGTCGGGGCTGGACAGCTCCGCCCGGGAGGCCCTGTGACCTCTCCATCTGGAGGGGGCCATCTGAGCCTGGACCACAGCGGCCTGGCCTTGCTGTCGGGGACCCTGGGCCCCTCGGGCGGGTCCTCGTCCTCTGTGCCCTGGTCTGCACGCTGAGCCAGGGAGACCCCAAGCCCTCCACTCCATGCTGCCCTGCGAGCCTGCAGGGCCCAGGCGGGGTCACCAGCCTTGTCGGTCAGGCCCCCCTGCTCTGCAGAACCAACCCAGGCCTCCAGAATCCCCATCGGTGACTCCACCCAGGCCCACCTCTGCCTGGAGCTGCACGGCCAGCATCCCAGAGGCCGTGTCCTCTCTGCTGTGGTCACAGGGGGAACAGATTCACCACTGCAGCCAACCCCGTTCCGGCCACCAAGCCAAGGCAGATCCCCCAGCAGTGGGTGCCCAGGCCCCTCCTGACCAGAGAACTCGCCAGGCTCTGCCAGCACCCAGCACAGGGTGAGGGCTCCAGAGACGGATCTACCAGACCCCTAGGTGCAACCGCCCCCGGGACGGCACACGGAGCTGGGGGCGGAGAGGCTGCACCCCGACTCGGAGCGCCGGCCACTGTCCCTCTACACGTCGCTACGTGCCGGGACAGCCTGAAGGTGTGAGATTTCCCCAGGGCCTCTCACTGGGGGAGCGGGAAAGAGGCTCGGGTCCCCGCACAGAGTCCAGTCCATTCACCGTGCGGTGGGCGCAGCTCCGAGGAGCCGGGCAGGGCTGGGTAACGAGGCCGTAAGGGGCTGTGGCCTGCGGGGCTTTGTCTGACCGCACGGCTCAGGGTCCCGGCGTGGTCGCAAGGATAGTGTCAGGCGAGGGAGCCCGGGGCCAGCTGGCCAGTGAACACGGCCCACGCGGCCCCCCACTCTGGGCTTTGTTGGGGACGTCAGAGGAACAGGGACCCCACGTCTGGGTCCTGGAGGGCTCCCTCCCTGCCTAGGCGGCCGTTCCAGGCCCGCTGCCTCCTGGAAACGCAGGGGGTGGGGGGCTGGCCAGCCCCGCCCATAAGGGGGACGGTGTCGGGATGCTGCTGCCCACCGGGAGCCACACACCTGTGCTGGGTGCCCACCTGCCAGGCGCCCGAGGCTGCGGCTTCACCCCCGCCCCGGCGGCAGAGGGGCCAAGACCCCAGAGGCGGCCGACGGCGCCCTGGCAGGTCTCGTCCACAGCAGCTGGGCTCACCTGACCTTCAGGAGCCCTGTCGGGGAGCAAAGCGGGGTGCAGACCCTCCCCGGGTGTCCCTGACGGCGAGCGCACGCCCCGTCGGGATCCCAAGCACGGGCCCCGGACGCCGCAGGGCTCCGGTCCTCCCCGACCCCTCCCACAGCCTGCCGCCGGCGGTGCCTCAGTCTCTCAGCGAGGGGGAAGTGGGCCCTCGGGCCGCTGCGTGGCTCGGGCTGACGAGCAACGAGCCGAGAGCGCCCGCCCCAGCAGACGGCACTGCCTGCCCCGTCCTGGGCGTGGGCCCCGGGCCCGCTCCTGCACTGACGCGCGGGCGTTTATGACGCGCCAGTGAGGCGGATAGAACGCTTTTATTGTTCTCCCTGAGGCAGCAAGTGCTGCCCCGAAACGGCCCTCACGGAGCCCCGGCCCGTCCAGCTGGCTCCCCGCCAGCTGCCCCGCGACAGTGTCTGTGAATGAGGCGAGCGTGGCTGGAGGCTCCGCGGCCCGGGGCCCGGCCCGAGCGCACTGGAACGCTGTTAGCACAACTCTGTGGACACGGGGTGATTATGCTGCAGTTTACGACTTCGCAGAAGTCAATAAAAGGCAGCCGGCATCACCCTGCTCCGCGCCCGGCTGGCCTGCGCCAGAGATGCCAGAAAACCGGGCACACCCTTGCCTCCGGGCCCCGTGCTCCCCAGACCTCGCCCGCTCCAGCCCGCATGGTACCCTGTGCTGCTCAGAGCCACGGCCTGGAGACGGGCCCTGGGCAGCAGCCTCCCTCAGCTAGAAAGAGCCCAGCGCCGTTCTGCCAGCTGAGCCCCTGTTGGAGAATCTGGCATCTGCTGTGTCAGCAGCACAGAGGAGACCCTGGGTCGGCCTCCCAGGCTCCTGCCTCCATCCCCACCCCGGACCCCCAGGCACCTGGAGCCCAGAGGAGTCACCAGGTCGTGGTGGGCCATCTCCTGGATGGGGCATGGTGTCCACACGGGGCCAGTCCAGACCTTCCCTTGTGAGCAGGGGCCACCCCTGCCCTGCACGTCTGGGACACTCCTGGCCCAGTTCTCAGTCTCATGACCCAGCATCACTGTTAGCAGTGACACCCCTGGTGACCAGAAATGTCCCTGGCAGGCGACGGGAGGAGGGGCCATTTGGGACATGACGTCCCCGAAGGGCTGTCTGCCCCCTCCCGTCGGGTGGCTTGAACCCAGGGCTTCTGCCCGGGGCAAGGTGGATGTTTGGGGGGGTGGTCCTATGCTCTGAAGGGTGTCCCCCACCCCTGGGCTCCCCCGAGACGTGGAGACCAGACATGACTCCAAGACCAGCCAGATTCCCCGGGGCCAGAACCACCGATGAGAACCCGACTTGTAACCAAATCATGACCCTGCTTTTTCAGACACTCATTTCAATCTGAAGGGAGTTCATCTGACCTTCAGCCCATTACTGGGCCCTGGGGGTGCAGGATGAGCCAGGGCCAAGGGGCTGGGCGCCGGCAGGAGCGGGTGGGGCAGGGGGCCGAGCCGAGCTGCTGGGCCTCAGTCGTCGGCACCGGGCTCCACGCGCTTCCTGAGCTGCCAGAGGGGCCGAGAGGTGGGCTGCTCCCAGCTGCCTTTCAGGATGTGCGGGAATTGACCCCCGCAGGATGACAGTGATGGTGGAGAAAACCTGCTTTCCCTTCACGAGGGGACTCAAAGGCTTCGGTGTCCCGGGGTTGGGGCCGAGTGCCCTGAGGCTGAGGGCATCAGGGCAGAGCCCTCGGCAGGGACAGCTGAGGCGGAGGCCACTGTCGGGGGAGCCAGCCCGGGACCCCGTCAACGCCCCGTGGCCACCAGTCTCGAGTGTTTCCTCTTCCAGGAGGGGCACCTGCAGGCCAGGCTGGCAGGGACGAGCCCCCCTTCCCAAGGTGCTGGGAGTCCTGGGCAGACCCTCGGCTGCCGCTTCCCTGCACCTTATCTCAGGAGACGGCGCCCCTCGGTAGCGTCCCCGATGGACGAGGACACGTGTGACCGTCAGCTGGGCACGGGGAGCCCTCTGCCTTCCCTGGCCTCCAGCACCAGGGGGACAGGAGGTGGCCCAGGCAGGGCGTGGGGACAGTGGCTTGGCCTCCAGTGGGCGCAGCCCTCCAGAGGAGGCAGTCTGGGGGTATCTGTCCGCACACCCTTCGCCCGCCTACCAGGGAGGACACAGGGCTGGCACCTGCAGCTTGTCCGGCTTGGACGGGACATCTGGGGACAGACCTCTCACCTGTATCGGCAGAAGGCCTGGGGAGGTTTCCTGGGCTGCAGAGGGGACCAGGCCCCATCCCGCCCTCCCTGGCTGACCGGCTTCCTGGCTGGGGCACCTGAAGGAGGCTGATGGCCTTGGTGGCTGCAGGCAAGGAGCCGTCCCCTGGGCGGGGGCCGGGCGGGCAGTGGGGGGAAGGGCTGGAGGCTGAGGGGGGTTCCACGCTGACGCCCCAGCAGCCGGGGGCCCGGTGGGGTAGCGACCACCCTGTCTGGCATCCCGATAGTCCTTGCCTGGGTGGATGTGAAGTGGAATATGGTAACCTGTGCTAACAAGTGCCCCTCCCCATCGTCCCAGCCGGGTGTTACCTCCCAGGCTGACCTTGACCCCTCTGACCCTGCCAGGACCTTCAGGCCAGACCGAGTCAGGTGGCAGTCACTTCCTGTCCCCGTGCCCATCCCAGTCCAGCCTCCGGGACCACAGGCTCCGGCCTGGCCGAGGTGCCCACCGTCTCAGAGCCTCGGTTTCCCAGCCTGGGCTCAGTGGGCAGCCTCCCTACCCTGCACCCCATGGGGTCCCTCAGGCGCCCCCTCCGTCACCTGCAGCCTCCTCGCCAGTTAGAGTGGGACAGGGCTGGCCTCTGGGGTCCTGCCTCAGCAAGACCCAGGGTGTGGTCCTCCCAGGTGGGATAAGCCAGGTGGGATAAGCCCAGGCAGAGGGTCTCAGACAACAGAGACGGAATTCTGATTCTGCGGCTTTACTCCCGAGGGTAAGATAGCACCTCTGTGAGCTCGTGGAGAGTGGGGTGGGAAACGCAGCGGGCCGGCTGTCCTAACCATCTCAGGGGACACCGTCAGCAGCGCCACGGGGACAGAGGGCAGACCCTGGCCCAGCCCGCGCTGACAAAGGTAGACAAAGGCCATTTCACCCGCCCTGGGGCACACGGAAGCCGCCTCTGCCTGGGACTGCCAGCTGCGCGGCATGAGCCCACTGCAGGACCGGGTGATGGAGAAGCTGTCCCGACGGCCCTGCCGCCCACAGCCCCATCTTGGGAGGCCTCGGGCTCGGGAGACCCAGGGTGGTTCGGAAGAGCCCAACCACAGTCTGACTGGCTCTGGTGCGCTTTTTTAGGCAGGCGCGGTGGAGCCCAGGCCAGGGTGCTGATTGCAAAGTCCTGTTTCCCCGTTTCAGGGTGCATCGTTGTGGATTGCAGGAAGCGCGGGGTTGGTGGGGTCGCCGCCTCAGAGGGCTGTCTGGTGCTGTCTGCGCCGAAGGAGCTTAGCCCCACGCCCTAAAATGCAGACGGGAGCCCCCGGGGAAAACCAGTCCCCGACGAAGGAGCACAGGTGACCCTGTGGAGGAAAGATCGTCTTCCCACAGAAACTGCTGGAAAAACCGGAAACGTGAAAAGCGCATCTGGACTCGGACTTCCCACCCTCCACGAAAAGAAGCTTAAATGGGGTCCAAATAAACACAGCAATGTAAAACTTCTAGAAGAAAAGAGGAGAGTCTACGGGACCTGAGTTGTTAGATAGATTGGACACGGAAAGCACGACCCAGGAAAGACAAGAATTGATGAACTTGGCATTGGCAACACTAAAAGCTTCCATTCTCGAAAGAGGGAGTGAATGCACAAGCCACAGATGGGAGAAAATACTTGCCAACTACACATCTGACAAAGGACTTGTATCCAAGATGTACACGAACACTGAAAACTCCACGCTAAGGAAACAAACAACCCAACTGAAAAGTGGGGAAACGATCTGAACAGACTCCTCCCCCAAAATGGCGAATAAGAGATGAAAAAATACCCAACGTCACTTCTCATCAAGAGATTTCAAATTAAAACAACAGTGAGATACCACGCACGCCTATTAGAATGGCCCAGATCTGAGACGCTAACATCGCCAAATGCTGGTGAGGATGCAGAGCAACGGGAACGCTCGTCCATTACAGGTAGGGATGCAGGACGGCGCAGCCACTTTGCAACGCTGTCAGTTTCTTACAGAACCAAACACTCTTACGAGCCAGAAATCATGCTTCCAGGTATTTACCCTTATTTATTTTAAAGCTCATGTACACACACACACACACGCACACACCACACACACACACACACTACACACGAATGTTTACAGTAGCTTTTTACTCCTAATCACCCCAAACTGGAAGCAACCATGATGCCCTTTAGCTGTGAGTAAATAAACAAACTGTGGTCCATCGAGACAACGGAATATTACTCAGTACTGGAGAGAAATGAACTACTGAGCTCAAAACGACACGGAGGAACCCTAAACGCATGTGACCTAGCAAAGACACCCAACGCGAAAGGGCTACCTTCTGTATGGTTCCAAGTATTCTGGAAAAGACAACGCCACGGAGACAGTAAAAAGATCAGTGGTTGCCAGGGGTTTGGGGAAGAGAGGACAGGAAACAGGAGGGGACAGGAGAGCAGACGGGAGGGAGGGAGGGAGGGCGCAGGGGAACTTCGGGCCAGTAAATCTCTTCTGGGTGACGCTGTGAAGGAGAATACACGGCATTATGCGTTTCTCAGAATCAGCACCACTTCACAACACAGAGTGGCCCTTAATGTACACAAGCGAGTCATTTAGGAGGTCGGGGGATCTCCAGAAGGTGTTCAGGCGGCATCAGGAGCATCTAACCTGTTGGAAATGTGTGACCCCACCTCCATGGAAGAGCTGGGGGGAAGGTGCTGCCCTATGTCACCATGGAAATGCTGGAGTCTGCGGGAAGAGAGGCACAAGGAGGGGGGTGCACATTGCTCTGTCCCGGCTGCTGGAGTCATTCCCGTGGGATACAGAAGGACAAGTGACGCTGCTACACATCTACCCCTGAACCGACGATTAGGTAAAGGTGGGTGATGGAGCCAGGTCCTCGGTGTTGCCTCGGGTGAGCGAGGTCAGACCCGCAAGGGGAGGAGGCCGGGGTGGTCCAGACGGTGACGGCTCAGAGCTGAAGGCACGTTCAGCCTAAGGCAGAGGCAGGTGCTTACCTGCAGACGTGCATGTACACAGGTGAGTGCACACAGGTGTTTCCTGGCTGTCAGGGGAGAGGGCCCAGGAGCAACAGGGGCACCCGACACCCCGATTTTGTTCTCTAACTCCACTGTCCCCTAAAGGAACCGGGACTCCTTGGAGAAATGGCTCATTTCAGGATTGGGTAGGAGATACAGCCTGGAGTATCTTGTACTGCCAAGAAGGAAGAAAGTGCTCAAAAAAGAAACAAAATCACTGGTTGGGGAGCGGGTGTCAAAGGCACACAAGAGCTCCCAGTGGCCAAAGCTGAACAGGTGAATAACCAGATACGTGACGCAAAAGCAGGTATGAGAGTCCGTGAGTCCACGCTGACACCCGGAGGTGACAGGGTCAGTTAACATATGGAGAGCAGGTGCCCGTTTCCAGGGCTGAAGAATCCCCTGTAATGAATGTAGGTGCACTGCCCGACCTGAAGCGGGTGGGCGTGACTCCCCACTCCTGAGTCCTGGGCTGTGCGGAGCGACTTCCTCCAGAAGAGAACAGGAAGACGGGGAGGAAAACGAGGAACCTCAGAGGGAGAAGCCTCAGAGGGAGAAGCCTCAGAGGGAGAAGCCTCAGAGGGAGAAGCCTCAACCAGGTGACCAGCGTCAGCGTCACAGCGATCAGTCTCGCTGACAGCGTGAGCCCTGAGGTGACGGGACAGGACAGTTACCTCACCTTCCCCCAAACCCACAACCCAGTCTAATCATGAGGAAAACGCCAGACAAAACCTAACAGACGGCCTTCTACAAAGCATGTGACCCGCTCCCCCAAACTGTCGAGATCATCAAAAACTGCGCAACTGTCAGCTGGGAGGAGCCCAAGGAGACAGGATGCCTAACTGTGAAGTGGGGTCCTGGATAGCAAAGGGACGCGAGGTAAAAACTAAGGACGTCTGAGCACATACGGACTTTAGCTAATGATGACATACGATAGTGGCTCCTTCACCGTAACAAATGCCCCAAACTATCCTAAGATGTTAATAACAGAGAAAAGTGCACACGAGACATATGGGAACTTTCTGAACTATCTTCACAACTCCTCCATAAATCTAATACTGAAAACACGAGTTCTATGGAAATACCTGTGGAAATGACGAAGGAAATTAAGCCCCTATGGCGCAGATGCTGAGAAGCCCTCAGACGCTCTCCGAGGCCGGGCCAGCATCTGATGTGGGAAGTGGGTCATGCTGGCCTCGCTGGTCTGTCCCCACCCCCGACACACACACCTGTCTCCAGGCTTCCTGAGGACTATGCTGAGTCCTGGGATTCTGAGGTCAGCCTTTCGCTCAGCGAGAACGACCTTGTTCTCTTTACCCGGGGACGTGATTCACGCACCTTCTGGTCAAAGCATGGCACCCATGAGATACACGCCACGACTAAGTGAGAGTGACAGGCCCCGAGGGAGCAGGTGAACAGCGTGCGGATCCTGCCCACCTCCATCAGGGCTTCTGTCAAGGTCAAAGGGGACAGCTCTAGTGGGAGCCCCCCCCAGCCACCTTGTAGCAGCTGTCCTGCATTCATACCACCTCCTGCAGGAAGCCTCCCATGACTGCACCCTTCCCCAAGCATCCACAGCCTTGCAGGCACCACAGCACGCGATGACTCCTTCCTTGCCCAAACTTAGGTCAGGTTCCGCTGAGACCTCTTCTGCTCCAGACCTTGGCCTTGGCCTGCTGAGCCCAGTTTGGGCAAAGAGTCCTGCTAAGCCAGTTTATCTGGACTCCTCCCCACACCTGGTACCTAACTGTTCCTCTTAGTAAGTTTCCACCCACTCCCTCCCACTCCCTCCTCACTGCACAGGAGCTGAGTTCATGCTAACCTGTTACAATAGCCCCGAATAAAGACTTCCTCGTCCTTTATAACAAGGGCCCACGAGCGTCATGGGCTGGAGTCCTGGGGCCGTATGGGCAGAGGATGGGCCGGCTCCCTGCGAGGCCACCAAGGGTGGGGGCCGCATTTGGCCTGGGGGGTCTGGGAGTAAAGGGGGGACGTGGGGCAGGGGTGCCCCCCATCCCCACTACCCAGCTCTGCTCCTCAGAGAAGACCCACAGGCTGCCAGGACCATGTGGCCATCAGCGGTCATAGCTCAGGTGGCCAGGGGGCCCCAGCCCTGCCCTGCACAGGCAGGACCCCTGGACGGCTCGTCAGTCAATCAGAAGAAGGCCCACCCCGCTCCCCCAGGCTCCCACTGCGGGGTCCCACGTGCTAAGCAATATGGGCAGGTTGGGAGGTCCTCCCGGAAGGTCCTGCCCTCAGCAGAGGCCATGATTCTCCATCCCAGCTCCGGACACAGGGCTGGTGAGGGTTTGTTGAATGACTGCGTGAAGGTGCCACGGTCCAGACCTTTTCTAGTGCTTCTTCTGGCACCCTCGACTCCCACACCCTAGGGGGCCCAAGGTCCACAGTGGGCACTCGTCAGAGGAGCCGCCAACCTACGTGCACTGACCCCCTGCAGTGCCGGGTGAGGGGCAGCCACTCTCAGGGCAGCATCAGTGGCCGAGGACTCCCTGTAGCAGGGCCCGGACGGTACTTCAGAAAAGCAAGGGTGGGAGTTTGCGACAGGGCCTGGGAGGCTGATCTGGACCCACTGGACAGAACTTTCTGGAACCTGGGCGCTGGGCTCAGGCCCCAGATGTCCGGTTCTTGGGGTAGCCTGAGCCATCAGTCATGGGACGAGATCCAGTCTCCAGGGCTGGGTGCAGGCACAGGGCAGCAATGCTGCCGTCGGGGATGGGACGGGAGCTTCTCTCCTTCCATCCTCCAGCCTGACCACCCGCAACTCAGGCTCACGCCCCTTCCTTTCCTTTCTTCCTTTCCTATTGGATTTGACATTGGCATTTCAATAAGATGCCTGCAGCTCTGCACCCCATAAACACCCAGGTTGTAGTGCCCAGAGCCTGGGACTGGCTGTGTGCAGCTCAGAGACACGGGAAGTGGGTTTTGACCTCGGAGACAAAGCGCTCCCCCATCCGCAGTGTGCAGCCGGGCTGGCGCTGAGGCCGTGTCTCCGTCCTGATGCCACCACTCAGGTGGACGCTGGGGCTGCCGGTCCCTGTGCAACCATCAGTCCCCGAATTGTAATGTGAGGGTCAGCCTAAGTCACCAAAGTCCTCCTTGAATGGGGGGCCTAGGACTCTGGGGTCCAGCTGCATCCTGCACCCCTGGGAGCACCTGGCCAGCAACTGTGGGAGAGATGGTACCCCCAACACAGGGTCCAGGGCTCCCAGGGCTCATGCCAGGGCTGGATCTAGGAAGAACATGGGCCAGAAAGCCCCAGCTCTCACTAGGAGTGAGGACACTCAGGCTGAAGGCAGGTCACTGCCTCGGGAAGTCAAGCAGCTCACGTGTTCGTCCATCCCATCCACCACTCCTCCGCTCTGCAAAGGTCAGCAGAGCCGCTCCTCGGGCAACTCCAAGCGCACCGCCCTCACGGGCAGGGGCAGGGGAACAGGACGGGTGTGAAGGAGCTTCGCGAGCAAAGGGGCCCGGACGCCCCCCTCGCCAACCAGGGGGACGGGCCTCCGAGCCCACGTGGCCCAGCTCCCCACGCTGCCAGGCGCCCGAGCGGCCTGACTGCCAACGACGATCGTTAAGCCGGCCGAGCGATCACCCAGCACCGGGCAGCGCCGTCCGGGGCGTCTCTAGGAGCAAGTAAACCCCATAAAGCATCTGCGAGGCCTCGTCTCAAAAGTGCGCGGGCGGCCTTTTCTAATTCAGTCGGCGCTGCAGGGGTGAATACGAAGACGCGAGAACGGGGACGCGACACGGAACGCCACGCGTGGACACGGTGCCCGCTCGCAAAGCCCAGGGCCCACGCGGTGGGGGCAGTGCCGAGGCCGGCAGAGGAAGCCCACGCCCACTGAGCCCCGTCAGAAACGCCGGAGCTCCCTCCGCCACGTCTGCTTCCACGCAGCCTGGAGGTTACGCGCGCAGGCCAGACTCCCTGGGTTCGAAGCCTGGCTCTGCCTCGGTCTCCCTACCTGAGAAATGGGCAGAAATAGCACCCACGGGGTGCGGCTCTCAGGAACTTGGGTGTGTGCAGCTCAGAGACACGGGAAGTGGGTTTTGACCTTGGAGACAAAGGGCCCAGGAGACAAAGGGCTCCCCCCGGCAGTGTGCAGCCGGGCTGGTGCGGAGGCCCTATCTCCTGGGGCCTGACTCTCCTGGGTCAGCGATCTCACTCCTAGTAAGAACTGGGACTTTCTGGCCCATGTTGCACAGGGACCTGGGCCGAGGTGTTCACTCACCAGGTGTTCAGGGCAGGGCACGCCCCCTCGAGTGGGCTGGCCCAGGACGTGCCCTTCCCACAGGCCCGCATGACCCCAGCTACAGTGTCGATGGACACGCACCGCAGACACTCAGCAGGGAATGGGGCAGACTCTTGACCACGCAGCCCGTCCTGGGGGGTGTTTCCTGAACGCCAGCCTCCCTTCTGAGGTCGGGGGGGCCACCATGCTGCACAGTGCCATCCCCCAGCTGCTCTAACGGTCACTCAGCCTGAGGGGCGATGGCAGTGAGCCAGCAGGGCGGGCGCGGGCCCAGGTCGGTTGCACCTGCAGGCCTCTTACGAACTGCCTGTGGCTCCTGCAACAGATGTCACCTCCGACGGGCTGGTCTCCAGCAACGCAGAGAGCAGTGCCCAGCCCCAGAGACTGACGGGGGCCTGCGGGGCTCAGGCCAGGGTGGGCAGCTTCCGGGGGTCGTGCCCGACTTGCCGGCTTCTGGAGGCTCCCGCCCCTTCTCCACTAAACTCAGACCTCTGCCTCTGCCATCACGCCTCCTACTTTCTCTCTGACCTCCCTGAGCCCCTTATAAGGACCCACACGGAGGACCCAGGGGTGGAGCAGCTGGCCAAGGTCACGGATCAGCACAGGACCAGAGCTGGTCTCGCTCCGCGTCCCCCTGCCAGGCCCCCTGGCCTCGTCGTGGCTGCAGCCAGCTGTGCTCTTGGGTATCAGGCGGACCGCCTGCATTACAGAGTGAATGCCACTCGGCCTTCCCCAGACTCCGCCAACTCAAGCTCCGAGGTGGGTGAGGAAGCTGAGGCTGTCTTTCCATCAGTGACGGCCCTCTCCACACGTTGAGTCATCACCACTTTGGCTTGGGGACCCGAAGGCCTTTCCTGGAGCGAAGACGGCAAAGGTCCCTGACTCTGCAGCCATGGGCCCCCCTGACAGCTGCTCACTGCAGACTGTGCGGCCCAGAAAACCACAGACAGAAGACGTGGGGTGCTCGCCCCCCGACACTGTGATTTGAATTTCATGAGCTGTTCTCTTTAAGTGTGTTCAAACATTTCAAGGTGTAAACAACAGTTCTTATCTCGGGAGCCCCGCATGGAGGGTCCACCCTCGCAGCCTCGGCCGCGCTCCTGGGGGGCGGGCGGGGGGCCTGCAGCTCCTGCTCCCTTTCAGGGATGCCCTCGCCTCCAACGCCCATCAAACGGACGCCCCTCAACACAGCAGGATTTACTGAGGGCACTTCCGCATTCCCGGTGGTGGGCTTATAATTTTCGGATAACGGCACTCGACGTCTTGTCCGTGCTGGGGGTCACACACGAGCCATCAACAAGTGCCCCTCCCTCCAGGACCCCCGCCGGACACCTTCTTGTTCTTTTCTGAAGGATGGCGGGGGGGGGGGAGGGAGAGTCTCAAGTTCGCTGCTCAAGGGGCGACCCAACCCCAGCAGGTCTCCAGTGCCCACCTGTTTGGGAGTGACGCTGCCCTGAGGTCAGTAGACCCTCTGCCTCATGGCCTCACTGCATGGGGCCCCCTGGTCCTCTGCTCCTCTTTCTGGATCAGCTTGGAGGTCACCTCCACCAGGCAGCCCCCCACCCTGGCCCCAAACCCAGATCAGCTCTGTGCTGCTAGCGCCTGTGTTCCTGCTTCAGCGATCTGTGAAACCAGATGTGCAAAGGTCCACCCCCTGGGAGAGAGGGTCTCCGTGGAGGAGGTACCTGCCATCCATCTATGACTCAAACCCAGAGTCTGAGAAGAAGACCTCAGGCTTATGCTGGAGAAGATGCGTTTTTACTGGACAGAGAAGTGACCACTGCAGTGGTGAGCGGCACGTGGGGCTGCCCCAGGAGGCCTCCAATGTCCAGGAGGGCGGGAGGCGCCCGGGAGCCCTGACCCGCACCTGCTGCCACCCAAGGGCGGGGGTGGGCGGCGGGCACCTGTGCTCACCGCGGGGCCAGTGAGGACGTGTATCCATGTTCCCTTGACCCAGCGGGGCCTCCGTGTCCAGCCCGGAAATGCCCTGGCCTGGGCCACCCCTCCTGGGTTCCCCGGGTGCTCCGGGCAGGAACGTCGTGAGCCTTGTAGTCCGTCCTGATTCACCCGTGCCCTGCAGGGGCCCCTCTTGCGGTGCCCGTGTTGCGAGGCGGAGGGGCAGAGCGTCCACCCTCACAGCCTTGGCCTCCGCATGGGAAGGCGCCTCCCACTCAGGAGGCATTAGCCGCCTGCAGCCCCGCGCCCATCGCCGCGCTTCTGGAGGTGCTGCTTCAAGAGAAGAGGGACTGACACCCGTGACAGCAGCTGGGGGCTTACCACGGCTCCCCACCATTCCCCGGGATCCGAATCCACTTTCCCCATGATGACAAGTGCCTGCCAGCGCCTCTCCGAGGAGCGTCGAAACCAGGGCAAGAGGCCGTGATACTCACGCAGCTGTGGCTCGGGGCCCCGCACCCAGACCGCGGGAAGCTGGGCCATCGGGCCCAGAGCCCTGGGCGCTGGGAGGCTTCCGTCTGCCCGAGGGAGGTCCCGCCTTGAGTCACAGGAGCACGGAAAGGCTGGAGGGCTTCTGGAGAGGGGGCCCTGCCCTGCGCTTTGTCACACAACTCACAGCAGCGCCACCGCCCCCCCTCCACACACACACACACACACACACACACACACAGAGGAAAGGGCCCCGTCCCCGGACAGGCCCCCCAGAGAACTCTGCTCTAAAATGCATGCGCCTCGCCCTCTGCAGGGTGCGGGTGAATCACGACGGACTACAAGGCTCACGACGTTCCTGCCCAGCATCTGCTCCTGGCAAAGAACACAACTAACTAACGCCCCCAGGACCCCTAGACGCAGCTCCCCTGGGGCTGGGAGTGCATCTGGGACTCTCCGCCCCCTCACCCCAGCCCAGGGCACCTGCTGTCCAGGCAGCATCATCTCAGGCCAGCACCTAAGACTCAGGCCAGTGGGCCTCATGGTGGCGCCCACCGAGGTGCGGGGAGGCTGGGTCACAGGGGCACACAGACCCCACGGGGAGCCTCCGGGTTCACAGACAGGGAGGACCCACCGTCACCCCACAGCCACCCAGGGCCCCCCCAAGCTGAGAGGGGCCTGCTGTACCCCACTAGCAGGAGAAAGGCTTGGGGGGCTGAGGGGACCCCGTGCACCCATGGGTCTGTGGGCACACAGACGTGCCTCTCTGGGAAGAGGCCCCTCCTCCAGCTAGTTGGTTAGTTTTTATTCTGGTGAAATGCCCATAACAATATTCACTTTCTCAGCCATTTTAAGTGCACAGCTCAGCAGCACTGAGTCCATTCACACTTTCGTGCGACCACCACCACCAGAACTTTCTCATCTTCCCAAACGGAAACCCTGCCCCCAATTACACACTGACTCCCCCCTCCCCCTCCCCCAGACCCTGGCCCCACCGTCTACTTTCTGTGCCTGAGGCTCTGAGGGCTCCAGGGACCTCACACGAGTGGAATCACAGTATCTGTCCTGTGTCTGGCTTATTCCCTGAGTGTGCTGTCCTTGAAGCTCAACCACATGACAGAATTTCCCCCCGTTTTAAGACCCACTAATGATGGGCTGTACAGATGGCCCACACTGTGTTGAAGAAGGGGCCCTCCTGCATCAGACTCTCAAGGGACCGTTCCATCTAAAAGGGCCAGGACGGGTGGGCTGGGGAGGGGCTGTCCTTGCCACGGGAGATGAGATCCCAGGTCAGGAGGAGAAGAGGAGGACAGCAGGGGATTTGGGAGGACGCGCTGGCCTGGCTGGGGCACTGGAGCGGGCAGCCTGTGGGGAAGGCGGGTGGAAGGCAGAGCTGTCCAACGGGGGCCACGCTGGCCCTGGGGCGCTCACGACATGGAGGGCAGCAGCCGAACAGGTGGTCTGGCCTCCAAGGTGGGCAGAGGTCCCGCGTGCACACCTGCCCCCATGACACAGCCACCTGCGCCACGCCTGACACCACATCCCACCTCAGTGGGCACCTGGACCAGCGTGCCTGCGTGAGGGGCCACTGTGTGGGTCCCCAAGCTTGCATCCGCATCCTGCCACCCTCAGGGCACAGGGGTGGCATCAAACCACCTCAGTAGAAGGGATGCAGGACCTGGGTTCTTTCTGCCTGGGGAGATGCCACCAGCGGGGACTGCGTGTGCCTCGGGCCACGGGGACGCCTGGGTCACAGCCAGGGCTCATGCACGAGCCCAGCATCGGTCCAGAGCAGTAAACCATCGCCATGCCCCCCCCCCACGTGTCTGCGTCCGCTCAGGTGCACAGGTAAGAGGCAGGGCGGAGGGGTGACCCTCCCCTTGGGAACTCGATGGCCAACCCCAGAGCAGAGGCGGCAGTTAATGTGCTTTTTAATGATGTGCTTTTGCACATAAAAGTAAATGTGATTTTTACACAAAAACAAGAATATCAGAGAAGAGAGAAAATACATTTCATGGAAAATCGCGCCACCCAGGGAAGCCGCCAAGGTGAGCTCTCCAGCACGTGCTCCCCCCGGTGTTTCCTCTCCGTGTGTCTCACATAAACACCTATGCTTACAAACACGGAACTCCAGGGTAACAGGGGGAGCTTTGTACGTACAGTGTAAGCCTGCTTTTCTTCATTTTTGAAAGTATCACTCATGTTCCCACCTCGGTGGCTGGGGGTACTGTCCACATTGGAGATGCCGGGAGACCCTCGCCATCTGCCCCGGGACAAGCTCCCCAGTCCCTCCCCACACGATTTCGTCAGATCCCAGGATAGCTCTCCGTGTGTCCCAGGACAAGCTCCCCGAGGTGGGATTTCTGGGTGCAAGTACCCTTGAGACCAGAGGGCACACATGTCCCAGAAGCTGAGCCCGGGGATCTGCAGCTGAGTCTGCAAAGGGTGATCTGGGGCCGCCCAGACGTCACCCAGCAGGACAAGAGCTCTGAGGCCTCCTAAGGTCTGACCCTGTGCAGACTCGCTGGGCTCACGGGGCTGAGTCCCCCGCAATCACCACCTTGTCCTGTCCTCCATATGCAGAGCCCAGCATCCTCCTTTGGAGGGAGGCCGCCCTGTCACACTGCCCAGGGCTGTGAACCCAGAACCCGAGCCATGCGGGGCTCGGGGCTCCCTAGGCCTGACCCCATGGGCACCTTCAGCCCTGGGTTAGCAATGCCCACCCCAGCTGTGGGCAGGGGCCAGGACAGCCATGCCTGGATATTGACCCCTCAGCCCTCAGGGCTCCAGACGCCGGCAGCCTCTCTTGCTACTCAGGCCAACGCAACAAACAGATCGTAATTATTTCCACTGTGTGCCTTGGAGTGACAAAGGCAGGGCCCGATTCTGGAATCAGTCAGTCTCGAGTTTACACCTGAGGTCGACCAGAGCACTCGTGTTGGGTCACCTCTAAAATCTCAAAAATCTCACGTGTAAAATGGAGGTAATACCTGCCTTCAACCTACGAGGGCTGTTAGGGTTAGAGAAGGTGGTGGATGTAAGACACCGAAACATAGAGATTGGTTCCCACCACCACCACCATCACCACCACAACCATCACCTCCACCATCGCTGTCATCACAATGACCACCTCCGCCATCACCACTACCACAGACACGCACTTGCTGGCTGAGCCGGGTGCCACTGGGCCTCTCCTCCCTCAGGGCTCTGCTCCCCGCCCCTCTCTTCCCCAAATGGCCCGCCTCCACCCTTGCCGGGAGCCCCACCTGTTTCCTCACAGGTGTACCGCTTCCCCACCCGGCCTTCCCTCCACCCTTCACTCACGTGCCACCCTAGGGCAGGGGCTCACGGTGTCTCCGCTGGACAGGCCCCAGCTCACGGTGCTGTCAGCACAGAGGGGAGCAGGAGGGGAAAAGAAGGGGGCCTCTGCCTGGAAACCACCCAGCCCAGGCCCAAAGGCTCCAGAGCCAAAGCCTCCTCCAGCCCCACATGCATGTCATGTCTCCATGACAACCCTGGGCAGCTTGCCACTGAGGAACGCCCAGCGGGCACCACGTGGATGGGGACGGCTGTTGGTGCCAGACGGGTGCCCAGTCCCCAGGGCCTCAACCTACGGGACCAGGTGCCACGTCCCGGTACCTTCAGTGAGAAGACAGAAGGAAGGTGCAGGGACTTTCCTGTGCACCCCAGGGATGCCCTTGGGCACATCCAAACTGTATCACGACCCTGACTGACAGCAGATCCCCTAGTAAGCCAAGGACCCCCAAAGCTGGGTGACCTCTGGCCTTCTGTGACCCCAGCAGCCCACAGGCAGAGGGGCCTGGCCTTGAGTTATCCCACCCCACAATGCATTCTCCCAAAGTGACCTCTGGAGGCCGTCCATCACTATGGCTGAGGGCCCCACTTCCTGGCAGGCGAGCCCATCGCTGACCGTCTGGGAAGCTGAGTCATTACAGTAAAAATCGCTTGTTGGAAGAGGCAACAACTGGCGGGACTGCGGCCATCTGCCTGGGCGCCCCCATGCCCCGCCATGTCCTGAGACGCCAGACATGGAGCCAGGGTCCTCCGTGCCCCGAGCCCCTCGAGTCCCGCCTGCTGCTCAGACAGGCTGCCCGGCTACAGGAAGAGCCGCGAGAGAGGCTGGAGCCAAGAACGAAAACTGTGATAAAAGCTATTTTTTAGGAAATGAAACCTCCCACCCAGGAGAACAGAGAGGCCGGCATGCCTGCGAGCTGGTATGCGTCAGCTCTGTGCCTTCCGTCGCGGTGCACCTGCACCAGGCTTGGGCACCTCGAGGGCACAGGCTGGCAGCCCTTCCTCCGAACACTGTGCGACGTAAAGGCGCTACCTACACCGGTAAATCACCTGCTCTCACACGCACGCACACACACACACACACACACACACCCCATAATAAAGAGATGCATGCACACGTGTACACACACACATGTGCACTTTAAAAAGGTGAAAACCAAGAGTGGACGTGCCTCGCTGGGCAGGACAAACGTGGCCACACAGCTGCCAACAGCCCCTTTCACCTCCCAGAGCCTTCGAGGGGCCTCTGCTCTGAAGCTCGGTGGTGGGTGCCCGGGGCCCCACTTGCTGGTCCTGCCGGGACCCCACCCTGGGCTGCCACCTTCCCGGGGGCCCCACGTCCCTACACACACCCCACCGGCTCCCCCGGCTCTGGGCTGTCCGAACAAGGCCCTCGCCAGGCCTCCTGGCCCCCCGCCCATTCCCCAGGGGTGTCGCATAGTTACCAAGGTGGGGCACATGTCCACGGCTGTTATATCTTAGCTGGAGTCTGGAGCTCTAGCAGAAATGGGGCACAACAGGGCCACCCCAAAATGAAGATCAGGTGACAGAGGGAGAGCCTCAGGCATGGGCCGCAGGACAGCAAGGCCTGGATGGCCAGCGGGCGAGCGGCCCACCTGTGCTCTGGGCTGTGGGCTCCCGCACCCCCAGCCAGAGGTTCTTAGCCCGGAGAGGCGAGCAGGGCGCCTCAGGCAAGGCCTGCAGATTGGTGAGCGGCTGCCACCGGCCCTGAGGGGCGGGGCTCGGGCTTTCAGCCGCGATGACAGGACGGCCCTGAAAGAACACCAGCCCCGAGCAGGAGGAGACACAGCGCATCTGCACCAGGCGGCCGCGGGGGCTCCCTCCCCCAGAAGACGGACGCCTCTGGGGACCACCTGCTGAGCATGCCGTCCTGGCAGGCGCGGGGTCTAGAGCTGCCCGCCACGCCACGCCCCTCTCCTGGGCTTTCAAGGGGCACCCAGCCATCAAACAGTCCACAGGCTGGGTGTCCTCAGCAGTGCCCATAAGCCCAAGATCACCTGTCCCTGAGCCCTGCCGGGCCCTGACCCCTGCTGACCCCTGACCCCTGCTGACCCCTGAGCCCTGCCGGGCCCTGACACCTGCTGACCCCTGACACCTGCTGAGCCCTGACACCTGCTGAGCCCTGAGCCCTGCCGGGCCCTGACGCCTGCTGACCCCTGACACCTGCTGACCCCTGACACCTGCTGGCCTTCCCTGAGGGCATCCTGCACACCTGCCCAAGGACAAGCCTGCCACCAGGCTCGGTGGATCTCGTTTGGAGACCTCGTCTATCCATTCATCTGTGCATATGCACATCTGGAACATGCCTTTGAAGGGAGCCAGCGAGGCTGCTGTCCCCTCCTCCCCGGCCGTGTCCCCAGAGCCCAGTGCCAGACCTGGCCCTCGGTGCCCAGCTGGGAAGGCTGGCCTGGGCCCTCTGAGGCCATGTCGTCTCCACATCCCCTGGCCTCTGAAACAACCTTATCTCAGTAACTTTCAGGAAAACAACACCTTTTTTTTTTTTTAATGAGATGAAAAAAAATCTACTGGCACACGACCAAAATACCTACAGATTAGCGGGCTTTGGAACCCCTTGCACTCACTCCCTTGTTAAACCCAGGAAACTAGGCGTTGCTTTCAAGATACATTTCAAAAGCTTTGCAAGATGCTTTCTTAACACAAAAGTTAAGATTTAAACAGTAATACCACTAATTCCCCTGCAAGCGAGCTTAAACAGAGCCCAATGGGAGATAACGAACGTTCTGGAGGAATTTCACGGAAAGGTGCATTATCAAACTTAACGATTTTTTTTGCATAATCTTGCCACTTAATAAGGCTACAGACAGCATGCTGGAGAAGTTTTAATGTATTCGGCTTGGAATTCAGCTGTTGTTGAAGATGGTCTCTGTTCTTAAAGGATTAGTGTCTGGTGATGTTAGGGGCCCCGCAGACAATAATTAACCAACAAGGGGTGGGGCGGACCTCGCTGGGCTCCCAGGGGTCCACGGCGGCGATGCGGAGCCCCCCGCCCAGCTCCTCGCGCCCAGGACACACTGCCATGGCCTCTGCGGCCCCTGCTTGTCTGGATTTGGCCTGGAGAGCTGCTTCCGGCTCCCCTGCCCTGGAGGCCCTCATTCCTGCCAGTGGGGACCGCTTGATCCTCAGAACAAAATGCATCCATGTCCCCAGCTTCTTCTGTGCGGCCGGTCAGCGCCATGCCATCAGCTGCCCTCGCTCCCGGCATATGCCAGCTGGAGCTGATGGCACGGCACTGACCACCGCTACCCTGGGGGCTGGAGACACAGAGGAGCCTGGGGGCGACCGCTTGGGGGACAGGGAGTCCCCCTGAGTTGGAGCCGGTCTCCTTGCAAGACCCCAGGGCTGTACCACACCCCCCAGACAGGAAGGCGTTAGGAGGACCCCTCTGTGGTCAGGGCAGCGAAGCCCGGAGACGTGGTTGCACAGCTGCAAATACGCTCGGAGCGCCAACTCCGAGTGCGACGCGGGCTCACCGCTCACTGGAGCACGGGGCTCAAGGGACACTTCATTCCAGACTCGCTGATGTGTGGCTCTGTGTGCCCAGGGCCGTGGGGACAGCTATTCCGGACAGTCTTGCAGCCGAGAGTCTCCTATGGACGAGGGATCACCCTCAGGCCGGGGTCCAAAGGGCTCCTGTGTGCAGAACACAGACACGCACAGGAGGGGGCTCGGCCCACACGCCAGCTCCACCCTGAGGCTCGGTGACAAGCTGGTGCACGTTTCCACGGTCTCGGTGGCCAGAGCTCCACGCCATCTGCCTGGCCATCTACGCTGCACTGTCCACCAGCAGGTGGCTGACGGGAATGGGGGACCCACACAGGAGCCCCTGACTACTGTGAGGGAGCCACGTGACCCCAGGCACCGGCGTGTGTTCAGATCGACACGTGCTCGGCGCTGGCAGCAAACCAAGAGGTTCCCCGCACGTGTACGGCCCGCGAGGCCCCCTCGGGTGCTCCCGGCCCATCCCAGCGGCCCTCTTGAGGGGGTCAGACACACAGACGTCTGCCATCTCCTGCGCAACCCACGGCCCCAAGCCCGGCCGGGCCCTGGCTGCACCCCGAGGCTGGGGCAGCTCTGCCGGCCAAGAGCAGCCCCCGGACCCCCAGGGTCGTCCCTGTGAGTCCCCGAGAGACACAGACATCACTCCAGGAATGGAGAAAGCACAGCTTCGAGGGCCTGGAGGGTCTGCAGGCCCCCGCACAGGGGCTGGTAAGAGGCCTCTGTTTCCTGGCATTTGTCACGATCAGCCTCCTAGGAAACCATGGCTCTGTAAGAGCTACGTCTTGAGTAACAAGAAAAGCAACAAAAATAGCTCAAAGGAATAGCCTCGCGGACCGAGGGCTTCCGAGGTGCGGGCACCGCGCTATGAGCTGCCCACGCCCCCTCCCCACAATCTCGGGGGCCCTTCATCACCGTATCGCAGCCGGGGCAGGGCGGCCAGGAGCACCCCGACTTTACAGACTGGGAAGGGGAGGCCCAGGAGGGCAAGGCCACGGCCACAGCTGGCCAGTGCCCCGGCTGGCTGGTGGCGAGGATTCCACGGTGCCCTGTGGTCAGACCCCCAGCTTGCAGAGCACGCCGCCCTGGAGATGGTGCAGGCGGTGGGGGGGGGGGGGGCTTGGGAATAAAAGTGCCGTTTCCAGCAGTTGGTCACTTGAGATGATGATCAGAGGGTCAGGTGGAATGTTTCTCTCGACTAAATAACTAGCCAGACGCAGCCCTGCAGGCCCCAGGCCCCGCCATCGGCCCCATCAGCCCAGCTGCGCAGGCCTCCAGCCTGCTCCGCTCCGAGCCCCCACCTGCTGTGGAGGGATGGCCCCTGTGAGCCTTCGGCCAGACCCATCTCCCCACCTGAAAATCCACTTCCCTGACATCTGCCCATGTCATTCGCTGAGCCCCACGCGGCCTTGGGCAAGTCCCTCTCCCACCGGGCCTCAGTGTGCCCGGTACGAGGAAGCCGTCACACCAGACGCTTTCCCACCGCCTCCATCTCCAGCAGTTCTGAGTCTGAGTCTCCTTTTAAAACAAACCCCAAGGCCTGCCAGTGACACGAGTGTGGGCCCAGGCCGGCCTGTGCACACGGCGTCACCCCGGGAAATTCGGCAGGTGATGCTCTGAACGCTGTGGGGACCAGCCACTTGGGCCCACTATGGCTCCTGCCTGGGTCCACGCGGACACCCCCTCCCGCGGCTGCAGGCAACTCGGTCGTCCTGTCTCCCTTCCCTCACTCAGCAAGCTCCGAGGAAGCCCCTGTGCCCAGGACGTCAAGGGCTGGATCTCCATCACATGGACCAGACTTCACACATGATCCGCCCCAGGGGCCCCGCCCGGCGAGTCCCACGGCCTCCCCTGAACCTCCCAAGTTCAGTCCCAGAAAACATATGGGCGTCGGGGGAGCACCACGAACGCTCCCTTCGCTGTGTCAACCGCTACGTTTTCCAGGAAATTCTGTTGACACTGCCGCTCCCACGCCCCAGAGCCCCGGGGGGCCGAGCCCAGCCTTTCGGCACCCAAAGTGCATCCACACGAGGACAGGACGGGAAGGCGGGAAGAAGCTGCAGACACCAGCCCGCCTGCCCGCGGCTGTGTCGAGAACCTTCAGCCCAAGGCAGCGGCTGGGAGGCGGGAGGCACGGACCCCGGGCCCGGGCAGGGTGGAAGGGCAGCCTCGCCCACACACGCTGTCCGAAAGGCAAGGGATGCTCTAGCGGCGCCTGCTGGCCTAACCGCCGTCCCCGGCCCCCACTGCCCTCCGGTCCAGGCACGAAGGACACAAGTCCTCAAGGTCGTAGACGGTGAGCCCAGACTGCACCGAGAGACCACGGGCTCCCAGGACTGTCACCTAGGATGGGGGGAGGGGCTCAGCGACTGATGGGACGGGACGAGCTGGTCCCTAGAAGGACGTTGGCTCAGGACCCACAGACTCCCAGGGCAGCACTCCCACCTCCCAGGGAGCCCCCGCCACGTGTGCAGGCAGACACCAGCTGCTCCTGGACCACGTGCTGCACCACACCTCCAGTCACTTCTCCAGCGGCTGAAGGGAGCTTCCGGCCACGAGGCTCGGCTGCGCTCCCGTGGGAAGGGTGTCCTTTTTGAGACAGAGGGTGGCATGTCCCGGGCCATCGAGAAACACGCCTGCGGAGGACAACGCCCACTGACGGCTTCATCAAGCCCCCCGCCCCCTTCAGCCACCTCGCCCTCCTCACCTCTGACCTCTGGGGAACCGCATGTGAGTGGACAAGTGTCCAGCATCCAGGGAGACGACCCCTCACCTTGCAGCACAGGTGTGGGAGCTGCCATGCCTGCCAAGGGCACAGGGAGGCCACTGGCCCAGCAGGCCACCTCCAGGCGCTCTTGGTCTGTCCCCCACCTTCTGATTCCACTGCCTGGGCACACGCTGGCCCTCCCTCACCTGGACCTCCCCACGGCCACCTCTCGTGTCCCTGTCTCCTCCCCAAACCAGCAAGAGGCCTCTGTCCACAGTGAGGCCGCCCTCAGGACCTCCCAACACCTCTGCGCCCTCCCCCACAGTCAAACCTCAAGGCATCACAGGCCGCCCTCCAGGTGGCTGGCCGCATCAGATGCCCTCCCACGACAGGCCGGGGAAGCAGGATCCCGACGGGAAGGCTGCAATGGGGCCTGGGGGCTGCTCTCCTGCTCCCCGAATATCTGGCTCTCATGGTGCTTTCCACCCAAGAGGAACCACCTTCCATTCTAGAAGATTCCTCAGGGAAAGCACCCCCTCTTTCCTGCCTACACCTTCCCAGCCACAGTGGGAAATTAACTCAATACCCAGAATCCTGCATTTCGCTCTCGTCGCCAAGCCACACACTTCATGAAAAAGAAATATGCGAGGTTCAACCAACATGAGTCAACACATCAGGATGACTTGGGAATCAAAAGAATAAACGTTACAAACACATTTTTAATAACGTGCTGGGTAACTGTTAAGTTGGCAACAGACTACTCCAAATGGAATCCAACGTGCCTTGGGGGAGGCCAGGCACCAATGCCAAAGTGGCTTTCACAAATTTCTTTAAAAAAAGAGAGAAAGAAAAAAAACAAATAACTTTCAAATGGACACGTGCCGTCCACGAGCAGAAGCAGCGTCCTGGTCCCGTGCGGTTAGCTCAGCCTGCAGACGGCAGGCACAGTGGGGGTGGGACAACAGGACCTCCAAATGCAGGATGCAGGGGTCTCCCAGGGCTGCCCCTTCCATCAGGGATCAACGGGGTTCAGGGGGGGAGGAAGCCCTGCTCCACTCCACACTCCTACAAACTGTACTGACCCCCAGCCCCCGGGAGAACCCCAAACACGGGCAAGACCCAGACTGGAAGGAAGCTGGTGCTTGTGGCTCTAAGATCTGCAAGCCCTCTGGCCCTGCTGATGGTGTTAGTGCCCAGGCACAGGGGCGCATCCTCTTCCACCCCACCATGGGGTGAGCGGAACAGTGGACCCCAAAGATGGGTCTACCCAGAACCTCAGAACGTGGTTTTATCTGGAATAAATGTCCTTGCAGATACAGTGAAGGCTCTCAGGATGCGATCATCTGGACCTGGGTGGGGCCTAAATCCAAGGACCAGGGTCCTGATAAGAGAGACGAAGATCTGAGACACAGGGAGAACGACACGTGACAGCAGGCAGGGACTGGAGTGATGGGGCCACAAGCCCAGGAAAGTCAGGGTCGTTTGGAGCCACCAGAAGTGGGAAAGAGGCCTGGAAGGAACCCACCCTGCGACGTCCTGACCTGGACTTCTGGCCTCCAGAAGGAGAAGACAATACATGTCCGTTCTTCAAGCACCCCCACCCCGCCTCCGGTCACGGTCCTTTGTGACGGCAGCCCCAGGAAGCTGACCGCCCACCTCTCCATGACAGGGCCCACCGTGGAGTCCACGTCCCACATCTGAGGGAGGCCCCTTCGTCCTCAGCTGGCCTGGACACCGAGGAAGTGACCACAATTCCTGGAGCGCAGGCCTGCGATGACCCCCACGCGCCCGCACAACTTTCCGGAGCCCCTGCTGCCTGCACAGCCTCAGACCCGCGCCCACCAGCCTCCCGCGCCCCACTCCTTGCCTCAGCCTGTTCGCCAGGGCAGGCACTTAGTCGGTGCTTAATAAACACGCATCCCAGCAGCTCAGCATTTCCACCGCAGCCCACCACACAGAAGGTCCCTATGCAGCTGGAAAGGAGCTGTCCTGCTCCTGTACGTGGGAAGGCAGAGCCACGGCCGTAAATAGAAGGTAACCATAAAAATATACACACGACCATTAAAATGAAAAATGCCCACCAAGCCCAAATAAAGCCATCTCGTATGCACAAAGTACGTGCCCTGGCTTTGGGAAACGCTGATTTATGGACGGAGGCGCATTGAGAACTTCCGGGCCCCCACCCCCAGCCCCACCGCCGGGGGACTCAGCTTCTGCTTCAACCTGAAACTCAGTGGCCGTCACACCCGTGGGTTCAGGTGCCAGGTGGGAAACCGTATCTTTGCCGGAACGCTGATGGAGCACCTGCCCGTCCAGGCCTCCTCGGGACACAAGGTGGAGGTGAGACCCCTGCACCCCTGGCACAGGTGGCACAGGTGATTCAGCTCCTCCTGGCCGGTGCTCCCTCCATCACCCCTGTGTGGCCTGTCGGGTTCCTGTGGTCACCGTAAAAATGATCGCAAACCACAGAAATTCATTCTCCCAAGTCCTGGAAGCCATAGGTTCAAGGTCACGGTGTGGGCAGGGTCATGCTCTCTCTGGAGGCTGTGGGGGAGGGCTCTGCCCACTTCCTGCGGCCTTGGGAGGCTGCGAGCCTCCCTGGGCTTGTGGACACATCACCTGTCTCTGCCTCCATCTTCACGTGGCCTCTCCCTGCATCTCTTCTAAGGACACTTGTCCTTGGATAGAGGGTAGACCTGGATCCAGGACAATCTCATCTGGAGAATCTGACCTTCACTACACCTGCAGAGACCCTGCTTCTGAATCTGGCCACGTCCACAGGTTCTGGGTGGACGTGTCCTTAGGGGGCCACCACTCGACCCCTCAGCTGTGCATTTCTCAGAGGGCACACACTGGAGCTTCTGCTCTGCTCCTCACATATATGGTCCCACCGGACCCGCCAGCCCCAGCACAGCCCGTGCCCGGCATACAGCAGGCGCTCGATACGTGCACCACACTGTGTGGGCGTGTCTAGCCAGGCCGTCGCCCAGGCAACTGGCCCCAGGAGCTCCCTGGGGAGGGAGGGCTCAGGAGGAGGCTGTGGGTTTGCAAAGCACAGCTATTTATCAGCGAGGTCCGGGCTGCTGTCAGTGAAGCACATCGGAGGGCCTGCTTGGCCGCTCCTGTGATCAGAGAAGAAGAGAGGTAATTGGCTAATAAAATCCGCCTTCTCTAGGCACAAGCTGACTTTGAAAAGAGTGTGTGTTTTAAAGTCTGCACACCCTCCTCCAGAATCGCAGGGGAGAGCACAGGGCCAAGGGCGGACGTGTGTGTTAGGCCTCGGGCTTCGGCAGGGTCCTCAGGGAGAGTCCCAGAGGGCAGCATGCTTGTCCGAGCCCGGAGCCTTCCAGAACACAGCCTCCTGCCCAAACCAGGGGCCCTGGAGGCTGGGGGCCAGTGGCAGAGGGGGCCGCCCTCGACAGGTCCAGCCTCAGGCCCCTGCGGGACTCTGCTGTCACACCAGGAGACCAGGGCCCAGAGCCAGCCACTGGCACCCAGAGGCCACAGCTCAATCCCTGCGGTCTCACCCCAAGTCAGTGCAGGGTGGGGAACACAGGGGCCGACGGTCAATGTTGAGGATGGTGCCCACCCTGCCTGAGACCTCGGATGGCCCCCAAGCCAGGGAGCTGGTGCCCGAGGTACCCGCCAGGGCCGTGAGCTGATGGACGGAGGCCTCCGGGGCTGCCCTCGGGGTGACCACCCTGTGCCCTCCAAGGCCCGAGCCATCACTGACCAGAAGTCCACGGAGGTCAGTGCAGTGAAGGCCACAGTGGCCCTTCCAGCACCCGCTGTGCTCCCCCAAAGCCTGCCCAAGGCGCCATTTGAGTGTCCCTGGGTCACAGCTGCCTTCGAGGCGGCCAGCACGCGGCTGGAGAGGCACCACCCTGACCGTCCCGTCCCGCCCCTGGGAAGGCCCGAGACTGTCCAGGTTCTCCCAGCCCGTCTCAGCCACCGAGAGCATCTGGGCTTGGACGCCACAGGTCACGTCACACCTGCAGGGTTTTCATCTGACAGAGCAGTTAGACTCGCACGTGCCCCTGGGGGAAGGAAAGGGGAGCAAATAGACATGGGCCTGGGGACGGGAAAGGCCGGACCCGGGGTCGCCCACCCCCAAGGGTGGGCCGTGAGGACCACCAGGTGCACCCACACCCCGAGGCCTGGCCTGGCCACAGCCGTGTGACTCCATCCACGGGGCTGGGGTCTCAGCCACGACGCCCCACTCAAGTCCCCGGAGCAGTGATCTGAGTCTGTGACCTGCTTTCTCCAAGGACATTCATGCTGAAAGGGAACACGGAGGTGGTCTGGGCAGTGAACCCCGAGCTCCCCCGGCGGCCAGAGGGGCTGGGGCACAGGGCAGGCCTCCCTCCCGCTCCCTGAAAAGTTGTGTTTGGACAAAGCGGTGGCGTGACCCATGGAGGACCTTATGGCAATCACCGTGGACACCATCAAGGTCACACAGCTGGGCGTGGCAGCGTGCACGCAGGGCGGCCTCGGAGACACCACCGGACGGTGCGACCAAGCACGTGGCCCGGCTTCCGCCCTGGGCCGTCTGGGCATCGTGGGCAGCCAGTGGCAGAAGCAGCCGCCCGTCACGTGGGCTGCAGGAAGAGGATGTCCAGCAGGGCCAAGCTCTTCTGGGGGTGCTCCCCTCCTGCAAACGTGTGCCCAACCCCCTCCAGAGGGGTGGTCCCGCGTCCAGGCCCCCAGCCCTTCACCCACACAAAGACACACCAGCGCCTGGAAGCAAGGGGCTGGTCCTTCTTGCCACCCGGGTCACGGCTGGGGAACAGGGTCGGCCGAGAGCAACATCCCTCCACCGCCAGCCCCTGTGCTGCCAGCCCAGCAGAGGTCCGGTGAGCCCCCGCTCCCCGCAGCTGTGGGCCACCCGCGCGGACAGCATCTCGGCCCCACACCACCGGCACAAGTCAGCCCGCCGTCAGGCCTAAGTAACGCAGAGGAAGTGGGCAGGTCCCAGCCTTCCTGCCCCTGACTCTCCAGGGCCACTCGGAGATGGAAACTCCGTCAGGGAGGGCAGGGCTTCAGTCAAGCCTGGTCAGTGAACTCCAAACCCCGGCAGGCCCCCGGCCACCCCTGCCCACCAGGCTCTCAGGGCCCAGGCTTGCTTCTGGCTCTTTCCTGGGCCATCTCCCCCAGGAACACGGCCCAGGCCCTCAGTCTGATGGGTCCCAGAGGGGTCCTGCAGGGGCTGGGCTCGTCCCCCACCCCTTCAGCTGTCCTGGGCTCCCCCTTCTTTTTGGGAGGCCCTCTCTGTGGAGATGGTTCTGAAGAGCCTGCCACTCTGCTCAGAGAGAGGGCACAGGTTGGGCCGGCAGTCAGAGCCCTCGGTAGGGAGGGACGGACGGAGGGCCCTGCCCTTCCCCGAGGACTCCTTGGACCCAGGGCCCAGCGTCCCAGAAAGCGCTGGCGGCCACAGCCGAGGCCTCCCAGGCTGGGTCAGCTGGAGGACGAATCTCCGGGGGGCAGGGAGTGGGGTGTGGACCCAGGCCGAGGCTCGAGCCCCTGGTGGCGATTCCACCCGAGATCAGCAAACGTCCTTCTCAGCTAAGCGAGTCTGGGTGGAGTGGCCCGTCTGTCCATGTCAGATCACCCAGAGCAACAGTTTCTACGATCCTTTCCCGCCTGCCGAGGAGGAGACTGAGGGTCCCAGTGGCCCAGTGACTTGCCTGATACCACACTGCCACCCGGCTTCCTAATCCCACAGGCCATCTGCACAAGCACATGTGAGCCACTGGCCAGGCGCTGAGTCGGCGAGGCAGGCATCAGGGTGTGTGAGGGGAGATGGATGTAAGACCGGCTGCCACTTGCCCCCGGATCCAAGCAGAGAAAAAGTGAGCCCATACGTCGGCCCACGTCCCCTTGACCTCTGTGACCTGCGCCTGTCCTTGGACGTCGCCAGGCCTCGCCTGCTTCATCTGTGAAAATAAAGAACAGCACGTGGTCGCTCTGGAAGGCACCCTGCAGGGTGTCGGGTGCAGGGACAGGACCGCAGGGGCCAGGAAGCGGAGGTGGAGGCCTTACCCTCTGCTCCCCGCCTCCAGGCTGGGGGCTGCATCACACGTGTGTGTGTGTGTGTGTGTGTGTGTGTGTGTGTGTGTGTCCATTCACACCTGTGTGCCTGTCCATGTGTGCATGTGTTTACGTTTGTATGTTACATGTGTGTGTGCCTGTGTGTGCACACAGGAACAGACTTGATGAAAGGAAAGATGAAAGGAAAACGTCACAGGAGGGCAAGCTGGTCACCACTACAGTAGGGCAGTGACTGCAGGGGTCATCAACGTGCATCTCAAAGGAGCCCTAAGTCCATTTATTAAATGTGTGTGTGAACAACAGCACGTGTTACTAACAGATGCATAATTACTTACTTTACATCATCCGTTACATAGGTTCATATTATACTCCATGCCTTTCCTGTAACGATTTACTGACGTGTAAGTGCAGGGATACAGGGACGCCTCTGATTCTAGATCAAGTTCACTGAATTGATTCTAGATCAAGTTCACAACGTATCTCACCTACTTCACGTGCCGAAGGGCATCACGTATAATGCACGTGAGAGTTTAGCGAACGTCACCACATCCATGCACACATTCACACACAGGAAACGTCAGCAGTGTTCCATGCATCGCCAGGAATCCACCACGACCCGCCTCCTCCAGGCCCTGGCGGCCCTCCACCAGGGAGGGGGCCTGGCCATCGCACTGCCCCCTCTCTGCTGGTGCCCTGCACAGGGCTGCGTCCCCAGGATGGGCAGACACCCTGGTGTCAGACCCCTGAGCTGGTACTCGCGTGGTCCCCTGCACGGCTCCCCAACGTCCTCAGGGCGGAAGCCAGGCGGGGCCTGAAGAACGTCCAGAGCTGCGGTGGGGGCGTCAGGCTAACAGCCGCCCTCCTGAGTGTGCACGCGTGTGCCCAGGCCCTGGGGAGTGTGACAGCAGCCGCGCCACGCCGCAGGGGCCCCTCACGCCTGAACAGTCGCCTCTGTGTCCAGTCCCTTTCTGCTTTCACTTTTGCGGCTGTCAGGCACTCAGCAACGAGGCTCCCATTACGGCGAGTGTGGGTTTTATGCAGATCCTTCGTCATGGAAATGGTAGTAAATGATGATAAAGGAGCTGGGCTATTTTTCACGCCTTTTCGATGCCACCCCGCCTCCCCGGCAACCAGTCCCACTCACCTGGCCTCGCAAATAAACTCTGCTTGGGGGCAGGGGAGGAAGCCTGATCAGCTCCCTCCGCATGCGGCCCAGAGACTCAGGCCGGGCACCCCGCAGCCGGCAGGGAGGTCTGGGTGGGTGGCCGGAAGACCTGGAACGCAGGCCCCAAGCATCTGTCCCCGACTCTCCTCCCCTATCACAGCCTCTGAGAATGATCTGGGTGTAGCCTGGGCCCCAAAACTGCTCCCATTCTCAGAAGCTTGACATGGGGTCCACAGCCCTAGCCCACAGTGGGCGACCCGCACACACCTGCCCCCTTGTGCCCCTGGGACCCCCATACGTGTTACAACTGGGATGATCTTTGGATCCAGCAAACATTTCCGATGGACTCCAAGGTGCCAGGAACTCTGCTATGTCAGTCCTAAGACCTCTGTCCACATCTTAAACTCACAGATGTAACAGACACAGTACACAGTAACATTGTACTAACTACTGATCTCGTAACGACTACAGCAATTAATGACCAGCGCGCAGAGCCATGACAGTTAACAGAAGACCGTGAAGGGACTGTACGTGGTTAAGCGTGCTCCTTCCCAGCCGCCGGGTCCCAGAATTCCGCTTCACTTCCAGAATGAAGAGCTAACTAAATAAATAAAAGTCGAATCCTGTTTGCTCAACAGTTGGCCCTCAGAGCAGCTGTCCAATTCAGAAGGCAGCGGCGATTCAGAAAGGACCTCTGGAATCGAGGCCGGGTCCCCTGCAAGGGCAGCCAGACATACATGCTCGTCTCCCGAAACACGTTCTCAATAGGAACACGCGAAGGCTGTGAACAACACGCCCACCGCCTCCCAGGCTCCCCTGCCCCCAAAAGGAGTGAAGGAGACAGACAGACCTCAGGTCCTCACCTCCAGGAACAAGCCAAATGGCCCATCGCCCTGCCTCTCTGTGGAGTGCTTACTGCTCTTGTTCCATCAGCAGCAACGTGAAAGCTGTCATCTGTGCAGTAACTGAAAGGCTTGGAGAAAAATATCTTAAAGTCTATGGTAGAGGGAGATGGAAAATATTTTTTCTAATTCTGGCCGTTTCCTTAAGGCTGTGTTCTGAGACCAAGTGCAGTTAGGGAGAGAAAAGGGTGTCTCTCCTCTGCCCTCTCCCAGTGCACCACCACGCCGATGCTCTGCCCCCAACCCCGATTAAGAGGCTGTATTTGAAATCCGGTTGCCCAGACTGCCCCCTCCCGCCCCACCTGGACTGTAGTTCCCAAGCACAGGGCATGTCAGGCTGCATCCGAACGCAAAGGACGGCTCTGGCTTTCCAGAGGAGGGTCAGGGTGTCCCGAGCGGCGAGCAGCAGAAGGAACTACCCTGGTCCTTGAGCTCCCACACCCCACGCCGTGGCCGTGGCCGTGACCGGGGCCTTTCTCACCAGCCCTCCAGCCACCCAGGCCAGGCCCGATGCAGCAGGCAGGACGCTCTCACAAAGACCGGCCCAGCCAAGGCTGCAACTAGGGACCACAATACGCCTCTCTCTCGTCCACAGCCCTATTCATCTTCACCAACAGTGGGAGACAGACTGGCCAGAGGGGGACGGATTAGCCACGGGGTGACCCGCATCTCCGCACAAAAGGCAAAGTGTGGAAAAACGGCTCCCTGGGTCCCCCATTCTTCACCTCTGAAAAAACCTGATTCAAGGAAATGGCTATTTAAACAGCCCTTTCCCACTCGTCCACAGACAACAAGTCACAATTGTCCGTCCGCCCGCCTCGCTGCCTCGCTCCCTCCCTCCCTCCCTCCCTCCCTCCCTCCCGCTGGCCAGCACACCACTGGAAGGAAGTGGCCTGGAACCTGCAGCCTCCAGCCGGGAAGGGCCTGTGTCTCCCCTGCACCCAGGGTGGGCCCGCCACCCTCCCAGTGCCTGCCCCGGGGCTCCTGACCCCAAAGGGCGGGAAGGGCAGCTCAGAGAGGACAGGGATACTCTCCAGGTCTGGCCTTTCATCAGAGGCACGCAACAAAGGGCACTGCATCCCAGAAAGCAAGTACGTGACGTTGCAGGGTGGGCCCCATCCCGGGAAGCACGGACATGACATTTCAGGGCGGACGCACGGCACTTCCAAGAATCCCAGAGAGCTGTGCAAACACTCAGACTTCCCCTGAGCACCGCCAGAACGCGTACCTGCTCCCGGCCCCGTGTCCCACCTTCCTGTCTCCACACCGTCTTCAAGAACATTGGGGAGCCTCTAGCCCCTCCAGAGCAAACGCTGAGGTTTCCGTGCAGGGCTCTCCAATAGCCCATCACAGAAAACACCACACTCCCAGAGCAAGCCTAGTCTCTAATACGCTGGCCTGCCCCACACACAGATTCTTCAAATCCAAGACATAAACACTCTTTTCTCTTCACCAAAACGTACGTCTTGACCTTAAGATGCGGGGCCTCAGGAGGACGGCAGTGCCCTGTAGAGACAGCAGGAGCGGTCAGCTCCCAGCAGGCGAGCAGAAGGGAACAGTCCAGCCCCAGGCTGTCAGGGCTCCACTCCCTTGCTAAGGCAGCTTGAAAATCAGGGAAGATGCCCCTCATCACAGGAACTCCCACAGAGCCAGGCCCTTTCGACCTTAGCAGCAGTGAACACAGGAGTCCCCCTTTCAAAATGAATTCCCCCCGAGAGGAAAGATCAGCGGGAGGGAAGGGTGAGGGCCTGCGGCCCAAGAAGGCTCAGCTGGGCAGGGACCCCCGGCCACCTGACAGAGGACACAGCCAAGATCAGACCTTAGGAGGCTTGCCAGCCCCAGGGGACCAGCCACCCCCAGGAGAACTGTCCTCTCCTGAAGCAAGTCAGCAAGCCGGTCGGTGGTGGACGGCTGGCCTCCAGCTCAGCGGAAACACCAGGCCCTCTCAGGGCAGGCCAGGCCTGCAGCAGCCCCTGGGACAGTCCCCTCTCCATTCAGGGCCTGGACTCAAAATCAAGGGAAGGAAAAGGACACCGGGCCAACGGAGCAGGTGACGGACCGAGGCTGGCCTCCTACACCTACCTGCTTCCCCAGGAAGCCAGAGGCAGCTCATTAGCTAGTCAGGGAAGCAGCTGAATGTTGCCAACCCTTCCTTTGTAAGAGCCACGAGCTAATGAGGATCTGCCCACACTCCAGGCCACACCAGCTCTGAGCTCGGCCGGTGTTCCCTCATGGCCAGGGGCAGCAGCAGGCAGCGCTGGGGGCAAGGTGCCTGCGGGCAAGGGCACTGCTAGCTGCAGGCAGGAAGTGGGTGCTGCCTGGGCCGTGAGTGCCTAGGTCGGCTGTTCCAGAAAGGCCAGCCAGGCTGAGCCCACGGTGCACCAGGGTAGCCCTCCTCCAGGAGAGCTGGCCTTCGAGCCAGGAAGTTTCCAGGAGTGCCCAGGGTACTCGGGCAGCCACCCACCACGACCATACCAGCCCGCGTACTCCTGCCCTGGAACCCTGAGGCAGGGCTACCCCTCCCACAGATTCCTCCAGTTGCGCCGGTCCCACTATCAACTTACACGACTCAAGCAAGTCCCAAGAACGGGATCCTAAAGAGCGCCCCGCTCTCAAGCAGGCACCGGGAGGGCAGGGGGGCCGGACTTGGTGCGGGGCCAGCTGCTCTGGCTGTCAAGTCCCTGCTCCTAGAGCCCGCGGGTCCTGGACTCGTCCGGAAGGCGGCGTGGAGAGCGGGATGCGGGCGCGCAGGCCTCGCCCTGGGCTCCCGCCGCCCGGGCCCCGAGTCAGGCCCGCCAGGATGGAGCGCGGGTGCCATCTACCGAAGGCCCGCGGAGAGCGGCCGGGCGCCGCTGCCAACGAGCCGTGCGGGGCAGGGGACGGCACAGCAGCCCGGGAACGGGCCGGAGCCCCGGCGGCGCGAGAGCCACCGAGGTCGCCGCGCCAAAACCCCGCCGCGCGCCACCTCGGACCCCCGATGTGAGCGGAGCGGCAGGGCCCGTGCCGGCCGCCCGGGCCCCGCAGTAGCGCCAGGCCGGCCGGGCCGAGAGCGGCGGCGGTGGCGGCGGAACGTGCTGGAAGCCAGGCGCGCGGGGGACAATTACCTTCTTTCAGGAACTGCGCGTGAATCACCAGGACGAGGAAGCAGCAGAGCGCGGCCCCCGCGAGTGCCCAGAGCGCCTTCAAGAGCTGCATCGCGGAGCGCCCACTCGGCCGACGCCCCCCTAGTCGAGCAGCGAAGGTCCAGGCGCCGCATCAGCGCCCCGCTGGGTGCAGCCGCCGCGGCCGCCCGCTCGCGCCCTCCATCCGCGCCAACGCCGCGCTCCGCCGCGACTGGAGGCGCCGCTCCGGGAGCCAGGCTGTGTCTTTTTGGGCAGGGGGAGGGGAGGGGAGCGGGCGGGGGCGCGGGGAGGGGGCGGGCGGGGCGGGGAGGTTAGCACCGAGGCTCTGGCCGCGGCGGCCGCCCGGCCACCATCGCGGGCTGCGGGGCGCCGGGGGCCCGGGCGCGGGGGGACGGCCGCCGCGGCCCCATGAATCAGCCCCGCCGTCGCCCCCGGAGCCGCGCCGCCGGCAGGGCCCGGACGGCGGGCCGCAGATTGCGCAACGGCCCGGCCGCTGGCCGCCTGTCGCCTCCCGCCGCTGCCCGGCGTCGCCTTCCTCTCCAAAGCCGCCGCCGCCGCGCTCGCTCCGGCCCGGGGCTCAGGGGGCCGCGCCGCCGCCGCGGAAAACCGGGCGCGGGGCCAGGGCTGCGCGCAGGGCGCGGGGCCGCCGCACCATCGCCGCCGCCGGGGCCCGCGCGGCCGGGCCCAGCCCGCAGGGAGAGAACTTGCGCGGCCCGGTCGCCCTCGGACGGTGCCGGCCTCCGCGCTCCGGGAGCCCGCGCCTCCGCCTCGGTGGCCGGTTGAGACCGGGCCGGCGCTCCCGCGGGCCGCCCGCCCGGCTGGCGTTGCCGGGGGCCGGGGCCGAGGCCGGGGCCGGTGGCGCCCGCGCCGACAGGTGGGGCCGGCGAGAATGCGCGCCTCGCCCACGGGATGCCGCCGCTCCGGCCCTCGGCGCGTGCCCACTGCCCGCTCAGCTCGGCCCTTCTGGGAAGGCGGCGGGAGGGGCAGCGCGGCGCTCGGACTCCGGCCCGCGCCCGCCGCCCTCTGCGCTCCGCCCGGCCCGCCGAGCAGCCGATGCGTACTGGGCCGCGGAGGGGACCCGGGGGACCCCCGCCGCCCTGCAGCGCCCCCGCCTGGCGCGCCGGCGGGTCAGGCGAGGCCGGTCCGGCCGAAAACCGCGGGTCGGGCTCCACCTAGGCGCGCAGGGGCCTCACTGCAGAGGCGGCCGCGGCGGGGGCTGGAGCGGGTATCGCGCGGCCTCCGGTGCGCCCAGCCCCCCGCGCTCTACGGCCCCAGGAGGCAGGGGAACCCGGCCCAGGCGTCGCCACTGCCCGGGACTGCCCTGCGAGGGCTTCTGAATAAACGGCCCCTCGGCCTGGAAACACGCTCACTCCACATCCCGGCCCTAGTCTGTGCCATCCCCCAGGCCAGCGGCCGCCCCGCGTGCGTGGGCGCACAGTCAATGCGGGGGGCGGCTCCACGTGCAACAGCGGGCCCCTTCCTGGCCTGGCCTCCTCCGGCCTTTGGGAAGGGCCGGTATTCGCCTGAGCCCCAGAGCTGAGGCATCTGGGTCCTGTTTAGAGTCGCCCCAGAGGCCAGTATCTAGGCCTCAAGGCAGTTTTTTCCTGCATTGAATTTCCAATTCAATTCCAAATGCCCAGCAAAGAGCTTTGGCTGGGGGTGAGGGTGGAAGCCTCTGGCTGAACCTAACCCCACCGTGTGGGGTGGGTGGAGGACGGGACGGGACCCACCCTCAGAGGGCCCTGGTGAGCGTCGGGCCTGGAGAGCAGGCCCAAGGGTGCACATGAAAGCTGCTTCCTTCCTGCACAGACATTTAAGTGCCGGGAAGGGAAAGAGGCCGGTCCTGGGAGGGCTCCTAGAGGTCAGACGGGTCAAGGCCCTCCGTGTACGCTTGGGCACACTGACACCAGGTCCTCCAGGACCAGTTCCAAGCTTGCCTGGCCTGAGGTGCTGTGCCAGCCCCAGGTCAGAGGGGAGGCCAGCCCAGAAGCGATTCCACACTCCAGCTGCATCATGTCCATGAGACGGGAACGCCGGGTCCGAGACCCCGCCTGGAGAAGGGGCCGTAGCCTCCCACAGGCCAAGCAGCTCAGGCCCTGCCCTGGTTGGGGGCTCTCTCCCCTTGCACAGCCCGTCAGAGCCCCATGTCCTGTAACAGCCACACCCTGGTCCTTGGCCCTCCCCGCCAGGCACTTTGTAGGAAACCCCACCTGCGCAGCCTCTGAAGAGCCACCCTTCCTGACACAACAGAGCCTGACCTCCACCAAGGTCACTGGCGGTCAGTCCTCACCCGGTGCAGAGCTCTCCTCCTCAGAAGGCTTCAGGGTCACCCAGTGCTTATTACATACGCACACCCGGGACCTCAAGGAGGAAACAAGGCCAGCCTCTGACATCCACTGGGCCCTGATCCGGGGCCTTCTACTTGAAATTTTGAAAATTTAAAGTATTCTAAATTCCCCAGGGGAACTTTTACAAACAAACTAACCATTTGGAGGATCCTGCTATAAAGGGAATTAAGAAAAGAAAGTTTGTAAGGAGAAACGTGGTGTAAATCTATTTTCAACAAGTGCAACAGGAGGTGCTATGCCGTGGGGACCGGAGCATCCTCCTCTGGCTCTGAGACCTTCTGCAAGGAAACGTGTGTGGCGTAGCTTGTGCCCTTAGAAGAGGTAACAGGTGACAACCGGGGGGCCCCGTGGCTGGTGCCCACAGGAGTGCGTTAGCTGTGCACACCATGGAGGCCCATGGTGCCACTGGGAAGCGAGTTTAAGATGGCAGAGTGAGCACCACATGTACCTCGGGAGGGGACAGCCAGGGTCTGATCAGAGAGATGCTTAAAAATAATAAAGCCATAATGGTGTCGGGAATCAAAATGAGGGCAATCTGCAGGCCAGGAAGGGTGGGGAGTCCTGGGGCCACAGTTGCTGGAGGGAAGAGGAGGGGCTGCAGCCAGAGACGTTGGAAGGAGGCCCAGGTCCTCCAGCGTCAGCACCTGTGACTCCAAAGGGGAGGCAATGCCTCCAAGAGGTACAGGCCCGGTGCTCACGGGGGGCATCGTGGAGACAGCTGTTGTCAGGCGGCTTTAGCTCAGGCCAGAGCCAGAAGAATGCTGTCCAAAAAGGGAGGGGTCTTCTGCCTGGGGACAGTCCCCAGAGGGCTGGAGGTAAGGACCAGATGGGGCAAATGTGCCTTTGTTTAATGTGTCTTTAACTGAAGTTTGACACTCCCTTCAAGTGAGCATTCAGGCTCACAAGAGTTAGGTGTAACTGTGATTTTTGTCACTACCAGAAATTGCAGGGATCTTCATATCACATTACAGCTCTTGCAGACAGCTTGAAATATCACCCTGACTTCAAATTATGGTTGTCCCACCGCCAGACATTTTTATGTAATGTTTTAATAAAGAAGCAAACATATTACTATATCAAAATAGGTTTCCCAACATTTGAAATTGCATTTTGGTGTAACTGGTTTCCTTAGTAATCTTATATATTTTTATGGTGTTCTGAGAAAGGTTTCACAGGCATCGCCAGATTGCCAAAAAGGCCTCTGGCACAAGCAAGGCCTGGAGTCCCCTGCTCTTCTGAGAAAGTGAGAGCAGGAGAGAGACAGAGCAGGGCAGAGTGGAGATCTTTGGCCACCCATAGCAAGCAGGGATGGAGGTCAGAGGCAGGACCGTCCCCCAGGGGGGAGGTGGACGAACATCCCCAGGTTATAGCCAGCCAGCATCAGGGTAGCCTGGGACCTCGCTTCCCCACCAGCTCCCCTGCTTCTTCCAGGGATGCCCATCTGTCCATACACCCTGCCTGTTCCCAGAGAACCTACGGTCAACTCTCCTGGTTAAGCAGGAAGCCAGCTGCTACCCAGGACAAGGGTGACTCACACTGACCAGTGCCTGTACTCACATCACCCCTTATTCCTGTACAGAGAGGACCTGGCAGGCAGGGCCACCAGGTGTTTACAGAAAGAGAAGGAAGACCCAGGACAGGTATACTCTAACACTTAACCCTTAGGAGGCAGAAATCAGTAATGACTCAGGGAAAAGTAAGGTAATAATAAGAATTCTAAATAACATCTTTCTCAAAGGAATTTGAGAGAATGTGGCACCAGTAAAAAAAAAAATAAGGTACCATGAAAAAAAAGGGAACCAGGAGAACAAGAAGAAAGTCTTGGGAATCAACAGGACTAACCGATTTTAGGCTCCAGGGGATGCCCTGAGGAGTAAAATGGGCATGACTGGAAACAGGGGTGTGTGGAAAGTAAAGGACACTTCCCAGACAGAGAGCACATGGAGAGAGAGATGGGAAGGTTGGTACAAACCGAAACATGCAGGGCATATCCTGGGCATCAAACTTTCACTTATAGAAATTCTAAAGGAGAAGGAAAAATGCAACACAGAGGAGAAAACTCAGACGACTGAGCACACACACGCGGATTGCAGCCCCCAGACTCAGAGTAGGTTGAACAGACAGACCGAGACCCAAGAGATGCAAGGAACTCTGAGAAGCTGGCAGAATAAAAAGAACCAATAAGGTGTGTTTTGTGAAGTCAGAAACAGATGGAGACGCCAGGGTTTCCATTAGCAACACTGCTTCTAGAAGACACTGGAGCAGGTCGTTGGGGGCTAAAGGGAAAAGTTTCAGCATCTAGAATTTTATACCCAGCTAGACTGCCAACACAGTTTCCCACTTAAGGGCACACAAGGGTTCAGTTGACTGGCCATGCACCTGAGACAAAAGTTGACCTGGAGTGCCACTCCAGCAGAGAAAGGAATCAAGGAATCAGATGTGGGAATATGGGATAAAAGAAAATCTAGCATCTTTGACTCTAGAAATGAAATAAGCTGTGAAGAATGTGCTTAAAAACACATTAGGCCCTCACACTTGGAAGAATCTACGACCGGTAAAACCTTCGCTGTAAAATGTTATATCTCTTTCTTCATAGTTCTGGTCACAAATCCAGTACCTTTGCTGAACAATATTTATGGAGTAGTATTGTAAACGCCATTGATTTCTTTATAAGTTTTTAAATCCACAAGTAGACAAAGTGCAGAAAAATGTTTATAGTAGAAAGATAAATACACATTCTTAAACCTTGATTTTTTTTTTTTTTTTTAAATTACGTGGAACAAAGGAAGGTATGGTGTTGAAGCAGCCCTTCTGCTTTCTTCCGGCTCAGAGTGAGGGGTGCTGAGGCCCTGACCAGGCTGATCAGAGGTGGTGGGTCAAGGAATAACATTGAAGTCAGCACTTACAGCCACAGCACTGGGTAAAAATAAATAAATAAAATTTACAGCAGGAAGGACCAGATGATGAACAGTCTAGTCTCTGGGGAAAAGGTCAGGGTGTGGGGAAGACAGGCAGAATCTTGCTTTTCATTTTGAACCCTCATTTGTTATTTGATTTTTCTTCTAACGTGAGCCATTTAAGCTCTGTGATTTGAGAAAACCTAGTATCATAAAAATACTGTAAATAAATTGTGTTTTGTCCATATAATAGTCTGCACTTGTTGAAGAGAACGAGGCAGTAATATTTATCTAGAAAGATAAAGATACAAACAAAATAAAGGCTGTCACAGCTATGTTTTTAATTAAGTGTCACACTCTGACAACCAAAGGCCATGACAGCAGAAGGGGTAGGAGTGTTGGCCCTGGCTGATAGGGAGAAGTCACCCAAGTGGAAGAGAATCAGTGGAGTGTCCCAGGAGGGGGTAGGACCAGGAAGATGCAGCAGGTGGGGACCCAGCTGGCAGGCTCAGGGGACTGGAGTCTAGGGTTCTCAGAGAGGACCGATTTGCTGGTGAGCATGGCACGAGGCCTGCAGCCTCCTGGAGGCCTCAGGCACGGGAAGCCACGAGGGGGAGGAGTTGGGATCTAGACCTGGGGCAAATCCAGTGCAGCCTTGGGGGCTGCAGATGCCCTGGGAAGGACCAGGACACTGGGCCACAGCTCTGCCTCTTCCTGGGTGTGGGCGAGGAGAACAGGCCTGCAGGGCAGCCCCGGAGCTGCGGGCCTCACCCTCACGGGGATCAAAGCGAGGGCTGTGGGGACGGCTGGAAAGCGCCCACCACCATTTACCTGGATGAGCCTGCGTCTGCAGGTCACTTTAGAGGACCTCCCCTACCATCAGCAAGAATAATTAACTAACGTGACAAGTAAGCAGGGCCTGACACTGGGAAACACAGAGGAGAGGCTCCCTGGGAGCTGCAGACGCACACCTGGGACAGGAGGGCTGGGCGCCCCCCTGAGCTTGACTGCCTCCCCACTACGGTCCTAGCGTCCTTGGAAGGTTCCAGCTTCACCCCCAGACAAGCCATCCCAGAGGCCACAAAACAGAAGGGCACCCAGACCAAACCGTGATGCTCAAATTGCATGGTTGCCTGAATTGGCCAAGAGCACATAGAAGGGGCAAGGGGTGAAATGGGGCAGGTTAGCAAGGATAGGACGGGCGGAGGAAGGGCCACTCCCGGGGATCCCAGGCTCAGCCATCGTGCTGCCGAATCCACAGGCCTCTGTGCTCACGGCTGAACCGCAGCAAAGCTCGAATGCGACCAGGGTGGGTGTCCTAAAGAGAAGAGACCATCGGCTCACCAGGGAGGATGCAGGGGGGCCGCTCAGGTAACCGACAGTCCAGACGACCGGGGATACCGGGGGGGAGTCACTCGGAAGCGGTCAGACACGGGTAACGGTTTAGAGATAGTTATGGAAAGACCCACAGGAGGCTGGATACTGGCGAGCAGACGTGTGAGGGGCTGGCTGTTGGGAGCGGGTGGAGTGTCTGGTTTCAGACAAGCTCAGTTTGGGGCCAACTATAGGCATCTAAGGGGAGATGGGAGTGGGCAGATGGCAGGGTCTGGAAATGATGGAGGAGACCTGGGCGGGGGACAACGTGGGGGCCCCCCATGGGGGCTTTTGAGGCTGAGACACCACACGACATCGCTTGGGTCCAGAGGGGGTCGGTTGAGAAAAGATCTGGGGTGGGTTCCAGGAGGCGCCAGGGAGGATAAGGCAGAGTAGGCAGAGGCCAAGGAGGGAGGGGAGACCTCAGCAGACGGCTCACCTGGTGGGGGTCAGCGAGGAAAGGACGGCCCCCGGTCCCCCTGGCGGGTGCTGGCAGCTCCCAGGCCACTCTCCCAGCACCTGAGTCACCCCCAGAACGGCCTTGTCTGGAGTCACCCCCAGGACGGCTGACAGGACAGCCAGCTCTGTCATCCTGCAGCCCGGACGGAGCCCACCTCCTGGAGCTCTAGATCCTGCGTGGAAGCCGGGTCCATGTGTGCCCGAGGCAGGGTCTTGCTTGCGGCGCCCTTGTGCCCCCCCCCCCCCCAGTGACTGCAGGCCCCCGTCACCCACAGGCATCACTTCAGGCATCGGGCTGGGCCAGGCCCTGTGGTTGCCAGGAACTCCTAGGACTGCAAGTCCCCACAATCCTCTGAGCTCGGCCACATGCCCACTGATTCCCCACGACGACCCCTCCCTGAGTACCTGCCCCACCCTGAGTCCTCACCACGTCCCGGGACTGTGCTAAGTGCTGCGCACACAGCAGCAGGGGTCCCCACCCCCCAGATGGGAAAGCTGAGCGCTGAGGGCAGGGCTGTCTGTTATCAGTGCCCACTCAGTTATGCACCTGGGGGTCAAGCGGGGATGGACCCTACGCCCAGGCTGCGTCTCCTTCAGGCTGACTGGGACTCAGGATACACGGAGCCACCCGTGGCCCCATCCCCGAGAGCAGGAGGGTGGGTCCCCAGCACTGCCGCACGGTTGAAGGAGATCAGAGAGGGCAACGGGGCCAGGGGAAGGGGTCCAACCAGCAGCCAGCAGCGGCCTGAGGTTAAGAAAAGGGCTAGGGGGCTTCCCTGGTGGCGCAGTGGTTGAGAGTCCGCCTGCCGATGCAGGGGACACGGGTTCGTGCCCCGGTCCGGGAAGGTCCCACATGCCGCCAGGCGGCTGGGCCCGTGAGCCATGGCCGCTGAGCCTGCGCGTCCGGAGCCTGTGCTCCGCGACGGGAGAGGCCACAACAGTGAGAGGCCCGCGTACCGCCAAAAAAAAAAAAAAAAGAAAAAGGAAAGGGCTAGGGCTCTGGCTGGAGGGCCACAGCCCCAGGCCCAGCTCAGCGCTGGCCGGCCGTGTGACTGCTGGCCTGCTGTCAGTCCCTGTGCCCCTCGATCCCTCATGAGAGCTTGGACTTGGGTCGGAGCTAATCAGGCAGCGGGCACTGCACAGAGTTGGCCCCAGCAACGTCTTCTTCCCTCCGCTCCCTCTGGAAGGGGCAGCACCCAAACCCCAGGGAGGTCGGGGGCGGGGCTCATCGTGTGGCAGCCCTTGCCTGAAGTCACCCCCAGAACAGCATCTTTGAGCTCAAGTTTTGATTCTGTGTAAAGGGTAAAGGGCAGATTCCCTGGCAGGGCTCACTCCTCCATTAGCCCTTTACATCCAGCGCTGGGGTGGGGGGAGTGAGTTCCAGACCGTCTCTCTCCTCTCTCTGGAGCAGAAGGAGAGAGCAGAGCAGATGCCCGGGCGGCGATGGAGGATGCGGTGGACGGCAAGGCCGCTAGTGGAGGGAGCGTGACCGGAACGCTGGGGCTGGGGCTGGGGGCGGGCGTGCGGGTCAGTTTCTCTCACCACCAGCTGTGCTTCAGGACGTCTGAGGCCAGAGGGAGGGTCAGCCTCAGACGCAGACAGACCCGCACGGCAGGAGTGTTTGCTCTTTCGCTCTCACTTCTCCTGTGGGCCCCTCCAGCACCCCCAGGAGAAAGGTGATGAACTCAGCAAAGCCCACCAGCCGGTGCCGAACCGCCCTGCCCGACACTCACAGCTGCCATTGCTGAGCCCTCGTCTCCCTGCTCTGGGACCACCTTGCCGGTTCCTGGAGCTCACCATCCGGCCAGGTTCAGGCAGCAGCCACGTACTGAGCCCGCCTCCTGGCACCCCGTCCCCGCCCGCACCCCGACAGCCATGGCCCGGGCCTCCAAGCGAGCAGGGCTGCGTCTGGGAGCTTTGCACCCAGAGGACCTCGCCCGCCCAGAGGGTGTGATGCCGGGTGAGGACTGAGTGAGGGGTGGGCAAGGCGAGCGGGGGCTTCGTGGAGGAGCAGACGTGCCGCCCCAGGCCAGCCTCCTGGGGGCCGGCGGCTTCCCCTCACCTGGCCGGCTCGCCTGCCCCACTAGCCCACCTGCGCAGCTCTCTGCCCCAGCCGCTGCTGCCCTGCCCTCCCCTGTGAAATCAAGCAGTAAATCACACTCTCACACTTTAGGTGAACTTGATACCTCCCGTCCGCTCAAAGTGTCTCCTAAGGAGCCTGGGAGGGAACCGCTGCCCGCGGCGGGCAGCCGATGCTCCCAGCCCCTGAAACAGCTGTGCACGCGCTGCCCTCCTGCGCACCTCGGGGGCAGCGAAGGGCAGGATGCCCGCAGCCGGCTCGTATCATCCCAGTGAGGGTTCACCTGCCCCTCCGGGAAGCAAACATGGAGATTCCGGTGTTGTTTAAAAACAGTGATTTCCTGTTGAAGAGTCCTTGAGGAAATAGAGTCAAATTCAAGATGTCCCCGCCCTACATCTGAAAGTCGCATCCTCAGAACATGCCCAGAGCAGGCTGCAGGCGCAGAACAAAGCCCTTCACACGTGACTCAGGGCAGCTTCTTTGTAGCAAAACCTTCGAAACAATGGGAGCCCCTTCCTACGGGGAAGGGCGATGGCTAACGCGGAACCATGGGAGGGGACACCGCGGGACAGAGGGAAAGGAAGGAACTAGACCCACTGTGTCAACACGCATGAGCCCCCAGACCACTGAGGTGAGCAGAAGAGCAGGCAGGGCGGCCCCTGCGCACAAGCACCGGGCTGTGATCAGGGCTGGAGCTCTGCCCTGCACTGCCCATCACAGGTGGTCCTCACAGCGACCTCCTGAGGCAGAGGTTCCCACTTGCTTCTGAGGAAACGGAGGCTCAGGGAGCTCAGGGTCTGCCTAGAGTCAGGCAAGGAAGGGCTGGGCTAGGGCTGGGTCCACCTGCCAGTCCTCGCTACCCAGAGGCTATACCATTCTCAGAGCTACTTCATCTCTTCACCCATCCATCATCCATCTGTCCATCCATCAGTCCACCATCCACCATCCATCTATCTATCCACTCATGATCCCTCCACCTGTCCACCCACCCATCCATCCGTCCATCCATCCATTTGTCCATGCAGCCATCCATCCACCCATCCATGATTCATTATCCATACATCCTCCATCCATCCATCCATCCATCCATCCATCCACCTACCCATCTTTCCTTCCATCTACCCAACCGTACATCCATCCATCCGTCATCTATTCGTCCATCTGTACATCCGTCATACATCTATTCATCCATCCATTCATCTACCCATCCACCCATCCATCCATCTATATATCTTTCCATTCTTCTATCCACCCAGCTGTACATCCATCTATCCCCTACCTATGCCTAGCTCTGGTCCAAGCAAGGAGCATTCAGGAGGGAGAAAGACCCAGACCCATTCTCCTGAGCCTGTGCTTGGAGGGAACGAACGCTGCTCCTGGGCAGTCCCAGCCCCATGAGGCACATGCTGTGATTGGGGCCAATAGGGGCTTCCTGAGGGCTGAACAGGGGGCTGGGTGGGTGGCAAGATGGAGGTCTAACGTGGCAGAGGACTTCCCAAAGCTAAGACCTGAGAATTACAAGCCTTCTATGCAGACATTGCAAGGCCTCCATCTGAGGGAGAAAAATGCCAGATTCTGCTCAAAGCAGGCAAAGAAAGCCAGGTTGAGCCAGGCAGAGCCAGAAATGGTGAAAGACTGGCGGCCCCACAGCCTTCTGAACATTCCTGTAAATGCTGCTACGATTGAGCATCTTGTGCTTTTCAAGCTAGAGCCGGAGGCTTCCCCACAGCTGCTGTTGTAATAGGAACCGGATCTGGGGACATCTGTGTTCCTGTTCTACTATCCACATCTGGGAGAGCTCGCCGGTCCCCTGCGCCGGCACCCGAGGAGGGCCACGCCCGCTCTGTGTTCTCGGCCCCAAGCCCCTGCCCAGCACTTGGCCTTGAGTGAGCCCTCACGTGTTCCCAGGCCCACCCCAAGCCTGAGGCTGTGGGCCCTCCAGGGGCTCCAGCCAGCCTCCCACCCGCCCCGACCATGGCCAGTGTCCCCCAGAGAAGTTCCAGGCTGGCAGGCTCTGGTTCCTGCTCTCCCCATCTCGCCACTGCAGGCCCCAACCCCTGTCGTCCGTCCTGCCCCGGCCACTAGGAGGCAGGTGGCATTGTACGGACACTGGCCAGACCACACGTGACGAGGGAACTCTGACCCCCAGCCCACCTTACAGCTATCAGCCCAGACGCTCAGCATGTGGGCAGCGACCCCCAGCTTCCCTTGTTTCTTTCCCTGATCCTAACGCAGGACCACCCGGGAGAAGCCAAACATGCCCTTAGCGAGTCACAGGGACGCCCTGCTCTGGTTGGCGGCCCAGCCTCCCCAGGCCCAGCCTCTGCCAGGCACCTGGAACCCAGCCTCCGTTCTCCGGTACAGCTGCCTCCCCGGCCCCCCGCCGTGCCCCAGTCTCCGGGTAACAGTCTCTGCTTATTCTCCTGTGGGCAGCCTTCCTCTGCTCCCACCAGGGCAGAGCCCAGCTGCCCACAGCGGGGACTTGAGACCACCCTCCCCGCGCCATTCACTGCCCCCACCAACTCCCGAAGCCCGTCCTCACAGCCATTCCCTCCACTCACTCCCAAACACCACCTGCAGGCCCGGCCTCATCTCAGGCTGCTTTGGGGAGCCCAGGCCGAGGCACCCTTTACATCCAGGGCACCCTTTCTAAAGAGAACAGCTGGGGAGCAGTCTACGCTGCCCTCCCAGAGTGGCTGGGTTCAGGAGGGACAGTCCTAGGCAAGGAGCCCGACGTGGTCCTGGGGGCACTGCCCAAGACAGGTGGGTGGGAGAGCAGCCTTCGCTCGCGGCAGGGCAGTCAGGATGCCAGCCAGCAGCTCCCCCGGGGCCCCTGATCCAGCCTCCAGGACCTGCAGAAGCTGTCCATCCAGGAGCCGGTACTCCCGCAACCCTGCTCGGTGAGCTGGAAGCAAACCAAATGCGCCGTGACCACTGCCCCTCGGAGGGCGGCCACTCCTGCTGCGGGTGAGGCCCGCTCCAGTAATGGGTGCAAGAGGCGGAGGGAGCCGGGCATCCCTCAGTCCCGGGAGCAGCTCCTTCGGGCACGCGCTGACCTGCCAGGGCAGCAAGATCTCCTCACCTGAGCAGAGGTGCAGGCTGCCTCCGGGGACCAGGCCTCCCAGAGGGAGACGCTGGGAGCATCGCCGCCCACCGTTCCGCATCCAGGGACTCAGATGTCTGGGCCAGCTTCTCCCATCCCCTCAAGAGCTCCGTGCTCACCCCCCCCACGCTGCTGGCGAGGCCAGACAGACCATTCAAGACTCAGGACACTATCCCTTTGTCCTTCCAGCCTAAATGCCCACGGCCATTCCCTCTGGAGAAATGCACAAACGAGCCCCAGGGTGAGGATTGGCCACTCGTCTGCAGGAATCCTCACGGGGTCCACACAAGGGCCCGGCTGAGAACCGAGAAGGAGGTGGCAGCTGGCCCTGTTTGCTAAATGTCAGAGAAAGGGCTGAAGGTCGGGGGCTGTGGCCTGGCTGCAGGGGAGCAGGAGGCCAGACCCAGCCCAGCATCGGGCCTGGAGGCAGCCCTGCCCGCTGGGCATGGAGCCGTCCCAGGTGCTGGCCTGGGGTCCACCCAGGGCCCCACCCCCAGCACCACTCCCTATACAGAGGGGCATCCGCCCTCGGGCGTGGCCCCAGTGGGTCTGGGGAATGCTGCAGATCTTGCGAGTGACCCCTCTCCCTGTGGAGAAGGGGTCAGGCCCTGTGCTGACCCCCAGTGACCAGACACACGCCAGCTGGGGAAGAACCAGAAGTGGGGGCACCATGGCCCTCGAGGCTGTGACCTGGCCCTGGGGTTCCCCAGCCAGGGTGCAGGCCACCCCTCCTCGGGTGTGATGGCCACCCTTGGGGGGACGCCAGGCCTCCCACTGAGATGTGGCCACCCCACCAGAGTCAGGGGCCACGCTGTGGGGTCCCCAGTGCTGCTGGGGAGTATCCCACGCACCCCACTTTCCAGAAAGGGGCTTGGGAGTGAGGATTTGGGGATATTAACAGTAGTGGCAGCGGGAGCGACATGCTGACCTTTACTGGGCACTTCCTGTGTGTCCAGAACTGATCCAGTCCCTGCCTCGGCCCTAAGAGGTAGTTACTATCACTAATCCCTGATAAAAAGAAATGGATGCTGTGCAGGGCGGGACCCCCAGAGGCCATTCACTGGAGCCCACCCTGAGGCTCTCCCGGGCCCCCAGCAGGAATGCTGGGCCTTGGTGTCACCGTCCCCACCTCGGTAATAACAAAAGTCCATCATCTCGGCCCCGGCCATCCTGCAAGCTACTGACAGGAGTGAATAAGAAAGTGGGTGTAAACTTTTTATAAACTGTCAGGTTTATAAACTGGCAAAGCTCACACGTTCTCATCCATGGCCCCCAGTCCCCGGAGGCCACGGCCAGGTGCCCAGGAGCCCCGAGGGGCGGGCACGTCAGCAGAGCAGGGGTGGAGGCCCCGCGGAGAGCCATCTGGCGTGGACACCAGGACCTCTTCACACAGCGGAAAGCACGCCTGAGACCCGAGGTGAAAACCGCAGTCATGAACCAGAACAAGGCCATAAATGACAACGTGGGTGCCCTTGAGGGCCTGGGCAGACAGGGCACCGAGAGTTTGGGTGCATTTTTCACCTAAACGCGGTAGAAACCCCCCCACTGCTGCCTGCTGGGTGCTGACAGCAGCAGCCCCAGCTCACTTCCGGATCAGCCTCACGGTCCCCAGAGCAGACAGAAGACTCCCACATCCGGCCTGGGACCACAGGGATCCAGGCAGGAGGCTCCTGCAGCCGCACAGAAGGGGAGGGCTCTGCTCTCCGAGTGCTGTGTCATTCCCACCTTTAACATGGGAAGGATGCTCTGAGCGCCTGTGGCGGGCGCACCCGGCCAGGCACCGAGCGGCACAAACATCCCACAGGACCACACAGCAGGAGCAGGTGGACCCTCATGACCTGGTCAGGCCAGCAGCCCTGCGGCCACGCCGGCAAGACAGCTTTCCTGATGGACCAGGCGGGTGAGGTATCCTCTGTCATCATCACACGTGCACCTTCCCGTCCACTCCTCCTGTCCCCGGGAACCCAGGACCCCCAGGACCCCACACCTGACGGCTGCTCCAAGCTTGAGAAGCAGGGCCCTGCGATGGCCACGCCCACAGGAGCCCAGTGTTTCCCACAACACGGACCTTCCCCCGGGGACGCAGGGGCAGGCACAGCACGGAATCCGTGCATCCAGGAACCACGGAGAACGGCCAGCTGCCAGCATGGCTTTCACGGCTGCCTCGGGTCTCAGGCGTGCTTTCTGCTGCGTGATGAGGGCCTGGTGTCCGTGCCGGACTCCGGCTCTCCCCTAGGCCACCGCCCCTGCTCTGCTGATGCGTCCGTCCCTCTGGGCTCCTGGGCACCCAGCCATGGCCTCCAGCGACTGGGGGCTGTGGATGAGAAGACGGGTGCTTTGTCGGGGTCCCGACGGATCAGTGTTGAAGAGCCGGCCCGGCACCAACCCAGAGGCTCACGAGGACACGGCCCCAGGAAGCAACGGGGCCAGAACTACAGACATGGCTTCCTGCTGAGACGATGGGGATGCCCCTCCCATGGAGACACAGTTCCTGCATCCTGACTGCAAAGGCACTGTGGCCTGGAAGCTTCAGCGTCCCAGGAAAGAAGACGGTGGCCGTCGGCTGCTACCCAGACACTCATCTGCGAGGCTGAGACGCTGCGTACCTCCTGAAGCCCCGAGGCACTGTGCCCCCCCCAGCCAGCCCCCTCCTCGGGACCTCGCTTCTGTCACCCCCAGGGCTCCAGTCACACCGCACCCACACACACATCCACAGCCCTGCTCACACCGTGCCCTCGCCCGGACCCCGCCCGGGGCTCCTTACTCCTCCTGAAGGCTCAGCTCAGACCAGCCCCGGTTGCCTGGACAAGTCAGTCTTCCCCAAGTTGTCGGCCCCAGAAGACCCATCTGTGGTCTGCGGGGACCACAGCAAGAGGCCCTGAGAACCTGGGAGTGAGAAGAGGACATCGCCTTCCTTCGGACCCCACTCCTGGCACGGTTCCATCCTGCCACAGAGCCGGGGTCAGCCACCACAAGGCCATGGGAGGGCCATGGTCAGGAGGGGCTGGGGGGGAGGGGTCGCAGAGGCTCCGAGGGCCAGTCACCCGCTCGCCCGGGGGCTATCAGGACAACCCTCCTCAAAGCATCCCTGGCAGCCCTCCATCCTCATCGGCTTCAGAACAGATCCGCTGCTGGGGGCCCACGTCGGGTAACGGGGTGTCCGCTGCCCTGCTTAGCCGGGCTGCGGGACAAACAGCACAGACAGAGGCTGAAACAGCAGACCTTCCTTTCTCACAGCTCTGGAGACGGGACGTCCAGGATCCAGGCACTGCTGGCTCGGTTTCTGGAGGCAGTTCTCCTCCTGGGTCTCCTGCGGCTGCAGATGCCCGTCTTCTTTTTCCCTTAGTCCCCCTACGGGGGCCCCACTTTGTGACCTAATCACCTCCCAGCGCCATCACACTGGGGGTTAGGGCTGCAGCCTATGAATTTGGGGACGTGACTCAGTCCACATACAACACCTGCTAATTGTATACTTAGCGCTGAGCGTCTGTTCACATGCCCTCCCTTGGAGCCCTGGTGGCCGTGAGTGGATGCCCGCAGGTGGACCATGCTTCTCCTGTCACTCTGGCTCACAGGCACTCAGGGTCTGTCTGGGCCTCCTGAGTGGCCACAGCCCGCCCAGTGCACCTGCTCACACCTCGGTCCACAGTGTCCAGTCCGCGTGCCCACTGGGGCTCGCCTGCCCGCGGCTCCTGGACCCCATCTCCAGGTTCCTGTCTCCCAGTGGCTGCACACTGACCACGCTCAGGACACGTGTCCTGGTCGGCCACATGGATTAAGACACACAGGGACAGAGAGACTTCTCCCCAACCGCCACTGCTCCCAAAGTGTACCCTCAGACTGGCCCTGGCAGGGGCGCGGCAAAAACCCATACGGGCCCTGACTCCACCTGATAACTTCATTATTGGCTTTGAGGCTGCGTCCCTGTAAGTAATTGGCTGCCTTGAAGATGCAGGTGATCCCAGCTCCAGCACCCTGAAAGGTGCGATGGCTGTTAACACACATGATGTCAGCTCCGGAGAGGGACGCCTTCAGACCGAGACTTAATTTGTCTGGGGGGAAAACGCGCGACTTTAAGAAACACCCAGGGCCAGTAGCAAATGAGTGCGTGCTGCAGAGAGGCAGCCGGCGATTTGGCAGCTCCCGGCAAAGTGAACATAAGCTCCCATTACAATGCAGCCACAGAAAGCGAAAACACGGTAATGACCACATTGGGATGGCGGGAAGGCGGCACGTGGCGAGAATGAACTGGCACCGGCCCGGCCGCCGTCCATCTGGGAGCTCCCGTCGCCTTCCCCGTCCCCCAGGAGCTTGTGCTGACCCTTCCGATGGGCAGGTGGCCCTCCCTCCACCCTCTGCCCTGGGGAGGTTAGAGATGGGGCACCGCTGCTGGGGGTGTGGGGGGCGAATCTCCCATTCGGGCGCCACGGACCAGATGGGGTGGCCTAAACCACAGACACTTACTGTCTCCCAGTCGTAGAGGCTAGAATCTGAGATCCAGGTGTCTCAGGGCTGGTTTCTCCCAAGGCCTCTCTCCTGGACTGTAGACGCCGTCCTCCCCCCATGTCCTCACGTGGTTGTCCGTGTGTGTGAGTCTGTGTCTTAATCTCCTCTAATAAGGACACCAGTCCTGTGGGACTGAGGTCACCCCTGTGACCTCATTTTACCTTAATCGCCTCTGTAAAGACCCACCTCCAACAGAGGTGCTGGGGGATTAGGGCTTCCACACATGAGTCTGGGGGACAGAGTCAGTCCACGACACCCCTCCCATGTCATTTCTGCTGTTGTCACCTGGCCCGGACCCCACAGCTGGGCGCTCGCCCCTGGTCCCTGCAACCGTGGGTGCAGGTGCCACACCGGCTCTGTGTGTGCTGTCTTCCTCCGTCCGAGGACCAGTTCACTGTGTCATCCTCTGCTTTTCCCCCAGGACAGAGCAGGGAGTGCATGCACGACCCTGTGAGCCGGTGTCGGACGCTCGGTGGGAGGAAGCATCTCCCCGACCCGCTCCCCCAGGCCCGGGGGGACCGACGGCTCCCTCTGAGCCCGCTGGGTGGGCCTCCCTAACCCCGTCCCAGTAGCCTTCCCCAGGCCCGTGAGGGAGCCCCTCCATCCCCAGGACTCGCTCCAGGAAGGCGCTGGCCGTGCTCGGAGCTCCCCTAGTGCCCACGGGCGGGAAAGGTCACTCTGCAAGGTCACAGTGAGGAGTCAACAGGAGGATGTGGGTCCAGGTCTGGCCTCCCCCACGACTGTGCAGGGGTGCAGGACAGAGAGGGGTCAGGAGGTGCCCAGGCAGAGTCCTCAGAATGGCGCTCCCCAGGGGGGCAGCCAGAACAGGCTCTGGGCCAGCTCCGCCCTCACCAGATAAAAGGCCTCCAGGTAAACTCTGGGGCCTGCTACCCAGGGCCCACGCGGGATGCACAGGGACGACCCAGGGGGCCAGCGCCACACGACAGCCCCCCACAGACACTCCCCTCTCCCCTTCTGCTGCTGATAGCATGCACAGATTCCCCATGGCCGCCTCTAGAGGGAGACACTCCTAATGGGTTTTGGCTGTTTTATGAGATTTTAAGTCACACCTTGAGTCTGGGACCCCAGGTTCCTCCCGAGGCATCAGGGGTCTCTCTCACACCAATCTCCCCATCTAGAGACCCTCAGAATGGGGATGTTACAGCAAACACGCGGCAGCCTTTTTGTCCAGAGGATCTGGTTCTCAAAGAAGCCCCAGACTCCAGGCATGCAGGGCTCCTTCCAGAGTACCGCACACCCTGCACCCCGCACCCTGCAGGCTGGCCTGGGAGCTCCCCAGCTTCTCTGCACTGCTCAGCCCTTCCCGCCTTACCTACAGAGCACCTGATGGCTGCAGGGGCTGGGTGGGGACACAGCTGATCCGGCCCCCGAGGAAAGAGCTCGTGATCTAACCGGGGGCACGGCAGGGCCCAAGGCACTGTCCAGCATCAGGGCTTAGGGAAGAGACAGCGGGCACCATGGGGTGCGATGAGGTGCTGACCCCACACAGCTGGCAGAGGGCGAGCAGGGGAGGGGGGCAGGAGATGGAAACGCCCCTCAGGGGGCAGGGCTGCTGGCACTGAATCCTCTTAGCACGTTCTGGGGAGCAAGCAGGAGCCCAGAAACTGCCTGTGAACAACCAGCCATGGGACCCAAGGGGGTGCCGAGTCCCCGGCCCATGCTGCCCTCACCCCCAGGCCCCCATCAACAGAGAGTGATGACCACGGCCTTCGCAGCAAACACCCCCCCACTTCAAAGGTGGGCAGGACCCTCAGACTCAGACGCTGTCCGCCTGGCGCCAGCAGAGCCTCCGGCAGCACAGACTGACACTGCGGTCCAGGGCCAGCCGTGAGGTCCAGGGGAGGCCGTGGCTGCGCCCGCGTTAGCCGCACGTGCCTGGGCTGGCCGCTCGGAAGGGAGACCCACACGCCAGGCTCTGGAAGCTAACCGGTGTCTGGGCCGCAGGAAGTTGCGTGCGTCCTTTTAGGGCCTGTGGCTCCTTCCGGGCAGTGACCAGCACCCAGAGGTGGGATGTGGGCAGAGGACGGAGGCTGAGAACCAGCTGCCCGAGATGCTTCCTGTCAGATCCTAATGTGAGGCCCCTGTGGCTGCACCCGGAGCCGGGACCAGCAAGGGGCCCGGCTGCAGCCCGACCAGGCGAGGGCAGGTGCCCCCGTGTCCCTGTGGCTCGTCTCACCGGGGATCTATCCCCCACCAGGAGCACCTCCGAGGGACCTGCATCCGTGTCCCCCCGCCGGACTCTGCACCCCACCTGGCCATCTGAGGGAGCCGCATCCAATGGTCCAGGGCCACAGCCCCATCACACCCGCCGGGGATCTGGCTCTGTGGTCCCCCCATGCCCTGCTGCCCTGGCCCCTCTCGGGATTCCCAGCTTTCCTCTCACAAACCAAAGGTGTCCCAGCGTGGGCCTGCCTGGGACGCGTCCCTCCCCGGGTGAATACAGATGGCAGAGGCCGATTTAAATATATCTATTAATTATCCGCAGCTTAGCCTGTGTGTGTATGTGTGTGAGCTGCAGCTCCTAAATAATGTAATTTCGGAAGCCTCAGCATCTATTGCATTTAATTACTTCTCCCTGTGTTACGCGGAATCTAGACGCACAGATAGCCACGCTGCCCCACCAAACCCCAGGGGGCTGCTCCGTGGCAGGGGCTGGCCGGCTCCCCCCAGCCTCCATGCAGCCCAGGGACGGGGGGCTGGGGGCAGGGGCTGGGGAGCACGTCATCCGAGGGACCCCACCTCTTCCCCCAGGCCCCTTGGAGCCCCCCACTGGCCAAGATAGACTCACCTCCTCTGCCCGGGACTTCCCTCTGTGCCACTCCCAAGTCCCATGGGTGGTCCCCTAGGTCACCCTTTCTAAACTACCAACACATCTGACTGCCCCGAGGAACAGCCTTCAGAGATTGAGGTCTTAGCCAGGACACGAGTCCCAGGCACCAGCACACCCAGCTTGGAGAGCTCTCGGGCAAGGAGAGTGGAGGTCCGGCCTGGCGGTGGGGGGTGTCTCAGACCAGCCCCACTGGCCGTCCGGGGGCCTCAGTCTGGGAGGACGCTGCTCCTGCCCCTGGAGAGATGGACATGACCCCGGGCCCTCAGCCTTGGGCCCTCGGGCAGGTCTCCCGCAGCCCCAGCCCCTGCCTCCTCAGCCATGGGGGAGGGGCTCAAGCAAGGTGCCCCAGCAAAGGCCACCCCTCCTCTAAGCCCTTTGGAGAGGGGCCACCTGGCTGCAGGAGGCCTCAGTCCACCGGGTGCCCACAGCCTGGGGGTGCTCCAGGGTCCCCGGGCACTTCCGGGGTTAACTATCCCCTTCTGCCTGTCTCCTTTCCTCCCTCCGTCCTTCTGAAGACACAGATGCCCTCGAACTTCCGCCGCCTGAAGGTAAATACGCCACACAAGGCCGTGGGGTGAGCTAGCGGTGGCGCCCCTGCCCCGGAGCAATGCCCCAAAGGCCGCAGAAGGGCAGGGCCTGGGCCCCTGGCACTGCGGGAGCAGAGGGGGCTGCTCCGGCCTCGCAGGAGGGGCGCGCCACCCATGCGGGCGGGATGAGCCCAGGAGGCCAGCCACACCGCGGGGCCACGCACAGCACTGGCCCCACAGTCACCCCGTGCCGCCAGCTTGCACTCCACCCTCAGACACTCACAGAGCCCCCGCCCCACCTGCCACGTGCCAGGCACCACGCCCTGGGCCGTGCCCCGGAGTCAGCAGTGAGCGGAAGGCGACAGGCTGCCCAAGGGCGTGGGTCCCACGACGGGGCGACTCCATCCCCCTCCTCTCCCTCTGATGCTGGCGGCTACCTGAGCGCCCCCCGGCCTCCACCCCCGCTGACCCTGAGTCCTGGCCGCCACGGCCACATGGCCCCCTGGGGCCCACTCCCCAACAGCACTGTCCAGACACCTCCTCAGACACAGAGGAGCCCCTGAGAGGGGGCAGGACCACGGGTGGGTGACACGCCCGCCCACAGCATCTCCGCAGAGCCCATTCCCGCAAACTCTGACATCTGGGGACACATGCGCACACCCCTTTGTGAGGATGAACACGTGCAGGAGGGGATTCCAGGTGTGAAGGGGATCCCAGCATTTACTAATTCTTAAATCATACCCCGAACACCTGGGAAAGTTTGAAATAACAATAATTCGGAGGTCTAATCTGTTAAAACAATAGCTTTTAACATTCACTTGTTACTGGCAATAAGTGGGCATAATGATTTGATGATTAAGCCGCTGTGACCTTCACTGAACCTTAACAATTCTCATTTGCATTCTCATTAAAATGACAGTTTCAGTCTCATTCTTTGAAATCCGTAATACTCTCCTTCCCAGAATTTCCAAAGCCTCCCTAAAGAGTAATTAACTCATGTGATTAAACATGTAATATGGAGGGAACATTTCTAACTTAGGAAGGTACCAGGTTAAAAGTTTTCATATGCACTGTATTCACCATAAATCATTTTGATTAAAAAAAAAACCCTCCCAGAACGAGAAGTAAATGGGAAAGCTTCATTGTCAATGTTGGATTATGATAATTTCTTTCCTATCCTAATTTTTATTAATGGAAAAAGTGATGAACTAAACTAACTCGTCAAACTTCTGCCCCTTCAAAGACGTAGCCCAGGCTCCCGGGCACCTTCCCCAGAGAAGAGACCTGGCATGCGGCCCTTTCAGACTATCTGGGAGATGAGCCTCTTCCCGACTCCTCAAAGGTCCCTCCCAGCCCCCCGGGGGTACCTCTGAGCAGCCCCCCGAGGACAAGGACCAGCTCTGGGGCACCAAACAAGGGGAGCACGCTGCGTGCCCCGTATTGGGGCTATTTCCCCATCCCCCCTGATGCTCACATTCGGAAGACAGCGGCCTGGAGAACATGACCGTCCCCACCCGGCAGGGAAGGAAACGGGAGCCGGGCAGGTTAAGTGTGTCCACCTACAGGCCTTGCCACCTGCTAAGCGCCAAGTTCTCGGCCAGGTGCCATGACCCTGAGATGCCTCTGAGCAAGGATGCCTGAGCAGAGAAGGAGGCGCTGCGGTCCAGGCCATTCCGCTCGGGGTCTCCTCTCCCCGTCTGCCTGACTACTGTCACACCCTGACACACCTGCAGCCTGGCGGCCCCCACCCAGAGCGGCTCTGGATATCTCTCCTGTCCCAGCACAGGGCCTGGCAGACTAGGTTCTTGGGGATGTTAAGTGAATGCGTGAACGAGTGAAGGAGGCATGAAGGGCAGCCCTGAGCAGCAACGCAGGACCGGCAGCCTCCCCCAGGGGCGCGGGCCGACCTTGGGCCCCAGGCCCCAGTTCTCAGCCTCTTCCCTCAGGGCCGAGCCCGGGGTGGGGGGGTGGGCCCAAGAGGGTGCCGTGTGGCTGCTGCATCTATTTCCCAGGAGCCCGGAGCCCCCCCTGTGCTCACTAAAGATTTATTTAAGGTTTTTCCAGTTGTCAGCGCGGTAAACGGACCCTTGACGAAATCAATGGATCAAGTAAGCCGAGTTAATCTACAGGAGACCCTCCTGAGGGCGTGTCCCACTCTGCCTGCCACTCAGAGCACAGAGAAGAGGTGACGGTGAGCTTCCCGATCATGCCCAGAGCCGGGCACCGCGGGCTCCAGGCACTGGGCTGAGAGGCAAGTCCCCATACAGGGCAAGGATCAGGCAAAGGGACAGGGCCCGGGACGGGGTCCATTGTGAACAGGTGCTCAGGAATGGGGAGATTCCACTCATAGGGCGACGCCCTGCAAAGGACCAGCTGCCGGCAGGAGGTGATCCCAGGCTGGCCGGGTGGGGCAGAGCCGTGGGGCATCAGGGCTGCGGTCATATAGACGCAGAGTCAGGAAGACCCCGGTAGACTTGTCCATGAAGGTACCCCCGGGCAGGGGCTGAGTTTGGGGCCCAAACCTCACCTAAACCTGCCTTCCTCTGTAGAAGGCCAAGCTGAGTTCAGTTAATTTCCAACCAACTCAGTTAAATCAACACAATTTGGTGGAAAACCATGCAATCTGATTTACAGATTTAAAAAAATCCCTCCAGTGCATTCCCTTCTCCAGACCCAGCGACGCTGTCACCTCGGTGGAACCCCCGGCAGCCCCCGGAATGAGCTGACTGTCCGCTCCCTGTGGCCACACTGGCCCCTCAGGTGCTTCTGTACAGAATTGAATACACCCGTCCCCTCGTGCCCCCACTGGACCACGGCCGCTTCTTGTAAATAAAGGTTAACGGGCACAGGGATGCGCCTTGCCCCTTGCCGGCAGCGGGAAGCAGTTGGATGGGGGCTGTGGACTGCCAAGCCAAAACTGTTTCCCATCTGGCTGGACAGGAGGGTCGGCTGACCCGCGGGCTGCACCCCGGGCCCCTCTATCCCCGAAGGGCCCTCAGCTCTGTGCCACTGTCTCCCAGGCCCGGGGCCAGCAGGACCCGTGCACATCCCCCAGCCCCAGCATCCGGCCAGAACTCGGAATCCTGAGCTGTTCGAGAGCCTGGCCTAATGGGGGGGTCTCTGGGGTGGGGACCTGTGACCCCAGCGGCCCACGATGACGCAGGACCCCCACGCGGGCCCTCCTGGGAGCAGAAGCCGGGCACTGTGCCTCCCTGCAGGCACGGTGACCTGAGGAGCCATTGGCAGGTGACAAACATTAAAGGGGCCGCCGTGTGCGCCCAAATCCGTCCTAGGAGTCGAGGGGTGTTAAGGCCTTGCCCTGACCTGGGGCGACAGAGTGGGGCACCGAGACCCAGCACGGAGAGGTCCCCCAGTGCCAGACGTGGAGCTGAGGGCCCGGGAAGTCCAGCCTTTGTGGGGGGCGGGGAGCAGGGAGGACACGGACTTCTGAGGAGCACCCCGAGACTGGCCAGCCTGTATGTGGCCGCTCTCCAGACACCGCCGTCCCAGGAGAGGGGGGTCCTGGTGCGTCCCGGCACCCAGCATGGTCCTGAGACTGGAGCAAGCCGACCCTCTCAGCCTGCCCACACCCCGTGAGCCGGGCCTCCGGCAGCTGAGACCTCACGCGGTAAAGGATCAGGTTCCATACAGACGGGCCGGCGGCGCCCCGTTCCCGGGACCACGCCCCCCCACCACCACCGCAGAGGCTGCACTGGCCTGGCTGGCCTCTGGGTCCCCCACCTGGTGGCAGAGAGCATCCCACGGTGGCCCCGCTGGGACTGAAGGTGGCGAGAAAAGTCACGAAGAGCTGGTGAATCCCTGGAACCCCCGGTTTCCAGCTGCGGGAACTCGGAGAGCGGTCCCCAGGGGTCGGGGCCCTCCACCGGCCCAGGCCAAGCTCAGATGCGCAGCGAGCACAGGCCAGGTGCCCCGGGCAGTGCAGGGTCCTGGCCGTGGCCCTGGGGAGGCCTGTGAGCCAGAGGCCCCTCTGATGGAGGGAGCGCGGGCTGGCCCTCTCGGGGACCCTCCCAGGATGGGACGCAGACGAGCGGGCACTCTTGGCACGGCGGCCAGCACGCAGCCCCCGGACACACGGCCCTTGCGGGCTGCGGCCACGAGAACCCTCCCTGCCCCAGTGACCCCATTCGGCTGTCAGCTAGACAGTCGGAGCGTTTCGTTTCCTCCAGTTTCCTCAAGGGGCGCTGCCTTCCCACAGGGGCCTCGTGCTCTTAACTACTGCCCACTCACCGTCCACTCCAGCTTCCTCGACTGGCCCAGAAGCCCCTGATCCTGCAGCTCTGCCCCGACAGCTTCCACCTGAGCAGAGGTGGGTGGGGTCGGCTGCGGCGGGGTCACTCCAGCCTGGGGAGCCGGCGAGGCTGTGGCCTGGCTCTGCTGGACCAGCATCTTCAGAAGGGCCACACGGGGGAGGGTCCTGCCCCTGGGGCCTCTGACGCGGGTGTCTCTCTCCTTGTAAGATGCTGCAGAACGCGTGTGAGAAAGATGTACAAGCACTACCTGCCTGCCACTACACCACGCACGTGATCACACCCACACGCACGTGATCACACACACACGCACGTGATCACACACACACCCAGAAACAACACGTGGGGACGCAGCCCAGTGGGTCTATATTTAGAGCTGAACTTTAAGTCAAATATCAAGGAGTTATGGAACGGAATTCTTGATGGGCTCGTCCACCCAGCGTGTGCTTAGAAAACGAGTGAGGTTGCTGTCCCCTGCCCCACCTCTCGGGGGGGCCTTCAGCTGTTCCTCCATCTGCGAAGCCCCACACTGGACTGTCCCCTGTCTGTCCCTGGGGGTGAGAGGAGAGGGGAAGCCCGTCCTTCCACTAGGAGGCCCTCAAGCCAGAGGGGGCACCTTCTGCTCGCCGAGACCCCTGCATCCCGGGGTGTGGAGGGCTTAGAATGACACTGTACAGGGACCCAGAGCAGCCCCAGTGGCCGCAGGGGACAGTGGGCCAGCAATGCACGTGGACCCACCTCACGAAGGCCCGAGGCAGGAACACCGGCTAAGACTTGAGGGGCCGTTTTCAACAACAGCAATTTTCTGCACAAACAGAAGTGAGTCTGCTGGTTCTGGACACACATTGGTCTGCAAGATTCTGCTTCAGTCCCAGGAGGGAGAAGGTCAGAGAAGGTGTTCCCGTCAAATCAGAGGGCCCTGGACCAGGACCCAGTGGTCCAGGCTCCAGGGCCCCGTCAAGGCCTCCATCCACACGGAGGGCCCAAGGCATCCAAGTCCAGAAGGCATTGGAACGGTGAGGGACCATTGGGGTGGGTCTCCCTGGGGTAAGACCCTGCTTTCGAGCTGACTGTGTAAGTCAGGAGGGGAGGTCTCCCCGGTGCGTCCCTTCGTCAGATGCATTTCTCCTTCCAACAGAGCAGGAGGGCGGGAGAGCCCAGACCTCGGCTGCTGACCCAGAACTCAGCAGAAGGCGGGAAGGGACTGGTGGCGCCCCGCGTCCTCCCCGAGGCCTCCCCGCCAAGGCCCCCTTCTCCCACCAGGGCACACGGGCTAGCGCCGCACCCGCATCAGCCCCCTCAGTCCAGGACAAGAGGAACAGTGTGGACAGATGGAAAACGCCCAACGCCCAGCACCGCCGGCCTCAGCACTGCGGATGGTGGGGGAAGAGCCAGGGCTGACGCTCAACCTTCCCATGACTTTCGCCCCAGACCTGCTCCCTCCACCCGGCTGGGCCACTGGGCAGCTCCCAGCTCTCAGAGGTCAGAACCTGCACGCCACGCGACCTTGACAACCTCATCCTGACTCCAGGGTGCTGTCCTGGGTCCTGGACCCACCTGCCTGCTGCCCTGAAATAGCAAAGGCTCCCAGGTGATTCTCCTGGCCTGTGCCCACGGCAGACATCGCTAATCCTTCTCCTGCCAGGCCCAGAAGGTTCCAGAACCCTTCTCAAGAGAGCCTGGCAGGCATCTGAGACGAGACAATTGGTGGCTGCACGAGATAAGCGTGCGCCATCCCTGGACACCATCACCAACCCACTGCGTCCTCTTGTCCACCACTTCCTCTCCCCCCACCCCTTGCCCCGTGGTATGTGTGTGTGTGTGTGTGTCCTGCTACAAAAAGCCAAAATCGATCGTGCCCTCCCCTGGCACGGCCTGGCACCCTCCCACTCAGCATGGGCAGGCTGTGGCCATCCGTCAATCCAGAAATGGCCGTTGAGGCCGCTCTGGGCCCACGGTCGCTGCCTGCGATTGGAACAGCCCACAGAGGCGTCTGCGTCTGTCCGCTAGGGCACACTCAGGCCAGAGCTTTTCTGACAACTTGGACTGGGAAGTCTGAAGTCCTGATTCCGGGACTCCCAGGCTAGTGAGAGACAGCGTGAGTTTTCAGAGGGTTCTGTTCCTGCAGCCCACCCGGAGGGGGAACGGACACTCGGGGAGGTCTCCTTAGGCTGAGATGGCTCTCCTTTATTCCAACAGTCTCTGGTGGGGGGGGGGGTCTGGCCTCCCGGGGCTTGGACCACAGGACACCATGTAGAGAAGCATCCGCTCCTGACATCAGGAAGCACCCAGGTCTTTCACTCACCCCAGGCTGGCCGAGCCCCTACTAAGTGTCAGGTCCTATGCTGGCCCTGGGGACGCAGCCTTGCTTGGGGATGCCCTTGAGCCGTTCGAAGAGGACACGAGGCGGGCACATAACCCCAGGTGTGTGGTTCCCACTGCTGTGTGGTTCCCACTGCTGTGTGTGTGGTGTCAGGGAAGGCGGGGAGGTCCAGAGAAGTCACTGTCCCAGCAGCAGTGGACCCTGTGGGCAACCTCACAGCGTTGGCACCAAAGTGCCCGGCTTCTGAGATCAGTGGGCCAGGTGCTCGGGGTGTCTCAACGCTCTGTGGCTCCGTTCCTCCTCGGGAGAAGCGGGACCGTGATAGCACCTCATGGGGCGTGGCAGCCGTGAGTCACCGCTTGTAAACCACCTGGACCGGCGCCTGGTGCAGACTGAGCTGCCAGGGAGCAACCAGATCGGAGCCTGAGCGGCCAGCAGTGGGCCTGGCGCTGCCAGTCTGTGGTTGAGTCCAGTTCTTACACCTGAGGCTCGTCCACTTCTCAAGGCCACGTGGGCAGTGAGGGCCAGAGACAGATCCCGATACCACGCAGTGGCCCCAGAGCTGCCCTGCTCCTGCCACATCCCTCCCCAGAGGCTGTCACTTCCAGAAGAGTGGACAGACGGGACAAGGGCCAGCCCGAGCCCTCTGTGGTACCATGTTGCTTGAGTCCCTGTAGCCTGCTTGGTAAGGCCGCGGGTCCCCTTCTCCAAATGCCACCGCATGAATACAATGAATAAGATTTAAATTCGAATGAGGGCCCCTCTCCGAAACGCATGCAGAATCACTGCCACACCACAAGTTCAGGATTAGCGTGGAGCTGGAACTACAAGCCCACCTCAAGCTCTGGGACGACGAGGGACACACCCACCCGAGGTTCACACTGTTCCCGGCGTCACTGATGGTCCCCGGGGTGCCAGCGTGCCGGCGTGTGGGCTTCGACCTCAGGCCCGCCTGCGAGGACAGAACCTCCACCAACCCCAGACAACTCAGCAGTGAGTCTCAGAGGCAGAGGAATGGATAATGGATCCTGCATTTGCCTGAAAGGGTTATAGCCCAGTTCTACTCGGGAAAGGAGGGCTGCGTGTCTACTCTTCGTATTTCCATTTCGGAGACAATTTACGACGAGACGGACGGTGCCCTTTCATGCTGATTAATTTACATTTTACATTTGAAAACTCTTCTTTGGGTCAATTTGATTTCTATAAAGAAGGTCTCTTTGGCCAAAAGCCTCAGCGTGGGTGTGATGGCATCACATAATCTCATTCCCAGAAAGACAATGAATTCAGTGAAAACAACTGACTGCAGGCCAGCAAGCAGGGGGCCTGCATTCAACACCGGCTGTACAACAGGCCTTACAGGGGACGGGACAGAGGAGCAAGGAGACTGGGACAGTGATGGACGGTGGGGGAAACACCCGCACGCTGCGCGGGGTGCTTTAGGCAGTGGGACGTAGTGACGGGCAGGGGCAGGAGTGACCAGGGGCCTGGCGTGGGCCTCTGAGGTTGGGCCCTGGTGCTTCACACACAGAGCAGCCCAGAACCCTGGGCCCAGCCCACTGAGACCGGCAGAAGCCCAGGGGATCCACAGCCCTGTCTTGAAGCCCGGGTCTGCGTCTAGGTTAGCCCTGCTGTAGCTGAGCCCAGACCTGTGGCCAGAGCCACCCAGCTGACCCACGGACCCCTGCCTGCCACACTGACCACTGAGCGGCCGGCTTGTTACACAGCGCCGCACGGCCGCAGCTGACTGGAGCAGGCCCTTAATTTCGAACGGAGGCTGGCTGAGAATCAAGCCCGGCTGACCTGAAGAACGGTCAGCTTACTGTCCGTGGCGGGAGGCGGGGAGGCAGGGAGGCAGGGAGAGTGGGGAAGCAAGTGGCATTTCAAAGCATCTCCGGAGACTTAGCTACATCCCCAAGATCTTCCTCAATACTTTTCACTAAAAGCAAGAGCCTGCCCGCCAGGGATCAACATCCCAGGGGCGCGGGTGGGTTCGGGGAAACCTCCAGTAGCCGCTATTGACGCCTCCTCCACTTGGAAGCCGCCCTTGCAGTCGCAGCCCCAGTGGCCACGTCATCCCTGGGACTGGGGACTTCAGGGTCCCCACCCGTCCTGGGGCATGGAAGAATCCAGAAGGGAGAGCATGTGGTGTGGGCGTGGCCCATGGCAAGGCGCCTGGCTCGGCTCTGTAATGAGCAGACTTATCTTTGCTCCTGTTTCTGTCACTGACGAGACGTCAGATGTCAGGCAAGTTAGTTAGATGCCAAATATCAACTTTCTCAATTCTCCCCACTTAGAAGACGGGGTGGGGGGCACATTATCCACCGCGGAGCAGCGGCTTCCAAACGTGCACGTGCACCAGACCCCCTGGAGAAAGACGGAACGAGTCCCACGATTCAGGGGGTCTGGGATGGGCCCAGAATCTGCTTTTCTAACTGGCTCCCAGGCGAGGCCAACGCCCCGCTCTGAGAACCACCCGCTTAGAAGAGGTCATGAAGGTTCTGGGAGGTGGTACCTGTGAAGTGGCAGGCGGGCCACCAGGCGACACCGAGCCTCCTGAGGAAGGTTGCTGCCGCCTCCACCGTGATCACTTAAGCGAAGTTCTCCGCACCACCCAGGTGCAGTTGAGTGACCAGGGCCAAGTTCAAGGTCCCCTCTGCCCGCCCCCAACCATTGCACTTCTGTCCAGGGCTGACATCTCAGCGCCTTGAATGGCACGGGCACGTCTCGAAAGGCAAAGACCTGGGATGCCAAGGGGAGGTCTGGGACATGGGGGACCCCAAACCCAAGGTCTCCCCGACAGGCCCAACCTCCCACGAACACCTCGGGGACCCGTCACAGTCCCGCCCAGCAGACGAAGGGATTCCGACCGGCACGAAGTGCAGGAGGCAAGGTGGCTCAGGCCGCAAGGGGCTCGGCTGGGGGACTCACTGCCTTTTCATCTGAAGAGAGATGCCATCAGACGCTTTGATCTTTCTGTTTCTGTGTCTACGCCTCAATTTTGGCAGTCCTCTCCTGGGAGCTGGGGGAGAAACACATTTTCTCTACCATTTTTCATCTTCTTTTATTTATCAAACTTAGCTTCTCTTTTGGTGGATTAAAACAGACTTGGACAGAGTCTGGAAAAACAAACTCTTCTGAAACAAGACGAAGACTGAGTCTGGCCAAGTGGCTATTCGTAGCCTTCGTGAGCTGCTGGTCGGAACAGCCCGCTGCAGGTAGCCCCGGCCCTCCCCCATGAGGCTGGGGGGCTTCCCGGGAGCCTCCAGGGCCACAGCGTCCTGGAACCAGCCAGCCTGACACCGGCACCGCCGGGGGGTCTTTCAGAACCACAGAGAAGCCTCCGGTTGGGGGATGGGCATGCTGCTCGCCGGGCTTTGGGCAATGAGCGTGGCCCTGCAGCCCACGGACGGACCTAAGGAACCAGAACAAGAGACCGCGTGGCTCCCCTTCCCCTCCCGGGCCTGTAGGATGCCCCAGGCAGGAAGGATCTCATCCCAGGTGCCTCTTCCTCTGAGAGCTCCGAGGGCGGGCGGTGGGTGCAGCGGGGTCTCCAGGGGCCGTCCATGTGCACGACAAGGGTTTGTGAGTGAACCACTTTGCACGCCTGACTGGAGCACCCACAACCTGGGACAGGTGAGCACAAAATGAGGAAAGAAAGCACCCTGATGCTGAGCACAGGGGCTGTCAGTGAGGACCGAGGACGGAGGCCTGAGTAGAGGACACACAGGTGCAGAGGAAGTGCTGAGGACAGAGCGGGGAGAGGCAGGAGGGAGCCCGGCCCACTGGCCCATGGGGGACAGTCCGCGCCCGGCGGCCCGGGCCAGCCCTCCTCCCTGCCTGCTGCGCCCGCAGCCCTGGGTCCTCCAGGTGCCCACCTGAGCTGCTCCAGGGACTGACGGAGGGCCCAGGTCTGCCCTGGTGCCCCAGGGTGGCACCTGCTCTCCCCACCCTCACACTGGCCGGGCTTCCAGGAGCCTCCGGAACGGCTCCCTAGGGTAGGACCTGCTGGCCCACAGACCAGGAGCCACCCACCCGCAATCCAACACGTGACATGGGGCACCCACTCACCGCCCCCGTTCAGCAGACACTGCGGGCCTCGGCCCGGCCAGATTTGGGGTGGCACCCCAGGACAAAGCGCCTCTAACAGGGACAGGCAGCAAGGATGGTGCTCTGGGCTCTTTCGGGGCCAGCACAGCAGCCTGGGTGGGGCTCTGGTCCCTGCAGCTCCGCCCGCTCCTCTGCAGGCCCGGCCAGATCTCCTCGCCCGGTGGCAGCTCTCTGCACAGCTACCTGCCTGGCCCCCTGCGTCCCTAGCAGCCCCCCTGGATCCGGTGCGTGATCAGTTCTGGGTGTCGGCCCTGTGTCTCCGAGAGACCTCTGGGGAGCAGGGGAGACTGTGAAGCCCTGATCCTCTGCCAGTGTCAGCACAGAGGCGTCCGTGATGCCCAAGCTGGCTCCAGAGACTGAGAGGCACGGCCTGGGCTGCCTGAGCCCTGGAGCTCCACAAACGTGCATTGAGCACCTACTGTGCGCTGTGCACTGGGCTGACCACTGGGCCTCAGGGCCTCAGGGCTGCTGTCCTCTTGGGTGTCCCACTCTAGTCACGGAGTAAGTAACACCAGGGAGAATAAACCGCAGTGCGTCAGGGAGGAATTTGCAGGCCCCGAGGCAGGGCTGCCAGGACGCTTGCGCAGGAGGGCGGGGGGGACCAAGAGTACGATCCCGGAGAACCCTGAAACCCAGAGGCCTTCAGCAGCGTGCTGGCCGTGGCCACGGCTGCGGTTGTGTGTAGGGCGATGGGGGTCAGCGCGCAGATGGAAAGGCGGGGGCGAGGGTGGAGAGAGAAAGGCACATCCGGAAACATAACAAATCCTTAGGACTTGCAAACGCTTGTGGAACCCAAGTGTTCAGGAATGTCTGGAGGAGGCGAGTCATCGCTTCTGGGAGTCTTTTCTCTGCCGTCTGACCCGCTGGGGGCTGGGTGGGCTGCACCCGCTCAGAGGAGATGTCACTCTCGGGGCAGCTCTTGCCAGTTGAAAGTGAGCCTCTAACCTCCATCCCGTTCACTCCGTGCATTACCCTTTAGGGCCGGGGGGAGGGTGGGGGGAGGTTTGGGCTATCAGCTCTGTGCCTGACCTCCTCCCGGACACCCCCAGAGCTCTCTCTCACCTGGATTTCAACCTGAGACCCCACACTCGCCCCGTCTGGGCTGCTCGATGACGCCCTGGTGGCCATAAAAGCGGGAACTCAGGGCTTTGGACACGCAGGTCTCCCCAAGGCCCGGAGGGGCGACGGGGCCACGGGCTTCTCATCTGCACAAGGCACAGGACAACCCAAAGTGTGGGACGCACACGGACGTGGCAAATCCTCCACGCGGGGGCTTAGTGCAAGTCGGAGCTCTAAGGAAAGCGGGTAGGGATGCGGCCACGGAAGCACAGCTGGGCCCGCTCTCTGCAGCCCGGGGGGAGCTGGCGTGATGTTAACGCAATGAACGCCGAGTGCACCCTCACCCCTGGCGCCGCCGCTCATTGGAGCAAAGCCCACAGCTGCATTCGGCGCAGAGGTCTGCGTACATTAACGAAACGCTGCCCGCTCAGATGTCACCTCCACTGAGGGCCGAGGGAGTCCCCGGCAAACCCTCCAGGAAAGTGGGCGGGGGTGCGGGGGGTGCCCCCCAGCCCTGACGGGTCCCCCAGGGCGAAGCACAGAAGCAGCTGTCGGGGGCAGGGCCGGGAGTTCTGGGGAAAGTTGGGGACCCGGAGGTGCTAGGTACGTCTCGGGACCCACGGGGAGCCCTTCCTGTAGGAGACTCCCCCTCACTGGCCACGCCACCACAGTCGGATGCCCCCTGGTGTGGGCCACCTGGGCGGGGCCTCCCAGTGTCCACAGGCCACGGCTGGCCGGATCCCAGCCCCCTCAAGTGTCAGGTCCTGGCATCTCAGGTGAGCCATGCCTGGCTGCTAAGGGAGCAGCTCCCACTGTGACACTCGGCCCCGCTTCCCTGCAGCTCCAGGTCGGCTGGAGTCCTGGGGGCCACTCCAACCCCTCCTGGCGGTGCGGGGGCGTGGTCTCATTAGCCAGGACACGCCTGGAGGGAAGCCACCCTCCTGGCCCAGATCCTGCCAGTCTAGCCCCCAGCCGAGGGCAGGGTCTGAGTAAACCCCACCTGGCCCAGACCTCAGAGTCAGGGGCTCTGCCCAGATGGGACCACCGTCCCCCTAGGAAGGCAGGAACACAGCCGGCCAGCGATGGGAAGGGCAGAGAGGTCAGAGTGCCAGACTCCCTGTTCGTAGCACAGATTCTGTCTCCGTCCAGACATCTCTCAGTCGCAGAGGCAGCGTCTGGCAGGGTGGCCTCAGGTCAGGGCTCGCCTGGCAGGAAGGCTCTCCTCGGACATCAGACCCCACCGCCCCCTCTCTTGGGTGACATTTCCTCCAGAGTAACTGGAAAGGTCACCTCCCGTCCACTCAGGCCGGCTTCACAGCCAGGATTACATTTTATGATCCTTTTATGAACATTTTGTCTTAACGTTCCACAAATGCTATTGCAAAAAATGACTCGGGCCCGACCTCCCGCTCTGGGGAGGGTGCGTGTCTTGACTGATGGAATTTGGTATTTGGTAATCAGAGTTAACACCGTTCAAAATCCTAACGTGCAGCAGAGCCGAAGGAGGGATCGAAAACAGGTAGACGCGACCCCGATCGCTTCCCTGGAAAGAGTGGACACGGGTGGGTGCCAGGCGCCAGGCCTGGGCTTGGGAGGTGGGGCCGCTCACCCGAGGCTCGCGGGCGCTGGGTCTGCGGAGGGGCCAGGACGCGCCGCCTCCTGCTTGCCTCCCAGGCAGGGATGCACGGTGGCGGGCACAGGGTCACTCCTGGGCGCCCCGCAAAGCAGGACGGAGACGTGCCGTCCACGCAGCGCTCCCAGCGGCCCCACCTCAGAGGTCAGGGTGGGGCTCTGCCCCCTCCCTGCTCCCGCTCCGTAGTTCCCACAGCCCCTCCATCTAGCCCTTGCACGCGAGCCTAGCTCCACGTGGTGGGGTTGTCCTCTCCTAGAGCGGAAGGGACTGGAGGAAGGGATCGTCCACCCTCCCTGGAGCACGGCCAAGCCTCCCCGCTCCGTGTCCCTCAAGGCCCTTTCCCCTCCCGAGGCCGTCCTGACCTCCCTTCTCCCCTCCTGGCCCAGAGCATCACAGACCCACCAGGACCACACTTACCTCCATGCCCTGAGGCCAGGGTCCCACTGAGCTCCTGGCAGTGGGGTTGCTGGGATAGCAGCTGCTTCCCTGGTCTGCTCATAGGGGAACCCCGCACCCTGGGGGGGTGGGAAGCAGGGCCCAGTCCCTGTCCCCCGGTCACACTGGGTTGATACTAACCACCAGGTGGGTCAGCTCTGTCTGAAAATAATAGACGTCTCCTTCCAAAATGCACCTACGTCACCTCTCAACAACCAGAAAGGGCAGCGCTGGATGAGGAAACCGGGTGCAGAGACGTCAGCCCACCTTTATGGGTTGAACTGTATCCCCTAAAAAAGAAATGTTCAAGTCCAGACCCTCAGAAACCTCCAGAGCCCAAATGTCCTTATTTGGATACAGGGCTGCTGCAGACAATTAGTGAAGATGAAGCCTTACCAGAGTGGGCTGGGGCCCGGATCCAATGAGCGACGCAGAGACAGAGACGTCCCTGTGAGGACGGCGGCAGACACTGGAGTGACGCAGCCACAGGTAAGGAGCCTCCAGAAGCTGGGAGAGAACGGACGCCTCCTCGGGGAACCAGCCCTGCCTCTCAGGCTTCTGCCTCTCAGCCTCCAGAAGCTGGGAGAGAACGGACGCCTCCTCGGGGAAACAGTCCTGCCTCTCAGGCTTCTGGCATCTTCTCTGACAGCGGGGCAGCAAATGCCTGCTGTCTGAAGCCACCCCGTTTGCGGTGCTTTGTTACAGAGGCCCCGGGAAGCCCACGTGGCGCCCAAGGCCACCGGAAACAGCTGGAGACAGTGGGCCGGGAAGGACACTCGGGCAACCTGAACAAGCAGGGCTGAGCCGGGGATGCTTCCCTGCCTGTGAACCCGGGGCTGTGGGCCCCACCAGGCTGCCCAAGGCACAGGGAGCAGCTCCCCAAGCCCCGAGCTGCAGGGCTGCAGGCCCGGCCGGCCGCTTGTCCCTAGGAACAAGAGCCCCACTGTGAAGGGTTCGGAGCCCGGGGCCAAGACGAGGGGCGAGCTGAGTCCCCAGCACAGGCCGCCGCCAGGGCCCCTCCATCTCACAGCACAGAGGGGGGCCACCCACAGTCCCTGTGGCCGACAGGTAAGTGTGACCAGCTGGACCAGACAAGCCGCCAGACTTTACAGCTGGGCCAGAGACGGGCCAGGCCTCAAGCACAATTCTGGGTCTCTGCATACACACCCATAAGGCACAGGGTAATGGGATCCCTGGGTCCCTGCACACACCCAGGAAGCACGGGCAGGGTCCCTGTCCCTGTGCACACACCCAGGAAGCACGGGCAGGGTCCCTGCCCCTGTGCACACACCCCAGGAAGCACAGGCAGGGTCCCTGTCCCTGTGCACACACCCCAGGAAGCACGGGCAGGGTCCCTGTCCCTGTGCACACACCCCAGGAAGCGCCGGCGGGGGAAGGGCTGCAGGTGGGCCGCATACGCTGGGCCTGCCCCCTGCCCCTGCGTCTCCCTGGCTGAGGGTCCTGCGCACATCCCTCAGCCCTGGGCCCCTCTTTCCCCGTGGGAGATGCTTTCCAGGGTTCCTTTGAGGACCAGAGCTTCACACCCACAGATAAATCACCCGTCCAGCCCGGCACTACCTGGCCGGCCTTTAATAAATGTCTGCTTTTATTACTGGTGATGAAACATGGTCCGACAGCAAACACCGAGCAAACCCACACCCCGAGCGCCACAAATCTTCGTCCAGGCGTCGGAGCGAAGCCGGAACCAAGGCCACGTGCTCACAGGCGTGAGTGGCTAAATCCTGAGTAACACCATTTTGTAAAGAAGGAATCGGTGAGTTATGAGGCGATTTTAGCTCGGTAACCTGAGCGCTGAAAGCAACACATCAAGGCTTGGATTCACGGGAAGAACAAAGGGCATGTTTGAGGCCACATGGGCACCCCAGGAAACGGACTCTGTCAGGCAGCGTCTACCTCCCCAGCTGCTCCTGGTGTCTATAGGTTTCCCCCTGCGGCCATGCCCCTGCCCGGGCAGCCGTGGTCCAGGGCAGCTGTCCATCCCCGGGGGCGGCCCTACCATCTTCAGCCCCTCAGCATCCTCCATTTCCCACCCTCAGTCCGAGGTTCAAGACGGGGTTTGTGTCCCTCGCTGGTCCAGCCAGGACACACCCCGGCCTCCCCAGGTCCAGGCCCAGTGCTGGGAGGGAAGGCACAGCTCTGGCTGCGTCTGGCAAGCTCGTTGGAGCCGCGAGGGAGCCACCTGAGAGGGGCAGGGGTACCAGCAGCCCACCTGCCTCTGGACTCGGACGCTCCCCCATTCCGGGAGCCAATGGCCCCTTTGCTGTTTAAGCCGGTTTGAGTTAAGCTCGTTGTCACCTGTGACCCATAACGTCTCAGATGCTACGACCTCCTGGGGCTCAGCTCCAACGGGCATCACACTGCCCTGAGCAGGGCTGGGGTGAAGTGGCACGGACCCAGCAGGGCCCCCTTCTCCCCCACCCAAGCACCGCCATCTGCCCTGTTTCCTCCGCCTCCCCAGTGGCCCACGTTCCACTCCCCACCCCCCAATCCACGACTGCCAGCAGCCACAGGAGCCTTTAGTGGGCTGGATCAGACTGTGTTCCTCCAGAGGTTCCGTCACCCATGGAACCAAACCAGAGCCCTCTCCTGGCCCCTTGGCCCCAGGACTGCCTGCCCGCACCCCTGGCTACACAGTGACAGGGGCTCCCTGCCCATGCCCTCCTGGGACGTGTGCACAGGCACCCAGAGATCCAATGCCCGTGCTCTGCGGGGCTGTGTGCAGGGCCCCAGAACTTTGCTTGATGTCTGTGTGTTTTTCTGGCCGGAAGATGCAGGATCTGGGACCTCGGAAGCTGCCGCTCTCAATGAACTTGCTCCTGGACTCACGGAGTGTTTAGGACTTAGCCGTGTCCCCATGGAAGACCACTCCCGGCTTCTCGTCATCCAGCGCTCACTAAAATGTCACCTACGGGGAGCGGCCCTCCCTGACCACCCGCCCTCTGCAGCTTCCCCGCCACCATCGAGCTCCACTGTCGCAACTCTCTGAAGGGGCCATGCAGCCGCCGGATGTACCTGCCGCGTACTTAGTTATTTGCTTTCGGCTTCTCCATGGACCAGGGCTCCAGTGCCGGCTGGCACGGCCATGGGTGCTGGAGCTCCGGGCTTTACAAGAGCACTGGCACCGACGGGGCTCTCGGGCACCTCTGCCCACGTCACGGCGACAGGGATGGCGAGCCCAGGCCCAGACAGCCTGGCAGTCGGCACGGAACCACGCGCCGCGCCGCCTCCCCAGAATGCTCGTTATTCTTCGTTCCTGATTGCTGCCTAACGCGCTCGCATCCTTCATAAACGCTGTGCTGGCTCGAAACACAAAGGCAGAAGATGGGAGAGAAGAGCTGCATCGACGGACTACACCCGTCCCGACGCCACGCTGTCTCTGGGAAGTCAACACAGTAATTCTCTTTGCTTCAGACCAGGTGCCCAAAGGGAAATCAAATAGCTTTTCTTGCCTGGGAAACTGCAGCAGCCACTTTGGAGGGAGGCCACGCGCCCTCGCTCGTCCCGCCAGGCCGTCCCGCGGGGGCCCGACCGCGCACAGTCTACACAGGAGCCCGTGTCCTATTATGGCGCCTAGCTGCCTCTGATTACCTGGCAAATAAGCCAATTTGGGGGCCCACTGGGGTCTTTCTGGCCACCTCGCCTTCATTACCATAGAGCCGGCATCCGCCGTGAGACAGAGAAATGTCATTACGCACCAGGAAAGCAGGGTCTGAAAACAGCAATTACCTGGCAGGTCACAGGAGGCCCCGGGGTGCTTATCTCAGTGGAATCCGGCCTGGCCTGATCGGAGCTGCTGCTTCAGTCCAGGACCCTCCGAACCTCCGGGCACTGGCATCTGATCAGTTTCCCAAAATGAGTGTGTCCCCCCAAATGTGTATGTATACATGTCTGAGCATTTAAATCTACTGCACACTTCACAAAACATACACTAAAAAAAGAGACATAAAAAAGGAGATAAACATGAAGGACCTCTCTTTGTGGACCCCAGTGGCTCGTCTCCACGGCACCTAGAGGCCACCCCAAAACCAGGAGTCAGGTCGTGCGGGTCACACACCGTCCCTGTTGCTTCACACATTTTTCTTTTTTGTTGTGGTTATAACCCTTTAAGAATGTAAAACCTGGACTTCCCTGGTGGCACAGTGGTTAAGAATACGCCTGCCAATGCAGGGGACACGGGTTCGAGCCCTGGTCCGGGAAGATCCCACATGCCGCGGAGCAACTAAGCCCACGCGGCACAACTACTGAGCCTGCGCTCCACAACAAGAGAAGCCACCGCAATGAGAAGCCCGCGCGCCACAGCAAAGAGTAGCCCCCACTTGCCACAACTAGAGAAAGCCCGCGTGCAGCAAAGAAGACCCAACGCAGCCAAAAATAAATAAATAAATTTAAAAAAAGAGACTGTAAAACCCATTCTTAGCTCCCTGTAAATATAAAAGCTGGCCACGGGCAGAAGTACCACGCAGTAGGTGACAATGACATCTGTGTGCTGCCCGGAAACCACGGGGCGCCCACAAAGACGCCGCTGTAACCATCCTCATCTCCGCTCCCTGCCCCCAGCAAGCCTGCCCTCGTGGGCCTCGCCCACCATGCCCAAGACTCACCGAATGATCTACCGTTTGGGAAGTGGAGGGTGCCAAGCCTCTGCCACCCCGTCCTGATTCCCCAGCCCTGACACCGCCATGAGGAGCTTCTCAGAACCAGCAAGCCCCCGGCTCTGCTCCCCGCTCCCCTGGCCACGTTCACCCACTCAGGCAGCGGCTGTCACTGAGGACAGGACGCTGTTGCCATGGAGACCCAAAGTTAACAACTCCTCGGCAGGTTTTCAAAATGTCACATGTTGATAATCAGGCTGGAGTCATGTTCCTCCAGTAAAGCGCTGGGCACAGCAAGCTCGGCCACGGATCCCTGCCAACGGGTCACGCTGGCGCACACGGGCTCTGTATCTGTTCGCGGGCAGGCGCGCCGTCCCCGGGGGCTCCCTGGGCTGACACGCCGTCAGCACCACAAGGACAGCTGCTGGGCAGGCTCCCCTGTCGTGGACCTGAACTTGCAGGCGAACAAAGGAAACCACTTGTTTCCTGGCTCGAGGAAGGGAAAGCCCTGGGACGGACAAGTCTCTGTGCGTCCCAACATAGCCTGGGCTGCCCGCCTGCCCTGAGCCGGGGGCGCCCAGGTCCGTGCACGGGTGTGCATGCACAGGGGTGTGCAGGATACACAGACACAGTGCTGCACCCACCTATGGACGCTGCCTCTGCCGAGCGTCAAGAGAAAACACCACCGGATGCTGCAAAACGCGGCCGGCCCAGGGTCAGCCTCACGGCGTGGATCAGTGAGCAGGGGGCCTCCCTCCCCAGCAGGGTGTGCGCATGCGTGTGCACACGTGTGGCCCGCTGTGTGTGTGCATGGGGGTCAGCAGGCACTCACACACGGTGCAGTCGAGCAGCCTTTGCACGTGTGTCTCTGATACACGTCTGAGATGTACACACACCCAGGTGGCACTGAGGTCAGAGAGCTCATCTCCACACAAAGGTGGCCCCATGCTCTTTGCTCTTATTATAAGTGCACCGGACCCGTAAATGTGTATCTTCTATACCCCCCCCCCATACGCACACATGTTACATAATGCGGAATACGTATGTGTGTGTAGAAGACACTTTTCTGAGTCATATGCAGGTAGAGTAGGCCTGTCATTGTCACACGATCCTATAGAAACGTCCCATCTTCTCAGGAGTCATGCACTTACACACACACACGCACAACCAGAACCAGAACATTCCATGAGAAAGGTTCTGCCTTCACCCCCCCGACCACCACCATCAGCTCCACCAGGCCCTGGAGACTGGCCAGCGGTGTCCCTGCCCGGGACACACGCTCAGGGGGTGGGAGCCCCACACCCAGCAGCCCAGGGGCAGGGGAGGGGCTGCCTGGGACGGAGGAGGGGAGACTCCCAGACCTAAGGACAGGGGCAGCATCTTCACGCCTGCCCCCCCTCCTCCCTGGCAGGTAGAGAAACAGCACCGCCTTCTCCGAGGTCAGACAGCTTCCTCTGGACACACGGACAACCACGTCTCCCAGCCAGCCTTGCGTGGAGCTGGACCTGGGAGTCACTCTGGGGGAAGGAGTGTGGCCGGAGGGCATGTGGCTCTGCCCGCCTGGCCTCCTCTCCCACGCGTCCTCCTTTGCTCCGCCCCCTTCTGTGGGGACCATGTTGGATGGCGGCCTCACAGCCTCACCAGACGGCATGAGAGGGTCCCTGGGGCTGCCTTGGCCATGGGCCCCGTGACCCTCTCTGGGCTGGGAAGGGAGCAGAAACCCACTGGGATCAGGCTGAGCCACTGAGCGGGAGGCACCTGTGACCGCCAGCCCGTGAATGCGGATGGAGATTTGATCGTCTGCCACTCACCCTCCTCAAGGCAGAGAGCAGTCTCCGGCCCCCCTTCCCTGAACTAGCCAGTGGCACTTAGGGCATAATCGTCGCCTTGGCCCCAAAGTCATCCTTTTAACCCCTGAAACTGAAACCCCAAAGAGACTGTCCTGGAAACACAAGCAGTGCCTGTGAGCATGTGCCCAGCGTGGGGCTGGAGAGAGGGACATGGTCTCCTGGAAAACGCAGCACCTGTTTCCCCAGGGGAAGCCCTACCCAGAGACGAGCCCCCACAGGAGCCGCCCGGACAGCCCACGGCCCAAAAGGGGCCACGAAGCAGAAGGATGTAAATACTTGAAGGTTCGGTTTCTATCCTGCGAGCCTCCTGGAGCTCTGGCCCCAGTGCCCAGGCTGGGGTGCTGGCAGTAGCATCCGCGTGGACAATCCCCGCGGGGCCGAGCTTACAGCCTTTCTGACAGAAAGAAAAGGGGAGGGGACCCTCCCCTTCATAGGGAGCAGAGGGCATGACAGGAGGGGCCTCAGAGGACAGGCAGGAGGGGAGGGGTGCAGGCAGGCCCGGGCCGGCCTCCAGCGGAAAGGCACCGCCCACCACAGCCCACCGGCCGGCCCGCTGCTGTGCGGCCTTGCTCTCCCTGCCCTGCGGACGGACGGGCTCCTTCCCGGGATTGGAGGCCCCTGGTCTCCTCCTCTCCAGGTTCCGTCGCCCCCGGGTCTCCCCAGGGGACATGAGTCCTCGGGCAGGCCTGGACAGCCTGGGGGTGCTCACCCCTTCCTGTGCCCAAGTGTTCCTGGCAGCCTAGTGGGCTCAAGTGCAAAGTCGAGGGCTTAGCGTCCAGGCCCTCGGCAGGCTCGTCCCCTTGCCCCTGCACAGCGGCCGGAGGGAAGTCCCACTCTGACCCCTGGGGACAGGGTAGAAGCCGCAGGTCCAGGGCACCTGACGCAGTGATGGACCCGAGCAACTGCCCCATGAGCGCACCTGCTCAGGACTCCCAAGGTCGCCCCGTCCCAGGAGCAGCACGCCGGCTGGAGAAAAGGCGCCAGCCAAGGGCCCTGGGGGTTCTCGGCCCACCTGTGAGCAGGGCGAGGAGACGGGAGGCCCCTGCCGCCCTGGAGTCGGCCCTGGCCCTCAGCTTCTCTCTGTAATATGGCAGCAGGTTGAACCAGGTGACGCCCGGGCCCACGTCTCCCCAGGAGGGCGCAGCGCGGGGAGTGCACGGCTCTCCACTGCCTGCTGCTCAGGCGGGCCGCGTGCACGTGGACGTCACGTCAGAGGAGCCTCGCGGCACTGCTGCTGCTGCAGGAATGCGGGTGCAGCCCCGCCTCCCCCTCAGGTCTCCATGGCGACCGAGGTGGCTGCAGGGCCACCGACACAAGAGGGGGCTGTGGCTCCCCTGCCTGACGGCCGGCCACGCGTGGAAGCCGGCCCAGTCCGTCCTAGCTGACCGCTCACCCCGGCCACGCTTCCTTCCAGAGTCCCCCGCCCATGCGCCCCGTGCAGGCTCACTGTGAGGTGGGCCGTCACCCTGGCATCACCCACGGCTCCTCCCCGCACCCCTCACCCAACCTACTCACATGGTCCAGCCTGGCGGACGGCCCTCACCTCCTGCCTGCACCACCTCTGCTGCCCCTCTTCCCACAGCCATGCCCTGGTCTGACTTCTGGAGGGTTCCGGCGTCCAAGGCCAGGGTGGCCAATCCTCCAGGCAGAAGGGATGGCCTGTGGGCTGCTGGGAGCGGCCATCCCACCTCTGCTCGGAGCCCCGGCCCGGGTCGGCGTGCTGCCCTCCTTGCTCTGGGACCCCCTCGGCCTCTGGGATCCTGGGATCTTCCCAGGAGAAGATTCTGGGTGAAAGCCTCCACGATGGGATGGACCAGGGAGCTCTGTCCTCTGCCGTGGAGCCCGACACCGGAAGAGCGTGTCCTCCATGAGGCTTTCTCGGAAAGAATATGTCTGCGCACGACGGCTCCCGGGGACCCCAGGCCAGAGGCCACAGCTCCCCCGGCGGCCCCGCATTCACTGACTCATTCATCCGTTCATCCATTCGCTGGTTCACCAACTGATGCAGACACACATCCGTCTCCACGAAACACACATGCATCCGTTCCTCCGCTCTTGTGTCCTCAGAGGGAGGACTTGGCCGGGCTGCGAAACACAGCGCTCTCAGATGAGAATTAGCAGGGCAAGTCGTCAGCACAGCCCAGCCCGGGGCCCACGTTCCCCCAGGGCTGGACCCGGGCCCACACTGGGGGGCAGGAAGGAGGCTGGCGCGGAGCCTGGGAGGGGCCCTGGGGCCCGCCTGCCCCTTCGCAGCACCTTATCTCTGAGTTCCCCAAACACACACACCTGACTTTCACAAAATGAATACCCAAGTTAGGATGGGCATTCATCACATGAGATATAATATTTAAAGGCAAAGAAATCATTTTTAAAAAATGACAAGGACAACTCAACGCCTCCCTTTCAGTGGAGCGCAGCCCATCTCCCAGTTGATGTCATTGTTAATTTTTTCTAATGACACATTCAAGAGACAAAGCAAAACAAAAGAACCATCAACTCAGCATTTAGAGCAACATATTTTGACAGCATATTTTTAAGCGAATTCCCCTCTTCCAATGAAAGCGCCTTCTCGCCGTCTTTTAAAGTCTGTTCAGTGTGTACCAACGTGATTGCCTCATTCTTCTCATCATAAAGACTCTCAGACACGTAATGGCAGCACGATCAACATGCAAATGCATGTGTTCACGGGACATCGTCTCCTCCCGCGGGGACCAGGAAGGAGGAGCATGGGGAGATGCTCCCCCGGGAGCTCCGCGCAGCGGGCGCCCTACACAGTCCGCTGTGCAAAGCCGGCACGCACAGAGTTAATGGGCGTGAGTGGCGCTCAGATGTCCGTTCCTTCCCTTAGGACCAAAGCTCTGGGATCGGGGTCCGGGGGCTCACAGGCTCTGCACAGCCACCCCCAGACGGGGCTGCGAGCGGCAGCTCTCAGAAGGCTTGGCCGCTGCACCTCCTTCCACTCTGCCCACGGAGGATGTTGGAGTCAGTCGTCCCTACATATAAGGGCCCTGCGGTGGGAGCTGCCCTAGGATCCTGCAAGGGTGCAGGGACCTCCCCACTGGTGCACACACAGCCGGTGTCCCCGTCACCTGGGCCCTCACAGGTGTGCCCTGTTTCCCACCTGTACCGGGAGGCTGGCAGCATGGAGCCCTCACACCCACCAGCCACAGGAAGGCTGGTGCAGGGGTCCCCGAAAACCTCCAGGGCCGGCAGCCAGGCGTGCCTGCCCCCGGGCTCCACGGGGGTGGCCTGGTGCCCTCGTCCATCCGTGATCTGAGCTTAGCCAGAACAAGCATCCTCAGGAGAACCTAGCTGACGGCAGGCACGGGCTCAGGACGCAGGGAAACTTATGGAATGCCTGTCATTAACCCAAGGACTGGCGCCCCACGAGCACAATAAAGGAAAACGCGTTGTGGCTTTAAAATGTCTGCATCCACCCTGAGCGGGAAGGTTTCTGCTTCTGAGGCCGGTCACCCGCTGAGACCTCAGGGGGCAAGGGGCCCCCAAAAGACAGTCCCCCCCACCGGAGGAAAGGTTTGTGGGCCGTCCAACAGCTGAAAGGCAGCTCTCCGTCAACCAACGTCGGGAGGCTGCCAGGGGCTTGCAGGTCAGGTGGACAAACACGAGAGGTGGCAGCCGGTGGCTGTGCCTCTGGCCGAGGTGGCTGGATGCCAGGTCTCCACTGCCAGCTTCACCTCCCATGTGCGTGTGCGTGTGTGTGTGTGTGTGTGTGTCGAGGGTAAACGTCAGGATGGGTACATGCATGGCGCTCGCACGTGCGTCGGTTTGTGCCCACACGGGTGCGCACTGTGTCGTGCGTTGCAGGCATGAATGTCCCTCCTGTCTTGCTGATTTCTGGCCGGTCAGGGAGTGGTTCTGGCCGCCTCCTGCCTTCCGCCCGTGACCCCTGTGCTCTACGTCCCCCCCGGCCCTCGGTCTGTGCTGACCCCCAGCCCTGTCTCTGCTCCCCAGGCCCTGCCTCGTGGCTCTCAGGGTGCTGACTCGGAACGCACCCTGTGCCCCGAGCCCTTCTCCACTCACCCCGGCAGGCTGGCACCTAGCCAACTGCCCAGGGCGGCTCCGGGTGGAGGGTCAGGGTCAGCCCTTCCCACAGCAGGGCAGACGGGGCAGAGTCACTCGCCGGAAATAACCCGTGGAGATGTCGGGGCCGGCCGAGCGGAGAAGCTGTGCCGGGCACTGCGGGGCCCTCAAAGCTTTCACGTATTTCTGATCTTTAGAGAAAGCGCGTGCGGTGCCCGCTTCCAGACGTGAGCAGGTGAGCGGTTCTGGGCAGAAGCATGGTGAGGGCGGGGTGGCAAGGAGCAGCTGGGAGTCCTGGTGGGCGGGGTGGGGGAATCCGAGTGCTGGAAGGAGGGCATAAGGGGGCGCTCCACGGCAGAGGGCAGAGGGGGCCCCAGGCTGGAGGGAGCCGGGTACAGAGAAGCAGGAAGAAGGAGAGGGGTTCAGAGGGCAAGGGCGGAGGCAGGTCACGGCGATGCCCGGCCCAGGACACCCGTGAGCTGCCCACCTCTGATCTGTGATTACCCCTGGACCCCCGGGCGGGCAGGCGGACAGTGCTGCAGAATCATCTGTGGAACGAGCATCTTCAAGGACAACGTGGCCCAGTGCCAGGAGAGCCTCAGGTCACAGGGGACTTGGCCCCCCTTGAGTTCCCGCTCGTATCTTGTTTATTAGGGAGCTGTGATCCCACTCTCCCCCCCCAACTCCCCACTTACGGCTCAATCACACAAGCTCCGTCCTCCCTCCCAGGCAGACCCTACAGCATCCACGTCTCAAAGGAAACCGGGTTTGAAGGAACACGGTGGCTCAAACACGGGAAGCGGCCATGCTCCGGGTGTCCAGGGAAACCCTGAGGGCTGGCGCCCCCCCGCCCTTCTGGGCCCTGTACTCGCAGCCCTGTGCCCCGCCCCGCCCGAGGCCAGTGCACAGCAAACAGCCGGACCCCTGGAGAAACGGCAGTGTGTGTGCCCGCAAAACCCCGCACACTAATGTTCACAGCAGCTCATTCCAATGGCCCCGAGTGGAGGCAGCTAGATGCCCTGCGGTGGGCGAACAGCCCAGGCACCCACGCGGAACCTCCTTGGCCAGAGAGAGGCGTGCCCTCTGCGCAGGTGCACTGACCTCCCACGGTTATGCTCGGTGGAGCAGCGGCCGCGCAGACGGCACGACGTGGATCCCAGAAAAGGCAAACTGTGGGAACCAAGAACAGATCGGTGGTCAGCGCACCTGCGCAGAGGCCCCCCCAGGGTATGCTCTGGGGTGGGAGGCACCCTCTGTGTCCCGTTTGTGGTCTCCACAAAGACCTATGCGTGGGCCAAACCTCACAGAGCTGCAGGCCACACAAGGGAGTCTGATTCTGAGTAAATATTTTACATTATTAAAGATGACCCCAGCCCACCAGATTGATTCAACATCAAGAAAGGGTCACGAGCCACAGTTTGAGAAATGCTGGGCTGAGCGGGTCCTAGAGCCTGCAGAGGAGGGACTCCTGGGAGGGGCAGGGAGGGACTGAATCTGTGGGGTTCTCCTCAAGCCTACGGGCCAAGGTCCCTAGACGGGAAGACTCTGGGTGCTGTGGGGGCCAATGGTGATGATGAGAGAGACAGAGGGACAGAGAGACAGAGAGGGGGAGAGAGACAGGGAGAGAGGCCAGCTTTTCATCTACGGAAAGATGTTTGGTGCAAAGGCTGATGCCCTGCGTCTCCCACAGGTGGGCTGCACCCCTGAGACTCCCCCGGGGGACGGCTGAGGGCTAGGCCACGAGACCACATGTGGGCATCACGGCCCGGCCGGGGCGAGTGAGTCCCCAACCTGGGTCCACCATGCCAGCCCGGCCTGGGCCCAGGTACTCCATCACCCTCTCCATCCGGACCCCTTGCCAGCCCCGCCTACAACACGAGCTGCTTTAACTCACTGTCACACGTTCCTTCGTCCCCACCACAGCGCTAATGGGTTGTCGGCTGGGGAGTCTTCAGTGACTGCCTTCCAGGCACCACTGCCTGAGCACAGGGCGGAAACGGGCCTAAAGCCAACGCTGCCCCCTGCGGAGGTGCTCAGACCCCTCCTACCTGAAACCCGCAGGCTCTAAGCCCCACCCTGAACGAGCCCACCCAGTGCCCTAGGCCACAGTCACTTTCCCGGCTGTGATGGCCCGCGGCTCATAGGAGACCCCTGGCCATGGCCACTGCTGTCCCAGGACAACTGGACCCCGGGCCTGTGTTGGGTCAACCAGGGGTCGACCTGAGCAGTTCCGGAACATGAGCTTCAGAGAACTAGATGGAGACCCTGGAGCTGGGGATCTCAGCTCTGGGGTGACCTGCGGTTCAGGGGCTGAAGCGCTGCCCCTAGGCTGTCACGTCCAGCCCCAGCCATCCTCTGTGAGGACCTGCCAGCTCTAGGTCTCCTTCTGGAAGGAGGTGGCCCTCCAGCCCCTCCTGGGGTCTCTGGCACCTGAGCCACCTGAGGCTGCTCCTGGTGGCCCGAGGCAGCCCTGTGGTCCATCCCCTAGGACAGGCCGGACACCAGGCGGGTCCCAGGGGTCACTGAAGGGCGCTCCCTGCCTCACCAGGCCCCCTGCTTGCTCTGGTCTCAGTGCCACGAAATCACCTGGGGTGACTAGAATATGCCCCCTGAACTGCACCAGGTCACCCACAATAAGTGGACATGGAGTCCAAGGCAGGACACCCCAACGGAACGGACTTGGTTTCCAGGGCGCCCTCCTGCGCCCTGCGCATCTCTGGGCATCCCCAAGCATCTCACCTTCCCTGGGACTTGGAGGCGTGGCGTCCCCAGGCAGACGTGGGCTCACCCGCCTGGCGTGACTGGGCCCTACCCCACCCCGCACCGGCCCCCACGCGTCCCAAGAGCATCATTTCAGCAAACGGAGAAGGGAGCGCGGCACGCCACAGGCCGGGGCCCGTGCTGTTGGGAGCCGGCCACCAAGACAGGGGACTGGGGACCCAGAGGGCTCAAGGGTGGAGCGGCTCCAGTGGCCTGGGGGGTAGCGGGGGCTGCCTGCACTGACCCGCCCCGAGCCAGACGTGAGGGGCGGACGGGTCTCGTCTTCTTAACCCCGTCAGCCCCGTGTCGGCTCTGGGCTGCTCACCCCGCTTCTTCGTGCGAAAGCCTAAACTCCGGCGTTGACACCAATGCTGGTCAGATGCCTGCTCCTCCCTAAGGAAGGCGGCAGCCAGTGACAGGAGCCAGGGAAGACGCAGAGCGGCCCCTGCGCAGCCTGGGCCCCGTCTCTGGAACAGAGTTTCCCTCCAGATGGGTCCCAGTCCCCTCTGAGGCCAAGCTCACGGCCCCGCTTTGCTCCGAGCAGAAGCAGAGCACAGCGGGTGGAGCAAACACAGACCCTCCTCCTCTAACGCCATCCTGCCATCCCGAGTTCACAGACGCAGGCCAAGGCCACCCGGCAATGAGCGCGCTGCTTAATGACAAACCCGATACCGCCGGGGCCGCTCCAAGCGGCGACGTTACCTCCTCGCGCGTCTACCATCAGGCCTGACGGTCCGGAGCCACGCAGCCACGCTGGCTCCCCCTCGACCCCACGGGGCCGCCCTGGGTCCCCGAAACCCCACATGTGTAACAAACCCCGTTCATCCAAGACACAACGCCCATCCTGGCAACAGAGCTTCAGAACAGCTTTGCTTTTATCTTCAACTTAATGATGACTCATGCCTGGGTGATTATCTCGTGCTCTTTTTACCTGGCACCGGGAACAAACGATACCATTAGCACCACAGAACAGGAGAGAAAACGGGAGACAGAGGCAGAGGGGATGGAGTCTGGCGTCGGGTGGAGACAAGATCGGGGAGAGTCTGCACGCTTAACCCCGGGGGGCCTCCCCGCAGGCCTTGATCTGGAACCTTCCATTCCTCACTGTCTGATGTTGCAAAATAAAACAAGCCCAAATCGCGGAAGAGAGTTCCTGAGACGCACTAACATTACTTTTCAAAAGTGCCCAGAAGCGCACTTAAGAGCTGCATCCCGCTGGGTAAGTAAAGCCAGAGGACGGCGAGGAGGCAGTAACTGGTGAAACGGGCCAAAGAAAACCCATTTACAGCCTTGTTTCCACGCCCTGGATTCTGCACTGTTGCAGCCGAGGCGGGAAGAATTCAGCAGGCATTAATTTCCAAAGAAAATTCCATCCACACTCACGTTCCCCCGCAAACAGACGTCCTCGCGAGTGTAAGGTCCCCAACCCCCGACCCCGCCAGGTTCTTCCAGCACTGTGGGCGGGGCTGCATGCTGAGAGTGTGGACGCTCCTCCCACACTGCTCTGTGGGGGGCCCCGCTCCGCCCCGCCCTTGGGTCTGCCCTGGCGTTTGGGATCCGATGCAGCAAAGGCAGGCCGGTCCTGAGGGAAACGTCCAGACCCAGGGCGTCTGTTCGCTCCTTTGAGCTGCATCCTGCCCACCTCTCCCTGGCCATCCAGAAAGCTCTGTGTAGCCCTGCAGCTGGGCCTCCCCCTGCGGTCACTCAGCAGCCCTGGGCCATCTGAAGAGACCATTCCCGCTGCTCCCTCCTCTGACGAAGCTCAGGGCGGGGGCCCAGGCTGGCTGAGGCCAGGGGGGTCAGTGGGGGGCCCGGACATGTTGGCACACCCCAGCCCACCAGGCTCTCCCATCTCTGTGCTCCGGCCCGGGCGCCCTCCCGAGCCTGTCCAGCCACCCACATCCTGCAGTGAAGCCCTGTGTCGCTTCAGGTCCTCCCGCGGGATCAGCCTCAAAGCATGGTTTCATCTCCAGGGATAAGCCGCACTCCCAGAGGGAGAGGCTCCGGCTCTGATTCCCTCTTCACAGTGATGCTGTCTGCCTGGCGTCCCATCCCGGACACGTCCTCACGACGTGCTGTCTCACTCTCCAGGACGGGGTGCGGGCGGTCACTCCACCGACCAGAACACGAGCTGTGCTTGCTGGCATGCCCTGCCCCACGTCCTGCTCCCCGGCATTCAGATGTGGGGCAGGCACTCAGAGCAGAGCTGTGACTGGCCGTGGCCGTGGGCAGGAGGGGATGGAGATGGTGAGTCGGGAAAACGGAGCAGGGATGCAGCCAAAGCGTCCGCGATGCTGCCTGGGGCCAGGCCTGGTCTCCCGGCCACACACAGGAGCACATGCTCAGGGCACCCTCACGCCGACCCCAGGCGTGTGCATCTGCCCCTGGGGCAGACGACACAGCGGACGTTCATCCTCTCACGTGAGATCAGGGAGTCGGCACATCTCGTTCCCTCTGCGGCCTCTCCCCTGGCTTCCGGTGTTTCCCAGCATCCTTGGCGTCCCATGGCTTGCAGAGGCGTCACTCTCATTTCTGCCTCAGCTGTCACGTGGCTTCTCCCTGTGTCTCTGTGTCCACTCCTCTTTTTACAAGGACCCCCAGTTACTGGGTTTAGGGCCACCCTTCTCCAGTATGACTGCATCTTAACAATTACATCTGCAAACACCCTATTTCCAAATAGTCATGTTTTGAGGTCCCGGCTAGATACGAATTTTTGAGAGGATGCTACTCAGCCTGTAAGAGTGGTAATCTCTGTGTCAGGGAGGAGAGCATGCCCAGACAGGTTGAGCAACTGGTCCGAGGTTGCACAGCTGTTACGTGGTCGAGCCAAGACCAGTCCCTGGCAGGACACTTGGAGCCTGGCGCTTGTCCTCACTGTCACGGGAGTCCAGCCACTCAACGGTCCACGTTGCAGATGAGGAGACAGAGCTTAGAGGGTGCTGCTTGCCTGTGGTCTCACCACGTTTGGGCCGAGCGGCTCCAGGGACCGGGGTCTCCAGCCTGCCTCCCCTGGGACTGCCGGGCTGTGCTCAGTCCCCTGCGCAGCTGCCCTTCGAGACTCAGGCCTGTTTCACAGACATCATCACCCCTGCTACATGATTGCATAATAAACAGATTAGGGCCTTAGGCACCAGAGTTATTAAAAGTGAGAGATCCTCCAAGAGAAGGCGAGGGATGCGTGGCGCCGCCATCGCCTACAAATATGTAATGAAATTTAAATTGAATCTGGTTTGAAATCATTTACCTTTTGACATCACGAATCAGTGCGCTAAGCTTCGGCTGAGAAAGCAAATAACCTCTCAAGCAGAATGAAAAATTACTCTGTCTCTTTTGATTTCATGTTAATTTTCAAATGTAAACGACCCTAAAGCTCTCTGCCTGGGGTCAGCCCCTCAGAGCCTGCACTTGCACGAGGTCCGGGCCATCACGGGCACCCTCCCGGCCGGCCCTGCAGATGTGGGAGCAGGTTGGGCTTCCGTGCAGGTGAAAACTGCTCCAGGGGAGGAGGTGAGGGCCCTTGCCCGACCAGAGTGACCGTCCACACACTGCTTGGGGGACACTGGGCAGGACACCCCTCAGCATTATGGTGCCCCGGGGTCATCATTTTCTGCTGGGAGCCTCGGTCTTCTCATTCATCTACACAGTGGCCACCATCGCCCAGCTCAGCTGGCCTCCGGAGGACCCTCGAAGCTGTAGGAGTTCCCAGGCGGGACCTCGTGGGGACACGCAGGATGCCTGTCGGGCAGGAGGGGTCCCAGGGCCATCCCGTCCACAGCCAGGTATCCTCGCCGGGACCCCACGTCCGGTAAGGTTACTGGTGGTGATGGAGTTGATGGGGACACGGCTGAGCTGCCATTCAGGTGGGAGGGGGCGTTGTGAGGCCCTCACTCACCTATGTCAGCCCGCTGAGGCCAGGCAACGAGCCTCGGGGGTGGGTGCTCCTGCGTTCCTGCTCCCATTACACAGACCAGTAAACCGAGGCCCCAGAGGCCGAGCAGCTTGCCTGGTCCCGTCACTGCGTGTCCAAGCCGAGACCTGGACCAGCTTCCGTGAGTCTGCGGGTCGTGGGGCCTGAACGCCAGAGCCAGTGCGGCATCCGTCGGATTCTCTGAGGTTGGAAGTCTTTCGTATCGAAGCAAATCAGAACCTGTCAGCTCATCCTCAGCTTTGGCCGTGACTGGAGTGGGGCGAGCACAGTGGGGCTCCCTGGGCCGGCCCTCCGTGCTGGGCACCGCCCTGCTGCTCCCAGACGACACGGCAGGAGGTGGGAGCCCAGCAACCGTCACGGATCCCGGGTGAGCCTTGCATGGAGTCTCCGGTCCCTGTCCCTGGGGCCACACTGGCTGTGCAGACGGGAGCGTGACGGGCGCCCAGGTGGGCAGGGAGACGGCACGCCAGGTGCCACTTCAGACGACCCTGCAGCCGGTGCGGAGACGGCGGCCCATTAGGGGACCCGGGCCTTGGTGTGCTCAGCGAGGGCCTGGAAGCAGCCTCTGCCCTGTGGACTCAGCAGCGCGTCTGCCCTGTTTCACAGAGAGGAGAGTGAAGCCTCAGACGCTGTGTGCTGCTGGGCTCCCAGCACAGACGAAGCAGCAGCCTTGGATCCTGGGCCTCTTCCCAGGGCCACGTCAGCTTCCCCGACTCGGAGGGGCAGCATGCTGACTGCGGCCCAGAGGCCCCCCGGGGCTGGTGGGACGCTCGGTTGGGCCTGGAAGGTCTTCCTGGAATCCCACTCAACTCCTGGATGTGCCTGTCCAGCCCCTCGGGACCCTGGCTGCTGTCCAGAGAGGACCTGGGCCTGGGCCCCTTTTGGGGCTGCTGTTATTTCTTAATTAGCCCGGCCAGACAAAGGGGCTTTTCACGGGCACTGTCCCCTGGGCTGTCACGTGTGGGCACCACTGGGCTGGAAAACAGAGTGGGCTTTGCCAGGACTTCACCCCCACCGTGCCTGCCCAGAGAAGATGGGCAGGGAGGAGAGGCCGGGGAGGGAGGCCGGCCTGGCCCCCCCAGGCTGGCTGCAGCAGAGGACCCTGGTCCCGGGAATCACGCCTCCGGTCACACTGCTGCCACCAGGTGAAGGGATCCAGGTGTCCAGGCAGCAGGAGGCCAGGGTCTGCTGCTCCCTGGCGAGGGGCTGCTTTCCACTGGACACAATTCAGGGCCCCCAGGTGGCCCAGAGCCAAGCCCTCGGGCAGAAGCCCCGGATGTCAGTGTGCTGGGCTCATCAGCGAGGCAGAGCCTCGGGGCCCGATGCAGGGCCCAGGGCCGGTCGGAGCTCGTGGCAGCTCCGTCACCTGGATCCCGGGCCTCAACCTCTGGGGAAGGGGGTCAGGAAGCAGGCGGGGGCGACCGTCCCCGGGGCGCGTGGAGTGCAGGGATGCTTCTACTGTGTGCCTGCCGCCCGCGGGCAGCCCGTGCTCACCCCCCCGGGAGAGCAGCCACGCCGATGCGACACCGGCCTGTTGAATGTCGCTAGCACCACTGTGCCCAGGAGTTTCTCCCTAGGTCACCGGGGGAGCCTGGCAGCCGGGACAAAGCCAGGATCTTTGTGTTCCTTCTCGTCAACCTCCACCTGAGAGGAACTGAGGGGTCTCTGGGCCTTTGCTTCACGAAGGTTGTGAGTCTGGGAGTTTCTGGGGTGGGCGGAGGGAGTGACAGGCAGTGACTGCTTAAGGCATCTGGGGTTTCCTCTTGGGGTGATGAAAATGAGAACGTGATGGTGACAGTGGTTGTAGGACACTGTGAACCTGCTAAATGCCGACAAAATGCACACTTAAAAATGGGTCGTTGTGCTCTGTGAGTCTCACCTCTATAAAAAAATCAAACAAGAAAACTTTTAAAAGGGCTGTCGGAGCTGCCAGGCTCTCCCTGAAAAAGCAGGAGTGAGGTCCCCTGGCCCAGAGATCAGGCCTAGACAAGGAGCACGCACTTCCCCGGAGCCCCCAAGGCCGCCCCCCAACCGCCCCGCACACCAGGGCACAATCCCTGGGGCCGCACTGGGTGGGGGCTCAGCAGGGGCCTGGCCGGGGCTGCAGCCACCATCCTCCCAGAAAGCACTAGCCTCCGGCGGGGGGCGGCCTCCCCTCCATCCCGGGCTGGGCACCAGCACCGCCTGAGCCCAAAGCCCCCCAGCCAGGGACTCAAGAAGAAAACAGGACAACGTACGTGCACAGGGATGCCTGACAAGTGGTCCAGGCGGTCAGCACATCGCCATGGAGATGGTCATCTGTGGGGTCCCTGGGCCCCAGCCGGGAAATGCCCACCGGCTCCCAATGAGGGTGGGGGGTTGGCGTCCGTGCCCTCAGCCAGATGCCACCCGCAGCGGTGACGTCGGCACCGAATATGCTGCTGGCTTAAATTAAGGCCGAACCAGGGGGCCCCGAGGTTTCGGCAACAGGAGAACGGGAGCAACCAGGATTAAGCGGCGCGAGAGGAGATCTGTGCCGAGATCACCAGGAAGGGCGCTCAGAAGAGCCGGTAAGATGTACTTAAAGAATTCTTCACCTCCACCAGCATATGCCTTTCCACCTAATTTCGATCAACTTAAATGTAAAAACATCTCTGTGCCTCTGCTTGGGTTTTGCCGCCATCTGGTTTAATTAGTCCTTGGGTAGCGCGCCGCCGAGTTAATGACAGAACACGCCGGGCTGATTGCGGCAGCTGCTGGGGCCGCATCGCACCTCGTCCTTTCTCCTTGACCCGACGGCGGGGGTCGAGGCTGTGGTGGCCGAGGACGCGGCGGTGGATGCGGGTGGTGGGCCCGGAGGTGGACTGGGCGCTGGCAGGACGGCTGCCAGGGTCGCCCTGGGCAGGGAGGGGTCTCTTGCGTTCAGACCCCTAGAGGATGGACTCCTGCCCACAGGCTGATGGAGGCCTCCGGTGGCCCCGGATTCGCTTCCCCCATCAGGATGGAAGCCAGTGCCTAGCAGGGGGTGAGCAGCGCTCCGTGAACAGATGACAGAGACACCATCCCAGAGGAATGAGGTGGGCAGGACACAGGCCAGGACCAGCCTGTGGGCGAGGAGATGGGGAGAAGACCTCAGAAGACCTCGCGGCTGGCAACTGTGATGGTGACTTTTTTTTTTTTTTTGCGGTACGCGGGCCTCTCACCGCGGTGGCCTCTCCCGTTGCGGAGCACAGGCTCCGGACGCACAGGCTCAGCGGCCATGGCTCATGGGCCCAGCCGCTCCGCGGCATGTGGGATCTTCCCGGACCGGGGCACGAATCCGCGTCCCCTGCATCGGCAGGCGGACTCTCAACCACTGCGCCACCAGGGAAGCCCTGTGATGGTGACTTTGACAAGTGTGATCCTGGGAAAGGAGGGAACAGAGCCACGGGAAAGCGGGCGTGATGCCTGCACGAGAAGGCAGGAGAGGGCAGGTGCAGGGAGCTGAGAGGTCCACTGGTCCGAGGCCAAGGTGCCAGAGGAGGGAGAGGTGGAGATGACCGGGAGAAGAGGTCATCGGGCAGGGCTCAGGCAAGACCAGCACCCCAAAGCCCCCTTTTGCAGGACAGGAAGCTGCAGTCTGGCAGGTCCAGCCCCATGAAGTTCCCACTGCCGGCCCTGTGCTGGGGCCTCACCGACCCAGGGCAGCTCTGCACCACTGCTCCCCACCCTGCGAGGGCCCGGCCCCGCTCTCAGGGTCACGACCACCCTGCCACATGGGGGGTCTGGGCCTCTCGGGTTTCACCCTAAAAATGGAAATGACAGTGCCTACCTCGCCTGGTTTTGGAGGTTGAAGATGATTCGTCGAGGTGCCAGGACAGCCAGAGTCAGTATTTCTGCTGGTGTCATTTCAACCTTCTGAGATGAGTCCTTAACAGACACTGAGAGCCTTACACCCAGTGGATCTTCCCTTTTTGCCTTGTCTGCCAGGAAGCTCAGAGCTAAGCTCTGTGCTCAGTTTCAGGAGCTCCCTCTGTCTGGGCTGGTAATTCTCAGCTGGGATGAGGCACCTGGCTGACAGGTGAGGGGACTGGCCCTGCAGGCTCTAGCTCTGCCCAGCACAGAAGCCACCTGGGGAGATCCAAGGGGCCCTCCCCATGCAGCCTCGAGACCCTGAGCCATGTCCGTGGAAAGGTAACTGACAAAACTGTCCCCTTGGCTCCAGTTCACTTCTGCGGGACAACAGATGGCTGCCACGCCAGCTCACGGGCACACCGCTGACGCCCAGAGAGCCCACCCTTGAAAGTCATAGGAAAGTTATCCCCAACTACCCAAATTCAACGTATTAAGAGGCAACGGGTTTTTAGAGAATTTATTAATCAATTTGACAATGCCTGGGGATTGTAATATAAAAATAATCAGTTGGCCTTCTCACCAACGTGAGACGCCAAGAAGGTGTCATTTAACTTTCCAATGCCGACTGCCACCTTTCCAAACTTATTGTTACATTAACTGAGATGAAAATTTTGCAATTGGGAACTTCAGAAGAGCATGTGCTCATTCCGTCTGGAGCCTGTGCGCACAGACAGGCAGCGACTTGGTGGTCCGCACCGGATTCCACTCCCGGGACGCGGGGAAGACCCTGAGGCCGGCTGTCACCACGGGCCAACAAGGAGCGTCCAAGATGGAGCAGGTTCCCACAGGAGACCTGAGCCTCACAAAAGGGAAGGGAAGGGAAGGAGGGCTGGGTCTTCCCTCTGTCCCGTGCCACCCGGCAGCCGTGAGCCCTTGCCCACACCAAGGCCACCTGGACCGGGCATCCCTACCTGACTGCTCCCTATAGCATCCCTGGGGAGGAAGCCAGCAGACAGACGAAACTGCACAGCGAGTCCCCAACAAGACTAAAGGGCGCCACACGTAGGACACACGTGGCCCCCGGGGCAGAGGCAGCGCCAGAGGTTGCAGAGACGGGCCAAAGCCAGGCGCCCCGGCACAGCGACAGCGTGGACTTGGCTCCAGAGTCAGGCCCGGTCAGGGCCTCGGCCTCTCTCGGCCAAGCTCTGCTCTGAGGCCCCAAGCTGCCTCGGGCAGCCTCTGGTTCTCGTGTCCGCAATGGAGGCTGAGCCCTGATGACCCACCACGAGGGAAGAGAAGCACATTGAGAGGAGTTACGTTCGAACGTACACTTGTGCGCGTACACACGCACGCACGCGCGCACACACACACACACACACACACACCCTACAAACCGTCTAGGTGTTGGTATTGTCCTCATTTCGGACTTTGTTATTTTCCTTTAGTTTTTGCCTAAAGTCTTTAAAATTACCATCTGTCTCCGGGGCAGAGCAGAAGGGGGCTATTTCCTGACTGGAGTGAGGCCGTGACAGTGAGAGGGAGTTGAGGGCAGGGGGCTCTGGTCACCTTGCCTCCTGGGCCAACAGATGCAGGCGCGTGTGCAACGTGGGCCCTAGCCACCCTCCCCGCGTCCCACCTGCGCCGTGGCCAGCACCCCTGGGCTGGCTGCTCGCTGCCTGCATGCCACGCTGTGCCCCAGGGACCCGTCACACCCATCACCAGCTGCAGCCTGGGGAGGCCCAGCAGACGCCCCTCTCCCTGCCCTGAGTAGCATGCAAGGAGGGAGGAGAGCCCACCCAGCTTGGGGAGACCCCACAGAGCCCTGGGGGAGGAGGCACACGGAAGCAGGCTTCCCCTTCCCCCTCCCACCCACCCAGCAGATCAGCCCCTGGGTGCGTGCACGGGGAGGAGCCGTCCCCACCGGCCACGTGAGGAGTCCACGACACCCACACGCAGGCCTGCACAAGCCAGCCTCAGGGAATGGCCCTTCAGAGCTTCAGGTGTCCGGCTGGTCCAGCAAAGGGGCTGGAAGGGCAGAGCCTGGGAGGCAAGCACTGCGTTTGACTCGGTCTCTGCAAGTGTGTTTTGTAAAATCAAAACTCACGATGAAACGGCTTCTCTGCAGACCCAGATGCGGCTGAATGAAGGGCATTTTCCAAAAGGAAGGCGCGCAGGCCTTTGTCAACTGCCTCCCAGGGTGGGCGGGCCTCTGGGGGCTAAAGGAGCCCAGGAGGGCTGGACCCTGGAAGGCACCAGCGAGGACGACGCTCCCACCTCCTGGAAGCCTGAGCCACCCCCGGCCAGGTTGGCCCAAGCAGGAGCCAAAGAGGTCAGGCCATCCACAGGCGCAAAACTAAAGCACCCAGAGGGGTGATGGGGCCCCGTGGAGTACCAAGCACAGCACAAGCCCCGAGGCTACCTGCTGACCAGCTCACGCCCTAGCGGGGCGCCCCGGCTGCCCCCAGCTCCCGAGACTCTGCACCTCTGGCTCCCAGACCAGCCCTGTGCTGTGAATTTCAGGGTCCTGGCCACGCCTAAAAGTGCAGCGTGTCACCCCACACCAGATGACAGCAGTGCCCGTGCTGGCCAGGACGCACACGGCAACACCCCCTGCACCCAGGTCAGGGGAGGATGGTCCCTCAGGACTGGGGATTTTCTTCTTTGTTTATAGAATTTTAAGGGTTACATTCCATTTACACTTATTACAAAACATTGGCTCTATTCCCCGTGTTGTACAATACGTCCTTGAGCTTATCTTATACCCGATAGTTTGTACCTCCCACCTCTCCCGGCCCTGTAGTGCCCCTCCCCCTTCCCTCTCCCCACTGGTAACCATTAGTTTGTTCTTTGTATTCTCTATATGTTTTTTTTTAGATTCCACATAAAAGTGATATCATACAGTATTTGTCTTTCTCTGTCTGACTTATTCCACTTAACATAGCACCCTCCAAGTCCATCCATGTTGCTGCAAATGACAATATTTCATTCATTTATATGGCTGAGTAATATTCCATTATGTATAAATGTACCACATCTTCTTTATCCCTTGGTCTACCGATGGACACTTAAGATGCTTCCATACCTTGGCAATTATAAATGATGTTCCTATGAACATTAGGGCACATGTATCTTTTTGAATTAGTGTTTTTTTTTTTTCCAGATATATACCCAGGAGTGGGATTACTGGGTCATATGGTAGTTCTATTTTTAGTTTTTTGAGAAACCGCCACACCGTTTTCCACAGTGGCTGCACAAATTTACATACACCAACATTGTACCAGGGTTCCCTTTGCTTCACATGCTCGCCAACCATTGTTATTTGTGTTCTTTTTGATGTTAGCCTTTCTGACAGGTGTGAGGTGATATCTCATTTTGGTGTGGATTTGAGTTTCCCTGATGATTAGTGATGTTGAGTATCTTTTCATTTGCCTGTTGACTGTCTGCATTTCCTCTTTGGAAAAATGTCTATACAGTTCTTCTACCCATTTTTCAATCAGGTTTTTTTGATGTTGAGTTGTAGGAGCTGTTTATATATATTGGTTATTAATCCCTTATTGATCATATCACTTGCAAATATTTTCTCCCGTTCAGTAGGTTGCCTTTTCATTTTGTCAATGGTTTCCTTTGCTGTACAAAAGCTTTTAGGTTTAATTAGGTCCCATTTGTTTATTTTTGCTTTCATTTCCTTTACTTTAGGAGACGGATCCAAAGAGATCGTGCTGTGATTTATGTCACAGTGTCCTGCCTATGTTTTCCTCTAGGAGTTTTACAGTATCCAGTCTTACATTTAGGTGTTCGATCCTTTTTGAGTTTACATTTGTATATGATGTAGAGAATGTTCTAGTTTCATTTTTCTTACCTGTAGCTGCCTAGAGTTCTCAGCACCACTCATTGAAGAGAATGTCTTTTCTCCATTGTATATTCTTGCCTCCTTTGTCGCAAATTGACCGTAAGTATGTGGGTTTATTTCTGGGCTCTCTCTCCTGTTCCACTGATCTATGTGTCTGTTTTTGTGCCAGTACCATGTTGTTTTGATGACTGTAGCTTTGTACTATAGTCTGAAGTCAGGGAGGGTGATTCCTCCAGCTCTGTTCTTTTTTCTCAAGATTGTTTTGGCTATTCTGGGTCTTTTATGTTTCCATACAAATTTCAAAATGACTTGTTCTAGTTCTGTGAAAACTTCCATTGGCATTTTGATAGGGATTGCATTGAATCTGCAGGCTGCCTTGAGTAGTATGGTCATCTTAACAATATTAATTCTTCCAATCCAAGAACACGGTATATCTTTCCATCTGTTTGTGTCATCTTCAATTTCTTTCTTCAGCATCTTATAGTTTTCTAAGCACAGGTCTTTTGCCTCCTTAGGTAGGTTTATTCCTAGGTATTTTATTCTTTTTGGTTCAATGGTAAATGGGACTGCTTCCTTAATTTCTTTTTCTGATACTTCATTGTTAGTGTATAGAAATGCAACAGATTTCTGTATATTAATTTTGTAACCTGCAACTTTACCAAATTCATTGATGAGCTCTAGTCATTTTCTGGTAGCATCTTTAGGATTTTCTATGTATAGTATTGTGTCATCTGCAAACAGGGACAGTTTAACTTCTTTTCCAAGTTGGATTCCTTTTATTTCTTTTTCTTCTCTGATTGCTGTGGCTAGGACCTCCAAAACTATGTCGAATAAAAGTGGCGAGTGTGGGCATCCTTGTCTCATGCCTGATCTTAGAGGAAATACTTTCAGCTTTTCACCATTGAGTATGATTTTGGCTGTGGGTTTGTCACTTACAGCCTTTATTATGTTGAGGTAAGTTCCCTCTAAGCCTGCTTTCTGGAGAGTTTTTATCATACATAGATGTTAAATTTTATCAAAAGCTTTTTCTGCATCTATTGAGATGACCATATGGTTTTTATTTATTCAATTTGTTAATGTGGTGTATCACATTGATCGATCTGCAGATATTGAAAAATGTTTGCACCCCTGGAATAAATCCCACTTGACAGTGGTGTAGGATCCTTTTATTGTATTGTTGGAGTCAGTTTGCTAGTATTTTGTTGAGGATTTCTGCAAATATGTTCATCATGTTGACCTGTAGTTTTCTCTTTTTTGTGTGATATCTTTGTCTGGTTTTGGTATCAGGGTGGCGCTGGCCTCACAGAATGAGTTCGGAAAGTGTTCCTTCCTCTGAAAATTTTTGGAATAGCTTCAGGATAGGTGTTAGCTCTTCTCTAAATGTTTCGTAGAATTTACCTGTGGAGCCATCTGGTCCTGGACTTTTGTTTGTTGCAAGTTTTAAAATTACTGATTCAACTTTATTACCGGCAATTGGTCAGTTCCTATTTTCTATTTCTTCCTGGTTTGGGTCTAGGGGACTGGAGCCTACCCACCAAGGGACCCCCAATAGCCACCTTGGGCCCCAGGGCTCAGGGGCGTGCCCCTGCTTGGTGACACTCCACAGGCTGTCACACGTCCTCACTGGGGAACTAAGTACCATCTGTGCCACCCCCTGGGGCCTGGAGCTCATGCCTGGTGTCTCCTGGAGACTGTGTCTCCGTGAACCTCTCTCTTTTGCCAATTTAATCTCCTTTCAGTCTAACAAACCATCCCCGAGACTGTCACAGCTTTTCTGAATCAGACAGTGGTCTCACAGACCCTGACCCACGGGCGGTGGCAATGGTCTGCACTGGGTGTGCTTAGGATGACGTTTCTGTAGACATAGCGCCAACTGCCAAGGCTGTCCGGATGCCTTTGGGTAAACATTCTTCCTCAGTCCCCAGACAGACATCACCATAGCCTGCAGGCAGTGCTCTGCGTGTCACAGCCCTGGTCGGCCAGATGGTGACCACGCGATTCCACACTCCCAGGGGGCAGTGGGTGTTTCACAAGGTTAATGGCAGGATCCAGAGCTGAAGAGGCCAGCAGCCATGTTCAAATCCTAGCTCATCACACTTGGGGAAGACAGGGAGACACTGTGGGCCTCTGAGACCCTCAGTTTCTTCTTCTATAAAAAGGGAATCATATATCCCGTCTCCTGCTAAGAAGACTCAATGCCACAAAGTACAAGAAGTGCCTGGCACCTGACTGGCACCCAGCAGTGGTTCAAGAAATGTCCTCTCGGGGAGTCCCCTGGTGGCACAGTGGTCAAGAATCCACCTGCCAATGAAGGGGACATGGGTTCGAGCCCTGGTCCGGGAAGATCCCACATGCCGCGGAGCAACTAAGCCCGTACACCCCAACTACTGAGCCTGCGCTCTAGAGCCCACAAACCACAACTGCTGAAGCCCGCGGGCTTAGAGCCTGCGCTCCGCAGCAAGAGAAGCCACCGCAATGAGAAGCCCGTGCACCACAACGAAGAGCAGCCCCCGCTCGTTCGCTGCAACTGGAGAAAGCCGGCATGCAGCAATGAAGACCCAATGCAGTCAAAAAAAAAACAAGATTAGAAAAAAGAATAAGTCACTGAAACAAAACTTAAAAAAAAAAAAAAAAGAAATGTCCTCTCTGGGAGGGCTACAGGCTTTTGTGTGGGTTCCTGAGCACGGGAGCATTCCGGATGCAACTGGTTCAATCCCAAAGGCAAATAATGTGTGTCCCACCTGCAGGCAGACACGCCCACAGTGGGGGACAGTGTCCACGACTGCCCTGCCCAGAGCGCTCACAAGGAGGCTTGGGTGGGGTGGAGTATGGAAGGCACCCAAGCACCCGAAGTCCCCCCAGTGCAGACCCCTGGCTGCACCCCGCCAGCTGAAGGGACCCCGCAGTGGCCTCTGAGATCCATTCGGGAGCCCCACCCTGTGACTGTACCTCTTTCTCTCCCCCGTCCCCTCCTTCCCTTCCCCACCTCCTTCCCTCTCCCCTCCTCCTCTCCTCCTTCCCTCCTCCATCCCCTCTTTCTCTCCCCTCTCTTTTTAAAGTTGCGATTGCAACTTAACTTGGAAACAGCAGATACATCACCAGTAGGCCCCCACAACTTGTCCAGACCCTGAAGTCCAAGACCCACCTGCCCCTCCTGGCGTGGTGTCTGAACCATCCCCTGCTGCCCCTAAGGCTGGCTGCAAGGCCCATCACGGGTCTCCTCTCCAAGCCTCCCAAACCCCTCAGGACCAGGCTGGGGCCCCAGAAGACGGCCTGGCTTTGTTTCCACGTCTCCCACCAGGAACCCTGCGCGCGTCCCCTGCCTTCCCTGAGCCTCACTTCCCTCTACAATGAAAAGAAAACAAACACTGAGCTGGGAGGGTTGCCGTGAAGATCTAGGAGCAAGTGGACATGGTTTGCTGGGCGCCTGGCAGGATGCCCATCCACCAGGACTGCAGCTGAGTGACACAGCAGGGTCAGCGCCCACCTCTCCAAGGATGGCCCGCGTGGACAGGGAAGCACCACTGCATGGACAAGCCCTGGGGTGACAGCACATGTCTGTCTGGGCAGCAGATCCAGCCGTGGTCACCAAAGCCCCGAGACGGGGAGTCTGCCAGGGCTGGGGAATATGGGGGCTTCAATCGGGACCCTGGAGGCAGGATTCCAGAACGACGTGGGGACTCGCGGTGGGACAGGAGCGAGAGGCGCCCCAGAGGGGAGACTCCTGGGGCAAACAAGGCCGTCGTCTGGGTTATAGTTGGGCAGGAAAACAAGGCGCTGGCCGCAAGGACCCCGCGGCCTGGACGACCTGTCTCCTTTTGGAACTTTGGTGGGTTCGCAAGTTGCTAAAGGCCCTTCCGCCACCCAGGTGAAAACACTTGCCGGAGGCAGTCTTCCAAGTCAGGGTCGAATGGGCAGGTCACCCCATACCCACCCCACCCTGTCAGCCGAATCAGCATCAGAGCCTTTTTCACACACGTGTGTAAACGGCTGACAGCAGCAGTAATCCTGGGTTACCTCATCTGCGGCACCTGCCCTTCGCAGGCCCTGACCCAGCCGACGGGACCAAGCTGACAGTGGGAGGCCCAGGTCCTGCCCCAGAGGGGCTCCCATCCCTGGGTGAACGCAGGGCCACACGGCATGGAGCTGGCAGGCCCACAGCCCCCCACTTCCGGGGGAGCTCCAGTGAATGGAGACGTCCCCAACTTCCAGGTGTGCACAGGTCACAGGAACGAGGCCTGGGCCCTCCCACATGTGGCCACGCTCAGCAAACGCTGGCCTGGAGGGCCCTGAGTCCAAGGCCACGAAGCCCTGCAGGGCCTGGGCTGGCTCCTGACCCTCCCACACGGCGTCCACCTGAGTCCCTGGAGAGGACGTGCTAAGGCTTCGGCCGCCCTGATGGGAACCTGGCTGGCGAAGGCTCTGGGCACCCAATGCCAAAGCGGCATCCCGCCCGGCTCCGGCAGTGGGCAAGGCTGTGTGGAGTGTCCGCCGTCACAGGTGGCCTGGCCCGCCCCAGGGAACTTTCCAGGCCCCGCGGACTCCCACTAGGGACACTCCAGTACGTGTCACGTCTGCTCCATGGCACGGAATCGGCTCCCCTGTTTCTCAGGAGCGTCCCACCCCACTGCTGGCCCCAAGAACAGAGCTTGAGCAAACCGGGTTATCAGGTTGGAGGGGGCAAACCCAGGTCTGGCGTGACACTGGGAGGAAGGTCCCAGGCCCCAAGGGTCCTGGCCCCTCCAGCAGGCTCACCGCCCCACATCCTCCAGGTCACAGTGGGTGGGGCTGGCATGCTGAGTGGACAGAGGCCTCTGGGTATCCTGCCCACTTCCCAGGATCTAACAGACAGAAACCTCCTGACCACCTGAGACAGTGGGGGTGACTGGAGCATCTTGCAAAATCTCCATGACGACAGCGTCCAATGGAGCCGTCTGCACCCTCCCCATACGCACGGGGCTTAGGAGCTGCAGGTGGCCGTTGGCCACCCGGCTGTGCCGCGTGGGCCCCTGCTGCTCCTGTCTTGAAAATCTGTCCCTTTTTCATGCTGGAACCTTACGGTGAAGACGGAGCTGAAACACACTGAACTCTGGCCACACTCAGCAAAGGCATTTCTGTTGGCCACGGGGCACTGATTTTGACTAAAGCAAAGTTCTTGTAAAGAAGCACGTGGGTTGCCACGCGACAGTGGCCTGTGTCTCACAAGGCCTAAGCCTGCCAGAAGGTTTCAGAAGTCCTTGGTGCCCACGTCCGATGTCCCAGATGCTGACGGTGAGAAGTTTTGCTATTTTCTTAGCTTGAGAGCTCACGTCTCACTGTGGTGGGGTTCAGAAACCTCCCCAAGTTCATTAACGCACACCTGCCCCCAGGTCTGGGTCCTGACCATTTTTAATGTGTGGAATGCATGTTGTTTGGGCCGACCAGGACGCCAGAGCAAAGGTCTCCGGGGGTCACAACGCGGTGGCTCCCGACAGAGCTGGCCCGACTCAGACGCGTGTTTCCAGAACCCAGTGAGCTCTGGAAACACACGCCACCCCCGCGGTCATCTCCAGGTGACCGTCTCCCTAGACGCCGCCCCTGCCCTCCCGCGCTGAGGGAGCAGAGGCCTGTCCTCTCCAGCTTTTGCAGACATGCATGTGATAGGTCCTCCGAAACACAGCCCAGACGGCCAGCCTCTGCCTCCCTGCAGGGTTCACTCCTACGGCCACAGAGCCTAACACGAGCCGGGGAAGAAAAGAGGCACGAAAAGAGACACAGGGAAATGCACGGAAGACCCAGCGTGGCTCCGTGGCTGGCCTCCTTCAGCCACTGCAGCGAGGACCATAAATTAGCATCAATTGATTAGCAACGAGTCCTATCAACCCATTAATGGCATTCAGCTATGCCCGGGGAAGTGCTATTAGGTAATGGAACTGCTATGGAGAAGAATAATTTAGAAACAGAGCCAGAGAGAGGCCTCTCCCCTGCATCCAGTGGCATTCAGGGAGGCGTGAAGGCACTAGCATTTTAACCGTGCGACGTCCTGATAGGAAAGCCCTCCAGAGAACTGTCCGGATACCCCTCCCCGAACCACAAGGCTTCAGGCAACGGGTGTGCTTTAAAACTGCCTTCCTCAACGCTCAGTTAAAATCAGATGCGAGGCAGGTCTTGGAAAACTAGCAACGCCCTGCCCCGCGATGTCACCCAGGTACCTGACAGCAGGAGACCACGGCCTAGCCCGGCTCCAGCCGACTTGTTCACGGTCCGGTCAAGCAGGCCAGGAAGACTCCGCCGTCACCTCATCATCGGTGGATTTTAGTAACAAGTACGGAAGCTCAGAGACGTTCGCAATGTTGGTACTGACCTTCCTAAACATCAGGTGAAACCCTCCGAATAGAACTTAGGAGAAAGCGGCCCATCACAGGCCGTCAGCAAGGGCACCGGGAGAGCCTGCCCGGCTGTATTAATCATCCCCTCTTGCTGGACATTCAAGACACCAAGACAAGGCAGGTGGGGACGACTTGGGGAAGGGAGTGTCCTGAAAAGTTCAGGGCCCTGGCTACCCCGCTCCCATCTCTGCAGGGACTCGATTCTGTCTGTCCTTTTGGAAAACCATTCCGGAGCCATCAGTAAAGCAGGGGTGCTGTGCTTGGGGCCCTGCCCTGGAGAGGCCCATGCCGTGGACCCAGCACAACTGTGACCCCGACAGCAAGGGTCTGCGGTGAGTCCACAGCCCCAGACCCGGGGGCACAGAGAGGGGCCATGAGAACGGGGCCACACACACCCTGCTCAGCCCTCCTCCAGCTCATGCCTGGGCCTCCCGGGGGAGAAAGGAGACCCTCGCAGGGCCCCCGGCTCTGTCCCCATCCAGGCCCACGACATCCTCCCACCTACGGACACCACTCACAGTGCGCAGGCCCGGTGGCCCGTCAGGCTCCGCTGGCCGCCCTGCTAGAACTGTCAGGGCCTGTGAGCCCGGGTCAGAGGCAGAGGGCCTCCTTCATGCGGCGAGTGTTTACGTGCGCCCGTGAGGTGTATCCATCCCCTCTCTCCAGCCACAGCCCCGGACCCCCGGGAGGATTCGCGGGGTCAGAACGGCAAGGTCAGCAGAGTTCAGCCCTCCGAGGCGGCTGTCTCCCCCTGCCCGGCCCCGTGTCTGCCTCGCCCCGCCCTGGGCACCCCAGGCACCCCCTCCTCTGGAGAGATGAGTCTGGACCACAGGGGTGTTCGGGCAGCCAGAGCATCTCCTGAGCACACTCAGCTGCCGGACCTGGCAGCCAGGGCGGAGGATCTGAGCGCAGGCGAACAGGCCAGGGGGAACCCACGGTTGGGGCAGGAGGCAGGCCCCGGGCGAGGACACCCCTCGGATCAATCCGTGCGTTTCCTCCCCAGCAGCTCCCCATATGCAGAACGTGAGCCTGTCCGGCAGGGGGCGGCCCCAGGATGGAGGCCGAGCAAACCAGGCAGGGGCTGTGGGCTTGAGGCGGCTGGAGGGGGCGGGGTCTTTCTTTTCTAGTCTCTGTTGAAGCAGAGTTGCTGTACAGGGCTGTATACATGGCAAAGTGGATGCGTCATGCGTACCCGTCTATCCCCTCCGTTTCCGACTCTGTTCCCATACAGGCCATTACAGGGTACTGAGTGGAGCTCCCTGTGCCCTACAGCACGGCCTTATTAGCTACCTGTTTTATGTACGGCAGTGTGTGTATGTCAGTGTCCCAATCTCCCAGTTTACCCTCCCCCCGACCCCTTTGGTAACCATAAGTTTGCTGTCCACATCTGTGACTCTGTTTCAACAGTGTGGCCTCGAGAGTTCACGGTTGCTCTGAACGTCCGGAGGGTGGGTGCAAGGCCAGGCTGTGGCCAAGGGGCTGGCAATGGGGGTAGGGCTGAGTCCTGGAAGCTCAGGAGCCGGGGGCGCCCTAGGCGTCGGGGAGGAGGTCAGAGGGAATGTGGCACCAAAAGAAGGGGCCTTAGGAAGCCCGTGGGCGGGGAAGGTGAGGCTGGCCCTTCCGGGCTGTTCCCCTGCCAGGACCCCAAGTGTGAGTCCCCAGCTGTCCTCCACCCTCACCCCGCGCGGGGCGACCGGCACACCCACCGCCTGCCCACCCGCTGACCTCCCCCAGCCCTGTCTGCCGTGGGCGCCCTGAGGTGCTGTGGCAGGTGGCTCCGGGATGTGGGAGGATGTCAGCCTGGGGAGGGACCAGGGGAGGCGGAACCCAGCCCCCGAGTTCACTGCCAGCCGGGTCCCAGGGACTCACTGCTCAACCGGCAAGGTCCTTGCAGGCCCGCTCGGTGTCAGGGGGTGTCCTGATAGGTTTGCTCTCCGGCTCAGCCGCGATGGAAGCGGGCACAGCAGCAAACCTTCCGCAGTCCCTGCTCTGCATGGAGGGCCCCCCACCCCACGGACGAGGCCGCACGCTCCCTGTGCTCAGGGACACCTGGTCATCAGGCCCAGCCCACCAGGCACCAGGCGGCCCGAGCAACCCACGCCCTCTTTGCAAGTGCACTCGAGGTGTCTGTCCAGCGATATTGCAACTTCCTTGTGTGAACTACAGCGAGATCTCACTGGCCCTTCAGCCCAAGGATCCCAAGTCCAGGCGAGCGGACGCTGCCCTCTGTCACCCTGGGATGAGCGGGTCCTGGGATCGCAGGTCGGATCCCTGCAAAGTACCAGACTCACTCCCTTCTGATCCTCGTGGTGTCTGGGGCCTGGAAAGACCATTAGCGCCATCACCCTCTGGTGCAGAGACAGAGGCCCCAAACCAGAAGGGATGCGTGTCTGTGGCGTGTGTACACACGTGCGTGCACAAAACCAGGGACACGGCATGAAGGGCCGGGGAAGTGGAAGCAGCCGGCACAGGGAGGGGAGCCCTGAGCTCTGTCCGCTCCTGCTCTCCAGTGCGTGGTCCCCAGGCCTGTAACCTCCAGGGAAGCCGCCAGGCCACACCTGTGCATCCCACTTCTCTGGTTAAAAAGGAACCGGTGAGGAAAAGCTCTAGGGATAGTCAAGTCCCCAGCCACCCCATCCCCGTGCTGCCCTGGGCGCACCACCTGGGGTCTCCCGGGACTAGGACTCTGGCGGGGCCGTCAGTGGCTTTGGCTCATGACACGCGAGTCTGAGACTGAAAAGCAACCTGCAGGCCGGGGCTGGGGGCTGCGGGGAGACCCGCACAAGCGTGCGTGTGTGCGTGCGTGCGTGTGCAGGAGTGCTGCCTGATACGGTGGGATGTGCATCTTCACGAGCTGCACCCACATACACAGCAGCACATCCCTGCCGCCCCACGGTCACAGATGGCATGAGGAAGGCGCTGGGGTAGGGCTCCCGAAGGAAGGCGGCAACAGGCTGCCCAGGGACTAGAACACGCTGCCTATTGGGGAGGGGGGTGGGCAGGGGCACATCCTGAGGCATAGGGGGTCTGCATGCTCCCCCTGCCGGCACAGGCCGGCTGACCCCGGGCACCATCCCCGTGCAGGGGCTCCTAGGGCCCAGCCAGGGCCCAGTGACAAGGCTGGCGGGCACAGGCCGGAACAGAAAGAGCCTGGCGCAGCCCTGTCAGGGATACAGGCAGCAGGCTCTGGCGTCCCCCAAAAAGGACTGAGTAAAGGCGGCTTCCAGGCAGCCAAGGTCCCGCCAAGGGCAGCAGAACTTTTGGAGGGAATGGCGTTTATGAATTTGTTCCAACGGGCTCTAGACAGAAATCTCCAAAATCATGCCTCTTGAAAAGGTGAGCATCGTCACGCCGGTGGGTAGATGACGGACAGGTAGTGGGCGGGCTGCCCTGTCCCGTTGGATCAGGAATGTTTCATTGCCTCTAAATGGCTTGATCACCATAAGCAATAAAGTTACATGTGAGATATGGAGAAATCAGGATGTGGAGAAGAATCTGAGACCAGCCTCAAGCCCTAAGGCTGGTTCCAAGCTCTGCAGACAGAAGCGTGGGGAGACACTGTCCCCGCCCAGCAGACAGCCCTTCCCACAGCCCAGCCGGTCTGGGCACGACTGGGGAGATGCACCTGCCAGAGAAGGCGACCGGCTTAATGTCCTCCCACCCCTGTGTTGGCTGTTGAGCTACAGACGCGGTCACGAGGTTGTCACGCTGCTGGCACTAAGCCCCAGGACCAGAGTCCCGACTCAACGAAACCAGGAAATGCCAGAACAAGCCTGTGGACTGCGGACCCACAAACTAAGTCAGAGGCCCCAGCGATGGGGGGATTCTACCCCCCAGGGGACACACAACAAGGGCTCGGTTATCACCCCGGGGCGGGGGCGGGTGGAGACTACTGGCACCGAGGGGGTGGTGGCCAGGGATGTTGCCCAACACCCCACCATGAGGGAAGTTCACCCTGGAGAGCAACCTGGTCCCAACGTCCACAGTGCTACGGGGAAGAAACCCCAGGGATGTCATGAGAAAGCAAGTATTCAAGGAAAATAAGGATGGAGTAGAAGCTAAGGAAAGGAGGCGAGGCTGCTGGGAGGGTCTGGAGAGCTCTCCACTCCGGCAGTGTGAAAGGCCCACCAAGGACGCTTTGAAAACAGTGAACGTTTCATCGAGATTCCACACAGTTTTCTTTCTTCTCCTTTTCAATCAGACGGTGTTAGAACCAGATTTGATACTCCGGATCCAACAACTTCAATTTTCACAAGACATCTCTCCGGCCCCGCCCCCAGTCCCTTGGCCACACCCAGACCCTCAGCCCGCCTTGCCCCCAGACCTTCGGGGCACCCCAAGTCCTTAGGGTCCAGACCTGCAGCCCCGCCCCGGGCACAGCTCACTGCCCAGGGCACCAGGATCAACGAGTGTTTTCTCAGAGAATGGGGCAGTCACTGCCCGAAGGCCCAGAGCCGTGCCAGCCGGCATCCAGGTGAACACACAGAGCGCTGGAGAGGGAAAGGAAGCGGTGCATTCAGGGGAGGCTTCCTGGAAGAGGAGGTTCTCCACCACTGGGGTCAGGGCATGTTCTGGAGACCAGTCCAGCTCAGGGTTCCCTCGCTGCATTCAGCAGAACTGTGGGGGAGTTGCCGTGCGAGGGACCCCGCGGGCAGTGGGGTATCTAAGTGAGTAATACCAGGGCATGCAGGAGAGAGCGGGCACACGCATCACATTCCCATGAAGGGAGCCCTGGGGTGCCGGCCCCGGGCCGAACTCCGCCAGCCAGCACAGAGGATGGAGAGGGCCACCGGGGCAGGAAAGATGGGCTTTAGTGAGGCCCTGAGTGACGTGAGCGGGGAGGCGGCGAGACGGGGAGGAGAGGACTGGTGCCGGCTCCATTCTAAGGGAAGCCACGCGTGGGGATCTCCCGTCGGCCAGCCTGGAGGCAGAGGGGCCACCAAGGACGATGCTGATGTATGCAGGAGGGACTCGGGTGACGGTGGGGAAGACAGGGTGGAGGATGGCTAGGTGTGTTTTGGAGAAGGACTCCCAGGAGGCTGGGCACAGGGACAGAGCTGGAGGCTGCCTGCAATGCAGAGGCCCTGGCGAAGGCCAGGCAGGGCAAGAGGAGGCTCCAGGGCTGGAAGGGGATTCAGGGCCAGACCCTGGGCCGAGAGTTTGGGGCAGGCGGTGACCTGAGAGAAGGCAGCCAGGACCCCAGCAGAACAGGGTGCTGGGCCCAGCTGGGGGCCCCGTCCTCTACTGCCTTTGCTTTGTGCTAACCGTCCAGCACCCCCACACTGGGACGCAAGCGGTCTTGCCCATCTCTGTGTCCCCAGGCTTCCTAATTCCTCATCACACGAACAAGCTGAGGCACAGACGCCAGCGGCCGGCTCTGCACCGCTCTTGCCTCCAGCGCACTTAGAAGGAGGGCCAGGTCCCCAGGTGGGACCCCACAGAGGCCAGCCCCTCCACGGGGGAGGCCGACTCCACAGCAGGTGACACACCAGGGCCCAGGACCGGGAGGCGGGAACATCGGAAGATGAGTGGGGTCTTCCCCAGGTGACGTCTCACCAAGCAGCCACTGTCCCACCGGGCCTAGACCCACCATTCCTGAGGACGCCGCAGGCACGCCAACTTGGAGCTGGGCCTCCCGAGAGCCACGAGGACCAGGGGATGCCGGAGGAGTCCCGCCGGCCTAGTTGGAGACAAAAGTGATTCCACACTCGACTCCTGCCAGCCATTGGAATAAATAAGTAAATGTTACAAAGCCTGCGGGAGCCCTCCACCACGTCTGCAGGGTGAAGGAGAGACGGGGCGACTTGCCCAGATCTGCCGCCAGCTGCCGCCGGCTCGTGCTGCCTGCTGGGAGCTTCCGTTAGCACCACGCCAGGGCCCAGATACGGAAACCGTGGGGAGGGGGACGTGGAAGGAGGAGCAGGCCATTGCTGGACGCTTCCGCAGAAGCCGTGGGAGCCCCGGGGCAGCCCGGGCAGCCGGAGCTCGGCTCTGGGGTTCACGGAGGGCGTGCAAGGTTGCCTGCAGAAAGGGACACCACCAGGCACTCTCAGCCCCGTGTGCCAGCCCCGGCCCCTGAGAGGACAGCCAGTGACAATCCCCCAAACAAATAAAGTCCAGCAGATCCAGCGGCCAGCCCCCTCTGCCACCAGCATCCGACTGATCCCGTCATGCAGGAACCCTGACCCACATCCTCCTTGTCAACCCATCTCCTCCCCAGCACTCAGCGGGCACCCACGGCTCTAGGTGACAGGTGGCGTTCTGTAGAGGTCATTAACTCCAGAGCACCACATTTTAATGCAAAAATGAGCCCTTGTAAATCAGCGCAGCTGCGAAGCTATATAAAGAAATGGGGATGTTAATGTTTTGCTTTTCTTCCCATTTCTCTTGCCACATTATCATAACATTTTCCCGTAATCACACCCATAAAAGTCACCTGAAAATACTTCATGCCACAAAAGCTGATCTCCATATCTCCTCCCGGGGGATGTCAAGTGGCAGGTCCTGAGCGAGAAATTCCAGGGTGGAATTCAGCCCAGACGCCTGGTACCGAAGACCCGGCCAGCTGAGTTATAGCACACAGCCCCCGTTTGGGAGGTGCTATCCTCTGGCCTCGCAGCGAAGAGTGAGTTGCCAGGGGAGTCCTGGAGGGCGTGGCCCCTCTTGGCGGTGTCTGGGCTGGTGGGGGGAGGGGTGTGGGGCTCGCGGGGGTGGGGGGGCACCAATCAGTCTGTCTGGCTTCCAGGGGCATAACCTCCCCCAGCTCGCCGATCCCTGGGCGTGGAGTTCCACCAATACAAATCCCACAAACAGGCAACCTATCTCCTTATGTTGTTGAAAGAAACACACAGCACATCTTCTCCGGCCAGAAATTCATCAAATGAAAAACACAGTAGGAGAAAAAAAAAAAAGATGAGAAATAAACTTCTGAATGTCATCACTTCATTCAGTTTCCAGTATTTCCAATTTCACCTCTTGGAAAACCCCAGAAATCAAATTTGAACAGCAGGAAAGTGGCATATTCTGATCTCTCCTAAATATGCAATAAATTGTATTTATAAGGAAAATGCAGCATCAGAAAGCCTGCACTTCTTTAGTATTCTAATGGATTAAAAAACAATTCCGAAGTTGTTTGTAATTTCTTCTCGTAGTTGCATGAGGTCTATGGCATGAGATTTAACTTAAAGCTGCCATTCAATTTTGATGAGATTTATTTGAAAAAAAAACAAGTCGACAACGGAGTCACACTGCCTCTCGCACCCTACTCCCTGGTACTTTCAAATATAAGACTTTCCTCCCACCCACCGTTTACTTGCCAGGAGCAGCTGTCCACCAAGCCCGTCCAAAGAGGAGACGGGCAATCTACGTGAACGCACAGCCTTCTCGGACTTCGAAATAAACACCGTGCACGGTGTCAAGTCACAGCTTAGTGTCCTAAGGCCGCCACTAGCTCATCATTCTCTCCACCTCCCTCACGGTTTATTACAGCCAGTATGTTGTAAGCCAGCACAGCAGACTGCATCTTCGGGGTCTCGGGGTTGAGCACAGCACACAGGCAAACCACTATGGTCTCGCCAGAGCTGTCCCACTCCATCCAAGAACCAGGTCCAGGCAGAACTCTCCTCTCCAGATACGCTAGGGGGAAGATGATCTAACTCAGCGTTTTCCAAGCCATGAGGACAGAGGTTTCCCCAGACCAGAGAGAAGGAGAGTTTCAATTTTCTCATCGGAGCTCATCACCTCCCCAAGATAAGTCTTTACCAAGCGTCCATCCCTGCTGTAATGGGAACGTACACAGAGATGGAGTCTGCATCTCTAAAGAAAGCCATCAAGGGCCCCCTTCCTCTTTCTGTGTCTCCTGTCAATTGTTCCCCAATAGGAGAAAAATGACAAGGCTCTGTCACTATAGCAACTAACTTAATTGGTGGACTGCAGGTCTTTCTCCAGCCAGAGGGTGGAGCCCATCTCCTTAAATATGAATCTCAGCGGCGGCAAGGAAGGGAGGGCTTCCACGGGGCCAAGAACAGGAGAACACCCCTGACCCAAAACGACGCCAAGAAAGATTCCAGTTTGCTTCCAGCAGCGCCAGAAAGTGAACATCTTTTGTGCTGCAGAGAAATGCACAGATTTAACAGGCAGGATAACTGAATCCTGTATGACATTTATCAGTCTCCCTAACTAATGACACAAATAGATCTGCTCCAAAACACAAAAACATTTTGGGTAATAAAAATCCTTACCGATAACAGAAACAATTTACAGACATGGGTGCTATAACTATTCTTCTTCATCCCAGATATACTGGAATAGAGAATGAAATCACAGGGACTGTTCCATTTGCATTTTATTTGCTTTATCAATTCTAAAAAAAAAGAAGTTCTTTTTTCTCTAGGGCTGATGTTCCAAGCTATCGATTATTATTATGTCTAGTTCGCATTTTAGTGTTTTCATTCCTCCAAGTGCATATGTCTACTTTGTATATTAGTGAAATGTTTTAATTTCTCCAAGTGCCTTTCTGGTGTAATGGGGTGTGTCCAAAAACGTTATCTTATTGTCAGTTATTCCGTTCCATGGAGGTGGAAACAACCATAAAAATGTGGTTAACCCAAGCTTCGGCTATTAATGATTTCCGCCATTCTGGAGTAGATGGGTTTTTTTTTTTTTTACCAAATGTCGTCGTCCTGGTGGAAGAGCTGTTTCCAGAATGCCAGGGAGGCCTCCGCAAAGCAGCCTGAGTGTCCAATGGGATCTCAGGTTCCACCAAGTGTCTGAGCAGCGGGCAGGCCCCGGACCGCCACCTGGAGCAGGCAGCAGTCTGGCAAAGGTGTGAGTGTCAGGACAGACATAGCGGGTCCCCCTTCAGGTTCAGGAGGTGCTGGGGGGAGGGGGGGGGCGTGGAGTGAGCAGAGACTGCACACAGAAGGTGAGAAAGGAAGGCCCGGGCTGGCGCACCTGGGGTGGGAAGTGTTGAAGCCACAGGGCAGGGCGGAGGTGTCATGTACTTAACAACAATTAGCAGTTGCTCCTCTCTGTACCCGGAGGGCTGCCTCCCCAGCCAGCCTGTTGTTGCCGGGTTCTCGCCTTGGCACCAACGATGTTGTCCCCAGAGCCGGGGAGGGACAGCAGCCTGGGGACTTGGGGCACAACAACCCCCTTCCCAAACACTGCTGGATGAGCCCCCCTCCCATGCTGCCACCAGGAAGTGCATTTAAATGACACCTCCTGGGTGAGCCCCGAGTTTACCTGCCTTTCACCTGTTCCCCATGGCCAAGGAAGCCGGCTGAGGCTCTTCTCTGGAACCCTGGGAACGCTGCCCCAGGGCCCCGAGATGGCCGCGAGGAGCTGGGGAGAGGGCACAGACCTCGCTCAAACCCCCAGAACAGCCCCCCTCCAGGCAGCCAGCGCAGGAACGCATTCGGAGGAGCAGGCAGGGTGCAGCCGGGATGGCGGTGCCAGTCTGGGCAGTCGGGCTTGCGGCCCCACGGGGAACCTTCCCGCTCGGAGACCCCTCCCCACGCGTCCCCACGCGTCGCCAGCAACTGCAGCGAAATGCACAACCCGGCTGAGACCAGCAGCACGACTCCTGCTCTGAGCACCGGGTTTCCCCCGCCATTCGGGGAGGATGAGGGGGGGCTGGGCTGTCCCAGGACTCCGCGACCGCGCGCGCCCCGCGTCTCCATGGCCCGCCGCAGTCCCATTTTGGAGAGAGCGAAGGCTCGGGCTGGGAGCTAGGTGGCCGAGAGCTGCGAGGTGGTGGCGGGGAGCGAGGCTCCGCGCCGGCCTCTCTCTCTCTCTCTCCCTCTCCCTCTCTCTCCCTCAATTTTTTTTTTTTTTTTTTTTGGTAAAGAATCCATATTTTTCCATCGCCCATGGCAATTCTCCATGACAGGTGTTCCTCAGCGCCCGTCCTTTCCTCCCGCTGGGATAGGAAGGGACCCGGACCCTGTGCCAGGCGGTCGGCCGGGGAGCCCACCTGCCCGCGCCATCCCGGCCCGGAGCCTGTGCCCGGGACGCTGACCACTCCCCACCCATCCAACCAGCCGCGAACCCGTGTCCGGAGCATTGACCATCCACTCCCACCGCAGTCCCTAGGCTGTGCCCAGCGTCCCACCAGCCCCCATTCCCCCAGCCCCCAGCCTGTGCCCCGGGCGCAGCACCCCCGACACACCCAGGCAGACCCCGACCCTGCTCCCGGTCCCCCAGCCCCCAGCCTGTGCCCCGGGCGCCCGCCAGCCCGCGCCACCCCAGCCCCGAGCCCGTGGCCCCGCGCCAGACCCACTGGTTCACCGGCTCGGGTCCTCGGACCCTACTCGCGAAATGCCGGTGGAAGCGGCGAGCCCTCTCCGGGCACCCCAGCCCTCACTTATCTTTTTTAGGAAAGCGCCGGCGAGCCTGCTTCCCGGGAAGGCAGAAGCTCCAGCCGCGCGACCTAACCCGAGCCCCGCTCCTGCCCCAGGCGCCCCGCTCCGGACTCGGCCGCCGCGTCCCCCGCCGGAGTGTCGCCAGCGGAAAGCTCAGGGCAAGGCGCTCCACCGACAGCCCAGGCAGCGCTGCCCGCCCGCCCCGGACCTGCCGCCGCCTCTGGAGCGCGCGGCTCGGCTCGACCGGGAAGCCGCCGGCTCGGCTCGGATCGCGGGCCTGGGCCGGGAGTGGCGGCGGCACGCCGGGCAGCCGCGGGCATCGCCGCGCAGGGACGCGCCGCGCCACCCGGGGCCTGGTGCCCGGGCCCTGCCCCGGAGTCGGAGGAGGGAGGCTCAGCGGTGGCGCCGGCCTCCGAAGTGCCGGCCCCTCGCCCTCCCGGCCCAGCGCAGGACCGGCGGGGACCCGGGGGACGGCGCGCCCCGAGCTCGCAACTCCTCACGGACTCCGGGCGGCCCGCGGGGCGCCCCGCCGGAGCCGCGGCCCGGGAACGGGGAACGGGCGCCGGGGCCGGGACCGGAGGGCCGGCCGAGGACCCGGGCCGCGCGGTACTCACTGCAGTAGGCGATGAGCAGGCTGGCCAGGATCATGAACGCCCAAAAAGTTGAGGACATGCTGGGCAGGGCGGTCGCATCTTGCCGGCTGCTGGTCCTGGGCGATGGCGCCATTGAAGCCGCGGCGCCCGCGCGGGGGGCAGCAGCGCGTCTCAGCAGCCGGCCCTGCCCGCGCCCCCGCGCCGGCCTCCACGTGTGGGCCCCGCGCGCGCCATCCTCCACCGCCGCCGCCGCCGCCGCCGCCGCCGCCGCCGCCGCCGCGCCCGGGCTCCGGCCCACAGCGCCCTGCGCCGGCCCGCCCCGCGCCGCGCGCGCCCGCGCCCGCCGAGCCCGGGGACGCCGGCCCTGCCGCTCTGGGCGTCGCTGCGCGCCCGGGCTCGGCGCGCCGGCCACCAATGCGAGGGGCGCCCCCAGTGCGCGTGCCCGGCTCCGCGGGGGCCCCGCGGGGGCCCAGGTGCTGGCTGGGGAGGCCGGCGGCGGCCGAGCGGACGAAGCGCCGGAACCGCGCCTCTGGATGGCGACAGAGACGGCCCGGCGCGCCCGCGGCCTGGGCACCTCGCGGGGGGGACGGGCCGGCCAGCGTGAAGTTTGTGTACTGGGGCTGTGTGGTCCGCAGGCCCTTGGCGCCTACATCCTTTCCCCGCCACTGCCTACAACGCTGGGTCCCAGACCTTGCCTGGGCTGGGGTTACCAGAGTTTATTCCAAGTATAGGGGGCTTTGGACCCTTTACGCGGATGGGCCTTGTCATCCCTGTTCTGGGTTTTTTGTTGGCGTCCTCAAACCCCTGGAGAGCACAGCCTTGGACCCGCGCAGAGTCAGCTGAGCACCCAGAAAAGGCTGCTCCTTTCCCCAGGCCGGGCACTGCCAGGCCAGGACACACGTCCCAGGAGCCCTGTCCTCGGCCCCTCTGCAGTGCCTCCACCCCTACCTACTGTCCTGGCCTCGGTGAGCGGTCTCCGCGCGCACCATTCACAAGGCTCCAGTCTTGTGTCTCTAAATTCCCCACCCGGGACTGGTCTCCTGTGTTAATGCCGAGGACGGAGAAAGTGCGTCCTCTGAGGTCACTTCCCCCATCCCCACTCCTCCCTCTCCTGTCCCCTCGGCAAGACAGCTCCCAAGTCCAGGTGCTGACCAGATGGTCCAGCTACCCGGGGAGGCTCTGACCCTGCGGTGCCCAGACACACCGTCCGCCTGAGCACTGCCTCCCTGCCGGCTCGTGGACACGCCATAGAAACGCATCCTTCCCAATTCAGGGGTTCTTCCGGATTCTGCGTGAGGACGGGGAGCTGGGGACCCGTGAGGTACTGTTGGAGCTGGGGACCCTTTCTCAGGAGCCACTAGAGGGCCTGAGCGCTGATTGAATAGCTGGGAGAAGCAGAGATGGAAGAAGTTCACTCATGTCCCTCCTTTCGCCTGAGTCCTGGCTGGGGAGGCCCCTGAGGAACCAGGGAGACTGGCGTGAGGGCGTGAGGGGACAGCTCTCCCAGGAGCACGCACACGTGCACATCACACACATGTGCACATCGCATATACGCACACACACAACATACATGCATATACGCGCGCGCGCGCACACACACACACACACACACACAGTGGGGGAAGCGAGCACGCAGAGAGCAGAAGACGCAGGCCAGGTGGTCTGTCTGGACCCAGGGGTCGGCTCCGTGGGCGCCTTGGCCAGGGGCTCGGACAGGGCTGGTGTTGTAATATGGTTGTATCTAGGCTGATCTTCTTCATACATTTTCTGGTCCTGTTTAATTACAGTCCTCTGACTTCCCGTCTCAGTGTCTTCCCAACTGCGGCTGCCCGTCTCCCATGGCTGGCAGGGAGGTGCTGCAGAACCTGGACCCCTGAGAACTGGCGGGGGTGGGTGGGCAAGAGGGTAGGACCCCTTGTCCCCTCTGCCTCTGGCTCAGGGAGGGGCGCCTCAACCGGAGTACATGGAGCCGCCCTGGATGCCTGCATCGCCTTCACAATTCATTCATTTGATTTCATCCTGTTAAAAGGATGTACCTTGTAAAAACGTTACACCTTGCATTTCATCCTGTGCATTGTTCTGGGCATTCATTTACTCAACGTCAATTTACTGAGCACCTACGAGATGCCAGGTGCTGGAGGAGGGAAAGTGGACCAGGCATGCACTTTCTGTCCCCTGGAAATGTGTGGCTCTTTTAGGAAACCAGCCACTACAGTGCAGTGTGGCCGGTGCTGTGAAGGGGGGAGGGCCGTTAGATAGCCCGCTGGGGCAGAGGAGAGGAGAGTTGGCCCAAATCAGGTTGTGGGGTTCCATAAGGGCGTCCCAGGGAAGCTTCCAGTGGTTTTCAAACATTTTTGGTGCCATCCTTAAGACACACACACACACACACACACACACACACACACACACACAGGCAGACAAACACTTGAAAGTTTCACAGAACAATACTTATACCCTCAATACCCTCTGATATGTTCGATTCTATCCTAATTCATTTCTTAAAGTGCTGGTTGGCCACCCAATAATTTTTGCTCACTGTAATTTCCTTTGCTTGACAAACACTGTTCTACAGAGAGACGTGGTCTGTGTTGAACTTGGACGGATAGATCGGGGCTGTCCTGCGAAGGATGCAGGAGATGGTGATGGTGGATGTTTGGGGAGGGTGGTCTGAGCAGAAGGAGGGGACACGCTGAATGGAACAGTCTCCTTCATCCTGAAACTCAGGCCAGGAGATTTTTGTGGCCGCAATGTCAGGAGTTTGACATGTATTAAAAAAAAGAAAATTCAGTGACGCTTGTTGAAGACGGTAAGGCAGACTCTATTCAGAACCATCATGATGTGTACAGGGAGCACTGGGATAGGATTTTGCAGTGGGGGAAACAGACTGGGCTCAACCCCGCCTGCCGCATGGGTGAGTGGACATTTATGGCCAAGGAGCAGGTGAGAGTCAGTGGATGGAAAATGAATAACAGGAAACATCAGGGGTGGGGGGGTGGGAGGGCTTCCGGCGAAGCCGACCCGACAGGATTCTTGCTGCAGGCAGGCCAGGTGGTCAGAGGTCACCTGGGGGAGTGGGGGAGGGCAAGGAGCCTGATCAGGTTCTGAATAAACAGACTTAGCAGCATTCTTGGTAAAAGTGGATCCTACAAGGAAGTAGGGCCTAGAGAAGGTTCTGGAGCCTGACTGAAGATTGCTCGAGCAAAGAACCTTTGTCAGGTGGAAAACTTCAGGAAGTCGGAGTGGATCGACTAGTTCATGCCCTGTACTGAAAACTCTCACCAGAGAGAGGAAGAATAATGGAGTTCTTGGTGCTTATGACTCGAATCCAGGGACATGGAGAGCTGGAAACCCAGTGAGGCCGGAAGGGGTAAGGTGGTGGGAAAAGAGACAAGGCTGGGGCCTCCTGACCGGAGGCCGCCGATCCTGACCTGATCACAGCGGCACAGCCAGGAGGCAGCCCAGAAGTAGGGACAGACACCGGTGGTTCCTGGAGGCCCCGTGAGGGACCAAGATGGAAACAGGATGGGGATGAGCAGAGCGCTGAAGTCTGTTGCTAGGCAACAGAAAGCCAGCTCTGGATCCAGGCATACTACCCAGTGACAGTTTGTTGTTGTTGAGTGGCTGGTTTTGATTACTAGCCAGAACTGATAGAACGTGAAATTTTGAAACTCGGGTGAGTTTATTAGAGAATCACACCACCACCTTCACTTCAAGCCTAGGAAACAAGGGATGGAAGTGTTCAACCCCGAGGAAATCCTTGGGTCTCACCCCACATCAAGTGGATAGTCACAGGGCTGCTGAGACCTGGCCCGGGGAGGGGCGCCCTGCACTGTGGACGGCTCAGGTGGCCACGGAGGCAGGAATGGACAGACCCCGTAGAGGAGGCGTGGCTCGTGAGGGTGGGTCCTCACGACTCCTTCCAAGTCTGGGCAGGAAATCTTGGCTCGTCTTCGAGATAAGCGTGCCTCATTTTCCCCGCTCTGCTTCTGAAAACAGGAATATTGGTTGTGGTTTTCCCATTTGCTTTTTCTCCTCCATACTGAATGTCATATTTGTCACTCTGTCATGGGCTGCCAGGCTCCCTGGCAGCTCCCAGAGCTCCTGAACTGAGCAGGATGTTTTAACTGGGTGAGATGGGATGTCTCCACTGGGACAACGGGGAGGGACTTTGTTATGAAAAAGCAGGTCCCCTTTTATGAAAAATACACGTGGGTCTAGGTAGCAGGCAGCTAAAGGGCTGGACTGTGGTGGGCCTGGCTGCCCCTCCTCTGGAAACACGGCCGGTTTCCCTTTGAGGGCTGGCACCCTCGTCTCCCGTGTGCGTTTGGAAAGACATCACTTCCAAAGTGAGTGCAGGGGGAGGGTGGGGGAGGGGAGGCAGGACAGCAGTCAGTCGGCAGCAGGTGTGCAAGTCCATGTGAGAGGCGGGCTGGCCGCTTCTCTGGGAGAGAGGGGATGAGGGGACACAGGTGCACTCAGGAGCTGTTCGGGAGACGGGATTGACCGGCCATGGGAAATGGGAAGGGGGGGACCAGGATGGAGGTGTCCTGAGTGACTCCAAGATTCTGACTAGAAAACTGGGAAGAGGGTAGCAGTGTCTCCTTGCAGACAGCAAATAAGTGAGGTCAGCCGCTTCCTCTGTGAGCTTTCAGGCTGATGGGGAAGCTGCAGCCCAGAAGGAAGTATCAAAGGGCAGAAGATACAGAAGCAGGAGTGGGAAGTTTAGGCAGGTGCAGGCTGTGATCTCCAAGGAGATGGAGAGCAACCTGGTGGAACTCTCAGCCCCTGCAACAGTGCTTTCCAGGGACTTGGTAGAGGGAATCTATGTGTCATTTTTATGAACAATTACCCATTTTATCGATTCAGTCTTCCTGATGATAAGTGGTGCTTTTTCTGTCCTGTGTGCCAGGCTCTATTCCATGTTCTGGGCAGGTAGAGACGGTTGACTCAGCCTTCAGAACCATCCCCTGAAGCGCTCCGTTTCTGAATTTACAAGTGGGACAGCTGGGGCGGGAAGGAGGTAAGGGGGCCGCTGCAGTATTTTTAGCTGGTGAGGGCCAGCAGAGGCCGGACCCAGGGAGTCTGACTCCAGACAGGGTGCTTTCCAGCCCTGTTGCTCCCCTGCCTCTCATTACGCAGTTAAGTTCACTTACAGAAAAATTTGTAAAACGGACAGATAAGCAAAAAGAAAATCAAATGTTCCTTCCTTCCACCCCTCAGTTAACCACACTTGGCATTTTGTTAGTAACTTTACACTTCTTTTGGCACATTCACTCTGTACATCTTTATTTTGTCTTATTTTTGTATCAGCTTAATTGAAATATAATTTACATTATATTTGGGTATGGGTATGATTCACCCATTTAAATAGTGTATAATACAATAATTGTAAACACCTGTGCAATCATCACAATCAATTTTAGAACATTTTTATCACCCCCCCCAAAAACAAACCCCAGACCCTCTGTTACCCCAGAGCCCTCCATACCACCCTGGCAAGCCCTAGACAGCCACTGATCTACTTTCTGATTTATAGATTTCTTTATAGATTTGCCTAATCTGGACGTTTCCTATAAATGAAATCATGGAATATGTGGTCTCTTGTGACTGGCTTCTCTCTTTTAGCGTAATGTTTTCAAGGTTCATCCATGTTGTAGGCTGGCATCAATGCTACTCTCCTTTTAATGGCTGAGTAATATTCCATGTATGGCTTGACCCCTCTTGTTTATTCATTCATTAATTCATAGATATTGGGTTCCTTCTGCCATTTGGCTATTATGAATAATGCTGTTAGTCACATTATGAACAAGTTTTTGTGTAGACATATGTTTTCATTACTCTCAGAGACATACCTAGGCGTGAAATTGCTGGGTCCATAACTCTTGTAACCAGGCTCTTTATATGTAGTGGACGTTATTTCACGACACCACATACTCTTCCAGAACGTTGTTTCCATGCAGTCTGAAATTCTGTAATGCATAAATACCACCTTTTTTTTAATCAATCATTTTTTGGGGACATTTAGACTATTTCTAAGCATTTAGAAAGCATTTAGACTATTTAAGGATTTCAGCAATGAACACACTTGTACTTAAATCATTTCCTGTAGTTATGGTTATTTGTGGAAAAATATCATAGAACTAGAATTGTTAGGTCAAAACAAGGACACTGGTTTAAGGTCTTGCTATATATTACTAAATGAATTTCCAAATAATGTTATATTAATTTACATTTCTCCAGACAGTACCTGACAGTAACCATTTCAGTCAACCCATAGCAGCCTGGTTATTATTACTGACTCAAGTAACTTGGACAATTACTTGGTTGATAAAAAGTTCTTATTATTTTTTCCATTTGCGTTTATTTGCTCTAATGAAGATTAACATGTATATGTCATTTTAACATCTTTTGTGAATCAACTGTTTATATCCTTTGCCAAGTTTTCTCCTGGTGTTTTGTCTTTTCATGATTGATGAGTAAGAACTCTTTTAACTTTGCAATTAATTTCTTTCAATTTTTTGAAATGTAAAAAATACAGAAAGGTATAAATAAGACAACAGTAGGTATTACCAGTCTTTCACCTATATTATAAATCTTTTTTTTTCAGCTGTTGAATGGATCATGGGACAATTTTTCCATTTGTAATTTTAAATATGCTGTCAATGGGAATATGGGTTTTCATCTTTTGTATCTTTTGATATTTATAACAGCTTTACAGAGGTGTATTAGTCGGGGTTCTCCAGAGAAACACAACCAATGAGAGAGAGAGAGGCAGAGAGAGAGAGAGAGAGAGAGAGAGAGAGAGAGAAAGATTGATTTAAGGAATGGGTCATGCAAGTGTAGAGGCTGGCAAGTCCAGAATTTGCAGGACAAGGCAGGCTGGAGACCCAGGGAAGAGGTGAGGTCAAGCTGGAGTCCAAAGTCCATCCAGAGGCAGAATTCCCTCTTCTTGGGAGACATCGGAGTGTTTTCTCTTAAGGCCTTCAAGTGATTGGATGAGGCCCACCCATGTAACGGAAGGTCATCTATTTCCTCAAAGTCTGCTGTTTTAAATGTTAATCATACCTTAAAAATAACTTCACAGCAATATTTAGACAGGTGTTTGACCAAACAACTGGGGACCATAGTCCAGCCAAGTGGACATGAAATTAACCATCACAAGAGAAGTAATTGTCATACAATAAAAAGCACACATTTGAAGTGGACATTTTTAATAAATTTTGGCGTGTGTGTGCCTGTGAAAACATCACCACAATCAAGAGAAAGAACGTATTCACATCCATCTCCTGAAACTATTTCCACTGGCCCTTTGCAATTCCTCCATCCACACCTCCCTGCCCAATCCAACCATGGTTTCTGTCATGATACGTTAGTTGGCATTTCCTAGATACCTATAAAAATGGACTTATAGACAGTATATCCTCCTTTTTTTCTGGCTTGTTTCACTCAGTAAAATTATTTTGAGATTCATCCACGTTACTGAAGAGATCAATAAATAGTTCATTCCTTTTTACTGCTGCGTAATGTTCCGTTGCATGGATACAACTGTTTTTCCTGAATTCACCTGTTGATGGACATTTGGGTTGCCTACAGTTTGGGCTGTCACACATCAAGCTGCTGTGAACATTCATGTGTAGTTTTTGTATAAGCACATGTTTTCATTTCCTGTGGGTCAATATTAAGGAGTAGAATGGCTGGATCATATCACAGCTACAAACTTAACTTTGTATGAAATGGCGAACTCTTTTCCAACATGACTGTCCCACCTTACATCTGCACCAGCAGTGTATAAGAGTTCTATGTGCTGCATATTCTCACATCCTGGGGTCTTTTTTATTGGCATCATCCTATTGGGTATAAAGCAGTATCTCATGTGGTTTTATTTTGCATTTCCCTAACGACTAATAATGTTAAGAATGGGCTTACTTGCATATGGGCAAATAAACACTTCTGTGGAAAGTACCCACAATTTTTTACTGAGTTGTTGGCTTTCTTGATTTTTGATAGTTCTTTATATATTCCAGACACAATCTTTTATCAGACATGTAATTTGCAAATATTTACTCCCAGTCTGTGATTTGCCATTTCATTCTCTGAACAGTGTCACTTGAAGAGCACAAGTGTTTAATTTTGATGAAGTCCTGTACATCAGTTTGCTCTATAAAGTACATATTTGGGTGTCCTATTTAAGAAATTTTTGCCTAGCCCCAGACCAAAAATGTTTCAGACATGTTTTCTTCTAGAACTTTTATAGTTTTAGGTTTTTCATTTAGATCTATGATTCATTTTGAGGTAATTTTGTACGTGGTGTGAGTTACACATACAAGCTTATGTTTTTGAATACGAATACTTCAATTGTTCTGGCACCATTTGTTTGAAAGACTGTCCTTTCTCCACTGAATTTTCTCTGCAGCTTTGTGAAAAACTGGCTGACAGCATTTGCGTGGCTCTATTTCTAAACTCTCCACTCTGCACCACTCATCTATTTATCTGTCTTTATGCGCTGATTTGATTACTGTAGCTTTACAGAAGGTCTTGAAATGAAATAGTGTTAGTTCTCCATTTTTTTCTTTTAACTTTCCTAGATTATTTGCATTTCCATATGAATTTTAGAATCAGTTTAGGATGTAATTGTCAACTTAACAGTTTTGAGTCTACTGAGCCATGGACACTGTGTATCTTTCCATTCAGATCTTATTTAATTTTTCTCAGCAATATTTTGTAGTTTTCAGTATACAGATCTTCCCACCTTTTGCCATATTTATCATATTTTTGGTACAAAATGATATTTTATTAATTTTTAAAATAACTTTTATTTCAATTTTTGATTGTTCCTACTTTACAGAGTTTCATTCGACTTTTTATATTGATCTTATATCCTGCAAACTTGATAAACTCGGGTATCAGATCTATTATCTTTTTGTTGATTCCATCAAGTTCCTTCAGAATCCTAACTTCTGTGAATAAAGACAGTTTTACTTCTTCCTTTCTAATCTGGATGGCTTTTATTTCTTTTTCTTACTTTATTGCATTGGCCAGAAATGCCAACACAATGTTGAATGTAAGTAGTTGGAATGAACATCATTGTCTTATTTCTGATCTTAGAAGTCAACCTTTCAGTCTTTTCCATTATGCCTGTTGTTAGCTGAAGTCTTTGCACAGGTGCTCTTTCAGGTTGAGGAAGTTCCCTTCCATGCCCAGATTTTGGAGGGTTTTGTCAGAAATGGATATTAAATTTTCTAAATATTGTTTCTGTGTTTACTGAGACAATCACATCATCACTTCCTTCAATTACTATTTTAGTTGTGTTTTCATTTCCATTCAGTCCAAAATACTCTCTCATTTCCCTTTTAATTTCTTCTTTGAACCATAAGTTATTTGGAAGGGGGTCATTTAGCCTCTAACCATTCAGAAGATTTTCTAGAGATTTTCTTTTATTGATTTCTAATTTAGTTTTGTTGACAAAGAACATAGTTTGCCTGACTTGAGTCCTTTAAAATAATCTGAGACATGTTTTATGCCTAGAATATGGTCTATCATGGTAAATATTTCATTTGTCCTTGATAAGAATGGAACACTGCTCTTGTTGGGCGGGATGTTGAACAAACTTCTGTCACATTGAGTAAGTTTTCAGCGTTATTCATATCATCTGTATCTTTACTGATCTGTCTACTTGTTCTATCAGTTACTGAGAGTCATCGCAGTCTTTGCCTATAACTGTGGATTTCTATTTATCCTTGCAGTTCTATCAGTTTTTACCTCAAGTATCATATTGTGAAATTCTGTAATTAAGTACATGACCACTTAGGATTGTTGTGTCCTCTTGATAAATTGATCCTTCTATCATTACAAAATGGCCATACTTATTCCCAATAATAGTTTGCTATGAAATCTATTCTGCCTGAAATTAACATATCCACCCTATTAATATAGCATATCTCATTACTTTTTACTTATTTGTGTCTTTATTTTGGGGGTGAGTTACTTCAAAACAGTACACTGTTGGACCTCACTTTTCTATCCAGTCTGACAATATCCGCTTTTCAGTGGGCATTTAGATAATTTACATTTAATGTGAATATTTATTAGTTAGATTTTAAACTACCACACTGGCAGATGTTTTCTATTTTTCTCAGCTGTTCTTTTTTTCCCATTACTCTCTTTTTCTGCCTTCCTATGGATTAATTGAATATTTTTATGGTTCAGTTTTATGGTTTTTTTCAGCTTCAACTCTGTTTTATTATATTAGTGTCTGCTTCTCACAGTGTAGCTTTATTATACCACACTGAAGGTATATTATCACACCACTTCATTTACAGTATGAGTAACACACATACCTGCTATTTCTGATGTCCTTATTTGAGTAGATCAATTCTTCCATTTAGTATTATTTCATTCTGCTCGAAGTACTCCTTTTACCATATCTTACAGAGCAGATCTGTAATAGATTCTTTCATCTCTTGAATGTCTTAAAAAACATTTATTTCACCTCCATTCTTGAATAATATTTTTTAAGTATAGAGCTCTATGTTTACTGATATTTGCTTATTTATGTGTTTTCTTTTAGCACCTTAAAGATGTTTTGTCACTATCTTCCCTCCTACATTGTTTCCAACAAGAAGTCTGTTGTCTTTCTTACACGTGTTCCTCTGTATGTAACGTATATTTGTTTCTGGCTGCTTTGGGGATGTTCCCTTTAACAGTGGTTTTAGCAAACTGATTATTATGTGTCTTGGTGTAGTTTCCTTGTGCTTGGAGTTCTCTGAGCCTCCTGGATTTACACATTCACAGTTTTCCTCAAATTTGCCAATGGTTTAGCCGTGATTTCTTTAAATATCTCTTCTATTCATATTCCTTGAGGATCACCATTACACACCACCTAAAGTTAGCCCACAGCTTGATAATGCTCTAATTTTAAAACAGTTTTCCCTCTGTTTCCTTTTGAATAGTTTCTATGCTATGTCTTCAAATTCATTAACCTTTTTTTCTTAATTTGTAATCTACCATTAATCCCACTGGTGTAATTTTCATCTCAGACATTATAGTTTTATCTCTGGAATTTCCTTTTGGGTCTTTTCAAAATATCTTCCATGTCTCCGCTTAGCTTTGTGGCCATATGCCTTACTGTCTCAACAACTTTTAAAATGCTCTGTCTGCTAGTTCTCACACCTGTGTCAGTTCTGGCGTGGTTTCAATTGATTGATATACCTCCTCCTGATGTCCTCTGTTGAAATGTCCTCTACATAGAAGTCCTGGAGATTTTTAACTGGACAACAGACATTATGGGTTTTCCTTGTCGGGTGCTGGATAGTTTTGTGTTTCTGTGAATATTCTCGAGTTTTGTTCCAGGTTGCAGTGAATTTACTTGGAAGCAGTTTGATCCTTTTGGGTCTCGCTTTTGGAGATTATTTGGGGTGGGGGGCAAGAGCAGTACATAGTCAAGAAGTAATGATTTTCCACTATTAAGGCAAGTCCCAGATTTTGAGCACTCAACCCATTGCCCCATGAACCTTGACGTTCTGTCTGGGACAAAGTAATAGGAACAAGCACTAATATTGGGCCCTGTGTGAACAATGGGAACCATTACCTCTGATCCTCCTGTGGTTCTTTCTCTGGCCTGAGGCAGTTTCCACCCACATGAACTGGCTAATTCTCAGCTGAGAGGGGGGATGCTCTGTCGATCTTGGGTTCTCTCTCTGGGCAGATCTCTCCTCCTAGGCATTCTGTGGGTGACCTCTAGCCATCCTGGTCCCTCTGTACTCTGGCTCTATGTGTTCAGCTCTGAGAACCCGCCCAGCTCCACCTGGGTCCTGCTCCCTGCAGTGCAGCCTGGCAACTCTTTCCAGGCAGTAAGTTGGGACAACCCCAGGGCTCCCTTTGTTTGTTTTGCATCTTCCGGGGGTCACTGTCCTTTGTTGCCTGATGACCAGTATCTTGCAGACCATATTCTCATATACTTTGTCCACTTTTCGATTGGTTCAGGTGGGACGGTATATTCTATCACTGTTAGTCCATCATTTTTGAAAGCAAAACTCTTCCTGTTTGTGTTTTTTATAATTAAGAGTCCTTTACCCTGCAGGATATGTGATAAAGTAGTCATCCTTTCAGTTACTCGGCGCTTAACGCTGTGCTGAGCCCTGGAGAGGGAAGATCTCCAGCACAACCCCTGGCCCCTGGGGAAGAGTCACAGCAGATGTGACAGGCGCTTCAACGGCCAACAGGTGAGCATGGGGGGCATTGCCATGCCAGCTCGGGGCAGGGTTCTGAGCAAAAGGCAGCGGCTGCTTCCAGAATGGATGAGAAGGTGTCTGCTGAGAGAGAGCACTGAAGGCAGAAGAAGCAGCTGTGCAGACGCCCAGGGACAGAGGGATGTCCAGGCAAAGGTACATCGTTTGGCAAGCCTGGAGGTTAGTGTGTGGGGGAAGGAGCAGCGGGACTTGAAGCGAGAGCATCCGTTCGTTCATCGTTAACTAGGGCTCAGTCCTAGAGGCCCCAGTGGCCTTGGGCAGGTGTCCCAACCCACAGTCACACGGGGGTGCCGAAGGGTGTGTTTGCTGGGTTGAGGCCTGAAGGAAGGCCCAAGAGTCAGGGCTGAGGTGTTTCAGGGGCAGCCCTCACCCTGAAGGTCTCCCTAAGCTTGGTGTCAGAAGACAGTTCTCAGCCGTCATCATGACTAGATATTTAATATTTGGCTACAAATAGTTAATAATATTTGGCTACTATTTTCTGAGGTGTGATATGGCTTCTGGTTTTATAATAAATATGTCATTATTTTGAAGCACCTACTGAATTGATCCGGGGTAATTTAACAGGATACCTGAGATTTAACAGAAAATGCTACAGGGAAAAACATAAAGAAGGAATAAATGCATAACTAAACAGGTGAAGGGGAGTAGATAGGTCGATGGTGTTGAAGCTGAATCCAGCCCTGCCCGGCCTGAGGAGCCACCCCCAGCTGCCCTGCTTGTATACCGCCATCCACCACTCAGATCGTGGGGTCGGCATGCTGCACTGGGTAAGTGATGCAGCGTCTCAGGCCCAGAGAGAACAGGCCTGTTAAACAGGCCCGGCATCTCAGAGGGTCCGTGTCCAGCCCTGGGCACGAGGACAAGGGACCCTGAGCGTCTGCCCACTGCCCACGGTCCTTCTCTCTGTGGCCAAGACCTTACAACCTTTACACCCTGGACTCTCCCAACCAGCCCCTGCGGGCACTGGATCACACCCCTGGGCTCGACCCACATGGCCTTTGTGGTGGGTCATCTCCCAGCCTCATGTGGGCGGTCAGCACTTCTCGACCACTCTTCTGGCCTTCTTGGAGTTTCATTTTGAACATTTCCAAATGCATGCAGATGTGGACTGTTCTGTGAGCCCCTTCCCATCACGGGGCTCCTGCCCACTTTGATTCATCTTGTCTGTCTAAAGGCCCTTCCTGCACTTTCCAGAAATGGCCCTAACGCTGAAGCAGGTGGACCCGCTTGTGTCCAGAGGCTCCGCAAGGCTGAGGACATGTCTGCTGGGGGCCCTGGGCACCATCCAGGTGTTGAGGTGTGAAGACGGTGCTAGAAAGCTGCTGGCCTGGCAGGCCCTGCTGCTGACGGGTGGATAGCCTTGCAAGGATTTTCTCCCCCAAATTGCTTTTAGTAAGTACTTTTAAACATCATCTTTAAATCTTGAAACAGTTTTAGATTTATAGAAAAATGGTGAGGATAATAGAGTTCCCATATACCCGGCACTCATTTCCCCGGCTGTCCACATCTCAGGTTAGTGCAGTGCGATTGTTACCGTGCTGATACCTCATTTGACACTAAAATCCATGTTCTCTTCAGATCTGCTTCATTTTCACCCGATGCCTTTTGCTTTTCTTATTGTTTGGTCCCAGGACCCCACTGACGTCCCCCGTGACCTTTGGTCATTATGTCTCCTTAGGCTCACTGGGTTGTGACAGTTTCTCAAATCTTCTTTGCTTTTGAAGACCTTGGCAGCTCCTTGAGAAGTGCTGGGGAGGCGTCCTGTAGGTGCCCCATCTATTGGGATTTGTCTGATGTTTTTCTCAGGGTTAGGCGGTCCTGGGTTTTGGGAGGAGGACCACAGAGGCGAAGTGTCCTCATCACCTCGCATCTGGGCCCACGCTGTCAACCTGGCGGATCGACGTGGTGCTGGCCTCTGCCACTCGGCTCAGGTGGGCTTCTCAGGCTTCTCCTCGTTTTACTCCTCCTTGGAAGGCTGTCATTATGCAAGGCCCACACTTAAGGGGTGGGCGTTGTGCCCCGGCTCCTTGAGCACGAAGCGTCTACAAATTATGTGGAACGTTTCTGCCCGAGAGATGTGTCTCTTGTCCTCTTTATTTCCTCAATTATGGATTTATATTAGCATGGACTCGGGGCTATGTTTTTACACAGGTTATGATTTAAAGCTATGCCTGATTCATTTTGTTGCTGTGGCCATTGGGCGCTCTCTCAGCAGCTCCTGTATCCCTTTGGCATATACCCTCATCGCTGTGGGTGTTATGTCTTTAGCAGATTATTCAGTATTTTCAAGCTATGATTTTATCCATCTGTCCACCGGTCTGTACAACAAAGCATCTATGGTAAGTGGAAGACAACCTGGGAGGGGACCCCGTGTCAGGGCAGCCTCAGGAAAATCACAGCTGGTTTATTGTAGATGGAATTATATTTCCTGCTGGGCTTTTCCCAGCTCTATGGGATAGAATTGACATATAACACTGTGTGAGTGTAAGGTGTATAACGCAGTGATCGTATGTATGTATATATGGCAGAATGATGATCATGATAAGATTGCTTAATATAGAGGTTCCTCAAAAAATTAAAACTAGAACTACCTTATGATCCAGCAATCCCGCTTCTGAGTATATATTGAAAGGAGCTGGAATCAGGATTCTGAAGACATATCTGCACCTTCATGTTCATTGTAGCGTTATTCACAGTAGTCAAGACACAGAGACACCCTAGGTGTCCCCTGGTGGATGGATGGGTAAAGAAGACGTGGTATATAAAGACGATGGAATATTATTCATCTGTGAGGAAGAATGACACATGCTGCCCTTTACAACAACATGGATGGACCTTAATGGTGTTGTGCTCAGTGAGGTAAGTCAGAGGAAGACAAATACTGTGTGATCTCACTCACATGTGGAATCTGAAAAAAACAAACATAGAAAGAGAGAATCGATTGGTGCTTTTTCCTCTTTTGACATGATAAAAATAGACCCCAGCCCCATCACCAGCTTCCAGACCCCCAGCTGCAGGCCTCAGGGCAGGGCTTGAGGACGGTCCCAGCTGACCGCTCTGGGGGTCACCTTCGGGTGAAGGTCTCTGGGACCCAAGCTCCAGGTGATTCCCTCTGGACACTGACTGGGGTGACCTCCCCACTCTGTCACAGTTTATTCATATTATGATGGAGGGAGGGCTATGTTGCCAGTTTCACCCTGTTCCTCAGAGCCCTGCAGGTTCAGGGTAGGGCCTCGGATCCCACGGAAGGGGAAGGTGGGATGGATTTGACCAGCCGGGGTTCCCACTATCACGTCAACAGGGGCAGCTTCTGTTGCTTTGAGCCTTGAGTTGCCCTGAGATGCCACTTGAAGAGAAATCCAAAGCCACAGCTCTGAGTGTCTCTCGGAGGCCTCAGTCACCCTGCAGTGTCTATCCATCCCCTTGCTGCCCAGCCCTGGCCCCTACTTCCGATGGCATCACCCCAATTACATTCTCCCGCAGGGAACTGCCCCCATGTCTTTGCCTGTGTGTTTGGGATGGGCTGGTCCATCCCCTCACCCCAAATTGGCAGGATTCCCCCCAAACCAGTGATCAGTTCCTGTACCAGCCAGTTCTAGGACTTTTGCAGAAATGACTGGGAAAGAAATTGCTCACAGCGGCCTCCACACGTGGGACAAACGCCTGGGGCTGTTGAGAGGCACTGCGTGGAGAGGCCCTGTCCCCAGGACTGTGTCACCCAGAACCCAAGGTGGGGGCATGGAGGGACCACAGGGGACGTTGCTCACCCCTTGGTCTCCAAAGCCAGACTCAGCTCAGAAGGAACACCGTCCATCCTTTCTCTTTTTTTCAGCTGTGCAAATACACACACTCCTTTAGGATGGAGTGGGTTTGAATGAGGTCGCCCACTTCCAGTGAAAGATTCCTGCCATGAGAGGCATGCCCCCTGAGACCCAAGTCTGGAGAAAGCAGGCTTCATCCCGCCTGCCCGCCCTCCACGGGGAGGACGCATCCGGAGACCCCGCTCCCTGGAGACCCCCCCTCACGCCCGCCCGGCCTGGAACATATTCTCAGGAGGCTGTTTCACTTCTTGGACTTTGAGACCAAGAGATTAATGGGCTGAAGTTTTTTTTTTCAGGGGCGCTGCCTTTTGAATGGTCCTGTAGTTAAGATGCTAATGGCTGTTTATACAACCTTCTCCTTCTGAGCCCAACTACTTTCTGAATAACAAGGACTGTCCTCTTTGTTATGGTGGAAAGCAGCACTGAGAGCAGAATCCTTCATTAAATCACTGTTTGCATCTTCTTTTCCTCACACGAAAAAGGAATTTACTAATGCTCATTAATTTTTTGTGGTGTGAATAAATTGTAGGGAATTCTTCTCCCCACAGCCCGTTTCCTTTGTGAGTGAGGATAAACACCTTCATTCCTTGCTGGGCTGTTGGACAGTGCCCTAAGAGAACAGCTTCTTAATCAAAGTCTTAAAAAAAGACGCTTCGCCAACCTCATTCAGAAAAACATTGCGTGAGTTTGCGGGGTTGCAGCGAGGTCAGCCTATGGTCGCAGCTCCGGGGCTGGAAGCGAAACTCCCTGGTGGCCCTGCCCGCCCAGGACCGGCTGACCCTGAAAGTGCAGGTCCCTCCTCGTCCGCGGACCCAGGGCCCACATCCCGCTCATTCTAGGGACAGGTCTGAGGCCGAGGGCCTGTGAAGGTGACCCATGAGCCCCAGGCGGGCCTAGGCCCTGCGCCAGGCTCCCTTCTCCATCCCTCCATCCTGAAGTGGCTGCCACGTCTCCTTAGATTCAAAGCAGCCATGTTCCTTCCCGAGTCCTTTCCTCCGGCTGCTTCCAGCCCAAGCCCCACATCGGGGAGGGAGTGCATGACCACGGACAGGCATCTGGACGGTTGTGTTTGCCCATCAAAAGTTCAGTGACCAACATGGGCAGAGCCGGACAAAACTTCCCTGGGGCTGCTCTGTGTGCTCTGGTCCCTAACCCGCCACCCCCCCAAAAAAATGTGTTTTCTTGTGGTTCTGGAGCCAGAAGTCGTAAATCAAGTTGTCTGCAGGGCCATGCTCCCTCCGACGGCTCCAGCGGAGGGTCCTCCAGCTCCTGAAGGCTGGGGCTCCTTGGCTTGTGGCCACAGCACCCTTCCCTGCCCTCGTTGTCACGTGGCCCCTCCTCGGAGTCTGCATCTTCTCTTCTTCTGCATCTTAGTCTTTTATAAGGACCCTTGTCATTGGATTTAGGGCCCCCGGAGTAATCCAGGATGATCCCATCTTGAGGTCCTTAGGTACATCTGCAAAGTTGCTTTTTCCAAATAGGGTCACCTGCACAGGCCTGGGATTAGGACGTAAGGGCCCCCATTCAACCCACTCAGCCGCTTTTATCTGTAATAGATTTTCTCCATCTGCTTTTCCAGACTGTGGTGTTTATTGCCCACCCCTGACAGCCTAGCAGTGCCACCCTGAAGGGCCCCCATTTGCTGCAGCTCCGGCCAGTCTCCCGCCAACTCAGCCCTCCCTCCTGCCCACCCCTCCCCCGTGCCCACCACCACGCTCTCTTGTGACTCAGGGTTTGTTGTCAGACAAAATGGTTTCACCATTAGCTGTGGAAACTCAAAGTCTTCACCTCACCTCTCTCAGTTCAGCTTTCGTCTCTAAGCAGTTGGTCACTAGGACATCCTCGTAGGGCTTTAACAGGTTAGATGAAATGCATCGCAAGGCATGTGCACAGCCCCGGGGCTCCATCAACGTGTGCGAGAAGGGTGAATAACAGAGGTAAGGCGTGTGCGGTCGGGGGGGCGGCAGCTGTCAGAGCATCTGGCTGGGCCATTTGGCTGGTGCAGGGCACACATCAAAGCTGGAATAAAACAGTGGACCTTACACGGCATCTCGGAGCCCTGGAGCTGCCCCAGGTGCATTGACCTCACTCTAAGGTAAAGCTGTCCCCATCCGCTGTATTTCTATTAGCCATGATCACGTTATTGTTGGGTCAAAAGAAACAAACAAAAAATCCTTGACATATATTAACATTTGATACCTAAAATAAGATTCTACCTTAAGAAAGTAAAACTAGTTACATTCAATATGTTAAGTCAGCAAAGAGCAGAGATAGATGAACAGAATATCGGCACACAGGCCAGCTCCCTAACACATCACGTTAGAAACACCCACACTTGAAACCTGTCTGCTGGTCCTTGGATCGGGGATGTCCTATGGTTGACATTGTGACTTAAAGTAGCCAACTGACAAAACCACAGAAGCAGAGTGGGACCCCGTGAACAAGGAGCCATAGGGTCTCCTGCACAGGACTGCGTGGACATCAGCGGCCAGCCCCCATCCCCAGGGTACGTGAGCCCTGCACCTGCAGACATCTGGGTGTGCACCTGGGGCAGGAGCCCACACTGATGGACATCAGGTGCGGACTCCGCCCTCCCCTCCAGGGGGGACTGTGACACAGAGGGAAGGGGCAGGGGTTCTGGTACACCTGGAAGGGTGTGTTTATCCCTCAGGTCCCACAGTGCCCACCCCGCAGCCTGTGGGAAATGCTGCAGGGGCTGACCAGCAGGCCTGACATCAGCCCTGGTCCTGTGGGTCCCAGGGAGGGCAGAGGGGGTGAGGCTAGTGACCAAGTTGCCTCCTGGGATCGTTGTCTGAAATGTACAAAGTGGGATCCTAATTTTGCCCACAGGCAGAAACAGAAGGCTTTTATCAGCGTTGTGATTATGAAAGGTAGAGTTTCTTATCCTCTCATCGGATCAATGCCTGGAGACCTCTTTCTGCTTTTCGGCTGCCCTCTACAACCCCGTGGGTCTCACCTCCTCCAGGATGGCCTCCTACCACCTCCTGTGCGTCCATCTCACCCAGGGTTCCCTGTTCCCAGGCTGATGGTCCCCAGTGGGACCCGGTGCTGCTGTCTCTCTCTTGGGCACGGGACCTCACTGCCCCCTCCATGGCCTCTGCACACACCGAGTGCTGGAAGTGCCCAACAGTGACGCTTCTTAGAACTCTGTGGCTTCACCTCCTGCTTTGTTCAGAAAGCTTTCCCCCTCTTTCAAAGGCTAATGTTTTATTTACCCTTTTTATTTTCATTATATATACTAGGATTCTTTTAATTGGGATCCCGTTAGCCTGTAGACTTTGACCTCTTTCTTGCAGTTAAAAAAAAAATCACCTAGTCATTAAATACAATCATTACTTCACTCTTCTATCTCTTCAATCTACCCAACTATTACATGCTCTTGATTACTGTAATATTAGCCACAGTAAAAATCAGAGAAATTTACCCAGAATCCTATAACACCTACAAATTAAGGGTCTTCTTTTTTTTCTAAGCTCTCTCTCAGGCTCTGTCCATATGCCTGTATAATTCTTGTTATTATACAAGAATATATATATTCTTGTATAATATATATTATACATATATATAGTATATATATGTATACATTATACATATATATAATGTATATATAATATATATAATATATATTATATAATATGTATTATATATAATATAAATTATATATAATATATATAATATATAATATATATATTATATATTATATATATAATATATATTATATATATAATATATATACTATATATACTATATATAATATATATTATATATAATGTATATATAATGTATACATTATATATGTATATATTATACATATATATATTCATTTTGTACTAAATCTGTATTTTTTCTACCTCATTCTACAAAAATAACCATTATTTTTGCTTTATAGTCTTTACAATGTGTTTTTGCTCAAAAAATTCTAAATAAAAGACAAAAATATAAATAATTTAAAATCCTATCACTTAACAGCAATCACAAGGATTTCCTGTCAGGGCAGGGCAGCGAGTTTGTATTGCAACAACTCCCTTTGCTCTGCACTCATAGAAATGATGAACCACGTGTGAACAGAGAAAATTCAGACAGTGTCAGGCTCTGAAACCAGGAGACGCGCCTCTATGAGTTTCATTTCAAGAGGTGAGGGGCAGGGTGGGGAGGGGAGAGTGTGACTGTTGAGTGGGGTGAACGAGGGTCACTTGTCTCTGGGTCCACACAAGGAGGACAAGGGTTGACACCTCTGTATAATGCAGACCAGAATATCAGACTGGAGATGAGTCGGGCTGTAGCCAAGGGGTGGAAGGAGCCCCATGAAATAAGACTGCAAACAGCTTTTGCTCTAAGATCCAAGGACCCTAATTTGAAGGGAGCTGCAGGCCTGGGGAGATGAGAGGAAACAGACATAACCGTGCGGCTGGGATCCGAGCCTGGTACCCGCTGGCATCACGGATGGGCCTGCCCTGTCTCCAGCATCCCTGCCAGCCCGCACACGGTCCTGTGTAAGACCTGGATCTGGATGTACCTCAGGTGGAGTGGAGGCACGGTCCTCAGGTGGGGGAGGTGAGAGCAGGGAGAAGGAGGCAGGAGAGACACAGAAACAAAGGGAAAACCGCCCCAAACTCCACCCATCAGATCTGACTTGGAAACCCAAACTGAGAAGGGCCTACAAAAGTATAAGTCTGAGAAATAGAACCAAGGAAATAAACTCCTGCCATAGAAATGGGCTCTAGGTGAAAATCATTCAGACCTTCACAGAGAGACGAACAGAAGCATCAAAACAAGTATGTTGAAGGTGTTTACAGAGATAATTGAAGGTACAGTTTCAATCACAAAAGAATAAAAAAACAAGGAGAAAACAGAGAAAACGCTAGCAGAACTGATTTTTGTGAAAAATAACTAGCTGGAGACCTTAAATATTGATTAAAAGGGAGTCATTAAAATAAACTTTACACTCTGTAGCTTGTCTTTTCATTTTGTTTATGGTTTCCTTTGCTGTGCAAAATCTTATAAGTTTGATTAGGTCCCATTTGTTTATTTTTGGTTTTGTTTCTATTGCCTGGGGAGACTGACCTAATAAAACATTGGTATGATTTATGTCAGAGAATGTTTTACCTATGTTCTCTTCTAGGAGTTTTATGGTGTCATGTCTTATGTTTAAGTCTATAAGCCATTTTGAGTTTATTTTTGTGTAAGGTGAGAGGGTGTATTCTAACTTCATTGCTTTACATGGGGCTGTTCAGCTTTCCCAACACCATTTGCGGAAGAGACTGTCTTTTCCCATTGCATATTCAAAGAAGATGTGGTACATACAACAGAATACTACTCAGCCATAAAAAAGAATGAAATAATGTCATTTGCAGCAACATGAATGCAACTAGAGATTATCATACTAAGTGAAGTAAGTCAGAAAGAGAAAGACAAATACCATATGATATCACTCATATGTAGAATCTAAAATATGACACAAATGAACACATTTATGAAACAAAATCAGGGACATAGAGAATAGACTTGTGGTTACCAAGGAGGAGGGGGGTGGGAGAGGGTAGTAGGGGGATTTGGGGATTAGCAGATGCAAACGGGTATATATAGAATAGATAAACAACAAGGTCCTACTGTATAGCACAGGGAACTATGTTCAGTATCCTCTGATAAACCATACTGGAAAAGAATATGGAAAAGAATGTGTATATATATGCATGACTGAGTCACTTTGCTGTAGAGCAGTAATTAACACAGCATTGTAATTCAGCTATACTTCAATAAAAAATAAACTTAAAAAAAAGAAAATGAAAAAATAAACTTTATAAAAAAGGAAGACGTGTGTTGAACTCTAGCCTGCTTGAATGCTGTCAAAATGAGAAGTACTGAATTGGAAGGTAGCACAAAGGAAGTCATCGAAAATACAAAATCCAGACATGTGCTGAAATGAGCCTGTTTCAGCTTTAAATTAGATGCATGACAGCAAATGCTTCATTTCAAAGTGAGACCACCACACAGGAATTTCAAAGTTGATGGTCGGGAACTAATGGAATCATTCTTAAAAGCATCACCAACCTCAAGGTTGCCGAAGGTCAGGGAAGTGGAGGTTCAGGAGGGCTTTTGAGAATTTTTGAAGAGACCCATCTGTATCTCAAAATTCCCTACAGTGACTACTGCCCACTTTGCTAAGGGATTGAAGTTTAAAAACTTCATCACAAGAGACTCAGAAAAAGGTACTGAAAAAGCCAATATCCATTCTGGATGAAAAATGACTTGTCAACTTGGAATTGAAAGTAAACTCTTAGCCTGAAGGGCATATATCAGAAATATAAACAAGAGTCATACTTAGTGGCAACATTTTAAAAACATTCCTTTTGAATTCGGGAACAAGACGAGGAGCCAGCTCTCACTGCTTCTCTTCAAATTTTCACTGAATTCAAACCAATGCAATTACACAAGAAAAACAGTGAATTCAGAAATGATAAAAATTGTACAATTATATCTGTTTGCAGAAGATATGATTTTATACCTCAAAGAAACAAAACAATCAAATAAACAAAACTACCAAGAAGGTGTCAGGATATGTGATTTTACAAAATTTCAATTGCTTTCCAAAACAATAATAAAAAACATAAAAGAAAAAGTTCCCATTTATCTCCCCTCAAAACACTATAAGGTGACAAAGAGTTACCAGGCCTCTATATAGATTATAAACTTAAAAGGACAAAAATATAGATCTGAATAAATGGCTAGATATGTTTATGAGCTGGAAGTCTTAGTGGTGTACACAAGTCAATTCTCCTTCAACTAGTCTTTAAAGTTAATGTAATTCCAGTCAAAATTCCAGTAGTATTTTTCATGGAGCATGACAAGTTTATTATTATATATTGGAGAAGGACAGACAATAATGGAGTTAATTGTGAAAAAAAAGATGAAGGGCTTATCCTACCATGTTTTAGCACATATTGGATGGCTATAGAATTAAGACAATATATTGAGAGTCCTGTGACAGACAAATAAACCAATGGAAGGCAATAACCCAGGATGGACCCAAGATACACGTAATCAATATATGGCAGGGCTGAGATAACCTCAATGAGAATAAGATAGATTTTTTTTTCAATACATGGGCAATTGCTTATCAATATGGAAAAAGTATCATTATTTCATATCATATTCAAAAATCATATCCAGGTGGACTGAATACTAAGTATTAAAAAGCAAACTTTAAAATACTTGAGATCTCTTTTGATAAGCAACATAATGGATGAAATATCCTGTTATAATAGCCCTCAGAATGGGGAATAAAGTGCAAAATACATGCATTTAAATTCTTGTCTGTACTCAAAGGTAGCGATAAAAATCTTCAGGAATAAAAAAATAACAGGAAAGTACAAAACCAGGCTCTAAAGAGATCGGTGACCCATATAGGCATATCCCAACTATAATAACGTGGAGTTTGCGTGTCTGATGGTGGCACAGAGAGGACCCAAAATGAGGAGCCAAATATGTGTCCTTGTCTGTGGTTGGGACGTGCTCAGTAAGGGAGGAGTCTGGAGATGAATTTTCCCTGAAGAAGAGAAGAAACAGACACTTGTATCAGCTCTGGTTCTTGGTAGAGGAAAAATGTAGATTCCTTTGAAGATCCATACATCTCAAAACTCTGTGGAAGGTTTATGGCTTGAATACACATCTTCTGTAGAGCCATACAACACTGTAGTTGATACTTTGCTTTTAAACATGGTCCCAGGTTCAGAGGGCTCAAAGGTCCTGGCGGAAAAAACCGCAATATTCTCTGTAATTCTACACCCACAAACCCAACCTCAGGGTCTGCCCAGCGAACGGCCCATTGAAAACACCATAAACACACAAATTCACAGGATACTGCCAGGTAGGGAAACACACACAGCGGCAACACCACCCCACAGAGATGTCAGATTTGGCGGATTGGCAGGTGTAGATTATAAATACACATGTGTCACGTGTTTCAGTGTAAGAAGGAACATAAAACATGGACAGGGAATGAAACACTATTAAAAATGGGAGCTTAGTAATCAAACAAGCAAACAAACAAAAACTAGTTAATCCCTAGAAATGAAAAATGTCGTAACTAAAATGAAAAGCCGTATGCACAGATGATATATCAGAGAGCTTGAAAAGGAGATGCGGCATCAAAAGAGAGCAAATCAAATGTGAAGTGACGTTGGGGAACTTGGATCCCACTGACAGATGAGAACTTGTTTCTCGGTCGTGGAGGAGGGAACACATTCACACACTCAGAGACAGAATGAGCAGGAGATCGCAGGTCGAGAGCCCTGGGGAAAAGTGCTGAAGCCTTTGAATAGCATGTCAAATTTCAGCTATGTTCCTGCTCTGAAAAAAAGGAAAAGGTTTCTCACTGTACCCTTATAACATTCGTTTAGAAGAATTATTCTTGAAAACCCACAGTCAACATTTGAATCGTTCATTGTCCCTTTGGAAAATGAGGACATAGCTGCCTTATAAACTTTATTGTGTAAAATATAAGATAAAATTGTATTCATAGTTTATACATATTCTTAAACCCAAATTCAACTTTAAAATAATCTGCTGTGATATTCCAGGTTGTATTTAGATTTTCTTTAAGTGAGGGGTCCTTTTTCAGGACTAGTGTTTCTTGGACATGTGGGTTGCCTGCACTGACCAATAATACCCTCCCCAAGGCAGCGCCAATTCAATTCACATTTCCACCCCCAGGGTGTGAGAGTTCCTGTGACTTGCAATCAGATGGGTGAAAAGTGGTGGGGTTTTCCTTATTTTTATTTGAATTCTGTTAAGTATGAATAACGCTGAGCATCTTTTCATGTGTTCAATGGACACTTGTATTTCCTTTATCTGAAAACTATCTCTTTTGGTTCTTTGCCTGGTTTTCTTTTGAGTACTTCATGTTGTACTTTGGACTTCTACACACCTTGTAAATTAAGACACAACCATGTGTTGGCCATATGTATTGAAAAACATTTCCCTCTCTATTATCTGTGTTCTGTCATTGTTTCTGACATTTTTAATCTTGAAAACAATTTGCCTTTCTATATAGTTAAAATAAAGAAGGCTCTCCTTTCTCCACTGCACCTTCTTTGTACCTTTGTCAAAAAAATCAGTAGGTCATCCATGTAAGGGTCTGATACTGGACTCTATTCTGTTCCACAGATCTACTTGAATATCTTTATATCAATAAAACACCATCTTCATTACTATAGCTCCAGAGTCAGTCTTTAAGTATTAAAATCAGGTAGTGCAATTCCTCTAATTATATTCTTCCCTTTTGAAAACACCTTTAGCTATTCTGGTCCTTTTGCTTTCTTATATAAATTTTAGAATTGGCCACAAAAATTCCTGCTGGCATTTTGATAGTAATTGCATATAAACCTATTGATCATTTTGAGGAGAATAACATCTTTATTACGTTAGTCTTTCAATCCATTACCAGTGTGTGTCTTTCCATTTCTTTAGGTTTCTTTGATTTATTTAATCAGAATTTTATAGTTTTCAAATAATAGTATCTCACCTGTTTTGTTATTCCTGTGTGTCATATACTTTTTTTTTTTTTGCGGTACGCGGACCTCTCACTGTTGTGGCCTCTCCCGCTGCGGAGCACAGGCTCCGGACGCGCAGGCTCAGCGGCCATGGCTCACGGGCCCAGCCGCCCCACGGCATGTGGGATCCTCCCTGACCGGGACACAAACTCACGTCCCCTGCACCGGCAGGTGGACTCTCAACCACTGAGCCACCAGGGAAGCCCTCTTCTTGTTTCTTTAACTTGGGGTTCATTGAAGTTCTCGGATCTGTGAGCTTTTAGTTTCCATGAAATTTGCAAAATGTTCAGCCATTATTTTTTAAAGTATGCTTCCTTGTGTCCCCTCTCTGGGGACCCCAAGTACACATCTATTAGGCTGCTGAAAGTTTTCTTACAGCCCACTGATGCTCTGTTAATATTTTATGTCTTTTTTTCTCTGTACATTTCAATTTAGATAGCTTCTATTGCTATATTTTCACATTCTCTAATATTTTCTTCTACAAAGTCTAATCTACCATTACTCCCATTTAGTACACTTTTCCTCTCCTACATTGTAGCTTTCATTTCTACATGTTCGATTTGGGTCTTTTTAATATCTTCCATGTCTCTACTTAACATGTTCAATCTTTAGTACTTTGAACTATGATATGCAGCTACAATAGCTATTTTCAAGTCCTTTTCCACTAATCTTAATATCGGTGTTAGTTATGGGGTGGTTTCCATTGATTGATTTCTCCCTTCATTTGGGGCTGAAATTTCTGCTTGTTTGTATGCCTGGTAATTTTTGATTAGATACCAGACATTATTAACTTTACCTTGCTGAGTGTTGAATTTTTTATATTCGTAAAATGTTCTTGAGCTTTGTTCTGATGTATAGTTATGTTACTTGGAAACAGTTTTATTCTTTCAGTAATTATTCCACATTTATTAGGCAGGACCAGAGCAACACTGAGTTAGGGCAATTTTCCCCTATTACTGGGGCATGCCCTTTCTGAGTAATCTATCTAGTGTCCCATAAATTAGGAGGTTTTTAGCTGACTTCTAGGAACAGGTAATATTCCTGGCCCCACATGAGTTTTGGGTATTTTTCTCACTGTTCTTTTTGCTCTTCCTGAACTTAAGTAGTTTCCTCACTTTTATATACCAATCAATATTCTGCCCCCTCTTTCTGTGTCACTCTTTTAAATATTCTGTCCTACAAATTCCAGCTGCTTTAGTCAGCTTGGATTCTAGGCTTGGTCTACTCAACTCAAGCATCTACCAGGCTCCTTGTGGGTTTTCTTTCTCTGTACTCTCAGTGGTGGGAAACTCTTTAGGCAGTCAGCTGGAGCAGTTGGGGAGATCACCTCACTGGTTCTCCATCTCTCAGGGATCCCTGTCTTTCATTGCCTGATGTCCAGTATCTTGAAAACCATACTTGGTTTTAATTTTTCATATATTGTGTCCGGCTTTGTTTCAGGCAAGAGGTTAAATCTGACCCCCTTTACTCCATCTCTGTCATAAATGAACATCAACTCTGAAGTTTTTTTAAAGATGTGACAATATAGAAAATAAATACACCTGAGTCCATATGGATATAAATGAATGACTGAATAAATAAACAAATGAGAGAGAAGAGACAAATCTTCATCGTAGAATAATCCCAAACACTATATGAGATAATCCTCCCTCTGGGAGGTAGAGATTCATCCCGAAGAGTGGGTTAGTCTCAGGGATTGTTTTCCAAAGAACAGGCTAGGAAAGGAAAAACAGTAACTGTACAGTGGAGAACCTGGCAAATACCACTGTAGCCAAGTGATGGAGGTCAACATCACCAATGATAAGTCATGTGATATCATGTGCCCCCTGATACGACGTGATGAGAAGGGCACTTCCCCTCTGCACTATTATTTCCAGAAATCCATAACCCTGGTCTAATTATGAGTGAAACAACAGAAAAACCCAGGTTCAAGGATATTCTACAGGGTACATGGCCTGTACTCTTCCAGACCTTCAAGTTCATAAACAACAAGGAAAGATATAGAAAATGTGGCAGACAGATGAGACTAAGATATGACCACTAAACATCACGGAGGATCCTGGATTAGATCCTAGAACAGAAAGAGGACATTAATGGACAAACTGGTGAATAAGCTGGAGTTTCATTTAAAAAAAATGATTTGAAACATAGCCCACACTGCAGTAGAGAAGAAAGGATGGACTCTCCAATAAATGGGCTGAGATCAGTTGGATATCTGTATGGGTCCCCACACTTTACCTCACATAAAAATCCATTTCAGATGGATTACAGGTCTAAATGTGAGAACAAGGAAGCTTTTGGAAGAAAGCACAGGAGCCTATCTTTATGGTCTTCGTGTAGGCAGACTTCTTAACCAAGACCTAAATTGGGAAAGTGGAAGAATTGGATTATAGTGAAATTAGGAATCTCTGTGTATCAGAAGATACTGTTAGGGGAGTGAGAAGGCATCTAGCAGAGTGGGAAGAGATATTCGCAACACGTGTGTCCAACACGGGACTCACACCCACGATATGGAAAGAACTTCAAATGAATAGGCAAGAAAAGACAATCCAACAGAAAAAGGGACAAGATGTCTGACTAAGCACTTCACAAGAAGTGGGCTTCCAAGTGGCCTCTGCAATTTTGGTGATCTCTCACGATCTGTGCACCAGAAGGGGAAAACACAGAGCACACAAAGACGGTGAGGAAATGGGGCAACGCCATCGCTTAATTGCCGCAAGCGGATGTGTGCCCTCCAACCCCTTTGGGAAACCACTTGGCAGTATCTACTGAAGCCCCGACTAAACACACTCTGTGATGGAGCTATTCCATTCCCAGGGGAGGTACTGATAGACACGTGGGCATGTGTTCACCAAGAACCACATACAGGAGTATTCAGAAAAGGGCTTCTGGTGGCCCCCAGTTGGTGGCTACCTACTTGCCCATGAATAGAATGGGCGCAGACATGTTGATATAGTCACATGATGGAATCCTTTACCACAGTGGAATGGATGAGACGCAACTTCATGCAACAACGTGGAGGAATCTCACAAATACTACTTTGAGCAAAGGAAGCTGAATGTAAAAGACACTATGTATATTGGAGCCCATTTACCTAACTTGTAAGCCAGGTGAGAGCAGTCCTTTCTGTAAAAGGCAGGAAGGGGGTACACCCTTAGGAGGATGGGGTGGTGACCTGAAGGGAGCACCAGGGGCTCCTGGGGGGGTCACCATGTCCTGCTTCTTGATCTGAGTTTTGGTTCCATGGGTGGATTCTGTCTGTGAAAGTTCAGCAAATCAGACCCTTTGATACCTTTACGATTATGCAGCAAAACCTTGTTAGAAGAGGTTTTATTTTTAATGTCATATTTTGATTTGCTAAAGCTTTGTTGACGGTCCGAGGACTTTTATTATTTTCCTCTACATTCTTGTCCCACATTTGAGATAATTTTAATAAAATAAATACATATAGAGAATGAGCAGTGAAAAGTTCATATCTTTGTATCTACCTAACCCTCTCTCCCAGTCCCTCTGTAAGGCAACATCTGACAGTAATTTCGTTTCCAGAATACTGCCTTTTCCTCTGGAAGGTTCTGGTCATATTAACATAGACTTTTGGAGCTAGGGAATGTTTTAAGTATTGCCTAATATAAATGACTCCTCATGATCTCTAAACTGTATTCTCGCTCTTCTTTGCTTCCTGTGATATTTAAAGTATTGCAGATCACACAAAAAGATGGAAAACTTAATGCGGATAATACACCGGGTAATAATAGTCAAGGAAGAAACAAATTATATCATTATATGTTAATTTCATTTCTATATCTAGATGCAAAACTCTTCAATAAAATGTAGACATGAAATCAGGCTGGTTAGTGTATTTAAAAGGATGACCAGTCATGGACGAGCAGAGTTTTTCCGGGAACCGAGAAGCTGGCCTTGTTGGACGCCATTCACCCTCATGGCTGCTCCTATGAACAGCTCAGCTGCTCGTCCTTGCTTCCTGGGTGAGATGTTGGCAGATCTGGTCTCTCTTCCGGTTACTTTCGGATCTTCAATGCCCATGTAGTCCAAAAGCTTCACTTCAAGCCCTCATCGGAAGTAAATCTTCTCCGCGGTGGCATCTCCAGTGCGGCTGTCGGGTGGCTTATGGTGGGGAGAGCTTCCCTTGTCTTCTCTCCTCCAGGCTCGATTTTCTGTCCCCATCTCACAACTGCTCTTCAAGACCTTTCTAGGTCTACCCAGAATTAATGGGTCAGAGGGCAAGGGCTCAGGCTCCGGGGATGCAGGGGCTGTGACGTGTCGTCGGCGTTCTCTCTGTTAACTTGCTGTCAGACGAGGTACTCCTTAGGCATATTCCTATGGGACCTAGAGTCCAGCCTCTGGAGCGGGTGACAGCCCTCCTCTGCTGGCCACCCATAGCGCTTCACCTGCCCCAGTTCTGTATCACATTCTTCTGGGGCAGGGCTTCTTCACAAGGGCTCAAGTCTGGCTCTCAGCCAGGAGCCGGGGAAGCATGGCCCTGTGTCCCCTGTGGATGGAGAAACTCTCTGCTCCCTCTGTAGCTGCCTTTCTCTTTGCCTGACCAGAAAGCAGTATTGAGTCATGGTTAATGCCAGACCATCTGACGTTCAATTCTGGCATTTCCTCTTCCCACCTACGAGACCGGGGTCGGCGGGGAGCAGTAAGTCCCTAATCTCTTGGAGGCTGGTCTTCCTCATTGGTCAAAGGAGGTGCCTGACAGCCCCCACCTAGGAGCATCCTTAGGGGAATGGATATACACATGGGCCCTCAGACCAAGGCTGGCACGTGGCACAGATCCCACACCTCAATGTTAGCCAGCAGCACTGTGTCCTCCGCTGCTCCTGGCTCTCAAGGCCCATCCCTTTTTCAGACCCAAACAGCTTCTAGGCTCTTTGCTCCAGTCCAAGTGTACAGAGGCCAGGCACGAGGCTGCTTCTCTTCAGCACATCTCATGTCACTTGGGCCCCTCCCCCTAAGATCCAGTTACTGCCATTGCATTTGAGAATCCCCTTTAGTTCTTGGTGTAATTTCTCCCTTACAGAGAAGGGTGACAACAGAGGGCTTCAGAAGTCTGGGGGCTCCAACACGAATTCACTTCTCACATCAGGTGAAAGGCGTGTCTTCTAAACCCTCCCAGATAAGTGGGCAGCCTCAAGTGACAGATCCACTCTGAGATCTCACTGAGCCTTTGAACCCCTTCGTCTGCCGTATCCCAAGGTGGTCCTGGCGTTTCAAGCTCTCTGAGTGTCGGCCACCTTCTGGTCCACGTCTCAGCCCCCCATCCAAGCAAACCCCGGGGACTACAGCCCTGGCTCCAGGTTCTCTGCTGAGTGGGCCCATATCAGGAAACTCAGCCTGGTCCAACTTTACGTTCCTTCCACCATTTTCCACACCCTTAACTTCCATCCCATACATACTCTCCAATTTCTGTCTGTAGAAGTTGGGAAGCACAGTTCTTTTGGGATACAGCGAACCCGCCTCCTCTCGGTTTACTCTCTGAACCTCACCTGTTGGGGTCTGCTGGGCCTTGAGTCTAGTCCTCGGTCTGGAGGCCATGAGAGGCAGCGGGTGGGTCCTGAGAATCAGCAGCGTCTTGCAAGGCAGACCTTCCCAAACAACAGCAGACCCTCCACGACGTCGAGAATTCAACTTTTGTTGTAATGCTGCCCCTGGCAGGGTGAGCCTCTGAGTCTGGTTTTGGAAGTCTCAGCTCTGTGGCAGCAGGAGCAAAGGGTCCCTTTTTTAGGGCAGATGTGGCGTCTTCTGGTTGCGTGTGGTGTGTGAGCTGGGAGGCCTCTCTTTCCCCACTCTGCTGAACACAATTAGGAACAAACCAACCTTTCCACACTTGTTAGTTTGACAAAATGTTCTGGGGCATCAAATCAATGGTCACCCAGAGCCTTGCCCCTTGTTAAGTGTTTGACCAGGAGTATCCAGTCCTGATATTTTTTTGGGTCTCTGCTGCTATGTCACACCACAGAAATAGAGCCAGTAGTGCCTTTAAATTGAATCAGATTCAAGAACCAATTCCAGAAAGCCTGGAAGCAATTCAGAAAACGTATCCTTAAGATTTCATTCCTCTAGGGCCACTCTTCATATCAAAGTCTGTGTCAGTCAGGGTTCTCCCAAGAAACACAACAAATAGGACTCACATGAGCATTTATAGGAATGGGGTCACGTGACTGAGGGGCTGGCACGTCTGAAATCCGTAGGGAGGCCAGCCGGTGAGGAACTCAGGTGCAGGAGTTGATGATGAACTCTTGAGGCAGAATTTCTTCTTTTCCAGCAAATCTCAGGTTTTGCTCTAAAAGCCTTCAACTGATTGGATGAGGTCCACCCACACAACCAACGGTCATCTTCCTACTCAGAGTCAACCGATTGTAGACGTCAACCACATCCACAAAATACCTGTACAGTGGCGCCTGAATTCATGTTTGATAAAATAACTGGGGACTGGAACCCAGCCAAGCTGACACAGAAAACTCACCTTCACAGTGACTAATTCTAAATATTGTATCATGTTGCATTGATCTGTTTGTCTATCTGTGACAATGTCATCCTGTTTTGATTGAAGGAGTTATTTATACCTCATGTTAAAAATAGCGATCCTTGGGGCTTCCCTGGTGGTGCAGTGGTTGCGAGTCCACCTGCCGATGCGGGGGACACAGGTTCGTGCCCCGGTCCGGGAAGATCCCACATGCCACGGAGTGGCTGGTCCCGTGAGCCATGGCTGCTGAGCCTGCGCGTCCGGAGCCTGTGCTCCACAACGGGAGAGGCCACAACAGTGAGAGGCCCGCGTACCACAAAACAAAAAACAAAAAACAAAAAAACAATGCTTGGAGAGTCTATCTTCCAAGTGCAATTTTCAATCACTTTGTCCTGTTCCCCAAAATACCACATTAAGGATCTGGTTGTGATGCTATTAAATGCACAGTTAACATAGAAAGGACGCCTACTCATTTGCCAACCATACAATTGCATTGCTAGAAAACCAAAGAGACTGCACTGAAAACACCATCAAAATTATACACGAAGGATGTGGTAACACAGCTGGAGTACAAGCTAAGTGAACAAAAAACATTGTTTTGCAGAAACATCCAATTTCAAGTGGAAGTAGACAGAAAATCCCATCCATAATAATAAAGTAACCATAAACTTTCTAAGAATGCATTTAATCCAGAAGGTATAGCCCTGACGTGTGGAATATCATAACATCTGGCTAAATTGTGGGAGATGTGTCCTTTCTGGATGGTGGGTATCAGGCACCCAGACAGGCAGACATTCAGGTCAGGGATAACTCCAGAAACTCATGCAGGGTGGGGTGGCTACACTGGCAGGAACGCTGGAGATGAAACAGGACCACATGCCCGTGGGCCCCATGAGGGCCCCTCCTGCCCTAGTGTTTTGGAGTTAGTTCTTTAAACTCCATGGATCTCAATTTTTTTTTTCCTTGAAAATGGTCATCGTAACACCTACCTCTTTACCCATATATTTTTTTTGTTTTTTTTTTTTAAGGAATTGAATGGAATATTCTATGGAAACCACTGTGTAATCTGCAAAATAAGTTTCCATGGCTGGAGCGCCAACATCATGAAGGACCATCAGATAGGAGTCATGTCACTTTGTCTCTGCGTGTGCACATGTGTGTGCATGAGTGTGCGTGTACCCACGTGTGAGCAATCTTCACTTTATGAACTTCTCAATGAATAATTCCTCCTCATAATTTCTCAGGAGAAAACTCTGCGCTTTCTAAAACCACACTGTGGAGACGATTCTCTGGACTTTTCTACCAGGGAGCATCTTCCAGGGGCTCCTGACCTGCCCATCAGCTTTTTCTACTTCCTTGAGATGCAGGCTGGGGAGGCAAACTGACTGGTTAAGTACACTTGGGAGTTAGCTGTTTGAAATGCAGACTTAATTCGTGTTACCAAAGGGTCTTAAATTATTCAGGTAACCTTGGATGAGTCAATTAACCTCTCTGGGCTCCACTGTCTTTATCTGGAAGATGAGGGGGCTGCAGGAGATGGGCTGCATGATGGTTTCTGACCTCCTGCCTGGCTTCTGCGCTCTGATGCGGGGGTTCAGTTCCCCAAAGTGCACGGATTCCTGGTGCTGATGGCACAAGTAAGAACCATAAATAGACTGTTTCCAATGTGAAGATGTTGTCATAGACTAATACGTATCTTCAGGTAGAGAATAATTATAATCTTCAGTGAACAAGAAAACTACCTGAAATTATAACAAATTTAAGCAAATCCCCTTGATGACAAAAGAGGGACTATAATTCAGAGGTGGTTTTCTACGGCTGCAACATGATATGTTATTAGGGCCTCAGAATAACAGCAGAGATTTTTCACCTCCGGCCGCACTCCTTACGGAGGGATGCTTTGTGCCACGGACATCTCCTTGCCAGCCGGTGAGAGGAACTGCGCTGGAAGATATTTAATAGTCAACGATAATAGGATTCAACGCTCATTATTCAACAGTAAGCATGGGTTCTGGCCCATGGTAATTATTAAAATCATGTTTATGCCGAGTAATGCAATGAACATCACCTATTTTTGACCCGACCGTGCGCAGAAGGTGGGGGAGGCGATGTTTTACATCTTATCAATTGGATTTAGAGCGCGCTTGTGGTGCAGCGGGAGCGGGGGCCTGTCCGGGGTGATCAGCACCATGGCTGGTGGACGGATGGGTGGCTGTCGGGCTTCCCAGGCTGCTCAGGTCTGAGCGGACCCCACCTTCTGCCAGGGAGACTCAGGGACCTAGTGTCTCAGCAGGAGCTCATTTTAGCTACAGGATCAGATCCCAATTTCCTGGCCTGATGAAGGCCCTTCTGCCAGACGCCATCTTGCACTGGGTCTGCAGCAGCTAATGTTGGTGGTGCATCAGTTTGCATCGTAAAGGGCAGCAGCCCGAGCAGGAGGCCAAGGTGAAGTCCTCTCTAAGGGCCAACAAGATGCTCACTAGACCCCAGAAGAAGCAAAGCTTGCCCCCACTTCTGCAGACACACCTTCTCACTTTCTCCAGCCACAGATATGAGATCGCGCGCCTTGATGCGGAAAACCCCAAATGTCCCCGGGTCTTGCCCCACCTGCTCACCCAGGACCTTTGTTCTCCTACAACTTACGGAGCTGTTACTGGGAATCCCCGTGCCTGGGAGGGCCAGACACTACTTCACTGCACAGCTCTCTGTGTCTGCTCTAAATGCCAATGGCCATGCTGCGGGTTCCGATTCTGTCTCCTGTCAGAATTGGTGGCCCTGGAGCTTCAGGGCAGAGCCGTGTCCCTGGCATCTCAGTATATATGCCGGACTCGACTGTCTGCCTCCAAGATGCAGTGAGGGGCCCTCTGCTCTCTCCTCCTTGCACTTAGCCCTCTGGCCTCAACGCAGAGCTCCTTGGGCACCAGAAGTTCAGGCTCCGGTGAACCCTCAGGGGTCCCTCGCATCACAGGACTCAGGGGCAGCTGGGATCCGGACGGCTACCTCCCCAGGCTTGCTTCACTCATGCTAATCAGCTCATGCCCTGGGGCTGAGGATCCACCCCCGCCCCCAAGGCAGGGCTTCTGTGCCCACCGATGCTGCCCAGCAACCGGACCAGGGTTGGACCACAGCAGGCCAGGATACGTCCAGTGAGAGGATGGACAGTCACGCAGGTCCACATCTCTATAGAGCAGTTGCCTCTGCTCCTTCTCCAGCTCGATCTCGGGAGCGCCTGGGATTTGACTAATTGTCAGAAACTCCCCCAGGACAGAGAACATCCTCCCAAGTCCGTAAGGCGCCTCTTGAGCGCTGAGCGCTTGTTCTCATTACCTGCGGGAGCAGCCTATCTGGGTGAGTGCAAATAGATTTCGTTTTCAGCTGCGAATCTGCTATTCCAGATTTCTTCAGCCTCATCCCCTGTTCTGTTTCAATTCCTCCGGCAAATGCCTTTGTGGAAGGAGTTTGACAGCTGAGGGCTGATGAAGCAGCAGATTGAGTGCCGGGCTGGAGAAAATTCCAAATGTGTGCTGCTGACTCGCTGGGAGCAAAAGAGACTTGAAGACATAATGAAAAATTAGATTGAAAAACATTCTTAATTTATAATGCAAAATAGATTCAGTGTAGATGGTGGCCAGTAAGCTCACCGCCTTCCAAGGGCACGAGTGCGTATATGCACCGACGTGCATTTTTTCTGCTCTTGGGTGGCTGGTTTGTGCTGCCTGCTCGTCTCTCTTTTAAGACCACCTGGCAGCCCTGGACAGAGCTCCTTGAAGAGGGGGTTGGAGTTCAGTGGGTGATTGGGGGGGTGGAGGGGCACACTAGGTGGTTGGTGAAAGTGTGCCCTGAGACTGAGTGCTGACATCACCAACAGAGAGACCTGGGTGCGGCACACGGGAACCCGGTGTCTAGCCCCTCAGGGTACCCCTGGCCTGGAGCATCCCCGCCAGCTGGCTTTGCAGCCCTCTCCTCCGACTCCGATGGAACAATCTCTCGAGGGGCCAAGATTGCAGCTCCTGCAACCCCATCTGTGCCGAGGTCAGAGCCCTGGCTGGTGGCGGAAGCAAGGGCCCTGGAGAAGGAAAACAAGACGCTGGACAGCTGAGGCCGGCTGGGGTCGCGGGTGCAGAGACCTGTGAGCGGCCCTGAAGTGAGATGCGGACATTCTCCCCCGAAGGCAGGACCTCCCAGTGCGTGGAGGATACCCTGTCTCCCCAGCATCCCCATCTCCCTTCAGCCCTGGTGGGATGGTCAGCCCTGGGGGTTAGATTCCACCGTCGCCTCCACCACCTGACAACAGGCATCCTTGGTCCGCTGTCTGTGGGACGGGGGAGTAACAGCAGGGCCCCCAGGACCACCGAGTGTGACCTGCAGCAGGAAATACGCAGGCTGGTCTCAGCTCCTGTCTCCCGACCTGGAAGGAGCTGGGCAAGGCTTTCTCCTTCTTTCCTCCAGTCCCCTTTAGAACGTCGTGACTATGATGAAGAAAACTCATGAAAACCGGAAGATGGAGCTCAGAGCTGCCACCGAGCTAGGGCTCAGAGTCCATCCTTCAAGGCCCCGGAAGGTGGGCATCCTGCAGCAGGACCCAAGGCGCCCCTGCCAGATTCCCGTCAGCTCCCCGGGAGGCGTGAGCATCTCTTAGTTTGCTGGTCCCGCACCATCCACTATGGGCTCAGCGGTGTCCTTCCAGATTCATGTGTTGACCTTCTAACCCGGAGCTGGGGTCTTTTAAAGGTGATTAAAGTAAAATGAGGTCGCAGGGGTGGGCCCTGATCCAACAGGACTGGAATCATTATAAGAGGAGGAGATCAGGACACAGACACACACGTAGGGATGACCGCGTGAGGACACAGGGGGAAGATGGCCGTCTACACACCAAGGAGAGGTCTCGGGAGGAACCAGCCCTACCCCACCTGGATCTCAGATTCCAGCCTCCAGGCCTGGGAGACAATTAATTTCCACTGTAGCCCCCCAGTCTGTGGCTTTGTTGCAGCCACTGAACTGCCTGACACCCCCTCGGACATGGTTTTGTCACCTGCATGGGGAGTGACCTGTACTGACTGATAGGCATGTAAAAGCCAGAGCATGTTGAAGGCAGGTGCTAACCCTGGGATGGCCGGCAAGCTGGATGTGTCACCGTCTGTCTTTCTCGGGCTACCCTGGCCGCGGGGTCTGGGTGAATCCCAGTTCAGCTCTCCCATCTCAGGCCTCCTTGCCCTCACCCCACGCCTGCTCCAGCAAAGCCCCAGGCCCCAGGGAACAACGTGCACCCATTGCTCGGCCTCCTGATTAGACGCTGACGGTTTCCTTCACCCTGACATTTACTCTTCAGTATCTTTTCCTCTTTCCGCCTGGAAATTTTAATGAAAAAATAATGAAGATGCTACTAACTATAGAAATCAGATAAAAAAGGAAGTAAGGCACCAGAGCTTGTTACTGATCAGGAGAAAGTTCAAAAATAGATAAATATTATACATTCCATCAAAAATTTACAATTAATTACCATTTTCATACCATTGAAGTTGTCAACGAATTTGATTACTCTTCTCAATTATAGACTTTGCAAATTCCCCCCTTCCCAAAGTACAAGTGACATTTCTAATTGCTGATCTAAGAATCCGCTTCCCAAAATAGATGGAGAAGACAAAAATAAGTGTGGAGATGATGGTATTTCATCACCCAGTATTGGGCAAACTGTCACAGGAGGGGCAGGGGGCGGAGAAGCTGGCCAGTCCCGCAGCCTCAGGCCGCATCGGGGGAAGATCCGTCAGGCCCGGCCTGTCCGGCGTTGGGGAGGTGCTGCCCCCGCCCACCTCCTCTGTTTCTTCGTTTCTAGGCCCTGACACGCATTGCAGGCAGCTGTACGCACTTGACGGTGGTGGCCCTCGGCCAGAGGAGGGTGGCGGTGGGCAGGGAGGTGCCCTGAATTTGATGCCACGCTGTTTCCAAGGCTGCGGGACCACCGGTGACTCTCTTGGGGTCAGCACCGATGATCTGCAGAGCACCCTGGAAGCAGGTCTCTGAGTCCAGGCTTGCTGCCCCTCCCTGGGTTCTAACTACAGCTACAGTCGCCTCCCCACTTGTGCTGCGGGAAAGTTTCCGGGCAGATTCTGCGGTGTCCGAGGGGCAGCTCCAGTCCTGGGGTTGGTCCACAGCCCACGTGGCGGGACTGAGAAGGGCAAAGGCTCCTCTTCCTCTGTCCTGCGGCTCCGCTCCGCTCAGGACCCTCAGGTCACTGAGCACAGTCACGCCTGAGCCGTAGAGGCACCCCCGTCCCACCCACATCCCAGCCGTCCCTCTGTCCCCTGACGGCTCCCGGACCCTGCGCTTGCAAAGAGGTCACACCCCCCTTCTCCCTCCCCACACCCTTGGCCAGGCTTGCGGTCTGTGCCGTGGCCCCTGGTTCTGCATGTGGGGTGTGGTGGACAACACGGTTCCCAGTGCCAGGACGCTGCTGCGCGATGCCTTTGCCACGTCTCTGGCCTCTCCGCCCTACTCCCGCCCCTGGCCCTGAGGTCAGAGCCATTGGTTCCATCTACAGAGAACCCCTAAGGTCAGCAAGGTGGAGGCTGGACTGAAGGACACAGCGTGTGCGTGGCAGAGCAGGGACAGAGCTGACTGCCCTGCTGCTGCCTATGTGGCCGTCTGTCCTCACAGCTAGGATGTGGACAAAGGGCTGCGTATGTACACCTGGGTCTCCCTGGACCAGGCAGGGGGAGGGCAACGCAACCTGTGAAGGACAGGTGGTGGTCCGGGCTGGGGGACAAAGCAGCCTGGGAGGGAGGCGTGGTCCAGGATCACGTGTTCGCAGAGGAGCTGGAGAGCGAAGAGGATTCTGGCCACGGAGTGCTGGATGCTGACCTTGGCGTCTAGATTTCGAAGCAATGCCGGTTGCTGGCGTTGCATTGCCCTTCACTTGATAACCCTTAAAAGCACACTCTGACCTCTAAAATTCAGGCCACCTCTGGGGAGCTTTGCGCGCGGGTCTGGAGTGGCCTTGGCTGGACCAGCCCTGGCTCTGCCCCTCAGCCCCTGGCCATCTCAGACAAGTGACAAGATCTCCCTGGAGGTCAGCTTGTAACAGCTGTGAAACGGGCTGTGCTGCAGACCCAAGTCAGCTCCGAGATCTGTCAATCAATCTACGGATTTACCCATTTCTCTTCATCACGTGGCAGCAGAAGCTTCCCAAGGGCCCGGCGCGGGTCTGGATTCCTCCTCATGCTGGGAGGTGCTTGAACAGCCCGACTTTCTCAGTCACATGCAGAGAGCGGCGTTGCTGCTGGGTCACTTAGAAAGAACATCCCTAAGAGCACCTGGAAGCAAAGCCGGCAAATGCACACACACAGCCTGTGTTCACACGCGTGTGGGTTAGTGTGACAGGAGGACGCTGACCACGACCCACCCCGACCCCCACTGGCCCCGAGGCAATCGCCAGCAGCCGTCCTGTACCGCTGTGGGCGTCTTTGTGCTTCAGGTGAAGAAATAGGGGCTTCCGAGGGTCCGTGAACTCTCTTCCATCACAGCGTCTCGGGTCGTGTGTGTGGCACGCTCTGTCTGGCATGGAGCCGGTGCGGCAGGAGCCTGGGGTGGAGATCTCTGGCCACGAGGACCTCGTTGTCCCCAAGGCTGGTCTGAGCTGAGTGGCAGAGGGGCCCAGGCTGGGGGTGCCTCCGGGGAACCAGGGCCCACGTTCTGCGCCTTCTTGGGCTTCCCGGGCTGGGCCCGCTGCTCGGCGCGATGGTTCATTTTACATGTCAGCTGATTGGCCACGGAGCGTCTAGGCATCTCATTGTTCTAGGTGTGTTTGTCTGCAGTGCAGATGGTCCCTCCCAGTGTGGGAGCCTCATCCGATCCGTCAAGGGCCTGCATAGACCAAACACCTGGAGGAAGGGAGAGCTGGGACGTCCAGTTGCTCCTGCCTTCCACTCAGACTTGTCCACCGGGGCTCCTGGCTCTCAGCCCCCAGCTTGGACTGGAACTAAGCCACTGGCTCCCTTGGCGTCCAGCGTGCAGATAGCACAACTCGGGACGTCTCAGCCAGTTCCTGTACTAGACCTATTTATGGTCCATATCCTACTGGTCTGTTTCTCTGGAGGCCCCTGACTAATACACTCCGCTGATGGACACTGAAGAGCTGATATACTCCAGGCGGGTCAAGGTCCTGAGGAAAGGTCACCGTCCCTCTGTCTGGTAGGACACGACGGATGGAGCCTCAGGTCACTTCTCTACACCTCGAGGAGCCCCAGCGGCTGGGGCTCGGGGCTCAGGGCTGTCCACAGCCGTCACCCAGTCGAGGCCGCTCGTGAGAGTCGGAGGGGCGGACTCCTCGTGAGGCGCACAGACAGGGTGGCGGCTGGTTTTTGTCGCTCAGCCTGGAGCAGCTAGTCCATTAGACATGAGAATTCCTGCCTCATTGTTTCTGTGGCTCTGACTCGCATCTGATGGGAGATCTCACGATCACCCATAAATTTGAGCGCTCATGTAAGAAAGAAAACCAGTGGTGGGAATTTATGACTAATCGTGTGAACGTCTAGAAGCAGCCTTGAGCTTCCCGGGCCATGTGACGTCTCGGGGCCTGGGAGGGGCTCAGAGAAGCAAAGGCCCCGTGGGGCCTGCCCCGGCACCTGCGGCCCCATCTCCAGGCTCTAGAACCCCAGGGTGGGTGGAGGGAAGACCCACCCACCCCTCGGTATGTGCTTCAGGACACACCGGGCTTGGACGTAGCAGCCGACAAAGGCCAGAGTCCCCCTGACTCGCAAGGGGAAGTGTGTGCTCGTCGAGATGCAGAGGAGATGACGTCTGTGTCTCTGAAGGCCTGTGGGCCCGTGTGCTGCGGTGGGCAGTGCGGGGTGTGCGTGTGGGGTAGAACGGGTCTCCCAGCTCCCCGGTTAACACGAGGGTCTCCCCAGATCGCTGTCTTGAGGGCAGACCTGCCGCCTTCCTGCGCTGCTGCAAGTCGCCCACCTGGGGGGCCTGGGCACGCACCCTCGGAGCCTCTGCCTCTTCTCTGGGGGTCCTCCCCACCCCAGAAGGCCGTCTGCGCCTGCCCAGCAGCTCCTTGCCCATCCAGGGGCCCCGCGCCACCCCGGCTGGGGGTCATCGTGCCGCCTGTGCTCGGAGCGGGAGGCCAGCGCTAGGCACTCAGCCAGTGCCCGGAGTCTGTGTCCAGCAGCAGAAGGCTGTTTTCCATCACTGGTCGTGGTATGTTGCTTATCTATGTAAATAATATTTTAATCTAACTTTCAAATTCTTGAATTCTTCATGTCTCACATGGTTCTGAATTAGGACGGGCAACGCATCCTGATTTATCCTGGATGCTCCTTGTTTGAAAACTGAAGCTTCCGGATCTGGGGAACCCTCAGTCCCAAGCAAAGCAGACTGGCCACCACCCCATTCTGGATGTGGGTGTGAAAAGCGAAAGCTCCGATCTGACCACACCCTGGTTTACGCAGATGGGGGACGAGTGTCTTGTCTGTGTCCTGACACCTGCGGGCTGTTGTTGTCAGGAAGCACCTGACTTGGCCTGGCCTCAGTTTCCCCACCTCTTTAATGGGAGTAAAACCTGCCACGGAAGTAGCAGCTACAACACAGGCGGTGGGCTCGGCTCTGCTGAGGACTTCACCCAGGGGAGGGTGGCGACCGAGACACGCTTCATGGAAATCGTACTCCAGGCTTAGCAGGATGTTGTCGGTCGGTCACTTGGGGCAGCTCTAGCCACCGAGCCAGTTTCCCTTCATTGTCCCTGAGATCTGAGTCAGGAGGCTGCTGGGTTCTATGGTTGACCCCTTGTCGCTGGCATCCCCAGGGGCTGCAGGCGGATCCTTGGGTCCAGAAGTGCTGATGACGCTACTGCTGATACCGGCAGCGTGTTTGCCTTGGGAGCAGGGTCTGGGCCAGTTTTCATTAAATAATGTAACTGTTCTGCACGGGTAGGTGAGGACGAACAGCTTTGCCCCGCAAGCAGCCTCAAGAAAAAGTAATCTAGTGTCGTTCTTCACGGGCTGAAGCCACGCACCCAGAATATTCCTCACTCTGACTTAAATGCATCTCCTGCCCACTCAGAGCAAATGCAATTTTCCTTTTTATGACTATTGTTTATTTACATGGAAAAAGTTTAAATCAGGCCTGAACTACCAACAGCCACAGCTCCCCGCAACCTGGCACCAGACACAGAGGCCCCCAAATGGGCAAGGGCTCTATAATGTGACCCGCCCCCAGTTAATTTCCCCCAGAGGCCCTGGCTGGCTGTGTCTACAGGCCCCCCGCACTCACAGACCCCAGCCTGGCCCAGACCTCTCCCTGCGGTGTCTCCCTGAGGATCTTCCAGGGGAGGGGGTGGAGACAAGTGGAGGGGACCCAGGGAGGCAGTGGGTGCCCAGCCCGCCCCTGGGCCTCGTCTTCTTCCCATGGGACCCGGGCAGCCGCCTGCCCTTTCACATCTGAGAAGCAGAGAGAACCACACCGCCGTTCAGTTGGCGCCAAAGTGACTTTTCTTCTTGCTGCCACGGTCGTAATGACTAGGTTATTTATTACCCGGTGTTGATATAATGACAATCACAGGTATCAATGGAATAATAATATGGGAACATGGTGTTATTAGGGAGGCCCCATGGGTGAGGGGCCAGGGGTCTGGACGCCCCCGGTTTGCTCACTGTTGTACCTCCAGCTCGGAACCCGCCTGGAGGGGCAGCCAGGAGCACCTGGAGGGACGCATCTGGGCAGACATGCAGACCCTCGGGCTGGGAGGCAGCGGCAGGTCAGCGTGGAACCCCGACTTTCCGCAGGCACCCACAGACACAGGACGGGCCGGTTCCAGGAGCCACGTGCAGCCCTGGCTGAGCCAGCTTGGACCTGAGCCCGTGGCTGCAGGTCACATTCACTCAGGCTCTCCCACCTTCTTACCGGCCATCCAGTGAGGGCTGACTGCCCGGCGGTCGGGGAAGGGAGGGAACAGGCAGTCCCTCCGGAGGGTCAGGGGTCTGGGAGCCTGGCAAGGAGGAGCCTTGTGGCCAATGTGAGAAGGCACGGGCTGGGGCTGGGGCCTTGGGTGCCCGGCTGCACCCACAGGGTCTGCTCTTGGCCTGGACCCAGGAGCTCACCTACGAGGCCAGCCCCTGATGCACCCCCAGGCTGGTGCAGAGGGAGGGAGGCCTGCTCCCAAGGTGCAGGTGGCCCCTGCATCACCCAGCCCTGGTCTGAGGCCTCTCCCTTGGGGTCTGGGTCAGGGGGAGCTACATGGAAGCTGGCGGCAGGGAGGCCGTGCGGAGGGGCCACGTGTGAAGGAGGGGGGCGCTGTGTGCGCTGGTCAGGCACTCCCTGGCCCAGACCCTGTGATGGGGACGGCTTCGACTCAACTGTCCCATCAAGGCACCAAAGGCCCCAGGACGCAGCTGTGGGGAGAGCTGCCAGGAGCCACGGCAGAACATGCGGCATGCCCGCTGGGAGGATGAGGGGTCCCGGGGAGGTGGCCAGGGGCAGGCCCCACTAGCCCAGCAGGGCTCAGCTGGGGACCAGTCTGCTCCCTCCCGGGGGGCAGGTGGCAACATCTGCAGACAGTCTGGGTCATCACGACTGGAGCGGGGCGCCACTGGTGGCTGCTGGACAGAGGTCAGCGAAGCTGCTGGCCTGCAGTGCTGAGGACGGAGCCACCGCAGAGGGTGACCTGCCCGGCCTGGCGTCTCGAGGCGGAGGCGGAAACACGTTGCGTGGATCGTGGAGGCTGGGGTGTGGAGCAGCAGGTGTGCGTTTTGGAAACCGGGCTTCGTGGGTCCTGTGGCACGTGGCACAGTTCCAGGCCACCCCTGGAGCCTGCCAAACCCGGCTGCGTCGTCCCGAGACTCATCAACAGATGTGAGACAAAGCCTGTGATTTTAGCCTTCAAGTCAACCTGGCTGAGTTGCTGGAAGCCATTCCAGTAATGCAAGTTCAAGTGCATTTTTGAGAGGCCGGGAGAGGTTCTTGGCTGGTGGCCATGCCTGAGGCTCTTGTTCTCTTCCTCTCTGCCAGCCAGTGTCTCTTTTCAAGGGGCCAGAAGGGCTAGGACAGGGGCTTCCCCCGGGGGTCACCGTGAGCAGGCTGGGAGCGGCAGCAGGTGGGAATCTTTACTGATGCCCTGACCAGAGCGGCCGGCGAGGAACCGGCTGGCTCCCTGTGCTGCGGCAGGCAGCCCGTCTGTGCCGGCGCGGCGTGTGGACCAGTGGATGAGGAGGCCGGGGGAGGGTGGAGGGGGGGTGGCGATGAGCAGAAAAGGGGCGGGGTGGACGTGGGCACGGCAGAGGGGCTTAACGGGATGCGCGTGTCGGGAGCCGCCCTATAGGGAAACTGAGCGAATACTCGGAGGAGACAGTGACCGGGACGGCGTGGCAGACGGGCCATGGTGACAGTTTCATCACAGGCTCATCTGTCTTCCACTGGAGACCCCGATGACGCATGAGCATCAGGACCCTTTAAGATGCTGCGCCAGAGAGACGACACTGCCGCTTGCGAGCGTCAGTCAGTCAAACAGCGGGGACGAGGCTCCCTGTGACTTGTCTGTGGTACGCTTAGAAGCCACGTTAGGGAGAGTGCGTGACACACGCCCGTGATTCCCCAGTTACGCAGGTAAAGCCCCGGTGGCCGGCACGGAGATCTGGGACAGCCTGGGTGGGGTCTGTGAGCTGCTTGGCGGCACATGTGTTCTTCGGAAGAACTGAAACTTGGTGAGAGCAAAGCGACCTTACGTGAATGCAAAGGGTAAAAGACAGGGAAGGGGCCACTTTACCACGTGATAGAAACGGGAAGCCCGGAACGGTGCCAATCTCCCCTTGAAAGGCGAGCACTTCATCCTTGCTGGTGATTCTCCTCTCTTGCTGGGACAAGGGGTCCGAGCGCTGGGATTCAGAGAAGAGGGAGCACGGATTCCACTCTCTTCTGGAGGCCTCTCCCTGCCCCAACCCGATGGAGAACTGTGAATCTGTGGGGCGAGTGCAGTCGTGCCCTTGCAGCAGAGACCGTGGTGGACAATTTGGGCCCACATGTACAACCAGGTGCAGGGGAACCCAAGGCCCCCCTGAAGACGGGAAAGTACGTTCTCAGGAGTGAGTTATTGACCTGAAGAGCTCTCCGGAGACGGGAAGGTTGCAAGAGTTGCCCGAACGGTGTGTGTCGAGCCGTAAACACTCATACTTCTCTGCCAGGAGTTTCACGTCTAGGAATTTATCTTCAGGACATGATCTGAGATGCACTCAGAGATTTTCACACAAATATATTAATTCCTTCGATATTTAGCAGGAAAAATGGTCAGTGGCCTAAATGTTTCCTGGTTTACGTCCATCTCACGATCCTGTTTGATCTTCCTCGTCCATTGGTTTGTCATCTTTCCCACCCCTGGATGTGCGCCCGGGACAGTGGGGTCTGGTCTGTCCACACTCTTCTCCCCAAGAACCGCACAGGAAAATGGTGACTTTTCTTAGAAGAATGAATGGCCGGTAACAACAATCAGCTATACTCTGTAGATCCTTAAACAGCTATTAAAGTTATGTTTTTAAAAGAGTTCGAACAATGAGTGCAAATGTTTGGGAGACAATGTTAAAGGAAACCGTGGGCTCCAGACATGGGATCATGTCTGGGATCACAGACATGAGGTGCACATCGGCCGCGGCCCCAGGCCAGACCAGGCTGTGGGCACAAAGGCAGCCCCACTGATGTGATCGCTCGTCACCGGCCGTCATTCACCCCAAATTGCTGGCCGGGGACCTCACCCTCTAGGAAACTTGGTCATTTTTCTCTGAGGTCCTGAAGCATATGTCAGGGTCCCCAGGACCATCCCCAGGCTCCGTGATTTGCTAGAAGGACCCACAGGACTCAGCCCGTAGTCCCCACAGCTAAGATTGTCAGGGCGACACGACACAGCAAAGTTGGCAAGTGCACAGGTGAAGCCCGAGGCCCAGGGCAGGCTCCCAGGGTCCTGCTCGGAGAGTCACCAGGAGGTGTTCAATGCCCCAGCGATGAGTTGTGACCTCACGTGTGAGATGCTGTCTACCAGAGGAGCCCATCAGACTTTTGTGCCCAGGAGGTGTCAGAGGGCTGGTCATGCCTGACGGGCACCCAAACTCCAGACTCCAGGAGACCCTGCACTCAGCACAAACTACATGGTCTGACAGTCCAGGTGCAGAGCACCCCTCCTAATGGGAGGGCTAGGACCCTCAGAATCCGAGTGCCCAAGTGCTGGGGCCCAGTGTGCAGCCAGGCCAGCCTGCTAACCTCCCAAACCTCGTGTCTCTTGGGACCTGTTAGTCCCCTCGCCCGTCTGCTAGGATCTCGGCTGCAGGGGCCCCACCTCTGGAGTGGCTCCACGGCAGACTCCCTCCCGAGGATGGGGGTGCGTTTCAGAGGCCCCTGTACTTTACCTTGCCTCATACCTGGCAGGCACGTGGTCCCCAAGGTCTGTGGGAGCCCCAAGGGGACCCACCGCCCCTGGACCCCCACCCCACTTCTTGGTCTGCACCCCATTCCTCAGTCCCCTCCGTGTCCCTGGTCTCCCACCCGCTCCTGGACAGGAGATAGCCTGGCACTGGACCATTCCTGTCTCTCTCCCCAGCTATCGGGTGATGGGGTTGGACTAAACTCTTTCTGTTCTGATATTCTTTGAGTCTTTTATTTTATTTGTGGAATTAGATGAGAAGAAAGCCACCTCTGTATAACAGTCAGTCCTGAAAGAAAAGGCAAATTAAATTCTTCCTATGAGCCTCTGTCGCCTTTCATGTAAGAAGAAATAGAATCTGTACAGAGCGCTTCCTCCCCAGGACCAGACCTGCATATGCTGAGGCCTCGTTCACTCGCTGAGCAAGTCCAGCACCTGCAGGATGGCGTCTAGGCTGGGAGTGAATGTGCGCGTGCGCGTGCGCGTGCGCGCGTGTGTGTGCGTGTGCGTGCGTGTGTGTGTGCGTGTGCGCGCGCGCGTGCGTGTGCGTGTGTGCGCGTGCGCGTGTGTGTGCGTGTGCGCGTGCGCGCGTGTGTGTGCGTGTGCGTGTGCGTGCGCGTGTGCGCGTGCGTGTGTGTGTGCGCGTGTGCGTGTGTGCGTGTGCGTGCGTGTGCGCGTGCGTGTGTGTGCGCGTGCGTGCGCGTGCGTGTGTGTGTGCGTGCGTGTGTGCGTGTGTGTGTGTGCGCGTGTGCAGGAGTGACTCTGTGTCTGTGTGCAGGTGGGCACGTCGTGTGCCTGTGGGGGGTCCGGCCCCTCGGGGGAGGACGGGTCCCTGACATCACGACCCAGAGGAGGGAAACCGGAGGACTGGGCTTTGTGTTTTCTACTCAGCAGGAGAGAAACACAAACATTCCAGGTGTTTGTAGGTTAAAGCTGGGAGACTGACTCATTTTGCGTAAAAAGAGTAAAAATGCGAAGGATATGCACAGGTCCACGTGCAGACACCGAGTCAGCGGAAAAGGAGCTTGGCTCACTGAGGCCGCCCCGAGCCCATGGGAGACCCCCGCCAGCTCTGCTGCCCTGCCTCCTGCAAACGCGGGCTGGGAGTCCAGACTCCACGCACTCTGGGCAGGGCTTGCCCAGCAGCATCTCGGGGGAGGGGTTTGGGGAGGCGGCTCCCACCAGGAAGACGAGAGCAGAAGAAGGTCCCAGCTGCTCGTGGCCTCCTGTTCAGTGGTTCTGGGTGGGGTTCTGCTGGGGACCGGGGTCAGGGCACTCAGAGCAGCTGGGTGAAGGGCTAGGGGTTTATAAGGAATGAGCATGGGGGGCACACCTATCTGATTCCCTTCCCTGCGTTCCCTCGTCCCCCAGGACTGTGAGGACATCTACCTGTGGTCTGAGGGCATCTTGAATTGCGAGACCTCCTGCTGTGGGGCTGGGTGTCACAGGGGCCGTGTCCCGCCACGTCAGGGGCTGCTTTCAGACTCTCATCTGCGTTTCCATTCCAGGAGTCGTAGCTCTTCTGGCCTGAGTCCCTCCTGACGCCCTGAAATCCGACTTCTGTATCTTCTCCGGGGTCTTCTATCTCCCCCTCCTCCACCCTGGGGGCTCCAGGGAACCTCACAGCCACCTGGTCCAGCCCGTAGCCCCGAGGCCCTGGCTTGCTGCCCACCTCTCCCCCAACAGTTCCCCATCCTCTGTCCCCTCACAGCCGCCCTCCCATGTGCCCACATTACACTCGGCCACCAGCTCCAGTCTTGGGCTGGTCCTTTCTCCTCCTTGATTCTCAAATTCCTCCCATCAGAGCCGGGAAGGGCATCCACGGGTGCTCAGGGCCCCTCACGGCTCAGTCTCCTGATGCTTCTCCTCAGCAGGAGGGAGATTATTTTTGTGAAGTGCATCTGCAAAACACATCTGTTAATTTTCTGTATTTGTTTATCCACAGTAGAAATTCGAACTGGTAACTGTTTCACATGGCAGCTCACAAATAAACAGGAGGAAACAACACAACAGAAGGACTCAGAGAAGATGAGAGTTAATGTCATCACGCCGGTAAGCGGGCAGTCAGAGAAAGGTGGGGACGGAGGGAGGAGGTTGCAGAGGAGAAGGGGAGTGCTGAGATGCAGGTGAGGGAGGGCGTGTGGACACGGGGAGGGGGGACACACAAAGCCCCTGGCTGGATTCCGTGCCTCTGGTGTTACAGAGCTTGAGGCCCCAAGGGAGGAAGGGGGTTGAGTCCTCTTCACCCCAGGGTTAGCTCCGATGGAGCCAGAGGCCATCACATAGCCCAGCTTCCCCTCCCAGCCCCCGGGGTGACAAAGACTGGGTGAGGATGGAGGATGAGCTCATGGCCAGTAGGTTCCTGAAGGTGAAGACGGCCAGTAGGGCCTGAGAGCACACCCCCTGGGTGAGGGGGGAGGCACCCAGAACACACCCTCCTCACGTCTCAGCTCGGGAAGCAATGGCCAAATGCGTTATGGGGGCTGACCTTGAGCAGACACATGTGCCCACAGATCGGGGGCTAAAGCCCAGACTCAGCGCTGGGGAGGGCCCTGGTCCCATTGCCTTCTTGCCGTGTCCCCTCACGCAGAGAGAGAGGGGCATCTGGCGTCTCATTCTTTTCTTTTCTCATTCTTGTGGGACACAAGACACTAATCCCATTGTGGTGGCCCCACCCTCATGACCTAGTCACTGCCCAAAGACCACCCCCCTCCTGACAGCATCCCACTGGGGGAGTTAGGGCTTCAACATAGGAATTTGGGGCACAAACTTTCAGTCTATAAAAGACCCAGAAAGTGCTGGTGTCATCTCAGATAATCTCCGTCCTAACCCTGTGAAGGGCATTGTCACCTCATCTTACAGAGAAGACACAGAGGCTCGGGAGGGAAAGCTGTGTGTGTGTGAGTGTGCAAACACACGTGTGTGCACATGTGTGAGTGTGTGCACACGTGTGACCAGAGCTGACTTTTCCTTGGGACGAAGGGGGCAGGCCTGTGAGACATCTGAACATAACACCAGCAGGGAGAGGGGAGGCAGGAGACAAGCCTTAGAGCTTGGTGACTTTGCCCAGGGACACCTGGCAACTTCTGGAGATAGTCTGGGGTGTTCCACCCCGGGGCAGGGTGCTGCTGGAACACAGTGGGGCCGGCCAGGGACGCTGTACACCCCAGGGAGGTGCTGCTTCGCCCTGCAGTGAGCGGGGTGACCCTGCCAACAGTCCTTCAAGCCGGCTCCAGATGTTGGTGCAGTTGAGACCCCATTACCTGGTTACCTGAGAGGAGCCGGGACCCCGAGGGAGGGGCTGTGGGTGGCGGTTGAACCCCCAAAGGATGTCTCTGTACAGAGCTGCCCATCTTCAGAGTTAAGTTCCAAGAAGCCCTGTCATTCTGAAATTAACGGTGAGTGGGTAATTTTTTCCCCTTTCTTTCTTGCTTTTTAACTTCAGATGATTGAAGTTGAGGGAAGGGACCACACAGCAATCCCTGGGATCTAGAGACAAGGAAGCTGGGATGAGGGCGATGGGACCACCCTCTCTGAGCCACAGAGCAATAGTAGAAGATGGGGCAGGGGAGGGAGGAAGAGGTGACAGCCCACCACTGCGGTCCTCCCAGCCCTTGCCCTTGGGGTGTGGGAGGGACGCAGGGGTCATTTCATCGGGCCTCCCTAGTCTCCAACAAGAGAGTGAGCTGCACAGACACCCATGGGCCCCATCCTTCTCTGGACACCGGCTCTGTAGCGAGGGTGGTGCTACTTAATTCTGTGACAGCCCTGCAGAACCTTCTTGTGGGACGACCCCAAGTCACCCAGCCAAGGAGCAGGCCTTGGCCCCACCAGGATCCCAGTTTACCCTGTGCAGGGCCGGGACAGCGACTGTCTGCTTTCCCAGCACCGTCTTGTCCAGCTGACACGGTGTCTGACTTCCAATTGGGTCCCTGAGTCCCGCAGCACCCGGCAGGGTGCATCCCTGCCCACGGCCCCACGCCTGCCGGGCCCTCTGCAGTCGGGTGCCCAGAGCAACAGCCTTCTCTGTGCTTGGCCTTTGTCCTGTCTCCCTGGGCAAGGGGCTCAGGGAGGGAAGAGTGATGGGTGGGCTGGAAAAGCAGCTGGGACCGGGTGGGGGGCTTCCTCGGAAGGACTGCCCCATACAACACCCCAGGCGGAGCTTAGACAGTCTGGAGGCTGAAAGTGCAAGGTCCAGGTGTCGCAGGGCTGTTTCCTCCCGACCTCTCTCCTGGGCTTGTAGACGCTGGCTTCTCCCTGTATCCTCACATGGTCGTCCTTCTGTGTGTGTCTGTGTTCTGATCTCCTCTTCTTACAAGGACCCCCATCAGAGGATTAGGACTCACATGACCTCACTGTAACTTAATTATGTCTTCAAAGGCCCATCTGCAAATACAGCCACATTCTGAGGCCCCGGGGGTGAGGACCCGAGTCTATGGATGTGGAGGGTCACACTTCAGCCATATCAGGATCTGAAGGCTCAGTGATGCTCTGAGAAAGAGGATGTGGACACTGGTCCAGCTCTGCTGGCTGCGGGCAGAGGACGATGGTCTAGGGCTGGGAACCAGCAGGGCCCAGCTCCGGCTGAGGACAGGGTGGAGGGTGGCCCGGAGGCCTGGGAGCTTCCTAGGAGGAGTGGGAGGCCGAGAGGAGGAAACATGGGTCCGGCGTGCCCTCCCTGAGGGCCTGGGGGTCCCAGCCCTTCAGGGGAAGCTTCAACCCTGGCTCTTTCCAGGAGCCTGGAGGGAAACCTTAGCTATGGTTATTCCGTCAGCGCTCAGGACTTGGTCTCTCCAGCAGCACAGTATTTGTGTGTGTGTGATAACAGTCATTGAATTACGGGATTGTAATACTATATTTGGCCCCTGTAGAGATTCCATTATCCATTTACATAAACAAATGACACAGACTCATTAAGTTATTAATATCTTACAGAGACACAATCACCCTGTTTACATCTTTGAAGAGATTTACGAATAATGCAACCATAAATCCCTCTGGAACTGAGCGAACTCAGAAGTGAGGAGGGGGCTTCCCAGGGCTTCTTTCCAGAAAGAAGCTCATGCTCTCGACCAGAACTTTCCTGATGAGCCGCAAAACCTTCCTGCAAACTGCTTCTCTGCCGTGTTGATTGTGACGGTGCCCTGTCCCCAGTTTCTGGTGGAGTCAAGCCCCGTCTACTCCAATGGATTGGTGTGTTTGGTGGACCAGCTCTTTTGTTAGATTTGAATTTGTGGCCAAAGTGTGGACCCATCCAAGTGAGCCCTCCACCAGAAAAGGTAAAATGTGTGCTTCTAAGGCAGGCTGAGGGGTCCTGCATGGACAGGAAGGCAGAGCAGGGCAAGAGAAAGAGGAAAAGGGAGGAGGTTGGGTCCACACAGAGCTCAGGAGAGGGCGCCTTGGGGTGTATCAAGGCGTGGGAATGCCAGCTCAGGGCTCCTGTTTGGCAATGTTCTGGTTTAAGCATTGTTCCGGAGTGAGGGTTTAACCCACCTGGGTAGCACCATTCCGCCACGTTCTTGAAGCGCCCTTTGGTCCACAAACACCAGGTCGGTCGATCGTCCTTCTCACCTTGACACTTACTCGGGACTCCTGGGATTACGTTGCCACGTGACCCTAAAAGGCAGAGTGCAGGTGTGTGTCTGGCGAGAGGGCCTCTGACCGTTCATGCAGCTTCTTCCAAGAGCAAGGAAGGACACTGTTCTACCGTCTTGCTAGGGTCAGAGAATAACTTTAACAAAGAACACACTTGGTTTGGTTTTTAATGGAGTATGGGTCTCTCATTCACAGCCTGTAACAGATGGTTTCTAAAAACCATCTGTCCCTGAGCCCTTTCACACTTTCCAGCCACCCCTTCCCACCAGCTTGGACCCAGTTGACCTGGGGGCAGACAAGGGCGGCAGTGAAGCTCGAGGGACGGGGGGGATTTGGACAGACTCCCGAGCCTGACTCATTCTCCGCTTGTCTCTCCTTGTTCTGTAAATTCCATGGGCAAATGTTTCTCTGCCCACATCCCTTAGAGCTGTTCCGATGAAGCTGATCGTGGCTGCCCTCTGCTCCTGAGATGGGCCTATAGGACTTCCCAAAGCCACACAAGCCTCAGGCCGCGGGGTGAGGGCTCTGGATCCCAAGAGACGTCTCCTCTAGGCTCTGTGGCTTTTCCGGGCCGCGGCTCCCATGGGGGGCAGGTTCCCAGTGGACAGGAAGCCTTTGCTGTCCTGAGGTGAGGTCTGTCTGTCTCCGCCCACCTGCTTCTTCCCCCTCCATCCTTCTTCCCCCGTCTCTGTTCTGTCCTTCCTTCCCACCTACGTGTGTTCTTTTTCTTTTAAAAAAGGCCAGATGCCATCTTCCTCACCCCATTGCCAGGGTCTTTGACTCATCTTTTCCATTTCCTTAAGGAAATTATGGTCGAAACAATAATTCCCATCTTGTTGGATCTCTCCAGCTGACAGAGGGTTTTCCAGGCATGTGGCCCATCCCCGCAGGCTGCCCGGGGTCCGTGGGGGACTTCCGACCCTCTGGGCTGCTTCCCGCCAGGACAAGGATGCTCTGCGGAACAGACTCGCGTGCAGAGGCGCTGAGTGAGCGCGAGGACGTCAGGAAAAGTGACCCACGTTTTACCCTCTCTGGCTTGCTTACACCCGGAGAACATTCTTCAGAGGTTAAAAAACAAACCAAAACAGAGCAACAGAGCGGTTGGAGCATTTCGCACACTCGAGACGCAGCTGCAGAGTTTAGGACCAAGGCTAGCGGGGAGCCGCCGGGGCGTGAGCCCCACCTGCAGGGTGTCAGCCATGACACCCAGCCCATCTATCTTCCTGCTTCCTCACAGCCTAAATTTAATTATGCAAACCTGATCTTGGGTCTTAATTAAATTTTAAAAAATATGGCCTGTTCTCTCTGGCAACAAGGCAGTAACATTTCCACCCCATTTCCTTGGTGAACAGCTCATCTGGGGGCAGGTCCTGGGCGGTGTTCGAACGCAGACCACGACCAGGATGGCCCTCCTCACCCTGCTGCTTGGTCTGGGGCCATCGGACTGGCACGGCCGCGCGCACGCCTTTTGACAGGAGCAAATAAGAGAGGGGAGCCCAGCGAAGCCTTGCTGTTTGTCTGTTTAATATCCTAGAACAAACAGCCTGAATCTCTGTCAACAGCCATTACGCGGAATCGTATTGTGTTTCCTCCTCTATAAACCCAGCTCGTTACCCTGCTTGACGGATGTGGGCCAGTCGTTCCTGTTTGCTGTGTTGTTCTCAGTTCCACCGATGCCCCCTCCCCAGGGAACATGCTGGTGGGGGGCAGGTCAGCCCAGATCTCAGTCCTGGGCAGCTCCTCCCAGCCCCCAGCCCCTCTCCGGGTCTGGGTGGGATCTGGGGGAGAAGGGAGACCAGGCCACAGCAAGGCTCTGGGGCACACACCTGCCCACCCCGCCCCACCTGCTACCTGGCCAGGGAGCTCCAGGGCCCCGGCTCTTCCACGTGGCGGCCTCATCATGTTCACGTGAGGCCGTCCTGTGTCCCTCCTGCTTTCAAAGGCTGCTGCAATGTGTGCCGGGACCTGCCATGCTATGATGCCACACCCACAGCTGTCAGACTCCCATCCCCTTGGCTCATGGTCCAGACAAGGTGCTGGATGGCATTTGGACACAGAAAAGAGAGCCCTGTGAGGACAAAGTACAGGGCCACTGGTTCAGTCTTGGGAACAGGGCAAAGCCCTGAGATGCTCCTGTGGTCACAGAAGAGACCCCTGGTTCATGGGGTCTGTCGGCATGGGGGGGCGGGGAACGTGAGGATGGAGCAGCAAGGGTGGCCCTGACGTCCCCACAGTGACGGTCATGGGAGCTGCTTCACTGACCCGACACACACCAGGAGCTCACACTCACACACCAGGAACTCACACACCAGGAGCTCACACACTCGGAACTCACACTCACACCAGGAACTCACACACCCATGCTCCTGGAACTCACGCCCACACAGCAGTTGAATAACTAACAGCTGAGCACAAGGTGGAATCGCCCAGAGCCATGCACTGCTGGACCTCAGTCCTGCACCTGTTTGTTCTGCCTCTGTGGAAGTGCTACCTCTTCTTTACGAAACAGAAAACAGAACCTGAGGGAGGTGGCAGGTCTTACACTGCACTGCCTCACCCTGCACGCTGCCTGGTGCCATGTCCTGACTTTCCCGGGGCCTGCTGGCGCTCACCTGGCTCCCTGGAGAAACGACCCAGGGTCAGTGAGCACCTCTTCAGGCCTCCAAGCACAGCAGTAGGCATGGTCCCCACCTGCCCTCTGGGAACCGGCTGCCCCCTGAAAGATGCCCAGGTTCCTATCCTTAGAACCTGGGAAGAAGTCTCCATGCACAGCAAAAGGGGCTTTGATGGGTGAATGGGCTAAGGATCTGGGATGGGGGAGCGGCCCTGGACTCTCTCAGGGGCCCTAAGTGTGACCACAAGGGTTCTTGCCACAGGGAGGCAGGAGAGTCATCAGAGAAGGAGGAATGATAGTGGAAGAGGCAGGAAAAAGGGCCATGGGACGAGATGCCACCAGACAATGAAAGCAGGTGGCCTCTGAACCTGGAAAAGGAGGTGCAAAGAAAAGCGTTTCCTTCTCTGCACTGGCTGGAGCTCCCAGCCCTCCCGACAGACACCAGGTGTGTGGGATTCCACACCGCGCCATCGTGACACTAACGGGAGTGAGCCCAGACCCCCAGGTTAAGGTTGTCACCTGGAAATTGTATGGAATGCCTTGAGAATCACTTTCACAAGATGAATGATCAATGGATGCAATTTCTTTATCTTCCCCTTTCCTCTTCACAGGCGGAAGTTCCATTCAGTATAAGTCTACTAAAGAAAATAGGAAAGATGTAAGCTAAGACAGTCAGGTTTAGAGGGAAGAGTGTTACCTTCCTTGCTAGCCAGCTATGTTACCTCTGTAAGAACAGGTGGGAGTCACGATCCGGCCATGTTAGAACTCATTCCTCATCCAGTGGGATAACAGAGGAATTTGTCTTTAAAGTTAAAGAGACTCTCATATATACAGAGTGTAGAGCTGATTAAAAATTTCAACTGTCAATTGAAATATTTCTTTTCCCTAGTGCTAACAGTAGTTCAGTCTCAAAGGGGAAAAAAAATACTGTTGACACACACAGCTTAAAAAAAATTTTTTTTTTAAGAAAGTAATTCTGCTGTTAGAAAAAAATAGAGTAGTGAATGTGATTTTTGGATCAAAGAGAAGAAATATTCAGTACAAGAAAATCAAGATAATGTGTGATCTTATTTCAGAGTGAATATTTCAAACAAGGATGATGCAAGAAAATGTAATGAAGTGTTATAAGTTAAAACTATTCAATTCTGGAAAATATTTCCCCAATGAGTGCAAATATTAAGATAATTATTAAAATGTACAAAATAAATTGTATGAAGTAATAACATGACAGAAAACAATGCATTTAAAATATATATGTAAAAGAAAGTAAACCATGTTCATTTCATGCCATGGAAAAGAATACCAACGTATATACCAATAAAATAATAAAATGACTTATTTTGCAATTAGAAGATTGGATCTCATATTTATAAAGAAAATAAGGAATTTCTACTATCCAAGAGAAGAATGTAGTGATGTAGAACACACCAAATAAAAACTAAAAACACTAAAAACAAATTAAAAGGTTGTCACCTGTGCTTCTAACCAGCCGGCTGCACATTGGAGGTCCCATGATCTCCTCCTTGGGGTCAGTAATTTGCTAGTGCAGCTCCCAAAACTCAGGAAACCAGTTTAGTTATGAGGTGACCAATTTACTGTAAGGGCTACAACTCGGGAACAGCGGGATGGGAGAGATGCACGGGGCCAGGTGTGGGACAGGTGCATTGGCAGAGCTCCGTGCACCCCCTCAACACATGACCCTCCCAGCACATCCAACTGCTCGGCAAACCCCATGCTGTAGGGATTTTTGTGGACCCCTCATTACTTCGGAGTGGCTGATCGAATCATTGGCCACTGGTGATTGGTTCAACCTCCAGCTCCTCTCCCCTCCCTGGAGGTTCCAGCCCCTGATCGCCTGGTTGTTTCTCCTGGCAACCAACCCTCATCCTTAGAGACTTTCCAAAAGTCACTTAGCTACCATAAACCCTGTGGTTGCTGGTTGTTATATGATGAGCAAACACACCCATTTCACCTTCATCACTCTGATGACTTAGGAAATCCTGAGTGTTTTAGGAGCTCTGTGTCATTAGGGAGAAAAACCAAACATGCATTTCTTATCTCACATCACAACAGCATAGCAAGGACTCTCCCCCCACCCCCAGAGCCTGGAAAAGGAACCCAGCTCAGCGGATACCTGGATTTTAGCCCGACAAGACCAGCGTTGGTTCTCTGGCCTCCATACGGTTTGAAGCCCCTCAGTTTGCGGTCCTTTGTCACAGCAGCCATCAGAGATCTACTCAGGGACGGAGCCCTGCTTTGCTATCACGTATCTCTTAATCCTCAAGACAGATCAGCCCCAATGACTTTTTTCCTCAAATAATACACTGTTTGATTCATACTTTGTTAATTTCATAATGATGTAGATGTGTGCCTTTTAAATAGCCTTTGTTTTCCTCTTCTTGTTTGATTACGTACTGTCTGAGTTTTGGGTGAGAATTGAACTCAGTGATTGTGAATTCACGTCGTCTGTCTACAAGATCATGGATTGCTCTTGGCTTCCTAAGGGAGGAAGTGCATTACGATCCCACGTGGTGGTTGCATCCGGGGATTTTCTCGTAAACTGAGTCTCTGGCTTCTTGGTTTTTGTCAGATTTCCCTCTAGAGCCCCTGGAAGGAACGCAGCCCTACTGACCCCTCTTGGACTTCTGATGTCCAGAACTCTGAGATGATAAATCTATATTGTTTTGAGCTACATTTGCTCCAGTGGCCCCTGGAAACTCATACTGTCTGACCTGCACTGTGTGAAAAAGATTAGTGCAGACTGGCCACTGTGCTGCACAGCCATGAGCCAAAACGAGCTGGGTTTTAATTCAGTTTGGGTGCCTGACCTTGAGCGTAAAGCATATTGACCATACGACTATTGCCTCTTTCATGGAACATCAGTGCTGACAAAGCTTCTGGGACCACCTGCTCTAAGGATCTCAAAGGCATCCTGCCAATGGCCAAGCCTGCAGGGGCTGGGCTCCAAGGGTCCGTACTGCCTGGTGGCACCCCTGCTGCAGATGGATGTCCTCAAGGAGGGGCTATGCTCTTCCTTCCTGGCAGCCCTGAGCGCTGCTGCTTCCTAACGACATGAGTTAATGATGATGATAATAAGGAAACTTCCAGTGAGTCCAGCCTGCTGGGGTCTGTTTTGTTCTCTTATCAGATTTCCATTTGCTCTCTTGCTTCCTTATCTTACCAGGCTCTGTTCCATAGTGGCCTTGCTCCAGTTTGGGAAGGATGGGTTCTGTGGGACAGGAAGCTGGTGGGCCCTCGTGCAGTCATCACACACACCAGACCCACATGGAGGCCCTCAGCCTCCCGGCATGGTACCATCCACCCACCACCAAGTGCCGTGGGCCACCATCTGTCTCTGGTAGCCGGCTGCCACCTAGAAACTGCTTCTAACCGCTGCTGCTCCGGCCCTGCCAGATGGGTGGAATGAACGGGAAAACCCAGGGCAGCGCCTCCTGGGCCCCGGCGGAAGGACCCTCCAAGTTCAGATGTGTCCACAGATGCAGACTCCCTCCAAATAAAGCAGAGGACAGATGAGAAACAAGGGAGATGCACAGGGTTTTGTGTGCGCTTAAGCTGCACGAGGCTTGACTCCCCCCTCCCTCCCTCCATCCTCCCTCAGTCCCTCCCTTCTTCATTTTCTCCCTCCCTCCCCCTCCGCCTCATCCCCCCTCCCTCCTAGGTCCTTCCCCTTTTCCAATCACCCTCCTCCTTTCCCAAACCCCTGGGAGAACCTAAGTGTCAGAGGTCCCAGGTCCTGGAGGCCCCCCAAGATGCAGGCTCCAGGATGTACTGCCAACTCTCCTCTCTCCCTGGCTGTTCTGTGGGGTCCTGTTTACAGAATGGAGCAGGGTGTGGCCCTCCCAGATGCTCTCCGTCAGCTTAGGTGGAGGTGAAGCCCTCAGATCTTTCCCTTCTGCTGCTGTGAACAGTGAAGGCTGCCTTCCTTCGAGGGCTGGGAAACCCACCGACCTGACATCCTGTGTGATGGCGGCTCTCCAGACACTGGGACCACATCCTCAGGTGGTCTCCAAACCCTGGAGACCAGGACCTCTTTAAAATGCTGTGGCCAAGAGACAGCTCCAAACCCTGCTGTGGCCCCATTCTTCTCTGAGAACCTACCAGATCCCCGCAAAGACCCTCCAGGCCCGACACCCCTCTGTGCTCATCTTCCTCCTGTGGGACCCCCTCCCCGCTGTTCCTTCAGCACACCATGTACACATCACCTCACTTCTTCCCCCTGACCCCTGCCTGGGCTCTGTCTGTCTGCACCCTCAGCCCTCCTGGTTTGGGTTCAAGGGCTACCTTTTGGGGTGGGGGGCTTTGATTATTCCATCTAAAATGACATGCGACCCCCTATGCTCCCCTCCACTTTCCTGCCCGAGCTTCTTCCCAGCACCAGCCCCTGTCTGTCTCTCCATGTGCTGCCGTCTCCTCCCGGTGGGCTCAGCTCCAGGACCCGGTGGGGATGCTCGTCTGCTCCGGAATCTCCGGGCCTGGAACAGCCACGTGCGCAGGAAAGTGTGCTGAGGAAATGAATGAACAAAGGAGTGAAATAATGAAAACACACCTTTGGCCCAAAAAAGGAAGATCCAGAAAGTGGCTCATCCTTGGTCTAAAGCCTTGGAACCAGCCTTGTACCGTATCTGGAGGCGGCTTCTGCAAAGCAAACTCTCAGAGCGGAGCCTGCGCTGGGCTCAGGCTGCGGGAGAAGCCCTGCGGGTCAAACGTCCCTGTGCTCACAGGGATCTTCTATCCGCTTCATAAATTTAGTCAACAGCAGAGTTTCTGAAAGAGTATAAAGTAGAAATAAAGCTCCCTCCAGACAGAAGAGCCATGGTGAAAATGAAACACTCTTCCTCTCGAGCCTTTCATGAGGAGGGAGACAGAGGTCCCGCCGTCATCTGTCCCAAATCAGAGCTGCGCTCCTGAATCACTGTCGCGGGCTAGACCAACGTGAGCTGTGTTATTCCAGCGCGCTTCTCAACGAAATGCAAAATATGCCATCATCGTTATTCTCATGGCATTGGGGGCCTCTTGGTCAAGTGAAGATATTGCAGATGCTGCATTTCCAAGTCTAAACTGGCTACACGGTATTTAGGTGACTCCGCAAAAGAATTGCGAAGCCATGAACCAGAGGCGTGGCACCCGAAGTCTTTTTATACCCAGACAGGCCTGCACAAAAAAGGGGATAAAGTTTCATTCTTTTCACTTACTCCGTCATCCTCTCCATCTTGAGCGCTGCGCTTGGGTGTCCCTGGTACTGTCCCCAGGCCAGGTTTCTGCTGCGAGCCTTGTCCCTGTGCCATTAATAATCACCAAGGTCGCTTGCACGGCAAGGATACGCTCACTGCCTTCCTAAGCTCCCTGGGGGCCCACGACCCAGCTACAATTTGGTTCCTCTTCGGAGAGCTGGAGAGACACTTGACCTCATTTCATGTGCTCCCTGGAAAAGCCCCAAGGTCTCCAAGGCAGAGATCCGCAGACTCTGGCCCGCCTCTGCCTGTTTGTGTGAATAAAGCTTTATTGGCACGTGCCCCACCCCCACCTGTCCCTCATTATCTACGGCTGCTTTCGAGATGGTTGCAGAGGAGGACCTGTGGTCCTCAGAGCTGACGATGCTCACTCTCTGGTCTCTAAGAAAACGTGTATGGCTCCTGCTTCAGCTTCCCCAGTGCCACAGTGGAGACTTGGGGGCAGATGCCCCAATTCCTCACTGCTTGTTCCGAACGTCCTAGTTTTTTGCCTGGGAGGCTCTTCCAGAGGAAACTGTTCATCTTCAGGCCCAGGACACATGTCCCCCAGACATGAAGGATTTTCTGATACTGTCCCTGTGAGCCACTTCCTTTCCCTCCACTCTCCAGAGCCCCCCGACCCCCACCCAACAGCCTGCCCACACTGCCAGCTCCTGGGCTGGAGCCCACTGTGCCTGGCCCCTCTCGGGGTGCACCATTTAAAAACGACAGTAGGAAGGTACCCAGCACCCACAGGGAGGTCGTGTCCTCTGCTTCCTTCCCTCCCATCCAGTCCTGTTCCTCCACTCTCTCCAGCTTCTCCTGGGATCACATCCCACTCAGATGTGCGGGGTCTGTCCCAGAAGTGCCCAGAGCCCAGAAAGCAACAGACTGGGTTTATCCAGTGGTCGCCAAGCTTGCCCAAAGCCACTGTGGCTGGAAACATTTTTATAGGTTTGGTTGTATGATGTTTCAGCCCTGGGAGACCCCCAAGAACAACTTCTGGATTTCCTTGGAAAGCGGGGACGCAGAGGAACCCCGTCTGGGTGGGGACGAGGTCCCAACAGGTGGAGGGCTTTCTGAACGGGTGCCCTGTGTGGCGGGGGCAGGGGGAGGGGAAGTCTGGGGCAGGAGGCAGGACTGGGGAGTGGGAACTGGCCCCTCGGCCCCTCCTTCCTGCTGCTTTCTGTCACCTGTGCTCCCAGCAAGGGTATTCCAACTACACACTCACCCTTAAAATGTACGTGCTGAGTTTTGGGGGAAAACTCCAAATCAGGAAAAATCAGTTTCTAAGGCTGGACAGAGACTTGCTGAGTTATAGGAATGCAGAGGGAAGGGTGAGCTCTGGGCCTGCCCCTTGCAGGGGAGGGGGCCCAGGAGTGGCCCCAGGACAGTTAAAGGGCTTCTGGGTGGGAGACGAGGAGAAGCCAGTGGGGAGTGCTGGGGGCCAATAGTTCTCACCTTGTAGGGGGGCCCTGGCTGTGTTTATAGCCAACAAGGAATTAACTTCTCCCCAGGAGCTCAGTCCCCCAGGATGTGGACTTTGGCAAGCCCCATGTGAGCCCTTGACTGTCCTCTGACCTTGAGGTGCTGACCCCTGTTTTAACCCCTCTATTTGCTTTTAGGTCCTCAGAAACAAACAAACAACCTTCTCCCCTCCCCCCAAAAAAAGAAAACACCAGAAAACCTGGCAAAAATGTAAACAAATTCTGAACCAAAAGCAACTCTAGAATATGTGAGAGGAATTTTCACAATTTTCTTTTAAAATAAGAGAGACATATAGACTGCCCATTTTATTTATTTCATACTGAAAATTGCTGGTAGACATAACACAAAATAAATGTGGCAAAGAATAAAACTTCACACAGTAAAATAGACTGTGATCATTTTCACAAAATTTAATTAAGAAAATTTGCTCTGTGTGGAAATAATGCACTTATGAAGCAAAGGCAGTGTTTATCTTTGGTATAATTGGCATAATCTTGTATGGTCAAGCTGATTGTTGAACTAGATATTTGTTATAAAATTGATACCAAAACGCCTGATACCCACAAAATTAATTTTGGTAAAATAAAAAGGAAGACAAAACTAGCTATATGAATCATGAAAAAAATAATCAAGGAATTATAGTAGATGGAAACGTTCTGGTTTTATTTTTAATCAAACTTGACTAATTAATTAATATTTTATTTTACTTTATTTTTTTAACATTTTTATTGGAGTATAATTGCTTTACAATGGTGTGTTAGTTTCTGCTTTATAACAAAGTGAATCAGATATACATATATCCCCATATCTCTTTCCTCTTGCAGCTCCCTCCCTCCCACGCTCCTTATCCCACCCATCTAGGTGGTCACAAAACACCGAGCTGATCTCCCTGTGCTATGAGGCTGCTTCCCACTAGCTATCTATTTTACATTTGGTAGTGTATATATGTCCATGCCACTCTCTTATTTTGTCCCAGCTTACCCTTCCCCTTCTCCGCGTCCTCAAGTCCATTCTCTAGTAGGTCTGCGTCTTTATTCCCGTCCTGCCCCTAGGTTCTTCATAACCATTTTTTTTTTAAGATTCCATATATATATGTTAGCATACAGTATTTGTTTTACCCTTTCTGACTTACTTCACTCTGTATGACAGACTCTAGGTCCATCCACCTCACTACAAATAACTACATTTCGTTTCTTTTTATGGCTGAGAGGAGGAAATATTTTGTTTTGACAAACTTTAATCAATAGTTATAGTTCTATTTTTAATATTTATATTTATTAAAATTGACTCAAATCCCCATATGGGTTTAGAATATCCTCTTCCTGTAAGATAGTCTTCCATCTATTCATCCACCCACCCATCCACCCATCCATCCATCCATCCACCCATCTGTCATCCCTTCACCATCCACCCGTCAAGCCTTCCATCCACCCACTCAATCACTCATCCACACATTCAACCGTGCATTTTTTTATCCATCTAATCATCTCACTGCCCATCATCCATCTATCCAGCCAGCTGTCCATTCATTCAGTCCTTAATTCATTCTGCAAAGTTTGAAGTCATTTAGAGGAAAATACGTAATCAGTAAAATAATTGGTATGTTAGAATGTGGGAAAATACCATAGGAATCAGAGCTCAGACCAGTGGGCAGATGGGAAAGAAGCACGTTAGGCCTTGGGTCCTGGAATAGCACCAAATTGGAGCCATGTGTTCAGCTCTGAACTTCTTGGTGGAAACAGCAAAGACAGCCAGTTACGTATCTTTACCGCCTACTAGGAGAAAATGCATTAGTGTGTTAAGGAAAGCAGACCCTTGCTTGGCATTCAGATCCGTGATCACATTTCCATTTGTGATGTCACCCTGGGGCAATCACCGAGCAGATAGTACCTTCGAGCACCCCCTGAGCCATGCAAATGTGGTCCCTCTGCAGCCGTGGCAGGCACCCTCTCAGTATGGAAAGACGTGAGGACAGGTCACAGCGGGAGGGAGCAACCTCTGGGCTCTTTAGATCTGCTCTCTGGAGCTCAAAATGATGAAGTTATATGTCTTTGTAAAATGCAGTCATTCAGACTCTCCCGTCCCTGACAGCAATCTTTTCAACAATGAGTTTGAATTAGTGAGATGAGGTCAGATTGCTAAAAACTATCCCTGTCCCTGGACCCTCACTCTGGTTATCTCCTTAAATTATAGTTTAATTGATGAGTGAGTGGTACCAGGTATAGTGGGTAGGATGGTGCCCCTGCCCCAAAATACGTCTACCTAGAACCCTGGAATGTGATCTTATTTGGAGAAAGGGTCTATCAGACATCATGACATTAAAGATCTCAAGACGGGATCATCCTGAGGTTTCCAGGTGGGGCTGAATCTGTGGAGGGCTTCCTATGGGACAGAAGAGGAGACACAGAGGGAGGAGAAGCCCACGTGAAGTCGTGAGGTTGGAGGAAGGGATTGGAGGGATGCCCGATAAGGACCAGAGGCTGGAGACACAGCAGAGGCTCCACCAGGGTCTCCAGAGGGAGCAGCTCTGTCGACACCTTGACCATGGCCTTCCAGCTTCCAGAACTGCAGTTTGTGGTCATCGGTTATGGAAACCCCAGGAAACAAATACACCATGTTTCAAGAACTTATTTAGTTAACATCCCTTTAGGTGGAAGATGGATGCCCTTGGATTTGGAATGCCAGCTAGTGTCAATGAAGTCTACAAAACAATAAATATTTTATTTAATGTGCTCACAGTCTCTGTGAGATTTTCTTCTTCCCCCAAGCCCACCTACCTTAAAATAAGGACGGTGGACCTAGGCAAAGAACGATAAACTGTCTCTTCCAATGCCTTGGACCAAAAGCTGATGATATGTCCCCATCTACTAAGTAATGTAGAAGGTTTGTTCTATGCCAAGCCCTCGGTGTGGTGTCTGTGTGGGGGATGATGGCACGGGAGTGATTAGGGAGGTCATGAGGCTGAGAGTAAGGGAGGAGTTTGCTCAGCAGGGAGGGGGTGATCAAGTCCTCAGGCTGGTCCGGATCTGGATTAGAGGTGGGGGTGGCAGGTGTGTCAACATGGGAACCTCTAAGGTAGAGACAGTGTTGGGATTAAAGGGACCACCTGTTCCTGGATAATTTTTGGTGAGTCTTGAAATTCCTGAGATTTAAGATAAAAACTGTCTGAGCCTCAGACGTAAGAACACACCTCCCCTGCTCCTTCCTCGTCCCTACAAGGCAGGCACCCTTCTCTCCTGCCCGAAGATGTTTTCTCCCGCAGCACCCAGAGCGCTGCCTGGTCGGCCTCCATCCAATTATCTCGCTGCCACTTGACGGGTCTCCCTGAGCTTCCTTTTCTGGAACCGTCAACTTTTGTTGCTAAAATTACACTTGGCTATGCTGAACTTGGTTCAATTATAATTCTCACTTCTGAAGACTTATTTCCTACAAAAATCTGCTCCGAAGCAACGGAGAACGATTTCTGCTCCCTCCTGTTGCTGCCTGCTAGAGAGGCCCGGTCCCCCCTTGAGATGGGGGCACGGCCTCCTCTCAGCCCGGCCAGGCTACCTCGTCTTCTGGGAGCTTCCAGTGGGCGCACAGGGACCTCCTCAGACCTTTTCAATGGAACCTATAAAATAATAGATACTTTATCCAATGGGCTCCCTATCTCTGTTATTTATTATATATTATACATATTTGTTTCTTTTATTCCCAATCCTCTGAATATAAAAACAGCAGGACTGGGTAGAGTGAATTAACGAGCTCCAGAACTCAGGGGATGATTGGAAGCTGTATGCAGATAAGTAATTGCATCATCCTGTTACTGAATCCAACTTGATTCTGCGCGCCTACACACCATACATCCTATCTATTGACACCGGGTTGTGGTGAAGGAAAGTGTGGTGTTTAGTGTAGGTGCCGGATAAGGGGTCCAGACAGCTAGCGCTCCAAAAACTTGAACTCCCCGATGAGTTTCAGGAAAGCATTTTTAAAGGCCAGGTGAGGGAGGGAAGTTGAAAGGTGTGTGATTAGCTCTTGTACAATTCTCTGATCTGTTCCTGGTGAGACGGGGTCACAGGGTGGGGTCACAGGGGTTAACATCCTCAACCCTCAGGGGCCAGACCCCAGGGTCTGGGGTCTACATGCTCACAGTCATCATGCAGGTAACTTGTTGCATTTTGTGGGGGTTTTAACATCTGTAAAACAGCATCAGGAAGGTGCATCCAATACTGTTATCTAGGTACTTCAGGGAGGAACTAAAGATTCTGTGGCTGCCATATGGCTGATTCACTGTTTAAATTGTTACCAGTTCTCCTGGCCCAACTGATACATCCTTTCAATCCTTAATTCTTGAGTCAGGCTTCTGTGACTCAGGGGAAGAATTTCTACAAACAAGAGGCAGGCAGAGGACATGGGGGGGAGGGGTCTGTGGTGGGAAGGCCCCCACGGGGTCCTTTTGTGTTACAATTCCACCTTCCTCAATAACCCTGTGACTATGGCTGAGTCCCAGAGACCCTCCTAGTGTCATGTACCCGTCACCTTCAGGACTTACTCCAGCTTCTACACAGGTGTTGTTGTGTTTTGCTCAGAGGAGGGATTAGTGGTTTGGTGATCTCTCAAGATCAAGGTCATGCGATTAGCGATTTAACCCAAGCCTGTCCAACCAGGAGTCTAGCCCGGCACCATGGGGCCCCACAGCAGAAAGTCCTGGTTGGCTATTTCGCAGAGTCACCCCCTGAAGAGACACCACGGAGCAGGCTTATTGCCCTAAAACGTGTGTGAATCCCAACACACAGACCCCTTTGTGAGAGGCTGCCACAAACAGGAGTATTTTAAAACTCCAAGTGATATCATATGATATTGGATGATATCACTTATATGTGGAATCTTAAAAGAATGACACAAATGAACTTATTTACAAAACAGAAATAGACCCACAGACATAGAAAACAAATTTATGGTTACCAGAGGGAAAAGGGGGGATAAGTCAGGAGTTTGGGATTAACATATACACACAATTATATATAAAACAGGTAAACCACAAGGACCTACTGTATAGCACAGGGAACTGTACTCAATATTTTATAATAACCTATAAGGGAAAAGAATCTGAAAAAGAATACACACACACACACACACACACACACACATAAAACTGAATCACTGTGCTGTACACCCAAAACTAATACAATATTGTAAATCAACTATACCTCGATAAAAAAGTAAACAAAACAAAACAAAAACTCCAAGACATACCACGGTTTAAAAAATCACCTGAATTCATCACTTGCTTGTTTAAAACATAGATTAACACCTGCTAACACATCCAAACTCATGCCCTGAGGCCATGCTTGGAAACATGTCCTAGTAGAGGAAAAACAGTTTTTCCTCTACCCTTCTGAGTTCTTGACTGAGACCCCCTGTGATCAAAAGTCGATTAACAACAGAAAAACAGAAGTTCATTCACACATACCTCCTGCACACATGAGACAGACCCAGGGAAACTGAGTAACTGCCCGAAATGGTGCCTATAAATCATCTTGAGCTACAGACAAAAGAGATATTGTGCGGCTTCCCTGGTGGCGCAGTGGTTGGGAGTCTGCCTGCTGATGCAGGGGACGCAGGTTCGTGCCCCGGTCCGGGAAGATCCCATGTGCCGCGGAGCGGCTGGGCCCGTGAGCCATGGCCGCTGAGCCTGCGCGTCTGGAGCCTGTGCTCCGCAACGGGAGAGGCCACAACAGTGAGAGGCCCGCGTACCGCAAAAAAAAAAAAAAAAAAAAAAAAAGATATTGTGGGGGGTGGACAGTGGGGCGAGGTAGTAGGGCGTCTCCGTGGATGAGAGACTCCTGTGATTTCGAGTCGCGGTTCTCTTCCTGGTGCAGCGGAAGAGCCCCTCGCACGCGGACATTCCAGACCTTCTCCTGCCCACATCTGCTGTTGCTCAAAATAATCAGCTCACAATCATTCTTATGTCAGAGAAGAATATGTCTCTGCTCCCTTCAGCACGTTGGTTGAATTCGTTCCGCAAGACAGAGCTGGGAGCAGACCCTGCACCCCAGAAGGCTTCGAGCCTGGGAAGCCCCGCTGCCCTGAGCCTGTATTTCATCTTCTCCTCTTGAAACCAGAAACCAGCCAAACCCCACCGTCTTAATGTGGCCACCTTCCTTAGATGGCACTGTTATCTTTTCTCCTAATTCACCAGCCCGGGTTAGGGGAACTCCCCTCGCGAGACTCACGCCTCCATCTTTGAGCTCTGTCACCAAGGGAAATATTTGCACATGACCTGTGATGAGCTGGGGGACGTTGGCCGGCCACCAGCGACTGGGGAGCACAGTGACCTTGGAGGGAAGCAGGGACCCGGAGGGACCTCACTGGGCTGACCCGGCTCACAGGCCCCCTAGACGCAGTCCCACCTTCCCGAAGCCCTTTGGGGGCTCATTCAACTCACTGAAGGAGGGCTGCTCCCAGCGCTGTTCTCCTAGATGTAGGTCCCAGGCCATCTGCCGAGATTTCCTCTTGTGGGGCTGACAAGGCAGAGCGAGGAGAAAGGCCTCACCATCAGAACGCCCAGGTCTGCGTTTATGAATAAAAAGGAACTTTTGGTTCTGTTTTGACAACAGGAAGTACGTTTACTATTTTCTAATTCATTACACACTTAGTCTAGGTTTTTCCTACCAATGTTTCCTTATATGTGTTCCTTCTAAAAGTTGCCAAAATTGTACTCAGGCTTGAATTTTTACTCATGGAAACTACAGAACATTTGAGGTTTCTAATATAGTAGCGATCCCTAACTATCTGAATACGAAGATACTCTTTAATTTCAAAAAATAGTACAGATTTGTTACAAGATATAATATATAGCACAGGGAATCTTGTCAATATTTTATAATACCTTTGTATGGGGTATAATCTATAAAAATATCAAATTACTATGTTGTATACCTGAAAGTAACATAATATTGTAAATCAACTCTACTTCAATAAGAAAGAGAGGAGAGAAAGAAAGAAAGAAAGAAAGAAAGAAAGAAAGAAAGAAAGAAAGAAAGAAAGAAAGAAAGAAAGAAAGAAAGAAAGAGAGAGAGGGAGGGAGGGAGGGAGGGAGGGAGGGAGGGAGGAAGGAAGGAAGGAAGGAAGGAAGGAAGGAAGGAAACAACACCCAGGTCAAGTCCAGCCTCTGCATCAGTCTAAGGCCCTCAACAGATACTTATTCCTAATCTTAAAATCGCTCACCTCCAAAGGCAGGTGACAACCGGACCTTCCTCACAGGCTGAGACTTAAACAGGATCCAGCATCTCCGTCTCCGGCCCACGGACAGGGCTCAGGGAGTGCTGGGGCCTCTCTGCCGCCGATCCTGCCTGGGCCGTCTCTGCTCTCCCCTGCTTGATGGACGCAGCCCTCAGAGGCTGTTTATTAATTTGCTGGAGTGGGTCACCTCCCCTCCATGCCCCTCCCCTGCAGGTTCCACCAGAAACCCCACCTCGGTCCTGGGCCTCTCTGGCTGGATGCCCTGACCCCCTCCTCTGCCCTGCCCTGGATAGAGGGCTCCGCAGTTGGGGTTTCAGAGACAGCTCCGACTCAGCCGTCTGCAAGTGAGCTGCCCTTTTCTTGGTCCTGGTTCAAGGACTTTATCTCTGTCACTGTCCCACTAAGTGCCCCGGAGTGCATGATGCCTTCATGAGCTCACCCGTAGACAGTCCACTGTCCACCGGGGGCCATGTCAGAGGGAGGGAGTGCCACTCCCAGGCAGGGGGGAGACGTTCCCCTACGATGTCAGGCTGTGCGCCTGGCACTTTCTCCCGTCCTGACGGAGGCGCGACTGCAGGCTGGAGTCACCTAACTGTTCATGGAATCCGAGGCAGGAGCAGGGTCTGCTCTCTGCTTGTTAGGAAGCTGTTGTTTTCAACATTGATCCTCAGATGAATGCCTTCTGGGGACACTGGCATGAGATTCATCTGAGGGGCTGACGGAATAAAATGCACAACCTGAAAGTTGAGAGTTATGTTTTATTGGGTGGACAAGACTGAGGATTTAAGCCTGGGACACAGCATCTCAGATCGCTCCGAGGAACTGCCCCAAAGAGGTCAGAGAGGAGCCAGGATCTATAGGAGTTTCTGCAATAAAGGGCAGGTAGTTGGAACATCAAAAGATTCTCGTTTATTAAAGAAAACCAGACATCTCAAGTTAAGGAATTTCATACTTTTCTATGTACGGGAAGATGGAAGAGTCTGGGCTCATTGAAATCATTCCTTTGATGTGCACCTCAGCTTCTAGGGCTGGTATCCCGTGCTTTCCCTTCCTGAGATCTCTCAGGGCTCACCGTCAAGATGGCTGTAGTGGCTGAGGGCTGCAACACCCTTCGTTTACTGTTATGGCAGGTGGCATTCTTAGTCCACAGAAGAACAAGAGGGTTTGTGTCTCTGGCATGGACGCTGGCATCTTTGCAAGGCTGGAGTTTAATTTGACATGAACTGTGAATAGAGACAAGTCTAGTCTGTAAAGAGAGAAAGCAACTGCACATGGACTCTCTCCTTTTCCCGGATAAAATCCTAATTTCTACCTCATGTGCTCACAACCCTGTGTGTGTGTGTGTGTGTGTGTGTGTGTGTGTGTGTGTGTGTGTGCGTGAAGACTGAGTGTGTGTCAGGTTCTAGTCAGTTACAACAAAGTTCCAAGTCAAGTGGCAGCTTTGGAGGGTGAAGATGGAGGCTGGAGCTTTGGAGAAAAGGGCAATTTCTGTAACAATGGTTGCGTTTGTGAACCTTTAGGCAAATCACCGCAGAGACAAATGATCTCATTTGAAAGTCCCCTCTCTTCTTGGTCTTCCTTAAGAGTAAAACTCACTGGAGCCTGGGTACCAGTACTCCAGACGTCTAAACTTGCTATTGAATATGCAGAAGGAAGAACAATCAGCTCTGGCTCCTTAGTGGCTTAGACAGGTGTGCAGAGCTGTGGGGTTTGTAATTCACAGCTATTAAATTCTTTAGAAAGGTGATAAAAACTTTCTCTTGGGGCAAGGAAGTATGACAGAAGATGAAGAGAAGTGTAAAAACAATCGCGTATGGGGGGGCTTTGATACAGTTTTGTAATGCTAAGTGATGCATAGCTATCAGCCTGGAATTCACACCTAATCAACTCAAAAATTAATTGGAGACACTGTGCATGCCTTCAGAAGATTATCAGAGTGGGAAGATAAAGGGGGAGGGGGCAAACTGGGAAGATCTCTGGGCTTTAGTCCCAATGGTAAGGAACAGAAAGAACATATTTTTTAAATGCAAAATATATTCTTTTTTTTTAACATCTTTATAGGAGTATAATTGCTTTACAATGGTGTGTTAGTTTCTGCTTTATAACAAAGTGAATCAGTTATACATATACAAAATATATTCTTTATATTGGTCATAAAACTACTTGGTGTAAAAACAAATTCAGATGTCAAATTGCATTAAAAAAAAAAAAAAGAAGCCTTGCCCTGTCCAGAGAGACAGCGACCCAACTGATTGGATAAACAGTTGCATTAAAATAGCTCATACTGCCACTCGGGGTGTGTGTGTGGGGTGGGGGGGTCCACACTCCCACCAACTTCCCAGCCCCGCCACCGCTATCTCTCTCTGCAGCCTGGGCATCAAGGATGAGATCAAAGACCTTCCACCCAGAGCAGACCTTGCTGCTTGAATGTGTGCTGGTGTCATCCCTGGGAAGTTGCTAACTACAGAGGGAAATTATGTCTCTCTTGATTTATCTGGTAAATAATCATGATCTGACTTGAGATATATTTTGAATTTCATGTTTCCTTCTCAGAAAAATCTCAATCCAATATGTTAACTGTGGGAGAATGCCACCAGATGCATAACTTAAATGTTTCAATTTTTAACCTGAAGTTTCTGGATAAACAGAAGGATTTTGAATGTGCTATCATTCTTTGTTTAAACAGAACCAGCTTGTTAAAATATGGAGTAGAGAGGTGATATATTCTCTCAGACAATTTGGAAAGTGGTTTATAATGAAGACAGAGAAGAGGATCTTTAATTTTTATATTGGTTTCTCTCAGAAGACATCATGAAAAATACTTGAGTTCCTGCTAATTTGCCATATCTCAAATTTGGGGGAGGCTCAGCAGCCCCGATGCTAACCTTTTGGGGACCTGAAGCAAGAGCACAAAAAAGAGGTTTCCACACTGTGTGTCCGAATATCTGAGTTAAGAATCTGTTAAAGGCATTCTGTTCTAAACTCCAACTTAGATGAATATGTCATCATAATGACCTAGAAGTTAAGAGTTGAACTTAGAATTCCCAGATACCAAAGATCCTTATGTGGGAACATGGTCGCATGTGGAGAAGCAGTCCGTGGCCTGGGTGCTGGCCTGTGACCATTCTGCCCACTCCATTGGGCAGAATTCTGGGTCCTGGGCGGCAGGACATGGGTTAGGAGGAGGGATACACAGGCTCTGGGGAACGATGTCCATGGGCGGTTGCAGCCAAGCAGGGCTGACGAGTGGGGTGCCCCTGAAGTTCCTGGTCTAGTGGTAGGGCTGGACTGACCTGCCTCTGGTTGCCCTAAAAGGAAAAGAAATGGTCATGGTCACACAGGGTGAACATCTCATTCAGGGCAGAAGTCATGACTGGGTTGGGTCCATGGCTCTTGACCTGAGAGAAACTCCTTTATTACCAACATTCTCAAGAGGAGGAGGGGTGTGGGGAGACCTGACTCTCTGTGTGTGTCTTTGCAACAACTCACTTATTTATGAAAGAAACCAGTGGGGGTAATATCTGGTTATTATTGAATACAACTTTGAACAGCAAACAGACACGAGAAAAACCTGTTGAACAAATTCTAGTAGAATTCTGAATCATTTACTCAAATTTATAAAGAGAAACTTTTTATACACTAGCATCCATGAGGAAGAAAGGGGTTCCTGATATTTATCCCCCTAAAAGATTGGGTTGGGATGGATTTGTGAGGCTCCCAACATGACTCTTCCAGGTGGTGGGAATCCACCCACCGCAGCTGTGCCAAGCGTCCTCGTGTGAACGTCCCTGTCCCCGTCTCTGTGTAGCTCTGAGGATGGGTTTTTTGGAAGTATGATTGCTGCATTAAAGGGTATAAACTCTTTTAACTGTCTTCCCATATATTACCAAATTGCTTTGGAGAGAGGAAATTCTAGTTGATATTTCTACCAGTGGGGAAGAATATAGCTATTTCACTCAACCCTCCATCAAATATTATGTTTCTAAATTGCCAATTTGAAAGATGAAAAGAAGTCCCATAATTGTTCCCATTTGCATTTTAAATTACTTGTGAGGCTGAGCATTTTTCATATGTTGGGTACTTCTTCTGTGACTTTTCTGTTCAAGTCATTTGTCTCCTTAGTGGTAGATAAGCCCCCATCCCCCCATGAAATGCTGGGCATATTTAGCCTTTGTCATCTTTGATGCTAATATTTTTCTTAATACGCTCTGTGTTTTAATGATAGAAGGAAGACAAAATATTACTTTATGACAATAAATATTAATGAGTTAAACTCTCTGATTAAATGACAAAGACTAGCAGATTAGAGTAAAATGTAAAATACACTTACAGAGAACATACATAAAACACTGGCAACTTAATGTTAGTTATTATAAAGGAAGTGTTGCCATGCATTGGCCTTTAGTGACTGCATGCATCATGGGGTACTTCTTGGGGAGCCTTTTTTGATTGATCTTCCTTCTCATAAACGCTTGTACCACCCCTTAGTTCATATTGATGGAACTGTTATGAAGCATTTACCCTCACATGCTTGATGCCTGTTTTCCATCCTGTTGTAAGTCCCTAAAAGTAGAGCAAGTGTTGTTTGCTCCTGGATTCCTGCATCTGTGATGGGGCCTGGCACTTGTGTGCTCAGTCAGAAATTGGTCACTGACGGACTCTAAATGCACGATCTCAGTTAATTCTTACAACAGCTCTGCAAATAGCTATTATTGCTACCAAGGTACAAGTGAAGGACCCAGCTCTGAGAGGTTAAGTGATTTTCCTAAGGTCGTGCATATCCCAAGTGATGCAGCCAGAATGGAAGCTCCCGTTCGATTGATGGCAAAACACTGCCACTGCAATAGGAAGGTTGGAGATAAAATAATAGGAAAGATTCATTGAGCAGAAGCAAAGGGAAAAAAAGGAAGGCTGGTCATATGAATTTAAAATAAAGTCAGCAAATCAAAGCTACAATGAAGTATCACCCTCACACCCGTCACACCCATCAGAATGGCCGTCATCAAAAAGTCTACAAACAATAAATACTGGAGAGGGTGTGGAGAAAAGGGAACCCACCTACACTGTTGGTGGGAATGTGAATTGGTGTAGCCACCATGGAGAATAGAATGGAGGTTCCTTAAAAAACTAAACATAAAGTTACCATATGATCTGGCAATCCCACTCTATCCAGAGAAAACTCTAATTCAAAAAGACACATGCACCTCAATGTTCACAGCAGTACTATTTACAATAGCCAAGACATGGAAGCAACCTAAATGTCTATTGACAGGGGAGTGAATAAAGATGTGGTATATATACACAATGGAATATTATTCAGCCACAATCATTTAGTGGACAGGGAGGGTTGCTGTGTCTATAAGAAGACATGATATAGCTCAGTGAGGATGGATCAGTTGAATATTTTATACTAAATACCAACATCTCAATACACAACCAGACCCTTTTAGAAATACAGATACAGGTGAGCAGAAACCCATTTATAGGAGATTATGTGCCAAATAGAGAATGAATAAATGAAAGACCTCATAAGTTTGAATAGTCTTCCTAAAATGTCGCATTAATGCATTTTTATCAAACGTAGTATCATACAAAATTATTGGTTCATCCTTTAATGCTGCTATGAGACATCTGCAAAATAGTGATTACATGTTAGACCACAAAAAAAATCAGTTAATTCTAATGCATTAAACTAGAAATTAATTTAAAAATTGCTCACACAGAGTATATTGCTCATAAACTTAAAAAAAAAAAAACTTCCATAAACATGAGTCTTGAATCCAAAGACGCATAAAACTAACCAGAGAAGGCCAATGGGGCTGGGCTCTCAGAACCACAAAGGAGCCCCCAGTGCCAAGCTGATGGTAGGAGGTGCCCGCAACGTATGCTCAGTGGGAAGCTGGAGAAACCCTTACGATTGCCTTTTCCTCTTTGAAAATCTTTCCTCCCTCTAATTTGGCTTCTGTGCACACTTCTAGCATCTCACAGAGTGAGAACTACATTCGCAAGTGCCATCCCTCTGCTGGGGTGATTTCCCTCCTCCTTCTCTGATGTGCTGGTGGCAGGTGGGAGCTTGGCCTCTGTCCTCAGCTGGAACTTAACCCCATCCAGGAAGCTTCCCTGCCCCAGGGCCAGCCTGGGGAAGGCTCTTCGCATCACCGCTGGAGCAGAAACACTGTGGACAACTTACTCTTAGAGCCACAAACCTCACAGCAAGTAGTTCTTTCTTGATTTCAATCCCTCCTGAGGGAAGTTCCTTGACAGCACAGGTCTTGACATTTCTGAATCCCCAGAGCCTCACAGAGGATGGCCACGAAAGGACTGATTGAATGGACAAATTAACCAACTAACCAATTAATTGTCTTTGAGATTTAATAGTTAAAGAAAAACATCATAACATATAGCAAAGACCATTGGAGACGTACAGTTTCAGCTCCAACATGTAAAGACCTTGGACGTCAGCATTCTCATCCTTACAAGAACACACTGGAAAATTGGAAAATCTTTTTAAGACCCATCAGAGAATGACGGTCACAGGGCAAACCTTCCAACACAACACGCTGAGAGAAAGGCATATCCGAGAAATGCAGCTAAGACCCGCTTACCTGGAGCAGAAGCCCCTGAGCCATAGACAGGTAGGAAGGTCTCCATGGTCATTTGAGCAAGTCCCTGGAGGATGGGTATAGTCCAGCACGAGAGCGAGGCACTCCTGGGGGTCGTGTGTCGGGGGGCCCCACACCTCTGAGGTTTTTCCCTGCAGGAACCTTACCAGGTTCTCACAGTGGGGCTCAGAGGAGGATCCCCGTGCATGTGACAGGGGGAAGGAGGGAAATCCTTGTGAAATATGCCCACAACGTTCTCTGTACAAATACCTACTCTCCAGGGAGGACTCTGCCAGGGGCAGCTCTGAATTTTGGTCCCGGCTGGAGAAAAGCATCCTCACTCTAGCCCCATCCGGCTTCCTGCCTGACCTGAGGGGGAACCACGGCGCAGAGCTTCAAGGAAACAGCTCGGGATGCTTTGTGTCCGTGGAGGAGGGAGAGAAACACAGCCAGCATCCCCTGCTCCAGCTTCTTGGGCCGCCGTAACAAGGCGCCACAAACTTGGTGTCCTCCAGAATCAGAACTCTATTCTCTCTCTGAAGTCAAGGTGTGGACGGGGTCATGCTGCCCTAAGAGTCTCTAGGGTAGGGTCGTTCCTTGTCTTTTCCAGCTTCTGGTGGTTCCAGGCTGCCCTCGGTGTCTCATTTCAAAAGGCTTATCCCTGCCTCCATTGTCACATGTCTTCTCCGTGTGACTGTGTCTTTTCCTTTCATAAGGACACATTGTTGGATTCAGGGTCCATCTAGATAATCCAGGAGACAACATCTGGAGATCCGTAACTTAATCACACCCGCAAAGGCCCTTTTCCCAAATGAGGTCACGTTCACAAATTTTGAGGTTTAGGAGGTGAACGTATCTTGTGGGGCCACCATTCAACAATGGACACTCACCAAGAGGCTGAGACTTGACTAGAATATTACAGAGCACTGTCTGTACCCCACACCCTACCACCATGGTCACGGGGCTCTGGTATAATGACAGTGAATTATTCAGTATAATTACAGCTAAAGGTGCTGCAGGGCACAGACCCTTCTGAGGAGGAACAGTAGGCACGAGGTCAAAGGGATTCTGAGACAAAGCCCGGGCCCCGGAAGAGCCGGGAACCTCCCGAACCTGCAGCCGCCCAAAGGTTCTGCTCAGATTAACACAAGCGCTCATCACCTATCGTGCTACACAGCCTGCTCAGCTTTCGACGAGTTACAAGGGAGACCAAGAGGCCGGCACAGGGGGGAGACCATGAGGGGACACGGGGAGAAGACGACTGTCCACCTCCAGGAAGAGAGGCCTCAGGAGAAACCAGCCCTGCTGACACCTTGATCTTGGACATCTAGCCTCCAGGACGGGGAGGGAATAAACCTCTGCTATTTAAGCCACCTGGGCTGTAGGGCTCTGTTAATGCCACCCGAGCTGCCTGACGCACGTGGCCAGTTACTGCACATGGTCCCCAGCCTTGCTGCTGTGGTCAGGGGTGGGGACATGACCCACATGGGGGGGGGTTGAAGCCATTTGGGAAGAAGAAGCTCCTGTCCCCAAAGATTCTGGAACAGGCAGCGTCTGGGGGCAGGGGGCAGCTGGTGGCCAGTAGCGTCACTCGTGGAGGAAGGCTGCCTGAGTGGGGTGAGTGCAGGGACACGGACATCATCCACTCCGAAGGCTGGCATGTCCAAGTGCAGCTGTGGGGGCCGTGGGTTGCCCCTGGGGTCCCTTAGGCAGGGGATGCTCTGTGGTTGGGGGCTGCAGCCTGGCCCCCGTGTGTGTGCGGTGCCCCCGGTCTCCTGGGGCCTGGGGCACAATATGGGGGTGGCCCTCCTGGCGGAGCTGGGTCCAGGTTCATATCCCAACAACCTCCTCGCCCCGGAAGCATGGACAGCATGATGGGAACACGGGTCGACACGCGTGATGTGATTCTCCAGCTCTGTCTTGCTTTTCTTAAGCAAGTGGCCTGATTTTTGTAGAACATGGCTTTTCCCTGGAGGGTAAAGAGAGCAGATTTCTGGAGCTTGAAACGGCAATAGTCATTAAATGAACCTGCTTCCCCTTAGAACATCTTCCTGCTTTGTTCTGAAAGTGACAAGAGCAGCCCGGCTGTGCGTGGGTCCCGGGCCTGGAGAAGGTCACAGTTTCTGGGATCTGTTAGGTTCTCCATGGACCCCTGGAAAACTAATTTCTGTCCTATCATAATATTTACCTCATCAGGATAAGCTCTTCAATTTTCCCATCATTTCCACGGGATGTTGTGGCAAGACAGACTTGCCAGAGAAAATTAAATCCCATGGGACATGTTTTGGGGAGGTGAGGGAGGTAAGAAGGATAAACGTGCATGAGAGTAGATGCTGGTGAAGCGATTAAAAACTCATTCACTAAGAATTGCTAATCACGGGAGGCTGAAAAACCCACCCGGGACTGTATAGATTTCAAGTCGGGGAGAAATTTATTAGAGGGAAAAATGGTCTTAGAAGTTTATAAAAATGTGAAATCAGATACTGCTGAGGCCGACCACGGTGGGTGGGGCTGTGGTGGGGCTGGGGGTGCGCTGTTTGAGCACGGGGTGCTGTGGGAGCCGAGGGAGACCTCCACCCCAGGACTCAGCTCCAGCCCACGGGGGCCGCGCCATCTACACCGCTGAGCCAGGGAGCCGTTCATCGGGAACTCACTCTGTGCCCCACCGGAAGCCTGTGCAAAACTTCCCTTAACTCTCCAGGCTCTGAAGACACCAGCCTCAGCGATCTCAGCCTCTCAGAGCTGCTCAGAGAGGTCGCCGGCCGCTCCCTGACCCAGCTGCACAGCCCGCCCACGTCCCCTCCTGACACTAGGTCCCTGGAAGGACGCACCACGGCCTTTTCTGCCTGTGCATGGAGGAAACCTGTTGCTATTCAATTAGCAGCATTTTGCTACCTGTGAGTAAAAGGAAAATGATGAGAATAGGGTTTTAGGTCACTATCTGTGATATAGAGAGGTTTCGTTTTCATGTGGTTTCCTTTGAACTTCAACCCCTTATAAGACACATTTGTCCCTGCTTTAGACAATGTTTACAGAGCACCAGCCAGGCCCTGGGCATCGTGGTCATGGACGATGGTATTCAGGGAAATTACAAAAGCAAAACCAAACCACAGCCCCTGCAGGGTCTCCACTCACAGCCCAGGGGCAAGACAGAGACTGGCAGTCTTTCCTCCTTCCTTTCTCTCCGCCTGTCTGTCTCCACGCAGGTGTGAGGCCGACGGGGAGATTTATAACGGGTGCGTCAGATCCATCTTGGATGCGGCTCCTGAATTAACGCCATCCAAAGGACACGGCCCTCCTCTGAGGTGTTCTCATCAATAAGTAAGGCAGAGGCTGACCGTGTTCCGATGACTAACTTACAGAAAACCCAGGGATAGAGGGACATCTTCCAGAAAGCAGGAGGAAGAAGATGGGTGTTAGGAGCCAGGCTTGTCTGACAGCTTATGACTGATTACGAGACATCAGATGAGGCTGCTTCCTTTGGAACCTGAAGCCTCAGGTGTAAGGTGGCAGGGGCTGGGCTTACCTTAGAAAGCCACAATCTGAATTTATTCAACACATCTGTCTGAGTGCCTGCTGTGAGCCAGCAGGTTCTAGGGACAAGGGACACAGCCGTGAACCGAACAGGGACCAGCCCTGCCCTTGATATCTGACCTCCTGGTGGGAGAAGAATCAATGCGGGGGAGTCCTGGGAGCCGGGGGGCTGGGTCAGAACTGCTCTCGTGATGTCACACTGTGGGTGAGGAAGGATGACATGGGCCGGCTGTCTGCCAAGCGACCCCATCTGAGGATGGGCCCCACGGAGGTCATCCCTGATGACAGGCTCCCGAGGACGTGTTTCCAAAGTGGAGGAAATGACCAGACACCATCTGCAGAGAGTTAATTTAGTAAAGTTATGGGCCATCATTTGATGGAATATTATGCAGGCGTTTGAAGCTATAATTACAAAAAAAGCACGAAGCCACATGAAAACGTGTATGGTGCAAAGTTGCGTGCGTGCTGTGACTGTAACCGGGTGAAAACTCCTTGTGCGTGTGTGTGCGTGTGTGTGTGTGTGTGTGTGTGTGTGCACGTCTTGAGGGGGGCATGCAGACAGAACAGTGCTTGCCCCGGGCTTTGCCCTGTGGGGTGAGCTGCACCCCTTATCACTCGAGACCTTCCTACCCGGTGAACCCCAAGATGCTTGCCCCTGCCTTTACCCAAGCCGGGCTCCCACTGCCCTTCACCTTGGAGCTATACGATGAACTTTCAGTCGAGGTACTTCTGTTTATATCAGACGGAGCCAGATTCCACTGCTACACCAAGGACCCTGCTGCCCACGGTGGCCGGCACAGGGGCGGGGGGTCGAGGAGGTGGCCCACTGTGGAGCCGTCTTCACCGAGGCGGCCCCAGGGTGACGGGGACTCCTGTCTGGGCAGCAGCAGGACAGCAGGTGAGCCGGTGTCTTGTGTTCTCTGGCCGAGGAGGCACACGTGGAAACATCAGGGTGTCACGTGTGTGGCTCCGTGGGACCCTGAACCCAGCGATGGCTTCCAGCGGGAACAGACCCGTGGAAGCAGAGAGGGAGGACAATACCAAATTACCTTTTGCCCGAAGTCCGAACATGAAAGCGTTCTAAGTATGGAAAACAGGTGCTTTGTAAAAGAGCTGGAAGGCTAACGTGGCCCGAGATCAGCAGTGAGCAGACAGCAGCGCTGGAGGAGGAAAGACCAGACTTAGGATCCAGGCCGCCCGGCACCCCACATCCCCTGCTGTATCCTGGGGGCCTCCTGTCTGACAAGGGGACACTCGCTTTTCGGGGGCGAAGGAAACGCAACCCAAAGGTGATGCCAGAGGGCGACCCCACGGTGAGCGCCAGGAAATGGGCAACCAGTGCCCGGAGTCTGTATTCCAGCCATTGCCTGGTTTATGCCACAGCTACGACTCAGAAACGTCTCTGCCTCCGGACACTTGGCCGTGGAAACAATTGGAGTGAAATAGGTCATGAGCCACAGGGCTGGGGGGACCCGGCTGCTAGAGACAGCTGTCCTCGCGGAAACGTGGGCCTCCATCTGCACCCAGAGGGGATGTGCCCGGAGAAGAAGCCCCCAGACTCAACACAACCCCTTAGTAAGGGGAGGCCAGGGTGCCAATTGCATTCCTACACTATAAACACCCACGTGCCTCGTGTCTGAGAGCACCTGTTTTGGAGTTACCTGGGCCTGGCTTAGAATCCGAGTTCCATCAGTTACCTTGCACGTTTCCTGAGCTTGAGTGAAATACTGAGTCCCCCAGGTCCAGCTTCCTCATCCGTAACAGGGTTGAGGAGAAGGGTGAACGAGAGGGTGATGTGCCCAGTTTCTCAGCACCAGGGACAGAGTGGTAGTCAATTGGCGCGCTGTCCCTACCTATAGGACACAGATCAGCGGCTCCCCTCCAAGCCAGACTCGTTTCTGGTCCCCACGTGTCCTTTCTCATCCTTCCTCTTTTGCTGACCATCGCCATGTTGTCCACCCTCCAGGCATGACCATCTGGCACTGCCTTCCATGCTGCCTCCGTTCCGGGTCCTGCATACTGTGTTCTACGCGGTCAGGGCTGTCTGGACGCCTGCAGGCCCCTTTCCTTTCTGATACATGCTCTTCCGTGCCTGTGGCTGGTGTCTGCAGCCCTGTGGGGACTGTCCTTGGGCTCTGGGCACTGCGTCACCCGCACACCCAAAGGGCCAGACATGCCTGGGACATGGTGACCTGGACTCCGCCCCCTTCGTCGAGTACCCTAAGCCTGACCGACTTGTGTGGGGTGGGAAGGCCCACACCCTGTCTGAGTCAGGACATCTCAGAGGCGTGGCTTACATTGCAGAGAGCCCCACCCACCCCCGCCCAAGCCTCAGGCGGGAGATGCCCTCGTGGCCTTTTGCCTGAAATCGCATCTCTGCCAGGTTTCCTCCTCTACCCACCCTGCATCCTCCAGGCCCCAGCTGCTCCCAGCAACTCTCCCTATTCCTGCACAGCCCTGACACAGGCATCCTGGTTGCAGGGTCTGTTGGGGAGCCGGGCTGAGACAGCAGTCTTGTGGCTGTGCCCACTTCCTTCAGGCTCACTGCCCTGCTCTGGGTAGATGACTATCCACACACACAGGCTCTACCACCAGCTTCCCAGGGACTGCTTGTCGTGGTCCACCCTCCCCACTCCCCTGCCTGTGCACCTGCCCCTCCACGCGCAGCTCTGATGACCCATCCACCCAGCAAGTCTCCTGGATCCCCACTGATGCTGTGCTGAGACCAAAATGGGCAAGGCTGGCGCAGTCCCTGTGGCTTGCAGCTTATTCTTGCTTATCTATTTTACTCCTTTATCTGGAAATCTCCATTTGACTTGTTATCAACTGAACTAAGACCAGATTCTTCATTTGGCACGAAAAGCCCTCAGTATCCGTTGGTGAACGAAATAGTGTGACCTCAGCACAGGGTCGAGCTTTCAATAAATATTGCATGAGTGAGCAAATGGATGGAATTAGTGTCAGAAATCCCTCTCAATACACTTCTCCACCTTCATTCACTTCCTTACCCTGGACTCAATGGGTCTTTTTCTCTTTTCTTTTTTTTTTAATTTAATTGAAGTATAGTTGACTTACAATATTGTGTTAATTTCTGCTGGACAGCAAAGTGACTCATTTCTATACATACACACATTTTTTTCCATCTTCTTTTCCACCAAGGTTTATGATAGGATATTGAATATAGTTCCCTGGGCTACCCAACAGGCCTCTGCACCACCTCCTCTCCTGTCCCCCATTTATAACTGGATTGTACTGAAGCTGACTGTTCATTTACTGGGCCCAGTTGGTCTCAGCTTTCTTACCTCTGGCTCTAGGTTCTGCTAAGAATGATTTCCTTCCCTCCCCTCTCCACCTGCTTTTTTTTTTCCTATCTCCTCCCTGGTCCCAGGTGTGGATCCCATAATGTTCTCTCTGGCTCACTGGTAAAGCCAGCCCTGCTGTGTTCCGCAGTTCCCTGGCTGCACCCGCAGCCTTGCCTCCTCTACTCTCTCGCTCATCCTCAGGATCCAGCCCTGTGGTCTCCCTTCTGTCCCTCTAACACCCTGCCAGGCGTCTGTGCAGTCGCCCCCTCTGCCTAGATCACCCCATGGCCTTCTGCTTGCTCTGTGTTCACTTGGTGTCTCAGCCCAGGATCTCGACTCAGGGAGTCCCTCCCTACCCCCTGGGCTGGGGCAGAGCCCCTGTCACAACTGGTCGTAGCAAAGGTCCCGAGTCTCAGGTGTGCACGTGTCTGCTTTTTACAGTCGTCCCTAAACTACACGATGGGTGCAGCTCCCCCTTTCAGCTGCCACGATACTCATAGTACTGAGCCCAGCACCGGGGGCATGTGAGAGACCAAGAACGTGTTGTTGGTTGAACAAATGAATGACTGAAATCAGGCTGGGGTATCTCTCAGCTCTGCACTGACAGCTCCATCCTCACGGCCTCCGTGTGAGCTTGTGGTATCCTGCCCTTCCATGTATGTAGACGGCTGGCCCTATTCGAGTTCATCTACCTCGTTGATATATACATAGCATATATATATATATACATAAATAAACATATATACATATATGTGTGTATATGTATGTAGCCATATACACATAAAATACATGTAAACATATAAATTATACAATAATTTATATGTATTATATGTTTATGTGTATTTATATATGTAGATATATACATATAAATCATGTATGTTTATGTGCATTTTATATGGATATATATGTATACAGATACGTATATACACACATAAATACATACAGCATATGGTAGATGAGCTCAGTAGTTGTGCTTATGTATATATATTTCTTTAATTAGGTGGAGAGAGAATATATATACACACACACCTATTTGAGAATATACACATATATTTTTTTCCTTCCACCTGCTAAATGAATATATATATATATTTTTTTCCAGGTTTATATAATATATATCCAGGTATCACAGCCAAACAAGAGTAGTGTCCCTATGAAACCTTTCGTAAACCGAAACAGCATAAAGCAAAGAAGCGCTGACTTGAGGACCTGTCTTGCTCACAGGCGCACAGAACGATGCGGACGAAGCACAGATGCTCACAGACGCAGTTCACAGCTCCAGCAGCTGAGGCTGGGATGCTGAGTGTGGTTCCCGAGAAGGAGCTTGACGGGACGGTTCTCACTGCTCAGGTGGCGCTGCCTCTGTGATGCTCACTGCAAAACAAACACTGATGCTGTTTCCACTTTTTGCCTTTTTCATAAAAGTGAAAATCTTTGGATTTCTTTTGGTTCGCGAAACAGGTACGCATGTAGGTCTTTCGTAAAAGTAGGGTAAAGTGAACTTTTGAAAAGGGGGGGATACCTGTGTCTGTGTATAAATCTATACATATATACATAAAGACAATAAACCTACTATATGATATGTAAGTATATGGACATATGCATTCTTCCCCCACTCCTAAAGAATCTCTGATGACCCCCTCCATTTACTAGTTCAAATGACAATGTCTTTCCCACCTGTTCAGTGTGGGCTATGCTTGGTGACTTCCTTCTAATGAGGACAGTGTGAAAAGTTGGGAAAAGTAACTACAGTGGGGAAAGCTGACAAGCACACGTCAGCCAGGCGATCAAGGTCAGCCTCACGGAGATCAGTCACGCTGACAACACGTGCCCTGATGTGATGGCGTCATCGAGGTGCTGTACCTCTCTGGTCTGCAAACCCAAAACACATAACCGCAGTTTAACCGTGGGAAAAATGTCAGACAAATCCGGACTGAGGGACATTCTGCAAAATGCCTGGCCGGTGCTCCTCAAACTGTTAAGTTAGGGTCGTCAAAAACAAGAAAACTCCAAAAACAGTGCCAGTGTAGCGGAGTCTGAGCAGAGTGAATGTCACGCTGCATCCTGGATGGGACCCTGAGCTAGAAAAGGACGTCAGAGTAAAACCAGTGACAGCCGAGCATGGACTTTAGTTAACCACGATCTATCAGTCCTGGCTGCTTACTTGTGACGGATGTGCCACAGCAATGTAAGATGTTAACAATAGGGAAAACTGCGTGTGGGTGTGTATGGGAACTCAATGGGCTATTTTTGCAACTTTTCTCTAAATTCTAAAATAAGAAGTCTATTTAGGAACATCCGGTTTCAACCACGACAAGGAAAGCTTGGAAGTTGTCACTCTCCTCTTTATATTAAGCAAAAAAAGCGGAACAAAATGAAAACCAGCGACTTTCCATGAGCCGTCAGAGAGTGGAGGTGGCAGGATAAACCGTCACCCAAAATCTGCAGAAAAAAAGAAACACGGCTGAGGTCAGTGTATTTGGAGCAGGAGCCGCTAGAGCTGCAAACTGATAGCAAGACTTAAAGGCTAATGTTGACAAATGCCAGAAGCTGCATGTGGACAAGTCCTGAGGCTTCGGCCCTCGGGGGCCCCACATTTCATGGGCTTTACTGTAGGCATCCCGGTAGGTCTGCACAGTGAGATGCCAAGAAAAACCCCCCAGTAGCTCCTGCGGTTGGAGGAGAAAGTAACGCTGCTGAAATGATTCAGAGTGTTTTCCATAACGCTTCTGACCCTGTAAGGAAACGGCTTTAGCAGAGACTTCTCTCACTTGGACCGAAGGGGGAATTGTGATTACCAGCTCCAGTCCCTGTTGCCCTCTTGCATCACCCAAGAGGAGGAAGGAAGCTAAGAAACCCCTGTGAGGATCACAGCTCAGGACACAGCCCCACTAGAAGACTGGGATTTTGAATTAAGACCGGACTCTTCCCTCTTCCCACACCTCACACCCCATCAATAGGGCTCCATCGTAATAACAGAGGATTATGGTAAAAGAGCTGAAATAGGGAAGCTCATAGTAAGAAGGAGTTCTTAGGGAAACCCAGAGACATCAGGGGAGGCAGAAGAAAGGACATTACAGGAATTTGAAGCCTCTGGTACCCAGAGCTGCAGTGAACATTAAATATAGCCCAACTCCTAGCCAGATTAACATAACACCAACGAAAAGCTTTTCATCTCAGTTTCTACCCGATATACTATGCCCAGATTGCAGCAAAAAATTACAAGGCATGTGAAATGCAAGGAAAAACACCACCTTAAGAGAACAAATAAGGACTTCCTTGGTGGTTCAGTGGTTAAGAATCCACCTGCTAATGCAGGGGACACGGGTTCGAGCCCTGGTCCAGGAAGATCCCACATGTTGTAGAGCAGCTAAGTCCGTGCACCACAACTACTGAACCTGCGCTCTAGAGCCCGTGAGCCACAACTACTGAAGCCCATGTGCCTAGAGCCCATGATCCACACCAAGAGAAGCCACCGCAATGAGAAGCCTGCGCACCATAATGAAGAGTAGCCTCCGCTCGCTGCAACTAGAGGAAGCCCACATGCAGCAACGAAGATCCAGGGCAGCCCAAAATAAATAAATAAATAAATTTATTTTTTAAAAAAGAGAGAGACCAAGTAAGCTGCAAAATACAGCACAGATTTTGAAATTATCAGGTAGGAAATTTAGAATCATCATGATTAATATGTTACGGGCTCTAATGAAAAAGAGCTGTCACAGGTAAGAACAGACGAGTAAGCTAAGCAAAGAGGTGGAAAGTACAAGACAGAATCAAAAGGAACTGCTCGGAAGGTCATTCATTTTTTTTGAGGTATAATTGACCTACAATATTATATCCGTTTCAAGTTATGATATAACAACTCGACATCTGTGTATACTGCAAAATGATTGCTACAATGTCTAGCTAACATCCACCACCTCACATAATTATAGAATTATTTTTCCTGTGATGAGGACTTCTAAGATTTACTGTCTTAGGAACATTTAAATATGTAGTAGGGTATTATTAACTATAGTTCCCAAGGAAGGACATCTTTCATCCTGTAACAGAAATAAAGAATGACTCTGATGGACTCACAGGTAGACTGCTGAGAAAAGAATCAGTGAGTCTGAAGATATGTCAATGGAAACTTCCCAAACTGAAATGCAAAAGAAAAAAATAATGAATTAAAAATGGGGGGGGGGGAGAGGGCAAGGAAGAATATCAAGAACTTTGAGACAATAAAACAATGATAACATATACTTCATGGGTTAACAGGAGAAGAAAGGAGCAGAAGGAATATTTAAAGTACTAATGGTTAAGAATTTCCCAAAATTAAGAACAGACACAAAACCATAGATCTGAGAAAAACAGGATAAATACTAAAAAAACTATACTTAGGCACATCATATTTGAACTGCAGAAATTCAAAGACAAAAGAGAGTATCTTGAAAGAAGCCAAAAGAAAAAAAAACATCACCCCTAGAGGAACCAGGGTAAGAATCCCATGGGACAGCTCTTCAGAAACCATGAGAGTAAGAAGAGGTGGAACAAAATATTTAACGTGCTGAAAGGAAAAAATACCAACCTAAAATTCCATATCCAGTGAGTTATCTTTCAAAAGTGAAATGGAAATAAGGATTTTCTTAGACAAACAAACAAAAAACAAAACAAAAAAATCTGGATGAATTCGCAGCTAGCAGACCTGCCTTGCAAGAAAACTTAGGACTTCTTCAGGAAGAAGGAGAATGATGTATGTCATAAACTCAGATCCACATAAAGAAAGGAGGTGCACCAGAAAATGTATAAATAAAGGTAAAATAATTTAAATGTTTTTCTTGTTTTTCATTGGTCTAAAAGATAACCATTGAAAGCAGTACCAGGAATGATGTATTGGGTAACTATAGCATGTGGATACGTGAAATGAAGGACAGCAGTGTTATAAGGGGCAGGAAGGATGAATTAGGAACACTCGGTTATAAGGTACCTGTGGTACATTTGAAGCAGTATAGGGTTATTTGAAAGTAGACTCGGATTCGTTGTAAATGCATCTTGAAAACACTAGGAAAAGCACTATAAAATTTAAAATAAGGATTATGATGAATATGCTAAGAAAGGAGAGAAAATTGAGCGATTTGAAATGCTCAAGTGAAACCAGAGAAGGCAGAAAAAGGGAAAGAAAGAAAACAAAGCACAACGAACAGGAAAGAGCTATAAGCATGGCAGATATTGACTCAACTGTGTCAATAATCACTTTAAATGTGAACAGTCTAAAGACATCAATTCAAAGACAGAGATTGTCATAGTGGATTAAAAACATAAGGTCCAGCTGTATGTCATCTGTGAGAAACCCACTTTACATATAAAGGCACAGATAGATTAAAAGGGTGGAGAAAGATATACCGTATCAGCACTAGTCCAAAGAAAGCCAGAGTAGCTATATTAATTTTAGACAGGACAGACCTCAGGCAAAGCATGCTTTCAGGCATGAAGAGGGGCATTATATAATGATAAATACGTCAATTATCCAAGAGGATATAACAATCCTTAATTTGCACACACCTAAAAACAGAATGTCAAAATATGGAGGCAACAGCTGATTGAACTTAAAGGAGAAGTAGACAAACCCACCGGGACAGAGGGAGACTTTAACACCGTCTCTAGTACCTGGTAGATCCAGCAGGCAGGAGCTCAGTAAGAAGAGTTGACATGAACGTCTCCATCAACCTGCTTGATTGAACTGACATCTATAGAACAGTCTGTCCAGGAACAGCATGGTTACACATCGTTCTTAAGCTCAAATGGAGCATTCGCCAAGAAAGACCACATTCTGGGTCCTAAAACACACCTTAACAGATTGAAAGTAATAGAGATAATACAAAGTATACTTTCAGACCACAGTGGAATTAACATAGAGATTGAAACCAGGAAGTAAAAGCTGCCGTATCTCAAAATATTCGGAGATTGAACATCACCCTCCTAAATAACACACAGGTCACAGGACTCGCAATGGAAATGAAAATAATATATTTGAAACTAAGTGAAAATTCAACTGATCAAAATTTGAGAGATACAGCGAAAGAAGTGCTTAGAGGGAAATTTTTAGCATTAAATGCAAACATGAGTAAAGAAGAAAGATCTAAAATCAACTATTTAAGCTTCCACCTCAGACAAAAGGAAGGAAGAGCAAATTATGCCTAAAGGAAGCGGATGAGGATAAATAATGAAACCTATAGCAGAAAGCAATGAAACTGAAAACAGGAAACCAGTAGACCCCCCAAACCAAAAACTGGTTCTTAAAAGAGATCAAGAAAACTGATAAAACTCCAGCCAGGCTAATTAAAGAAAGGTGTGTGTGGGAGCGAGACACAAAGTTTTAAAATCAGAAATGTAAGAGAGGTTATCATTCTTGATACCATGGACAATAAAAGGTTACTAAGAGAATACGATGAATAACCCTGGGTGCGCAAATTTAACACCTTAGATGAAATGGAAAAATTTCTTTACAGAGAAAATCCACCAAAACTCATAGAAGTGTCAAAAGTTCAGAAAAACACAGAAGTAAAACGAGGGAACCACGGAAGTAGTAATCAGTAAAAATTTATTGCGCACACACCAAAAGGACAGCGTGTAAACAGGGGGGACTCCAAACAAGACATGGAGTGAGGCTCACAGGTGTATCATTATGAAGCAACTTACATAGTCTGAGGCAATGTGTGCTTATTCTTTGCAGGATTGGTACCAATATTAGAATTTCCTTAAATGAAAGGGAATTGGTTAGTGGGTACCTCATGTCAATTTTGGGAAACTATTAAGTTTTGCTGATGATTTTCAGAGGCATAAGCAAGAAGTGACCCAGATCAAGTTAACCTCACTTGTCTTGCAAAATAAGCTCATTTAAGCTTTGCTTGTATAAATAACTAAGCTGATTTTGCCTGTTCAGGGAGTTTTCAAGTCTGGTCTCCTTTTGTGTTTGCTATTAACAGAAGGAAAAATAGATGATTGGAATGGTCTCTATCTATTAAAAATTTGAATCAATAATGAACAGTCTTCCATTACAGAAAATGCCAGACTCAGATGGATTCCCTGATGAATTCTACCAAACATTTCAGTAATAATTTACACCGATTCTCTCCCATCTCTTCTAGAAATTAGGAGAAAAGGGAATAATTCCTTAAGTAATTCTATAAGACCCACATTACCCTAACACCAAAACCAGACAAGACATTACAAGAAAGAAAAACTTCAGGCCAATATCACTCATGACCGTTGATGCAAATAACTTCAGCAATATATTAGCAAGTTGAATCCAACTATGTATAAAATAGATTATACTCCATGAGTATAAGTGGGATTTGTCTCAGGCATGCAAAGTTGGTTCAACTTTGGAAAAAGTCAGTTAATGTAATCTATCACATCCACAGTGTAAAAAAGAAAAATCATATGTTCATATCAATTATGCAGAAAAAGCATTTGAAATTTGATAATATCCATCTGTGATAAAACCCTCAGAAACCTAGGAGCAGAGGGGAACTTTCTCAGCTTGATGAAAACTATCTGTGAAAACTCTACAGCTAACGTCATACTTGATGGTGAGAAACTAGATGCTTTCCCCCTAAGATGGGGAACAAAGTAAAGATGTCTTCTCTCAAACTCCTATTAAACATCTTACTGGAAGTCTTAGCCAGTGCAAGAAGGCAAGAATGGGGAAGAGGGAATATACAGATTGGGAAGAAATAAAAATTTGTTCACAGATGACATGATTATCTATGTAAATTCCAAAGAGTAAACGGAATAACATCTAGAACTAGTGTACGATTATAGCAGGCTGCAGTATACTAGGTTAATATACAAAAGCCAACTGATTTCTTATGTACCAGCTATGAACAATTGAAATTTGAAATTAATAAAATCAATATCATTTAATAGCATATCTACCCCCAAAAGAACCCCGAAATGATACAGTTAGGTACCAACTTAACAGAATATGTACAGGGTCTATAGGCAATAAACCACAAAACACTGAAGACAGAAGGCAAAATACTAAATAAATGGACAGATATTCTAGGTTCATGAGTTGGAAGACTCGATATTTTTTTAAATGTCAGCTCTTTCCAATTTGATCTGTTGATTCAATGCTACCCCCATAAAAATCCCTGGAAGCTATTTTGTAGATGTTGACAAAGTGATCCTAAGGTTTATATAGAAAGGCAAAAGAGCTAGAATAGCCAACACAATAGTGATGAAAACAAACTTGGAGGACACACGCTAGCTGATTTCAAGACTCATTATAAAATAATCAGGATGGCACGGCCTTGGTGAGAGGACAGACACAGATGGATGGAAAAAGAATAGAGAATCCAGAAAAGACCCACGAAAGGTAGTCAACTGATCCTTGAGGAAAGAGCAAAGGCAATTCAATGCAGAAAGGATAGTCTTTTTAACTGATGGTGCTGTAAAAAACGCAGTACAAAACCAAACTAGACACATACCTTATACCTTTCACAAAAATTAACTAAATATGAATCCTAGATCTAGAGATAAAATGCAAAACTACCAAACTTCTAGAAGGAAACATAGGGATCAAGGTGACCTTGGGTTTAGTGATGAGACTTAAGCTACAACAACCTAACCTGATCCATGAAGGAAAAAAATAAGTTGAACTTTATTAAAATGATAAACATCTGTTCTGCAAAGGACTAATATAAGAAGATGAAAAGACACGTCATGGACTGGGAGAAAATATTTGTAAAAACATCTCTTATAAAGGAACTGCATGCAAAATATGCAAAGAGCTCTTAGAATCTAACAATAAGGAAACAACCCAACTCAAAAATGGGAAAGAGGTTTGAACAGACACCGCACTTAAAAAAGCTGTATAATAATATAGCTTATCTAATTTCCTTCCATAATAAGGAACTAAGCATATGAAAAAGTGCTCAACGTAATTGCATTCATGGAGTTGCAAATTAAAACAATAGTGAGATACAGCCTGTTGTAATGGCTGTAACACACACACACACACACACACACACAAGTGATACTAAGTGCTGGTGAGGATGTTGAGCAACAGGAAGTCTCATTCGTGGCTGGCGGGGATGCAAAATGGGACAGCCAATTTGGAAAACAGTTAAGAAGTTTCTTACAAGACTAATTCCATCTTACCGTACAATCTAGCCATCATACTTAGTGGTATTTACTCAATTGATTTGAAGACTTGTGTCTGCACAGAAACCTGCACATGAATGTTTATAGCAGCTTTACTCATAATCACCCCAAACTGTAAGCAGTCAATATGTCCCTCCATAGATGAATGGTTAAAAAACCCATGGTGTGTCCAGACAATGGAATACCATTAAGTAAAAAAAAACAGATGAGCTATGAAGCCAAGAAAAACAGGGGTCAACCTCAAAAGCATAATACTACGCGTAGGAAGCCAGCCTGAAAGACCAGCACACTATGTAATACCAATTATATGATATTCTGAAATAGGCAAAATTATAGAGGCAGAAAATAGATCAGTGGTGGCCAGGATTTCAGGAGGAGTGGGAAGAGACTTGAATAGATGAAGCACAGGGGTTTTTTAGGGTTGTGAAACTCTTCTGTAGGACAGCTGTGTGCATGATAAATTATCTGTATAATACGTATAAATGTATGATGGATGAAAGATTCTGTGAATAGATGATATGATGCATCTGTCAAAACTCATAGAATTTTACAGCACAAAGAGTGAACCTTAATGTATGCAAATTTGAGAAATCATTTAGGACATTATGAGATCCCAGGAAGGAGTACGCAATGTAAGAAGGGAAGATAACCGTATTGCAAATGGTGAAATGACCTCACTGCTCTGGATGGGGGGAGGTGCTGACCTAAGTAGCCTCAGACACTAGCAGAGTCTATAAAGGCAAGAGGGTCCACACGGAATCCACGTTCCAGTTGATGGAGTCCCCGGGGAGAATGGCTGACATTCTGGGACTCCTGTACATGCAATTCTGCTATTGGACAAGTTAGTAAATGGGTAGCAGATGGCGGGAGCCAGGTTTGTCACTGTTGGAGTGGAAATTCACAGATAAACAAGGAAGGAGACTAGAAATATTCTCATGCTGATGGAATAGAGTTGGAAAATCGATACAAAGTCACATTTAACTCAATATAAATACAGATGGTTACAGACAGAAATATTTGTCGCTATGTGTGTACATAGGTACATAGGTTGGTGTACAAACATATATTTCCTTGATCTGTCAGCTCTTGAGAGACTTAAAGAAATGGCACTCCAGCAGCGGCGAGCACACTGTGAGCCCAGATCTTGGTTTCTGACACTATTTCCCAATAAAAGGACCCGGGCTTCTTGGAGAAATGCCTGCTCCAAGTCTAGGGCTGGGGAAGAAATTATATGAGTAAAGTGCCTGTAGCAGTAAGTGAAGAAGTGTTAACAAACCAACCAAACCCCAAACCAAAAGTGCATTGATGCAAAAATGCAAAAAAAAGGCATTTCAGAGGGACACAGAAGCAATGCTCTCAAAGACCAAAAGTGGAATAATTTGAGCAAAAAATATGAATAAATGCGTATTAGATCATAATCCAAAGTATAAAATAAATATCCAAGTTTATACCCACAGGAATAAGTGATTATAAATTCAATAAATGGGGGAGAAGAGACAGACCTCCCACGTAGAAGAGTTCCTCATAACTTACGTAGACACTCCACGCTCAAAGAGGGGGCATAACGGCACCCCCTCCCCGAAGAGTGGCGTCCACCTCTTCCTTCTGAAGAGGACAGTAGAAAGGGGAGGGGGAGGCGGAAACTGTGCAGAGAAGGAACATGACAAGCACCGCAGCCAGATTAAGGTCAAGGTCGACAGACATACATCACATTGATAGCATGGACCCGTCACGGGATGGGGTGAGAAGGGCCTAGAGGTGTGGGCAGGGAATGTCGCCAACCCCGGGAAGGTGCTGCCACCCTGTGGGGCCTCCCTGGAAGAGTGGGAGGTCCAGGCCGGGATGGTTATCTGGGCGGACCACCTCCAGGGCTGGGAGTCAATGCCCAGCCCCTCCCGCCCGACACCGGCCATGGAGTGGCGACAACCAGAGGGCCACAGACCTCGACCCTCGTGGGTGCCTGGCTCCTCCAGGCCCTCTTAATTAAGTAAGGAAAAGATGCTCGTGGTGGACAGATGAGAACCTGCAGGGACACGGAAAGCAAAGCCTGGTCCCACAAGATGGATTTTAATGCAGCCCAACTTTAAAGGAAAATGGGAGCACATCACCCTCTCTTTAAGCTCTAGACCATCTCTGGAACACCGTCGCGGTTTAGGAGACCTTCCTCCATGGTCTCCACCATGAGCAGCTGTGTGGCAATACCCAGACCAATGGGAGGAGACGCCGAGATCTGATGGGCACCGATTCGGCCCGTAACTAGCGCTCACCACGGGCCAGGCAAGTCCTGAGCACTTGACAATGACGGACTTCTACTTCTCTGTGGAACAAGCATTTGCTCCCATTTATCAAGTGAGGAAACTGAGGCGCAGGAAGGTTAACTTGCCCAAGGTCACACAGCTAGTCGGGCAGAGCTGGGACCACAACCCAGGAGGGTTGGCCCCACAGCTGGCTCCTTAACCAGTGAACGCCACTGTCCTGGCTGATTTGGGGATTAACAGCAGGTCCCTGTCTTCATGGATCGTCTGATTACTTCCTGCAGACAGAGAGGTAGGATTGTTAAAACAAAGCGCACGCGCACAGTGAGTTGTATGAAAGCATTCGGCCGTTCAGGAAGCAGAAGCCCTGTGAGGACGCCGGTGTTCTCGTCACTGCTCCAGCTGTTATCCTTGTGCTGTGTGAGTGTGTGGTCCCCACACCTCTGAGCAACAGCCCCTGCTGCTCTGAGATCCATCCTTGCAGTCACTTGGAGGACACACCTCCCAGGGGCCTCTCCAGCCTGGCCTGGGCACAGCATGGATGCTGACCAAGGCTGGCTCCCAGGGACCGGGGATCCCTCTGGTCTTCCTGAACTCTCCTTGTTGAGGTCAAGACGCTGCCACTGACCCTGCTGTACCCCACCCCCTTCTTCACTCTGGGTCCATGGCTCTCCCAGCCTCCCCATGCGCCTCCCCATTTTCTCCAATTTGGAATAATGACTGAATTTCCCTGCAGAGCAATGCACTTAACACATGAGCCATTTTGACACGGCTTCCACAGGCGTTGACCCTAATATTCATTCTTTCATTGATTCAGTAACTGCCTGCCCTGTGCCTGGCCCAGTCCTAGGCTCCAGGAATTCATTCATGGATGAAATAGGCAAAACTCCTAACCTATGTGCTACATAAATAAAATGCCAGGTCAGGGAAAAATATAGTGTAGAGAGAATCAAAAACCAAAGAATAGGGAGAGTGGTGCTCAGCCTGCAGATCCTGGAGTCATGCGGGGTTGTCAAGGCTGGGCTGCATTTGGTGCTGTGCTGAGCTTCCTGGCCGCAAAAGCAAAAAAGGAAGCAAGATGACTGCACAACGTGCATTCCCCGTGGGCAAAACGACCAAACCTGCTTCTCATCTTCCCTTTCTATTCATGTCTTGCTGATTCCCAAAAGGAATTTGACGCTATAAAAGAAACAAAAGGAGGCTTACTGGGGCCAGACCCTGTAGGGCCTGAGTCTATGTTGGGGCTTTTGGAAGAAATGCAGTGAGTACTGGGGAGCTGTGGAAAGAAACCAGCTCAGCCCAGAGGCCATCTTCTGTTAGTTGGTTTGATATTTCTTCTAATATTAAGTGAATTTGAACAAGTTGCATTTCTTCTTTGAGCCAGCATTTCTATAACAATGAAATAAAAATCTCTACTTTAAAGGTTGCTTTATTTCATGAATTAGTGTATTTGAGAGTACTTTTTAAATTGTCAAGTGTTAGAAAAATGATGATGATAGGACTTCTATTATTTTTATGAAGTGGAGAAAGTGGACGAGATGAGGGTTTGGGGGAGATGGAAGCAGGAGACAGGGTGGGGTAACCAATGCCCACCAGGCGCACCTGCAAGGAGCTTTCACCTGAGCCTTTCCTGACAAGCTCCCACCTCCCACTGCCATCCCAGGAATGAGGCAGAGGAGAGGGCAGAGCGAGACAGGAGACCTGGCAGCGACCACCAGGTGGTGTGCTGGTTAGCTACTGCTGCGTAACAAACCAGCCTGAATTTGGTGGTGTCAGCCACGGATGGTTTTATGACTCTCATGACTTCCGCAGGTCAGCCGTTTGCACAGGCTCAGCAGGGAAGGTTAACCTCTGCCTCGTGATGTGGGAGCCTCAGCTGAGAAGATGGGAAGGGCTGGGGTGTCTCGAAGGTTGGGCTCAGCTGGGACCAGTGACCAGACCCCTTTCAGGTTTCTCCACATGGCCCTGGCTTTTCCCAGTGTGGTGGCCAGGTCCCGAGAGGAAGCAGAACAAGAAAGCAGGTTTGGATGTCAGGTACAAGATAGCTCTTCCCGGGTTATATCATAAAGTGACTGCAGTATTGCCTCCTGGTAGCCTGTCCGCAGCCCCCGAGGGTGACCAGGTCCTCCAGCTGCCCCTAAGCCTCTTCCCCACAGTCAATCCCCTAGTCTCTTCCAGGAGCTGAGCTGCTTTCGGGAAGAGGGACCGAGTTGAGAGCTGCCATCTCCCTTCCCCACGTCTGTCCTTCTAACCCTCCTCCGGCTGCCTAGAGGATTGTAGGGTGGAATCACGTCTCATTAGGAAGTGCTCCCTTTAGTTAGGGATGGCTCCTCTCAAACTTTTCTTTGCGGTTGCCACTTGCATCCCCAAACAGAAAGATGCTTTTCTAAAATTTAATTTTTATTTTATATTAGAGTACAGTTGATTTACAATGTTGTGTTTGTTTCAGGTGTACAGCGAAGTGATTCAGTTATACATATATCAATTCTTTTATAGATTCTTTTCCCGTATAGGTTATTACAGAGTACTGAGTAGAGTTCCCTGTGCTGTACAGTCGGTCCTTATTAGTTATCTATTTTATATATAGTAGTGTGTATATGTTAATCCCAAACTCCTAATTTATCCCTCTCCCCTGACATTTCCCCTTTGGTAACCATAAGTCTGTTTTCGAAGTCTGTGAGTGAAAGATGCTTTTTTGTTTCACAGAACAGATACAAACAATGTTAAGTTCATAGTGACACCAATTCCAAGGAGTGCTTTGAAAACCTCTGGTACTAAAATATATTGTTTCCAAGCTATTGACATGAATGCCTGGAAGGTGAAAACATAAGGCTGCAAAATCTGAAGGCTTCTGTCCTTCCCATGGGGCGCAGTGCAGGTGACATCACTTCCCTTAAAGTTTCCAGAACGCGGCAGAGACCTTGGATTCCTCATCAGCAAGAGAAATGTGTCTGGGGTGGCGGGTAGTCCCCACTCGCCCCTGCAGAGCTGGGGACAGGCAGGCCGGTGGGGTCGAACCACTGCTCTGCGCAGGGTCCCGAACCCTGGTGCTTCCTGGGCCTCCGGGTCCCTCCTCCACTGGGTCTGTTGGATCCCAGGCTTGCTTTCTTGCTCCCAAGAATCTCTTCTGGGTGTCTGATGCCCAGAGACCCTAGGGTGCCTGCCTCCTGGAGCTCTTTCTGCACAATGTCAGGTGCACAGAGAATGAAACCCCAGGGACTGTAGGCCTTGGGAGAGTCCCAGGGGCACTGGGCTCCTGCATCCCACGAGCTTGGGGTGCTCGTGACCTCATGCAGATTTGGGACACCGAGGACCCCACAGGAACCCTGGTCACAACCATGCTCTTCTCACAATCCAGGCCTCGGAGAGGTGCTCTCCCCAACAGCACTTAGCTCTGTGACCTACCCCCCCAGGCCCTGAGCCAGGGGTGCTGTCTTCCCGGGACCCAGGACTGTCCCACCACACTGGGACATCAAGATGCTGAAGACAGCCTGGGGGCACTGAGACGGGTGGTGGGGGACATCTCCTGCATCCACAGCCCTCCAGATATAAGGGGACCATCTCGTTCTCTTCTATTGGTTGCACTTGTGAAATTCAAACCTAGTTTTTTGAACTCCCTTGAGATCTGAACCCTCAGTCCTAAGTTAGTCAACAGCCATATTTTGGAGAATTTCTGGATGAGCTAATTAGCGCATTGTCTCTTCACGCATTTCCTCTGCTGGAGAAGCAAGAGGCCTGAAAAGCATATTTTACCAAATGGATTTCTTTTTCTCTCGGAGCCATTGAAGCTCTAGTCCTGCTGCAGGCACAGAACTTCCTATTTATATGACAAATAGGCCTGCTTCCAGCCTCAGAAAAAACTTGCTTATTGACTCTTTCATCTTGTGGAAACATATCATATGCTGCTCTGCTCAGGGATGTGGGAGAGGCACTGGGAATACATTTGGGGTGACGCCTAAGGTGCTCTGATAAGGCAGGAGAGGACCCCACCTGGGCCCAACCCTCCCGCAGGGCCCCCGCGGGGACCCACCACCTTGTAGCTAATGCAGCTCACGTGTGGGTGTGGACCCTGGGGAGCTGAGGTTCAGGCCAAGGGGGTCCGCTTACCAGAGCCTGAACCTGGAATGCATTGGGCACCTGAATTTGGGGAAGATGCCTAATCTCGCTGAGGTCAGTTCCTGAGACTGGGCAGGACCCTGTGGGGGATGGATTCCATCCTCCATGACCTTCCCTGAGTTCCAAAGGGCAGGTTCAAACAGTCGCTGATCAGGGAAGGGAGGGGATGCAGAGACAAGGGAGGGGCAGCCCAGAAACAGCAGTGCAGCCTTGGGGCAGGGTCCTGGTTCTGCTCAAGGGATACACATAACAATACCTTTGAGCTCTTTAAGGAAGTAAATTCCCCCAACAAATGGAAGATGTTCACATTCTTCATTCCAGAGAAGATCACAGTTTGATAACCTAGAGAAGCTCATCAGGAGACCCCCTGAGGCCAGATTAAAGGAGCGCAGGCCCTGCCCACACCCTGACCCTCATCAGCAACCCCGCCCTTGAACCACAGCTGTAAAACTCCTCACCAGATCCCCCCGGGTTGGGACAGTTTTTCAGGGCACGAGCCCCCTGTGTCCCCCTTTGCCTGGCAGTGCAATAAAGCTATTCTTTTCTACTTCACCCCAAACTCTGTCTCTGAGATTCAGTTCGGCACCGGTGCGCAGAGGCCAAGTTTTCAGCCTCATTTCCTCATTCATAAAATGGGATTTCCTTTCTCATCCAGGAGCCAGGATGAAGTGACACAGCACTTCCCACGGGACCCCCGACTGAGATGGTCACTCGGAAACTGCGAGACTGGGACAAGATCAGGTGCACTCAAAACACGAGATCACAGAGATTCCTTTGAATTCCCCCTGTTCCAGGAACACCGGAGGCCTTCTGGGGCAGCTTTAGAGATGACGGGTTGTGGACGGGAGCTCCAGGGCTTGGGGACAGACCTGCCAACCCTGTGGACACCCACTCCCTGGCAGATATGACCTTGTGCCTCTCAGGTCCCCGAAGGCCAGTGCTGTTTGTTTTTCCACTTGTAAAATGAGGCTAAGGACCCTGCTTGCTGAGAAGTCATGGAGATTAGGGATGTGTCTGTGAAACTTGTACGGGTCTCCCTCCCACGCAGCACCTCTGGGGGCCGTCTGGAGGCCTTGAACTCCAAGTCCCTGGGGCCCCAGGAAGCCTCGGCGCAGACAGGAGCCTGGGGTCAGGAACTGCGAAGATCTTAATTTAAATGTAGATGTTTGATTTTCTGTTCTTGCCTAGTTTGGAATACTAATTAGAGCAAGTGCTCGGCTAATTTAAAATGCCACACATTTGCAGATCTGACATTTTATTTCTCTCTCCCCGCCCCCCTCTTTCTCTCTCTTTTGAGTTGCAAGAAAATTTTCCTCCTTCAGTCATGTTGAAAGCCTAAAGTAAAACTCAGATTGCCCCCTTCTGAAATCTGACATCGTAGGACTTCAGTAAAAGGGGTCGCAGGAGCCGATGTCCGCAGGCTCCTGGGGTCACACCTTGAGGTCAGTGTTCCCAGATTTCATAGAACCCGGGAACGCCCCACCACACTTCCGGGCAACTGGAAAGCATCCTCACACACAGCGGTCGGAGGGTGTCAGGCCGCTCAGGACACAACTGCCGGGAGATACACAAGATACGGTGAGAAAGTGTCTGTTTGTTAAAAACGAAAGAGGAAAAAGAAAAGGAGAATGTTAGCCAGCAGCCGGGCGTTGTGGATCACCCTCTCCGCCCCACCTCTCTCTCTCCTTATTTTACTCCTATTTGGGAAGAAGAGACGCCCCCTTTTCTTTCCTGAGTGACGCCCTCCACATCTCAGGTGGTTAAATGCTCAGCCGTCTGCGGTCTATTTTTAGGCCTTTCACTCTTAGGCAGTTCGGAAGGCATCTTGGCATATGTAGGGTGTGAAGGCGGCATCCGACTGGATTTTCCTGTAAAGAACGGTCATCCCAGCTCCCTTTGGGGAACGAGCCATCATCCGCTCATTTCTTTGTAATCCTTTCTTCATCCCGTGTCAAGCAGGCAGGTTCGGGAGCTACGGATGCGGTTCCATGACTGTCACCTATTGTTCCCTCGCGGTTCACGCTTTTATCTATTGCAGGTTCATGGCGAATGCACGCTGCTATCTGGCAGGCAGGCTCCCCCTCGCAGGTCTTTGCTTACATATTTAGAAATATTAGGGTATGCTTTTGTATCCCTAATAAACTTCGGAATAATCTTATCACATTTTCGCCATAATCTCTTCGGAGCTGTTTTGATTGGAATCACATTAGATACGCAAATTCACGTAGCGCAAATAACAGTCACTGTTTTCTTCTTATTCCACAGCTCCGTTTGGTCAAATCACCTTTACGCCTTTCAGTGAAGATGCGGCCTTTCCTTCACTTAAGAACTGCTTGTTTCTAATCAGTATGTTTCTCGTGGCTCTTACGAATACTCTGTTTCCCTGGCCTTTATCTAACTTCGTTAGGAGACTTGGCACAGGAAAGGGACCGAAAAGACAGCTCAGCTGGGCTCCGCTGGCGGCGGAGACCCACCGCGTGTGCGGGAAGGCCGGAGAGGAGGCTTCCAGCTTGGGGTGTCAGCCCTCTGGCTTCTCATTTTCGCTGCTTCTGATTCTGTTGACTTTGCCTCCCCCGGGGGTCAGCACTGACCTCCGGCCGCTCCCCGCGTGCAGGAGGCTGGACGGGCTGGGGTTTGCTGGTGATTTCCTACAGAAGGTGCTCTGCAGCCGGGTCCTGCGGCCGTGGCCCCTATCACGGGCCCCTCCCCAAGGCCACTGCGGTAGGATTCGACATCCGCCCTCCAGGGTGTGGGTCCAGGTGACCCCCCCCCCCCGGAAGTGTGGTGACTTCACAGTGCGGAGGGTGCCCGCGGCGGAAATCTGCACACTCAGAGCGGGGGTGGGGGGAAGTGTGAGTGTGGATTGGGGAAGGAAATCAACAAATGTCTTCAACATCCGAAAAACTGGAACAGGGGACGTCAAGTTAAAGAAGTGCATGATGGGGGAGCCCAAAGGATGCTGACAGAAAGCCACCACGCTGCTCCTGGGGAGGCCGGCCTGATGTCCCCGGGGGTCAGCAGGCAGGGCTCAGGTAGGGGGGAAGCTGGGCCTATGATGGGAGAGGAAGGGCACACGGGGCCGGCTCACATTCTTACCCTCCACCCTGACCCCAAGCGGCGGCCTGCGGTGCACTGCTGCACGGTGGGGACGGGCTGTGATGGTGCAGCCTAAGGAAAGATAAGGCGTGAGAGCCTGAGGTACCACGAGGATACTCGGGGGAACCCGCCTCAGCTTTGGGGAACAGAGAAAGTGCCCTGGGAGATGGCCTCTCAGGGTCTCTGGATCCGCACAGGGCATCTGCAAGACGCAGGCCAGGGCGTCTACAGCAGGGGGCCTGCTTGTGCGCCGGGACGAGAGGGGCACGTGGAGGATTTGGGCCGTGGAGCAGGGGTGCAAAGGGGGAGCTGGGGCAATGAGGGCGGGGGACGGGGGCAGTCACTCTTCCTTGGGGGACCCTCTCTTTAGGCCCTGATGCCAAGAATGGAATGTTCTCTCCCTCACCTGCTGGCCTTTTACCTGAAGAAATTAAGAGCTTCACCCAGAAAGCAGTTCTGAGCCCATCCCCAGACCTTTGTCATGTACACCGTGTGTCTATCTCTGCGTGTTTGCTTTTACGATAAATTCTAATTTAATGAACGAATGTACTCCGTGCAACTCCTGCTTCTGAACATTTGCTGGGATTTTTGCAGCATCAAGTAAGGTAAGTTTTGCAGCGTCCGTGAATGATTGGAACTAATATCGAGTCTATATCTTTCTGGTATTGTTTTGTTTCATAATTGCATTATTGCAATGTTTCTAAGCTTCATCAATTTCCTCCCTTCTGTATGCTAAAGATTGAGAGAGAGAGAGCTTCAAGAAGTTCAACAGAGCTTTCCTAACTGCTCGGAGTTCCTTTCATCTCCTTCAGAGCCTTCCAGGAGTCGTAGACTTTTATCTCCATCTTATTTTCCTCAGCCTGTGTGGGATTACAATACAGCCGCAATGTGGAATTAAGATATTAACAAGGTGCGTTGACACCTTATTCCATTTAATTCTCTTTAAATTGAAATATGCAGCATTAAAAATTAACATGGCCAAATCCATGCTTTATTTGCTTTTGTCCAATAACTCTTGGACGATAATGAACGATAACATCCCGATGTCACTTTGGGTTATTTGCGTGTGGAATGACTCCTAATGCCAACTCCACAGGTTCAGGGCACCATCCTCTCCGAGACGCCCGTACTTCAGATGGCAGCTGCAATGCTGGCTCCCTGGTCTCACTTCTCACTGGCAGGCTGCAAACTGGGGGTCTCCACGGACTTCCCTGGGTTTGCTAAATCCCTAGAACAATGGACAGAACTCAGGAAAGCACTAACACCTGAGGTTATAGTTTTATTATAGCAAGAGGACACAAGTGAGAACTAGCTGAAGGAACGATGCTCAGCGGGGTCTGGGAGGGTCCCATACTTCCCAGAAGCTTCCATGGTACCTAGAGTCACCTTTTCCTCCAGGTACATCCTTGGGTGACAGCACACAGAACATTGCCAACCAGGTAAGCTTATCTGAGTTTCAGTGTTCAGAGTTTTGCCTCGGGGTTTCATCATGTAAGTGATGTTGACTGAATCATGGGCCAGGAGGTTAAACTCAATCTCCAGTCCCATCTCCTCCCCAGAGGTGGGGAGGCTGGGCTGAAAGCTTGTGGCTCAAAGCCCCAGCCCTCCAGTCCCATGGCTGGTGTTTCGGTCAAGGCTAACCCCCGTCCTGAGTCACCTCCATCACATAGACCATCTGCGGGCCCAGGGACGTCATCTCATGAGAATAAGCTCGGACGTGGTCCAAGCCCACCGTGAGTAACACAGACACTCTACCATTCTGGAAATTCCAAAGATTTAGAGGTTCCCTCCCAGGAAGAGGGGACAAAGGCCAGCCACGTTCTTTATAATATGGTGCGCTGCAAATTGCTTCCTTCTGTTTGAGACTGACCTTAGAGGTTTAGGTCTGTCTCTTGTAAGAAAAGGTGAAACTTTTCACAATTAATGCTGTCAGTGAGGTCTCCAGTTTCCGTTCGGCATCTGTCTTGTGCTTCCAAGGGTAGGAGGGGTCCCGTGTGCTGGGGGCAGTTGGTGTAAAGCCTTGGTCCGCTCACTGACCACAGGGCCGGGGGCAGGATTTCCCTCTCGGATCTATGATGTTTTGAGAGTCTTCCTCTCTCTACCCTGCTCTGACAACTTAATTCGTGGGCTATGCTCATCTCATTTCGTTGCTATTCTGAAAATCTCCATCCTGCACATTACAGGCAGTTGCAGTCTGTGATGGGGGTAGGTAGGATGTTGGGGAGTGTGAATTTCAGCTCTGCCACTAACCAACTGTGTGTGTGTACATGTACACACGTGTGTGCCAGTGTGTGATGTGAGCCAGGGCATCCCCTCTGCACCTCTGGTTCCTCCATCTCCATCAGGGATGACATCCTGGTGGTCCCTCCGTGAACGGCTGCTGTGCGCTGGGCCCCCGTGTGGTGTCTGGTCCCCTCCAGCCCTGCATCCTCATGTCACAGATAGGGCTGTGGCTCAAAGGTCAGAATACGCTCAGGGTGACACGAAGGGGGGTCTGGCCTGCACCCCTCCTGTCCAGGGTGCCCGAATGCAGGGTGGTACCTCCTAGCCTGTAGGAAACAGCCTCCCTTGTTGGACACAATCCCATGTTCTCCAAGGCCACAGAGCCCCAGAAGTCTGAGTTGAAGGAGCTCCAGGGGGCGGCCAGGAAGACCCCCCTGCCCAGTGGTTACCCCGATGCCCACCCAGGCATCTTCTTTGCTCCTCTCCTGCCCACCTCCCGCCCAGGACACTCAGTGCTCTCATCACAGGGCCACTCAGACACCAGCCTCTGAAAATTCCCCTGTTCTCAGCACAGCTGAGCCAGCCTGGAATTTTCCAAAAGGCCTTTGCTGAGATCTAAGGGAAAGATTGAAGGGAAAGAAACAAGAAAGAAACCGGCACAGAAGCACAGGTGGTCCATAAATAGGCCCGCCCCCAGCAGCCGGATTTCTGGTCCTCAGCCCGGTGGCCTTGGAGCCCCGCACGCCGACCCCCTGGAGGCCCACCTGGCACGGGCACCCCGCTCGCTCTGGCCCCCAGCAGCCGGATTTCTGGTCCTCAGCCCGGTGGCCTTGGAGCCCCGCACGCCGACCCCCTGGAGGCCCACCTGGCACGGCCCCAGGCTCTGAGGTGGGCACCCATGTCTGCCCACGGAAGGGACAGGTCCACCGCCTTGAACCTCTCTGTGACCCTGGTGAAGACCTGGAGGCTCGTGCTTGCTATTTTGAGGATGCTGGGGGTCTGGGAACTGACTGAGGCTAGCACCTCCCCTCCCCCACCGCAGGGACCCCTCTGACCTCAGGAGAACCCCTCCACATCACAGCACACGCCTGGGGAGGGGCCCGCCAGGTCCTGCAGTGACAGGCCCAGGTCAGAGGGCATCCCTTCCCGCCGCCCTGGGAGCCAGGCAGCAGGAGGTGAGGGTTCCCCGTGCATGAGGCTGGGAGCTCTTCAGCTAGCCCTTTCTTTGGACTGTTCCGCAGGCCCGCAGCTGCCTCTGAGCAGGACACCCAGCCCCTTCCCAGCTCCTTTGATGAGGGCAAAGGACACTCAGCTAGGGTGGAGACCCCTCCTCGGGGCCCACAGGGGGCCTCTGCTGAGGCCGGAGCTCAGCCCACACCATGCTGACTTGTCCTTCCAGGGCACTCTCTAAGCCACCTGCCTGCTGCCTCCACAGGGACGACAAGTGGGCCCATGGCGACCCTGTAGCAGGTGGAGGAGCCTCCCTGTCGGCGTCAAAGGCAAGTGTCAGTGGGAAGAAAAGCCCCCTCCCAAGAGCGCTGCTGCCCGCCCACCTGCGTTAGAGTGGCAATGGGATCAGTGCTCGCCAGCCCTCGTCCCCCTGCTGGGAACCGTGCTTTGCTCACAGCTCAGAAGAATCTATCCATAAAAAACAGCAAGCACTCAGCTGCTTTCCAAACAAAAGCCAAGTCCTCAAGAATTGAGATAAACAGGAAAAGCATTTTCCAGAGGAAGCCCTGTGAAACAGCTCACCTTCAACCATCTATCCATCCATCCATCCATCCATCCATCCATCCTCTCTCCCTCTATCCATTTATATATGTGCACATACATATATCCATACATCTGCAATCTCTCCCCCTTCTTTTCTCCTTCTCTCCCCCATCCACTCATCTCTCTCTCTCACTCCATTCATCCATCCACAGTCCTTCCCTCCTCCTTTCCTCCACCCACTGATCCATACACCCACCTATTTACTGGACTCCCTTTTGATGACTTCTCTCTGTCTACCCTACTGTGGACACTATGACTGGCTGGCAGGTGGTGTCTGAGATTCCAATATTGGATTGTTGTTACTCTTGCTAAAATTTCTCCTCTCTCTTAAAAAGAAATGCTTCCAACAGAGACTTTCAGGGTGATTAAATTTAGGAAGGTAAAGCCGACACCCTCCGTGGCCTCCTTAAGAGTTACACAGAGCTCCTTGTCTCCAGGGAGCTCCCCAGGGATGTGGCGTCCAGGCAGGACAGTGCCCACCTCAGCAGAGGAAGGAGGCATGATTGATGTAAGTCGGTCCTGCTTATTTCATCTCTCCTGGCCACAGGTTGGTCTTTGCAGGAAGCATGGCCTTGTTCTGGCTGAGGCATGGGAGGAAATGTGTGTGTGTGTTGGGGGGGGGGTGCCTCCCTTCTGGAATAAAGACAGAGCAGCCTGAGAAGCAAGGCTTTTTCTGTCCTTCTTCCTGACAGATACATGCCTGCAGGTGCAGAGCCGTCTTGCAGACACCTGCTGTAGATGGTGGGATGCAAAGAGGAAAAGAGTTTGGGGTGATGCTGCCACTCTCGAGCTGCTGCACCAGCCCTGGACCACTCACCCCAGGGTCTAAAATTCCCTTATTTCTTTAAGACAGTGCTGGCCAGGCAGCCTGTTATTTGACCTGAATGCAGAAGAGAAAAAGAGGCTTAGAGGGGTGCCTTTGTCACTGAGGTGGGGCGCTTAGGTAACTTTTGCAGAAGAAAGCTGACAGCACTGTGAGGAATGGGGGGCATTGGCCTCTGAGGGGCGTTGGTGGGACTGGGGGTGCTCAGCTCATAAAAGAAGCCATCACTCTGCACCCTGGAGAGAAGGGGGCCTTCAGAGTCAAACAGACGGAGTTTGCATCAGCATCTCCTTCTCCCTGAGAGACCCCGGGTGAGCTGTTAATCTCTCCAAATCCAGTGTCTTCATCTCTAAATGGGAATAACCGTGCTTTGAGCCGAATAACACGCTGGGCGTCTCTGAAGTGAGAGCCTCTGAAATGGCAGTTTTTCTCTCCTAAGTTTGCTGAGGTGGTGAGGGCACAGGGGAGATGACAGCCACTTTCAGACATGCAAGGGTCTGTCCCCTTTGCCGAGGACGAGGGATATGTTCTGTGCGGCTGACTGTAGGGAAGAGACACAGCTTTGACAGATGGAAGCGTCAAGACAACAGGTTCTGATTAATATAAAAAGAACGCTGTGACTTTTGGAACAGTTCAGCTGTGCTGGGCTGCCAGCAGGCTCCCGGTCCATGGGTGACTTTGAGTAGAAGGTGACTGTCCACTTGTCAAGGCTCATTGGGAGGCTTCCTGGACTGGGGGGAGAGGATGTTGGCTTTGGTGATGGTCGAGGGCTAGGACAGCCCCAGGAGGCCAGGATGCTGGGAATGGAGGGAAGATGGCAGATGGTCCAAGATGCACCTTGCCGCTGTCCTTGGTACATGTCCTGGGATTGTGCCTGGAGATGAAGTCCTCACTTCTCAAGGCACCCAAAGCTTCCTGCCGTGACATGCACTTGTGTTCTCTCTGGATTTTCCTCCCATCACAACTTCCACCCTCTATGTTCCAGACAAAACAAATTGAGGCTCCCTAATTCCCCACCAGACCAGGGACCCCTTAGTGGTCTCCACGGAACTCAGCACAAGCACCTCCGCACAGGAAAGAAGGGGTGTTTCCAGGCCCACGTGCCACCCCATCAGGGGCAGGACCCACATCTCGGACCTCTTTGCGTTGTGGGCGTACATCCAGGGCAGGTGTCATTATCTGGGTTTGCCACCCGGCAGGGATCTAGGCTCTGTGTGAAGAAGCTCCCCTATAACCCGGAAGTACAATGCTAATTTCTGTTTTTATCCCCAAAGCCTTATTTTAAGTAAACCATTTAAGTGGATCAAACCCATAGCAAATAATCATCAGCACCTTTTTATTTTTAACGAGTTCACTTGGGCTTCATAGATGCTCGATGTTCAGGATATTAGCCATGTTCTTCCCCTTCTTAATGGCCCTGAGGTTCCCCATAAGGGCAGCCCTTGAATAGGAGCCTCCGTGTGGGGCTTGCGGTCAGGACACCACCCAGGCTGTCGTGAAGCTTTATGTTGGGATCCAGGGGCAAAAGGCTTGACCCTTGGGGGAGGAACAGGGATTGTGGACTGGTCAGCAAATGTGGGATGTCAGTCAACTAATATCTGGTCTTGGATCCCAGACTTGGGGAGATATGGGGCCGAAGGGACAGGAAGGTGGAGGAGACCTGCCCTGCTTTGAGTCTGGGCTGTTTAGGTCAGCTGGACCCTCACAAGCAAAGTCCTCTTATCTCACAACGTCCAGCTTACCTTCTCCAGGATGAGGGATTTCAGGTGGGAGATTGGGGCCAAAGCCTCGGGTGGATAGACAGTGTCGGGCTCTTGCTAATCACGTCTCTCTACACCTGTGAGATACACCTGAGCTTGGAGCTCAGGGGACCTCGGCTCCAGCTCTGGTTCTGCCACTCGGAGCACGACTAACAGCACGACAAGAATGTCCACGACCGGTGAGGCTGTGCAGAGCTCAGGTGGCTCTGCAGGTGGCTCTTCTCTTCAAGCAGAAGCACCTGTGGCTCCCACTCCTTCCTTCCCCTTTGTTTTGTTTGGAACTCGCCACATCTCAGTGGCTTAGCGGACGGTCCTCTCCCAAGCCCTATCCCCTCCCATGACACAGGCATGTGGCCCCAAGGCCCTGGGGGTGTGTACTTGGTTACATCAGCTTTTCCAGGCTCCCTGCAGACCATCCTATCCCACCCCCCCATCCCATCCCCTCTCTTCTCTCTGCCACTCCCCATTCCCTCTTTTTTTTTTTTTTCTAAGAAGATGTTGGGGGTAGGAGTTTATTAATTTTTATTTATTTATTTTTGCTGTGTTGGGTCTTCGTTTCTGTGCGAGGGCTTTCTCTAGTTGTGGCAAGCAGGGGCCACTCTTCATCGCGGTGCACGGACCTCTCACTGTCGCGGCCTCTCTTGTTGCGGAGCACAGGCTCCAGACGCGCGGGCTCAGTAATTGTGGCTCACGGGCCCAGTCGCTCCGCGGCATGTGGGATCTTCCCAGACCAGGGCTCGAACCCGTGTCCCCTGCATTGGCAGGCGGACTCTCAACCACTGCGCCACCAGGGAAGCCCCCCATTCCCTCTTTGACCAATCCAGACGTAACTTCTATGCTTGAATCCACTGCAGAGATAGGATTTTGCCTGCTGCTTTCCACTTAACACCATATCATGATATTTTCCAGTCTCTTTGTAGTCCTTGTAATTAATATTTAATGACACAAAAATATTCACGAGACACACATGCAAAAAAAAAATGAATCTAGACACTGACCTTACACCTTTCACAAATTTAACTCAAAAATAGATCATAGAGTTCAGTGTAAAATGCAAATTATTAAATTCCTAGATGATAACATAGGAGAAAATCTAAGTGACCTTGGCTTTATAATGAGTTTTCAGATATAACACCAAAAGCATGATTCATGAAAGAAAAGAAAAAAAGATGAGTTGAGCTTCATTAAAATTAAAAACTTTAGCTTTTCACAAGACACTACTAAGAGAACAGAAAGACAGGCCACCAGCTGGGAGACAATATTTGCAAACACATATCTGATGAAGGACCTGCAAGTCCAAAATCTACAAAGAACTATTAAAACTCAATAATCAGAAAAGAATCCGATCAAAATGTGGGTAGAAGGTTTGAAGAGAAACCTCACAAGAGACGATATTCAGATGCAAATAAGCACATTGCTGTAGGGAATTATAAGTTAAAACAAGGAGATGCCACCGCACACCTCTGAGAATGGTTAAAACGCAGACGCTGACAGCACTCCATGCTGGCGAGGATGTAGAACAACAGGAACTCAGGCGTTGCCAAAGGCGCCATGCAACATGGGGCAGCCTTCTTGGAAGACACTCTGGAGGTTCTTGGAAAGCAAAACAAGCTCTAGCCGTACGATCCAGCAGTCGGACTCCTTGTTACGTACTCACGTGAGTTGAAAGTTATATACACACAAAAAACCACACACTTCTGTTTACATCAGCTTGGTCCATAATTGTCCAAATTTGGAAGCAACCAAGGTGTCCCTCAGTAGACGAATGGATGAATAAACTGTGGTCCATCCAGACGATGGACTATTCTTCAGCACTAAAAAGAAATGAGCTATCAAGACATGGAAAGACATGGATGGAGGAGACTGAAATGCATATGCCTAAGTGTAAGAAGCCAACCTGAAAAGGCTACAGACTGTATGCTTCCAACCCTATGACAGTTTGGAAAAGGCAAACGATGGAAACAGTAAAAAGATCAGTGGTTATCAGGGGTCGGGGTGGGGAGAGATGAACAGGCAGAGCACAGAGGATTTTTAGGGCAGTGAAACTACTCTGTGTGATGCTGTAATGGTGGATACATGTCATCCTACATTTGTCCAAACCTATAGAATTTATAACACAAAGAGTGAGCCCTATTGCAAGCTATGGATGTTTAGTTAACAATGATGTATCAATATTTGTTCAACTATGAGAAATTCATCACACTAAGACAATAAGTTAATAATAAGGGAAAGTGTGTGTGTGTGTGTGTGTGTGTGTGTGTGTGTAATATATAGGAACTCTCTGTACTTCCTGTTCAATTGTTCTGTAAACCTAAAACCGCTCTCAGAGATAAAATGTATTTATTTTGAAGAGTATATTCACAAAAGAAGAAACATAACTTACTTAGTTCATTTAAAGTTTAGTGAGTGGATTTATGACATTGATACATATTATTGGTTGTGAAGGAGGCTGCGGGTTGCCCCCAACATCCATTCTTTCTCTCTTCTCTCATAATGGCACGCCCCCCCCCCCATTTTAGGTGGGCACAAGGTTGCCCAAAATAAGACCTTTTTCCCAGCCTCCTTTACAGCTAGATGTGGCTGTAAGACAAGGTATTAGCCAAACAGTGGCCAAGGGTGTGTGTGTAACCCCTTAAAGGGAAGTCTACCTGATCCTTCCTTCTCTGCCTTCTGGTTGGTGGGAATGCAGACGTGATGGCTGTAGCAGGCGCAGCTATTTTGTGTCATGATGTGAACCTGGAAATGGAGGTCATGTGTCCTGGGCCGTGCACACTGCACCCTTTCTCACATGAGAGGGTAAGGAACCCCTGTCTGTGTAGGATGCTCACCCATCTGGGTGTGTCGGAAGTGTGCATGGACGCTCACAAGACAGCAAACGAGTATTTTCATGTAAAGCTTCCCTTTGTTGGCCACAGCCATTAGGAATGAGACTGGCCAGAGAAAATGTGGCATAAATTGAAAAAACATTGACTAACATCACAAAAAAAGCTGAAGTGAGCGTGAAAAATGTGCTATGATGGAGGACCTGGGCTCCGGGCGGGGGTGGGCTGCCCCTGGGGAGCGAGCCCCGTGTGTCCTGCCTCAGGGGCTGTGTGGTGACTGCAGGCTGATGAGGCCCAGGGATCAGCTGGGCCTCTGCAGTGACAGTCACTCTCAGAGAACACACTGCATCTGTATGTACACATATACTGCTTTTCAAATATTTCCATAGAAGCTTATACAAATTTCAAAAACACAGATGAAGCTAGTAGGTATTTCTTTCACAAGGGGCATTTTTCGTTTCCTGAAACATCAGCGTCTCATGACACCAGGGTTTATGAAACGTGGGCACCACCGTCGTTTCCCGAATTCTGTTCCTGTTATTCACGACACAACCCCCACCCACGCCCGCACCCCTGGGCACAGAGTTCACTTTGTCTGTTGGTTGGAATAACCTGAATTCAGTGAGTTTTGGGGGAGAGAGACGATTGGATCAACACATGGGAGAGCATCCTTGAGACAGAGCTCAGTCTGGAAGACCTGTGGGGTCTCCTCTCATCCCCCAGAGGCTGGACCACTTTCTGCCCAGCATGGTCTCCAGGCAGGAGTCCCAGAACCGTGGCAGGAAGGGCTCCAGGGCGTCTCCAGGCCCAGCCTCAGAGCTCACACGCCCTCAGCACCACTGGTTCTACGGATCAGAGAAGTCACGGGCAGCCCAGAGCCAGGGTGGGCCTCCAACCCCTCGTGTGATGCTCTTGTGCCCCTGGGGGTGGGTAACAGGCTCTCTCCCCGCCTTCAAGGCAGAGCCAGGAGGGATGTGGGGCTGCCTGAGGCCATGTGGCTCAGCAGTGCAGGCCGCATGGGGCTCTGCAGTTTGGTCCTCAGCCTGTGCATCTCCTGCTGCAGGGCTGGCACCTGCCGTGGGTGATACCCTGTAAACAAGAGGTTTTAATAGCTCTGGACGCGGACACCCGGGAATGAGAGGCTGTCGCTCTGTGGCTTCAGGTGCGAGTGACCTGAGTGGCTGCTTCACCGCCAGAGCCGCGGTTTCCCTCGTGGGTCAGGGGAGCGGCTGATATGGGCGACCCCCAGGCCCCCTCCATCCCTCGGCCCACAGCTGTAGCTTATCTTGACAGGGATACATTGACATCTGCAGGAGCTCTTGTCCCAGAGCCCTGTCTCCATCATTAGGGAGGTCCTTTTTTTTCCTGTTGTCAGGATATCAGGGAAAGCTCTTCAGTCCCGTGGCACAGTGCCCCGGGGGCGCTCCTGTGCTGGGGAGGGTGCAGGGGGCCAGGCTGACCCTTCTTCTCCCCTCTTCAGTCCTTCTCCCGCATGCGTCCCCCAACTACGCATGTTCCCCACTGGGGGCCGAGACCTGATGGCGACCCCTCTGCACGGGCCCTTCTGGGCTCCATATTCCTGGACATGGCCCAGGCTCCCCTGTCCTGTCTGGGGATAACACAGTACCACAGCGGGAATGCTAACTTCACTGCTCTCTGCCCGGTTGACTCAGAGTCCCCTCGGAAGCCCTGGTACTGTCACCCTGTCCTCACTCCTAAAATCCTGGAAGGCAGCCTGGAGTAGGTGAGACCCGGACATGGAGCTGGTGCTGGCTGGGTTCCAGTGGGCGTGTGCTGGCGGCATGGCCTTGGGGAATGACGTAACCTCCCTGATGTGCACTTTCCTCCCGTGTAAAGTCGGAACCTCGATGAGGTGAGGATGGAGTTAGAGACGGCGGTGACGCTGGGCAGTGCCCCGCACACAGTAGGTGCTTAGCCAGTGTCCGTCCCCGTCCTTCCCCCCCTGGGCTCGTCTTATTCCTGGACCTTGAATCACATCTTCACGACTGATACTGTTGACCTTGTGGTTCAACATAGGAAGCAGGTGGAACAGACCAGACATAGTCGGTTTAGATTCCTCTGCGAGTTTTCCCATGTGCTGTGTCTCCTTTGTGTAAGGAAAGTAGGGGATCTGTTCTCTTCTCCCTGCCTGTCTTTCTTCTCCGTCTCTGTTGGTCTTTTTTTAACCTGTGTTGAGCCCCCTTCTCAACACTGGAGGACCTCAGATTGTTTCTCAGAGGCAGAGCTCAGAAAATGGCATCGCCCACAAGACACACGAGTCACCAAGACGTCCCACCCTGACCCTCTAAACCCCGGTGTCTCCGTGCCAACTGGTCCGGCCTTGAGGGCCAGATGCTGTTGGTCCTGCCAGTTGCCTCACTTAGGTGTGAGAGGCAGCATGGGCACCGGGTGTATTTTTAGGAACGAGGGCTGATTGGATACAGTCTCAACGTTAGGGAATCGTAACGCCAGACTGTCTAAGAATACCCTGCCTGAGACGCGATCTCCATAAACAGAGGAGTTAACTTAGCCTGTGATCTAGTTATTCTGCCCTGGTTGCTGGTCTGTCGAGTGTGCATTAAATGAGTGGTCAGGCCCTTGGGGTCTGAGAGCAGGGAATCTGAGAGCTTGGATGACGGGGGCAAAATACCTGGGCCCGAGTTCTGGGCTTGACTCTCAGCTGTGTGACCTCCGGAAAGCGACGCAACCTCTCTGCCACAGCCCCTCATCGGAAGCGGGAGGATAATTAAGCAGCGACTTCGTAACCTGGAATGCCTTACTGCTTGCATAGCGTCTAAGACACAGCCGCACACAGTAGAGCTTCAGCACTGTTTGCCCGTAAATGTCAATAGTTTGTAAAGCATCAACTCTGGGGATGGAGAATGTTGAGTTCATGCAGGACTCTGGTAGCTGCTTTGAGGAAAACCAGTGCCCGTGGACCAGGACCAGGATGAATGGGGAGGAGGTAACAGTTGTCATTTTTGCAGCTACCAGGGGACAGACACACTTGACACATAGCGTGTCACTCAAAGGCTGGGTTGGCTGGTCTAGCGATTTCCTCTTAAAGATGAAGGACTTGCCCTCAGGAGTTAGGGGTCTCGCCGAGGTCGCATCACTGATACATGAAAAGCTTGAATGTGTGTTTTTTCTGGGGCACCCGGCTTTAGTCTGGGGTGCAGGAAACCTGCTTGTTAAAGGGACACGCAGCCCTGGAGTGCCCACTATTGATTTGGAAGAGTGTGTGTTTGCCGTTGCAGCAAAGATGGAGATGAAGATGCGGCCACACGCCGAAGAGGCCTTTGTGTACCAGTCACATTTCCCCAGGAGCAGGGTCTGAGCCGAGACTGGAGATGCACAGCGCGGAGGGGGCGTGGCTGCACCGTGGAGGGCAGAGACAGGTGGGGGAAGGGGCGGTAGCCAGTTAAACAGTAGGAGCTGGGACGCGATTGAAGGCTGCCCCCCCACGAGGGTCGAGGGCAGGCCAGGGTACTCACACCTCCACGCCCACCAGCGCGGGCCCAGCGCGGGCCCAGGACTGGAGGGAGGGGCCAGGCGCCACGCCCACCAGCGCGGGCCCAGGACTGGAGGGAGGGGCCAGGACTGGCGGGAGGGGCCAGGCGCGCTAGTTGCTGGCGCTTGTCCCTGTCAAGCAGTGGGAGGTGGGCTCTGCAGTCTGAGGGCAACCTCCCTCCCAAAGACGCAGGTGCCAGCCGGTGGGAGTTGGCTGGCAGCATAGGTAGACCGTGGAGGGGCCTCGGGCTCTCTGCTGTCTGTTGACTCAGGGCACACTCCCCAGCAGGGCGTGATCAGGCCCACGCTGCAGCCCCACCTGTGAAACCAGAGGTCCATAGAAGGGAGACTTTGGAGCCCAGTCTCAGGACAGAGTGCGAAGATGCTTCTACTTCCTGGAATTTAGTTTAACTAACGCCTTGGTTTTTATTCTTCATCAGAAGCCAAATCCTGAAGCCCCACATCTGATCCGTTGACTCTGCCATTGCAGAGAAATCTCGCGAGCTGGGCTTCCTCCAGACGCCATGACTTGCTTCTGAAACATCGTGCACCAGAGAGAGTCAGTCGAGGGCCCGATACTAAGCCTGGGGCAAGTTGTCTCTATCTCTGGCGCTTGGTCATCTGGATCACAAAGGGGGCCTTCAGGTTCGGTCCAGATCTGGAGTCCCAGCATCACAGGGGTGTCACATCCTGTGCTATCCCTCTCCGCCCATCTCTCCATGGACCCCGTGGAACAGGGTGATCGCCCTGGCCACACGGCATTGCACTGCCTGGCCAACATCTCCTCCAGGTTCATCTCTGTGACCACAGGACCCAGCACTGACCCGAGTATACACTAGGTGCTTTCTAGATGCTTAGTGAACAAATGCCACAAGTGTTCTTGTCCTAGAAACCCAGAGCTCTTACACGTTTCTCTAGGGATTTCATACCTCTGGTCTCCCCTCTACTCTGCTCCGTGAGGACAGAGTGGGCTCAGGGACCTCAGTGACCATGGCTGGGGCTGGTGCAGGGCTGGGTGGACCCCTCTTTCTCCCTGGAAGCCCCCGATGGTCAGCAGCCCCTAATGGTCAGCCACTGGAAGGTCAGCTGCAACAAGACTTCTCTTTCACAGCTCTCAGGAACAGCTCTTGGAAGATTCCAGGGTTGGAGCATGCACTTTCCTTTCCTGTGCCTCACACTTAAACTCCGTCTTCAGCACCCATGACTCGGCCTCACCTGGTCTTCCTGACTCTCCAAGGACTGAGAGGCATATCCACAATTTCCCAGAGCAAGTATGTGCTTCCTGCTGCAGTGCAGGACCATAGAGAGTGTGGTGTCCACACTCAGGTCTTGTTCATGGAGCCCCTGCCAGAAGAAACTGCTGACCCAGGACCACAGGACTCTGCCTGCCAAGGACACAGGGGTGGGCAAGACCCTTAAGACACCTGGTTTAGCATCACCCCCACCTCCAGCAGGTAGGCTGCAGAACCCCGTTCACCTGCTGCTTCAGGGTCACTCAGACGAAGATCTTTGCCCTGTATCTACCATCCCTTCTGGCCAGGGGTCAAGGGTGAACACAGAGCCGTGATGGAAACACCCAAGTTCCTCCCAATGAATATTCGAGAGTTGCAGAGGAGCCCAGTATCTCCAGTAGCATCGCGTGTCTCCTAATCTCTCGGATAGTATGAACGATGATCTCAGAGGACATTTTCCTCATATTATCAGGGGATGCGCGGACCTAACCCAGGTAGATCGGATGAGTCTCTTTGCCTTCTGAAGGGTGGGAGTAGGGAGGAAGGTTCTGCCTTAAATGAATTTGGGTGGAAAAGAGCAGACTGAAAGCTGCATAAGCCACTGCTCAGTGGTGGCCCAGGCAGGACACATATCCTAGTTTCCATTCCCGTCCCCAAGACCTCTGTGACTTAAATGCCAAACTCTGATTTTTAGAAGGAGGACTTGGCCTTGGGTGCAATCCTGTGTCAGGCTTGCTATTTTTACAAGGTTCACCCTATTCTTAGTGACTTTTAAAAATAAAAATTTCAACAGCTTTTCCTTCCCCTGTAACATTTCTGCCACAACCAAAGATCTTAATGAACTGTGCGTTCAATTACAGGAAGGAGGGGACCAGATGAGTGGGTGGGACCAGCAAGACGGTGGTGAAAAAACTCCCGAGAAGAGACGTGTGCATTTATAGGAGATGGCTGTCACCACGGAGAAGTCTGCACCTCGGGAAGGCATATGAAAACAGCCAGCTTGTTGTCAGTCCTGACGGGTTCGGTAAAAATGGTTCCCAAAGAGAATAGACCTATTTCTGGGGAGAAAAACACCTCTTCTTACCCCAGCCTTATAGAGGCAACTCTCAAGCTGGGAGTGAGGGGATAAACGTACCTCAGCTCTCCGGTGGGTCTGGACAAATCAGGAAAGACAGCAGGGGAGACTTGGCTTTCTGCAGCCACCGTGGAGGTCCAACGGGCAGGGCCGTCCTGGGAACAGTGGCTGCTCTCGGCGTCCTGCGGTGTCATCTTGCAATTAGGAGGACAGCTCCTGAGGGCTTCCTCTCATCATTACCGTGAGTCCTTGACCAAGCTGGTTGTCTTTTCCAAGTCTCATTTCCCTCATTTGAAATAAAAGTCATGGTCCTTGCCTGCTGTCATCACTCACTCCTTCATTCCCTCACTGTAGCCGATTGAGGTCCCTGAAAGCAGACCCTGAGATGGAGTTTGGCATGTGGGTGGTCACGCAGTGCCCTTGGGGACTGCGTGGGGAAGGGAGAGACGTGGTTGACCCCAAGGGTGACTTGTTTGTTTGTTTTTGCGGTACGCGGGCCTCTCACTGTTGTGGCCTCTCCCGTTGCGGAGCACAGGCTCCGGACGCGCAGGCTCCGCGGCCATGGCTCACGGGCCCAGCCGCTCCGCGGCATGTGGGATCTTCCCGGACCGGGGCACGAACCCGCGTCCCCTGCATCGGCAGGCGGACTCTCAACCACTGCGCCACCGGGGAAGCCCCCAAGGGTGACTTTTGGAGGCTGTGTGGGATGGTGCTCCTGGAAGCTGGCGACACGTCGTCCTTCCTTGAAGGGGGCCTGGTGGCACCCCCCCGGCTCTGCCATGCCTATTCGCCCTTCGCGCAGTTTGTTTCGGGCGCAGCGCTGGAGGGAGGTGCTCACGTGGAGGATGCGGCAGTGACCCTGGCATGACCTCAGCCCCTGTGGGGCAAAGACAACCCCCCCAGGAGTGCGATGAGGGGGGTGAGGGAGGACCGGGTCCCACTGCGCACGTGCAGAGTGGTAAGGACAACGCTGTACCCTGGGGGCAGGTGGACAGAGGGCCGGTCATAGGCAGAGGCTGTTCTTAGAGAGAACCACAGGGCTGCAGGCAGGTGGACCATCTTAATTCAGCACGTTGGCCGTGAGCTTCTGAGGGCGGAAACCACACCCGGCCCCTCACACGGCCTCTCAGCTCTTGTGAAGATGAGCCAACAAGTGGAACCAGGGAGGGAGGAAAGGATGGGTGACGAGCACAGTGGGTAAGCAGGATGCCAACAGGGGGTGGAGGCTGGCACACAGACTGGCACTGGGGGGCCTCGGGGCTCCCGCAGTGGCCTCCTCCCGTCCTCACGCCAGCCAGCTGAGGGTGTGGGGGGCTCTGCTGGCCCACATTTCGGACGCGACACTGAGGCTGGTCCTGTGGCTGCAAAGCAGGGCCACCAAGGCTCTGATTCCGCTTCGGGCTCTTCCTCTGGTCTAAGCTTCTAGGGTTTCCCGACTTGGAAAGAGTCGGTCACAGCATCTTCTGGGTCCTCATCAAAGCCTAGGATTTGAGGATTCCCGGCCCTGGTCAAGTTGTAGAAGCTGGCCCCATCCCTCTTCAGCCCTCATTCAGCTCCCAAGGACCTGTCTCCCGGTCTGCAGACCCCGCTTCTCACTCACCTGGCTCGGCTGCCCCGCCCACGTCTCCCCAGGCCCCATGTTTGCCCCACGCCAGGCCTCCTGCAGCCCCCAGCCCAGCCCCGCCACTTCCCACCCTTCTGATCCCATCTGAGCCGCGAGCCCTCAACTGAAGGGTGGGGCTGCAGCCTCTCACTGGGCAGAAAGGACTCAAGGGGAGAACTTTAGGAAGCAGGTCCTCGAGCCAGTTTGAGCACAACCGGCGTGATGAAATCACAGCCAGCAAAGCACCGCTTCTGAGGGTTCTTTAAGACATTATTTGATGACTAAATAGGGAGATTTGTGGTTGATGAATGGGGTGTCTTTGGGTGCGTTTGTCAGCCGGCAGCAGCGTTTTGGAGAGAAACGGCATAGCCCTGAGCTAAGCATCCTGCTGTCACCTGCCAAAGCTGGTGGGCCGGGAAGGTCCCCTAAATTCGCTGACCTCCCTGGCAGGAAAGCGGCCAGCCCCTGGTGGTGGCATCCACGTTTGCATGAACATAGGGAGTACCTGCCCTACGCCCTTATGGAACTCCTGTTCTAGAACATTCCAACCCTCCCCCTCTCCCCTCCACCCACCACTGCCCTCTGTCCACTCAGTCCAGAGCCAGACCCAGGGGTGTTTCTGAGAGGAACCCTGGGAGAAATCTGGGGGACCTTCGCCACAAATGGGGGCAGCCTCGGGGATCCCACTTGAGAACCTTCTTTCCTCGGGTGCTCCTGCGTGCTTAGGGCAGGGGGTACCCGCCCATCTGAGCTTGAGGGTGGGCCCAGGTCGGTCCTCCCAGCGTCACTGTCTACCACGGCCCCACATCCAGGCGGAGCAAGGGGGCAGGAGGTCACCCGCCCCTCAGCTTGTCATCAGGTCCCCATTACGACGCTCATCCATGTGTGTTAATAAAAAAATGGAGGAAGGAAGGGGAGTCCCAGGGAGACAGGCACAGCCAGCCGCCTGGCGGGCCGGGCCGGGGGGACGAGCTGGGGCCGCCCCGTGCCTCCCCGTGGCCTCCCAGCTGCTGAGCACAGACCACTGTTTCAGAGGTTTTTCCAGGTCAAGGAGGGACCACAGGGTCCCGGGCAAGATCTGAGGTGAGTCAGTGGAAGTGGGCGGGGGCGGGCGGGGCTGGTGCAGGTGACTCCCTTCCAGTCACTGTCTCGCCTCTGCTTCACCTGAGCATTTGAGGGAGTGGCCCCTCCGGTCACACCTTCACCCAGGTGTGTCCCCCAGCAGCCCCCAGGCTCAGATGGGCAGCCTGGGCTGAGACTGGCTGAGCCGCCCGTGCACAGCTCACGGGACGTCTCAGACCTCCTTCCTGTCCCCAGGGCTGGTCTCACCTTCGCACCTCCCCAAGGCCCTCCGCCCTGCATGGTGGTGACCTGCGGGGGGTAGCAGTCCTCTTCTGAGGAGTTTGCATTCCGGTTGGAAAGACGAGCCCCCCCACCTCCCCCCTCTCTCTCCCTGTCTCTCTCCTCCGTCTCTCTCCCTCCCTCTCTCTTTCTCTCCTCCTCTCCCTCTCTCCCCCGGGGCCATCATTACCTGCGGTAACTGCAGCTGTAAGATGAGGCTGCTCGAGGCCAAACCACATAAGAGAACGAGAGGCCTACCCGACGTCTTTCTGCATGTGCCCACCGTCTGCATCTCAGGGTGCAGGATGCCCTGCCCCTCTGCATGCCCCCCACCCCAGCCCGGCCCAGCAGCAGGGACCCCGGCATGGGAAGCTGCATCCCTCTCTCACCAGTACCTCGTGGGGTAGCTGTCCACCGGCAGCCCTCCAGGGCCTGTATCCCCAGCACATCCTGCATGAGGGGCTCCATAGATGTGGGTGTGTGATGGGTGACTTGGGCCGGCTCTGCCCCTGTGGTCTGGGCACTGGTGTCCCTCCTCTAGGGGTACAGCTAAGTCGCCACGGGTACAGTCTGGGAGGAGGGATCCTGTTTCCTCTGAGCAGATGCTGTTTGCTGGCCTGAGGTTGGTCTGGAGAAAACAGAACCCAGATTCAGAGAGCTGGGCGGGACCGCTCCCCTCCCCTCTCCCGCCCTGTCCCACCAGCCCAGACCCCCAGCCGGAGTCCAGGTGCTGAGGGTGAGGCCCGAGACAGAGTCCGCAGAGCTCCCGTAAGAGCGAGGGGCGGTGCTGGCCTCCTGGGGACAAGGGACCGGAGAGCGGTCAGTGGGGTCTGCACAGCCCGGGCCTGGCTGGCCTCTGTCGGCACCGCGCCCCGTCCCGGTCTCCGCTGAGCATCAGAGGCCAGGACAAGAGGAGCCCTTTGAACCCGGGCCTGACGAATCTGCCCATGCCAAGGTGGGGCCATGAAGACCCTTCCCAGCCCGGTCTGCCCAGCCAGGCCCCTTCCTCTCTGTCTCCTTGGAGGATGCACGCCACTGCGTTTCATTGGCTCGGCCTCAAAAATAAGTGGCGCCTGTCGCAGCGCTGCCTGCCTCCTTCGTGGTAGAGAAAAGTACTCAGAGGGGAGCGAGCCGACGATAGGTCTTTGCTTCTGGGGGGCTCCGCCCACTTCCTGTGCGTGAGGAGAGCGGGGCCCAGCTGGGGCGCGTGTCGGGCCGGAGAGCCATGAGACGGTGGACTCTGCCCTGGTGCGGCCTGCATGAGGCCCAGAGCTGTGGGAGCTCTGTTAACCTTCGGCCTGAGGGCCCATGTCCTGCCGCTCCCGTCAGCGCGTGGCCTCGGCAAGGAAGGGGCCGTCCTTTAAACTTGCACATTCCCTCCCCTGGAACGGTGCGCAGGCAAGGGTTAATGAGGGTGGGAGGCTGGGGCCAACCCGGGGCCACTGGCATCCTCCCTGAGGGCCCATGGGTACCTGACGTCCAGACCAGGACGGGGAAGGACTTGCCCAAGGTCAACACACCCCGGGGAGTGGGGGACACCAGCCCAGCTGGGAGGTCCCACTGTCCAGCATCCCTCTGCCCAGGCGGGCAGCCCTGGGCTCTGATTCCAGTGAAAGAGCCGCACTTTGTTCTGTTCTCTTCAGGTTCAGCTCACGGAGGCCAAGGACGGAGAGGGCGCCGGAGGTGGCTGTGTCTCCCGAGTCCCTGTGCCCCCAGGAGCAGTGAGGATGCTGAGGGGGGCCCCACCCCCAGCGAGGGGAGTGATGGCCCCAGAATGAAATCCAGCAACCTTGGGTTCGTTTAAATAGATGAATGGGACAGAGCTGTGACCGGTTACCAAGGGCAACCACGACATTTTGGGGATGTCGTTACTTGGAGAGGGTGACTGCTTGGGGAAGAAGTGAGCCTGCTGTCAGGTGCTGCAGGGAGAGGCAGCCTGGGCCGCAGAGCCAAGCACAGGGCCGAGTGGTTGGGCCCCGGAGGCCACCCGGCTCAGCTCAGCAAGGGCTGTCAGGTGCTGCCCAGATGGACACGGCTCTGCACCAGGCTGGGCACCTCCCCTTCAGCTGCCTCCTCTGGGCCTCGGGGATCTCTGTTGTGCCCGTGAGTGGAGCCTTCTCCCTGGAAGCCACGCTGATCCCCCGACCCTGGCCTCTCGGGAGGGTGTGGCCCTGTGGCCAGGGAAGTCACCCCTCTGGGCTACTCTTTCATCTTGTGCATCCCTGGGAGAAACACAGGGGCTGCGTTCCTGAGTGGGGTGTCAGGATCCCAGGCACTCACGTGTCACTTCCTTCCACCTCCGGGGGCTGATTGAGCCCTGACTGCATACAGCCCCACCCCTCGGGGCCACGTGTCAGGAAGAGACAGACAGGCAGATTCTGTGGCTTGGGCTCCCACGGGCGGGTGGCTGGGTCCCCAGGGCACCTAGCAGAGATGGGAGCATGAGATGGGCCAGTGCATACAGCTGCCCTGGTTGGAGAGTGGTCTTCCAAGTTGTGAAAAGACCTGGGAATGTTCTCGAGGGCATCACAGGGAGAGACCAGCGTGAGGAGGCCCAGAGCTTGGAAGGAGCCTGTGTGAGGATGGGATCCACGTCCGTGCCTCTCAGATGTGTCACCCCCCTGCCCCGGGTCCTTGGATGCTGCCGCTGTCACCATTCCTAGACCCCTAGGTCTCTGACTGTCCCAACCTCTCCCAGAATGGCCGGACCCCTGGCACAGCCACCGCCGGGAAGGTCCAGCCCGGCCCCCAGGACTTTGGATACAATGTTGGACACAAGGACCCCCCGCCCCCTGGAGGGCTGGGGTTCGGGTCACAGGGGGTATGGGGTGTGGCCTCCTCAGCAGCTCCCAGAGGCAGAGTCAGCCTAAGCCAGACCCCGGCCAAGGAAGTGATGGGTGGGCTCCTCTCTGCCCTCAAAGACGTCGGCCACCAGGTGGTTCCTCCAGGCCGTCCCGAGAGCCTGCATGGCCAGTGCCCAGCTGGGTTTCCCCGGGAAGCTGGCCTCGCTCCCACTGAGTCCCTGGTGCCCATCTTCCTCTCCCTCTGCCCTGCCTGTGTCTCTCCCTCACTCTCCCTGCCCTGGGCTCACCTCTCCCTCCGGAGCCTGAGAACGTGCTCTTGGCCGGAGGCTGCTCCCTCAGGATCCTGGGTGTGAACTGCGCCTGGGGTGGGGACCGGTGATGGGGGTGGACGGGAGGAGTGTGCTGGCGTCAGAGGGGCATAGGAGAGGCCTCCCTCAGTGCCACCATCAGCCAGTCTCCTGTGAGAAGGGACCAAGGTGGTCCCAGGACCTGAGAGTGGGCGCAGATCTACGTCCAAATACCTCCAATTGCCTGGCGCGTATCTACCTGCGTGTCTTGTCAGCGCCTCAGACTCAGGTCCCGACTGAACTCGCAGTACCGGTCAGAGCCTGTTAGGAACCGGGCTGCACAGCAGGAGGTGAACGGTGGGGGAGCGAGCGAAGCTTCATCTGCCGCCCCCCTTCACTCCCATTACCGCCTGAACCATGACCCCCCACCATCCGTGGAAAAATTGTCTTCCAAGAAACCGGTCCCTGATGCCAAAAGGGTTGGGGACCGCCGCGCTCAACGGCTGAGAAGTGGAAGAGCCTTGGATGCTTTAGAGCCGCGATGCAGCAGGAGGTGATGGAGGTGAGAAGGCTCTCAGCCAGGATGGCCAGAGGCAGCTGGAGTCACGATCTGCAAAGCTGGGTCATCGTGCGTGCCCGTGACACACCTCATCCATCACGTACCTCACACTTCGCCTGTCATCCCCTGGGAGGCCCGGGGCATCACCAGGACAGCTGACGGTGGGAAGGAGGCTAAAAGGGGAAACAGGGAGTGTCAGCAGGAGGGGCACGGGTGGGGAGAATTTGATGGAGTGAAAAGTCATGTGAAGGCAGAGGGTTCAGGAGAAGAGGGGGCACGAGTGTGCACCTTGCAGTGTGGGAGGGGGAGTGTAAGCCAGGGTACCCCCAGCTTCTCCTCCAGATGCTTCTGGAATTCACCCAGTTCCTGCATTATCGTGTCTGTCCCATTAACAATTGGGAATCTTAAAACGTTAGGCTAAGGAGACACTTCACAGAGCCCATTGCACTTCTGAGTGTTGGGCATCAGCCCCAGGCTCCAGCTGGTGGCTGTCAGAGCCCCAGCCCCACCCTGGCATGGAGAAACGGCCCAGATGAGAATTAGCAGAAGAAGACTTTGGACGTGGTGATGATTCTCTGAATGTTTATTAACATAGGCAAAGGGGCTCTGGTCCCTTTGGGCTTTAATGTTTTTGAACTTTCACTCATAAGGTTTGATCTTTAGAATTTAATTCCTCCCTTAGGATAACCATAATTGCGAGAAAGTTTATATCTGCAGGTCCTGTCTCTCTATGGTTTTGACATTTTGTGATGGAGTTTCTATGTCTCTATTTCACATTTTACTATTGAAATACCTTGAATTTCACTGCAGAACCTCTGGCGGGTTGTATTGGATAACATCGAGGGACATAATTGGGGATGGTGTATCAGCTACGTACTACTGGATAACCAACAACCTCACGGTTTAGCAGCTTAAAACAAAATACCTTCATTACTATACAGGTTCTGTGAGTTGGAGATCCAGGTGTGGCTGGGATGGATCTCCAGGCTCAGGACTCTGGTGAAGTTACTTACACTGTTGGCCATGACGGTGGTCTCATCTGAAGGCTGGACTGGGCCAGGGTCTGTTCCCGGCTCTTCACACGGTCAAAGGACAGATTCAGTTCCTCGGGGCTGTGGGGTGGTGGTACCTACTCTCCCCTGGTTGTCCCGTGAAGGTCTCCCTCAGTTCTTTGCCACGTAGGTCTCTGCTTAGGGGAGCTTGGAGTGAGTAGGGGAGAAAAGAGGAGGTTCCCAGGATGGAAGACAGTCTTTTCACAGCCTAACCCAGAAGTGATGTCCTGTTCCCTCTAGACAGGTTAGAGGGAGGTCATGAGTCCAGCACACACTCATAGGAGGGAGTCACATGAGCACCAGAAGGTGGGGCTCATTGGAAGACATCTGAGAAGCTGACCACCTCAAGTGGGACTGGACTAGAGGGTGCGTTTTCAGTTTGGGGCAGCCTTTGCCTAGATTTAGTTGAATCATCTTCTGAACAATTTCAGGGACTTCTGGGGGAGAATCCACACTGACTATGAGTAGCCCCAGGGGGTTATAAGCAGCCGGAGGCTGGCTCTGGGGGAGTGGTTTGTAGATACGGTAGCAGAAACATCCTGGTGGACACTGTTGGCTCGAGCTGGGCTGGTGGAAGTCCCCAAAGGTGAAAAGGAACCAAAAAGATGAGGATGCTGATGGTAATGTTTATTCCCACTTCCAGTGTTTCCTTCCTGTCCTTCACCTTCTCCTTCTAGGGGACCCGCCTGGTGGGTGAGTTTGGAAGGAGAACTGAGACATCTCCTCCAGTTATCAAGGGCTAAGCAGAAAATCACTCAACACTTATCAGCTCAAAACCACAGCAATTATTCACTTTCTCTCATGGCTTCTGTTAGCCAGGAATCCTGGAAAGGCATGGCTGGGTGTTTCTCACTGGGAATCTCTTTGACAGCTGCAGTCACGTGTTGGAAGGGTCTGCTCTCATCTGATGGCTCGAAGGGGGCTGAAGGGTGTACGTCCAACGTGACTCCATCATGTGGGAGCCCCTGGTGCTTCTAGAACTTGAGCTGAGCTCCTGGGTGGGGGCAGGTTGGCTGCAGTACTGGGAGCCGGGCATTAGGGCAGAAATGGGCTCTCCCCACAGGGCCTGATGCTTTGTGGGCAAGAGATCAGGTCACTCCACAGGGGACAGATGTATTATAACTGACAATAATGCCCAAAGGAGTGAAGTTGAGGGCTGGTTCCATCCTGTGTGTGTACGTGTGTGTGGGTGTGGGTGCACGTGTGTGTGTGTGCATGCACGTATTTGAGCACACACGCATGGTCACAGAAGGCTTCTCTGAGTGCGCAATACTTAAGCCACGACATGAACGTAAGGGGCTAGCCAAGGGAGGAGGGGGTGGAAGAATATTCCAGAAAGGGTCTGTGTGCCCAGGGCAAAGCCTTGCAGCAGTGAGCTGGGCAGACTCCCTTGGAACTGGGCACTGACCACGTGTGCCAGAGGGGAGGGAAGGGGGGCACAGCTGTGAGGGTCCTGCATGGCAGTGGCTAGATCCCAAGGACCATGAGGAGGTCCCATGGATTCTAAGGCAGGAAAGGAGAGGGTGGCCCCAGCAGGTAGGAGAACCATCGGTCCAGGTGTGTCTTGGTGAGGCAGGTGTGGGTGCCGCGGCTGGGTCGGGGGCCCCGAGGTTGTGGACTGGAGAGACAGGAGACCGTGTGTGGGGAGGGTCTGCTTCTGGGGTCTGGGGTCTCCAGCACTGCCAAGTCCTGGGATGTGTCCAGGGGTGTGTGTGTGGGTTCTGTGGGGGGAAGGGAGACATGGTGGAGGCAGGCAGGGGACGGGTCTGAGCAGACACATGTGGGGCCTGAGGTTACCTGGGGGGGGGGGCGAGTTTGGTGTGGGGAGGGCTGCCCGCGGGGCTGAAAGGCCTTCCAGACAGGGGGGCGGAGGATGGGCGGCACAGGGAGGCTCGACAGCTGTGTAGACGACTGTTACCAGGGTTGATTTTGACCCAGTAGACACTCAGCCCTGACTGAAGTGAGCGTGGAAAATAGAGGCCTTCGCTCATGAAGCGTGAGAAGAAAAACAACGTGGGCTGGGACTCCGGATCCTCCCTGGCTTCATTACTGCGAGTGTAGACGGACAGTGGTGGGTTCCTTGCCACACACCGCCAGTGCCGCACTTCATTCGGAGTTAAGTCTCCTCTGTTTAAATCAAAGTCCAAATGGGAAACCTGGCCTTTCAGACAGTGGCATTAGTGACCATTATCTGCTCTGCAAGAGGATTCACAGCTCAGGTTCCAAATTAGAGGCTGTTTTATAGCACTTACTGGCTTCGGTTCACAGACATGTACGCGCACAGACGCGTGGACACACAGGCAGTGGGGCCTTGGGCACCCCCAGCTGAGCACCTCTGACCTCAGAGGAGCTGGAAGCGCAGTCCCTTTAGGGAACAGCCCCAGCCCCAGGACTGGTCACTCATCCTGACAAATGCATGCAGTCCCGTCCACCTGGACTTCTACCCAAGGAGAGATCTGTTTGCAAAATCCCCGGCAGAGGCGTGGTGCTGCCAAATGAAATCTCTCTTTTCAAAGGCGGTGTTCCATTCTACTAAGCCTGACCTCGGTCACCCCACAGTGGCCCGACAAAAGGTTTCTGCAAAGTTACATAATGGCAGCTAAATACGAAATCCTGAATAGGAAACCCAGCTATTTTATCTCTAGGAAGAAAAGAGATGAGTTGCAGCAAGGAAGAAATAGACAAGATTCCCAAAAGGGAACTAAAGAGCTCGGCTCTACGTGCAGGAGAGGAGCCGGCAGTTCACTCTCCCTGTGGAGCATTGTGGAGGGAGCCCTGGGCCAGGCTGTCTAAGGAAAGGTCATATCGGGATGACATCAGGCCCTCTGTAGAGGACGTGCCTTCCTTCAAAGGGGCATCCCTTCAACATCAGCCCCCTCCGGGGAGACTTTGCTTCCTTCTAGAGCCGACACTGTGCGTCAGGGGAGGTGGTGTGTTGTCTTGGGGCTGCTGTAACAAAAGACCACAAACCAGGTGCCTGAAAAACCAGACAGCGACTGTCTCACGGTTCTGGAGGCCAGAAGTCCAGCATCGAGGCGTTGGCAGGGCTGCGTGCCTGCTGGGGGCTCAAGGAAAGAATCCTTCCTGGTCGGTTCTGGTGGCTCCTGGCTTTCCTGGGCTCGTGGAACGTCACCCTGATCCCTGCCGCCCTCCTCTGCGCGTGTCTATCCGGTACATCTCATCACACCCTCATCATTTGCTTTAAGGTCCCTGATCCATGATGATCTCCTCTTGAGATTGTTAGCCTAATCACATCTGCAAAGATCCTTTTTTCAAGCAAAGTCGCATTCATAGTTTCCAGAGATTAGTAGGTAGACATAGGCTTTGGGAGACCACATTCAACCTATTACGTATAGTGGATGTTATGAAATGTGTCCTCCCAAATCCATGTGCTGAAATCCCAAACCTCAGAATATAATCATATCTGGAGATAGGGTCTTTAGAAAGGTGATCAAGTTAAAATGAGGCCAGTGGGGTGGGTCATTAATCCAAGATGAGTCATGTCCTTAGAAGAAAAGGGAGAGACACCAGAATGTGAACAAAGAGAAAAGGCCACGTGAGGACATAGTGAGAAGGTGGCCAAGGAGAGAGGCCTCAGGAGAAACCAACCCTGCCGACACCCGAGAGACTAAGTTTCTGTTGGTAAGCCATACACTATGGTATTTTGTATGGCTGCCCTAGCAAATGAATGCAGTGACCTAGCCCTTTGGGGGGATCCCTTGTATGCCAGCTATCCTGTTCTCTGCATTAAGAATCGATGCAGTGGGAGAAAGCCCAGACCCTGAGGTCAGACACAGCCTCCGGTGGGTGGATTCCAAACTGGCCACAGGATTTGGGACAAGTTGCTTCTTTGATTTAAGTGTCAGTGATCTTATCTGTATACAGGAGACACTAGTACCCACCCTGCAGCCTTATTACAAAGAGTCAACACAAGAATCTCGCTAATGCCTGACACTTGGTACAAACTCAATGACTAATAATTGCTGCTATAGCTGTTTCCAGAACATCGTTGCAGCGAATCCTTGTGACTCTGGGAAACAGCTCTCTCCTAGGTGAGGAGGGGGTGGCCCACTCATGTGAGGCCAGTTGCTCAAGGTCAGATGCTCTGTGAGCAACAGAGCAGGGCAAAGAATCTGCATTTGGTTCCTAGAATCTGGTGGTTCTCTTCCCCTGATATTTGTCTCAATGACCAAGTGTCCACTGCTCATGAGTGGCCACGTGACCATGGTCAAGTGACCATGGCCACTGCTCATGAGTGTTCTCCACGAGGGTAATAACATGAACACGGATGTGGAATAAGGTGAAAGTGAAGTTTATTCGTGGAATGAGGTTTGAAAAGAAATTCATTTTTTTCAAGGAAGAGATTGATGATTTTGCTTGTCTCTGAGAACAAATAGTATATTGACTCTTCTGATATCCTCTCAAAGGGTTTCCATCTTTTCGTGTAGAGAGGAGGTGCTCCATAGATGAAAAGTGGGGATCATTTATCCTGAGTATCAGGTGATTGGCAGCCAAAAAAAAAAAAAAATCATTGATTTGATAGAAAAGAATCCTATTTGCATAGGAAAGTTCAGATGGGCCAATTACTAATAAGATGATTTTTTAAATGAAAACTTTCCTTCTAATTGAAGATTTGGCATTAGAATGCAGAAACAGGCATTTGAATTACATACAAATCACGAAACCACTTTCAGTTTCTTACACAATGCCACCAATGACTGGAAATATCAAAGGAAACACTAAATCGCCATTGTATAAATTTCTATTTGAAATTAATTTCAGAATTACACAAAATTGATTCATATAAAGAGTTAAATCTTTTTAGAAAAATTGCTCTACAAGAATCGCTAACTGGAGACGTACTAAAATTTATATTTCAAACTAATTTATCAGAAATTTATCAGAGTTGTCATAGCCTATAAATACTTGTGACAGCTTCAGTAACTATTGCACTAACACAAAAATCCTTCGCAAAAGTAAAAATTGTCAAACATTATTTGTAATCTTCCATTTGCCAAGAACAATTGACATCATTTTCAGTTACATTAGTGAAAAGTTGCTGAAAGTATTGGTTTTGGCGACCTAATAAATATATTTGCAGTCAGAAAAGTAATTTTATGATCAGTCAAGACATTGTATTAATAAAATATCATTATTTATTATCTTACATAAAACTGAGTCCCAAATATTATTATTTTGCAATTTTGTACGTTTCTCTTGTTACTTGTGTGTCGCTTGTATCCCTGTCACACCCTAGAGGTAATACAATATTTTAAAGAATAAAACTTTACATGTTAGGATCATTATCGGCACTTGTTTCCTGCCTTTTGAACGAGAGACAACACATTTTGCAGTTTTCACTGGCCTGACAAATTATATATTAGATCTTAATCATAAGATCACCCTGGAGATAAGATTCTGCCCCCATCACCGCCTGCCCTGCACACATCTCCCACCCCGACTGCAGGGTGGGAGGGCAGCCCCCGTGTCTGTCCCAGGCACCCCCCGCCTTCCCCAGCTGACTCTGCTCACAGAGCTCGTCCACCTCCCTGGTCTCCCCAGGCCCCCTGGGAGCTCCTGGGGGGTGGGGCTGGAGGTCCCTGTGGACAGCACACCAAGACCCTGCAGAGGAACTCGGCGACTTGCCCAGGGTCTCCGTGGGGTTTGCCTTGGTTCTGTTCCTCCAGCCTCAGAGCCAGGCCTCATCCACTTGGCATCACACTGGCGGGTCCCCGTGCACCTGGCAATCCCAGTGGCAGTGACAGAGGCTCAGGAGCTGTCTCTGCTGCCCTGTGACCCGGGCAATCCACCACCATCCCGGCCTCAGTTTCGACACCAGTGAAGCGGGTGTTTTCATCAGCTGATCTTCAAAGGCGTGCAGCGATCCAAAGTGAATTCAGGTATGAATGGGCTTGGGAGCTTGAAAGCTGTTTTCATGGAAGAGGGGTTCTCTCAAGGCCTCTAAACCCAGTTTGCAAGAATCCCAGAGAGAATCCACAACAGCTTAGCAAAGAAGGAAGAAAGACGGGACACGGAGAAGCCCGTCTAAGAGTTTGTTAAGCTTTGACGACTGCAAAGAGCTGTGTGTATCTGAACTGCTGATGAACACTGTCTATTTCTACTCCTTATGTAAGTCTAAAAGGATGGGGCAGAGTCTGCTGAGTATATCAAAGACCCATTTTTAATTCATGGTGGGCTGGAGAAATAAAACTTACTTTTTTGAGAAAGAAATCTACAAGAAGTTTTTGGAAGCCAACCAGCTTAATAAACACAGCCTCTAAGTAAATAGCATAAAGAATTTATGAGAATCGCTTTCTGCATTTATGTATAGCCAGTTGCACGGGGTCCAGCAAATCACAGCTTCCCATTCTTTCCAGGACGCGTGGTCTGTTTCTCACCCTGCACGGCCCAAAGTGGCCCAACTGTGAGAAGCCATCGTGAGAGATGATGTTTGTTTAATATGGAGGGTGTTGGCATTGCTGTGTCTGTAGGCTGAACCCCAGGGGGAAGAGCAAGGGAAGAATTGCCGATGACTCAGGTTGGGGCTTTAGAACCCGTTCTGGGTGACAGCACATTCGCGGGCTCTGGGCACATGGGAGATGCGGGGTCTGCTTGGGGCTCAGCAATTCTCTGATGGCCTGATTCATCCTCTGCAGTCCCACCGCCCATAGCTGGTTCACAGCCTCACCAGATGCTGAGATGCTGACCTGACCACCCCCGTCGGACACCCTCCCCAGAGCTGCCTGGACTCCAGTTTCAAGAGCAGGAACTCCGTGTTCTGGGGGCAAGGGATGGTCCCAGGCACTGCTAAGCATTCCCCCTCCCTGCTAGACTCAGGTAGGGACAAGGTACGAGAGCTTACGGGGCCCCTGCGGCTACTCTCACGGGCCCCATGATCACTCATGGTCCGGTTGGTTTCCCTCGTCCTGCCTGGGAGTCAGGAGGCTGGATGCAGAAGACATTGGAGGTGGCCTTGGGAAGACAGATGGTGGGAGCGCCCTGTGAAGAAGGGGGGCGTCCGCCTGTTGAACTGGCTCGTGCTGAGGCCTAGACTTGCCTGGGGGCTGGGGAGGGCTCATGGGCTGCAGGCGGCAAGGGCGCCAGGATGTCAACAGTGTTTCTTTAAAAGCATTTTTTTTTATTGTAGGAAAATACACAGAACAGAAAATTTTCCATCTTAACAATTTTCAAGTGCACAGCTCAGCGGCTGTAAGCACACTCACATTGTTGTTTGACCAGCGCCACCATCCCTCTCCAGGATGCCTCCATTGTCTCTGATGGAAACTCTGTCCCCGGGAAATACTCACTCCCTGTCCCTCCCCCGAGCAGCGGGGCTCAAGGGGCCAAGCGGCCCTGGTGGGTCTGGGCTCTGGGGTCTGGTCCTGGGCCCTGGGCGGGTTGAGCTGGGCGGGGTCTCTGGCCGCCCTGGTGGCTGGAGGAGAAGGGTCTTGGTTCCCCGCCACCCTGGTCCCCGGGCTGCCCGCACCATGGATGGTGCCAGGAACCAAAAAAGAAAATAAATAAGCCTGTGTTCACTTCAAGCCCCATTACAAGCACATTAAAAACGAATCGATACCGGCCTTGTCACTTGGAGGGGAGCGAGCTGGGCCCAGGAGTCAGCTCATCCTGGCACTTCCAGTGTCCAGTAAACACAGTGACAAGAGGCCCGAGGCCAGGGCTCAGCCCTCTGCTATATGTGCTTTGGGACACCCGCTGCCGGCTTCCGCTCCCTCCCTGCCTTCCCCAGACCCCGGGCCGTGGGCACAGCCAGGGACGCCCCCAGGGAGCAGGGCCAGCCCCCGGCCAGAGTCCACTCAGACTCTCATGCAAAGGGAACGCCCCTCCATCCACAGGTGGGGGAGAGAGGGCACGAGGGGCCCTGCAACCCACCACTGTCAGCCCCCAAGGCTCCGCCAGGTTCCAGAAAGTGCCCCAGGGAGGGCAGCCACACGGATGCCAGCGGGGCACACTTACCTGCTGTCCTGGGTCCCCAGCAGGGCTCCCCCTGGGTCCCAGTCACTGGTGTGGGAAGCTGGCTATGGGGCCAGCTTCACGGGCTCAGGCACTGGCCGTGCTCCCCGACGGGTGGGCAGGCTGGCTCTGCTCCAGGGGGGCGCTGGTGCTGCCACAGCCACCACAGCCCCAGGGGATGCAGGTGAGGTCCCACCGCATCTGCAGCTACTGCGCAGACCGCTGGCTGACCCAGGCCTGGGAGAGCGGTAAAGGGGCCCGTGCGCCCAGCTGACGGGGTGACGGCGGCTAAGTGGGGAACACCCAGGACGTGACCTCAGAGGGCCCCCAAAAATGAGATCAAATGGGGCCAAGTGGGAAAGGGTCCCCCAGGATGGCAGAGGTGGAGGGGCACTGGTGCCTCCTGGTGCCCTGCAGCTCTCCTCCCTGGGGGCCGGCCTGGGGCTGGGGACCTGGCTTCCTTCAGGGCCCTGTGTGCAGCCCACAGAGGGCAGCCCCTGGCCTGACGGCTCAGGGTGGCTGCAGGGGGACCCACAGGTGGGGTGACGGTAGGGGGGCACCCACTGCACCTCAGGGCCCCATCTAACGCTGGGCTCCGGGCTAGAGCCCGGAGGGGAGGGGCGGACAGCAGACCTGAGCCTCCAGTGGGAAGGGTAGTTACAGCAAGAAGCTGGGACGGAGCCTGAGACTGTGGCTGGAGGACTGGGCAGGACTGGTGAGGCCGCACTCTGGGCAGTGAGAGCCGGCCCGGGAGGGGACGCAGGGCTCTCACTGCAAGTGGGAGGCTGCGGTCCAAAGGAGTCCCGGCGTCCAGAAGAACAGGAGGCGCTGGCTGTCCTTCCTCTGCGTCAGCAGGTGTGTGTGTGTGTGTGTGTGTGCGCGCGCGCGTGTATGCCTGTGTGTGTGTGCCTGTGTGTGTATGTGTGTGTGACTCAGCCACACCTCATCTGCAGTGTTTGGATCCAATTCCGCCCCCAGGAGCTTCTTCCCACCGTAATGATGGGCCTCCTCTCACCAGCTGCCCCCGTGTCATCCTGGACCCAAGCTCGCCTGCGCTCCTGTTACAATCGCCAGGACTAACAGAGGGACCGTTTCCTGGGCTCTTACCCTGCGAGGGGCAGTGCCCACAGAATAACCTCACGAGGTCAGTACTGCCTACTCCCCTGCCATTTTACGACCAAAATACCCGACTGAAGAGACCCCCGTAAGGCCACATGCGTAGACGGCACAGACCTGACTCCAGGCCTGGTTACTCGGAGCCTGGACGCTGGCCTGGACGCACCACCTCTCATCCCTGACGTGAGGCCCTGGGAACACTGCAAACCAAGGGGCCACGGTGGGAGGGCTTTCTTGCGGGACGGGCCTGGGCAGCGGGTGCCCAGCGATGCCAAGGGCTGGGCGTGGTCTGCAGAGGGCGCCGGGGCTTGTCCTGGGGCACAGAGAAGGGCTTGGAGGACAGCTGGGGCGCGCAGCTCAACTGAGTTCACGTCAACAGACGCTGGCTGGCTCCAGCTCGGCCCCGGAACCAGGAGCGAGGCCCGGGCTCCTGGACAGTGGAGGTGGGCGCAGAGGCTGGCGGCTCCGAGCTGGACACCCGCCTGGACGGTGACTGGCCTAGGTAACATTGAGGCCCCTTCCAGCCTGGAATGTTCCAGGATGACGCAGAGCTTCCCTGTCTCTTGGAGAGGCCAGGGGGACCATGGGCAGGCTGCTGTTCCCAGAAGCCTGGGGACCAGACCAGTAAGTGCTGGAAGTGGTGGAGCATGGAGTGTGGTGGACGGGCTGGGGGTGGGGCGCAGAGGGGCCAAGGTGTCCAGCGTCTTCTCCTCTCAGCCATTCGTCCATTGTCCCTCATCTGCTTCCTCTCCTGGACCCGGTGGGGCTCCAGGCACGGACATCAGTGGCAGCTCTACAAGCAAACGACAACAGCTCAGCACGACCAAGGCAGGAGGCGTTTGGTTAAGCCACAGAGAGAGAAAAGTCAATGTTCCAATACTGCCTCTTGAAGTGATCTCTTGAAGCTGATTCAAAAGTAGTATTTTCTGACATTCAGAGCGGGCAGCTCACATTTCCCGAGCACGTCTCCCGACCACTGTCAAGCCTCAGGACAGTCTCGCTGCAAAGGAGCCTCACGTGACGGAGGAAGAAACGAAAACATGAGAGGTTCAGGAGCCCGTTGGGCACCGCAACTCCTCCTGCACCAGTGGGTGGATGCGTGTGTCCCGCTCCCGCCCCCAGAGCCGGCCCAGCCTCTGCCTGCCTGCCCCTGTCCTGGTGCCGGGAGCGGAATGAGGGTCCTGCGCCTGCCACGGGGGGAGGGCTGATGCTTCAGGTGGGGTCCTCAGCCAGGCCGCCCGTTGGATTCCTGTCTGCGTGGGGCCATCAGGCTTTGTTCTACTCAGGCCTTCAACGGACTGGATGAGGCCTACCCACATCTGGGACGGCCTCTGCTTCTGCTTCACGAAAATCCAATTTAAATGTTAATCTTATCTGAAAAAGCATCCTCCCAGTAACATCCAGAAATGTTTGACCAAACGTCTGGGCGCGGTGGCCCCGGTCCTGTTGATATAAATCTAGCCATCCCCCCTTAACTGGCCCAGGCCCCTGTCTCTCGGGGGCCCCGATTCTGTCCTTTGGCCCTAACACCAGCCCTGTTTTGACCTCCATCCACCAAGACACCCTGGAACGGTGCCGGAGGCAGTACGCAGTTTCTCTCGGACGGCAGCACGGCCCCTCAACTTGTGCGGTGCTGGCGCCGTGCCGGGTCCTCACGGAGGCTGGGCTGGGAGGGGCTGTGCACCTACTTACCGTCCATGCACACATGTTGCTTTGTGCTGTGTGCCCCCTTCTCCCCCCCAGCAGAGACTGGGTCATGGCTGTGCCCACCTTATCCCCTTGCCGTCCCTGCCTCTGCTTCCACTAGAGCCGCCCGCTCCCTCTGCTGGTCCCAGCGGCTCACAGCTCCTCCCACATCAAGACCCCCTTTCCAGCCCCCACCCATCACTGGCCGAGGCCTGATGTGGAGTGGAGAGGCCCACCGTGCCTTCCAAGCCTTTCTGAGTGGCCTTGAGCTGGGGCACCCGTGTCACCCCTGTGGCTGCTACAAGGGCGAGGGCGAAGGGTGGCTGCCGGCCGTCCAGATCCACCCCCAGGAGGGGGAGGGCTTTGTCCCACCGTCGCCAGCGGGGCAGGGTCCTCCTCGCCCTGCCTAAACGACCGGTCACAGGAGCCCGCTTTGGAGCATCGATGAGTAAAGTTGGATCCAGGCTCCAGGCAGAAGGCAGGCCAGCCTGCAAGCCTGGGCACCTGCCCCCCCCGAAACCCGATGCAGCCGGACAACATCTGGCCGGTTCACCCACTAAGTGGCTGATCACCGGCCTCCCCTGATGTCTGAGATGGGGGAGGGGCGCGGGCCTGCCAAGGCCCTTCCAGGACCGTGTCCCTGGTCCCCCGAGCAGCCTGCCTCCAGTGCCCGGGCCACCTGCTCTCCCTCCACTTCCAAGGGCGGTGTGCCCACCACGTGCCCAGGATGCGTCATCGGGAGACCTTCTGCTCGGTCCAGGGGACCAGGAGCCCAGACAACGTGGGATCTGCCGGAACACCGGGCTCCTCGGAGCGTGGCGAAGCGAGCAGAAGGTTGTATTGACGGAGGCTGGACCAGACTCTGGTTCCAGCAGCCCCTTCCTGGACCGTCTCTTCCTGCCAATTAGTCAATGAACTACAACCTGCGGAACGCCGGGCACGGCTGGCCACCGACACCAGGGATGGGTGTACCGGAAAAGAGAACATGTTCCCGTCAGCCTGGTGGGCATCGCGTCCGCTCCTGCAAGCAGACTGTCTGGAGGCCCACGTGGATGCTTCCCATGCCAAGCCTCATGCTGGTGGCTCCACAGGGCAGGGCACGGACAGCTGGACAGCCAGTGGGGCTCGCGTGCACTGTGTCCCTGCTGGTTGAGTTGAGATGACCAGTGATCACACTGCCGGGGCAGCTTCCCTTCTCTAGCCAGACTCCAGGGCAGGAGGGTGGACCCAGCAAAGGGAGCTGAGGGGCGGAGCAAGGAAGTGGCAGCCAGGAGGGGGTGAGGACACACCAAGGTGGCCTGTGGAGTGAGTGGGCAAGCAGGGCAGGGGGCGTCCTCTTTTGTAGAACAAGGGCTCAGAGCCGGGTCACAGGATGTGGGCTTAGGGGCGTGCAGGATTCAACCTGACGTCCAGTGCTACGCCCACAGTGGACATTGCCCCTGGATGACCCGCAGGCCAGCTCTTGGCTCTCTTCCCTCTGACCCAGTTTCTGGGTACTCTGGTGGCTTTGCAGAGCGACCTCAGGCTCGGCACCTTCCAGTGTGTCCATCCTGGATTCTGCTCTGTTACTGGTTTTTTTTTCTCAAATTAGTCATAAAGTAAGGCACCCTGGAGAAACCGGAACCCTAGCGCTTTGCTGGCAGAATTACGAAATGGTGCAGCCACTCTGGAAAATGGGATGGTGTTTCCCCAAAAACTTAAAAATAGAATCACCATATTTGATCTGCGGTCTCACTTCTGGGGAGACACCCTAAAGCACTGAAAGCAAGAACGTGAGCTGACATTTGTACACTGATGTTCATTATTCACAATCACCCGAAGAGGGAGACACCCAGGGTCCACTGACGGATGGATGGATGGATAAACAGAATGTGGTCCATCCATACAAGCGAATGTTATTCAGCCTTCAAAAGGAAGGAAATTCAGACGCAGGCGACGTCATGGATGAACCTTGAGGACATTATGCTCAGGGACATAAGCCAGGTCAAAGGACAAATACTGTATAACTGCACTCATATGAGGGCCCTAGAGGAGTCAGATTCACAGAGACAGAAAGTAGATGGTGGGGGCCATGGGCTGGCGGAGGGGGATGGGGAGTGAGTGTTTCATGGGAACAGAGTCTCAGTTTGGGAAGATGCAAAGGTTTGGAGATGATGGTGGGATGGCTGCACGACCATGTGAATGTTCTTACTGCCATTGAACTGGACACTGAAAAGTGGTTGAAATGGTAGATTTTATGTTATATATACTTTACCACAATAAAAATGCAGTAACATGACAACAAAATATACCCGGGCTGCCCAGCCCCGAGTTCAGCCTGGGTGGACGCGACTACTTCCTTCGGCCACTTCATTCAGCAGAGCCGGTGTCTGTCTGGAGCTGACCCTGAAGACAAACATTTCGTCCCATTCAGTCTATATGTGTCCCCTGCTTAGATCTGGAACCCCTGACGCATTATAGAAACCACCCAGTGATACGTCTAAACAGTACATCTATTCCTAAAATTATGCCTCTGAGAGAGAGATTTCTTCATGTGTAATCCCCACCGTCTAAAATTATGTTTTCATCTACAATTAAGGACAAGAATTTATTTTTTACACTTAAATAATTTTCTTAAAAATCACACATTTCCTTTCTTTTCTCATGCGAGCCCAATATTTTTGCCTGTGAACAGATGGTTTGGAGAATCTCATAAATGACTTCTCCCCCTTTCTGACACATGTTCTTCTGTTTTTGGAAGCCCCCAGTGAACATGGCCAGCCGACGTCAGGACAAAATTTGTGTCGTTGCCGACAGAGTTCTGAGCCATAAAGCCGGGTATCTGTAAACGAAGAGACAATTTTCCCCACCCAATGAAATCTGAAGTAAAAAAGACAGGGATTAATTTGGCAGAAATACTGTTAAGTGTAGCATGAAAATGGGAGTCTTTTGAAAGTTTTCAGAGTTAAATGAGACAAGCTAGGATCAATGGTGAAAGATGAATCCGGGTGCATCACCAAGGCTGCAGGGCCAGGACAGGAAGGCAGAGCCTGATTAATTAGCCACCTGAATGGAGAGCGAAGCTGGCCAGAGACCTAGAACAGAGCTGAGGAGACCCAAGGACACTGCTGAATGATAGGTCCCTCAAGAGAAGAGCCCAGGAGTCTTCCGAGGTCTCACGTCAAACCCAGAAGTGGTGCGCAGGGATAAATAACACGCCTTTAGTGATGCTAGAAAGACAGTAAGAACCTGCCTTCAGATGGGCCATCAATTGTGACCAGATGGTGGTTGGAATCCACAAATATTTCACTCTTCCATCTGCTCCCTTCATAGCATCCTCTTCGACGAGTCCCAGGAAGGTGGGTTTGCCTCCAGATTTTGTCATTAGCTTCAGGTCGAGTTGCTTCATTTGATTCACGGGCCATTACCAGGCAGCCGGCTGTGGATGGCCGTGGTTCCGGGTGGGTCATGGCCAGAGGAGCCCCTTGGGCCAAACTGCCTGTTCTCTGTACCCCACCAGGCCTGCCTCGCTGCTCCAGTGGGGAGGAGAGAGTCCTGCCTGTCTTGTGTCCTTTGCTGTCCTCCACCCAGGACAGAGGGACAGACTCTACTTGCCTTGAGTCTGAGAGGATGTCTTTCTGTGCAGAGCTATGCCCTGGCTGCTGAAGGAACTTATTTTCTCTTGTTTCATCTGCAGAGAAAGCTGGTCTCTTCGTTCATTAGTTCATCCGTTTGCTCACTTGTTCATTCACTGTCTGTCAATATTCACCAAGCCCCCACGATGCTGCGGAGCCCACCAGCCACACGCTACTGATAAAGCAGAGAACTTTGCGGGACCCCTACTCACACTGAGCCTACAAATTGCCCCGTCATGTTTGTCTAATAACCTCATTAAAAACACCCGGCACCTACTGTGTCCAAGATCGTATGTCAGGAACGGAGGGGATGTTGAGGGGATGAGAGGCAGGAGGGATCCATCCCGAGGCAGATGCAGACTTGAAGAGGGGCTCATGGAGACCATGCTTCTTGGAGTGGGGCGGACCCTCAGGAGTCACCTCCACATTTCAGAGCCTGGACCCCAGGGGAGGCGAGGGACGTGCTTGAGATTTCTCAGCTAGTGAGCATCGGAGCCGGAGCATGGACCCAGCATTTTTGAGGCTTCTGAGTGTCACCTTCCCCAGGCACAGGCACCTGGGGTCGGGATGACCTCTGCAGAGGCCGCTGGTGGGAGGGTCTGGGGGGTGGAAACTGCAGGACCAGAATCCAGGTGGAGGAGTCTCACAGGTGGGGAGCCTGGACCGGGTGCATGTAGGGCGATGGCAGGTTGGAGAGTGGGCAGGAGCAGAGGTCACCTGTCCTGCAGGCCCGACTCCTCTGTAACGCTGAATTTCCAGAGACCTTGGGCCAGCAGAGTCCCAAGAACAAAGCCTTCAGTGCCCAGGCCCTCCGCGGCTCTCTGCACAGAGCACTCACCTGTCTGTGTGCTTTTCTTTCTTTTCTGGATAATTGTCGGGGTCAGCAGGACACTGCTGTGGGGTGAGCGGGCATGCTCCAGGGCAGTCCTTTTGACACACCTTCCTGTCCCCATGTTAGGAAGCAGGAGACCAGGCGAAGGCTCTGAGACATCCCAGTGTAGTTGATGAGCCCAGGTCCCTTCCCATCACCCATGCTGTGTACCTGCCCTCCTTCCCTCCTGCCTGCTTGGAGCAGCCTGTCCATCAAATCCACCTGCTGCTTCCCTGGAGCTGCCACTGGAGGGAAAGGTCTGGAAGATGCATTAAAGAGCCTGATTCTCCAGCCCCGGGCACCCCGAGGGAACACCCAGCCCTGAAACAACACTCTGGTCATTGGCCAGTTTGGAACAGTCCCTCTGGGGGTCTGGGAAGAAAGTGCTTGTGTACCTGAAGGCTATGTGCTGGGTGGAGACAGAGACCCTGCTCGTTCTGTCCCTTGGGATGTATTTTCTGGCTGGTCCAGGGGGAAGGGTCACCACCTGGATCTTGGCACAATATGCTAATGTGTTATTGACATCGGGAGGAGCTGATTTGCATGTGGCAATGTTTCCATATTCCACGGAGATCTCCTGTGCCTTCGAGTCCTCTCTTCCCCTCTCTGAGCCTCTCTAATTTCAAGGCTGTTGCTCCTTCTGCAGAATTTATTACCTGCCTCAAGGATGATAAAGAGATCAGTTTATTGCACCGTCTTAAATAAGACAAACTTAACCTTGGGGAGTGTGGGGGCAAAAGGGGAGGCGGATGGGCGCTTGTCTCCCAGGAGCTGCTGGCTCCCTCCAGGAGGGCAGCTCCCAGTTCCTTCCCGGGGACCCTGGGTACAGGGCAAGGGGGACATGCAGAGCAAGCACCTGGCTTACTGGTAGGGATGGGGCCGTGGGCCCTCACAAGGCCCTGAGCCTGTGAGATCATTGCTTTCTTGCCTAGAAAGGTCCTTCCGAACGTCAGAGTGGGGGTTCAAGTTCTAAATCGCTGGTTAAAGGACTTAACCCAGGGCTGGAGACTCCAGGGCTTTCAGGTCTCTCCTGGGCATCCTAAATCAGTGAGGGGGCCCGAAGGGACCTTGGAGAATAGGACACACACGCCTAGCCAGGCAGTGTACCGGGGGCCGTATCAGAATCCAAGGCCACTGGAAGCCAGATGTCAATTTCTGCTGGAAATCGCTTACTCTCAATGCCCTCTGGTTTTCAGGGGCTGGTTTCTGGGTTGGCTGAAGCACGTGGGCCATTTGCAGCCTGGGGCTGGTGCTCTGGGCTGACCTGGGGGAGGTGGTGGCGCCCATGTCCTTGTAGTGGTTCCATCCGCAGCCTGGCCTGGAGGCCAGTCAGGGAGATGCCTGGACGGGCAGCTGTGTAGCAGCCTTGCACCAGCACCGACCCCTTCCCTTTGGGAAGAGTTTTGCCTTCAGGCTCAGGACTGTGGTCGTCGATGACCTGGCCTCCTGCTTCAGCACCTTCAGGACCCTGTTCTGCCTGGTGCTGAGGCTGTAGGTAACCAGAGCTGAGCGCGTGCAGGGCTCCAGGGCCCCAGAGCTTGGCCTCTGCCCAATGCTGGATGGCCCCAAGGTGTCCCAGGGCTCTTTGCTCTGCAGCTCCCACGGGTGAGCCAGGACTCCCAGGTCTGCATCACAGCCTAAAGCCTTTCCTGCTCAGATCTACCTCCTGCTGCCCATCACTAACCAGCATCTCCCCCCAACCCCCCACCATCAGCCCTTGTACTCCTAAGTCTGCTCTGGCGTCTCCTTTCCAGAGGACCTCCGGGCCCCTCAGGGTCCCCACCTCACCCAACGCTGGAAGCATCACTTGAGAGAAGACCCTGGAGATGTCCCACTCTGTGTTTTTCAGGTGCCTGCCCCCTCCAGGAACAAGATTGGAACAGTTAACCTTCCCAGCTGAGTTTGCAGCCTGGATGGGAGAGGACATAAAGGACCACCTCACAATGTAGGGTGTCAGGTGGTGTGAAGACCTATGGGGAAAATCCGTATCATAAGGAGGACAGAGAGATGAGATGGAGGGAGTGTCTGTGTTGTATGTGGTGGTGGGGAAAGATTCTTTGGTAAAGTGGATTCTTGAAGTGACTTTAATGTTTGGTTAATAAGGTGTTGGTGGTGGGTTGGGGGAGATGAGTGAGGGAGGAAGGGAACATGGGGCCTCTGTGCTCTGGATGCAGACAGTGACCTAGACCTGAGGATGTCCCCAGGCATGGGATGTGATGCAGAGCCCTTGGTGTGACAGCACCATGAAGAGCCCTGGACCAGCCCAGAGGACCAGGATAAGCCAGTTCTTCTAAAAAAGATGAACTAGCTTCATATGAACTGGCCTATGACCCCCTCCCCACAACCCACCCCCAAGAACCACAGCTACAGATGGAATTCAAGGGAAGACAGACAATTTTCCTTAAGGTGGGCAGAGAAGAACCCAGCCCCCACCTGAGCAAGAAGAAGAAGGGAAACACATGGGAAATGAGCAAACTCATGGAACAGAGTGCACAAATGGCCACAGAAGACCCTAATCTGCAGCTCAGCTAACCCCGTGAGCCAAAGACAATTCTCCAGAGGGCTTCTGCTCTATAGAAGACCTCATTAAGAGATGGTTAATGATAATTAAAAAACATAACTAAGAGTTAAAAGACCCGATGATGAAACAAGTGGGAAGGATGGAAGGAAGAGGGCAGAGCTGAGGGAAAAAAAGAAACCAAAAAACAGAGGCACAATCAACACCAACAGAGAGCCAATAAGTAAATTAGAAGTGACAAGGAACAGAATGAACCTGGCTCCACTGGAATTGCCGACATTAGGAAAAGCTTGAGATAATCACAGCAACATGGAAGAAAAATACAGAGAGGACAATTAAGCAGTTGATAATACAAGTGGAGGACGAGTGAGTCATTGTTGCCCCTGTAACAGAGAGAACAACTAATGGGAAGGGGGTGTATTTAAAGGGAATACTAGGGAGGGAAAAAAAAAAAAAGAAACAAGAAAAACCTTCCCTGTAGTGAATAAACAGAGGATGTTACCAGAAAATCTGATTCAGAAATACCTCAAGATATATCTTGATTAGATTATTGGATCTTGGAGATAATAAAATAATCCTTTGGATGTGTAAGCTGAAAAAACAAACAAACTCAATCACCCACAAGATGGAAATATCAGGCTGATGTCAGGCTTCTCCTCAACAGTAGGCTCAGGTGTGGTGGGGGAAGCAGTTCAGGATCAGAGAGGCAAATTTTGGGGTCTCTGTGCTTCCAAGGGCTCACCTGTTCCCACCCTGGGCTCAAACCAGAGAACACTGTCTGCAGCATTTTAAGAGGAAATAATTGTGACCTAAGAGTTTTGTCATTTAAATGTAGAATTTTATATCTAACTTTTGTTATTTAAATATAAATGTAGGAGTCAGACATTCTCAAGCATGAAAGATCACCAATGAGCACTTCTTGAAAAAATATGTAAATACATAATCCGGGCAAATTAAGAGACGGAAAACGAAGACAACAAATTCAACACTGAACAGCAACTCAGAAGAACAAAGGTCACTTATATCCTGAGGGAGGAAAAAATATATTGACTAAAAATTTTATACCCAGCTAAATTGCCTTTCAGTATCCAATCAACCTGCAGACCTTCTCCAGCCTGAAGGAGCTTAGGAGATAGGCTTTTTGAGCTCTTTTCAAAAATGAAACAGACCAAAAAATGAATCAAAATAAATAACTAGGTTGTGAAGACACAGGTTTCTAGGGCCTGGCAGTGAGCATTGAGTCCTTTAAAAATTAGGACAAAATGAAAATTATTGTGTGAGTTATCGTCCCAGAACAAAACTTACCTTTATAAACCTCGATAGTGTAAAAATGAAAGTAACAGGGTTGGAAAAAATCTGGAAAGCCAAAGGTGAGGGGGACTGGGTGTTTGAATGTTTGATTCCTCATCTTCCACTGGGAGGGGTCACAAAATATAATGAAAACATGTTAAGGAAAAATAATGTCAACCTAAAGTTTTCATGTTATTATTTTCCCTCACCTCAGAGGAAAACTTAGAATAATGATGCTGGAGGTCAAGAAACACACATTATGTTTGCAAAGTCTATGATGTCACTCTAAATAGAAATAAAGGAAGGCTGGTTTGGCTGCTCAGGGCAGCTCATCTGGGGAGGGTACCTGGGCCTTGATCTCACAACATCTTCAGCCCATCACTCGGGGTCTGTTGGCACCTGGTAACACCCTCTAAGCCACTATCCTCCTTGTTCAGGTTGTTTTGGACACGGTGTGAAAGACAGCTGGAGCCAAATACATTAGCCCATCTTCAGCTCAGCAAGCTAGGAGGATGAGGGGGCTTCGGCTCAGCCAGGTCCCCTGCTCTCCACCTGCTTGTGCACACCTGGGAGACACAGCACCTGGACCTCCAGGTGGGCGAGAGAGGGACAGAGAGCCAGGAGGCACAATGAAGAGGAGAGTCACACCCCCCTAATTGCAGGGCTCGTCACCCACCATCATCTGCCTGCCTAGACTGCCAGCTTCCCGAGGCCAGGAGCTCCTTCCTTCTCTGACAGCTTCATCCCCCACCCACGGCCAAGTGCAGAGCAAGTGCTCAGGGTCTGGTAGTGGCAGGAATGGATGGATTTAATTTGGTTACGCCTGCTTGGTACAGGCCCCCCAGTTGCCCTCTCCAATAAGCAATCCTCCCGGGTCCTGAGTGCCTGTCGGAAACCTCAGCCCCTCACAATTAAATTGCTTTCATTTCCCTTTATGAACTGAAGCCTGTTTAAATGACCTGAATTTCCATGCGTTCGAGAGGCAGTTTTCTGGGGGGCCTTTTCCCCTCACATGTTCCTCCCTCTCCTGGGTTAAAGAAGACATCAGGAAAATGACAATGTAAGTGCTATACGCCACTCGGAACAGCTCAGGTTGCCTTGGAAAAGGGGGGAAATGGGAGCTTCCAGAGCATTTGCTCCCAATAAAACTGCTGAAGCAAGGTCAAACATTTCCACGAGGAAATAAAATGTTAATAGATGGCGGCCGTTGTCCCACATTTCTGAATTTATGCAGTACATCTATATGGCAGCATTCTCTACTTGGTTAAATTCAGTGAGTAATTTCTGACTGTATTCATTGCCAGAGGATATATTTCTTTAGAGTTAAATATCACTAGTTGTGCATTTTGATATGAGAAATGCAGTCTGCAATTTATAACCGACGAGATCATCACTGAATCTCGGGCTGTGCTGAGAAGCAGGGCACAGGAAGCGTACGCAGGCTCCAGAGTGTTTATTTTAGAATTCATTTGGGAGGAAACATCATTTCCAATTCGGCTGTCAAGTCCTAATCCGGGACTGCTCCTTCCATCAGCAGCCATCCAAGCCTTCAGATGAGGGGTGCGGGGACCTCTGACGGGCCCTGCCCCCATCCAGCTCTCCACTCACCTGACGGGGACCACATGACTCAGCGGCCTTCTGACCAGGTGAGGTGTGATGACCTAAAGCCCCGGAAGTGGACAGGTAAGGAGAGGCAGCGGGGAGCTGGGGGCCGCAGGGGAGCTCTGGGGCCAGGCCCTGAGCTCATGAGGGAACTAAGGCCTACTCCAGGCCCTTCTCAGGAGGGGACCTGAGCCTCAAGGGGAAGGGGGTGATTCCCTGGGTGTGTGAGTTCTGCGCTGTGCTGAGAGCTACAGGGGCTGGAGACCAGGGCTCCGGAGAGGCACAGGGAACCAGAGCTGCAGGAACTGGTCCCCTGCACAGCCGAAGGCACCCTCTTTCTGACACCCTGCCTCCCTCCCTTTCCCCCTCCCTCCCCCTTTCTCCTTCCTTCTCTCCTCCCTCCATCCCCCCACATCCTTTCCCTGCAGGCCACACCCGGGACTGGGGGCTGGGACACAGCAGTCCCTGCTGTCTGGTCACAGGTTTGGGGAACCTGACACACCAGCGACCTTCCTTCATCTGCCCTTCGTCCCTTTGCTGTAAGTGTCCATGAGCCAGGATGCTCTGTAGAAGCCTAAGCCTGTCCATGAACTGCAAACCTGCCCTCCTGTGAGGCAGGAGCACACGGGGCCCCGGGGAAACAAGCAGACTCTGCAGCTGCATGATGCCACCCAGGCCGGCCCGCTGAAACGCAGTGGCTTTGGAGCCACCGTGCCACCACCTGTGTGACCCTGGGCAGGTGTCCTAACCTCTCTGATCTCCAGCACCCCTCAATGGCAACATGGGGATGATACCCCCAACCTGGGAGACTTGCTGTGGGAGTCGAGCCGATTGTCTGGGACACAGCACGTACCTGGTGGTGGGTGTGGGAAGCTGTCTGGGTGCCGGTGGCCTCTGGCAGTGACCCGGTCTGTGTCTGTCCCCTGATCGTCAGGGATGCTCCCAGCTGCTGCTCTCAGTGGGCCCCAGGCCTGCCTACCAAAGAGGTAAGGATGCCCTCACTGCCCACACTGGGGTGATGGTGTGGTAGCTTCTATCCAGTGACTCACTAATTCTGCACTCATGGTGTGATGTCCGTTTTATTATTTTAAATTTTCCTCCCTGTGAGAAGGCAGGTCACACTCCCAGGGACACTGGGTTGTGCAGCCACAGGTGACCGTGAGTCCCTCTGAAGGCGGCATCCCTGTGGCTGGGGGAGAGGTCCGCCGGCTGCCTACCTTCATGACACCGAGGTACCATCTGTCTACAAGCTCACCCCAATGCATGCTGTTTGAAAATAGCACAGTTCTGAAGCCTTCTGACAAATTTTACGGGTTTTCCTCTCTTGTTAATTTATGGAAAAATAGCTCTTAACCATTTGTGGCCTGAGCCATGGCTGTAAAGATCCGCTGGCAGGACAGTGTCTCCCTTTTCAGTAAATGACTGTGTATTAAAGGCAGACACCCTGGTAAGAGGGTTCTTCCCTAGTATAACGCATCAGGGAGTTCCCCTCCTTCTTTCCGAGGGAGCCGGGAACATCTCAGAACCTGTGGGCAGAGACCACGCGATGATGCTGTTGCCCTGACCTAGCTGCTCCCCAGTCGGGCTCACGTTGGGCCTGGAATGCAGAGCCCCAAGCTGGGCTGGGACTGGCCACAGTCACCTGTGCCTACATCTCCTCCGTGGGTCCCCCCATCCAGTTCAGCAACGGCCGCTGCCCGGTGCTGGGAGACACCACAGGACAGAGGCACCTCCGATGCTCTCTCTGTCCACCAGGCTGAGCTGTGGAGGATGCCCTCTGCTACATCACATCCACCCTATAAAGTGAGGGTGAAACAGGCAAAAAGTGAGGGATCTACCTTGTGCCGGTCTGGAGCAGGGATGCGGGGACCTTGCTCGGAAAATCACCAGGGTCACGATGGCTCTCACTCCCATCCTCCTGCAGCCCCCACAGGCCACCTGTGCCTCCCCTTTTCCCCCTCAACCTGAATGATGGGCCTGAATAAAAACTCGGGGTTTACCTAGATACCTGGAGACAGTGCAGGTGGAAACACCTGGAAGTAAGGAACATATACAGGAAGCTGGCTTGAGAATGCCCCGGAGAAGGCAGAGTGGGGCTGCGGTCTGCAGCGGAGAAACGTAGCTGAGACCCGGGAAGCTGACTGTCTTCCTAAAGTCACCCAGAGGGCAGGTGGCGGAGCTGATCCTGGAGCCCGCTGGCCCTCAGGCTCCCTGGGCAGGTGGACAGAGGGACACAGAGTGAAGGATGTGGGGGCAGACGGAGGGAGCTGGCACAGCCTCTCTCTCCCGCCCTGCCCTTGGCTAGAGGGACGGGCAGCCCCCTGGGCTGGGGTGAGAGCTCCCCCTTAGGACGGCCGAATCCGGGTTCCCGGAAGTTCCCAAGGTCAGAGTGCGCTCACCGTGTTCCGGGCCCTTTCCGTGTTTTGTGGGACAGAAAGCCCAGGAGATGGTTCCTGTGATTTCGTCAGCTCACGACGGAGCCCAGAGTCCAGAGTAGCCAGGACGCCTGTCCACAGTGGTCCAGCCAGGGGGGCAGGGTGGGGGTCCACCCTGAAGCCCCTCTCATCTCCTGGACTGGCCCCTCTTCCTAAGCCAAACTGGCTGAGCCATCAGGGCCCAGGGAGAAAGAGCCAGGGCCCTCCTTCCCGGCCGGGCCTCAGTTTCCCCAGCTGTCAGTGGACACAGAGTGCCCTGTCGGCAAAGGGCTGGTTACAACGTGTGAGATCAGGCCCAATTGCGCCAGTGTCACTGAAAACTGCTTCCTCTCTGAGTCTCTGCCAGGGCTGCAGAGCTGGCAGGGTGACAGTCCTGAACGGCCGCTGGTCATCCCCGCCGGTCCCGGCTAGCAGCAGACAGGGAAGAGATCCTGCCGAGATACACAGAGAGACCTGACCCCGAGCGCTGCGGAGCCTGCAGCAGCTGGAGCCCGACTTCCTGGGTGGATGGAGGGGCCGTGCGCAGCCTGCGTGGTCCACAGCCTCTCCGGGCCCTTCTTCAGCAAGAGGAGTCCTGGTTGTGAGGGGCGAGGGACAGAGGGAGCTCTGACCTCGTCCCACATGGACCCAAGTCCCTGCCTGTCCGGATCCTTCCCCTCAAAGGGCGCGGGAGATGGGCTGAGGTGACGATGCTGGGAGACTTTACAGAGATGAAATTCTATTTTAATTTTTGATTCCTCATCAAAACGTCTTCCTGTCAAAATAGCTGTATTAAGAGACACACACAAATCCCAGGGATGCCACGCTGGGGCGTGGCGGGAAGTGGGTGAAGAGAAAAGCCACATGAGCCCCTGGGGTCCCCGCGGGCGTGGCTGGGAGAAGGATGTACAGAAAGCCCGGCGTCCTCTGAGGCTGAAAGTCCACCGAACATCAGAAGACTCGGGGCCTCAGGCCTCCCGTCCTCCCTTTATATCCGAGGGGAGGGGTGACCAGGGCCCCTCGGTAAGTCTGCAAAGTTGCAGGATGTGGGAGGGAAGAGGCTGAACCTCGGGCGACCCCTGGTAAGGTAATTGTTTGCCATACGCATCCCGAGGGGCAGTGATTAGAAGTATGTCTGGGGAAGGCAAGCTTTTTAGGCTTAAACAGACACAGAGAGGGAAATTCAGGGAGTGTGAGGACGGGGCCAGAGGCTCTGTGGTCCCTCCTCCCCCAGGCTGCTGCGCTGGGCTGAGCGGATGCGTGTTCTGCAAATGTGCCCGTGGGTCCTGGCGGGTGCTCAGGGTCAGGTGTCGCCTTCCCGCAGCTCCCGGGATAAAGTGACTTGAAGTGGATTTATGTGGTGGGGAGGGATGCTCACTTGCCCCCCGCCCCCATCTGCCCAGCCCGCGCTCCTCCCCAGCGCCTGGCCCTGGGGCACTCACGTCATTTCTTAGGGGTAATTTTCCCTCCAATCATAAAAGTATTTTGTGCACATTGTAGAAACGAGAAAAGTCAAAACAGAATAATACCTAACCCAGTCACTTAAGAAAACCTACCATGTTTGGGGGGAGTGTATATTTCCTTCTAGACCTTTTCTTTGTACCTAAAGGCTAAAATGAAGGCGTGGCTGGGCCCTGGGCCAGGGCTTGCTTTGAGCACTTTGCACACAGGGCTTTCTTGCTCCCATCAGCAGCCCCAGAAGCAGGCATTACTATTTTACACACAAGAAAGCGGAGGTGAGGCTGTTACCTGGCTGCCAGGGCTGCTGATTGAGGGATGCGTTGAGACTACAATCCAGGCTCCTAGCTCCAGACATGCCCCCAAATGATCGCTGGACTGGCCCCCCGCCCCAGAGCCTCCCCATGGCACCTGTGCTCGTCCTTACAAGGAGACCACAATGAAAGATCTGTGTTCTGCTTTGTCGTTTAACGAGCCCTGGGAACAACACTCGGTAGATGTGTTTATGACGTGGGTGCACACAGCACAGTCTACTCTCTCCCCCTGTGGGGGATTTAGGGTCTTATGATCAGTACATCTACCCTGTGGACTTGGGCTCACACCTTTGTGGGATCTCAGGTTACGTACCAGCCGGGGAGCTCCGTGGTCGGGGGATAGCAGTGCGCTTGTCGATCGAGCCGGGTGTGTTCATCGTGGCTGCATCGCGGGGTCCACGGACTGGCGTGGTCGGCAGCGTCCTTTTCCCTGTTCTGCACACGAATCTCAGGTGACTCCATCACCCCCTGTCAACGCAACTGCCGAGTCATGGAGCCCCGAGTCAGACCCAGGTCTACCTGGCTGCCACGCCAGAGAGAGGTGCCTCCCGCTCATCCACCCATTCATTCATTCATCCACCCATTCATTCATCCACCCATTCATTCATCCACCCATTCATTCATTCATCCATTCGCTGGTACCATGGCAACACCTCCTTTGTCCAGGAGCTGAACTTGGCATGGACTGAATACCAGTGCATGAGATGAGCAACGCTCCGTGTACTTGGGGAGCTTATATTCCTGTGTGTGTGAGTGTGTCTGGTGTGTCTGGTGTGTGGTGTGTGTGTGTAACCACAGACAATAAGCTAGTAAGTAAGTGTATAAACAAGATCGACCCTGAGTACGTGAGGTGGGAGCAGAGAAGCGGGGCACTGTGAGGGGACACCTGGAGAGGAAGTTGGGGCCCAGGAAGACCCCTCCCAGAGAGGGTTATATAAGTTGAAGACCCCTCATCCCAGGAAACACGTTCAAAGGGTGTCGATGTTTTCATGGCCGGTGGCTCCTGTCCAGGAGCAGGGACTGGGGACGGGTGTCTTCCTCCCTGGTACCCAGTGACCCCGGGCAGGTGCACGTGGACACAGATGGATGGGGGAAGTGAACTCCACAGCAGACTTCTCAGGCTTCGCTGATCACAGAGGCCTGCGTGGGCACTGGTGGAGCCCTGGGCACTTCTGGGGAGCCTCTGGTGAAGGCAGGGGTGCAGGAATCCCAGCCAACCCCCGAGGCGACTGCCAGAGGCCGACCCGCCCTCAGCTGCACGCAGGACAGACAGCTGTTCAGGGCCAGGCCGGCCTCCTGACCCGCCCTCAGCTGCACGCAGGACAGACAGTTGTTCGGGGCCAGGCCGGCCTCCTGACATGCAGGCCACGCAGACAAAGGCCCTGGCGGTCTGCAGCAGACCCCATCTCTGGGTGGCAGCGGGCCCAGACCGAGGTGGGCCGCCCGCCTGCTGCTATGCCAGGGCTGACAGGTGGGAGCTGGTTGGGCTGCTGTGCTGAGGGTCCCGGCTGGGGGTGGCCGTGGGGCGTGGGGGTCCTTGTCCCCAGAGGGCAGGGGGGAAGGGGCCACACCTGGGGCTTGACTCGCCTGCACGTTCCTACCTGAGGGTCAGCAAGTACCGGGCGTGCCCAGGGTCGGCTGGACCCTGTTGCTCCCTCACCACGTGGGGACCAGGGGCCCCTGGAGGGCACATCCGCAGGGTTCAGTACCAGGACACCAGCCTGGGGCACAGACTTCAGGAGAGACCCCCGAACTCCCACCCGTGGATGTCACTTCCACGCAAATCCACAATGGGCCGCATCACGTGAGCCGTGGGTACATTGACGGTGCCCAGAGGCCTCTGTGTCTCCCCACTCGGGGGCGTCTCCCTTTCCCAGCATGGAGCTCCCTTGGACCCTCCTCAACAGCTCACCTGGGTGGGCTGCCGTCACCTGAGCGGCTGGCACAGGACTGACCCAGGCTCTCCAGCGGCCTCAGCTGAGCAAAGATGGGAGAAGATGCTCCTGTGGGCCCCTTGGCCACGTCCATGAAGATCCGCTTCATCTCCCCAAACCTCCACCTCACGAGCTGCCTCCTGAATGTCAGGCGCTCTAGATACAAATCTCGGCATTTTTCTTGGCATGTGCCTCTCTCTCCCTGCTCCCCAGTATCCAGTTAACCAGCCCGGCTTGCTGATGTCCTGACTGTAACTAAAACCCTCATCCCTTCATCCCCAGTTTCACCCCCTCAGTCAGAGCCACCACCGCATCTGCCCAGCACGTCTGCAGGTGAACCCCTGACCACGCTGGTCGCTGCTTGCCTTTCTCCCATGGCCTCTCCTTTGTGGTCAGCTCTGGTACAACAGACTGGGCGGCTTAAACAACACAATTTACTTCTCAAGGTTCTGCAGGCTGGGGTCCAAGACCCCCATCCCCACTCTAGCCTTTCTGGACATCTCTCACTTCCTAAACGGGGTGCTCTGTCCTGCCCCAGGGCATTGGCACCAGCTGTTTGCTCTGAAACACCTCCTACATCTCCACTATTCAACTTGAAGGGCTCATGGGAACTCAGTGCCTTTTCCCCAGGGATCTTCCCTGACCTCCTCAATTTCCCCTAAATTACAGTCAACTCAGCTCACATCAACTCACTAGACTCAAAAGCATGCAGTTTGTATAAAGAGAAGACAAACCTTCCTCAACCAGGTTCTCTGCCAGGAGCTCCATCCCAGCCATCCGGACTCAGGACAAAGGTGTGGCTTCGCACCTGCTGGAAGCGGGGTGGGAGGGAGATGGTCCCATGTGTTAGAAAAAAGCAGGAAAACTTTTATCTGTGCATCACAATCACTGCAAAAAACAAAGAGCCATGTTCCTTCATTGCCTATTTACTTAATAAATTACTCGTCAGACGTTTAATGAGCACCCACTAAGTACAGAACTCTTTGCTGTGTGCTGCAAACTCGACACTGCGTGAAGACAGGACCTGGGATTTCCCTTCCGGTAATCAGCTTGGTGGCACAAGCCCTTGAACACAACAAAACAGCTTTTTAAAATAGAAACCGCAACCCATTAAGAGCCGCACAAAGTCAACAAGATACTGAGGAATTTCAAGAGAGAAGTAGAACTCATACTTGGAGTAAGTCCCACTTGGTTGTGGTGTCTGATTCTTCTCATTCATTGTTGGATTCCATCTGCTAGTATTTTGTTGAGGATATTTGCGTCTATGCTCATTAGAGGCATTGGTCTGTAGTTCTCCTTCTTTTATAATGTCTTTAACTAGCTTTGATGTTAAGGAATTGCTGACCTCATAGAATGAGACAGGAAGTGTTCCCTTGGCTTCCAGTGTCTGGCAGGGATGTAAAGAATTGGTATCATTTCCTTCTTACTAGCGAACCGCCTGAACCTGGTGCTTTCTTTTTTTGGAATGTTATTAATTATTTGATTCAATTTCCTTAATAGACGTGAGCCGTTACATGGATCTATTCCGTTATGGTTGTTTGTGCAGTTCGTGTCCTTGAAGGAGTTGGGCCATTTCATTTAAGTTACCAAATTGTGGGTATAGAGTTGTTCACAGGATTCCTTTATCTTCCTTTTAATGGCCGTGAGATCAGGAATGATGGCTTCTCTTTCATTTCTGATACTAGTAATTTACATCTTCTCCCTGATTTTCTTGGTTTAGACCAGGTAGAGGTTTTCCATTTTAGTGATTTTTTTTTTTTGCGGTACGCGGGCCTCTCACTGTCGTGGCCTCTTCCGTAGCGGAGCACAGGCTCCGGATGCGCAGGCTCAGCGGCCATGGCTCACGGCCCCAGCCCCTCCGCGGCATGTGGGATCCTCCCGGACCGGGGCACGAACCCGTGTCCCCTGCATCGGCAGGCGGACTCTCAACCACTGCGCCACCAGGGAAGCCCCAGCGATCTTTTTAAAGAAACTATTTTTGGTTTCATTGGTTTGTCTTTGCTGTTTTCCAGTTCTCAACGTTCAGTGAGCGCTGCTCTAATTTTTATTATTTATTTGTCTCCTTGCTTCAGGGTCCAACGGATCTTTTTTCTCCAGTTTTCTAAGGTTGAAGCATAGATTATTGGCTTCAGATTTTTCTTCTTTTTAAATATATTCATTAAATGCTATAAATTGTCCTCTAAGCACTGCTTTCCACAAATTTTGATGTTTTATGTTTATTAAATAAACTTTAAAAATCTTAGAAGACTTTTAGGTTTATAGGAACATTGCAAAGGTACAGAGTTCCCATATATCCTGTTTCCCTTATTATTAGCATCTCACATTAATGTGATACCTTTATTACCACTAATAAAGCAATATCGATCGAGTATTATTATCTAAAATCCATATTTTATGCAGATTTTCTTAGTTGTTAAGCAATGTCCCTTTTCTGTTCTAGGAACAGAAAAATTAGTTGTCATGTCCCCTTGGGTTCCTCTTGGGTGTAGCAGTTATTCACGCTTCCCTTGTTTTTGATAATCTGCACAGTTTTGAAGAATACTGTCAGGTCTTTCATAGAAAAGCCCTTTGACTTATTGTATTTTCATTTTCATTTAGTTCACTTTAACTTCTCTTGAGACTTCTTATTGGACCCATGTGTTATTTAGATGTTGTGTTGTTTAACCTGAAAATAATATGGGATTTTTCAGCCACTTTCCTGCTATTTATTTCTAGTTTAATTTTATTGTGGTCTGAGAACACACTCTGTCAGATTTCTATTTTTAAAAATGTATTAGGTTGCGTTTAATGGCCCAGAATGTGGTTTGTCTTGGTGACTGTTCCATGAAAACTTGGGAACAAATATGTATTGGGCTGTTGTTGGATAAAATAGTCTGTAAATGTCAATCAAATCAAGCTAATGGGTAGGATACTCAGTTCAACTGTGTCCTCACCACTGACTGGATCTATCTATTACTAACAGAAGAGTGTTGAAGTCTACAACTGTCGTAGTGGATTTATCTGTTTCTCCTTGCAGTTCTATTAGTTTTTGCCTTGTGTATTTTGATTCTCTGTTGTTAGGCGCATATGTGTTTAGGTTTGTTATGTGTTTGTAGAAAATTGACCCCTTTATCATGATGTCATACCCCTCTTTATCCCAGATAATTCTCCTTGTTCTGAAGTCACCTCTGTCTGAAATTGTATGGTCATTCCAGCTTTCTTCTGATTAGTGTTAGTTTGATATATCTTTCCCCAAACATTTAATTTTTTTTCTGGTTAAGGCAATATTTTATTTTATTTTTATTATTTTTATTTATTTATTTTTACAGTAGGTCCTTATTGGTTATCTATTTTAGATATAGCAGTGTGTACGTGTCAATCCCAACCCCTTACTTTTAACCTCTCTGGGCCTTTATAGTTAAAATGAGTTTCTTGTAGATAACATATAGTTGGGTCTTTTTTTTGTTGTTTTTTTAACCCACTATGACTCTCTCTCTGTCTTTAAATTGGGATGTTTAGACTGTTCCAATTTAAAGTGATTATTGATGTAGTTGGATTCATATCTACCATGTTTGGAACTATTTTCTACCTGTTGCATTTGTTTTTAGTTTCTTTTTTCACTCTTCTTTTTCTGCCTTTTCAGGTTTTAATTGAGCATTTTATATGATTGAACTTTATGTCCTCCCTTAGGATATCAATTGTACTCTTTTTAGTGGTTGTCCTAGATTTCTCAATATATAGTTAAATATTTGAAGTCCACCTTCATTAATGCTCCACTGCTCCACACACAGTGTGGTTATATTCCTAATCTTCCTTCCCATCATTTAAGATATTGCTGTCATTTATATTAATTATCTATATGCTATATTATCCAATACATTGTTATTATTTCAAGAAAATAGTTATGTTTTAGATCAGTGAAGAATAAAAAATAAAAGACTTTTATCTTCATTCATTCTTTCTCTTTCTTCTTTTCTAATATATGCAGTTGATGCCATAAATTTTCCTCTAAGCATTTAGAAATATTTAAATTTTTTCTTTAGACTTGTTTGATCCATATGTTATTTAGCAGTGTGTTGTTTACTCCAAATATTTTGAGATTTTCCAGCTAGCATTATGCTATTGATTTCAAGCTTAATTCCATTGTGATGTGCAAGAATGTTTTCTATGATTTATATTCTTTTAACTTTGTTAAGGTGTGTTTTATGGTCCAGAATGTCTATCTTGGTTAATGTCGCATGTGAGCCTGAGAAGAGTATGATGTATTCTGCTGTTGTTGGGTGAAGTATTCTATAAATGTCAATTAGATCCAGTTGATAGATAGTGCCGTTCAGTTCAACTACGTCCTTTCTGGTTTTGTGCCTGCAGGACCTACCAATTATGATAGAGGGGTATTGAAGTCTCTAACTCTAGTAGTGGGTTTGTCTATTTCTCCTTGTAGTTCTATCAGTTTTTGCCTCACATATTCTGACATGGTCATTAGGTATATACACATTAAAGATTCTTAAGTATTTGTGGATAATTGATCTCTTTATCATTATGTAAAACCTCTCTTTATTCCTGACACTTTCTCCTATTCTGAAGTCTGTTTTGTCTAAACTAATATAGCCACCTAAGCTTTCTTTTGATAAGTATTATCCTGGTATACCTTTCTCCATTCCTTGACTTTTAATATAGGTGTATCTTTATATTTAAAATGGGTTTCTTATATATAATATGTAGTTGGATCTTTTTATAAAATCCACTCTGACAGTATCTGCCTTTTAATTTGTTTATTTAGACGGTTGACATTTAAAATGATGATTGATATAGTTGGATTAATATCTACCATGTTTAACACGGTTTTCTACTCATCACATTTGTTGGTTCTTTCCATTTTTTTAAATCCCCCCTCTTTTTCCACATTCTCTGGTTTCAACTGACTATTTGATTATTCTATTTTCTGTCCTCTGTTAGCATATCAATTACCTTTCTTTTTAAAAATTTACTGGTCTTCTTAGAGTTTGGAATATACATTTACAACTAATCTAAGGCCACCTTCAAACTACATTACGTTATCACTTCACATGTCATATAGGTTCCTTATAACAGAGTGTTCTGAATTCTTCCCTCCATTTTTCATAACATTGCTGTCATTCATTTCTTTTATTCATATGTTATAATCACTCAGTACATTGTTGCTATTATGAATTTGAACAGTTATTGCTTAAATAAATTAAGAATAAGAAAAATAAAGGATTTCCTCTTACCTTCATTCTTTCTCTCATGCTCTTCATTTATGTAGATCTGAATTTCTGACTTGTATAAGTCTTCTTCTCTCTGAAGAATACCTTCTGCATTGCTTGAAGGGCAGGTTTTCTGTTGAAAACTCCCCTCATTTTTTGTTTTTTGAGGAAGTATTTCTCCTTCACAGTAGAAAGGTAACTGTGCTGAACGCAGAAATCTAGGTTGGTTGGTTCTGCTTTCAACACCATGAATATTTGACTCCAATCTCTTCTTACATGCATGGTTTCTGATGAGAAGTCTGAGGTAATTCTTATCTTTGCTCCTCAAAATGGCAAGGTTTTTTCCTCTGGTTTCTTTCAAGATTTTCTCTTTGTCTTTGCTTTCTTGCAGTTTGAATATAATATGCATATGTGCAGATTTTTAGTATTTATCCTACTTGGTATTCTCTAAGCTTCCTGGATTTGTGGTTTGGTGTCTGTTATTAACTTTGGAAAATTCTTAGCCATCATTACTTCAAATATTTTGTATTCTCCAGCATCTCTGTTTCTTATCATTCTGCTATTCCCATTACACATATCCAGCTCCTTTTGTAATAGTTCCACATTTCTTGGATATTCTGTTCCCTTTTTCTTTTCATACACTTTTTCTCTTCCTAATTCAGTTTTTGAGTTTTTATTGACACATCTTTCAAGAACCTCTATTCTTTCTTTGTCTGTGTCTGCTCTATTTTGATAGCCCATCAAAGGCATTTTTTAATTTTGGTTAAAATATTTCTGATTCATGTCAGTTCTCTCTGATTCTTTCTCAGACTTTTCATCTCTTTAATTAAATTGCCCATCTGTTCTTGAATGTTGTCTCCTTTTTGCATTAGAGCCTTTAACATATTAATCATAGATATTTAAAATTCATAGTCTGGTAATCTCAACATTTGTGTTATATCTGAGTTTGGTTTTGATGCTTAACTTTGTGTCTTCAGATTGTGTTTTTTCCTTGGCTTTTCACAAGACTTTTTTTTTTTCTTTTTTTTTTTTCTGAAAGCTGGACATGATGTATCTGGGAATAGGAACAGAGGACATCAATTTTTAGTGTAAGTTTTTATGTTGCTCTGCCTGCATGTGGTGCCTCCTGATGTGCCAGATCTTCTGGTTTCTTTGCTTGTTGTTTCCCCTCCTGTTGTCTTGGGTTTACCTAAGAACTCCTTGTTAAACTGAGTTTGTACTTTGCAGCTCTTTCTATTGTAACCCCTGCTATCATATTGGAGACCTGTTGGTGGTAAGGTGTCAGGTAGGGGAAGTGTTCTATGGTCTTATGATTAAATTTCAGGTTTTATTATTGAGTCTGAATTCTTGAGCTATGACCCTCAGTAGTGTTTTTAGTCTTTTTTATTCTTGCCTTAGTGAGGCAAGAGGACTAGAAGTCAGATAAGTCTCTGGTAAAGCGGTTTCTCTTGAGGGCAGGCTTTGTTACAGAAACAGAACCTACTGGGTCTGTTTGGTTACTTTGCCCCTGTCCTTCCCTGATGCATAATATTTCTTTGATCTTCAGATCTTCAGTCTGAGACCCAGCTGGAGCTCCTGGAAGTAAAGTCTACAAAAGACTGGGTCCCCAGCAAGTCCACACTCAGCCTCCAGAGATTTTTCAGTCATTGTTTAAGTGTCCTGCCAATTCCTGGTCCTGCTGGCTTCTGCTCCCAGGAAGCTGATCTCAGCTGCAATTCTCTGCATCCCCTGTGTGTCTCTTCAGTTTGCCCTGGGACCTCAATTCTCTGATGGAGCTAAGTTGTTGATTTTCAGTTTGCTCAGTTTTTTTGTGTTGTGAAGACAGGAATGATGACCTCCAAGCTCTTTTTATGTTGGAGATGAAGCTGGAAGTCTCTCTGTGTATTTACAAAGGCACAATGTGTAATCACAGCAGCCCAGCAGATGCTTCCCTACAGCCCCCTGGTAGGAGGAGAGAGATGCCCATGACTGGTCCCAGGTTCCTTACCAGTGATGTGCCTTCCACCCTCCTTCCTTCTTGGCCTGACAGAGGAATGAGGACAGAATACCATGAACACTGCAGCAAATGGTGTAGCTCACAGGCTGATTATAATATTGGTGCTGTTGGTAAATCTTTCTCTGGGCATAATTCTATCCCAGCGGTTCCTCAGCTAAGCAAGCATCGACCCTAATTAAAAGCCTGCAAATGTAAAATAGATAGCTAGTGGGAAGCAGCCGCATAGCACAGGGAGATCAGCTAGGTGGTTTGTGACCACCTAGAGGGGTGGGATAGGGAGGGTGGGAGGGAGGGAGACACAAGAGGGAGGAGATATGGGGATATATGTATATGTATAACTGATTCACTTTGTTATAAAGCAGAAACTAACACACCATTGTAAAGCAATTATACTCCAATAAAGATGTTAAAAAAAAAAGAATCATACTTTCAAGTACCTTACATAAGATAAGCAGAAAATTTCTTTGTGGTATCAAAGCTTTCAATATAAATAATTCTTTATCTGATGATTCCTAAAGATTCAATCCGAGATATTTATTTTATAAAACTCATTATATTGACAATATCTTTCAAATAAAGACTTTGAAAATGAAAAAACAAAACAAAACCCTGCAGGATCTGTCTGACTGTGTCTGAATGTGACCTAACAGGTGTGATGGGAAGTGGAAGGAGTTAGGATCTCTCCCCAAGGTCAACCAGACCTGCTCAGCAGGAGGATTGCTTGTGGGCACGAGGGGAAGGAAGACACCATGGCCAAGTGCTGTGACTTCTGTCTGAGCGGTGGCCTGTGATTGGTGCTGCCCTTCTGGCAGGCCTCATGTGGATCCCCCCCCAGAGCTCCTGGCTGGCCCCCTGCTCCCATGTCCAGGTGTCACGGTCCCTAACCCGCAGTGCTGCCTACAGCCTCTGTACAGGACACCTAATTCTTGCATGGCAGTCAGGGCGATCTTTAAGAGGAAAGATTGGCTACCGCTATCTCAAACCTCCAAGAACCTCCCACATTCCTGAACGGGAATCCAAGCTCCCTCCCCGGTTGGGTTGCTGAGGCCTCATTCATTTCACCTGCCTTCCTGTGTTCCAACCACACGGCCTCCCTGCCTCACCTTAAACCCTCCAAACTCTCTGCCCCTGACATTTTCCCAGCCCGGCCCGCTGCCTGAGCAGCCTTCTCTCGGCCTCTGTGCTCCTGTCCCCTGGTCTATGCTGCTCTCTGCTCTCACGTCCCTCCCCAGAGCCTCCCTCCTGGCCACCGCATCCTCACCAACCTGGATGCTGTCAGCCTTCCCCCTGCTGGGCCTCATGCAGAAGGAAAGCATCCACATTTATCACATATTTCAAGAGACGGCAGTAAAGCCAGCCTGGGCCCTCGGGTGGGGCTCTGAGTCACACCTGTCCCCTGTGTGCGCGTTTACTTGTTCTCTTCATTGTTTCTTTCCCTTTTCTTTCAGCAAATAAACATCTATCTTGCTCACCTCTGTGTTCTCAGCACCTAAAGTGTCTCTGACCCTCTGCAGACCTTCAGAACCTATTTATTGAATAAAAGAATGAAGCTGGCGATGCTGCTGTCCTTTAGGGTGGCTGAAGCCCAACAGGGGATAAGACCCTGCGGGTCGGGGTGGGCCCTGGGGACGGTGGTGCCCCACGCTCCCTGTAGGGACTTCCACACCTCTCTCCGGAGGGCACAGTGGAGGCCGTCTTCAAACCCCCGTGCAGAGAAGGCAGGAAAAAAAGACCAGATTCTGGGTGGGGGGAGGAGAGTGGGGGAGGATGTTAAGCCAATAAAAAAACCCTTTTACATTTGCTGCTGTAAAACTTTATAGAGATTTCTCAACACACGACATGAATAATAACCACGCTTTCTTTTCAGTAATTGCCAAACCAACAAGCCTGTGAGGCCCTTTGCGGGCAGGATAATCCCTGGGCACCGGCCCTGGGCAGGAGGCCCCCGCAGAAGGCACTTAGTGTCCAGGCGGGCCTGGGAATCAGGCAGCCACTTTCAGAGGGAGCCAGCTGGGCATACGCCCACCCCGGCCCTCCCGGCAGGCCCAACTGCCTGGCCCACAGCAACCTCCAGTGGCAGGGGTGGAATTGCTCCAGTCTGTTCCAGAGCCTTCTCTCCCCCAGTCTGACTGGGGTGAGTGGGGGTGGATCTGCAATGATCTCATGCCCGTATAGGGCTCGGTTCTCCCACCATTGGCGGGGGTGGGAGGTGGTGAGCCCCTCCCAACTCTGGGCCTCGTTCTCTCAGCTGGTGAAGGAGGGAGCGGACCGGGCAGCTTAGCTCAGGGAACTCAGTCCACACGGGGAGCCCCAGCCCGGCAGAGGCGGGCACGGCCCACTGAACAGGAAGCTGGGGTCTGGGCCTAGGGTGGGGATGGTCAGAGAGCAGGGGGCTAGGATCGGAGCCGGGAGAAAAGATGCTACTCTGTCCTCCCTCCTTCCCTTATGAGCTCCCTCCCTCTTGCCACAAATTAGACGGTTCCTTAGAATTTCTCTAGATCACACTCACTATACAAAGAGAGCAAATTTAAGTGTCTCTTCTCCCCTTCATCCTATTTCCATTTTCAGTTCCCGAAATGTCACAGGTTGTCTCTCCCCGGCGCCCACGCTCTATGGCAGCCTATCACACAGGTAATGATTTATGCTGCGACACCCAGGTGTGGGATCGTGGGTCTGATGCCCAGGCTTCAGGGCTGGCAGCGCGTCTACACCTGCAGAGCTCCCTCCCTGCAACCCTTCCACCCGGGCTGCAGCTCACCTGACAGCTGACGAGGCAGCGTCTGGGAGGAAAGCGACATGTTCACTTTCATGGGTGTCCTGCCCACAGGCCAAGGCTTCTTCCACTGCCCATGCAGGCAGACAGGGCAGGCGCCCTTCTCCCCGACCGCCTGGGGTTCAGGGTATATGTGTGTGTGTGTGTGTGCGCACGTGTGCGAGTGTGCATGTCTATATGTGTGGGGTATGTATGTGCATGTGTGTGCATGTGTGTGAGGGTGTATGTTTGTGCATGTATGTAAGTAGATGTGTGTGCATGAGTGACTGAATGTTTATGTATGGGTGGATGTATAATTTTGTAGGTGTGCGTGTAGGTGACTGTGTACATATATGTGTGAGCATATATATATCTGTGTGTATGTGTGGGCACACGTGCACGTGTGTTTGTAAACATGTACACACATGTGATGGCGCACACGCACACACGTTTGTTGTGTGCACATATGTGAGTGTGTATGAGCACACATGTGTGTGGCTTGTACGTGTGTTTGTGTGCATATGTGCATTGCTGCGTATGTGCGTGCATTACGTGCATGAGTGTACATACCTGTGTGTGCACATATACACTGTTTGCGTACGTGTACATATCTGTGAGTGTGTGTGCACACGTCTCAGAAGAGAAAGGACAGGCAGCCACACCTGGGAGGCTCATCCCACTATTACCTCACAGGCAAGCCTCCCGCGCGGAGCACCTGCACTAACAAGCCCTCGCCCTGTCACTGTCCCCAGGGCCTCCTTCCTGGCACCGTCCCCGCCCGGGGGCCTGGGGTCTCCCTGCCCAGGGCTGGCCCTCCTACCTAGGTCCTTGGAGTGGGCCGCCTGCCTTTCGAGCTGGCTCCTGAGGCAGCATACCCTCGCCTAGCATCTCTGCCGCCCAGGGTCTCTGCAAGTCCAGTGCCCCTGGGGTGGCCCCGCCCCAGCCTGCCCTCTCCTTGGGCCCAGAGCCCGGGAGCCTGTGCTCGTCAGCATCGCAGACACGGGCCCAGCCGCGGCCATCTCGCCGTCTGCGTTAGGCTGTGAGCTCCCTGCTGATGGTGGCGCTGCTGCCTTATGCTTCCTGGACCCCGCCCCACCCCGTCCGTGGGAAAACCCTTCAGAAACCTGGACTCGCCAGCTTGGCTGAAGACTCGAGCAGAACCGGACGCAGGTCCCTTCTCCCATGCGCCGCCCCATCCGTATTCCACGTGGCCCCAACTGGAGCTGTTCCCAACGTCAGCGAAGGGCATCTGTGCTGCCCAGCCCCCAGGGAGCGGCAGCACGCACTCCATGGTCGGCCCTCCAGAACGTGGGGCCTCCCTCTGTGGACGGGACCCTGAGTGGGGCCAGGCTCCCATGGGAAGCCGGGCAGCGGGAGGCCCTTTGAGGCACCGCACCCTCCTGTCACAGCCTCCTCTTCCCCAGACCTCAGACCTGAATCCACAGGGAGGCCCAGCCCAGGCCCTGCGATTTCCTGGTGAGCCTGCAAATGGCGAACACCCCCCTCTGGAGCGTTTTTGTGACGGGCTCATTTCACTGAGAGGGACGTTTTTGAGGCTTCTCTGTGTGGCAGCCTGTGTCGGTCCTTCCTTCCTGTACATGGCTGAATGATGTTCCTTCGTCTGGATCGACCACACTCTGCTCACCCATTCTTCCCTGGATGGACACGTGGGCTGTTTCATCTTCTGGCAGCCGTGAACCTGTGTGTGCATGTTTGTGTCTCACTATTATTTCAAGTCACAAGGAGCACACGGTTTCATGATCCTCAGGAAGAACACCAGCTTCTTACAGACCCACTCGCTCTGTCCCCACCAGCTTTAAATCTGCTAAATTGGGCGCCAGGTCTGCAGTTTCCCGCCCACAATGTCTCACAAAACCCCAAACCAGAAACCACCCCAAGGTTGCAGCAGGGTGATGCTGCCTCTTTCTCTGCGCTGTACGACGCACAGGTGAATTTCCCGCCCGCCCCGATTTCTGTCACTTCTGTTCTCGTGTGTTCTCATCTCATGCTTGTGAGAGAATGTGGTTAAGAGCAGACTCATCTCAGGGCATCGCACAGGAGACTGGGGAGGTACTTCATCATCTGCCCGTGACAGATGGATAGGAGCTAATTTCCTTCCCTGGGTTCTGACAACGCGCCCAGCTCACAACATCTCTCTTATTTGTCAAAGGGAAGAACAATGGGGCTGCGTGCCACCCCCTTCGTGCGGGATCCAGCCCACTTTGTCAGATTCGGCGTGAGCCTCATTTTCATTACCCGTGCACGTGTTCTGATAAAATATTCATGCGGGTCACCTCCCCAGCTGACTTCAACCATGCTGCATGGAGCAGAGAGGAGGGCACTGCCAATACATAAACACTGCATGGGCACAGAGTAAATGAGAAGCTGCTGAGACACAGGAAAGACACAAGACCAGAATTCATCTTTCACGCCGCTTAAAGGCACAAGTCACAGAGAGCACCGCCCTTCGTCGCCATGGGCCGGGGACGCCCTGTTCTCGACATCACCGTCTGCAGCTAAGATAACATCCAGCATCCCGAGGTGCGCCCCTGCCCAGCTCAAGGCCCGGGGTCTTGGAAAAGGCAGGCTGCACATCGGCTTCAGGAGGCTGGGGGAGGGGGGTCACCACCTTGTTTCAGGTCCACGCTGTGTGTCCGGAACCGTGGTCTCAGGTACTCGGCACGCGCAGCTGTTTCCTCCTGCACAGAGATCTAGAGGGATTGCAAGGCCACTGGCTCTTGGTTTTGGAGGGCTCTCTCCCTGGCAGCTTCCCCTCGACTTCTCACTTCCTGTGCACTCTGCACTCTCTCCCCCCCGCCCCCACCCCGAGAAAGTCAGAACAGAGCACGCACACCCTGAGGCTTCCGTTCCTTCCTCTTCCTCTCAGAGGGTGGACCTCATGAATCCGTCTCTGCTCTCATTGCCTCTGAGCCCAGACCTCTCCCCACTGAGCTTTGCAAGCAGGCCTTTTAACTAACCAAAGATGGCATGGGAGAGCAGCCCACATGTTATCCGTGGCTCAGAGTGTATTCTCTGCAAAGGCAACTGGGAGGTCAGAGGACCACACGTTTATTCAACAGGGAACTCCTGAGCGCTTGGCCTGGGGAAAGGCTGAGCTTGGCACCCCGGGTACCTAACAACAAACAAGACACCATCCCAGTGGCAGAGGGGCTCATATTCCAGTGGGAGGGGATCCTCCGTGTCTGGGGTATGATGGAGAAGGTGAGGACATGAAGGAAAGACACATAAAATCCGATGAGAGGAGAAAGAATGCACCTGTGTTGGGGATATTTAAGTTGGGTTTTGAGGGATGAATAGAAGTTCGTCAGGTAGAGTCTGTAGCATCTTCAAAGGCTCAGAGGCACACAGCAGGACAAGAAGTTCAGTGCTTTGCAGGTGGTTGCTGGGGAGGCTGCAGGCAGGTGTGTCTGGAGGGAGGGTGCATGAGAGATGAGGTTTGAGAGATGGGCCGAGTATTGATAATTAAGAGGTTTGTGAATAACGGAAAATCATTTTAAGTTTCTAAACAGAATGTGACGTGGTCATATTGATTTTTAAAAATTCATTTATTTACTTTTTTGGCCACGCGGCATGCGTGATCTTAGCTCCCCAACCAGGGATCGAACCTGCGCCCCCTGAAGTGGAAACGTGGAGTCCTAACTACTGGACTGCTGGGGGTCCCTGTATTGATGTTTTAGAAGAGTTGATTTGGTAGAGGCCTTGAGGCTTCTCTGGGACGATGCACTAACAGTGGACCATCAGTGACCTCGGAGAAGGGTTTCCCTGGGTCCTGTTTCAGAATCATCACCTCTGGAAACGTGTAAATCCACCTCGGCTGTTTGCCCAACATGCTCCTCCAGGCTGCACACCAGACAGAGGGTCCGGACTGCACTTGGAGACCCCGCAAGGCAAAGCACACACCGCATCCTGGAGCCCCCCACCCAAGGATCCCTCAGCCCCCTGAGAGGCGATCAGAAGGGCAGCGCCTGCAGGTGACTCTTACCTGGTTAAAGGCACGTGGTGACCCCCCGATGCCTTTTCTCGCCCCCCTTTCTGTCCTTCTTCCTAGTTCTCCCGCCTCTGTGTCCAGATTTCTTCAGGGGCAGGTAAGAGAAAAGCGACTTAAACCAGATTAAACCAGACTCTCGGGTCTCAAGGTAAACAAATTTGGGGGCTCAAAACCCTTCCGTCCCCCTGCCCACCCTCTCTCCCATCTCTGCTCCTTTTGCACATTTCCATGGTTCTCCTGGGAGATAGCTGGGCCTCCTCCAAGCTGCACAACAAGGCAGCAAGCGGAGCTGAGCTTTCGCCTTCACTTTCTTGCAGCCAGAGAGGAAAGACCACCCTCTCTGAGATCAAGCTTGGAAAAACTCCAGAGAAGATGTCTGACCTGCATCACGGGCCCACCCTCTGGACTCTAGGGTCTCAGGACTGAGGTCCTGGAAGAGTCCTGTCTGGACAGTTTGCAGAGAACAGAGTCACTGAGTCTCTTAGTGTGAGTGTGTGTGTGTGTGTGTGTCTATGTACATGTATGTGTGTGTGTATATGTGTATTTTATGTATGTGTCTCTGTGTGTCTGTGTATATCTGTGTGTATGTCTGTATATGTATGTGTGTGTGTGTGCGTGTGTGTGTGTGTGTGTGCGTATGTGGGGGACAAAGACCTGGCCATCCTCACTGGGAGCCAGGCATCCAGATGTCTGTACCTCATGCTAATTTCAGCTCATCCGTGATCAGGTGTGAGCTACACGCAGCCAGACTTGCTTGGACTCGGGGCAGCAGGCTGGGCGTGCTGGGTCCTGCTGGGTCGTGGACCCTCCAAGTCCTGATTCTTGCATGAGGATTGGGCAGACCCCTGGGCCCCTGGGGTAACGTGCGCCTCTGGGATTTTCCAGGCAGTTCACAGACTTTCTCCAGCACACTGTGGTCATACTGGTCTTGTCATAAAGTTAACGGGAACAGGGAGAGAATGAAAGGATCTTTGATTTATTTTATGTTTTCCTATTTGTAAAATCATGCCCTCTGAGAGCACGTTGCCTCCAGGCTCGAGCACAGAATTTAAAAACATTCAATTAAAAAACTCAAAGCAGGATTTTCTGGGGCTGGGGTGAGCAGAGCTGCTCTGGAGGCAGCCCCGCCAGGGCAGGTGGCAACCAGCCCCGGTGGAGCCGCGGGCCTGCCCGGCTGCACGGGGTCCACGGGGCCAGACGCGCAAGCTCTCAGGCGGGCAGAGCTGCAGTGCTCAGCCCTGCGAGGTGGCCGCATTGGGTCAGCGCTAATTGGAGGCTGGCGAACAGTCAGACTACACAGTCAAGGGATTGTAAACAAACGGGCAGACGAGGTTTGCTGCTAGTGGGCGTGAAGGTCTGGGAGTGCCACCTTGTCCAGGAAGGCCTCGCTGCAGCTGTCTCGTCTGCTGTCCTGGTGCTGGGCTGGGTCAGGGGGAGTCGAGACAGCTCCCAGGTGGCCGTGGCTTCAGTCCCAATGAGCAGGTCTCCTGGAAGATGAAGCACCACTGCTCATCGGCAGAGCAGTTCTTGAAGTCTTCATCCTCATCCAGGAAGTTCTCTTTAACAGCTGAGGATTCCCCTTCATTCTGGGTGGCGTCCATGTTGTGGTTGAATTAAGGCCCCTGCCCCAAACTCAAATATTCGGTCCTAACTCCAAGAACCTCCTAATGTGACCTTACTTGGATATAGGGTCCTTGCTGATGTCACTGGTTAAGATGAGGTCAGTAGGGTGGGCTCTGAACCAGCGTGACCCGTGTCCTTAGGAAAAGAGGAAATTTGGACACAGAGACATGCACTCAGGGAGAATGCCACGGGCAGAGGCTAGAGAAGCGGCGATCCGAGTGATGCTTCCACAGGCCAAGGGGCACCAGAGACGGCCAGCAAACCAGCAGAAGCTGGGAGAGGGGCCCGGAGCTGATTCCCCTTGCGGCCCTCGGAAGGGACCGATCGATACATTGATCTCAGGCCTCCAGAGCAGTGGGAATAAATTCAGGCGGTTCAAGCCACTCGGTCTAGTGCTTTGTTATGACAGTCCTGGGAAACTAACACAGTCATAAACGAAAGAGTGGGCACCTCCCATGTGTCAGGCAATCTCCACAAGCGCCGCCCGCCCCAGCAGGAAAGGAATTACCCGCCTTCTCCAGAGAACGTGGAGTCTCACAGGTGCTGAAAATGGAAAGTCTCACTGAGGGTGGAGACGGGATTCTGCATGGTTTTTGGCCCCTGGAGCCAAGGATCCTTTGCTCTGCCCTCCCCGGAGCCAAGCTGCTGCCCGCAGGGGGATCCAGGACCTGGGCAAGAGAGGCCACCAACAGCCTGGCTGGGGGGTGTTTCCTTACATTTGCTCTTTTTCCAGCAAAACTCATCCTTTTTAGGTGTGCGGATCTATAGATTCTGAAAAAAAAAAACCACAGAGGTGTAACCACTACTACAACCGAGATATGGAACGTCCTATCACCCAAAAACTGACCTCAAGCCCTTTGCGGTCAGCCCTCACCTAAACCCCGGGCTGTAGCAACCACTGACCTATTTTTGTCCCTAGAGTTTTGCCTTTTCTGGGACGTCAAATGAGAGAATCACACAGCTTGCATCCCTTTGAGTTTGGCTTCTTTCATTCACAATAATGCTTCGAGAGTCACCTGTGTTACCACAGGTACCAGTAGTTTGTTCCATTTTTGTGGTTCAGTAGTATTCCCCGTGTTTGTTCACCAGTTGAGGGACATCTGGGTTGCCTCTGATGTTTGGCTATTTTGAATAATGCTGCTATGAATATTGCATACATACTTATGTACAAACATATAATTTCCTTTCCCCTGGGTAACTACCAAGGACTGGAACCATTCGGTAGTGTGAAAAGTATATATTTCAGTTTTTATAAAATCCATCAAGCTAGTTCCTAAAGTGACAGTGCTATCTTGTTTACCCCCAGTTGCTCCATTGTCACCGACACTTGGTTTTATCTGTGTTTTTGTTTCTAGTCACTGTTGGATGTATGGATGGTATCTCATCTTGAGGTCAGTTTGCCTTTCCCTAATGACTAATAATGTTGGGTATCTTTTCACATGCTTATTAACCATGTGTACCTCTTCTTTGGTGAACTTTCTGTTCAAATGTTGAGCCCATTTTCCATTGGGTTTTTCTTAGTATTGTTACTGAGTTGTAGGAATTGTTTATATATACTGGACACAAGTTCTTTATCAGATATTTGATCTGCAAATATGTTCTTCCAGTATGTGGCCTATCTTTTCTTTGCCTTAGAGGTGTCTTTTGAAGAGCAGACGTTTTTAATATTGTGCTTTGGGCATCATATCTAACAAAACTGTGGTCAATCGGGAGTGTGTCTCTCTTTGTTGGGGGAGACCACAGTCTCCTCAGGGGTCCTGCCCATGATTTTAGGGGTCTTTCCCTTAAGCCCTCGCCCCATCGAGTACCCTCCCAAGGCCCCTGGTAGGACGCGTGACTTCTGCCTCCAGAAGTCTTAGATGGACCAGAATCGCATTTGGATTGAAGCACGTGCCTTCCTCTGAATGGGCGTTTACTGCCCATTCTATTGAGGAGTTATACACTTAACTCATCAGTATAAATTACCAGCGGCTATGCAGTAGCTCAAATGTCACAAATAATAGAGTGTCGGTGACTTAAAAATGTGCCCAATGAGAAAGCAGACTGTCTCCCACTGCTTAAGACTGAGGAGAAAATTTAAGTACAAATATTAAATAGTCTTTTAACGTTAAGCCCAAACTTTGCATGTTCAAATACAAAAAAAATGAGCATTGAATCCCTTCGCCTTGCAATTTGTATTTTGCTGAGAGCACTGTTCCTGCAAAGTTTGCCTCCCTTGGCTTCTGGGTCTGACCTGGTTCTCCCTGGAAAGTCAAGCTCCTCAGGACCATTTGATCAGAGTTAATCCCGCCGGGCCTGTCTCATGCCCTTGTCTTTAAGCGAGCAGAGGCAGCCCCGCACTCACAGAATGTAGAAACCTCCGTGCAGGTCACCAGCCTCTAGGGCAGTTTTCCCAGGGAAAGTGATGGTCCTGGAACCAGGTGTTTGGGACAGCTGAGGTCCAGGTTATTGTGGCCAAATGACTCATGTTGCATGAGAGCCAGGGGGTAGATAGAGGGCATGGAGAGAGAGAGAGATTTTCTGGTTTCAACCTAGTCGGAGGCCGATCAGTGGGTCAAGTTGTCTGCGGTCCATGGCCCTGGAATACTATTCCTGCAGGCAGGTAATGTCGACTGAAAAAAAAATGCATAACCTAAAAGTTGCAAGTTATGTATTATTCAGTGGAATTTCTGAGGACTTAAGCATGGGACGCAGCCTCTCAGATCGCTGTGAGGAACTGCTCTGAAGGGGTCAGGGAGGAGTCAGGATACATGGGAGTTTTTGCAAAAAGACCCAGGTAATCAGAGCATCAAAAGAGCATTGTTAATTGAAAAAAACAAAAACCAAAAAAACACCTCAAGTTAATGAATGTAGCACCTTTCTAGGTATGGGAAGATGCAAGAGTCTGGGCTCATTGAGATCATGGCTTTGATGCGCATCTTAACCATCTGGGAGCCAGCATCCTGTGCTTTCCCATCCTGGGATCCCTCAGGGCTCACCATTGGGGCAGCAGCAGTGGCTGAGGGCTCGACAGCTGCAGCATCCTTGTTTACAGATATGGCAGATGACGTTTTTCATCCACAGTAATTATGACCATAGGTCGTTACCCTGTCTGGGGGGGGCGGTGCAGAACACACTTAAGTAAAAACCTGCATCACGCCCCCCCTCAGTTACTTATTTCGGCCTGAAGTCCTCTTTTTTCAACCCACTCAACGAAAACGCAGTAGCCTGTGTCCCTGGCACCCGCTGCCCCCCCGCCTTCCTCGTGAGCAGGCTTGGCCACTCTGACCTTACGTGGCCTTGGAAGCTACCTGTTGCTCTGCAGTTGCTGAGTCCTCTGACATTGTCAACCCCGTGCTGGTCTCCGTCCGAGAGTCTCCCCCATCAGATCCCTCGCGGACCCTGCCTCGGATGTCACGGAAGCCACCACACCCGGGAGGCTGCGGATCAATGCCTGGGCCGTGAGCTCTTCTCGACTCTGCCTGTCCTCGGTCTTTGAACAGATGGGGCCTCGAGTAAACGAGGCCTCTTTGGTGGCAGCAGATCCCTTTCTTGCTGTAACATCTTTCTTCTGCTCTGAGAGATATGTCTCCACGGCTCCTTTGCCACATTCAGAAAGCCTGAGCTGTCACATTTCTAACCTGCGGTTGGAGTTCCCTTTGTCCTCCTCTTGCAGGAGCGATCGTGAGGGGTGGTGAGGGTCTCCTGCTTTTCATTGCTTTTGATGTGGGGACTCAGAATGTGCTCTCTCCTCCTCCAGATTCTGCAGTTCAGTTCTCCACTGGAAGATGAGCATTCAGGAGCCTGGGGTCTGGGCGGACCACCCAGGGTTCTCACAAGGTTTGCTCTCCTTCCGCTGGCTGGGCTGGGAGCCACACGTACCCCGAGACTGGCCTTGACTCCTGCAGGAAGACTGCAGGGCTCCTCTCTACCCCAATGCTCCTGGGCCCGTGCACATGGATCACACCACACCTGCAGTCCACACATGGAGCAAATGTGTCACCATGAGCCCCCTCCAATCCATCGGGCGGTAACACACTGCTTGTCGTAGTTGTTCCCATGCCTGCAAGCAAGGGCTCGGTTTTGGGGGTGCTGTCCTCTGTGGGGGGGCGGGTGGTCGTCCCTGGGATCCACCTCTAAGTTTCCCCCTCTCTTTCTCTGTTGATTTCTTTCATCAGAGAAAGCATTTCAGTCCTTCTTGCAACAAAATACTCCCCCTTTCTGTCCCATCTTCAGGAAACCTAAATGTGGTGTATCTCCTTCATACTGTCAAGTTTTCCTCTTGGGGGTGGGATCCCTTTCTTCCTTCAGAACCTGACACTCACCCTGCTTTCTCTCTGACACCCAGAGCTCAACCCTTCCTCTGCTCACCTGGACACCCTGGCAGTTCCTTGATCTGCCCCCAAGCTTCTTCCTGGTTCTGAGGCATCAGATCTGTCCATCTAAGGCTTCTTGTTGTGGGGTTTGGACTAACGGTGAACTATATCCCTAGTGCAATAGCTGTCTCCCCTCCCCCGGCAATTCCTCTTCATCCCATTCATGAACACACCCACCAGGCTTTCGCAATTCCAAATCCAGAACCTGCCTGAGGTGGTGCTGTAGAGAACACGTCCAGGCGTCTGTGGTTGTGTTAAGACATCATTCCATCCGCTCTTTGGCTCCGGACGCTTTTCAAAACAAGATGAAGAGGGGAGGATTGAGGCAGATATCTTGTGTCCACTCATGCATCTTCTTACAGCCTAGAGACTCCAGCCTCACTCATTAGTTCTCTGTAACCCAAACACCACACAGCCGTCATTGTGCCTCCAGGTCAGCAGGTCCTGAAGACAAAGGTCCTGTGTCAGGACCTTCAGGCAGGTCCTGAATCTCAGTCCGTCTGAGATGCATCTCTCAGGACCTCACTCTGTGCCCCTCACTCGCCTGACCACTGACACAGAAGATCCTTCAACCCAGGCTGTGGAGATGCTGTGTCCGTGCAGGTGAGAGTCAGCCATCGCGGCCAGGAGACCAGGGCTCACAGCGGCCAGTGCGGTGGAGAGACCTCAGTCAGTTTCCAGTCCCCTCCCTCTGCCCCAGCCACACCAGAGGTCGTGGCCACCCCACTCTTCCTACGCTTTCTTCATGCCAGTCTAGTTGTCAAGGGTCATGACCAACGTCTCCTGGAAAATGTACTGCATGTAGGGGTTTGGGGGGGAAACTTAACTGGGTGTCTTTTTCTTGATAAATCCTAAACCAATCGAGGGATAATCAAGGGATGCTTTTACTAGAGTCTTACCAGTGTGGAGAGAGCCTGTCACGGTGAGCAGAGCACAGGCAGGAGAGGAGGGCAAACGTCTTTCACCAGAAGGATCTGGAGAGCAGAGAGGGCAGGCCCCACAGAGCACAGCTTTGCACCTGGACCTTGCCCTTGGGAGCACAGCTCACGAGACGTCCAGATGCCCCCACCCCACCCACTGGACAGGCACTCATCCTGGCAGAGAAGGTTAGGAGGCAGGCTCCTGAGGGATGCTGGTGGAAGCTTCCTGAGGAAATGTAAAAGTTCCGCACAAGCAGACTCTGCGTTGGGGTCCAGGGAACCCTCGACTCTGTCCTAAGCTCTGAGCAGCCCTTCTTCCCACCAAGATCCCTTGGTTCCAGAAAGGGACACAGTCATTGCTCTCTTGGAATCCTTCCCCTTTTATCTCCTCCATCTCTCACTGTTGTCCCGGGTTAACACTCCCTCCTGCCAGCGTCCACTTCCAATGAAGGATCAGAGAGAGAAGACGTCTGCATCATTTGATGAATGTGTTTGGTCCAGGAAGTGTTTGGGGTCTGGTTTTGAGAATCTATGGAGAATTGGGGCAGTTCTATCCAGGACTCCCTTAGTGAAGAGGTGGAGGTGGGCTGGGGTAGCCTGGTTGGAGTCCCGGAGGGGCTCTTTGCTGAATCTGCTCCCTTTCAGCAATGAGGTCAAGGGAAAACCAGAGTGTGTGCCCTGCCATCCCCAGTGGGGGTGATGAGATGAAACCTTGATGTACTAAATGTCAAAGTATTTTCAACAGGAAGTCTGTGTTGTGTCTGAGATACCAATGGGATGGTCATCCATTCTGTAAACAAAAATAAAATCAGAGAATAACAAAAACAGCAAGAACCACAAAGATGGTGATGATGGTGGTGATGATGGTGGTGATGATGGTGATGATGATGATGGTGATGGTGATGATGGTGGTGGTGATGGTGATGATGATGATTGCATTGCATACTCACCACATACCAGGCACTAGGCTCACTCAACTCCTTTGTCCTGAAGGCAAGGGACTCACACACCCAGAGGCACCAGGTGGTCGGTGTTAGCAGCAGCAGGGCTGCCATTGGAGCCTTGCTCCATGCGGTCCTAACACAGGACTCTTCACATCTCATCCCAAAGACTCAGAGTCTTGAGACAAGAAGGCTGTCGGCATTCCTTCCCAGCTCTCATCCAGGAGTTCCCCATTTGCCTGTGAATCATTTATGAATAACCAGTGGGGCGTCTCGTCACAAACGCTCCACCACATTGGGCTCTGCCCAGGGCTGCAGATGCCACCTCCCAAAGTGGCGCAAACAAACAATTACCGAGGTCTTACAAGATACTGCGCTCAAAATTGTTTGTCAGACTTGGGAATTTCACTTCTCTCTTTTGCAAGATCATTTCGATATGCACTGCAATTGGATTCTACTTTGGTTTGTAGTATCACTGAGATGTAATAAGGTTAGTAATGATTGCTGAAAACATTCGTCATTGAGTCTTTTGAAAGAAGTATCGCATTTGGGGGAAAATAAAAAGGTTGAAATGCATAATAAATTTGCAGTCAGAGTTGGCCGAGGACTGAGTGCTGAGTTGTGGGACTGGCAGGCAGATGCTCTCCACATCTGGGGTTTCCAGGACATTCCATCCTTCACTCATGGGTAATACTCATCTCCTTCTTGGTGGCATGTCTTGTGTTCATCAGGGGGCCTGGCCTGGAGTTGGGAGGCTGAGTAGAAGGCGTGGACTGGGGAGAAAGGGTGTGGACCTTTAGGACAAGTCAGGCTTGGGCACAAATCCCACCTCCTTTGCTGGCTAAATGTGTGGATTTGGGATCTCAGCTTCACCTCGTAAAATGGGGGAATGGAACATAACCCTTGGGTTATTGCAAACATTTGAAGAGACAGGGAATCTAAGAGTCCTACCTGTTTTGAGATGAGTATTCCCCTTGTCCGGGTGAGCTGCAGACCCTCACCAGCTCAGGACCTCCCCACAGACTGGGTCTTCATTCAGATCTCAGGTTAACCCCACACCTGGCCATCCTTGAGGGGTTAGTGAGGCCCCAGCAACACAATGTATCAGAAGGATGCTAAGGGACTAATGTAAGAAGTAAAAAAATCCCCATTTTTCCCCCAAAAGCTTGTTTACTCATTAAGAACTAAATTTTATATTCAGAAAACCTAAACCTGCATCTTGGCTCATTACTTTCTTATCGGCTTGAACTCTATGAAATTGTTATTTGTGTAGGTCCAAAAATAGTTGAATATTGGCAATTTCAGACAGTTCAACTTGATAGCCCTGTAGCTTCAGCCAAATCACCTAGCTTTTCAATGGCCCAGTGTCTGCCTGTTCAGCAGACATCCCAGATAGTTGTGAAAACCAACCCCAGGGGTGGACAGTGGGTGCACACTTGTCAAATCTGAACCCTCCTTATAACATGTGAGGCCGTGTTCTGGGTGGACCGTGGTGAAAGGAGTTTCCTTCCATGGCAAGAATAACTAGAAATTGTAAACAAGCCTACATCATCCTTTTGGCTGAAAATTTTGAAAAAGGACAAAAGGAAAAGAATGTGTTTTCCAACTTGAAATTTCAGGCAGAAGGTTTTCCTTCTCTCACAGGACATCACTTCTGGACATATGTGAGCCCACAGCAAGGCACCATACAAGAGTCTGGCTCTTACTTTGGAAGATGACCTCCCTCGGTGCTGGTCCAGATGTTGTACAGTGAGGCTGCCTCTGCTTTGAAAGACAGTGGAAAGATACCATCTGGGGATGGATTTTCCTCCAGCTGGACTCGGCTTGCAGATAAGGAAATCTCCCTGCATACACCACCTCCACCGGTGTAGACTGGCGTGGAGTCTCGCCTTGGGTTCACATAGTGTGTGTGGTCAGACTGTGGGTTTGTGTTAAATTTGTGGTCAAAGAATCCTCCTGGGTCACCAACAGCATAGCTGCTGAAGAGACGAGGCCCCATCACATGGGAAGCAAGTGTTAATTGTTGTTTCCAGACTCAGGCTTAAAACTTTACATCCATTCCTGTTTAGTGTCAGCTTTTCCAAACTGGGCCTTTGCTCCAGCTCTCTGAGGTCATTTTTGTTCTCATCTGTCAGCCGACAATGCACATTCACCCTTTCTCCTGCACGTTGGATCAGATGCAATTTGTATCATCTTCTTTACCAGCCATTAACTCTTCATCCATTTAATTCTCTGTTCATGCAAAAATATTTAGTAAGCAAAATTTCAGACAATATTGTTAAGAATTTTCCATGGCAGGTTTGGGCTCTGTTTAGCTATCTGTGCCTTTGGCTATGATTGTGTAATTGGGTTGAATTCACCCAATTGCCCACTTTCCGCATCTGTACATAAGAAATGTTTGTGGGTTGGGTGGTTGATTTTATTTGTCCCAGAGTTAAAGCATTCTAGGATTTAACGAAGAATCAAGCGTTCCTTTATTTTCTCCCATTTTATGACAATACTCAAGCACGCTTCAGTGTTCCACAAACATAAAGGTCTGTTATTATTAAAATCACTTTAATTATAGCAGCAATTTCCTGTTTATTACGGAGGATAAATTTCCTGTTTATGCACGGAGGGAGTGATCACGCCTCCCCCTGGCGTGTCTCAGATTCCTCTATCTGACTGCACGACTGTTGGGTTCTACTCGACATCCAAGGAAGCCTGTCTTCCTGAGTCTCGTTTTCCCTCTAGGTGATGACTATGACTGGTTTCAGAGGCCATCAGAGGACCGGGCACGTGTGAACATCCTTGGACCAGGGGATGCCTTCGATCTGTGGCCCAGCCCACTTCTGTCCACAGAGGTTTGCTGGTCTGACTTCCATTCCTCAGTGAGGACTCCGGAACAGCAGCTCTTCTCTCTTACGATGCACACAGGCTTCCCACCCCTCCTGGCTGACACTGCCCACTGGGCCACCTGCCCTCCAGCATCTGAGCAGAAAATGACCTCACGTCCAGTACAAAGACAAGCCCCTCTGACGAAATAACTTCAGAAAGCCCCGTTTCTGAGCTCCACTGTGAAGGACAAGATGCACTGTTGTTGTCATCTGTCCTCAGCATGGAGCTCCCGCTGGTCACATGCTGTCACTATCTGAGGAAGCAGAGGTCAGCGAGGCTGGACATGCAGGCCCCACGGGGAGGGTGCACAGCATATGGGACATGCCATCTTCCACATGCGGGAAGGCAGGAGGGTGGTCTCCGGAGAGGGGGGGCAGAGCAGACTCCGAGAGCTGGAGGATGGTGGAGCCCCCGCCAACAAAAGGACATCTGGCCATCTGAGCTCAGACTGCAGGGGAAGGCGCCGAGGATTTCAAAGGAGGATGTGGTGGGGGAGATCTGGGTGCTGGACAAGGGACCCAATCGTGTCTCTCCTCTCCCCATCGCTCCGTGTGTGGCAACTGCACCTGAGGGTAACACCTGTCATTCCAGAAGCTTCAAGGTTCTTTAATTTCTCAGGTCTCTTGACCCACTCCCAGGAGAATACAGCTCCCTAGCCTCCCTGGATGGGAATGCAGAGTGTAGTCAGCTGCTGGGCTCGTGGCCGACCAGCCGGGGCAGGACTCCTGAGAGGGGCGTGGACATCTCTGCTGAGTAGGGTGTCTTGCTGAAGCTCCAGGCTGAGCAGCCCCTGGGTGAGACCAGGCCATGTGAGACCAGGGGCTTGGACAAAGTTGCAGTTCTCTGGCTGGTCCCCACTTTGATCTTTCCTGCAGCCCCTGCCCACAACAGCCCCTCGTTCACTATCTTTGGGAACAAGCACAGATGTCACACATTCCTGGTGGCCTCTCCTGAACACCGGCTGGCCCCTTCTCCTCTCTGCTTCATGGCCCCTGGGACTCCAGCCTCACTCTGTCATGGCCCTCCTGAGCAGTTGTGATCACTCTTCCTGGCCTGTAACCCCCTCAGTGCCCCCTACCCGAGGGCAGGACTGTCCTTGTCATCTCCATTTCACCGGTGCCCAGTGCAAGGCCGGGTACAGAGATAGGGCCAAATCTTTACTGAATTGATCATTCCATCTCACTCCTGCTGTTGGAAGGGCAAAGGGCAGGCTGTCTGAAAGCCTAGGCTGAGTCCTGGCTGGAACCTCAGCAAGACCCAGTGTCCATGGACATCAGAGTCCTCCTCTGTTGTCCGTGGTGACTAATGACACCTTCAGTGCCAACTGGCTCAGCTGTGTGGGCGGCAATGAGCCAGAGTCTGAAAGCTCTTTACATGAAGAGCTGGCATAGCCTGATTTTTTGTCTGTGGTTTAGAACACAAGCTGCCACCTCTTGTGTGATGTGGCCTTGCTCTGGGGTCCCTGGGGTCTGGTCCCAGGCCTGCAGGACACCGCTCCATGTGGTGTGTGCTGCTCTCACTGGCAATGCCGTCAGCGTGTCCTGAGGACGGGTGCACCCTGGTCTTCGTGGAGCTGCCCCAACACACAGGTGTCCCCACAGCCCCCAGGAAGCCATAGCGCCTGGGACAGCCTAGTGTGGACACAGATAGGACATGGGCCCTAGGGTTACATAGGAGGGGTTTGAATCCAGCTCGTCCACCACAAACCATGGGGTCCTCAGGCCACTGAGCCTCCGTGGGCCTCAGGAGGAAGCAGACAAAACTGAAGGAGGGTCATTTCTGCAGCCTGGCAGGATTCTGGATGTGTCTGCATAGACCCCCACACATTACAGGCATCAACGTGTGCTACACATCCACCCCCACTTGGGAAATCTGTGTCCTGTGTGGGATGTACACACTATAACACACCCAGGATGGGCAAAGCCAGGTCCTCGGGCTTATCGCCCCCAGCATCCTCTCCCAGACCCACACAGGAAAGACTCCACTTCCACCTGCCCTCCCAGAGGGCACCTGCCCCTGATGCGTTTGCCTAGAGTGTTAGAACAACAGCTGTAGCTGCATTTATGGGGCACTTCCATCCACACACTTAACTCATGGGACCCTTAAATCAGCCACTTCAACCTGATACCAAGCACCTGTGTTGTAAGTGGGGAACCGAAGCCTGGGGGGTCAGTGGTGGTTGAAGGGACACAGCCAGGGGCTGATGGAGATGGTGCTGGACCCAGGTCTTGCACGAGTTAAAACCCCACACTCTCAGCCTCTGGACCCACCCGAACACTGTGTGTCTTAGCACAGCCCTCCACCATGACGGGTAAGGTCCCTTGGATGGACTGGCTCAACGGGTAGCCCTCTGCGGGGCTCCCATGATGATGCCATCAGAGGTACCGGGGCTGGAGACAGTGGGAGACTCCAGGCTGGCCATCAAGACAGCTTGTCCCAGAGAAGTGGCCAACATGGTAGAATAGGAAGACCTGGAGCTCACCAAGATTGCAACTATTTACAGAGCAACTGTCCATGAGAGCGACCTGAAGACTAACAGAAAAGACCTTCTACAGCTTATGATGTAAAAAGGAACCATGATGAGATGGATAGGAGGAGCCAAGATGCAGTGCAGTCAAGATCTACATCCATGTGCCCCAAATGGGAGGATAATTATCATTGCAGAGGCTCTCCTCAAGGATCAAGGGTGTCTGAGCCCCACATCAGCCTCCCCAGGTTAGGGGTCCTGCACTGGGAAGATGAGCCCCCAGAACATTTGACTTTGAAACCCAGTAGAGCCTACTTCCAGGAGAGCCAGTGGGCTGTGGGAAATAGAGACTCCCCTCTTAAAGGGCACACGCAAACCTCACACATTCCTGGACCCAGGGTAGAAGCAGTAATTTGATGGGGGACTGGGCCAGCCTCACCTGCTGGCCTTGGAGGGCCTCCCAGCTTCCAGAGAGGCAGGAGCCAACTATGCTCAGCCCAGGGACATAGACGCAAGCAGCAGTCATTTATGGGAAAGCATCCCAGCATGAGGAACTGGTGCTGGTACGTGCTGTTTGGGATCCTCCTCTAGCTTACTAGCACAAGGACATGGCCCTGCCCGCCAGACTCTCAGCATCAGTCTCAAGATGCCCCAGGCCAGGCAGCTAGCTGGGCAGGGACACGACTCCACCCACCAGTAGGCCAGTGGCCATAGGATCCTCTGAGCTCCCAGCAGTGCTGGACCTGGTTCCACCCACCAGTGGGTAGATACCAGCCATGGGGCCACCTGGGACACAGCCAGCTGTATCAGGACTCAGTGCCCTTATCAGTAGGCTGGCGTCAGACCCAGAACCACCTGGGTTCTGGCCCAGCCCACCTGAAGGTTGACACCAACTCTGGGACCACCAGGGCCCTACAACCAGAGATCCTGGGACACAGCTCCACCTACCAGTAGGGGGCACTAGCCCCAGGATCCCCAGAGCCCCCACAGGTAGCTGCTGTAGGACTGGCCTTGGACACCAGTGGGCTGGTTCTAGCCCTGGGACCACTGCAGCCAGCCAGGTCAAGACCTGGCCCACCCACCAGCATGCCAGCACCACCCTGGGACAGCCTGGGTGTCAACAGCAGGCCAATACCAGCCCTGAGACACCTTCAGTTCCTCAGCCAGTCATGTTAGGATACAGCCCCACCCACTAGTGGGCCCTCACCAGCTCCAGGTAATGCCTGATCCTGCACCCAACCATATCAAGAACTGACCCCACCCATCAGCAGGCTGATACCAGCCCCAGGAACCCCTCCCTCTCTGGGGCTATGGCAACACTGATCAACAGGCCAACACTAGCTCCAGGACACCCTACTCCACAGCCAGACACCCCAGGACCCAGGTCCCCAACCAGTGGGCCAGCATTAGCCCCAGGATCCCCTGGTACTCTGTAGCCAATGACCTTGTGACTTGGTAGACAGCCAGGTCTACCAGTGTCCACAGAGTAGTCAGCCCACTGTAACAGAAGGACTCACACAGCTCACATGGAGGGTACCCCTAAAGCGTATAGCTGTAGTGAACATAAGCAAATGTGCTTCTGGGCCACACAGGATGTCTCCTACATAAAGCCACTTCTATAAGATTGGGAAATGTAACCAACTGACCAAATACATAGAAATGAAAACAGTGAATTAGGCAAAATGAGGCAACAGAGAAACACGTTACAAATGAAGGAACAAGATAAAACTCCAGAAGAAGAACTGAATGAAGTGGAGATAAGCAATCTACCTGACAAAGAGTTCAAGGTGATGATCCTAAAGATGCTTAAGGAACTCAGGAGAAGAATGGATGAACACAATGAAGTTAACAAAAAGTTAGAAAATATAAAGAAGAATCAAACAGAGCAGAATAATACAATACAAAAAAATGAGACAAAAATACACTAGAAGGAATCAGCAGTAGATTAGATGATAGAGAGAAATAGATTGGTGAACTAGGCCAATCTGTTTTTTTTTTTTTTAAAGTTTCCCTCTTACTTATGCTATTTTTTATAGTATTTTTAAAAATTATTTATTTATTTATTCTTGACTGTGTTGGGTCTTCACTGCTGCATGCAAGCTCCCTCTATTTGCAGTGAGCAGAGGCTACTCTTCGCTGTGGTGCATGGACCTCTCATCGCTGCAGCTTCTCTTGTTGCAGAGCACAGGCTCTAGGTCCGTGGGCTTCAGTAGTTGTGGCATGTGGGCTCAGCAGCTGTGGCTTGCGGGCTCTAGAGCACAGGCTCAGTAGTTGTAGTGCACGGGCTTAGTTGCTCTGAGGCATGTGGGATCTTCCCGGACCAGGGCTTAAACCTGTGTCCCCTGCATTAAGGCTCAACCTGTGTCCCCTGCATTAAGAATCTGCATAAGGCAGATTCTTAACCACTGCACCACCAGGGAAGACAAAGTAGTGGAAATAACTCTGTCCCTAGGAGACAGAGTAGTGGAAATAACAAGATGAACAGAAAAAAAGAATTAAAAAATGAGGACAGTTTAAGAAACCTCTGAGACAATATCAAGTGTACTAACATTCACATTATAGGGGTCCCAGAAGGAGAAGGGAAAAAGATAGGGGCAAAGAACATATGTGAAGACATAATGGCTGAAAACTTCCCTAACCTGGGAAAGGAAACAGACATCCAGGTCTAGGAAGCACAGAAAGTCCAAACAAGGTGAACCCAAAGAGGACCACACAAAGACACATTGTAATTAAAATGGCGAAAATCAAAGACGAAGAGAAAATGTTAAAGGCAGCAAGGGAACACCGAGAAGTTACATACAAGGCAATTTCCATAAGGCCATCAGCTGACTTTTCAGCAGAATCTGCAGGACAGAAAGGAGCGGCACAATATATTTGAAGTGATGAAAGGAAAATACCTACCACCAAGAATACTCTACCCAGCAAGGCTTTCATTCATATTTGAAGGAGAGATCAAAAGTTTTACAGACGAGTAAAGGCTAAGAGTTGAGCACCATGAAACCAACTTTACAGGAAATGTTAAAAGGACCTCTCTTAGCAAAAAGGGAAAGGCCACAATTAGAGATATAAAAAAATACAAGAGGAAAAATCTCTTTGGTAAAGGCAAATATACAGTAAAAGTAGTAGGTAACTTACTTATAAAACTAGTAGCAAGGTTAAAAGACAAAAGTAGTTATATCAGCTATATCAGCAATAAGTAGTTAAGGGATACAGAAATAAAAAGGTGTAAACTAGGATGTCAAAAACAGTAAGTGTGAGCAGGGGTTTAATAAGAAGTGTTGTTCGAATGCTTTTGTTTGTTTCTTTTTCACTATTGTTTCTTTGATGAATTGCTCGATTCATAATGATTAATAATAATGATAACAGTAATGATAACATCTGCCTAAGGGGAACTTGACTGTGTTCCTGGCACACAGGTGAAGGGAATACAGTCAATACTCACAATCACCTTGTAAAATAAATACTTCTACAACCATTTCAGAGATGAGCAAACTAAACTACGTATGGCAAGCAATTTGCCCAAGGTTACATCCTTAGTACATGGTACAGCCAGGAGTTAAACGCAGGTCTTTTAGGACTCTTTCCAATACACTCCATTACCTATCATGGAAAATAATTTCATTGGTAGCCTGAACCTGGCCTTTCTAGGAAAAATAAATATTCTGCAGAGAAAGTTATTCATTCTAAGGCCAAAATATTTATTTAAATCATCTTGTTTATGTGAAGCTATCTTTACTTAACTCCAGAGAGATAATCAAAGAGTTGTAGAAGTTCAAAATGCATTTGAACTTAAGAGATCAGCAGCTTAAAATAATCATTTATGTATGTATATATATTTGTATATAGCTAATCTATGTATCTATGTATTTATCTCTATATATGTATATAGATATACAAACATCGCGGTAACCACAAACCAAAAATCTAAAATAAATACACAAAAAAGAGAAAGGAATCCAGATATAACATCAAAGATACTTGTCAAGTCACAATGGAAGAGAACAGAAGAAGGGAACAAAAAAGACCTACAAAAACAATGCCAAAACTACTCACAGAATGATAAAAAATTAGATAACTATTAATAATTACTTTTAATGTAAATGGACTGAATGTCCCAATCAAAAGACATAATGTGCCTAAATAGCTACAAAACCAAGACCCGTACACACGCTGCCTGCAATAGATGCATTTTAGTTCTAAAGACACACGGTCTGAAAGTGAGGGGATGGAAGAAGGTATTCCATTCAAAAGGGTATAAAAAAATAAGCTGGGGTAGCAATGCTTACATCAGACAAAGATTGTAACAAGTGACAAAGATGGGCATTATATAATGATAAAAGGATCAATCCAACAAGAAGATATAATAATTTTAAATATATATACACCCAACATAAGAGCATCTAAATACACAAAACAAGTATCAACAGACATAAAGGGAAAAATGACAGAGACACAATAATAGTCGGGGACTTTCACACGCCACTTACATCAATGGACAGATCATCCAGACAGAAAATCAATAAGGAAACAATGGCCTTAAATGACCCATTAGGCCAAATGGACTTAATAGATAGATATGCAAAGCAGCAGAATACACATTCTTTTCAAGTGCACATGGAACATTCTCCAGGAGAGATCACATAGTAGACCATAAAACATGTCTCAGTAAACTTAAGAAAATTGAAATCATGAAGTTTCTTTTCTGATCACAATGCTATGAGATTAGAAATTAACTGAAAGAAAAAAACTGAAAAAAAAAAAAACAGAAACATGTAGAGGCTAAACAATATGCTACTAAACAACCAATGGGTCACTGAATAAATCAAAGAGGGAATCAAAAACTACCTAGAGACAAATGAAAATGAAAACACAATGACCCAAAAATCTATGGGACACATCAAAAACAGTTCTAAGAGGAAGTTTATAGAGATATAAGCTTACCTCAGGAAACAAGAAAAATCTCAACTAAAGAACCTAACCTTATACCTAAAAGGACTAGAAAAAGAAGAACACACAAAACTCAAAGTTAGTTGAAGGAAAGAAATATTAAGGTTCAGAAAAGAAATCAATGAAATAGAGACAAAAAAAAAAAAAAAGAAAATGGAAAAGACCAATGAAACTAAGAGCTAGTTCTTTGAAATGATAAACAAAATTGATAAATCTTTAGACAGATTCATTATGAAAGAAAAAGGGCCCAAATCAATAAAATCAGAAATGAAAAAGGAGAAGTTACAACCAACACCACAGAAAATCATAGAATCCTAAAAAGTTACTATGAACAATTATACACCAACAATATGGACAACTTAGAGGAAATGGACACATTTCTAGAAGTGTATAATGTCCCAAGACTGAACCAGGAAGAAATAGAAAATATGAACAGACAAATTACCAGTAAGGAAATTGAATCAGTAAGTAAAAACACAAAAACACACAAAAAACAGAAAACTTCCAACAAACGTTAAGTCCAGGACTGGATGGCTTCAGAGGTGAATTCTACCAAACATTTAGAGAAGAGTTAACACTTACCCTTCTCAAAATATTCCGCAAAGTTGTGTTGGAAGGAATGATTCTGAACTCATTTTATGAGGCCAGCATCAGCTTGATACCAAAGCGACAAAAAGAAATCACACGAAAAAGAGCAAATTATAGAACAATGTAAGTGATAAACACAGATGCTAAAATCCTCAACAAAATATCAGCAAACTGAATTCAACAGCACATGCATCATACACCATGGTCATGTGGGATTTATCAGGAATGCAAGGATGGTTCAATAACTGCAAATCAATCAATGTGGTATACAACATTAACAAACTGAAGAATAAAATCATGTGATCATCTCAGTAGAGGGGAAAAGATTTTGCCATAAGCCAACCTCATTTATGACTAAAAAAACTCTCAACAAAGTGAGTATATAGGGACATATTTCAATGTAAAAGGCCATATATGACAGGTCCACAGCTAACATCACACTCAATGTTGAAAAGCTGAAAGCTTTTCCCCTAAAATCAGGAACAAGAGAAGGATGCCCACTCTTGTCGATTTTATTCAACATAGTATTGGAAGTATATATATATATGTGTGTGTGTGTACACACACACACACAGACACACACACATATATATACACAATACAATTTTACACAGCCTTAAAAAAGAATGAAATCTTGCCACTTATGACAACATGGATGGACCTAGAGGGAATGATGCTAAGGGAGATAAGTCAGACAGAGAAAGACAAATACTGTAGGATTTCACTTATATGTGGAATCTAAAAAACAAAACAAACTAACAAAGAAAATTAAACAAAAAGGGAGTCATCAATACAGAGAAGAAACAAGTGGTTGCCAGTTGGAAGGGGAGTAAGGGGAGGAGAGAAACAGTTGAGGGACATTAAGAGGTACAAACTTTCAGTTACAAAATAAATGAGTCACAGATACGAAATGTAGTGTGTGGGGAATGTAGCCAATAATTATGTAAAATCTTTTATGGTGACAGATGACAACCTGACTTATGGTGATCATTGTGAAATGTATAGAAATATTGAATCACTATGTTGTGTACCAGGAACTAACATAGTGTTGTAAGTTAGTTACACCCTTCAAAAATACAAACTGACAGAAAAAAAAGAGATGAGATTTGTGGCTGCTGTAGGCATGGAGAGGACTAATGGGAACTAGGTGCAGGTGGTCAAAAGCTACAAACTTTAGTTTGAAGACAAATAAGTGCTAGGGATGGAAGTTGCCACATGATAAATGTATTTAACACTGCTGTACATTATGTATGAAAGCTGTTAAGAGTAAATCCTGAGGGTTCTCATCACAAGGAAAAACATTCTTTTCTGTTTCTTTAATGTCGTGTCTATATGGGATGACAGATGTTTGGTAAACCTATTGTGGTAATTATTTCACTATATGTGCAAGTCAAATCATTATACTGTTTATCTTAAACTTATACAGTGCTGTATGTCAATGATATTTCAATAAAACTGAAAAAAAGGCAGTTGGCCCCAGAGTGGAGAGTGGATTCTGTGGGCTGGAATCTCAGCTGGGGCAGAGGACTGGCATATCCTTGTGAGTCATGGCAGCCGGTTCCTGGAGGTGGTGTTTCAAGAAACCAAGGCACAAACTGCGTGGAATTGTTGATGGAGTCGGGATTCTGGAGGTCACTTCCTTCACATGCCGTTGGTCGCTAAGTCATGAGCATCAGCACAGCTTCAAGGAGATGGGGGTCAGTTTCCCACGTTGACTGACCAGCAGCTGTCAGCAGGGGAGGAACTGAGGGCAGCCAGTTCTGAGACAACCTACAGCACCTGGTGATGAGGGTGTTACTGAGGCAGATCCGGGGCCACTATTCTCAGTGCTTCACTTGCATTAGCTTACTTCATTCTCCCAGCACCACCCTTAACACCAGGGCTCTTCACTCAGTGATGACTCAGCATGGAATCTGTAATCACAACGCCCTGAACTCTCACTTGAGGATGTCCTCACCCTCCTTCGGGTTGTCTTGTGTAGCTCCACATTTCCTGGGTAGAACAGAATTCCCCAGGATCCTGGGAGATGTGAGGATGTGCAAGCTGTAAGCATCTCTGACAGGCTGGAGAAGTTTGAGGTCAAATAGTGTGACAGCCTCCCATTGAAGACACACAGTAGGTTCACAGCCATTAAGCAAATGAGATGGGCAGATGCCCCGCCTCTTCCGGGAGCCAGTCTACTGAAAGAGCAGGTGCAACGGGATCTTCTTGGAATTAAACATAGAATTAGCGAGATGTTACTCCTGCCTTAATGACAAGGGCAGGCAACTCAACCGAGTGGTAGTGAGCGCTGACTGTTCTGCCGTTCAGTAATAATACCTTAGACTTTACAAAAATAACTGAAAGGGGGAGTTGCCCACGTGAATTAAACATGCTTTGGCGAGTCTGGAGCTCTCCCTGGAAGTTGGGGGAGAAACACGTTCCGACATTTCGGTGGCCGGTGCAGAAATGCACAACGTAGGGGTGACACTGTGGAATTGCACTGGGATGTTTTCTTGCCACAGCGCTAGTTGTCACGTGGGGGTTGTGTGCTGGCACAGGCTCCCCCGTGGCAGATGGTGGATGGCTGCCCTGAACACTCCTCCAGCGTGTTCATCCTGATAAAGCATTTTGGATGTTCATGAACACACTTTACAGGATCATTTTGAGATGACTCTTTGGATCCTGAATACTTTGTACAACCCCAAATGGTTGTTTTTCAAGAAACATGCAAATGGGCTATGTTCTCTCTCAGCTGGTCATCTGGGTACATTGGAAAAGATGTCAAAGGGACAGGTTCCTTGGAAAGGGAGCAGCTCAACAGCAAGACAGCGTCAGACTGGGTGCTGGCGCGTCCTCTTCTCTTTATTGGGTCCAGACCTCTGCTCCTTCATCCTCACCTTTTGACCTTGGCAGGAATTTATCCTCTCTGACCCCCTGTGTCTGAATCTTTAAAGTAGGATAATGCCATCTGCCTTGAAGTGTTGTTGGAGAGATCAGATGAGATTACAAATAAGAAATGTCTTGGGCTTCCCTGGTGGCACAGTGGTTGAGAGTCCGCCTGCCGATGCAGGGGACACGGGTTCGTGCCCTGGTCTGGGAAGATCCCACATGCCGCGGAGCGGCTGGGCCTGTGAGCCGTGGCCGCTGAGCCTGCGTGTCCGGAACCTGTGCTCCGCAACGGGAGAGGCCACAACAGTGAGAGGCCCACGTACTGCAACAAACAAACAAACAAACACACAAAACAAACAAACAAAGAAATGTCTGATGCTTTCAGTATTCAAAAACAGTAAAAATCATTAATACAGGAGGCAAATTGTCCATCCAAGACTCCGAGTGTTTCCCAGAGGCAACAGCGCACAGGAGCACCCCAGCCGTTTGCCTGACTGTTTGCCCATTTCCATGGAAAAGACATGAAATATGATGTGGAGTGGAGGTGAGGAGGGGCTTTATATAATTCAAGTGTGTGATGGGAAATCCACACCATGGGAATGTTTATAATCCCTGTGCACATTCCAGTCCTGAATGCAAAGTTATCAAGAGGATATGCAGATCAAAACTACAATGAGGCATCACCTCACACCAGTCAGAATAGTCATCATCAAAAAATCTACAAACAATAAATGCTGGAGAGGGTGTGGAGAAAAGGGAACCCTCTTGCACTGTTGGTGGGAATGTAAATTGGTACAGCCACTATGGAGAAGAGCATGGAGGTTCCTTAAAAAACTAAAAATAGAACTACCATATGACCCAGCAATCCCACTACTGGGCATATACCCTGAGAAAACCATAATTCAAAAAGAGTCATGTACCACAATGTTCATTGCAGCTCTATTTGCAATAGCCAGGACATGGAGGCAACCTAAGTGTCCATCATCGGATGAATGGATAAAGAAGATGTGGCACATATATACAATGGAATATTACTCAGCCATATAAACAAACGAAATTGAGTTATCTGTGATGAGGTGGACGGACCTAGAGACTGTCATACAGAGTGAAGTAAGTCAGAAAGAGAAAAACAAATACCATATGCTAACACATATATATGGAATCTAAAAAAAAAAAGTTCTGAAGAACCTAGGGGCAAGACAGGAATAAAGACGAAGACATAGAGAATGGACTTGAGGACACGGGGAGGGGGAAGGGTAAGCTGGGACGAAGTGAGAGAGTGGCATGGACATACATACACTACCAAATGTAAAATAAATAGCTAGTGGGAAGCAGCCGCATAGCACAGGGAGATCAGCTCGGTGCTTTGTGACCTCCTGGAGGGGAGGAATAGGGAGGGTGGGAGGGAGGGAGACGCAAGAGGGAAGAGATATGGGAACATATGTATATGTACAACTGATTCACTTTGTTATAAAGCAGAAACTAACACACCATTGTAAAGCAATTATACTCCAATAAAGATGTTAAAAGATTAAAAAATAAAAATAAAGACAAACAAAGAGGAGAATAACTCTCATCATCATTTAACAATATCTGTTAGGCGCTGAGTGATAGTTTTCCAGGCTTATGATGACCCCATGGACAAGGCGCTGCAGGACCACTAACCCACTTTACATGTGCCTGGAAACTCAAGTTCAGACCAACATCTCAGGGGTCACGGTCAGCAGACCCCAACTCAAAAGACTTTTGGACCCCAGGCTGCGTTCCTTCTGCACCAGCTCGACAGGTGCCAAGAGCTGGGGGCACTGCTGTTTCCTCCCCCAACAGGTCCTACTATGTGCTGCGAGCATGGGCAGATGACCATTCAGCTGCTGTCCTGTGGTCCCCTCAGCATTGTTTGGACGGTCAAGATCATGACAATAGCCTGAACCAGAAGATGTGGGTTGTTCTATGAGGAACGTTCCCAAACCCCATGTGTGGTCATTTCAGTGTTCAAACCAGCAAAAGGACTGGATAGCAGCTTGGAGCCCCTTGAACTTGGCCCCCGTGAGGCTTGGCTTGGAGGACCCACTTGCCCACTCTTGTGGAGACAAAGACAGGAGCGGGTCAGGACACAGAAGATTATAGGATCCCAACTTCAAAGGGTTTCCATGAAGCAACACTCCCTGTACATCAGGAAATCATCTAATGTCCTCCATTAAGGAAGGAAGTAGCAGATTGTTTTTTTTCCTGCTTCCTTCAACAAAGATAACCAACTGCTTTATTGTTGGACCATGTTGGAGTTAGCCTTTTTTTGTATTACAAAACACCTAAAAACTCAATGTTTTAAGACAACAACCACATATTTACTCCTAGCTCTGAGGGTTCACAACTTAGGCGGGGCTCAGCAGGCAAGTCTCCTGGTCCTGGCTGGTGAACACATGTGTCTGTGGTCAGCTGACAGCCGATGGCCTCACTCAGGGGACTGTGGGCCCGAGGGACGTGAATGGCTGGGCCACGTGTCTCTTGTCCCCCTGCAGGCCAGCTGGAGCTTTCCCGCATGGTGGTCGCAGGTTTCCAAAGGCAAGAGTGGAAGCTTGCATGGCTTCACGCGACCGCGGTCAGGATCTGCATAGCTCTTCATTGGCCAAAGCACGTCCCAAGGCCAACTCAAATTTCAGGGCTAAGAGGAAGGGAGGAAGTCGTAGCCTTTGGGCCCTACCGCAAACTGACACAGAAAGTGAGTTATGCAAGCAGAACTCAGTCTCGCTTGAAAGAAAAATTGAAACTAAACGAAATTTCCCTTTAAAGATGTCTTAGCACACATGTTCATGAAATGCGAAACACTAAAACTAAATCGAACATTACTGACATTGAAGAAGGTGTCTGGTGTGGCCCGAACTCTGCGTCTCAGTTTTCTCCCACATATTCCATAACATGATCAGATCTTATTCGTTTCTCGCACTATGGATTCAAACACAGCTTCAACCCAAGTTTAATCCAATCTCTATATTTAAATCTGAAAGCTCCTGCCGGCTGAATTGCATGTTTTTATAGAATTAAGCTTAAAACCAGGGAGTGATGGGGTGGGGGTGGGGGAGAGTGTTTCCATGGAGACGGCACACAACACCCCTCATACCAGTCAGATCTGTGCAGTGTGGGGTTTGGAACAAGTGGGCGTTAATGGTTCGGGGAGGACCCTAACTGAGACACACAACACCCATCCCAGTGACTCAGGGATTTTATGGGACAACACCTTGCAGCCGCAGGATTCCCACGTACTATAAGGGGAAAGAAGCCAGGTGCTAAGAGCTGAGGGTAATTATCCTCCCAAGACGAACTACACGTTCTGAAAGGCAGTCACTGGAGGCCAGGAAGGGGGTGGGATTCAGATTTCTCTTCCCCGAGAAACAGAAGAACCCCAGAGGGAGCTGGCGAACGCGTGCCCAGCGGGGATGCCTGTTGCCAGTTTTTCTCAGAATTTGCAACCCGTGAGCCAGGCAGGAATGTTCCACAACACCTGTCTTGCACCTCACTGGCCCCCAGGAGCCCCATCCCACCTGGGAGATGGTTTGAAAAGTTGACGATTCAACACCTTATATTCCCTCCCTCATATCGATGCCTTCTCCAAGGCGCGTCTCGCCACTGGCTCAAATTCCAACGTCTGTTTTCTTAGATGCTTGCACATTCTTTAGCCCATTCACTCAGGAACTTTTCACCCGACTTGTCAGACTGCGCTGATGGGGTTGAGAGAGACAGAGGGTGCTCCGATCCCATCCTTGCTCTCTGGTTCCGTGGGTCCCGCCCTCTCGGGACTGAGACCTCCTGCCCCTCACTGCAGACTTACCACGTGCTGTGCACTTGTCCCTTTGCAGCTCTGTCCTCTTCCCCTAGAGACGTCCTCACCTATACTTGGTCCTCGGGCTTGTCCCCAGACCTGCCCCTCAGGAAATGTGTCCCAGATATTTGCTGAAGGAGCAAAGGGCCTCTCCATTAGGGACAGCAAGCACCCTTATCCCAGGCGACCAGAAGGTGGTCATGTGACGTGTGTTTAAGGCCATGCTGTCAGGGTGACTTCACACTTGGTCCCATACTCCCTGGCTCCACGTTCAGTGTCTTTTCCAGCTTCTAAGACAGTGACCGTCATGCGTCAGCCTGTTGGAGAAAAGTCCTAGAGTTTGGATGAAAATTCTGCCTTCCCTCCCTGCCTTGAGTTTCTGCAGGGTTGCAGCGACGTCTTGGCTCTCCAGAGAGCAAATTTGCTGTCCCCCCAGTGGGCAGTCCACTGAGAAGCCCAAAGCCATGCCAGACCGAGGCCCTGCCTGGTCATGGTGAAGAGGAAGCTGGCGTGAGAAGCCGGGCTGCACGCACACCCGCTGTGACAAAGCGCGGTGTCACTTGGAGTCCCTGCGAACATTTGTCTCTGGGTTTCCCCAGTCAGCTGCTGTTGGAAAGCAAAGTGGAGAAACCCAGGAGAAAATTGGCTTCTGTTAACCCAGGAAGCACGCGGGGGCCATGGTAAAAATAGCCCTGACGCCCCCGTAGCCACCACCAAGACGTCGCGGGCCCACATGCCCCGGGTGGAGAAATAGCAAAGGTTTGCCGCTGCAAGGAAATCAGCAGATCTGTGGAGTTAAGTCGATGGTAAAGCTTCTTGGTAAATTCAACTTGTTTGTTTATTTTAAGAGGTTTTGCCTTCAGCAAAGTCACTGCTGCGGAGTGGATGATGACGGGGCTGGTGTGTGTCACATCTCAGAGCAGATGCAGAGCGCGTGCATTTCTAGCCCGCGATTCCCAGCACGGAGGCCCAGGCATGGCTGGCTCAGCAGCAGCGTGTCCTCAACCGGGAAGGCAGCGGACGCCTGTCCGTGAGGCCCCTTAGCCTCCCTGCTTAGTCTCCCTGCGTGACGAGCTGCGGGGGCACGTCTGCCTTGGCCTCTGTATGTGTCCCGCGGTGGCCTCTGGAGCAGACACCCCGTCCTCTTCGCATAACAACCACCCACACGATTCCAGATCAGCCTCTGTTACGGCTTGGAAGACCCTCTTCGCCTCCATGAGAACGACGTCATCCCTTGGGCAACATCAGGGGGTGGGAAGTGGAGTCGAGGTCCTGTGAGGACAAGAGGGTGGCCCCTCCTCCTCTCCTCCCCTCTTCCTTCCCCATCTATCTCACGAGCCTCCTGCTTTCTAGCTGCTGCTGCGGCGCTGGATCCACCTCAGGGAAGGAGTCACATCCTTGCCGTCACAGGGTCAACGAAAAGGAGGGAGGGACACCGTTTGCTGGATGCGGGCGTGGCCGCCTTGCTCATGAATCGGAGATGAGGTGCGAAAGCCAGAGGGGAGTTGATGACATCCCAGGACCTTGGCCTAAGAGATGGAGAGAACATTTTCCCCTTTTCAGAGGCGGAGGAGACGAGGAGGTGCAGGTTCTGAGGAGAAATCAAGAGCTTGGAGTTACACGTGTGACAGTTGAGATGCTCATCAAACATTCAAGTCTGCAGAGTGCTCCACTGGTTGTGAACTTGAGGAAGGAAGGAAGGAAGGAGGGAGGAGGGATGGAGGAAGGAAGGAAGGAAGGAGGGAGGAGGGATGGAGGAAGGAAGGAAGGAAGGAGGGAGGAGGGATGGAGGAAGGAAGGAAGGAAGGAGGGAAGGAGGGATGGAGGAAGGGAGGAAGGAAGGAAGGAAGGAAGGAGGGATGGAGGAAGGAAGGAAGGAAGGAGGGATGGAGGGATGGAGGAAGGAAGGAAGGAAGGAAGGAGGGAGGGAGGAAGGAAGGAGGGAAGGAGGGATGGAGGAAGGAAGGAAGGAAGGAGGGATGGAGGGATGGAGGAAGGAAGGAAGGAAGGAGGGATGGAGGAAGGAAGGAAGGAAGGAGGGAAGGAGGGATGGAGGAAGGAAGGAAGGAGGGAGGAGGGATGGAGGAAGGAAGGAAGGAAGGAGGGAAGGAGGGATGGAGGAAGGAAGGAAGGAAGGAAGGAAGGAGGGATGGAGGAAGGAAGGAAGGAAGGAAGACAGCCCAGAGATGCAAATTCGGAATCTCTGCAGATAGACAGTTCTTAAAAGCCTGTGACTGGATAAGACAGCCGGGGCGGTGAACGTCCACAAAGAAGAGGGCGTTGGGGGGCTGAGCCTGGGACACCCATATTTCAGGTCACAGATTGAGGATGAAGTAGGAAGCAACAAAGGAAGCAGAGCGCCTGGAGGCCGACAGGAGTGGGTGTTGAGAAGGAGCCAGGGATGGACAGGGTGTTTCCTGAGAGAGGGAGCGATGGAGGCCAGAGACCACGGACAGCAGGACAGCTATGCCAAGTGCTGGCAGAAGCCCTGCTCCCGGATGGTGGCAGGGATGGTGTCCGATGCGTCTTGACTCTCCCCACTGCGGGAGGGGTAACCTGTGCACAGAGAGTGCCTAACAAGCACCTGTTATCTCAGAAAATGAACAGAGGGCTTCCCTGGTGGCGCGGTGGTAAAGAATCCTCCTGCCGATGCAGGGGACACGGGTTCGGGCCCTGGTCTGGGAAGATCCCGCATACCACGGAGCAACTAAGCCCGTGCACCACAACTACTGAAGCCTGTGCACCTAGAGCCCGTGCTCTACAAGAGAAGCCACCGCAGTGAGAAGCACGCGCACCGCAACAAAGAGTAGCCCCCGCTCGCCGCAACTAGAGAAAGCCCGCACGCAGCAACGAAGACCCAAAACAGCCAAAAATAAATAAATAACTAAAAAGAACAGAACACACTTGACCAAGGGGGTGGGGAGCCTGAACACGTCCTGCAGAATGGGGAGCCCAGCTGCATTGAGGGGGGCCCTTCCTGTCCTGGGAGCCCCAGAGCACAGCTGGTGGACGGGGCGGGCGGCCTGGCTCGGGCAGAGGGTGGAGGACGGGCTGAGGTGTGTGGGTCCGGAGAGGGGACTGGGTGGGCCTCCAGCTCCTGGGAAGAGGGTTCAGCCCTCAGCAGAGATGGGAAGAGCCCCTCCGTCCCTGTCTTCACTCGCAGGCATTTGCCAGGGTCAGGACATCCCCGAACGGAGGAGGCCAAGAGGGGAGGGCCCCAGCTGCCCTCCAGGAGCTTTTGATGGGGAAAGGGGATGCCTGAGAGGTAGCAAAGCGGCAGTGATGTCCCTGTGGCGTCAGAGGCACTGCCGGCTCTCTGGGCTCCAGGTCCCTTCCAGAAGCAATAGTTAAATGTTTGTATTCAAAACGATAAGGAACTTGCCCAGGCCCTTCCGCATCCGCGGGGGGGGGGGGCGGTGTGTGAACAAAGGGCGGTTCTGCACACTCACAAGCCCCTGGCCCGACAGGCGCCCTGACATGTCCAGGTCACACTGTGCCTCCCAGAAAGATCTGGTGACACCCCAGCGCCTCCTGCCGCCCTTGCAGGAGCCCGGAGCTCCTCGTGTCCCCTCAAGTGTGTGTGGGGGGAATGGCGAAGGTCAGAGCGACTGAGGCAGGGAGGAGGGTCCTTTCCTGCCTCGGGAGCCCGGCCAGGCGTGCGCCCGGGAGCCGGCTGAATTGAGAACGTTTGCTTTAGGCATTTTCTCTCTTTGAAAACTGTTCTAAGAGCAAGACTTTGCAAGGTGCCTCCACGATGCAACTCCAGGGCAGGATTGCAAACTGCAGGCTGGGGTCCACTTGCCTAAGTCAGGAGCAAGCTTCTGAGCCCCGCTTGTTCAGGCAGCTCTATTCTACGTGGCGTGTTTCTCGAACACAAGCACGACCCCGGAGAAGTTTATGTTGCTGAAAGGCACAACCTCGTGGAAATCGGCTTCTCTGTCCCACAGGAAGTCTTTGGCCTGATGTCCTGCCCCCACTTGCCAAAGTCACAGAGGCCCTTCTTCCCGGGGTTGGGGCCTCTTAGCCTGGTTCCCGGCCTGCACCACGTGGGAGGCAGGGAAGTGACTGTCCCTGGGCTGTGCTGCCGGTGCTGGGGGGCTTCCTGAGTGATCCCATCACTCCCCACCCAGTTGTGCGGCCAGGTGTTGCTGGTGCCCTCACCCCACTCGGGAGGAGACAGGCTTGGACAAGGGCGGCCGGCCCGAGGACACACACTGACCAGCCCCAAGCCATCTTCAGCACGAGGTTTCTGTCCACACCCGAGCCCCCGTCTTCTTATTCAGTAACGCAAAAGAAAAGGTGCGCTCGCTTTGGTCTGGCCTTCTTCCTGATTATTCAGACTTTATTTCTTGCACGTGAAGGGTCTATAAAAATTGCGTCCAGCTTTCCTGTTGGTCCCGCCTGGCTGCAAGCATCTCTGAGGAGAGGCCAAGGAGCAGAGCCTGAGCTGGGAGGGAGCCCACAGGTTCTGTGCGAACCTGACCCATTTCGACGGCACCCTGGCCCCTGGGAGTGGTCCAGGGTAGACTCCCTGGCCTCCCAGTCTTCCCAAGACTGGCCTTGCTTTCTCCAGGGCGTGGAGAGGGCTCCAGTGCACAGAGCCCGCCCAGCCACGGTGATGGGAGCAGATGAGCTCTTATTTCCAGTCTCCCTCTTTTTAAATTATTAATTTTGAAATAATTTCAAACTTAGAGAAAGGCCAGTTTAAAGAGAACCCTGTTGTACCCCCCTTTATGCAGTTTCCCCAATACACAATATTGTGCCTTATTGCTTTATCTCTGCACTCGACTTACATTATTAATATTTTTGTTGTTGCTGTTCGAACCTTTTGAGGGTTAAGTCACATTTCCTCTTTGATACTTCAGTGTGGGTTTCCAAAGAATGAGGATATGCTCTCAAATAATCACAATATGGGTGTCATATTAAAAAATGTATCAGTAGTTAACTTACCTAATATGTAGTCCACATTCTAATTTCACCCCTTGTCCCGATAATGTCTTTTTTTTTTTTTTTTTTTTTTTGCGGTACGCGGGCCTCTCACTGTTGTGGCCCCTCCCGTTGTGGAGCACAGGCTCCGGACGCGCAGGCTCAGCGGCCATGGCTCACGGGCCCAGCCGCTCCGCGGCATGTGGGATCTTCCCGGACTGGGGCACGAACCCGCGTCCCCTGCATTGGCAGGCAGGCTCTCAACCACTGCGCCACCAGGGAAGCCCCCGATAATGTCTTTTATTGCATCTTTTTCTGGTTCTGAATCCAACCCAGGGTCCCATGTTGCCTTTAGTTGTCATATCTCTTTAGACTCCTTTCATCCAGAACATTTGTCGACTGAAAAAAAATGCACACCATGAGAGTTGTGGGTTAAGTTTTATTTGGGGCAAAATGAGGACTACAGCCCAGGAGACAGCATCTCAGATAGCTCTGAGGGACAGCTCCAAACAGGGCAGGGGGGGTCAGTATATAAGCGATTTTGGTGACAGAGAAGTCCATGCAGCCCAGCACACATTTTTGCAGAAGGTTCTGCCAGTCTCATGAAGGTTACTTCTAGTTACGAGGAGGAGACGTCACCATGAAGGGTTTTAGTGCTTTCCTGGATATGATGAGATGCAAGAATTGGGCTCATAAAATATTCTCCTGAAAATATCTAACTATCTGAAGACCTGTTCTTCCAGCTTTTCCCAGAGCCCAGAGGGCCTCATTCCTGATCTCCACCCTGAACTCCTTTCAAGGGGTGTGGAAAGTCAGCAGCTGCAGCGGCTCAGGATTTGGTCCTGGTAGAGGTGGCTGGCAAGTGCCCGTATGTAAAGCTGACACATTGCTCAGCTTTCCTTTGTCTTCCTCCTAAAAGGGGCCCGGGCTGCCTGGAGAAAGATGACCCGGGAGCTGAGGCTGGAAGGTGCCTGCTGAGCTGTGAACATCTTGTGCCAGAAACTAAGGAGGTGCTCACAGGTGCAACAGGGGCGCCGGCTCGGAGGAGCATCCACTGGCCAAAATGGGGACGATCTGGACATCAAAACATGGAAAAAGTTGTGGATTAATGCCTATTAAATAAAGCAAGACACCGTGAGTCCATACTTACAAAGTAGATATAAATACATATAAGCAATCCACATGTCAATTAATAAGTGAATAAATAGAGGAGAATTGGGCTTTCCTGAGTGGAATGCCCACTAATAAACACCCAAGGAAGGAGGAAACTAGAAAACGTCATTTGCAGTCATCATAGTAACAACTGATTCAGGCAAACTCTCCGTGGTTCCAAAGTCTGGGAGACAGAGTAATATGTGTTGAGAAACAGGCTATTTCAAAAAATAATAATCTCCCTACAGATGAATTACTAATTTCAAAATGAAAACTAATAACTATACAGTGGAGAAACCAGGCCACACTTTAACCAACTTCTCAAAATTAATATGGAGATTAGAGGCAAACACACATGTGCACCAGCTGTGGTTCCCTAAGAAAGCCAGAGGTCACTTCAGCACTATTTCAGCCCAAGAAGTGTAAACCAGATCTAATCACTGGAAAATAGCAAACAACCCAAACTTCAGGGACGTTTTATAAAGTAACTGATGTGCATTCTTCAAAGATATGTGTAAGAGCACCGCTGAGTCATAGGATTTAAAAGGCAACATGTCCATGGAAGCAACCTAAATGTCCATCGACAGATGAATGGATAAAGAAGACATGGCACATATATACAGTGGAATACTATTCAGCCACAAAAAAGAATGAAATAATGCCATTTGCAGCAACTTGGATGGACCTACAGATTATCATACCTAGTGAAGTAAGTCAGAGAAAGACAGATACCATATGAGATCACTTATATGTGGAATCTAAAACATGGCACAAATGAACTTATTTACAAAACAGAAACAGACTCACAGACAGAGAGAACACATTTATGGTTACCAAAGGGGAAGGGGTTGGGGAAGGGATAAATTAGGAGTTTGGGATTAACAGATACAAACTACTATATATAAAAGAGATAAACAACAAGGTCCTACTGTATAGCACAGGGAACTATATTCAATATCCTGTAATAAACCATAGTGGAAAAGAATATGTATATGTGTATAGCCGAGTCACTTTGCTGTACACCAGAAACTAACACAACATTGAAAATCAACTATAGTTCTATAAGCAAACAAACAAGAAAACATGTCCGGCTCAGATGGTGAAAGACAGGTGTTTCATGCACTCTCCAGGCCGCATCGAATCGCTTTTTCAAGAACGTTCTAGAGTTGGGTTAACTTAATTCCACATCTTTCTAAGGACAATGTCTAGGACACTGAATTTAAACAAACCCAAACTCCAAGATCACCACCCAGATTCCTCTGTGTCTATATTTTAGAGCTCCCTGCAGGCAGCAAGAGCTAGCGAATGGATTTCCAGGGATGTATCAGGGGATAAGTCAAGTTGTGTTGCAGTAAAATACAACCATCGCATCCGATGACAGTTTGCTTATTTACTCGTTCTGGGTAATTTGTCAGAGGCTTTGCTTTCCTGAGTCTGGACCACATTGAGCTCAGCCTCCTCTGCTGCCCTGGTCGGGCGGGGGTGGGAGGGGATAATTTAGAGAACGACACATCCGTAGCAAGTGCACCTGTCACCTCCAGGTACAGCCCATAGGTCCCATCCAGACACCTGTGTCACTTCATTGCCAGGGGCTGGGGGCACAGTCTGTCCTGGGTCAGGGTGGGCAAGGATGCTTGGATCCTGGTAAGCGTGAATGCCGCCTGCCCCAGGGTTAAGGAAAGGAGATGAGGAAACTCTGCATCATCAGGTGTCCCCAGGATCTTCTCCTCCGGGGACCCTCATGATCAAGGCACAGGTCAACAACGTGGATGCCGTGTGGAAAGTAAGGCACATTCTGCAGAATTAGCAGCAGACACTGGTGACCCATAAGCAGGAAGGATGCTACCTTCCTTCACGAGAAGGACTTTACAGGGACGTTCATTTACATGTGCCTGTCCTGGTTCTTTATCACCATCCAATACCATCCTTTCCCATACATCTAGGTGTTTTTCTTATACAAAAATTTCTTCCTCAGTACCCAGAGCTGATTGGAACCATAGTAGGTACACAATAAATACATGTTAAGTTGCAATATTTAAGCTTTGCCACTCACAGCATGAGGCTTAATAACGTTTTAGAGGAAACTCTAGGTGATATTTTGTTGTGTTTGCATGTGATTCCAGTTTAGAAAAAGTAGACACACTGCAGGGGAAGGTTGTTTTTCTCTTTTTAATAGGAAAAAAAAATTCTCTTCTTATCATTCGCCTGAACTGTCATTCTAAACTTCTGGGAAATATGCAGGCTTTTTATCTCATTCAGGACAGAACTGGCCCCGAACTAAGCATTTGGGAGTAGGGGCTGTTTACCAAGAACTGTTGAGCATTTTAACAAGCCACATTTGTTCGGGGAATCTTCCAGTGACGAGCAATCCCTGAATGAGGGAAGCACAGGAAAGTGTCTTGGTGACATGAGTCCACAGCACACGGCTGCCTTCCCGCCCACTGGGGGGGGGGGGGTGGTTCACGGTCACTGTCGAGGTGCAATGAAAACGGGAACATCACGTTAGCAGGAGGGGATGGCAGCGGCCAGCAGAGGTTCCCAGGCTCCAGCTCTGACTCAGTGAACATGCCTCCTCCTGGTTAATTGTGGGGACGAATCGTTCTAACCAGAGGCCCGGGGACTTCACAGAGTGTAGGGTTCAGACCACGCGGGACCCCGGATCTGAGTGTAGGGCTGGCACAGTGGGGCCTGGGGACATCAGGGTGTCCTGACAGCTGAGGGTTCCTTCCCCAAAGTGCCGTCAGCCACGTCGCTCATGAGCAGAGACACCAAAGACGTGAGGACCTGGTTCCTCCCCCTCGTGGTCACATTTGCATTTGAGGGAATGTAGATTAAGGCCAACTAGACAAGAGCACAGGTAGGCACCTGAGGAACCATCCAGAAAGAGACGATGATGGTCTGGGCCAGGCTGTGCAGAGGGTGGACGGAGGCAGGGACGGCCAAGATCTCTGTTCAGTCACTAAGTAAATATACACTTCGCGCCTGCAGTGGGCACCATCCTTGCCCTGTTCTCTGATACCCACTTGAAGAGAACTTATGGAGAAAGTTAGAGTCTTAAGGATGCATGGGGTGAGTGCATCCGTAAGTGATAGGGGGTGGTGTCTCCGTAAGTGACATTTAAGACGTGACTTGAGGGCAAACAGAGGTAGTCCAGGAAGAGGGTTAGCAGGTGGTGGTCGAGTTGCCCAGACAGAGACCAGCCGCGCGGGGGCCCCCCGGAGCAGGAGTGGAGGCGCTGTCCACGTGGCCGGTGCTGAAGGTGCCAGCGCTGAAGGAGGCGCTGTCCACATGGCCGGTGCTGACTCCGCTCATCCCGGGGGCTCCAGGCGGCAGCAGGCCACAGGGGTGACCTGGCAGCCCTCCGGCCACACCCACACCGTCCTGGAGGATGTTACCTGGGGGATGGGAGGACAACAGCACACACCCAGGAACTGGGCTGGCACCCACAGCGAGGCCACTGTGTTCCCTGATGGGCACAAAGCAGCCTCCCAGGAGACCAATGGAGATGAGGTCCCTCTGTGACTATGACGAAGGGAGACCAAAAAGGAGACTCTGCCCAAACCACATCTAAGCACAGACACAACGAGGCCACCAGGCAGAGCACAGACCCAGCACCACTTCTCCCAGCCCAGCTGCGCAGTTAAAATTTAACACAGTTTGAACCCTCCCCCAATGTCACCCACGAAGCCTAAACCCCATCAGTCCTCGTGGACACCCTCTAACTGAGACCCCCGGTCCCCCTGCCTCCTTCTCACAATGAGTAAGGGATCCACCCTCTCCACTGCAGGTACCTGTGTCCCGGGACGTGGCAGCACAGAAATCCGGCCCGTTTGCCGTGAGCACATCGACGTCCGCGAGGGCTGGGACAGCTCTGAAGGAACCAGATAGTTTCCGAGGGTACAGGTTCAGAGCATCACTTCTGCTCCTAACCCTCAGGCCCGCCAAGGCCACGGCTGGTTCACCAAGCAAACACCTGCCAGGCTGAGCAGCCAGAGCACGTGGCCACTCCCACCAGCCCTTCCCGCTGCCCCGGTCCCGCCGCAACTGAGTGGGCTCTGCGGGGCTTCCCCAGGTCCCGCTGACTCTGCTGCGCTCAGGGTGCAGTAGAGGCAGCGACCATCCACGTGTCTGCGCTGCCCTCTCTGAGGGGCAGATGGCCCTGCCCGGTGACTGCCAGGGGGTCCCCGTGATGTGCCTGGCCAAGGGTGCGTGTCATTCTGCACAGACACCATAAAAGCCAGCGCACGGCTGTCCCGGCTTCCTACCCGTCTGCTCTCAGACGGTGGCAGGGATGCTGCAACGGAGACCCCGTCAGGCTGGGTGTCCTGGCGTCTGTGAGGAATAAAGTCCATCCAGCCTGTGATGGGCGTGGGCTGGGAGCAGGAAGCACACACCTTGCAAAGATGCTGGTATTTTTAGATTGTGCCCACAGCACAACAGAGCCAGCTCTGAGTGACACAGCCGCCTTGGAGGCTTCTACTTCTACCAGTACGACCCGGCCCCAGACAGGAAAACAACTACACGAGGTCTGTGATTTGGGAGGATTACGTGGGCTCCTACTGCGTCATCCAGGTGGCGTACGTATCAGGAGAGTGACAGTGGCAGTGGGGAGAAGTCAGGGGATGAAGAGCGGGTGGGCCCGCATCTGACTGATAAGGGATGATTGCTCCCACCTGGGTTGGAGGGGCTGCAGCGGAGGAGGCGGGGACGGTTCCCAGGTTTCTGCATGGGCAGCTCGACGGAGAGGCTTAATGGTCAGAGTAAGAGGTCAGGGCCGGGGCCAGGAGGCGTCCACTTCTGTGTGTGTGGACTTGGAGCCCTGAGCACACACTGGTGCAAATGCTGGGGTGGGAAGGAAATGAAGAATGAAACGATCAGAGTCATTCTTCCGCATTGCATTCAGGGTCAGCGGGAGAAACAGCCCAGAGGAGACGTCCGTGCAGACACAGGACAGACGCTGGCTCCTGGGACTGTGGGGTCTGGCCGGGGTCGTCTGCGTCCACAGGGCAGGTCTTCGACAAGGTCAGGCTGGAGCCCTCCGCAAGGTTTCTTCCCCGTCAGGGAATCCTCTGCTCTGCTCTTAAGATCTTTTGGCTGATTGGGTCAGGCCTGCCCAGGTTATCTGGGACGATTGCACAGACACACAGGGATTTTAATCATGACGCAGGACACTTGCTCTCTGTGTGGCTCCACCTCCCGGGGCTGAGTTCAGAAACTCAGGGAGGACACAGAGTTCACCACGTTTCTATCTCTCAGGGTCATGGCCGCACCCTGGCCTCCAGAGCCTGGCGACGTGGAGTTATATATGTATGCAAAGCAGTTGACGTGCACATTTTTTTTTTGAATTTTATTTTATTTATTTTTTTTATACAGCAGGTTCTTATTAGTTATCTATTTTATACATATTAGTGTATTGATGTCTATCCCAGTCTCCCAATTCATCCCACCACCATCACCCCCTGCCACTTTCCTCCCTTGGTGTCCATACGTTTGATTTATGGTGGGAGAATAAGGCAGATATCTGCTTAAATTTTTTTTTTTGGCGGTACGCGGGCCTCTCACTGCTGTGGGCTCTCCCGTTGTGGAGCACAGGCTCCAGACGCGCAGGCTCAGCGGCCATGGCTCACGGGCCCAGCCGCTCCGCGGCACGTGGGATCTTCCCAGACCGGGGCACGAACCCGTGTCCCCCGCGTCGGCAGGCGGACTCTCAACCACTGCGCCACCAGGGAAGCCCTGCTTAAATTTTGATTAATTTAAAAATGTTTCCTGCTATATGGTGTTAGATGAGGGTCACATGCCATTTTTATATCGTTTTCCTTTTCTGGTCTCCACTCCAATCGTGTTCTGAAAGCGTGCAGATATCACACAGCACTTTTCCATGGCGGAGTGGTGCTCCCGGCACTGGTAGGAGATTGAACTGGACCACAGATGCACTACCTTACTCCGGCAAATTCTAACAGAGTCACCAAGGCTCCCTCCACGAGCATCAGAACAAGGGCCCAGTGGCTCCAGGTGGAAGACGTCGTTCCTCCACGGCCAGGTGGGCACCTGCAGGACCAGTAGCGATTCTGGGCCTGCTCTACAATCCACAGGTTCAGAGACACCACTTCTTGCAACCCTCCATGGATTCTTCCTCATGTAAGACTCATATCGCCAGAAAACTGAAGGTTTCATCAAATAGGACGAAACAGACACACCACATGCTAACAACATCCCTGCTGAGGCTGTGTGTCTTTGGTGACGGTCCAGAGGATGAATCTGACTTTGTGTCACCTCAAGGCTCATGCCCTGCTTCTTCTCCCAGGATCAGGACTGTATCAACTCAGATGGGTCCCTATGGGATATTAGCTCCGACGTTTCCCGGCTAAAATTTGTTGCTAGTCTCTGTTCAGCCCCTAAAAGAATATCGTGGGGTTTACCTGGTGGCGCAGTGGTTGAGAGTCCGCCTGCCGTTGCAGGGGACATGGGTTCGTGCCCCGGTCCGGGAAGATCCCACATGCCGCGGAGCGGCTGGGCCCGTGAGCCATGGCCGCTGAGCCTGCGCGTCCGGAGCCTGTGCTCCGCAACGGGAGAGGCCACAACAGTGAGAGGCCCGCGTACCGCAAAAACCAACAACAACAACAACAACATATCGTGATTGGCCCCTAACTGGCCAGCAAGGCACAGGGCATAGAATCTGAAGAAAAGGAGAGCTCCAGTCTCAAGGGAGCCCCGCTTCCTCTTGGCCTTGCCTGGGGCGAGGGTGCTGCCGTCTGCTAGTCAGTGCTGGATCACGTGCCAGGAAGCATGAGGAGGTCCCGTCCACCCCCTGTGCCCGTGATTGGCCATCAGTCTCCTCGGGGCACGGAGTGCTGTGACTTGGTTTTCAGCCTCTGTCTCACCCTCTTTCAGTAGAAGCTGAAAAGCTCGCATCCGCACTTCTGCCGTTTAGCTCCCTCACCTGGAGTTGGAGGAATGGGGGCCGTTGTCTTTCTGCTTCACCTCTGACAAGGGAAGCCATGTGATGGAAAGGCCGGCAGCGGCCTTGATGGCCAGAGCCGGCCTTCCCGAGTCTGGTCCATCCTCACGGATGTGGAAAGCAGGCTGCTGGTGGCTGGTGGTACGTGCTGGCGACAGCTCCCACCCTGCTCCTCTGCAGCTGACCTGCCAGGCCCCACCTTAGCCCACAGGGGGGGCAGTGTCCTCCCTGCCCACACCTGCAGCTCTGAACTCACAACTGCCCCCTCCACCCAGATCTCCCTGAAGACACAAAGGGGTACACGGTACTTCTGCGCTCACCATCTTAACACCGCTTAGTTAAGGCACATGGAAGAGGTTGGGTGGTTTTTAAGCCCTGGGTGCTCAGGGTGATGGCCCAGACCCCCGAAAGCTCAGAGCACAGTGACTGACTCCACTCAGGACCAAAGAGGCTGAGGCACTGCCTTAAAGCAAGGTCTCAATTATGGCCGATTATTCCAGAAACCAGGCCTCATTCCCCAGGGAACACAACCCACAGTGAATGAAAAGCCCGCAGGTTCCCGGGGAGGCCCTGCAGGGCTGCTGCAGTGATTAGATAAGGATCTTTTGTAATGGGCCCTGTCATTCTTCCTTTCATCTCAGTCTGAGAGCTCTTTCCACAGTCAGCCAGTCCACTGCCTGGAAGCTTTCCTTCGGAGCCGGTGCAGGGTTCCCCCTCAATGTTCCTAGCCCGGGATTCTGGAGGTGCACGGTAGCCCGGTCCTGAAGCGGGCCTTCCAAATCTTCCTCTAGATTACAGATGTGCTGTGCACATGTCCCTGGGAATTGCTGAACTATAAATATCGCCTAAGGGCTGACAAAATGCCCTGATGGGTTTGGCCGGTGCAATTTAGGGAGGGCAGCAGGGGCTAGGCATTTGAGATTTGATACCAAGGCTGAGAGATCAGGGGACAAAGCCCTGGCAGGGAGGCTGCCCGCAGAGGGGGAGAGCAAATGGGGGCACATTTCCCGTGAGCGTCTGGCGGGTGCACAGGGCTTGTTACAGTTCTTGCAGGGTCCTTGCACTCTGTGAGTTCATCCCCTTCAGCTTCCAGCACACCAGGTGCTCACCTCTCAGATGACCAGGGCAGGCTGAGTGCCTCGGGACCGCGGTGTGAGCACAGGTTCTGCGTCCCTCCTGCCGCTCAGCTGTTCCCGCTGCAACAGGAGCCTCCTTCCTGACGGAGGAGAGATCTTCCTGCACAAAAGGTCAGCTGAGCTCCCAGACGCATCAGGGTTTAAAAAATGTAGTAGCATCCCAGTAAGAACGTAGGCGCCTAAAAGCAGGTCGAAGACCCACATCTGGACAGAGACCGCTGCAGCGGATAGGATGCTTCCGCACGCGGCCCCTCACCCTCCGGACCCTGGAGTCCGGGTGCAGGGCTGTGCTTTTTGGCACAGGCACTGACAACAAAAAGGCCCCCAGGGACCCCTCTGGGGAACTTGTTTTATAGTCCAGGAATAGAACAGTAGAGAAGGAAAAAGGAGAGAGCACTTAGCAGCCCCCGAGGGGCTCTCCGTGTGAGTGATGTGTCACGGGCACCAGCACTGAGCAGCCACCCACGCTGCCCTCCAGGTGAAAGAAGCTGCAAGTCTGGGCCTTGGAGACAAGCCTCCGGGCACGGCAGCCCCCTCCACCCATACACCACTCCCTCCTCCAGCACATTCGCCTTATCGGCCAAGTTCAGCGGTGCCCCAAACTGGCTGCTCCTCAGAATCCCTGCAGATACTTCTCAAAAACGCAGGTTCATAGGTCCCATTATAGGTTGAATTGTACCCCCTGGGATTCAGGTATCGAAGTCCTGTCTCCCAGGACCTCAAAATGTGACCTTATTTGGAAATAGGTTCATTGCAGATGTAATTGGTTAAGATGAGGTCACACTGGTGTAGGGTGGGCCCTTAATCCAGTTTGCCTGTTGTCTTTATAAAAAGGGGAAATTTGGACTCAGAGATGCACAGAAAGAAGTCCACGTGAGCAGACAGAGGCAGAAGGTGGCCATCGACAAGCCTCGAAAGGAACCAGCGCTGATAACACCTTCATCTGGACTTCCGGCCTCTAGAACTGTGAGAAAATAAATGTCTGCGGTTTAAGCCCCCCAGTCTGTGGCACTTTGCTATGGCAGCCCCAGCAAATCGGGATCAAAGAGCAAGGGTCCCGGACTCGTCTATTCAACAGCCATGGAGCGATCGTTATGGACATTTGGACAAGTCCCGTGGACAGGATGCAGAGCTCTTGGAACTTGAATGCGTGTGTGGATCACCTGGGGATGCTGATAACATGCAGATGCTGGTCCAGCAGGCCTGGGGACTGAGATTCTGTATGTCTACAAGCTCTCACATGCCTCTGATGCTGCCGGTCCGTGCACCTCACCTTGGATAGCAAGGAACCAGTGTTTGAAGGTGCCTGGTCCATCCAGATGTCTGGTCCATCCAAATGTGTGGTCTGTCAGATGCCTGGTCCGTCCTAATGCCTGGTGCGTACAAATCTGTGGTCCTTCCGAGTGTGTGGCCCATCCAGATGTCTGGTCCATTCAGATGCCTGGTCCATCCAAATGCATGGAAGCCCACCCCCACCCCACCCATGCTGAAGCTGAGCAGCTCCTCCAGGGGCGCATGCCCACTGCCCTCACTATGTAGACTCTGAAGGTGAGGCGCGGAGAAGTCACGGGCTTTCTACACGCACACCTCCAGCTACTGGGAGAGCTGGGATCTGCAACGCTTTCTCTCCGTTCCTGGTCCCGTTATCCTTAAGCATATCCCGGGTACCTGGGCCTTGGTTAAATGGTGTGTGGAATAAAAAGAGGAAACACAGCTCTCTCCTAAAGAGTTCACAACCCAATTTGGAAGACTCGAAGCTACTTAAAGAGAAGTGGATGATAGAGGCGATCAAGCACTAAATTGAACTCAATTATCATGAAGGCCATTCATTTAATCAGGCTTACCAGGGCTGGCCCAGACCCCCGGACTCCTGCATAGGTGGACCTGTCATGTGGGAAAACTGGAGCTGCCTCACATCTGTCGCCATCCCTGAGCTGCTTCTGGCTTCCTCAGGAAGGGGGTGTCATACTTTTCTGTGGCACCCCCCAGGGCTGGCATAGCACTGGCTAGGTTTTCCCACCTCCAGGAGCTCACCTATCTCCTCAGGGGGCTTTGGCGACGTCCCATTTAATTCTAGATGGAGATAGTAGAGGGTAGTGGTCAAGGTCACGGCTCTGCAGCAAACCTGGAGCCTCCATGTTCAAGCCGGAGCCTCAATTTTCTCATCTGTGAAATGGGAATATCAGTACCACTTCCCTTCCGGGGTTCTTGGAAGGATAAGAAGGACCCCCAACAGAGAGAAGGTGGCCGTAAATATTAGCTCTGATCAAGTTTTTGTTTCGTTTGTTATGAGTCTGTTTTTATTACAGAGTGTTACATCCATCCCACTTAAAGACTGATGCATGTGCACACCCAATATATCTGGTAAAAGTATAATAAAACTAACACCAGTGCACCTGCCATCAAGGTGGAAAAACTGAGCAACCGTAGTGACCTTCCTGTGATGTCTGTCGAGGGCAAACACCACTGTGGACCTCAGATTTACTATGAGCTTTACTGTTTCCATGGTATTTTCCTCTACTTGGGGTTATCCTTAAAAGGTATATTGTGAAGTTTTCAATTTGGGGACTTTATTTACATGGTATCATTTCTCCCTAAAGCCTTACCCCATGCTGTGTTTTTGAGACTCACCCTAGGTTTGTATCCCTTTTCACTGATGGATGCATCCCACTGCTGACCACACCACGATCTAGTCCCTACTTGCTGGACTGTAGCCCCTTTTCTGTCATTACACACAATGGAACTATAAACAGTCTTGCCCACACTTTCCCTACCCTAAACCCCGCGTTCATGTACAAAGGATCCTCTCCAGGCTGTGCCCAGGAGTAGAACCACTGATCACAGGAAAGGCACATCTGCAGCACACTTTTGGGTAACAAATTTTGTTTTCCAGTATAATTTTACCAATTTACATGTCCCATCAGCAGTGGGTGAATATTCCCATTCTCACCAACACTTGGTGTTGTCTGCCTTTTTTCATTTTAATCTTGTCTGCCTTTTAAATTTTAATCAGTCTGGTGGGTGAAACCAATTTAATGTGATTTTAATTTGCATTCCTGTATTAATAATGAGTTTGACCATCATTTAAAATGTTTATTAACTATTAATGTTTTTTATTTTGTGAAAGGTGTTTTTACATATTGTCTCCAGTTTTCACTGGTTGGCATTTCTTTTTCTTATGGGTTTATAAGAGATCACTACTCTGGATACGAATCCTCCCTAAATTAAATGCATTATACATATCTTATTGCATTTTTGTGGCTATTCCCTTACTTTTTAATGATGCCATTTCTTAAACAAAGGTCTTTGCTTCTAAGATGATTTACAGTTAGAGCTTTTGTGTCTTGTTTAAGCAATCCAAGTGTTCCTATAATGTTGTCTTTTAAAATATTTATAGCTATGCTTCTCACTTTTAATTCTTTAAACAATCTATAATTGATGCTTTTAACATTGTAAAGTAGGATGCAATTTCTTTCTTTCTTCTTTGTCCGTGTGGATAAATAGCTGTCCTGAATCACACACTGAATATGTCTTCTCTTTCTTGCTGAGCTGTAGCACCGTCTTGTGCTTTATCCTTTCTCTGGGTTCTGTATTCCATCCCATAAGTCTCTGTTTTCTGTCCTTGCACCAACACCCCGCTCCAGTCGTGAATGTATGAATCTAGATGTTGGCTCCAGGAGCATCTTGGTTTGTCTTGGTCCTTTGCTCTTCCATATAAATGTTAGACTTATCTTGTCAGTTTCTACAGAGATCTGCACTGGAATTTTCATTGGATCTCTAACTCAGTGTATGGAGATTTGACATCTTTTTTTTTTTTCTTTGCGGTACGCGGGCCTCTCACTTTGTAGCCTCTCCCGTTGCAGAGCACAGGCTCCGGACGCGCAGGCTCACCGGCCACGGCTCACGGGCCCAGCCGCTCCGCGGCATGTGGGATCCTCCCGGACCAGGGCACGAACCTGCGTCCCCTGCATCAGCAGGCGGACTCCCAACCACTGCGCCACCAGGGAAGCCCATTGACATCTTTAAATATTGAATCTTCCTCACCATAAATATGAAACACATTTCAATGTATTTCTGTTTTTCAATAAAGATGTGTAATTTTCCTCATATGAGGTCTTACACATATTGTACTAATTTCTCCCTATGTACCTTATATCGTTGTTGTTATAAAAATCTTTAAAAGAGACCTTTCAAATATTGATGATTAATAACAAAGTAGCTGTGTTTTTATATTTCTTAATCTTATATCTAGTGCTTTACTAAATACATTCTAATTTTAATCATTTTTTGTAGAATGTATCAAGGATTCTATTTATATATTCTAATACCTTCAAATAATGACAATATTTCCCTTTCCATTTTCTTATACATTTTACCTTATTTTATGAGGCTATCTAGAACCTCTCATATACAAATAGTGATATAGGACTTACTCCTTCTTAGTCATGATTTTCTTTTATTTTTAAAAAATTTTTATTGGAGTACAGTTGATTTACGATGTTGTGTTAGTTTCAAGTGTACAGCAAAGTACATGTATATGTACCCACTCTTTTTCAGATTCCTTTCCCATATAGGCCATTTCAGAGTATTGAGTAGAGTTCCCTCTGCTATACAGTAGGCTCTTATTAGTCATCTATTTTATATATAGTAGTGTGCATATTTCAATCTCAATCTCCCAGTTTATCTCCCCCCATTCATGATTTTAAATGAAACGTTTCTGCATTGTATTATGAAGTAGCAGTCGTCCTGCAAGCCGTTGATGGATTCTTGTGCCGAGGGTTTGCCTATTACCTCTCAGCTAAGAGCCTGCCCTCTGAAACCTGCCCTGGGATGCCACAGCCAAGCGTCTGTGAGTTAAATCTCCCAGACTCCCCTGCCAGCTGGCTTCTAATTAGGTTCTGCTCTTGGCAAGATCTGATGGGAGAGCAGAAGCAGAGGGAGGGGAGAAGGGACTTTCTTCCTGTCTCCAGACCCTGTCAGCATTGTTCCTGGAGCAGAAATCCAGATCCTGGAGCTCTGCATCCATCTCTCTGGGTGCTCTCAGCACCGGCTCCTCTAGGACCTTTGAGATGAGCCATCACTAGTTAGCCGCACCCTGACAACCAGCTGCGTGACCGCAGTGTGAGGGCTGAGCACCAGCCATTCGGTGTGTGTGTGTGTGTGTGTGTGTGTGTGTGTGTGTGTGTGTGTGTGTAGGGGGATGACTTTCTGAGCCACTAGGTTCATCCCCAGCTGTGATGTGAGTTTCTGCAGTTGTCAATGTTATTATATTTGAGTTGGCTCAGCCCAGTGGTGATAACTTCTCCTGGAATATATTGCCTTGGGGGACCTCATTAAAAAATATATAGGCCTTCCATGAAGCAATAACCCCTGTATTCAATTCCTTCAGTTTAAAATACCTAGTACAGTTTTTGTATTCTGACTAGACCCTAATTTATTGAATCACCTTTATTAAGTAAGAAAATATTTTTGGTCTTAGTTTTTACCAGGATTGATGTCAAATTTCATTCCTTAATAAATATGAATCAATGTCAATAATGTCATGATTTCCTCCTTAATTGCGTTAAGTTATATTTGAGTATCCAGATCATACTAGTCTTGTAGAATGTGTTTTCCTAACCTCTGACAGATTTTTAGGTTTGGAAACATCTTTTCATTGGAAGTTTGCCAATTTCCCCTCTTAAAAGAACAAGTTTGTGTTTTTTTTGATAAGCTTTTTTTTTATTAGCAAGTTAATTTCATTAATGTATCAGAGATCTGAAAAGAGATTGAGATATGAAATCCATTTTAAGAGACCAGGAGAGTAAGTAGATGAGAGAATTACAATTACAGTACCTGTCAGGGTCCACATGAAGTTAGCGGCCAGCAAGGCTGTGTGTTTTCTCCAGGCCCATCTACCTCTGCATTATACTTAGAATAACACATTTATTTGAAATATATACAACTACTTTATGGCCTTTTGAGTGGCCAGTTTTTGTAAATGTTCCACGTGTGTGTAAGAAGGCTGTGAACTCTGGGTCAGTGTGGCATGTGGTCTCTACCCCTTGTAGGCTCACTTGGTGGTTAGACTGTTTTCCCTCTTGACCTCCTCCTCTCTGCTGACCTTTCCTGTCCCCATAACAGGTGTGTTGACATCACCAACAACCATAGTGTATTTGTCAATTCCTCCTTGAGGTTAATTTTTATACATATTGAAGCAATTTCTGTAGGTGCCTAAGTTTAGAACACTTGTACCTCTCTCGCTGATGGAAGACGTGCCAGTGTGACCTCTTTATCCCATAACTGTGTTCAAGTGTGTGTTTTGTATCAACCCAGCTGCCCCAGCTTTCTCTCAGAAAACATACGCTGGGTATATATCCTTCCTTCTGTCTTTTCACCTTCACCAGTTGTTTCCTTTTGTTTCAAATTTGTATCTTGTTTAAAGCATGTAACTGTATCTTTTGTCATACACTTTAGCAAGGTTTACACTTTAAACATTTGATTTTCTTCATTTAAGTTTCTTGGGATAATTGATACAAAGGGATTCATTACTGCCATCTTATTTTGTGTTTCCTACTTGCCCAAATGTTCTGTTTCTTAGTTTCTCCTTTCTTGCCTTCTTTTATGTTAGTTTAGTCTTCTCTTTCCATGATTTCCCATTTAAACTATTCAATTACATTAAGATGTTACCCTGCCTAATAATCATTATCAATAGGAAAGGTAATCAATAACTTGATCATTTATGAGTAACAGGAAGGCATTTGACCACTCTAACCCCAAAGCCTCACCCCAACCCTACCTAAAAGTTACTTTTTAGTGTTTTTAATAGACCAGGTATTATTATTTTTAAATCTAATAACATATATTACTATTAATCTCACGAATTCTGTATTATTATTATTATTATTTGTTCACAGTTATTCACACTTCACCAGTGTGGTCAGCATTTATTCTTGCATCATGTTCTTCTTCCACATTTCATCAGTGTTTTTGCCAAAACTTCTTCTTACATCTCATGTTTTTATTCTGGGGTCATTTTCCTTCTTTCTGAAGTACATCCTTTAGAAGTTCTTTTGCTGGGGATCTGTTGATATTTTTCTTCTAAAAACTTTTTATTATCCTCTTGTATTTTTATTGGTTACAGAATTCTATGCTAACATGACTTTTTCTTTAACATCTTGAGTATGTTATTACACAACTATTCCATGGTTGCTATTTAGGGATCTGCTGTCAATATAATTGTTAATCTTTTCTGGGTGATCTGTTTTTCCTTTGTAGAGGATTTTAAGGACTTTGTGTTTTATGCAGTTTCACTACAATGAATCTAGGTGTAATTTCCATTTCATGTATCCTTCTGGTTGTGTGTTTTGCTTTTTGTATCTGTGGATTCATGCCTTTCCTCAGTTCTGAAAAAAACATCAGCCATTATCACATCGTTATTTTCTTTCCTCCTTGCTCCAGTCTCTTTGCTGGAACTCTGATTGCATGTACATGAAATTTTCTTGTTTTATTTTCTGTGTTTCTTCACCTTTGTCATGTGTTTCATCTCATCTTTCTCTCTGCTGCATTTTGATTATTTTATCTAACCTGTCTTCCAGTTCTTTGATTTAATTTTTAACTGTATATAATCTGCTGTGTAACTGAGTTATTGTACTGCTCATTTTAGCCACTATGTTTTTTTTTTTTTTTTTGACCTTCCAATTCTTTATTCACTTTATTAGGGTATAATTCACATATCATAAAATTCACCATTTTAAAGTGTACAATCCATTATTTTTTCGGGCTCACTTACATTTATTCCGCACATCCTGATCATCTGAAATGGTACCACTCTATAAAGGAAGGCACTTTGTTTCAAACTTGTTCCATTGACATAAAGCATGGGTCGGGGGGAGCAGGGAATAAAATAAGAAACCTTAACCAGAAATGGAATCACCAAAAAGCTAAAAGACGCTTCAGCTTTGGGGTCCTCATTTGCAGGGGTCCTTTCCAGGCCCTGGGGATGGGCAGCCCAGCAATGTATGCCTAGGGTCATCTGCATTCTTTTTTTTTTTTTTAAACATCTTTATTGGAGTATAATTGCTTTACAATGGTGTCTTAGTTTCTGCCTTATAACAAAGTGAATCAGTTATACATATACATATGTCCCCATATCTCTTTCCTTTTGCATCTCCCTCCCTCCCACCCTCCCTATCCCACCCCTCTAGGTGGTCACAAAGCACTGAGCTGATCTCCCTGTGCTATGCGGCTGCTTCCCACTAGCTCTCTATTTTACATTTGGTAGTGTATACATGTCCATGCCACTCTCTCACTTTGTTCCAGCTTACCCTTCCCCCTCCCCATATCCTCAAGTCCATTCTCTATTAGATATGTGTCTTTATTCCCGGCTTGCCCCTAGGTTCTTCATGAGTTTTTTTTTTTTTTTTTAGATTCCATATATATGTGTTAGCATATGGTATTTGCTTTTCTCTTTCTGACTTCCTTCACTCTGTATGACAGACTCTATGTCCATCCACCTCACTACAAATAACTCAATTTCATTTATTTTTATGGCTGAGTAATATTCCATTGTATATATGTGCCACATCTTCTTTATCCCTTCATCTGTTGATGTACAGTTAGGTTGCTTCCATGTCCTGGCTATTGTAAATAGAGTTGCAATAATTTCCAGAAGTTTTATTACTTCTTTATGAAATCTGGTCATTTATGTAGTCTATCCCTTCTTATTCAGTTTTTTTTTTTTTCTGAACAAGGCTCTTTATGTATTTGGCTGTGCTGTGCAGCATGTGGGACCTTAGTTCCCCGACTAGGGATCGAACTGGTGCCCTCTGCGTTGGGAGCGTGGAGTCTTAACCACTGGACTCCCAGTGAAGTCTCCCTTCTTGCTCATTTCCTTATGTCATATTTTAATTGCTGAAATGTTCATATAGAACTATTTTACATTCTTCTCCTAATAGCTAAATGTCAAATCTCTCCCTTTTTTCATGTTGCCTCTTACTTCTGGTGGCTTCTTCCTTATGTTGTGGGTAAATTTTATCCTATATTATTTTTAGTTAAATTTTGTTTCATTTTCATGTTTGGTTGAATTTAACCTATGGTCATTCTGAGAGATCTGGATTGAGGATGTATTTATCCAGGAAAAAAAAATTGTATTGTTACTACCAGGTACCAGAGGAACTAGCAACCTAAAATCTCTTTAATTCCTCAGCCAGAGTCTGCAACTGTGGAGGTAAAGTTAAACATCAGAGTCCTGTGAGAGTAGGTTGGTAATTATAAGTAATCGATAGAGACAATTGTTACTGGCACTATTTTTTTCTACCTGGGACTGTAGCAGAGAAGACAGAGTTCATGACCACTTCCCTTGGGTTTCAGGTAAATTCCGTCCCACTCTTTTTCAGGGAACATACTTCCCAAGAACCTGGCCTCGTGTGGAAACCTCAGCTTAGCTCCAACAGCAAGCAGGGGAAACATCTTAGTCCTGACAACCCCAAGCTGCCATTGAGCTCCCCACATTCCAGCTTCTTGATATCAGCTGCTCCTCCAGAGCAACACCACCTTGATGGCTGCAGCATGTTCTTCTACCAACCTTGGTGGTTTTGACATATTCTTACTTATTTCTTCTCTATAGGTAATTTCGATTTATTTTTCTGAACCTGGGCAAACATTTACCCAGAATCTGGGAGATTTTTGTGTCTGAGGGTATCTCAGAAGACCCACACCTCCAAGCTGCTCTGAATATGTCTTCATATTTCAGATGCAATGCAGGCAGCGTAGATGGTGAAGAACCTTGTGGTCAGGAGCTGGGTGAGACATCTTCACAATGTCATTTTGTAAAGATGGGAACTTGGGCCTGACAGTGGGCTTTTCTCAGCTTTGTATCTTCATGTCTAAAATGGGGCTGGTAATAACCTCTTAGGAAGCCCATCGTAGGGGTTAAATGAGATCATGTATATCAAGTTCAGGGGACAGTATCTTGCACACGGTTTTGTGCCAAGCCTTGTTGGGAGGACACATGATGATGTCAATAACTGCAGTATCCCCTCCAGTAAAGCTCATCTAAGGTCTGTCTCCCTTCTTGACTGAACCAGGTCCTCTACTGTTGTCCACACTCTGTTCTTTCCAAAATGGCGGTAATTAAACATCACATGTGTGGTCACAGGCCAGTCACTGCAGGCACATTTTTTGTTTGTTTGTTTCCAGTGTCCAGCCCCTGGAACAGGGTGAGGGTTTGACTAGGGAATGAATGAGTGAAAGTAAGAGCACACAGGGATCTCCTAACAATCACGCTCATGTTTACGTAATACAGGGTGATTTGCTGCACTAAGCGGAGTGACTAACAGACACTCAGGAAAGTCTCTTGATGCCTTGTATGCACTGGAAGATGGTCCCCAGACAACGGTGGTTCTTGTGCTTTGCTGAAGATGCAGACTTCGAGCTGGTGGCAGGGACTGCGCACCACCTACCCAGAGGCCCCTTGCTCCCCTACACCCTGTGTTTAAGCCCCACGTGGATGTCCAGGACTTCCCTCCTTGGTGCTGACACAGCTCTGTACTTTGGTCCGATGTAAGAAGCATCCTCACCTACCAACTGGGACGTGTCCTCACAATAAGCTGGCATCTCACTAACTGGTCCTTCAAGGAGATTTGAACTCTGATCTTGGGTTACATGTATCAAATATACCCTCGGTTTGGAAAAAAAGAAGAAGCGTGGTCTGTTGTGACTTTTAAAATGTCTTTAGTACAGGTTGTATTAATGTGGGATTTAAAGAAGATGGGTGGATACTAAGTAGCAATCTTGAAGTAATAATTGCCTCAATTTATTTTTCAGGAACCAAAATTAGAGACGAATGTGTCCCCAGTCCCCTTTCTGGAAGCAAAGCCTCCTCAAACCAGCTATGTTTAATTTAGATAAAAAGCTGTTATCACTCTTAAGTCCTTGGGGTTTCTTGTGCACTTGCAGCTCCTGTTACTTTGATTCATTCCTCCTTGGAATTCATTCGGATCCTAGAGGTATCTCAGTTTCAAGGCTTGTTTCTATGTACTGTTTTGTTTTGTTTTTTTTGTATAACTTCAACAAGGATTTGCAGGGCACCCGGGGAGGAGAGGCATGGTGTTGTGTGCTTGGGGTACAGAAAGGCATGAGGCAGGGCACCCAGGATCCAAGTCAGGGGAGGATGGACATGGCAGGGGACTCTGGCCCAACTCTCAGGCATGTGGTTAGCAGATTTCAGGCGCTATAGGGATATGGAAGAGGTGAGGTTGAGACTGTCTAGATGGACTTCATAGAGGAAATATGATCAAAAATAAGTCATGGAGGTTGAACAAGAGTGAAGGAGACAAACCCAGAAGGAAGGGAACACCAAGCAGGAGGAACGTCAGGAAAGAGTCACAGAGGCAACACATGAGCAGAGAGCAAAGGGTTTATCCTTCAAATCAGAATGTGTTTCAGATCAAGGGAGACACTGTAAGTCACAGGCTGGGACCATGGGCGTGAGTCAGAATGGCCCAGGCCCACTTTTTTTTTTTTTAATAAATTTATTTATTTATTTTTGTCTGCGTTGGGTCTTCGTTGCCGCACGTGGGCTTTCTCTAGTTGCAGTGAGCGGGGGCTACTCTTCATTGTGGTGCGCGGGCTTATTGTACTGGCTTCTTTGGTTGGGGAGCACAGGCTCCAGGCTCATGGGCTTAAGTAGTTGTGGCACGTGGGCTCAGTAGTTGTGGCTCTCAGGCTCTAGAGCACAGGCTCAGTAGTTGTGGCACATGGGCTTAGTTGCTCCGCGGCATGTGGGATCTTCCCGGACCAGGGCTCGAACCCGGGTTTCTCGAACCAGGGCTCTTCACATGGCCTCCGCTTCTGGGTGTCTGAGTCTCAGATCTCCTCTGCCTTTCTCTTATAAGAACACCTGTCTCTTATACCTCCCACCTCCCCCAAATCCCCTGCATTGGCAGGTGGATTCTTAACCACTGCGCCACCTGGCCACTGTGTGTGGAGGAGCCCACCGCAACCTGGCATAACGCATATGGCGCACAGAGCTGTCTGGTCCCAGCATTTCGTCCCTGGCTTTTCACGCAGGTCAGGTCAGGTCTGTGCACCCTGAGGTAGGACCACACCCTTTCTTGGTGCTAGGCTCCCCTGCATCTGCCCGCAAGCTGGGTCTGGACCGCCCCACCGGGATGCAGATTCTCCTACGTGGGTGAGGGCAAAAGCAAGTTCTCGTTTTTAACTACTCACCCTTTTTTACATCCATCTAGTGCCTGTTCTCTCTGCATTGTACTAATTCCCATGAGATTTTAATAAAACTACTTGAGCATCCATTTACTCACGATTCTTTTGAATAAGAGATTCATCTAATATTTGGAGTAACAGTGACTGTGTGGGTGGAGGTGGAGCAGGGGACCTTGTGGCAAGAGCATCGGTACCGAGAACCCTGGAATCTAGTCCCACTCGCAGTCTGGAGGGGGCAGCTCTCTGATGCTTTTAGATCCTTCTGTTCACCGTCCAATTTATTTCTCGTTCTGTGGTGAGGACAACATTGCTGGGCCATCAGGGGACTTAGTGGGAATGCCAGGTGGGATGGAGTGATAAACCACTCCTGTAAATCAATCTCTTGAAGGTTTAAGATTGCTTTTTCAACTTAATCCCAAGGAATTTCAGGTCAAAGCTCCCTTTAATGTGAACTAGAACAGGGTCCAGGTGCCTCAGGTCCAGGGCATACGTTTCTTATCAATTTTACTGATATAAAATATGGTGGCACAGAATTAGCAAACAGTGATGCACTACAGTTTCCTTTATTGTAAATTCCATGCAGCCAGTTGATTCTCATGGAAGGCTTTCACTGGTTTTTGCTGGTCTTGTATGGGGAGCCAACCTGCAGCTGCAGCTGATGAATGGGTATAGCTCCAGGGGGAATGTCGGCTGATAGTTTCGTTTGCGTTAATGAGTAATGCATAAGATAAAAGTGAGACATCTCTAAGACCACTGGCCAATGACTCAAGTGATCCCTTTCTGAAGTGGATGACCATTTTCAGGTACTGGTGGGATCTTTCTTTGTCTTCTATGCTATACAACACACAGCCGCTAGTAGCACACATACTTTTTTATTCCTCCACATCGTGGGCTGTCTCTCTTCACTTTACCTCTAGACAGTCCACAAAACAACAAACCAAGCCCTGATCTGTGGCATTTGTCAATTTCCATGGCGTGAATATTCCCACCATGGCAGATTTCAAGCTACAAATATGACTCCCTTGAACGTGGGGTTTGGAAGCAATGTTTAGCCCACATCATTAGAGGGCGTTTCCACCGCACAGGAAAAGCAGATGTAAATAAGAGATCAGAAGTGAAAATCACAGAGAGATATAGTGAAGCAATTAACAGGTGCTGAGTTTTAAGTATATATTGCCCTTATTTTAATTTATTCGATAGTAAATTTACATAGTATAATTCTTAATAATGCCTGTTGTATTAGCTTCCTAGAGCTGCCTAAACAAATGACTATAAACTGGGAGGCTTAGAACAACAGACTTCGCTCATAGCTCTGGAGACCAGAAGTCTGAAATCAGGGTGTCGGCGGGCCCACGCGCCCTCTGCCGGGAGGAATCCTGCCTTTTGTTCCTTCCAGCTTCTGGAGCTCCAGATGGTTTTGGCCGCGTCTGATGGCTCCATCTCTGTCTTCATCTTCACGTGGCCTCCGCTTCTGGGTGTCTGAGTCTCAGGTCTCCTCTGCCTGTCTCTTATAAGGACACCTGTCTCTTATACCTCCCACCTCCCCCAAATCCAGCACGACCTCATCTCAGGAAGCCTTCACTTAATTATATCTGCCATGACCCCTTTTCTAAACAAGCAAACTCACATGAACAGGTTCTGAGGGGTCACAGTTCAACCCGCTTCACCAAAATTTAAGCAACCATCTCATAACACACCTGAAAAGTTAACAATCTTCTCTTGCACGCTAGTGTGAGCCAGCCTGGCACACTCCCGGGAAGGATGCCCCTTTCCATCACACTTTCGGAGGAAATAAAGCAAAGCCGTTTCTCCATTTATTTGATCAGATAGTTACTCGACCCCCCCACCAGGTTCCCACCAGGTGCAGGGTGTGGCAGGGGAGAAGGCTGGAGGCCCATCACCCTCAGTTCCTGCTCCATGATGGCCCTGCAGGGTCTGGCGGGAACAGGTGGTGGTCACTGTCCTCCAGGGAGGAGGTAGACGGAGCAAGTGGGCTCAAAGGACTCCCCCACCTGCGACACATGGGTCAGAGCCCAGAAAACAGGCAGGGGCCCCGGAGGGAGGCTCATTCCAGCTAACAGCTGCATCTGGGCTGCATCTCTGGAGAATCGCTGCTCTTTGATCTTGAAGCTGGGCGAGCTGGCGACAGATCCAAAGGGCAGCGCTCGGAGGAAAGTTGGACTGTGTGGCCCAGACCTCCCTGCAGCCGGCCTTTAGGACAGCTGCTGAATGGGGCGCCATCCGAGCACCAGGCAGCCTGGCTCCCCAAATGCTCCCTGTGCTGGCGGTGATGGGCTCCAGCGCCTGAGTCACTGCTGTCAAGAAACTGTGGGAAAATCAGGGAAATTGTCCAACCTGGTGACATTTTTCCTTAACAGGGAAATCAGTGACAACAATGCTCCTACCAGAGGAAAGCAGGTAGGGAGCCGGAGGGGACATGGCCCCGCGTGGTGGGGAGTTTCTGCTGCAGGACAGGCCTGGATGCAGGTGAGGGCTGACCCTGCACCTTGCTTTCCTCTCCCGTCAGCTTCCGTAGCACTAAGTCCATCCAGGGAGCACCCGCAGATTAAATGAGGGGATGGGTGTGAAGGAATATCCTGAGTATGACACACCCTGAAAGGTCAGGGTGATTGAATTTGCTGGACACCAGAAATGACAGGACCAGTTTTGTTAGAGCTGGCCCTGGCCTGGGTCAGAAGCTCCAAAGTCTTGCGTCCCGGCTGGTGGCTGGGAGCTCCCTGAAAGCTCTGCTCTGTGTCCCTCATCCTACCAGGTGGCCCAGCCCTCCCCATGGCACTGACAGGATTCCAAGAGAGAGCAGAAAGCATGGGTGCCCTCTCCCAGACTCTGCTTACACCACGTTAGCTGATGTCCGCTGGGTGTGGGCATCACGTGGGGGGTGTCAGAGTCAGAGTGGGAGACGCTGAGGAAGTCACCACCGGGGTCACGGAGGCAGGACACCCCCCATGGGGCCGTCGGTGTAACCCAGCTTCCTCCCCACACAGGAGGGGTGGTGGTAACACCTTATTCACAAGGTTGTTGTGAATGAAAGATGAAATAAGCGAACACACGCTGCATCTGAGTAAGCACCACTCACTTTCCAACGCCAAGGAGGGGCTAGAGCCACGGTCTTCCGTTTCCAAATTTTCTGCCCTTTCCACCAAGAAAAACCCATTTCTGTAAAAAACGCATTGTTTGATCCCCAAAACCCTTGAATGCTCTGCCCTGAGCCCACAGCCCCCCACACCTGGTGCCCTTCCATCCAGGATGTGGGATGCCCGGCTAAGCTCCGGTTGCGTCCAACACTCAGAGCGACTGAAACAGCAGTTCCTCAACATGAACATCCATTTCCTTCTCAAAACTGGTTTCGGATAGAGAGTCATTGAGTCTCATCCTGTTGTCTCTCATTATCTGATGGGCGAAATCACCCTTAATTTGAAGCACTAAGGACGTTCGCGCCCAATTCCCAGGTACTTGGTTATCATTGACCGAACAAAGTGAGGTCAGTTTTCAATGTGATTCCTTGGCAGTTTGAGTTTGTCTGGTTGTCTCGTGTGTGTGTATGTGTGTGTGTGTGTCTGTGTGTGTGTGATTTCTAAAGGAATTGACAATTTCTCACTAGATCATCTCCCTAAAAGCCATCATCTAATAAACACTTGTTAAGGACCTGCTACGTGCAAGCTGGGGTTTGAGGAGCTGATGGGGCCTGGGCCCTGCCCCCACCCCTGACCTCACAGTGTGTACGTGCCATGTGAAGAAAGTGTGCCTGTGATCGCCACTTTGCCTTAGAATGGCAGCCCAGTTAAGTGGAATTTGGAGTGAACTCAGGACCAGGCTTTCCAAAGACCTCTCTCTCTCCACTACATAGAGCTGTTGGATTGAGATCAGCGAAGACAGGTTTGATGAGGCTAACGGGTCCATTTGCAGAGGGCTTTCCATGCTGGGCCACCGAACGTAGATCGCGTGTCATGGGAGAGGGAGCCTTGTTTGGGGGGAGGGTGTTGAGTTGCAGGAGGCCTGACCCTTGCTCTTGGGTGGTTCACTTGGAAGTCTTCTAGAAAGAGGAGGATGGCCACAGTGATCCATCAGGAGCGCGTCTTGCCTGTAGGGCTGAAGGCACAAGTCTGACTCTTACTGTGGATTGACAGCACTGGCTGAGAAATTGGCCTGGATCTCACCAAGGCCAGTCCCGGTCCAAGTCATGTGTCTCCTGCTAGAATCCAAGGAGCAGTCCTCACCGAGCACAGAGCTTCTCGGGCTGTCTCAGTCCCCAACCTGAGATCCTCTGTCAACAAGGTAAAGTGTCAATAAGCAGGTGATAAATGCAAAGCAAGTCCCAGAGCCTTGATAACAAGGCTTTGTAATCTAACAAAGTTTTAATCTCACGTCTCTGAGAGACGTAATCTCTGTCTTAGGAGCTGCTAGATATTTTTGCCATGATTTATCTTTTGATTTTCTTAAAGAAATTGCTCTCAAATGTGTTCGTGCTTCAGAAAAGCCACAGACACAAAAATACCATCTTTATTATAACACATCATTTTATTTCCTACCACATGACAAAGAGTCAAGGCAGAAATTTTTATTGTCCAGTTATTTTTACATTCAAATAAATTGCAGATCAGCCTGTCAGGACAGTGTGTCCTGTCCTAAGTATTTAGCTCATTCTTAAAGGGAACAGTGAGCCAGATGTGCTTGGGAACACTTGGAAACATGCCTCTCACTTGGTCTCAGGACAACACCTGGTAGTTTTCCATTCTGCCATCTTCTTGGACCAGGTCAGATTCAGGACCAGGAAGCTGGTAGCCAAGGCTGGATGCAAAGGTTTTGAGTCAGTCCTTGGGATGCTGGGAAGGGACCCAAACCAGAGAGCTGCCCTCGGCTCTCCCCTCCTCCTCCTCTTCTAGCTCAAGTTTCTCTCCATGATGGACGTGGATATCCAAGGTCAGGGTGCCCCAGGAGCTCCCAGGATGAGCCTGGGTGGCAGCAGTCAGCCAGGACGCCCTGGAGAGCCTGAAGATTTGCTGTGTCTTGCAGATGTTGAGAAATGACTTAGAAAGAGAAAGATGGGAGAGGGCAGGGGGTACCCTGAGCAGGGGAGCCTGGGGAGATAAAGACATGGAGGGCTGCATGGAAGGAAAGCCAGCACCAGAGTCAGATGGTACAAGGGGAGCAGATTGAGGCTGTGTCATAATAATGGGAGCATCTACCTTGGGCCTCATGCGGCATGGTTCAAATCACACTGTCCGAGTCACTGATCCCTGGCGCCATGATGCAGGGAGGCCGCTGTCCCATTTACTGAGGCACAGGGCCGCTCTGCAGTGCACCCAGACGCAGTGCCCAGCTACTAGCAGAACCGAGATTGGAGCCCAAGTGGTTCGGCTCTGGAGCCGAGTACTTTCCTACAGTTGTCTGCCAGCAGGGGGGTCAGTGGGAAAGCAGCTGGGACAGTACTGGGGCACTTAGCAGCTCTCAGACCAGCTCCCCACCACTCTGTCTTCCCATATGGCCCCATCTTGACTGGTGGGGCTACCACCAATTCAGGCCTGGAAACTACTCTGGGGTCTTCTCCTCCCTAACTGGGCCCCTCCTTCCCAGCGCAATGACCACCAAGTTCTGCTACGTGTATCCGAGGTCCACCTCAGCCCTTCCAGCCCCACTGCCTAGATCCTCACTTCGTTGTCAGAGGGCTTTTGTGAGGATAACACAAATCAGTTCACGAGCAGAGCCTGGCATAGGGCACGCTCTCACTCAACCTCTGGTGTCAGGGTAGATATGCCATGTGTCTACCGTGCCCTTTCATTTCCTCCTGCCCCACCACTGACTTGTATTCCCAGCCTCTCTTGTGATTAGTGGACTGCATGACTGAGTGCTGACCAGTTTTTAGGACTGACCCCCAAAACCTTCTTGTGATCTGTGCTCCTTCCCTTTTCCCCCTTTTGCCAGCCAGATGAAAAGAATCCAGCAGAGAACACTGAGGTCCTAGGATGCTGCTGTCTCAAGAAGAAAGGACCCTGGACCCACCAGTCTCTTCATGGAGACCCTCCAGCCATCCCCACCAACGCACCATGGACCAGGGCATGATGCACCACCTGTGCTAGGACACAGCATCACTAGAAGTACACATGACACTAGTAGCGTCATTATCATCATCTTTTTTACAATTTTAAAGGTAAACATTTATTTCTTTCATTAGAAAAAATAATGCATCAAAATGAAATACATACATATTTGTGAAAACTTTGGGTTTTGCATTGAGATGCTCTGGGATAATGGCTTAGTGCATTGAGGAAAAAAAGAGACTTATGATTTTACTTCTCTATAAACACCCAAATTACTTCTGGTTATGTTAGAATTAATGATAAATATGAAAACCTACAATAGCACCTTTGTCAAAAACCAGTTGACAAGATACATGTGGGTCTATGCCTGGTCTCTATTCTGTTCCACTGGTCTATTCGTCTCTACTCGAGACTGTACCACATTATCTTGATTCCTGTAGCTTTATATTAAATTTTGAAATAAGCTAGTGTAAATCCTCCAAATGTGTTCTTTTTCAAAATTTCACTGGCTATAGTAGACCTTTACATTTCTACGTATATTTTGGCTTCAACCTGTCCATTTCTGTTAAAAAAAAGTTCTCGAGATGTTGATTGGGATTACTTTCAATTTATAGATCAATTAGAGGGAGTTTTCATTTCAACAATGTTTGCTGATTTTTCTAGATATATTATCATTAGGGCTTTTAATTTAATTTAGTTTTCATCAGGTAAACTCTGTATGATCTGATTCAGTTGACATTTATTGTGACTAGTTTTATGACCTTCCATCGGGCCTGTTTTGGTGAATGTGTCACGTGCACTTGAATAGAAAGTGTGTTTTGCAGTTGTTGGGTGTAAGTTCTACAAATATCATCTAGGTCAGGGGGATTAACTGTGCTGTTCAGGTCCTCTTTGTCTTCACTGTGTCTTTGGTCTTATTCTTCTATCAATTGCTGAGAGAGGGTGTTAGTTTCCAACTATTGTTATGGAGTTGTCCTTTTCTCTCTTTCATTCTCTCAATTTTTGCCTCATTTATTTTGAAACTCTGTCATTAGATGCATGCACATCCGATTTTGGTTTGTGTTTTGTAACGTCTTAATGAATTTTTCCAATTTTCACTATGAAATGACCCTCTTCATCTCTATAATGCCCCTCTCTTTGAAGTCTGCCCTGCCTGATATTAAATGGCCACACAAGTGTCTTTTGCTTATTGCTTGCATGTCGTGTCTTTTTCTATCCTTTTACTTTCATCCTAACTGTGTATTTTCATTTAGAACATCCCTCCTGTAGACAGCCTATGCATATCTTAACGATTTTTATAGAGTCTGACAGACTTTGATTTATGATTGAAGTGTTTGATCCATTTACATTTAATGTGACTGTAGATGTGTCTGGGTTGTGTGCACCATCTTGCTATTTGTTTTCTACCTCCCCCTGCTCTTTGCTTCTTGGTTCTCTATTTCCTGTTTTCTTTGCTTTAGTCAAGTTTTTTTTTGCGTGTGTATTCTATACTATGCCCTAAATTCGCTTTTTATCATAACTCTTTTTTTCTCTCTCACTGCTTTCTCTAGAGATTGCAATACTCATCTTTAACTTATCATAGTTTATCTGAATTAAAATTATTCAGGAGCCTTCTATTCAGCCTGCTTATCTATTGTGTTCTTGTTGTTGTATATATTACTTGCATATATGGTATAAACATCAAAACACATCATTATGTGTTTGCTTTAAATGCTCATTTCTTTAAAGGATTTATGAGAATAAAAGAAACAGTTTTTTTATATCCATCCAGTTAAATTTGGATATTACTCTGTGTTTCCCTTTTTGTCCAGCATTGAACATGTCCAAGTTCTGCCAATGTCTTAAAACAGTTGGCTTTATAATTATCTAGATATTTATCTTTACAATTGGTCTAAAGTTCATAGTAAATTTATTGATGGGAAGATTAGTCCAGCATCAGGTTCTTCACCATTACCAGAAGCCAAAAGTCATATAATCTATTCCAGTATGAATCACCTTAAACTGTCTATACAGTTTTATGGGAGTCATTTAACTGCCACAATATTTACATTTCTGCTTCTGAAGGGCACATGTGCTAGCTGGAACAATATAGTTACAGCCTTTTTTTATAACAACTTTATTGAGGTATAATTCGCATGACAGAAAGATCACTCCTTTAAAATCCACAATTCAGTGGATTTTAGTATATTCCCAGAGTTGTGTTACCATCACCACTATATTCTCTAGAGCATTTTCATCACCTCCAAAAGAACTTTGTACTCATTAGCCATCCCTCAGCCTTTTCCCCTGACACCAGCCCCTGACGACCACTATGCCTACTCACTGTGCAGACTTGCATATTCTGGACATTTCATATAAATGGAGTTATATAAAATGTGGCCTTTTGTGACTGTCTTCTTTACTTAGTATAATGTGCTCAAGATTCATCCATGTTGTAGCAAGTATCACTGCTTCATTCCTTATCATGGCCAAATGCTATTCCATTGTGTGGACAGAATGCAGCCGATCCAGGGAGCATCAGCAAACCCACGTACGTGATCACCTGCTCTGGCAGCTCCTCCAGCCCAGCTTTTAGGTGTAATAAAGCTGTCATTTCCGTTCCAGCCAACTGAATCCCGAACCTCTCTCTAACTTGAGTCACAACAAGGGTGGAGATAATAGGGTGTATTTGATAGGACTCTTCTCCTCGACATGAAGTCCTGATAGTAACATGATAGCATCAATCAAATATGAAAGGTGGGTTCTTGGGTTTACATTGTACTATTTACAGTAATTTTCTATATGATGGAAACATTTTTTACCAAAATTATTTCAGCAGACTTGACTGTGAAAAGGAAATATTACAAGCACATTAAAAAATATCCCATTTAATTCTGTTAATACAATTTAAAAATTCAGCTTGCGGATTTATAGCTCCGTGAAGGGTGAGAAAGGTAAAGAAATACACGAGACTAGACATGGCAAATTTACTCTGCAGAATAATGCTGGTTTCCTTCCACTGGAAAATCAAAGCTAAGGTCACATTGACATGCTTGGAGCCTGGGTGGTACGCGTCCATTATCAAGGGGTGTGTCGCAGAACTGAGATAATTTGGTGCTGAGATCCACACAGACTAGAAAGGAAAAGATATTGATTTGTAGAACTGTCAATATTTTCTCCCTATAAAGGAAGAGGAATTGAGCCGGTGGTAAATAAATCCTCACACTTCTCAAACAAGCCACTGAAAGATGGGTCCTCTGAGCGTGATGTAACAGTCCAGGGGAGGAGAAGCAGAGCAGGGCAGCCATGCTTCTGATGGACTCGGAGAAGGGTCGAACCTGGCGCGGACATCACTCTGTTGGGACCACGTGACCTGCGAGTGCCCCTGGATGGAGTTCTGAGCTTGTCCCTTGGCCAAGAGCAAATGGGCACGAAAATCCCAAAAGGGCAGAGGAAGGACTGGGCTGGGTGAGCCAGCTCCTTCCCGCTGTGACCACTGGTACTCAGCTCTAAGCCGTGACGCCCCCTGACCCATCCCTGTGGGGAGGCTATGACCTGAGTCGTCATGTCTGATGGCCCAAAGTCCATATGCTCCTAAGAACATTCTATCTTTGGGCCAAGAGTGGAAGAACTGAAGTGTGAGCAAACCAGGGCATCTCTGTCTCTTCATACCTCCCAACACAACAAATTAGCAGGTCTCTTTTCTCTCCTTTTTATTCCACAGTGGAAATCACTTTCTTCTTATTGTCAGAATTAATTGTTTTTAGGGGGAAAAGGCATTACTGGTGTCCTAACACTAAAAATGTATAAATGCAGTTTCCAAAATTTCATTCTAAGACTTTCTTTTTTCATTTTAATTTATTTTTGTATATGGTGTGAAGTGAGAGCTCAGCTTTATTTTCTTCTATCTGGATGATAAACCATCATTTTTACACTGACTTAAAGGACTTTCTTGGTTTTATATTAAATTCCTCAAAGTATTGTGTTCTATTTCTGAATCTCCTTCTAGTTCGCTCACCTCTCTCTGTGTCTATTTTTAGGCCATTTCAGATTTTTAGTAATGACAATGGTTTTGTAGCAGCCATCTGTTATGTGGAGGGCTTTCTCATTATTTTTTCTCATATAATCTCTTAGCTAACTGTGGACATTTATTATGCCATGAGATCTTTATAATTATTGTATTCTATTTTTTTTAAGAGAGGTTGAAATATGTACCTGTTTATTCTTGTTATCATTCATTCACCAATGTTTATGGGGCTCTCACTGGTTGTGGACCAGCTTGAGATTCTGGGGTTCAGGAGACAGACAGTCCTGGTGGAGCTCACATCACAGTTGGAAAGAAAAAGGACCAGGGCAATGAGTACAATGTGCATCACATTAAAATTCTGAGAGCAATAAAGCGGGGAAGGAGCCATGAAGGGATAAGTTTGTCCTCCATCCTGGGCCCTAAAGATGGTCCTAAACTCGAGAAAGGAGGGGCCTCATAAAGGGCCGCAGGGCCCACTCGGCCCACCCAGGCCTGGCGATCACAAATTAGGGTGAGCAGGTGTGTTATTTCACCAGGGCTGCCAAAGCAAAGTGCAATGAGTGGGTGGCTTAGAACAACAAAAATGTCTTGTTCCACAGTTCTGGGCACTAGAAGTCTAAAATCAAGGTGTTGGGACTTCCCTGGTGGCACAGTGGTTAAGAATCCACCTACCAATGCAGGGGACACGGGTTCGATCCCTGGTCTGGGAAGATCCCACATGCCACGGAGCAACCAAGCCCGTGTGCCACAACTACTGAGCCTGCGCTCTAGAGCCTGCAAGACACAACTACTGAGCCCATGTGCCACAACTACTGAAGCCCACCGCCTAGAGCCCCGTGCTCCACAACAATAGAAGCCACTGCAGTGAGAAGCCAGTGTACCTCAACAAAGAGTAGCCCCCGGTCGCCACAATTAGAGAAAACCTGCACAGCAATGAAGACCCAAAACAGCCAAAAACAACAACAACGAGAAAACAAAATCAAGGTGTCAGGAGGACCCCACGACCTCTGAAACCTGTAGGCGAAGGATCTTTCCTGCCTCTTCCTAGCTTCCAGTGCTGTCGACAATCGCAGGTGTGTTTTGGCTCACACATGCAACCCTGCAACACTCCATCCTCACTGTCATGCCCCGTGTGTGTCTGTCTGTGTCCGAATTTCCCCCTTTTATCAGAACACAGTCCTATTGGATTAGGGTTCACCCTGATGAGCTCATTGTAATTTGGTTTCCTCTGTAAAGACACTGTTTCCAAATGTGGCACATTGAGCAGTGTTCGGGGTTAGGACTTCAACATACATTTTTGGGACAGAAAATTCAACCCCCAATAGTAGGGTATTGTATGGCATGCAGAATTCATCTGCTTTTCGAATATAGAGTCCTGCCAGTGCAAAATGACAGGAAGGTCCCCTCCTCGCCCCTTGGAGGTCTGCATATCCCAGGGTATCTTGTTCCATCTCAAGATCAGTGCCAGGGCCTGGAGAGGTCACACCTGCAGACTCCAGACACTTCCCACTGTGTCCACGTAACAACGCCCAAGACCTGCTGTCCACTCACATCTCCATATTCAGTAAAGTTATTTTCCTCTTCTACCTTCTTTGGATTTATCTTGTTCTTTTCCTCGTTTTTTCAGGAGGACATTGCAGTCAGTAATTTAACATATTTCCCTTGTCAAAAATGTTCACGTGAAGGTATAAATTTCCTCCCAAGTCCTGCTGTAACAGCACCACACATGTTGTGATAAGTAGTACTTTCATGACTTTTTAGCTTTGAATATGTTCTCTTTTCCATTCGTATATCTCCCTTCACCCACAAATCATTTAGAAATGCATTTTTATCAAACTGTCGTCAGACCAGATGATCTGTATGATATTGATCTTCTAGTAGTTTTGCGACTTCCCAGTGATTGGGAACATGGTTGAGGTTTGTAACTTCCGTGGCTCCTGGAGAAGATGACTTTTACTCGACTGTAAAAGGATTGAGCAGGTGTGGCTCAATCCTTTACTTTGATCGACACCCTCATTATGCCCTTCCCAGATTCTGCGTCGGGGTTGGCGGACTCTTCCTGTAAAGGGCAGACAGACATATTTCCAGCTTCCTGTCCATGTGGTCTCTGTCATGGCTACTTCACTTTTTCATTGTAGCTTCAAAGCAGTCGTGGGCAACCATATGTAAATGAGGGCAGCCGTGCTCCAATAAAACTTTATTTAGAACAACAGCCTTCTTCTGTGTCCTTAGGAATGGTCAGTCTGCTTGATGTGTTACCTAGCTAGTGGTACATTCAAATCAACCACGATGGGGCGTGTGTGTGTTTCAGAATTTCCTGTAACTCCACGCAGATCTCCTGTAACTATTTCAAGGCTATATTATGAAGTGCATAGTGATTCAGGTTTATTGTTTTATTCTCCTGAATTGGTCCTTCAATCATTGTCAAGCAGCCTTCTTTATTCATAATAATGGTTTTAGCCTTAAGGTTTGTTTTATATGATATCAATATAGTTACTCTAGCTCATTCTGGGATTTATTTTTCATTTTTATGTTTGGCCTGGAGTGGTTTATTTCTGTGTCCACACTGTAAACTTTTTAGTGTCTCAGGTGCATTTCAGGCACTTGTGAACAGCATACGTGGATGCCTGCTTTGGGGTGTGTTTTTTTACTTAAGACTTTATATTGTGAGTTCAACCCTTTTGCAGGAATTTAAATGATTGACCTGTTGGAATTCATGTCTATCTTTCTAGTCTATGCTTTCTGTTTGCCATGGTTTTCTTTAGTTTCTTAATTTTATCTTCTCTTTTCTCTGTGTTGGTTTTATTGAATTGTCTCATTTCCTTCCTTTTTGTTTATAGTTTAAAAGTTATACAGGGACTTCCCTGCTGGTCCACTGATTAAGACTTTGCCTTCCAGTGCAGGGGGTGTGGGTTCGATCCCTGGTTGGGGAGCTAGGATCCCACATGCCACACAGCCAAGGAACCAAAGCATAAAACAGAAACAATGCTGTAACAAATTCAATAAAGACTTTGAAAATTGTCCACATCAAAACAAAGAAATTAAAACAATAAAAAAATAAAAGTTATATATTTTATTTTTAAAAAAATGCAATGGTTATTCTTAACATTATACCGCTCTCAGGCTTAGTAAAGTCCAAAGTTAAGCAGCGTCTCTTCCCTCCTCCAAAAGTACAGGGATGTTAGACAATGTTGGCCATGACCCCACACCACTACTTTCACCTTTGCTGAAAGATGAGCCATCTGTTGGGACAAGGTCACACCCCTGCTTCCACTCCAGCCGCATCCCCTCCTTCACGTAATTCGCCCTCTCAGGCCACTGCTGACTCATCTTTGCAAAGGGGACCGATCAAGCCAGATCAAAGAGGTATTTGCTTTTACACAAAGGTTACAGTCTCCAGTAGAAACAGGTACCAGGAGCTCCCACGAGTGCACAGCCCCTTCCCCTGGTTCTTTCTGGGAGTGAGGGCGGGCCAGATGAGGGTGGGTCCAGCCCCACCCTGAGCATTGGCAGAGCCCCACAGTCCACAGGCCCCGGGCATGATGACACAGCACCACACGGCATCCCTTCTCTCCCAAGGAAGTTGTGGGAGATGAAACATCTCCCCAGGTTGCCTTCCTGAAGTCCTAACAAGCTGACATAGATGTGCAGGTTCCTGGTGCTCTGTCACCATTTGCTGAGATCTTGGCTGGCCTTTGAATTTGCCCTCAGGCACCCACCCATGCACAGCCTTGGGAGCAGGTGGGCAGAGGGGAGGCCTGTTTGCTCTCAGGCCCGGCAACCTCTACACTCCACTCCCATAATTAGATGTGAAAGGAAACGGTGGTATGACATTTTCTCCATTTGAACCCCATCAGAGAGAGAGGGCGAGCCAGTAACTTTGATGTGGGGGAAGAAACACAGTGTAGAAATGCAGATCCAGGAAGGTGTGTGATATTTAATGGGAGATGCATTTCCCTCCATCTGCTCGGCATCCTGGGTCACAGAAGGATGCCTGTGGTGAGGGGAGCCCTGTACTGCACTGGTTTCGTCCCACATGCCCTCCCTCGGCTCCCTGCCAGGCCTGAATCTCCGTCCCCCACGGGGCATCGCTCGTCCCAGCCAGGCGACCCCTGCTAACCTCCTGCACACTTATCCCACATCCCCTTATAATAATAATCTCCCCTCTTTCTACTTTACTCCACGATCAGCAAAGTGCCCTTCCAACCACAGCTCCATCAGGAAACGAGGACAGGGTTTCCCCTGCCTTCCTCCCAGTTGAGGGTTTGTGGCATATTCAGAAATTGACCCCGATTCTGTCCCCCACCCACCCTGTACCCACGCTGTCCGCCAGTCACTCTCCATGCTTCCCCTGGGGGCAGACCAAGCAGGTGGACACCTGCAGCGGCCAACAGGACTTCCTCTGTCATGGTCTCCAGACCTTGAAGGCTGCTTCCAACTGGACCTGCCTGCCCTTGGTCCTCTGCTCTGTCACGAGAGCATCCTGGGCTGCAGGCCCCCTGGAGGATGGGGAACATGTTGGGCAGAGCCCCCCGAAAGGCCAAACCAGGACCGGATGACTCAGACCTGTGGGAAATCGTTTGTGTGTGCTGTTCTCTGCCACAGGATTTGGGGGGCTCTGTTACAGGATTTGAATTGTCCCCCTGGCAGGTCTCAGAATGGGTGTGGCATTTTTCTGTTTCCAAGTCTTGCCTTTCTACTTTCTTGCCTCTGCTCAGGGAATGCGACCTCATTTAAATGTCAGAGTCACACACAGAGGGGAAAGGTGACCCAGGGAGGACCCGACATCAGGATGAATGGTATCTGTCATGTTCTGGCTTTCCCGGAGTCTGCACCCTGTTTCCTTTTTGTATGGGGAGGTGTTCAAATTCAAGAGTCAGGAGATGGAGCTGGGGATAGGGGAGGTTGGGAGAGCTCCTGGTTAGCTCCTGGTTAGGAGTGGGTGTTGAGCAGTGGTTGACGGCTCGCATGTAATCGGGCACCACCTTGGAAAGTCTTGGGTCGCATCTACTACAGCTGCACACACATTCCAATCACCTGGCGGCCTCCCTCTTGCGCATACACTCACCAGAAATGTATCCATGTCTCCACCATGAAACACGGACCCACATGTTCTTAGCAGAGCTCTTGACAATTATAAAACCTGGAAACCACTCACACGCTCATCCTCAGTAGACACGATGTAGTCGTACAATGGGGTACAGCACAGCAGTGAGAATCAACAACCTACAGCCAGGCCCCAAGGGCAACGACACAGACAAATCTGCACGGGTAGTCCTGAGTGAAGCCAGCCAGACGAACAAAGTATGTCCTGCATCCTCACACTGTATAAAACTCAGAAACAGGGCATGTGCTGAGTCAGAAGCCAGGACGATGGATGCCCTTGTAGGGGCAGTTCCTGGAAGGGCCGAAGGGTCGCTTCTCAGATGTTGTCAATTTTCTGTTTCTTTGATCTGCAGACCTGGGTGGTCTGTTTACGAAAATTCTTAGAGGGGGTCCCTTACACTGTGTGCCCTTTTTTTGTGTAGATGTTATACAGCAATTTGAAGTTAAAGAGAGGTGCCAAGTTTGGAATCAGAGAGCTGGGATTCAAAAGCCATTGCCACCACTACCTTCTTTCCTGGCAGGACCAAGCAAGTCAGCTCTATGTGAACCCCTGGACCAATAGCCCACAGGGTGTCTGGGGGAGTAAAGGAGACAGAGAACAGAACGGTTTCTGGCAGGTGTGTGGGGCCAGCAAACCGCTGTGGGCTGTTTTCATTGTTGTTATTGTTTGTGTAATTTAAAGGAAGCACATCTGGAAAACCAACCCTCAAAGTAGGCTTGAAATGTGGAAACAAGTCAGTTACGTAAAATAACCTTCTAAGTGTTCAGAGAGCCCTAGATCATGCAAGATGGCAGAAGGGGTTGATTCAGGACTACCTGCCACTCTTGGGAGGAGACCAGAGCCCCCATGGCCTTGGGAGGCTGGTATAACCACACAGGCATCTCTTTTTTTTTTTTTTTTTTTGTGATACGCGGGCCTCTCACTGTTGTGGCCTCTCCCGTTGCGGAGCACAGGCTCCAGACGCGCAGGCCCAGCGGCCATGGCTCATGGGCCCAGCCGCTCCGCGGCATGTGGGGTCTTCCCGGACCGGGGCACGAACCCGTGTCCCCTGCGTCGGCAGGCAGACTCTCAACCACTGCACCACCAGGGAAGCCCCACATGCATCTCTTGTGATGCCACAACGCTGGGCCTTGGAGTCCTGGCATCGGCCATGAGTGAGGCAGGTCCGTGAAGAACTATAACAGTAAAGTTTCCAAATCACAGAATCTCTCTTTCCCGAAGTTGCTTAATCTAAGAAGAGGCTGAACTTGGACGTGGCGGAAGGCATCTTTACGGCTGAGTTAGATGGCGCCGCTGTGCGCGGGGCCTGGGCGGCGGTTCTGCCATCTGTCAAGGGCTCCAGGCCGGGGCCCTGCCGATGACTCGGCGAGCGAAATCAAACGGGAGTGGGTGCCTTCAGAGAGAGGCGTCTGTCATGGCCCCCACGCTACAAAGGGCAGGGGAGGCTGGGCACGTAAATTAGCCGTAAAGACCAAACCAAGCACTCAGCTTTTAATTTAGTCTCGTATTTATCTGGCTTTATGGCTGAACGCGGCGCTTTTTCAAGAATCTGGTTATTTCTGCCATAACACTGCAACTGCAGGGATGAAATGTGGGCGTTTGAAGCCAGGATGCCGAGGAGGGGTGACGCAGAGCTGAGGCTGGATGCAGTCGGGCCCAGGTACGCTCCAGCCCCCCAGGATGAAGCCCAAGGCATCTAGAAAGAAATGCACCTTCTATTAAATCACCTTCCTGACCCAGGGCGGGAGGAAGGGGGTGATAACTGAGTGTGTTCCAGGTATAGCCCACTTTATGTATTATCTCATTTGATATTTTGAACAGCAAAAGATTGTTAGTACACGGATGTTGATTTCAGGTTTTTAGGTTTTAGCACTGTGGGGTTTTTTTTGGTGAGGAAAGAGTTTATTAAAAAAACAAAAACAAAAAACAAAACAAACAAAAAAGAAAACAGAGCCCCAAATCCAGGAGAATATCTCTTAGACATGATCTTGCCAAAAAATAGCACCCAGGGTTCTTCTTGCTGTGAGAGGCATGGTCAGAGCTGCTGAGCTTCAAAGTGCTGTGACATTTTCTAAAGACTCCAAGTCAGAGGATGGGTCTCCCTCCACCGCGGCTGCTTTGCTGACCCTCAGCTGATGTCTGTGTCTTCCTGCTTTGCACATCTAGCTATTTATGCTCAATTTCTTATAGACGTTTGACTCACGTTGAGGTCTATGGAGCCTCATTCCTGGTGTCCCACCACCCCACCCCTTGACTGCCTGCCTCCTGCTTCCCCCGGTTCAGTTTGTGGAATCATCATGCATCTGTGCTCACAAATGGGAATTCAGAAACCCTGGGACCTGCTTTCTCATTCAGCTGCCTCGCCCTGCACATCCTACCTCCCGTCTTCTGGGCTATGTCCTTCCCTCCTTCCCACTTCTAAGACCATTGTGAGCGCCGGCTCTGTCACCAGGAGTATCGCCAACGGTTGCCATCTGGTCTCTCTGCCTGATGCGCCTCCACGAAGACCAGGACGTCTGACCTCAGGGGTGCCCCGTGTGAGGTCCTGCACCTGCTCTGGCCATGGCTTCAGGTTCTTATCACTCCTCTGTGCGAAGTCAACTCTGCACCCTCCCAGCCTCAGGGTCCACCTACCCACACTTTGTTGACCTGTTTATAATCCCAGGTTTCCCGGCATTCCCAGACCTCCATGCTTTCACACATGCTGTTTCTGTTCCATGAAATATCCTTTCCATGATGACTCCTTGAACACCTGGTTATCTGTCTGAACCTAACCCTAACCCTGGCCCTGACCCAGTGGACTCAGGTAATCCCTCCTCCCTCTCCAGTTTGTGTGATGGTTGTCAGGTTAGCCTCCAGAGATGGCCCCTGAGCTCCTACAGAGCAGCGATGTGCTTGCCAAGCTCTGTCTTCCTGACACTGAGCTCAGCTCCGCTCATCAGCCAACTAGTAAATGAATGAATGAATGAATGAGCAAGTAAGTTTGTTTTCCTTCCATGCGTGTTAACTTCATCTCTACCACCAACCAGACTCTGAGATTCTTGGAAACCACTGTAGGTTTCCACGGGCATGCTAAGCCCATGGAATGGATGTGTTAAGGACCCTTGGTTTATTTTGCCACTGCAAAGACCCCCATTCACAGCATCTTGTGTTCACGCATGCAACCAGGAATTGGGTTCTGATGGGTACTTCCAGTCCCCAGCCTCTAGAATCAAGACTGGCCCATCATGTACCTGGAATTAATGAAAAATTAATAAATGAATGGATGGGTAAATACATAAGTGAAAGATTTCCTGGAAAGGCTGGGTTCTTGGAGGAAGGGTGTGAATCTACAAAGTAAAGCAAATGAAACTAAACTTACACAACTACGTTCCTCTAATAATTAGTGATGTTGAGCATCTTTTCATGTGCCTCTTGGCCATTCGTATGTCTTCTTTGGAGAAATGTCTATTTAGGTCTTCTGCCCATTTTTTTTTTTTTTTTTTTTGCTGTACGTGGGCCTCTCACTGTTGTGGCCTCTCCCGTTGCGGAGCACAGGCTCCGGACGCGCAGGCTCAGCGGCCATGGCTCACAGGCCCAGCCGCTCCGCGGCATGTGGGATCTTCCCGGACCGGGACACGAACCCGTGTCCCCTGCATCGGCAGGCGGACTCTCAACCACTGCGCCACCAGGGAAGCCCTGCCCATTTTTTGATTGGGTTGTTTATTTATTTATTTATTTTTTTTGACACTGAGCTGCCTTACATATCACCTCACACCAATCAGAATGGCCATCATCAAAAAATCTACCAACAATAAATGCTGGAGAGGGTGTGGAGAAAAGGGAACCCTTCTACAGTATTGGTGAGAATGTAAATTGGTATAACCACTGTGGAGAACAGTATGGAGGTTCCTTAAAAAACTAAAAACAGAGCTACCATATGATCCTGCAGTCCCACTCCTGGGCATATATCCAGAGAAAACCATGGTTCAAAAGTATACATGCACCCCAATGTTCACTGCAGCACTCTTTACAATAGCCAAGCCATGGAAGCAACCTAAGTGTCCATCAACAGATGAATGAATAAAGAAGATATGGTACATATATACAATGGAATATTACTCAGCCATTAAAAAGAATGAAATAATGCCATTTGCAGCAGCATGGATGGAACTGGAGATTATCATACTAAGTGAAGTAAGTCAAATATAATATGATATTGATTGTATGTGGAATCTTAAAAAAATGATACAAATGAACTTATTTACAAAACAGAAACAGACTCACAGACTTAGAAAACAAACTTATGGTTACCAAAGGGGAAAGGTGGGGGGGGAGGGATAAATTGGGAGTTTGGGATTAACATATATACACTACTATATATAAAATAGACAACCAACAAGGACCTACTGTATAGCACAGGGAACTCTGCTCAATATTCTGTAATAACCTAAAAGGGAAAAGAATTTGAAAAAGAATAGATATATGTATAGCTGAATCACTTTGTTGTACACATGAAACTAACACAACATTGTAAATCAACTATAGTCTAATGTAAAATAAAAATTAAACTAAATAAACACACAACTACAGAAGGAAATGCTGTCATCAACTGTCAAGAGAAATGATGGGGAAATAGATGGAGAGTATGACATCATCAATGAAGCAATGGAAGTGAAGTGCTTGGGGTTGTTCTGAAATAACGCACTAATGAAAGAGTTATTAAAAACAAAGAGAGAAAAGCAGAGATTAAGAATTTAGAACATCTGTCACATACAGTTGTGGTTGTCACACCCCTCCCTGAAGCAAGGAAGACATAAATTGACAAGAAACCTAATTCCCAGCACGCAATGGTTGATGACTGTCCCAGAACTGAAGCCCATTGAGGAAGTGTCTTATCCTTATAGAGCACTAGGCGTGGACTTAAAACCAACACCCAGGTCTCCAGACACCCAGTCCCCTGCACGATCTGATATATCAGTGGTTCCCAAATAGTGATCAGCTGACCCGCTGGGCTGGACTCATCCAGGAGGGCTCTGAAGCGTCTGATTCTCAACCCAGGTTCTAAGTCCGGAGATCTGTGATTGGGTCAGAATCCATCTGCTTCTAATGGTATCTCATCTCCCTCCTTCTCTGTCTATCTATCTATCTATCTATCTATCTATCTATCTATCTACCATCTATCTATCTGGCTATCTATCTATTATCTATCTATCTCTATATTATCTACCTATCTATAAATCAGTCAATTGATCTCTATCTCATCTATCTATCTAATATTTCTATTTAGATCTATCTATACATCTACCTATCTCTAACTCTATTATCTACCTATATCCATCTTATATATCTAATATTCATCCATCCACATATCTGTTTTTATGTCTGCCCATCTTTCCACTGGTCTCTCCATCTTAAAAGGACAATGATTTTTAAAAATTTGTTGTAAAAATGACACAAGCTTACTATAAGAGCATCAAGTGACTCAGAGCTGACAGAAGAAAAATTAAAGATTCCACAATCCTCAGAACCCAGAAATAACCACAGATAATATTTGGAGAAGGTTATTCTAGACTTATCTCTATGAATATATAAAGATGGAAGGATGCATTGATAGACTGGCAGGTAAATGCATAAGCCAGATGAAATGGGCTCATGAAATGAAAATGGCTCTGACCCATCAGTTTTTAATAAAAGACATATTTTACTTGGAGAAGAAGTGTGGAGTCAGGGTTAAGAGTACAGGCTTGGAATAAGACAGACTGTGCTCAGGTCCTGCTGCTACCACTTACCGCCAGATGAACAAGTAAGTCTTCCCAAGTTTCCTCCTCTGTAAAATGGAGATAATAATAGTATATTCCTCGTGGTTGTGGGAAGTGAAAGAATTACTATGAATATATGGAGGTGCTTCAAATAGTGCTGGGCATACAGTTAGCAGTATACATATTAGATATGAATTAAAGGAAGGGAAGTTCAGTTAATGAAAATTTATAATTTCAAAAAAGATTTATTACAAATAACTCAATAGAGTCTGTCATACAGAGTGAAGTAAGTCAGAAAGAGAAAAACAAATACCGTATGCTAACACATATATATGGAATCTAAATAAAACAAACAAACAAACAAACAAACAAACAAAAACTCATGAAGAACCTAGGGGCAAGACGGGAATAAAGACACAGACCTAGTAGAGAATGGACTTGAGGATACGGGGAGGGGGAAGGGTGAGCTGTGACAGAGTGAGAGAGAGGCATGGACATACATACACTACCAAACGTAAAATAGATAGCTAGTGGGAAGCAGCCGCATAGCACAGGGAGATCAGCTCGGTGCTCTGTGACCACCTAGAGGCGTGGGATAGGGAGGGTGGGAGGCAGGGAGATGCAAGAGGGAAGAGATATGGGAACATATGTATATGTATAACTGATTCACTTTGTTATAAAGCAGAGACTAACACACCATTGTAAAGCAATTATACTCCAATAAAGATGTTTTAAAAAAAAGATTTATTCATTAGAGTTAGTTTCAAAAATGTGTACGTATTTTAGTATAAAATGACTACTAAATGTGTTAGGATATTAGAGTTATTGTGTATTTTCTCACAGCTTAAATTGAGATATAATTGACATGCCATAAAAAGCATTCATTTAGAGTGCACGAATCAGTGGTTTTACTATATCCACAAAGCAGCAGAGACTCCATCATCTAATTTTAGGACATTCCCGTCACCTCAGAGAGAACCCTGCACCTAGTAACTCTGTGTCATCCTCCGTTTCCTCCAGTCCCAGCTCTGATGACCACAAATGTATTTTCTGTCTCTACAGGTTTGCTTATTCGGGACATTTCATATAAATGAAATCATACACATATGTGGTCTTTTGTGGCTGGCTTCTTTGACTTAGGGTCATATTTTCAAGGTTCAGCCAACTTGTATCAGTGCTTCATTATTTGTATGGCCCAATAATATCCATTGTATGAATACACCACCTTTTGTTTAACCACTCATCAGTTGATGGAAGCTTGGGATAGTCACCTTTTGTCATTATGAATAATTCTGTTGTGAACATTTGTGTACAACTTTTCGTGTGGACATGTGTTTTCATTCCTCTTGGATGGATATATATATATATACATATATGTGTGTGTGTGTGTGTGTATATATATATATATATATATATATATATATATATATAGAGAGAGAGAGAGAGAGAGAGAGAGAGAGAGAGGAAGTGCTGGATCATATGGTAATTCTATGTTTAATATTTTGAGAAACAGCCAAGCTGTTTTCCAGTGTCTGCACCCTTTTATATTCCTGCTCATAACACAGGAGGGTTCCTATTTCTCTGCATCTTCACCAACCCTTGTTAATGTTTATCCTTTTAATAATAGCCTTCCTAGTGGCTATGAAGTGTTATCTCACTGTGGTTTTGATTTGCATTTCCCTAATATCTAATGATATTTATTATCTTTTCATGTGCTTATTGGCTATTTGTACATCTTCATTAAACAAATGTCTGTTTACACCCTTTGACTATTTTTAAATAGTATATATAGGAGTTGTAATAGTTCTTTATCTATTTTGGATACAAGTCCATTATCAGAGATATAATTTGCAAATATTTTCTCCCATTCTAAGGACATTTTTGCTTTCCTGACAGTATTATTTGAAGTATAAAAGTTTTTTAATTTTGGTAAGTACAATTTACCTATTTTTTTTGTTTCATTGCTTATGCTCTTGGAGTCATATCCAAGAAACCATTCCCTAAGCAAAGATCACAAAGATTTACACTTATGTTTTCCTGTAATAATTTTATCATTTGAGCTCTTACATTTAGGTCTATGATTCATTTTTAGTTAATGTTTGTACACAGTGTGAATTAGAGGTTCAACTTTATTCTTGCCTGTGGCTGTCCAGTAGTCTCAGCACCATCTGTTGAAAAGACCATTCCTTCCCCCATTGAAAGAACACCCTTGTTGAAAAACCATCATTGTGTATTTTTAAGTATGGGTTTGAAATTTATATGGTAGTAATTGCTCTCTGCCATCAAAGTAAAAGAATGAGCACAATCGCACTTCGCCTGTATTTCTATCATTCAATTATTTTATTTTGTTTGTACTGGTAACCATCTCTCCTGGTTGGAATCCAGCCCACAGATCCCACAGTTGTTCTGATTTAGCTTAATACTCCATAGTTCCAAGGTTCATCTTCAGTTCGACTCTGGAGTCTCCATTTGTGTTTATTTAGATTCATCTCTTGGTGAGATGGATTTTTTTTTCCCCAGGAAAAGTTTTGGGGTCTTGTTGTTTCTGGAGTTTTGCACATGGAATGTCTATCTCTTATCTTTTTATTAGAAGGACTGCTTGCCCTCTTTCCTTCAGAACTTTGTAGATACTGTCCTACTCTTTTTAATTTTTCCTTGGTGGTTGCTTTGAGGACACCTGTGGCCAGCCTGACCCCTCCACCAACTCAGAGACCTCCACGTGATGCCCTGGACCCTCACTTCTCCTTTGGGGCACGGGTTCAGCACTGACCTTCTGCTATCATTTTCCCCTCAGGCTGTGACATCCTGTTTTTTTTTTTAATGCTTCTTTCTTATCTTTATAATTGTTAGTTAACTTTTATTTTAACATCTTTATTGGAATATAATTGCTTTACAATGTTGTGTTAGTTTCCGCTGTATAACAAAGTGAATCAGCTGTATGTATACATATATCCCCATATCCCCTCCCTCCATCTTGCATCTCCCTCCCACCCTCCCTATCCCACCCCTCTAGGTGGTCACAAGGCACTGAGCTGATCTCCCCCATGCGATGTGGCTGCTTCCCACTAGCTATCTATTTTACATTTGGTAGTGCGTATATGTCAGTGCAACTCTCTCACTTCGTGCCAGCTTAACCTTCCCCCTTCCCGTGTTTTGATCGGCACATTCAAGTGCTCCATTTCTTCAGGAAAGTGTCTTTTTTTACATGTTTGTGTACATTTTCTGTTTTATTCTTATAAATTACCAATTATGCATTGTTTTGTCTTTGTCTCTATGACATATCTCCCATCTGATTGCAGTCAGCTTCCCAAAATGTTACTGCTCCTAATAGAGCTGTTATTTCTAAAAGGTTTTTTATTTGTTTTCCATTGTTTTCTCTTGTTGTCTCATAATCTCTCTTTTAAATGGTTTTATTCCATTTTTGAATTGTTTCTGAAGATAGATGGGGTGATCCCCGATGTCTTTGTGACATGGAAAGATTTTCAATGAATTATAGACTCACCATAATTCCCTGTGAGGGATTATCTGGGGAAGGATGCCTGTCTTTTCCTTATATTTGTTTCTTCTTCTTCTTTTTTTTGATGCCAGAACTTAAATGATAGAAGAAGGCCTGTAGAAAGATCTTCAGGGTCCATACAGAGGAGCGCTGTGATGCTCTGAAGCTCTGAGCCCTGAGGGACCCCAGGAGAGGTCTTGAGGTCAGTCTGGGGTGGGGATCAAGGGGTCAGCCTACCCCAGAAAGGCAGGCAGTCTTGAAGGGTGATAGCAGACTTGTCCAATTGGCCAAACAGCACCTCTCCAAGCATCACATTTCCCATCTTATCTGTCTCACTGATCAATAGAGTTTTGGTTAAGTCAATCCCATTTTCGTTTTTCAAAATCATGTTGTTAAAAGTCCATTTCTTGTACTGTTTCTACTCTCAAGTCCCTCTTTGCTGACAAAACCCAACCGTTCGAAGTGATCAGGGAGTCAAGATCCTGTCTTGTGCAGGGACACGCAGCCTGGCCCTTTAACAGGACAAAGTATCGAGCCCTTCACAGAAGAGCACTGGACCAAAGACTCAGGTACCATCCTAGCCCAACTGCGTTATCCCAAATTTTAGTTACTGGGGTCTGAGTTATGAGGAATAGGGTATAATTTTGACCCTGTTTCGTTTCAGGTTGAGAACCATCTGCTTGACGGACTGCTGTCCCTGGTGATCCACATTAGCTCTCCCCCAAATCCTCCAGAGGACCGCCGCCATCCTCCATCCACCTGCATCCCAGCCCTTCCAGCCTCATTGTACCTCTCTCACTCACGGTCTTGCAAGCCATGCTTTAACCCACGTGTTCCCTCTACCTCATTGTCCTTCCCCACCCACCTGCCCACAACATCTCACCCATCACCCAAGTAGCAACCCAGACCTCAACTTCCACCCAAAGTTTTCCAGACGTCCTGGTCCTGCTGTGCTCTCCTCTCCATGTGCACATGTCTTCAGTGTATCAAGACCTTCTCATTGTTTCCATAGCAGCCTCTCTGCAGCACAAGCTGTAAACTGTTGGGAAAGTCAATTTCTGCATTTTCTTGGGCGTGCGCTAAACCGCACTTCTCAGCATCCCTTCTGTCAGGCATGGCTATAGTGTGATCTTGTGATTTATAATAAGAAATATGTTTGGCCTTTGACCCCAATTCCGGCACAAAGCTTCCCAAACTGTTGGAATTTCCTAAGTGATGAGAGCAACAGAAGTATCATTTGCTACATTCACAGGGTGACTTTTGGACCTCATCTAAGGGTGGGGGCTGGCTGCCAGGAGAGCCAAGCATGTGATTAGAGGGTTGGAACTTTCAGATCCCCCATCCCAAGCCCTGACTCCAGGGAGAGGAGAGAGGCTGGAGATTGAGTTCAACCACCAATGGCTAATGATGTAATCAATTATACTTGTGTAATAAAGCCATCATAAAACCCAAAGGGACAGGGTTCAGAGAGCTTCCAGGCTGGTTAACACATGGAGCTGTGGGGAGGGTTGGGCCCTGCGAGGGCGTGGAAGCATCCTTCCCCCACACATTGTCCTGTGCACCTCTCACCTCTTCCATCTGGCTTTTCCTGAGTTATATCCTTTCATATGAAACCTGTGATCTAATGAGTAAGTGGGTTTCCTGAGTTCCGTGAGCAGCTCTAGTGAATTAATCCCACACAAGGAGGGCATCTTGGGAATTTCCAGCCAACAACCAGACAGTCAGAAGTGGAGGTGTCAACCTGGGCTTATGACTGCCACCTGCAGGGGGTGGGGACAGCCTTGGAGGACTGAGCCCTTAACCTGTGGGATCCCCAGGTAGACGGTGTCAGAACTTAGTCAATTGTAGGATACCCAGTTGGTGTCCAGAGATTTGCTTGGTGGTGAAAACACACTCCATCCATCCCCCACCCACCCCTGAATGAATTGGAATTGGGATCTGGACATTTTCACTGTGTGACTTGATCTAACTCAATGGATGGCCAGTGGAAATGACATATGTCACTGCCCAGCCTGACCCATGAAAACAACCCTCGTGCCCTTTCCTGATCTTCTTCTCCTCCAGCAATGGCAAGACAACCCTGAAAGCCGTCGTCTGCCTGGACACCTGAAGGGCTGTGTGCAGGAGCGTTGAGTTGCCATCCTGAGCACCGGTGCATGTGTTAATAGCAAACGAAATAATTTCTTGTTTTTCTAAGGCATTAAAATGTGAGGGTCTATTTCTGATTTCTTCCTAACATACCCTAATTATTACAGAAATTGGTTTGTGGAGGTGAGGTGCTATAGCCTTGGCTTTTATGAGAGTAACAAGCAGTAAGGAAATAAATACCCCTCAGGAAGGATGGAGACCCGCACCTGTATGGAGAAGGACCAAAACAGGAGTATGTGTTGGTGACTCCTTGTCACTTACAGCAAAGATTTTTAAGAAAGAGATAAACTCAGGCAATAACTTATTTAGTCTGCACATAAAAATTAGAGAAAACAGAGAGAATCCACAAGTTTGGTTTGGAAAAGCACTTCTGGATCCCAAACAGTAGGAGATAAGATTGAAAAGGCATTGAGCTTCAAAATCCCATTAAGACTTCCCAACTAAACAGAGGAATTTAACCAGGCAGCAAAGAACAGATTAAGGATACTTTCTATTTACCAAAACTTCTTTTCTCCCCTAGTAGCCTCAAGGAAGCTGCCATTAAATTGACAGAGAGAGAAAGAGTTGGGAACAGAGAAAGTAAGAAATAATGGAGGTTTGTGAACGGTATCTGGGAAGAACAGAACTCTCGGGAGGGTTGTTGGCACGCGGAAATGATGTTTCCAATTTTGCTAAACCCACTGCTTGTTACTGGTAAAGAAGCAACACACTGGGGCTACAGAAGGCATTTACTGCATAGGCATTTACATGGTCTTGGGGCTGCTGAACGTGGACCTGTAGGAATTCAGCTGGAAAAGCTGTGCGGTGCCCCAGGGAGACGCGCTTGGATGTCGCCATGGACAGTGGTCAACAGAGAGCCATCTAGTGTGTGAGAACAGGGGCCGTGGAAATGATGGACAGAGGAGCCCCCCACCCTCCCTGGAGAGCAGACCCGGTGTCCAGTTATGACATTGCTCACTGTGTGCAGAGGACCTCGCACGTCCTTCCCGTCAGCGTGTCATTGCTGTGGGCCAGAGCTGACTGTGCGTGGGTCTCCTCGCCCTGCACTGCCATCCTAGGTTGGGTGTGTGTGTCCAGAGGGAGAGAAGGGAGACCTTTTTTCTTCATACTTTCTAGGAGGTGGAACCAAGAGGAGCCATATCTGGACCAGAAGAATGGGCCTGAGCATCCTCTAGCCATTCAAGGCTTTGAGCTGGATGAAGGAGAAGAATGCGACATTCCATGTCTCTGTGGTGGGGAGAGGAGTGTATTCTCTATGTGATGACAGGGGCAGTTGGATATCTGGTGACCAAAAAGGGACCCCCCTGGCAATGATGTTCACCAGCATCCCTGTGCTCCCCTTCCTGGGCACCCAGTGGCCCCATGTGCCCAGATTCCTTTGCAGATGGAAACCATGGCCTGACTGAGCTACAGTCAATGGAATATGAACAAAGGTTATGTGTGGTATTCCCAGTTCTGGCCAGAACACCCTCCCCCCACCTCTGGGGAGTGGTGTTTTCAGGAAAACTTTGGAAGCCCCATGCTGGGCTGGCAGAGGGGCCGCCAGCCAGGATCCCTGAGGAGAGCTTCCCATGGATCTGGACATGAGCTCAGGACTGTTACTGGTTTCAAACACTGTTTTTCATCCCTAAGCCATTGATATCTGGGAGGTCTATTGTTGCTACTGTTCAACCGGCCCTAATTCACCTGTTTCCTCAATGGACTGTGATATTCTTGAAGGATTTGTCTCCATGTTATCTTAAAGTACTTGTCAATGGCTTTTCATTCTTAGGATTGCCATCTGAAGAAATAGAACGTGCCCTTCTACCACTAAAACTATTGCTTCAGAAGCTGATTATATACAGAAACAGAGGCTGATATTGAACATTTTTCCCTCACAGTAAGTTTTGGAAATACATATCAGCTATATCAGTCTTTTTCTTTTTTTAAATCACTTTGTTGAGATATGATTGATGTACAGAAAAACTGTGCATATTTGCTGTAGATCTTTAGGAGTTTGGAGATAAGTATACAGCCATTAACCCATCACCACAGTCAAGGCCATTAACTTATCCATCACCTCCAAAAATTTCCTCCTGCCCCTTTATTTTTAAACATTTTTGTGTCAATCAAAGAGTACAAGTGCAAGTTATGCAGGATGAATTATTTCTGGAGATCCACTATCCAATAGGCCCTGTAGTGAATAATACTGAATTACATACTTAAAACTTGCTAAGAGGGTCGCTCTTACATTGCGTGCTCCTCTCACGAAAAACATCTATCAGTCTTGACAGCCAGGGCCACAAACAAGCAAGAGGTTGGTTTTAAAGTTAAGGACAGTTGTTCAAGGTCCCTAAAACCTGCGACTTTGAAAGATCAGAGCACAGAGTGTGTGTTCTAAACAGTAACTGGCAACATGTTTTGAAGGTTGGCCGTTCTCGAGGTGAAAGAGTCGAACAATGGAGTCGGTCACTGGTGGGTCTCTGAGGAGGCTGGAGAGGCAGGTAAGGCTGGAAACCCCATGGGAGATGCTGAAGGGGAGGGTGTTCCCCTCTGTCCAGGGGAAGCCTGAGCAGGGACCACACTTTCCCAGAGACTCAGGTGTGACCGGTGTAGAGGCTGACCCCAGGTGTGCGTGGTGGCCGGAGCGGTTGGGGCAGAGACGCCTCGTCTCCTGCAATTCCAGCTGGAGTGGAGTAACATTCAACATTGCCCTTGGGGTAAAAAGTGGGAAGAGTGGAAGAAGATCTCTGGTCGTGGCAGAGGATGCTCCTGGCAGGTGCACATGGGTCCTACAAACTGTAGGCCACGGAGGTCTGTTGTCACCATTCGCCCAAGCTGAGTGGAGGGAGGATGTTTTCAACAGTTCTCCTGAACTGAGATATCACCAAGGAGTGGGGAGGGGGCCACAGCTCTGTATGTTTCTAGTTGAAATAATCATGAGGAATCCCAGTGTGATTGAGTGTACCTTAAATTGTCCAGACTGAGAGTTCTTTTTTTTAAATTTTTTTTTAATTTTTAAAATATTTTTATTGAAATAGAGTTGATTTTTAAAAAAATTTTATTGGAGTATAGTTGATTTACAATGCTGTATTAGTTTCTGGTGTACAGTAAAGTGATTCAGTTATATATATATATAAATACATATATTCTTTTTTTACATTCTCTTCCATTACAGTTTATTACAAGATATTGAGTGTTGTTCCCTGTGCTATACAGTAGGTCCTTATTGGTTATCTATTTTATATACAGTAATGTGTATATTTTAATCCCAAACTCCTAATTTGGAGTTCAGACTAAGATTTCCATGTCAGTGTGGTGGAGTAGGAGCTTCACATAGAAGTCAAGCTCATTTGATTAAAGATGAAGGATGCTACATTTTGGCTTAGCTATGTTGTAGTCTATGAAAATACTATCTACCACGTGCAGACCCAGTACCCAGGGGAGCCAGGACCACTTAAACGTCCAGTTAATATTTGACAAACGAATGAAACAAATCCTCACACATTATTCCTCTTCTTTCTCCCATTTAGCCTATACTGACAAATTAGAGAACCAGGAGATTCCCTTTGTAAACATCACCCATTCATCCAAAGAGGTGTCAGCATTAAAATCACATTGCTCCTGTGTGTGTGAAAACACATCCGTGAAAAGAGTTTCAGGTACACCTGACCTGGTAGGAGTCATTGAAATTTAATTATAAAACTTGTCATGGAACCTGGACGTGATGTAAACTGATTTGAAAAAAAATCCAGATTTCACTTGACAGGTGCTTTTAACGCGCTATGTTACACCAAGGTCGATGCGGTGTGCTGGAAATGAAGAGCTGAGCCCAAGAGAAGAAAAGGAGGCTTTGATTGGACCAGCTTCAAAGAGCGCTTCACACAGGTGATGCCCTGTTCTCTCCCTTTTCTCTGTCCTCACATTTCAACGTTGAATGCTTGGGTGGCACCTCTCAACCCAGGAGTGCTTTGACACATGGAAAGTCGGGACTTCAAAGTTAGCTCGGTGCTTTGTGACCACCTAGAGGGATGGGATAGGGAGGGTGGGAGGGAGATGCAAGAGGGAGGGGATATAGGTATGCATATAGCTGATTCACTGTGTTATACAGCAGAAACTAACACAACATTGTAAAGTAATTATACTCCAATAAAGCTGTTTTTAAAAAAAGTGAATAAAAATTTTAAAAAAAAAGAGCTGGTCAGAAGCATCCAATTCAAGGAGTGTCTGACACTGTTCTTTCATTCCATAGGGTTTTGGTGAATTGAATTGGTAGAAAGGAAATAAGGCTCTGGACTTGGATCTAATCAGCTCTGTATTGCAGCAAAGGCACTTTTCACTTACTTCGCTAACAACTTGTATGGTCTAGTGCGCTTAGATTTGGCCATAGACTTTACAAGTGGGGATTTTCAGGTTTATATTTTAACTCTGGCAGTGAAATGACTTAGTTCTGGAGGATGTCGCAATGTTTCACATGAGCTGTCTAAAGGAATACAGACATCTTTCTTGACTCATCCTAAGATCATTCCTACCAGATGTTAGTTTTTTAGCAGACTTGACTGAAACCTTGAAGTCAGCGTGTGTGGGGGTGTGTGCACGTGTATGTACATACACACTACATCCCATTATCACAGAGCAACATCAGAAAATAAAACAAGCTGTGACTACGCTGGTTCCAGGTAAGACGGCATAAGCACACTCCACTCCATCTCCTCCACTGAAGGTGCTGAAGGACCTGAACAGAATGCCCGGACCTGCTGTTTGAGGGTTCAGAAAAGTAAACAGCAGTGGGAAGCTTGGGGAGGAAAAGGTCAGAATCCCAAGTACCACCTACAGGGAGTGAGTCCCTCTGCCACACTCTGCATCCCTGCAGCCTGGACTCGGTACAGCCTGTAACCCTGAGCTGTGCGTGTAGACGGACCCCAGGGACACGCTCTAGTCTTAGCTTGAGAAAGAAGCCAGGGAACACCTCAGGCTCAGAGAAGGTAGTGAAAACTGCTTGTTTTGCTGTTTTCTCTCCTCTGTTCTCTCATGTCCCGGTCCCCAGCAATCCCACGGTGCCAGCAGAGGAGCTGCTGTGGAGCCCACAGCAGCCAACAGCCCAAGGGAAGGAAACTTCCTCTCCTACCAAAGAAGCTGTGGTCTCAAGAGGGTGGGGCAAAATTCCTTTGCTTTTTCTCTTTCTGTGTTCTCCTGCTTTGCCTCCATATGTGGGTACAGTTGCAGGAATGTGTGGCAGAATGGGATGACTGGCCAGAGGAACAAGGTGAGAATTGGAAACACCAAGGAGGTTGTGAGGAGGGAGGAGTTTGGGAAAGTGACCTCTTAGAGCTGTGTATGAACTCCTGGGCTCATCCCCGAGATGTGCGTGTGTGTATGTGATTGCAGACAGTACACATAGATGTTGAGAACTGAACTACAGAATAGACTACACCCCAAACACCAGACTTAGGGTAGATTGAAAAGCTCTGCAAATTTTTGAAAACTTAATTGATCCTCAAGGCACAACCCACTAAAGGCCTGTTGGGACTGGAGACCTGAACTTCAACTGGGCCAAACTGCCCACTAAAACAAAAATAACATTCTTTATAGGATTTAAATAAGACCCAAGGTATCACAGTGAACCATGTACAACATCCAGGATATAATCCAAAATTACCTGGGAATAAATATCGGACGGTGACACCAACATGAAGCAGATGTTGGAAATACCTAACAAAAAATCAAGGAGCTATTATAAAGATGCTCCAACAATAAGGGTAAAGCATTCATGAAACAAATGGAAAGAAAGGCAATTTCAGCAAAGAAACAGGAGATGTAAAGAAGAATCAAATAATGACTTTTACAACTGAAAAGTGTAATAACCAAGATTAAATACTCATTAGTCTCAGGTGCAGACTGGAGATGATTAAGAAAATAGATAATAAAATTATCCAATGTGAAAAAGAGAGAGGAAAAATGATTTTAAAAATGAAGTCTACAGGGGCTTCCCTGGTGGCGCAGTGGTTGAGAGTCCGCCTGCCGATGCAGGGGACACGGGTTCGTGCCCCGATCCGGGAAGATCCCACATGCTGCGGAGCGGCTGGGCCCGTGAGCCATGGCCACTGGGCATGCGCGTCCGGAGCCTGTGCTCCGCAACGGGAGAGGCCACAACAGTGAGAGGCCCGCGTACCGCCCCCCACCCCCCCCAAAAAAAGAAATCTACAACCATACACACCATAATGCAGCTATTGAAATGTAAACACAAAAACAAATATTGATAGCATCTAAAGAAAATTCATCCATTACTTATACGGTAACAACAGGTTTTTCTCACTGAAGCTTCCTCATTATAAATTATGGAGGCTAGAAGGAAGTGAAACATTTTTAAAGAGCTGAAAGCATTTTAAAGTGCTGTCAATCCAAAATTTTAAATACAGTGAAAATATCCTTCAAGAATAAGGTCGTATAAAACCATTCTCCAGTGAAGGAAAACTGAAAATTCATTTCTGGCAGACCTGCTTTAAAAGAATTTATAGAGAATTTCTTCAGACAGAAGGGCAATGATACAAGAAGGAAACTTGAAAAATCAGGAACAAAGACATAGCAACAGAAATGGTAAATAATTGAGAGGATACAATAGACTGTTTTCCTATTGAGTCCTTTAAAATGTGCTTGACAGTTGAAAGCAAAATTGTACCATTCATTGTCCGGTAGGGTTTCTATGTACATAGATGCAGTAATGGGATAATAACACCATAAAGGGATGGAAGTAAAGGGACCAGAGCACTACTAAGGTTTTAACATTCCACATTAAGTGGCTATTTTAATATCAGATAAATTAGATTTTATAACAAAGAAAAATACCCGGCATAAAGAAGATCATAATATAATCATAAAATATCAACTCACCAAAAAGACATAACAACCATAAACGTGTATGCACCCAACAAAAGTGTTTACAAAATGCATAAAGCAAAACCAGATAGAACTGAAAGGAGAAATAGACAATCCACACCTGCAGTTGAAGACTTCAATACCCCTCTCTCGGTAGATAGAAATGGTGAACAGGGGTCTTCCCTGGTGGCGCAGTGGTTGAGAGTCCGCCTGCCGATGCAGGGAACACGGGTTCGTGCCCTGGTCTGAAAAGATCCCACATGCCGCGGAGCGGCTGGGCTCATGAGCCATGGCCGCTGAGCCTGCGCGTCCGGAGCCTGTGCTCTGCAATGGGAGAGTCCACAACAGTGAGAGGTCCGCCTACCGAAAAAAAAAAAAAAAAAGAAATGGTGAACAGGAAGTAAATTAGTATCTAAGAGAATGGAAAACCATCAACCAACTGAATCTAATGGACATCTTTAGAGTACGTCACCACCAATAGCAGAATACACATTCTTTGCCAGGGCACATGGTGCCCACAATCAAGTAGAATTTATCTTGGAAATGCAAAGTGTTTAATGTTTGAAAATCAATTAAAGTAATATACTGAATTATTAGTTAATGAAGAAAAATCATTTATTATATCACTGGGATCAAAAAAGCATATGACAAAACTTCACATAAAAGCTGTTAGCAAGGGAACCCCCCCCACACACACACCATAGTTTCTGTGGGGCTGAAGGAGAGTTCATCTTCCACCCCACCCATCCCTAACCCCACCCAGTGGAGCCAGCTGGTGATCTGACTCCCCTGTAGGGGACAGGGGCAGAGGTACATTGCCACCCCAACCCAATGAGAAAGCGTAAGTGTGTGTGTGTTGGGGCTGGTAAGCCCTCCCCTCCCCACTCCTGGTGTCAGCAAGGTCCAATCCTGACACAATGGTATGAGCCAGCCCTCAGCTCCCCCCGTCATGGTGATGGTGCCCACTTGGTGTCCATGGTGATGAGATAATGGGAGGAGGTGTCCACTGTCACTGGGATGTGGTCAGAGGATCAAGAGGGACCGAGCCCCACCCCGTCCTTGGTTGATGAGGCAGGGGGTCAGAACCCCACATTTGCTGGGATGGTGTGTCAGGGGCCCTGCGGGAGCTGAACATACACTCTGGCTCTGGCACCAGGGCTCAGCAGGATGGCTTCCTGCTAAATACATTCTAGATGCTAAGCCTCTGTCAGGTGTGTAGTTGGCAGATATTTTCTCTCAGGCTTCACCTCGCCTTTCCATCCTCATAACAGGTTCGTGCACAGAACAAAAGTTTTTATGTTGGATGAGGTCCAAGTTATCACTTTTCCTTTTATGACTCGTGCTTTTGGTGCCAAGATTTTGCCTAGTGCAAGGTCCCAAAGAAGGGGCAATGCATGCCCTTTTCTGTTCTTCTTTTATGTGTTTTTCTAAAAGTTTTACCGTTGTAACACCTATCCTTAAGCAGCGGAGGGAGGTGGAGGTTCTGCGGTGCCCTCCACGCAGGAACTCGGGCCTGGCAGCCACAGTGCCCATTTCTGAAAGGGTGTCTCTCACTTGCTGTGGGCCGAGCCAGAGGTTAACACCCAGGTTCTGTTTGAAGCAGGGCTGAGTCCAGAGCCCTGCCAAGTCCTGAAACCCGGGGCAGCTGTCCAGGGTGCTGAACCAGCAGGCGGCAATGAGCAGAGATTTCAAACAGGGGCTTTGGGTGGTGGGGGTAGCAGCCGTAGCACTGAAAGCAGGTCCTGTGGAGCGAGCTGACAGGAAGGTTGTCAGGGGGCCGATGTCAGGACCTCTGAGGGCTTTTCTACTGCCTGTGGGCACATTTCAGGGACACAAATAACTCTGTCAGGGAGACAGACAGCTGTCTGCAAATGGGGCACAGAAGATGAAGCTGAGACCACATGGTCCTGACAGAATAGCAGGGCTTCTCATCCAAGGCCTTGCTGTCTCCAAACATTCGTCTCCCCTCCTTCTGCCTCTTTTCAGCCCGAGGTGGAGCTGAGCAATGCCTGCAGCACAATGGCTGTGCCCAGTGGCCAAGGCAGCCCCCCCTCTCATGACACAGACACATGAGGGGATATTTTGAGCCAGTGTTACTTAAAGGAGGTATAGTCCATGCTTGGGGGGGTGCATCAGATTTGCCTTGGGTGTTTCTCTGACCGCCGCCTGATGGCATATTGATCAGAAGGTTCTGGGTCGGGGGGCACCAAGGGAATGGAATTTTAGCAGCACTTTTATGTTGTTCTTAATCACAGTAGAGCTTGTGAGCAGCAGTCTCCATCAGATTCCGGGGAGAAGGGGGCCTTACATGTGGAAGAAGGGGTCTCTGCATGGGAGCTACTGAAGATAAGTAACAGAGACAACGCTAGATCAGGTTACAAGGCCGGGATGGCAGAATTCCAATACAAGGGCTCTTGCCGGTTTTGTGGAAACTTAGAAGTTTGGCTTCTAAAGCTTCCTGGATGGTTCTCCTCTTGAGAGGAAACTTTGAAGTCCAAATATGACTGTCTTTAATCTCCCTTTGAAATGGCAACTCCGATCGCCCCATTTTAAATCAACCCTATAATTAGTGATGCTACACAACATCTCCCAAATAATTAGAGAGCAGTCCAGGAATCACCGGTTATGAGATGGAACCAGGGTTCCATGAGGCTTTTAATTCACAGAGTTATAAATAATGTTAAATGCCCAGGAGTTTCAATTAAAGGATGTTTACTTGTATAAAATGAAAACTGTGATGGGGAAGCAGGGCTCCTTGTTAGCAAGGACTTGAAAGAGGAGAGAGGAGGTGGGGCTTCAGCTGCTGGGTGCCATGTGCAGGAGGTGAGTTCTGCCCCTCTCAGAAATCTTCAAAGTCAGGGAGGAGGTCTCATACGTTTCTGAGTCAAAAACTGGGACAAACACTCCAGTAGCTAAATCAATCTTCAGTTGCTTCCTCACTGTCCTTTTGAAACTTGACAGGACTACAGCCTGTTCTTCACCCCAAACTCGGTACTCCGTGGGTCAGGATGTTCCAAAGTTTGTCAAACAGTCCTCTCTGCCTTGAAGGCTTTTGTGGTCCCTCTCATACCAACCAACCCTGTCATCCTTCCCTGAACCGTGCGACTCTCCCCCTGGGCTCTGTTAGTACGTGGCTGGGCTCCGTCGTAAGCTTGGCATCCCTGTTACCCACCTCCACCACTGTCCGTGCATTTCCTGAAGTTGCAGGAAGCTGCCACGTTGGTGAAGGTTTGAGGGATTCAGTGGTCTGTTGTGTGTCAGAAAATCCCCTCCAAATGGATGGACATGCTGTTGCCCCTGCTCACTCCGACCATGAGAAAGAGTTCCAGCACCCGCTGGACTGGTTTTAGATTTCAGGGGCAGCATACACCTCCACATGCTGCCCTGGCCCATTTCCGAGTAACCCACAGGCCTCTTGTTTCGAGTGAGCCAGATAGGAGAAGGCACTGCAGCTGGTCCGGGCTATTGGGCAAGCTGCTCGGCCCTTTGGACCATAAGTCCCGGAAGGTGGATGGTGCATAATGTTTCTGAGGCCAAGACTGTGGATCCCAGCACAGAACCTACATATTTTGGGGCAATGCATGTCCTTTTCTGTTCTTCTTTGAGAAAAAGCTCTGGCTTGTTGCAGGGTCCTGGTGGAGACTGAAAATTTAACTATGAAACAAGTATGTCAGTTGACTATGTTGTTGTGACAGATCAGCAGAAACTTAGTGGCTAAAGAAACAACACAAATTTATTCTCGTTACAGTTCTGGAGGTCAGAAGTCCACAATGGGTTTCACTGTGATAAAAGCAAGATGTGGGCAGGGATGGATCCTTTGGGAGGCTCTGGGGAGAAGCATTTCCTTACCTTCTGCACCATCTGGGGTCCCCCACTTTCCTTGGCTTGTGGCCCCGCATCAGTCAGGAATCTGCCTCCACCATCACATCCTTATCTGACCTCCTGCTCCCTCTCTCCTTATAAGGACCCTCTGTGGTGCCACTCCCTGGGGTCCGGCCACTCGTGAGGTGGCAAGGGATTAGATCGGACAACTTCCATCCCAGAAGGAGTGGTGATCTGTCCCTAGGACCAGCCCTGACTCTGAACGTGGGTCTGCCTGTCCTGCTCACTGTGATGCTGTCACAAGCCCCAAGCATCCTGGGATGAGCTGGGTGCCTCATTGACTGCTGTCACTGCTGTAGCAAGTATCACAAACCTAGTGGCTTGAAACAACTGAAATCTCCTCACTCACAGTTCTGGAAGTTAAGTATCCAAAATCAAGATGTCTGCAGGGCCACACTCCCTCTGAAACCTGGAGGGAAGGACCCTTCCTGCCTCTTCCACTTCTGGCAGCCCTGGACACTCCCAATCTCTATGTGGTCTTCTCCTGTGGTCTCTTCGCATGGTCTTCCCTCTGTGCATGTCTTCTGTGTCCAAATGTCACTCTTTTCTATGAGGACGCCAGTCACATGGGATTAGGGCCCAGCCTACTGACCTTGTGTCAACTTGACCACATTTGACAATAAGGCCACACTCACACTTGCAAGAGGCTAGGATTGCATCATATCTTTTCTGGGGGTGGGGGGGAGAATCCAACCCATAGCAGCCAATGCTCTGTAATGATGTTGTTTCTCCCACAGATAATATCCACGGCTTCAGAAACAGAAGCCAGTAAGTGGGAGAGGCTCCTTTCTCTATTACCTAAAATCACTCACTAGTGAAACCTTAGCTTTCTGGCCCCATGATTTTGGGTTCTGATGGTCTAATGGTCTTAGTTCCCAAGGGAGATGTGTCTATCAGGGAAACAACAATGGTCCCACTGGCCTGGAGGCTGAAAGTGGTCACCAGGCCACCTGCTGTCTTCCTCTCCCTGGACCAGCTGGTGGGGAGGGGCTGTTCTGCCCAGATCCTATGGGGGCATAGAGAAGGTGGCCTGTGTCTCAGTCTGCTCAAGCTGCCACAGCAAAACACCCCAGACTGGGTGGCTTATAGACAAGAGAGACAGATTTCTCACAGTTCTGGAGGCTGGAAGTCAGATCAGGGCACTAACAAGGTTGAATTCTGGTGAGGATCCTCTTCCAGGTTGCAGACTGTAGACCCTTTGCCCTGTCCTCACAGGGTGAGAAGGGTGAGGGAGCTCTCTGGGGTCTCCTTAATAAGGGCACTAATCCCATTCATGAGGGCTCCACCCTCATGACCTCATCACCTCTTAATACATTGGAGGTTAGGATTTCAACCTATGAATGTTGGGGACATATATATTTAGCCAATAGCAACCAGAAACCCAGGACATTCTCCGGCACATCTCCTCTGGCCTGCCATCCACTGGTAAGAATTCATGGACAACAGCAATAAACTAACAGAGGCAGGATGACCCTGACCCTTAGGGACAAAAGTTTCAGTCATCCCACCTTACAAAGATCTGCAACCAGCTGAGGCTCAGGGGAAATGGGGTCTGAGGTGAATAATGGAGGAAGGAAGTTATAAATACCAGCTGTGGTCACATAACCAGGTGCAGAAAAGAGGATGGTAACAGTTCACTGTATTTTGGAGGAAAGTATGCTTAAGAGCATATGATGCATAAATTATGCTGCTTCGCCCCCTCCTCCACTCTCTTAGTGCCCCATGTAACGTGCGGTAGTAGGATTAGCCCTGTGTTTCAGGATTGAAGTTACAAAATATCAAAGAAGAACTGTGTCTGAGCTAGAAGGACATCCCCAGAGATAGATGATGTAGAATTTGGTGTCTGCCATCTAGAGAGAGAGAGAGCATCTTCAGATCTATGAGGGACGGTTCAGCTTCTCAGACTGGAGCCTGACGCTGCTCTGGGCTTGACATGGGGGTTGGATGTGGGGAAGTTGTCAGGATGCTGAGCTGAGGAAGCAGTGGGCACTGCCAATGATCCAATGTCTCTGCATCACCACCACGCCCTGATCTCCACGGGAGTGAGGATCCAGAGCTGTATCTCCTGCATCCCCTCCCATCCCAGCCCCTCCCCTGGGGCTGGGTGTGAGGTGGACCAGGATTATCAGGGGAGCCCGGACCCACACGCGGGCAGACGAGAGACCCACGTGGCTTCTCACGGAGGTTTCAGCCCACCACGGCCTTGAGCTCCAGGGCTGTGGCTCTCCTCACTTTGGGGGACACACCTGAACTGTGTTCCCTCAGCCCCCTGACACTCACGTGAGCCCCGAGTCCCAATCCTCTTAACCCAGAACACAAGAGGGCTTGGTTTCCCTGACAGCCACACGCAGAGGTGAGCCCCTTCTCCTTGCTCCCCCGCTTCTGGGAGGCGATGTTTACGTTTCCACCTGCTTCCCTGAGCTTCTAGAAACAGGGACCAAAGCACACATCTTTGGGGCACTGGGGCCTCCCATGGGGCCGCACACCTTGGCTGAATGAATGAATGAATGAAAGTTGGGCAGGTCTCACAGCACGAGAGCTTCTGCACCCAGAGCAGTGAGTCCAAGCTGCCCTGGATTCTCCCCATCGAAGGTCAGGGTTTACCAGCTGGTGGGGGAGCCACCCTGATGTGGGGCGGAGATAGGAGAGGAATCTGGGTCTCTATCTCAGGCTGAGGAGCCAGGACAGGCAGCCTGGACCAGTTTCCTTGGCTGCTGTAACAAAGTAACACAAACTGGGTGGCTTGAAGCAGCAGAAATGTACTGTCTCAGTTCTGAAAGTCAGAAGTCTGAAACCAAGGTGTCAGCAGGTGCTGTCTTTGAAGACTGCAGAAGGGTCCTTACTTGTCTGTCACAGCTTCTCGAGCTGTGGCTGCATCACTCCAAGCTCTGCTCCATTTCCACATGGCCCTCTTTCCTGAGTCTGTAGGTCCAAGCTCTGCTCCATTTCCACATGGCCGTCTTTCCTGAGTCTGTAGGTCCAAGTTTCCCTCTTCTTGTAAGAGCACCAGTTACTGGATTAGGGTGGGCCTAATCCAGCGTGATCTCATCTTCACCTGACAACATCTGCAAAGATTTTATTTCCAAATAAGTTCACATTCACAGGTATAGGATTTAGGACTAGAACATAGCTTTTTTTGGAAGATACAAAGGAACCCATAACACAGCACAAAGCTGGTGGCTCTTGATCTAACCTCTGGCTATTGAGTAGGATTTATCCAAGAAAACAACACAAGAAGGCTAATCCAAGTAATGTCAACAGCACATGCAGATGCAGGAGGGGTAGTTGCCAGGATGGCTGGGATGCAGAGTGCAGGACCCACGTTCTGTGCTGGGCCAGCAGAGATGGCTAAATCCTGACTGCTTGGAACAGCAGTGGACCAGCAGGGACTAGAGCTGCAGAAACACTGTGGACCAGCAGAGACTAGAGCTGCAGAAACACACTGGTGTTTCCCTGGAGCTGGAGACAAGTGGAAGGGGCCCTTCAGTCAGGAGAGAGGGAGGGAGGGAGAGAGGGGAAGGATTCACAGGTTCCCTGGGGCTTGACCTGGCACTGGAGAACCAGCAGTGTCCCCAGGGGAAGAAGCAGGGGGAGGACCTTATGGAATAACCCTCCACGTTTGAAAATCCTGATGCCTGGGCCAACCCCAGGGCCAGCTAAGGCAGATCTCCAGATGGGATCCGGTGACCCGATGGGCATTGGTTTTGAGACCCAGGGCTCCTGATGTGGGGACCATCCTTGAAGATCCCAGTGAGCGCTAAAGGCTTTCCAGGGAGTTCTGCATCCCTGCAGGCTGTGGAGCTTGGGGAGACCCTGATGGGCGGGGGTGGTGGTGTGGTGTGGAGATGTCATCATGGACCATAGATGAGGGGTGGAGATGTAGGTGTGAGGGGCACTGCTGAAGGGCTTGGGGAAGCCTAGAGGCATCTGGAAGAGGGGAGGAAGGCCACTATAAGTTTATCTTCCGCAAACCCCTCTCCAAACTCCAACAAACAAGCTGGAAGGGAAGGGGCTGGATGCTGGGAGATGCTCAGGAGACCATGATGGAGGAGGACAGGTGGGGACGGCCGCTCCCCTCCCACCTCCTCCTCCTGCTGTTTTGGTCGCTTTCGTCTCGCTATAAGCACATCACACGAGAGAGGTCTCTTCACTTCCCCACGAGGCTCCTTTTTTCTCTTGAGGCAGCGTGGCCTCTCTCAGGATAGAAATGATGATGGTTAATAGACTCGGAGAGCAGGTTGGGCACCGAGGAGTGAAGCAGTGGATGTCCCAATCAGTGGCACACCGGCAATTCAGACAGAAAATACACCAGCTGACACTATGCCGGGAGATACCTAAGACTGACTTACTGCCTCAGCGCACCTCCGCACGAGCCTGTAGCATCATCACTGCCTCCCAGGAGGGATCGGCCGCCCCACGCCTGGCAGCCGGGCTGTCGCTGGCCTGCGGGGTGGGGCGGGACTGGCCCAGGAGCCAGAAAGCCGAGCTCTCCCTGCCCACTTCCCACACTGGTTGTTTCCTTCACCAGCAGCGTTAAGCCAGAAAACCTGTTAGGAGGGACTTCGAATTTGAGGACAGTGGCATTTTAAATCGTAGAAAAGCTAAGCCAGAAAAGTAAATTGTGAATTATTTAGCCCGAGCTGTTTATTGTACAGAGAAGGAAACTGAGGCTCAAAAGTAGAAATAACTTGCCCCAAACCACACTGGCTTTTTCCAGGTCTCCTGACCTTCTGATCATTGGAATCACTTTGGAGGTTTATCATATCCTGGTGCCCAGGCCACAGCCCAGATCCACCGACGCAGTAGCTCTGTGGGTGGCACCCAGGCTTCTAGATGTTGTCAACCTCGTCCCACCATGATGCCAGTGGGCGAGCCGGGCCCCAGCCTGGGTGAGCTCAGCGCCAGCTCCTGCACCTGGGCTCCAGGTGCCCAGGGCCATCTTGGCTTCAGAGCGTGGGCACCAGATGGCTTTCCGTCCAGGGAGAGATCACGTGGCCCCTGGTGCCATGTGGGTGGTTCCTGCCCCCGAAAGATGCATCCTCCACATCGAGGCTGCCCAAACCTCTTACCAAATAGCTCTGTTTCCTTTCCCCTGTTTCTGGGTGACGAGAAGCACAGAGTTATAAATAGTCACGATGCCGGATGTTTGCGGCTCTCTGAGGCTGTCAGAACCGGTCTTGTCAGAGCCCTCGTGTTGACAGCCTGGATCCGGCTCCCCACTCTGCCTGTTGCTCACAGCAACCCTGGGGAGGAGGGGCTGGCAGGGAGGGGACCCCTGCATCCTCCTTCCTCAGCCTGGGATGTCTGCGGCCCATTTTCTCTGATTTCTTACTCACTCTGGTACCTGGAAGGCTGTTTCATGCCCTTGCTGCTTGGCTAACCCCCAGCCTGTCCTCAAGACCCAGAGGGCTCTACAGATCAGGAGTGTTTCCTGTGTGGGAGTGAAGGTCGCTTCTCTGTGGCTGTTCTGTCCACATGCCAAGTGCTGAAGCTGATGGAACGTGGCTGGGCCTCAGCACTCCGAGGCCCCTGACTCAGGCAGAAGTGGGTTCCAGGAGGCAGCGTGGTCGATTGTCACCCTGTCACGTGGTACTGAGGTACCCGCTTAGCAGGAAGCCCTGAGGGCACCACCATTGTGCAGGTGTCTGCGGAGGAGAGTGGGGACCCTTGCCCACGGTCTGACCCTCATAATGGACTAGAACCTCCGGTAGCTCAGATCCTCACCTGCAAAGGGATAAGAAGAGACCCTTCACACCACCTCAAGGGTTCACCACTTCGTGAAGCGTTTATCATGATATTTGGAAGGTAGTGCTGTGTATGCCTATGCTAAGAAAAGAATACATAAATCCAGTCCACCAGGGACTTTGCAAGCACTCTCCACCCACGAGGTCAGTCTCTCCCTATGCTTTTTCCCTCTTCATTCCCCCCATGGCGACTGCTGCCACCCCAAGACAGGGGTCCTTTTCCCATCCCTGCCCCACATAGTGCCTGGTGCCCAGGACCTGCTCAGATGTGTGTGTTCATGGGCTGATGAGGGGACCTCTGCTTCCAGGGCACAGTGGCTGTGGTTCACTGAGAGGGACCTGATCTGGTTTGGGGGCTGGAACCCTCTAAGTTAGAGTTCTCTGTCCATCATGGTCTGTGGTTGGGAAATAGCATCCTGACACCTGTAGACCTGTTTTATCACATCTGCAATGGAGGAGAAGGTTGTTGGTTCTAAATACTGGTGAGCCCTAGCGCACTAGAATCAGTGTGGACCAAGAATGTGGGCCAGTGGACTTGCTTTTACATCTTGCCACAAACTCAGTGTGTGACCTTAGGCAAGTCTCCAAATCCCCCAAGCCTCGGAATTCTCATCTGAAAAGAAAAGAACTCTCTGTGTATCACAGGGCTGTGGCGCAGACTTCACAGATGGGGCAAGACCCCAGCCCTATGTGGGAATTGCTTTACGTGAGATCGCATGTGATAAGGTTTACAAGGAGGGTGTCACTCACTAAGTGCCAAGCAGAGAAATGCCTGTTTGCATGGATCTCAGCCTGAGATCCTCCTGGATGGTGAGCCCTCCCTCAGGAAGGTCAGCAGGCAGAGGTGGAGGAAGCCCCAGGAGCTGGAGTCAGGCCAGAAGAGAGAGGAGGGTGTGCAGATGCAGTGGAGAGATAGAGGCAGAGGCGGGACCACGGTGGAGGCAGGGAGACCATGCCCAACGCCAGACCATCAGATAGAGTGGAAGCCCAGACGGGTGCTGTGCAGGCCCAGCGACTCCCTGTGCGGCAGTCAGAGCCTTTGACGGCACAGGAGCCCCTTGGGAGGTGGAGGAGAAGTCCCTGGAGGGGTCAGCAGACACAGAGCAGCTGCTGTAGCAAACCCGGACCCTGGAAGCCTTCGGGAGACCTTGGCATGTCTCATGCCGGCATCCAGAGAACTGTAGCCCGCTGCCATTCCCCCTGAAAGCCTTTGGTGCGTGTCTGACAAGAATGCTTTCTTCAGCGCCTGGTCACGGGACAGATGGGCCTCCGGGAGAAACTTACTGCACAAACATTTCCCTTCCACAACCCAGCGCTGGTGTCCCACTGAATGGATCAGTTTCTAATTTATTGAGTAAAAGGGTATTCCCTTCAAAAAGGGCTTAGGAATTCTGCAGCTCACAAGGAAATCTGATGCTCACGACAAGCTAGAAAAAGAAGTGACTACCTTTTAGGGATGCAGAGACATTTCTCAGGACAACTAACACATTCCACGGAAGATAGGAGAAGCATGCTGACTCTGAGTCAGTCTGGACTGTGGTAACGAGGGTCCAGCCTTGTAGGCAGCCAGGTGACAGCACCAGGCATTTGACAGAGCAGGGATGCAGCTGATATGGGAATTGGGTCCGTGAAGGAAGGAAGGCAGAGATTTGGAGGAAGATGATTCCTGTCTTACAACGTCTCTGATGGGCTGTCATATGAGGAAGAGAGAGGGCCTCCTCTGTGTGGCCGTAGGGATTGGAGCAAGGCAGATGGAAGGAAGTGGCAGGGGAGCAGATGTAGATGCAGAAAGAGGAAAAATTATCAGAGCTGCCCAACCGTGGCGAGCAACCGTATTGAACATTTGTTAGGCAAGCATGTTTGGGGCCAGGCGCAGGGCTGAGCGCTTTGCAGGCATGATTTCCCTGGATCTTTACCCACCCACCCCCTGCTTGGGTAGCTGTTATTGAGGAAACAGAGGCACAGACACTTCTGCAGCTTCTCTAGGGCCACCCGGGTAGTCAGTGGAGAATCCAGGATCCAAGCTCTGGCCAGCTCCCCCCCCCGGGAAGGTTCCCAGTGACCGCTGCAGTACGCTGCCCCTCCAGGGATGTCTTGGAGGACTTGGGGTTGAGCCGGGATGAGATCCTGTTTGTTCCTTGCCTGCACGGCATGTCTGTCTGAATGATTCCTCTGAGTTTATGCTGTACCATGAGGTTACACATACGAGGTTTCAAAATTAGTGGTGAGAAGAGCAGCAAACAGATTTATTGCCAAGGAATGAGCTGGATTGTGGAAACTGGGTTAGGCTCAGGAAGAGCTGGCCGCTTGCTGAAGGGCACGTAGACTAAACCTGCCCTAGGAAAGCTTGCCGTGAGCACATCATTAAACACGAATTGGGATGAATTCAGGGGGGATCAGAGACACCAGTGAGGCCGGCACAGCTGTGGTCCCAGGCAGATAAGTTAAGGCAGGTGTGTTACCTCAGCCACACAAAGTAATAGGTTCACTTCTCCCCAACTCTAAACCTTCCGCATGGTGGGTGGTCTGCTGCCATCCTGCAGCTGTGCTACGTGGCCCCAGGAAGAGAGACGTGGTGGTCCTTCCCTGCCTCTGCCCAGAGCAGTCCACACCACTTACGCTCTCAGATCACATGACCTCCACCTTACGGGTAAATAGGGCACCCCTAGAAATTGGGAGAGCAGTCCCTGCCACCCTGGGAAAGAGACGATGGTGGGGGGAGGAGGATGAAGGGGACAGAGTTCAGACACACTTAAAAGAAGATTGGATGTGAGGGATGAGGGAAGGAGGTGACTGGAGCTTTCAGGTTGGGGGTGGAGTACACGATGGTGCTGCTCATAAAAACCAATGTTGGGGCCACAGGTTGGGGCAAGGATCAGGGCCGCGGGCATTACAGAAGGGTTCTTGGGTGAGTTCCACATCCCTTTGAGACATCTCAGGGAAAATGTCCATGTGTGTTTGGTAGAATTCTCCAGTAAAGCCACCTGGTCCTGGAATTTTGTTTGCAGGGAGAGTTTTTTTTTTTTTTTTAATTACAGATTCTATTTCATTTCTAGTGATTGATCTGTTCAGGTTGTCTATTGCTTCTTGATTCAGTTTTGGTGGGCTGTATGTTTCTAGAAAGTTGTCCATTTCTTCTAGGTTGTCCATTTCTGTCTATGTTGTTGGCATATAATTGTTCATAGTATTCTCTTATGGTTTTCTGTGTTTCTGTGGTATCAGTTGTGATTTCTCCTCTTTTTTTTTCTTGTTTTGTTTATTTGGGACTTCTCTCTGGCAAACTATTTTATAGAGAATGGATAAACAACAAGGTCCTACTGTATAGCAGAGGGAACTATATTCAATACCCTGTGATAAACCATAATGGAAAAGGATATGAAAAAGAATAAATATATGTGTAACTGAGTCACTTTGCTGTACAGCAGAAACTAACACAACATTGTAAATCAACTATACTTCAATAAAATTAAGAAGAAAAAAAAAAGAAAACATCCAGCTTGATTTACAGATTTGAAGTTCAGAGGGCTGGTCTTGGGGGAAGGTATCATCTGCTCACTCGGGTTCCTACTGACTACCGAGCTCTTCCATCCTTACTGTTCAGTTTCAATAAGAGTATATTTTCTGTGAAACTGCTCATTTCCCTAAGGTCATGGTGCCTTCTGTGTTTCCCTTGGTTACTCTTTGCCAATCTTGCCAGCCTTTCAAAATTCCAGCTTTAGCTGCCCCCATGCTCTAGATTGGATCATTTTGCCTGCGTTTCCTGAAAATACGCATTTGTTCTTTTACCGTTTTGCTTGGTTTCTTCCACTTTCTTTCTGGAATTGGGGGCCCTGCAGAACTCAGAGCACTTTATCACCAGAGTGTCCGGGAGGCCCTCAAGGTTGATGTCAGGTAACTTACTCAGATGTAGCGGGACCAGGCTGCCGAGAAGGGCAGGAAGAGGAGGGGGTGCAGGCGATCCACAGGGCCACTCAGCCCAGCCCGCAGGACTCAAGGTGCCTAGGCTCGCAGCAAATGTGCTCATCAAATATCTCTGGCTGGGCTTTCTGGAGCCGACTCCAAGGGAAGGCAGACTCTCGTTAAAGGGGTAGTCGTGCTCTTACGGTTAAGTTCTCTTTTAATGTGCCTGTTACTGCTGATGCTTTCCGTCTTTGGGGTTTAGGAGCTGCCGTGCCACACTTAGAGAAATCACACTGTAATTGTCCCACACTCCCACTGTCACGGAGCCATTCACCTCTCTCTGCCTTCCAGAAACACCAATGGAAAGCGACCCTCCCGGGGCCTGTGCTTTTCCAGGACACAGCTCTCCCCCTGCAAGGCTGCAGGAGCCATGGGGGCAGTCTGGCTCCACTGTGGAGACCCCGCCACCTGCCCTTTGAGCCTCAGACAGCAACCCAGAAACGCGTGTCTGCAGCCTTGTGACATCCAGGGCTCTCGTGTCCCTTCACCCGAAGGTCATGTGGGGACCCCAGGGGAGGAATTCCTCCTTTGGTACAAAAGATAGGATCAGAATCCAAAATGCTTTCTCAGAGGTCTTTGCCGTTGTTCAGGGGCAGCGATCATTCCTGGCTCGGCGGTGGATTAGTTTGTGGGAAGCATGTTGATTACACATCAGGATCTCGGAGCCCGCTTCTCTGTGCATGGCTGGGGAAGGGGTTCTATATCTCTATTACTTTTAATACATATTTTTAGAAAATGGAAATGAGACACAAATCTTGACCAATAGGAAGGGCAGATTTGGAACCTTTGTTTTCTCTCTGTATCCTGACTTGGGGTCCCCTAGCCAGCATCCCTAAATATCGTCACCTGTGAGTATGTCCTGTCTGAGGTTATACATCTTCCCCTCATCCCTTAATTCCTCGTGGGAGGGCTTAGGCACCCACAGTCCACCTCCCCAGTAGACACGGTCTCCCAGGACTCAACAACGGGTCCTGCCTCTTCAGACAAACCGGAGCAGTTTAGGGGTCTGCCTACTGGTTTGATAGAGGAGGTAACCAAGACCCTAAAATGTCATTTTCCAAGATCACAGGGTCCGTGTCCAGCTCGGGGCCTGGGTCTCAGGATGCTCATCCCGTGTTCTCCACGAGAGCGAGAAGCCTCACCCTTCCCGACGTTCTACCAATCATGTGGGTCCAACATCCTTCAATGGACTGGTCACAGTCAGACTTCTGGCCAGACTGTAGCCTCTTCAGCCCCAGAAATCTAAGGGGCAGAAAGCTGCAGACCCACAGCGCCTGGACAGCCAGGAGGAGAGCCGGTGTGTGGGTTACGTCAGACCCACAGCGCCTGGACAGCCGGAAGGAGAGCCGGTGTGTGGGTTACGTCAGACCCACAGCGCCTGGACAGCTGGAAGGAGAGCCGGCGCGTGGGTTACGCCAAAATGTGCAGAGAGGATGCTGAACGTAAGTAGCCTCCCTCCCAAATGAGTGTCCACACCATACTGGGGTGTCAGTCTGGGTGGGAGCCTGGCTTGGGCACGTCATGCCCCCTTGCTTGGCTGATGTGCACCCCTGGAAGAGCCACCAGCAGTGAGGATGCGGGAATCCTGATGTGCCCTATTTATTATTTATTCACCTCTGACACCGCATTAAGCAATGTCCCTTGGGAAGTGCAACTGGATTCCCATGAATTAAAGCGTATGCAGGGGTGAAACCACAAAAGGATTAATTTTATTTAAAATGATAGAGCAACGGCACTGTATAAGCAGAGGCCAGCTTCCGAATGAAACAAAAAATAGATCTGCAGAAAGCAGGAATGAGAACCCCAGCCCCTCCGACAGATGAGCCCTCTGCCGACACTTAGGATATCAAATGGGTGCTGGGGAATTTTCAGCTGGATTGCGCGCAGGAAACTACCCATGGCTCCAGGATCAAAGGTAAACCACTGAGGCTGGCATTTGAGGCACTGAAAATCCAGGCTCATGCTGTACCCCTATAGCCCTACTTCCCCAAAGCCCACCTCCACCTTGGCTCTGAACCTGAGAACATGCTTTCTCCCCGATGGGCTGGTCCATCGTTTCTGGATTCCTCAGTACAGAGAGGTGGCAGCAAGACCTCACAGCCCCTGGCGAGTGACCCATCCTTCAGCGGATGCGCTATAAGCATACCTTCAGCTTCTGGGCATTCCTTAACTCACCCTGTGGCACTATTGATTTTTGTTTGCTTTTTATTTTTTTCAACATAAGGAGTTTGGGATTCATCTACAGAGAAAGTGATTTACAACACAGATCATGGCAGGTGCTTTCCATGTCCCTAATCTCAGTACTAGAAGTGGGCAGCTGAGTGCAGTGCCCCTCACGGCCCCCTGCAGACACCGAGCACAGCCCCTCCCCCTGCCTGCTTTGCCCCCAAGCACACAAGCCCACACACAACCCTGTCCTGATG